>NC_072423.2:1348333-2679166 GCF_028878055.3 Symphalangus syndactylus | reverse complement strand
AGGCCTATATTGGGAAAAAGAATGTCTACAAATAAAAACTACACAGAAGAATTGTGTGAAACTTCTGTCTGTTCTGTTTGTTCAACTAAAAGAGTTGAACCTTAGTTTTGATTGAGCCGTTCTGTAACAGTCTTTCTGTAGAAAATGCAAGTGGAGATTCGGAGCGCTAATAGGGTAATAGTGGAAAAAGGAATGTCTCCAAAAATAAACTACACAGAATCATTCTGTGAAACTTCTTTCTGATCTGTGCATTCAGCTAACAGAGTTAAACCATACTTTTGATTGAGGAGATCTGAAACCTCTTTCTGTAGAAAATGCAACTGGTCAATTGGAGCGCTAAGAGAGTAGTAGTGGAAAAAGGAATATATTCAAATATAAAATAAACAGAAGCATTCTGTGAAACTTCTTTCTGATCTGAGCATTCAGCTAACAGAGTTAAACCATACTTTTGATTGAGCAGTTTTGAAACACTCTGTCTGTAGAAAATGCAACTGGACATTCGTAGCGCTAAGTGGGTAATAGTGGAAAAAAGAATATGTTCAAATATAAACTACACAGAAGCATTGTATGAAACTTCTTTCTGTTCTGTGCATTCAACTAACAGAGTTGAACCTTACTTTTCATTGAGCCTTTCTGAAACACTCTTTCTGTAGAAACTGCAATTGGACATTCTGAGCGCTAAGAGGCCTCTATTGGGGAAAATAATATCTTCAAATGAAAACTACACAGAAGCATTGTGTGAAACTTATTTCTGATATGTTCATTAAGCTAACAGAGTTAAACCATACTTTTGATTGCGCAGTTCTGAACACTCTTTCTGTAGAAAATGCAAGTGGTCATTCGGTGCGCTAAGAGAGTAATAGTGGAAAATGGAATATATTCAAATATAAACTACACAGTAGCATTCTGTGAAAATTCTTTCTGTTCTGTGCATTCAACTAACAGAGTTGAACCTTACTTTTGATTGAGCCGTTCTGAAACACTCTTTCTGTAGAAACTGCAATTGGACATGCTAAGCGCTAAGAGGCCTATATTGGGAAAAAGAATATCTTCAAATAAAAACTACACAGATGCATTCTGTGAAACTTATTTCTGATCTGTTAATTCAGTTAACAGAGATAAAACATATTTTTGATTGAGCAGTTATGAAACACTCTTTTTGTAGAAAATGCAAGTGGAGATTTGGAGCGCTAAGAGGGTAATTGTGGAAAAAGGAATGTCTTCAAATATAAACTACACAGAATCATTCGGTGAAACTTCTTTCTGATCTGTGCATTCAGCTAACAGAGTTAAACCATACTTTTGATTGAGCAGATCTGAACACTCTTTCTGTAGAAAATGCAACTGGACATTTGGAGCGCTAAGAGCGTAGTAGTGGAAAAAGGAATATATTCAAATATAAACTACACAGAAGCATTCTGTGAAACTTCTTTCTGATCTGAGCATTCAGCTAACAGAGTTAAACCATACTTTTGATTGAGCAGTTTTGAAACACTCTGTCTGTAGAAAATGCAACTGGACATTCGTAGCGCTAAGTGGGTAATAGTGGAAAAAAGAATATGTTCAAATATAAACTACACAGAAGCATTGTATGAAACTTCTTTCTGTTCTGTGCATTCAACTAACAGAGTTGAACCTTACTTTTGATTGAGCCGTTCTGAAACACTCTTTCTGTAGAAACTGCAATTGGACATTCTGAGCGCTAAGAGGCCTATATTGGGAAAAAGAATATCTACAAATAAAAACTACACAGAAGAATTGTGTGAAACTTCTTTCTGTTCTGATTGTTCAACTAAAAGAGTTGAACCTTAGTTTTGATTGAGCCGTTCTGAAACACTCTTTCTGTAGAAAATGCAAGTGGAGATTCGGAGCGCTAAGAGGGTAATAGTGGAAAAAGGAATGTCTCCAAATATAAACTACACAGAATCATTCTGTGAAACTTCTTTCTGATTTGTGCATTCAGCTAACAGAGTTAAACCATACTTTTGATTCAGCAGATCTGAACACTCTTTCTGTAGAAAATGCAACTGGACATTTGGAGCGCTAAGAGAGTAGTAGTGGAAAAAGGAATATATTCAAATATAAACTACACAGAAGCATTCTGTGAAACTTTTTCTGATCTGAGCATTCAGCTAACAGAGTTAAAGCATACTTTTGATTGAGCAGTTTTGAAACACTCTGTCTGTAGAAAATGCAACTGGACATTCGTAGCGCTAAGTGGGTAATAGT
This sequence comes from Symphalangus syndactylus, assembly GCF_028878055.3. Classification (NCBI taxonomy): domain Eukaryota; kingdom Metazoa; phylum Chordata; class Mammalia; order Primates; family Hylobatidae; genus Symphalangus; species Symphalangus syndactylus. The sequence goes on along the minus strand of NC_072423.2, from coordinate 2,676,937 downwards.
GGAAAAAAGAATATGTTCAAATATAAACTACACAGAAGCATTGTATGAAACTACTTTCTTTTCTGTGCATTCAACTAACAGAGTTGAACCTTACTTTTGATTGAGCCTTTCTGAAACACTCTTTCTGTAGAAACTGCAATTATACATTCTGAGCGCTAAGAGGCCTATATTGGGAAAAATAATATCTTCAAATAAAAACTACACAGAAGCATTGTGTGAAACTTATTTCTGATATGTTCATTAAGCTAACAGAGTTAAACCATACTTTTGATTGCGCAGTTCTGAACACTCTTTCTGTAGAAAATGCAAGTGGACTTTCGGAGCGCTAAGAGGGTATTAGTGGAAAAAGTAATATATCCAAATATAAACTACACAGTAGCATTCTGTGAAAATTCTTTCGGTTCTGTGCATTCAACTAACAGAGTTGAACCTTACTTTTGATTGAGCCGTTCTGAAACACTCTTTCTGTAGAAACTGCAATTGGACATGCTAAGCGCTAAGAGGCCTACATTGGGAAAAAGAATATCTTCAAATAAAAACTACACAGATGCATTCTGTGAAACTTATTTCTGATCTGTAAATTCAGTTAACAGAGATAAAACATATTTTTGATTGAGCAGTTATGAAACACTGTTTTTGTAGAAAATGCAAGTGGAGATTCGGAGCGCTAAGAGGGTAATAGTGGAAAAAGGAATGTCTTCAAATATAAACTACACAGAATCATTCGGTGAAACTTCTTTCTGATCTGTGCATTCAGCTAACAGAGTTAAACCATTCTTTTGATTGAGCAGATCTGAACACTCTTTCTGTAGAAAATGCAACTGGACATTTGGAGCGCTAAGAGCATAGTAGTGGAAAAAGGAATATATTCAAATATAAACTACACAGAAGCATTCTGTGAAACTTCTTTCTGATCTGAGCATTCAGCTAACAGAGTTAAACCATACTTTTGATTGAGCAGTTTTGAAACACTCTGTCTGTAGAAAATGCAACTGGACATTCGTAGCGCTAAGTGGGTAATAGTGGAAAAAAGAATATGTTCAAATATAAACTACACAGAAGAATTGTATGAAACTTCTTTCTGTTCTGTGCATTCAACTAACAGAGTTGAACCTTACTTTTGATTGAGCCTTTCTGAAACACTCTTTCTGTAGAAACTGCAATTGGACATTCTGAGCGCTAAGAGGCCTCTATTGGGAAAAATAATATCTTCAAATAAAAACTACACAGAAGCATTGTGTGAAACTTATTTCTGATATGTTCATTAAGCTAACAGAGTTAAACCATACTTTTGATTGCGCAGTTCTGAACACTCTTTCTGTAGAAAATGCAAGTGGACATTCGGAGCGCTAAGAGGGTAATAGTGGAAAAAGGAATATATTCAAATATAAACTACACAGTAGCATTCTGTGAAAATTCTTTCTGTTCTGTGCATTCAACTAACAGAGTTGGACCTTACTTTTGATTGAGCCGTTCTGAAACACTCTTTCTGTAGAAACTGCAATTGGACATGCTAAGCGCTAAGAGGCCTACATTGGGAAAAGAATATCTTCAAATAAAAACTACACAGATGCATTCTGTGAAACTTATTTCTGATCTGTAAATTCAGTTAACAGAGATAAAACATATTTTTGATTGAGCAGTTACGAAACACTCTTTTTGTAGAAAATGCAAGTGGAGATTCGGAGCGCTAAGAGGGTAATAGTGGAAAAAGGAATGTCTTCAAATATAAAATACACAGAATCATTCGGTGAAACTTCTTTCTGATCTGTGCATTCAGCTAACAGAGTTAAACCATACTTTTGATTGAGCAGATCTGAACACTCTTTCTGTTGAAAATGCAACTGGACATTTGGAGCGCTAAGAGCGTAGTAGTGGAAAAAGGAATATATTCAAATATAAACTACACAGAAGCATTCTGTGAAACTTCTTTCTGATCTGAGCATTCAGCTAACAGAGTTAAACCATACTTTTGATTGAGCAGTTTTGAAACACTCTGTCTGTAGAAAATGCAAATGGACATTCGTAGCGCTAAGTGGGTAATAGTGGAAAAAAGAATATGTTCAATTATAAACTACACAGAAGCATTGTATGAAACTACTTTCTGTTCTGTGCATTCAACTAACAGAGTTGAACCTTACTTTTGATTGAGCCGTTCTGAAACACTCTTTCTGTAGAAACTGCAATTGGACATTCTGAGCGCTAAGAGGCCTATATTGGGAAAAAGAATGTCTACAAATAAAAACTACACAGAAGAATTGTGTGAAACTTCTGTCTGTTCTGTTTGTTCAACTAAAAGAGTTGAACCTTAGTTTTGATTGAGCCGTTCTGTAACAGTCTTTCTGTAGAAAATGCAAGTGGAGATTCGGAGCGCTAAGAGGGTAATAGTGGAAAAAGGAATGTCTCCAAAAATAAACTACACAGAATCATTCTGTGAAACTTCTTTCTGATCTGTGCATTCAGCTAACAGAGTTAAACCATACTTTTGATTGAGGAGATCTGAAACCTCTTTCTGTAGAAAATGCAACTGGACAATTGGAGCGCTAAGAGAGTAGTAGTGGAAAAAGGAATATATTCAAATATAAAATAAACAGAAGCATTCTGTGAAACTTCTTTCTGATCTGAGCATTCAGCTAACAGAGTTAAACCATACTTTGATTGAGCAGTTTTGAAACACTCTGTCTGTAGAAAATGCAACTGGACATTCGTAGCGCTAAGTGGGTAATAGTGGAAAAAAGAATATGTTCAAATATAAACTACACAGAAGCATTGTATGAAACTTCTTTCTGTTCTGTGCATTCAACTAACAGAGTTGAACCTTACTTTTGATTGAGCCTTTCTGAAACACTCTTTCTGTAGAAACTGCAATTGGACATTCTGAGCGCTAAGAGGCCTCTATTGGGGAAAATAATATCTTCAAATGAAAACTACACAGAAGCATTGTGTGAAACTTATTTCTGATATGTTCATTAAGCTAACAGAGTTAAACCATACTTTTGATTGCGCAGTTCTGAACACTCTTTCTGTAGAAAATGCAAGTGGTCATTCGGTGCGCTAAGAGAGTAATAGTGGAAAATGGAATATATTCAAATATAAACTACACAGTAGCATTCTGTGAAAATTCTTTCTGTTCTGTGCATTCAACTAACAGAGTTGAACCTTACTTTTGATTGAGCCGTTCTGAAACACTCTTTCTGTAGAAACTGCAATTGGACATGCTAAGCGCTAAGAGGCCTACATTGGGAAAAAGAATATCTTCAAATAAAAACTACACAGATGCATTCTGTGAAACTTATTTCTGATCTGTTAATTCAGTTAACAGAGATAAAACATATTTTTGATTGAGCAGTTATGAAACACTCTTTTTGTAGAAAATGCAAGTGGAGATTTGGAGCGCTAAGAGGGTAATTGTGGAAAAAGGAATGTCTTCAAATATAAACTACACAGAATCATTCGGTGAAACTTCTTTCTGATCTGTGCATTCAGCTAACAGAGTTAAACCATACTTTTGATTGAGCAGATCTGAACACTCTTTCTGTAGAAAATGCAACTGGACATTTGGAGCGCTAAGAGCGTAGTAGTGGAAAAAGGAATATATTCAAATATAAACTACACAGAAGCATTCTGTGAAACTTCTTTCTGATCTGAGCATTCAGCTAACAGAGTTAAACCATACTTTTGATTGAGCAGTTTTGAAACACTCTGTCTGTAGAAAATGCAACTGGACATTCGTAGCGCTAAGTGGGTAATAGTGGAAAAAAGAATATGTTCAAATATAAACTACACAGAAGCATTGTATGAAACTTCTTTCTGTTCTGTGCATTCAACTAACAGAGTTGAACCTTACTTTTGATTGAGCCGTTCTGAAACACTCTTTCTGTAGAAACTGCAATTGGACATTCTGAGCGCTAAGAGGCCTATATTGGGAAAAAGAATATCTAGAAATAAAAACTACACAGAAGAATTGTGTGAAACTTCTTTCTGTTCTGATTGTTCAACTAAAAGAGTTGAACCTTAGTTTTGATTGAGCCGTTCTGAAACACTCTTTCTGTAGAAAATGCAAGTGGAGATTCGGAGCGCTAAGAGGGTAATAGTGGAAAAAGGAATGTCTCCAAATATAAACTACACAGAATCATTCTGTGAAACTTCTTTCTGATTTGTGCATTCAGCTAACAGAGTTAAACCATACTTTTGATTGAGCAGATCTGAACACTCTTTCTGTAGAAAATGCAACTGGACATTTGGAGCGCTAAGAGAGTACTAGTGGAAAAAGGAATATATTCAAATATAAACTACACAGAAGCATTCTGTGAAACTTTTTCTGATCTGAGCATTCAGCTAACAGAGTTAAAGCATACTTTTGATTGAGCAGTTTTGAAACACTCTGTCTGTAGAAAATGCAACTGGACATTCGTAGCGCTAAGTGGGTAATAGTGGAAAAAAGAATATGTTCAAATATAAACTACACAGAAGCATTGTATGAAACTACTTTCTTTTCTGTGCATTCAACTAACAGAGTTGAACCTTACTTTTGATTGAGCCTTTCTGAAACACTCTTTCTGTAGAAACTGCAATTATACATTCTGAGCGCTAAGAGGCCTCTATTGGGAAAAATAATATCTTCAAATAAAAACTACACAGAAGCATTGTGTGATACTTATTTCTGATATGTTCATTAAGCTAACAGAGTTAAACCATACTTTTGATTGCGCAGTTCTGAACACTCTTTCTGTAGAAAATGCAAGTGGACTTTCGGAGCGCTAAGAGGGTAATAGTGGAAAAAGTAATATATTCAAATATAAACTACACAGTAGCATTCTGTGAAAATTCTTTCTGTTCTGTGCATTCAACTAACAGAGTTGAACCTTACTTTTGATTGAGCCGTTCTGAAACACTCTTTCTGTAGAAACTGCAATTGGACATGCTAAGCGCTAAGAGGCCTACATTGGGAAAAAGAATATCTTCAAAAAAAACTACACAGATGCATTCTGTGAAACTTATTTCTGATCTGTAAATTCAGTTAACAGAGATAAAACATATTTTTGATTGAGCAGTTATGAAACACTGTTTTTGTAGAAAATGCAAGTGGAGATTCGGAGCGCTAAGAGGGTAATAGTGGAAAAAGGAATGTCTTCAAATATAAACTACACAGAATCATTCGGTGAAACTTCTTTCTGATCTGTGCATTCAGCTAACAGAGTTAAACCATACTTTTGATTGAGCAGATCTGAACACTCTTTCTGTAGAAAATGCAACTGGACATTTGGAGCGCTAAGAGCGTAGTAGTGGAAAAAGGAATATATTCAAATATAAACTACACAGAAGCATTCTGTGAAACTTCTTTCTGATCTGAGCATTCAGCTAACAGAGTTAAACCATACTTTTGATTGAGCAGTTTTGAAACACTCTGTCTGTAGAAAATGCAACTGGACATTCTTAGCGCTAAGTGGGTAATAGTGGAAAAAAGAATATGTTCAAATATAAACTACACAGAAGCATTGTATGAAACTTCTTTCTGTTCTGTGCATTCAACTAACAGAGTTGAACCTTACTTTTGATTGAGCCTTTCTGAAACACTCTTTCTGTAGAAACTGCAATTGGACATTCTGAGCGCTAAGAGGCCTCTATTGGGAAAAATAATATCTTCAAATAAAAACTACACAGAAGCATTGTGTGAAACTTATTTCTGATATGTTCATTAAGCTAACAGAGTTAAACCATACTTTTGATTGCGCAGTTCTGAACACTCTTTCTGTAGAAAATGCAAGTGGACATTCGGAGCGCTAAGAGGGTAATAGTGGAAAAAGGAATATATTCAAATATAAACTACACAGTAGCATTCTGTGAAAATTCTTTCTGTTCTGTGCATTCAACTAACAGAGTTGGACCTTACTTTTGATTGAGCCGTTCTGAAACACTCTTTCTGTAGAAACTGCAATTGGACATGCTAAGCGCTAAGAGGCCTACATTGGGAAAAAGAATATCTTCAAATAAAAACTACACAGATGCATTCTGTGAAACTTATTTCTGATCTGTAAATTCAGTTAACAGAGATAAAACATATTTTTGATTGAGCAGTTATGAAGCACTCTTTTTGTAGAAAATGCAAGTGGAGATTCGGAGCGCTAAGAGGGTAATAGTGGAAAAAGGAATGTCTTCAAATATAAAATACACAGAATCATTCGGTGAAACTTCTTTCTGATCTGTGCATTCAGCTAACAGAGTTAAACCATACTTTTGATTGAGCAGATCTGAACACTCTTTCTGTTGAAAATGCAACTGGACATTTGGAGCGCTAAGAGCGTGGTAGTGGAAAAAGGAATATACTCAAATATAAACTACACAGAAGCATTCTGTGAAACTTCTTTCTGATCTGAGCATTCAGCTAACAGAGTTAAACCATACTTTTGATTGAGCAGTTTTGAAACACTCTGTCTGTAGAAAATGCAACTGGACATTCGTAGCGCTAAGTGGGTAATAGTGGAAAAAAGAATATGTTCAAATATAAACTACACAGAAACATTGTATGAAACTTCTTTCTGTTCTGTGCATTCAACTATCAGAGTTGAACCTTACTTTTGATTGAGCCGTTCTGAAACACTCTTTCTGTAGAAACTGCAATTGGACATTCTGAGCGCTAAGAGGCCTATATTGGGAAAAAGAATGTCTACAAATAAAAACTACACAGAAGAATTGTGTGAAACTTCTTTCTGTTCTGTTTGTTCAACTAAAAGAGTTGAACCTTAGTTTTGATTGAGCCGTTCTGTAACAGTCTTTCTGTAGAAAATGCAAGTGGAGATTCGGAGCGCTAAGAGGGTAATAGTGGAAAAAGGAATGTCTCCAAAAATAAACTACACAGAATCATTCTGTGAAACTTCTTTCTGATCTGTGCATTCAGCTAACAGAGTTAAACCATACTTTTGATTGAGCAGATCTGAACCCTCTTTCTGTAGAAAATGCAACTGGACAATTGGAGCGCTAAGAGTGTAGTAGTGGAAAAAGGAATATATTCAAATATAAACTACACAGAAGCATTCTGTGAAACTTCTTTCTGATCTGAGCATTCAGCTAACAGAGTTAAACCATACTTTTGATTGAGCAGTTTTGAAACACTCTGTCTGTAGAAAATGCAACTGGACATTCGTAGCGCTAAGTGGGTAATAGTGGAAAAAAGAATATGTTCAAATATAAACTACACAGAAGCATTGTATGAAACTTCTTTCTGTTCTGTGCATTCAACTAACAGAGTTGAACCTTACTTTTGATTGAGCCTTTCTGAAACACTCTTTCTGTAGAAACTGCAATTGGACATTCTGAGCGCTAAGAGGCCTCTATTGGGGAAAATAATATCTTCAAATAAAAACTACACAGAAGCATTGTGTGAAACTTATTTCTGATATGTTCATTAAGCTAACAGAGTTAAACCATACTTTTGATTGCGCAGTTCTTAACACTCTTTCTGTAGAAAATGCAAGTGGTCATTCGGTGCGCTAAGAGGGTAATAGTGGAAAAAGGAATATATTCAAATTTAAACTACACAGTAGCATTCTGTGAAAATTCTTTCTGTTCTGTGCATTCAACTAACAGAGTTGAACCTTACTTTTGATTGAGCCGTTCTGAAACACTCTTTCTGTAGAAACTGCAATTGGACATGCTAAGCGCTAAGAGGCCTACATTGGGAAAAAGAATATCTTCAAATAAAAACTACACAGATGCATTCTGTGAAACTTATTTCTGATCTGTTAATTCAGTTAACAGAGATAAAACATATTTTTGATTGAGCAGTTATGAAACACTCTTTTTGTAGAAAATGCAAGTGGAGATTCGGAGCGCTAAGAGGGTAATTGTGGAAAAAGGAATGTCTTCAAATATAAACTACACAGAATCATTCGGTGAAACTTCTTTCTGATCTGTGCATTCAGCTAACAGAGTTAAACCATACTTTTGATTGAGCAGATCTGAACACTCTTTCTGTAGAAAATGCAACTGGACATTTGGAGCGCTAAGAGCGTAGTAGTGGAAAAAGGAATATATTCAAATATAAACTACACAGAAGCATTCTGTGAAACTTCTTTCTCATCTGAGCATTCAGCTAACAGAGTTAAACCATACTTTTGATTGAGCAGTTTTGAAACACTCTTTCTGTAGAAAATGCAAGTGGACTTTCGGAGCGCTAAGAGGGTAATAGTGGAAAAAGTAATATATTCAAATATAAACTACACAGTAGCATTCTGTGAAAATTCTTTCTGTTCTGTGCATTCAACTAACAGAGTTGAACCTTACTTTTGATTGAGCCGTTCTGAAACACTCTTTCTGTAGAAACTGCAATTGGACATGCTAAGCGCTAAGAGGCCTACATTGGGAAAAAGAATATCTTCAAAAAAACTACACAGATGCATTCTGTGAAACTTATTTCTGATCTGTAAATTCAGTTAACAGAGATAAAACATATTTTTGATTGAGCAGTTATGAAACACTGTTTTTGTAGAAAATGCAAGTGGAGATTCGGAGCGCTAAGAGGGTAATAGTGGAAAAAGGAATGTCTTCAAATATAAACTACACAGAATCATTCGGTGAAACTTCTTTCTGATCTGTGCATTCAGCTAACAGAGTTAAACCATACTTTTGATTGAGCAGATCTGAACACTCTTTCTGTAGAAAATGCAACTGGACATTTGGAGCGCTAAGAGCGTAGTAGTGGAAAAAGGAATATATTCAAATATAAACTACACAGAAGCATTCTGTGAAACTTCTTTCTGATCTGAGCATTCAGCTAACAGAGTTAAACCATACTTTTGATTGAGCAGTTTTGAAACACTCTGTCTGTAGAAAATGCAACTGGACATTCTTAGCGCTAAGTGGGTAATAGTGGAAAAAAGAATATGTTCAAATATAAACTACACAGAAGCATTGTATGAAACTTCTTTCTGTTCTGTGCATTCAACTAACAGAGTTGAACCTTACTTTTGATTGAGCCTTTCTGAAACACTCTTTCTGTAGAAACTGCAATTGGACATTCTGAGCGCTAAGAGGCCTCCATTGGGAAAAATAATATCTTCAAATAAAAACTACACAGAAGCATTGTGTGAAACTTATTTCTGATATGTTCATTAAGCTAACAGAGTTAAACCATACTTTTGATTGCGCAGTTCTGAACACTCTTTCTGTAGAAAATGCAAGTGGACATTCGGAGCGCTAAGAGGGTAATAGTGGAAAAAGGAATATATTCAAATATAAACTACACAGTAGCATTCTGTGAAAATTCTTTCTGTTCTGTGCATTCAACTAACAGAGTTGGACCTTACTTTTGATTGAGCCGTTCTGAAACACTCTTTCTGTAGAAACTGCAATTGGACATTCGGAGCGCTAAGAGGCCTATATTGGGAAAAAGAATGTCTACAAATAAAAACTACACAGAAGAATTGTGTGAAACTTCTTTCTGTTCTGTTTGTTCAACTAAAAGAGTTGAACCTTAGTTTTGATTGAGCCGTTCTGTAACAGTCTTTCTGTAGAAAATGCAAGTGGAGATTGGGAGCGCTAAGAGGGTAATAGTGGAAAAAGGAATGTCTCCAAAAATAAACTACACAGAATCATTCTGTGAAACTTCTTTCTGATCTGTGCATTCAGCTAACAGAGTTAAACCATACTTTTGATTGAGCAGATCTGAACCCTCTTTCTGTAGAAAATGCAACTGGACAATTGGAGCGCTAAGAGTGTAGTAGTGGAAAAAGGAATATATTCAAATATAAACTTCACAGAAGCATTCTGTGAAACTTCTTTCTGATCTGAGCATTCAGCTAACAGAGTTAAACCATACTTTTGATTGAGCAGTTTTGAAACACTATGTCTGTAGAAAATGCAACTGGACATTCGTAGCGCTAAGTGGGTAATAGTGGAAAAAAGAATATGTTCAAATATAAACTACACAGAAGCATTGTATGAAACTTCTTTCTGTTCTGTGCATTCAACTAACAGAGTTGAACCTTACTTTTGATTGAGCCTTTCTGAAACACTCTTTCTGTAGAAACTGCAATTGGACATTCTGAGCGCTAAGAGGCCTCTATTGGGGAAAATAATATCTTCAAATAAAAACTACACAGAAGCATTGTGTGAAACTTATTTCTGATATGTTCATTAAGCTAACAGAGTTAAACCATACTTTTGATTGCGCAGTTCTTAACACTCTTTCTGTAGAAAATGCAAGTGGTCATTCGGTGCGCTAAGAGGGTAATAGTGGAAAAAGGAATATATTCAAATTTAAACTACACAGTAGCATTCTGTGAAAATTCTTTCTGTTCTGTGCATTCAACTAACAGAGTTGAACCTTACTTTTGATTGAGCCGTTCTGAAACACTCTTTCTGTAGAAACTGCAATTGGACATGCTAAGCGCTAAGAGGCCTACATTGGGAAAAAGAATATCTTCAAATAAAAACTACACAGATGCATTCTGTGAAACTTATTTCTGATCTGTTAATTCAGTTAACAGACATAAAACATATTTTTGATTGAGCAGTTATGAAACACTCTTTTTGTAGAAAATGCAAGTGGAGATTCGGAGCGCTAAGAGGGTAATTGTGGAAAAAGGAATGTCTTCAAATATAAACTACACAGAATCATTCGGTGAAACTTCTTTCTGATCTGTGCATTCAGCTAACAGAGTTAAACCATACTTTTGATTGAGCAGATCTGAACACTCTTTCTGTAGAAAATGCAACTGGACATTTGGAGCGCTAAGAGCGTAGTAGTGGAAAAAGGAATATATTCAAATATAAACTACACAGAAGCATTCTGTGAAACTTCTTTCTCATCTGAGCATTCAGCTAACAGAGTTAAACCATACTTTTGATTGAGCAGTTTTGAAACACTCTGTCTGTAGAAAATGCAACTGGACATTCCTAGCGCTAAGTGGGTAATAGTGGAAAAAAGAATATGTTCAAATATAAACTACACAGAAGCATTGTATGAAACTTCTTTCTGTTCTGTGCATTCAACTAACAGAGTTGAACCTTACTTTTGATTGAGCCGTTCTGAAACACTCTTTATGTAGAAACTGCAATTGGACATTCTGAGCACTAAGAGGCCTATATTGGGAAAAAGAATATCTACAAATAAAAACTACACAGAAGAATTGTGTGAAACTTCTTTCTGTTCTGATTGTTCAACTAAAAGAGTTGAACCTTAGTTTTGATTGAGCCGTTCTGAAACACTCTTTCTGTAGAAAATGCAAGTGGAGATTCGGAGCGCTAAGAGGGTAATAGTGGAAAAAGGAATGTCTCCAAATATAAACTACACAGAATCATTCTGTGAAACTTCTTTCTGATCTGTGCATTCAGCTAACAGAGTTAAACCATACTTTTGATTGAGCAGATCTGAACACTCTTTCTGTAGAAAATGCAAGTGGACATTTGGAGCGCTAAGAGAGTAGTAGTGGAAAAAGGAATATATTCAAATATAAACTACACAGAAGCATTCTGTGAAACTTCTTTCTGATCTGAGCATTCAGCTAACAGATTTAAACCATACTTTTGATTGAGCAGTTTTGAAACACTCTGTCTGTAGAAAATGCAACTGGACATTCGTAGCGCTAAGTGGGTAATAGAGGAAAAAAGAATATGTTCAAATATAAACTACTCAGAAGCATGGTATGAAACTTCTTTCTGTTCTGTGCATTCAACTAATAGAGTTGAACCTTACTTTTGATTGAGCCGTTCTGAAACACTCTTTCTGTAGAAACTGCAATTGGACATTTTGAGCGCTAAGAGGCCTATATAGGGAAAAAGAATGTCTACAAATAAAAACTACACAGAAGAATTGTGTGAAACTTCTTTCTGTTCTGTTTGTTCAACTAAAAGAGTTGAACCTTAGTTTTGATTGAGCCGTTCTGAAACACTCTTTCTGTAGAAAATGCAAGTGGAGATTCGGAGCGCTAAGAGGGTAATAGTGGAAAAAGGAATGTCTCCAAATATAAACTACACAGAATCATTCTGTGAAACTTCTTTCTGATCTGTGCATTCAGCTAACAGAGTTAAACCATACTTTTGATTGAGCAGATCTGAACACTCTTTCTGTAGAAAATGCAACTGGACATTTGGAGCGCTAAGAGAGTAGTAGTGGAAAAAGGAATATATTCAAATATAAACTACACAGAAGCATTCTGTGAAACTTCTTTCTGATCTGAGCATTCAGCTAACAGAGTTAAACCATACTTTTTATTGAGCAGTTTTGAAACACTCTGTCTGTAGAAAATGCAACTGGACATTCGTAGCGCTAAGTGGGTAATAGTGGAAAAAAGAATATGTTCAAATATAAACTACACAGAAGCATTGTATGAAACTTCTTTCTGTTCTGTGCATTCAACTAACAGAGTTGAACCTTACTTTTGATTGAGCCTTTCTGAAACACTCTTTCTGTAGAAACTGCAATTGGACATTCTGAGCGCTAAGAGGCCTATATTGGGAAATATAATATCTTCAAATAAAAACTACACAGAAGCATTGTGTGAAACTTATTTCTGATATGTTCATTAAGCTAACAGAGTTAAACCATACTTTTGATTGCGCAGTTCTGAACACTCTTTCTGTAGAAAATGCAAGTGGACATTCGGAGCGCTAAGAGGGTAATAGTGGAAAAAGTAATATATTCAAATATAAACTACACAGTAGCATTCTGTGAAAATTCTTTCTGTTCTGTGCATTCAACTAACAGAGTTGAACCTTACTTTTGATTGAGCCGTTCTGAAACACTCTTTCTGTAGAAACTGCAATTGGACATGCTAAGCGCTAAGAGGCCTACATTGGGAAAAAGAAAATCTTCAAATAAAAACTACACAGATGCATTCCGTGAAACTTATTTCTGATCTGTAAATTCAGTTAACAGAGATAAAACATATTTTTGATTGAGCAGTTTTGAAACACTCTTTTTGTAGAAAATGCAAGTGGAGATTCGGAGCGCTAAGAGGGTAATAGTGGAAAAAGGAATGTCTTCAAATATAAACTACACAGAATCATTCGGTGAAACTTCTTTCTGATCTGTGCATTCAGCTAACAGGGTTAAACCATACTTTTGATTGAGCAGATCTGAACACTCTTTCTGTTGAAAATGCAACTGGACATTTGGAGCGCTAAGAGCGTAGTAGTGGAAAAAGGAATATATTCAAATATAAACTACACAGAAGCATTCTGTGAAACTTCTTTCTGATCTGAGCATTCAGCTAACAGAATTAAACCATACTTTTGATTGAGCAGTTTTGAAACACTCTGTCTGTAGAAAATGCAACTGGACATTCGTACCGCTAAGTGGGTAATAGTGGAAAAAAGTATATGTTCAAATATAAACTACACAGAAGCATTGTATGAAACTTCTTTCTGTTCTGTGCATTCAACTAACAGAGTTGAACCTTACTTTTGATTGAGCCGTTCTGAAACACTCTTTCTGTAGAAACTGCAATTGGACATTCTGAGCCCTAAGAGGCCTAAATTGGGAAAAAGAGTGTCTACAAATAAAAACTTAACAGAAGAATTGTGTGAAACTTCTTTCTGTTCTGTTTGTTCAACTAAAAGACTTGAACCTTAGTTTTGATTGAGCCGTTCTGAAACACTCTTTCTGTAGAAAATGCAAGTGGAGATTCGGAGCGCTAAGAGGGTAATAGTGGAAAAAGGAATGTCTCCAAATATAAACTACACAGAATCATTCTGTGAAACTTCTTTCTGATCTGTGCATTCAGCTAACAGAGTTAAACCATACTTTTGATTGAGCAGATCTGAACACTCTTTCTGTAGAAAATGCAACTGGACATTTGGAGCGCTAAGAGAGTAGTAGTGGAAAAAGGAATATATTCAAATATAAACTACACAGAATCATTCTGTGAAACTTCTTTCTGATCTGAGCATTCAGCTAACAGAGTTAAACCATACTTTTGATTGAGCAGTTTTGAAACACTATGTCTGTAGAAAATGCAACTGGACATTCGTAGCCCTAAGTGGGTAATAGTGGAAAAAAGAATATGTTCAAATATAAACTACACAGAAGCATTGTATGAAACTTCTTTCTGTTCTGTGCATTCAACTAACAGAGTTGAACCTTACTTTTGATTGAGCCTTTCTGAAACACTCTTTCTGTAGAAACTGCAATTGGACATTCTGAGCGCTAAGAGGCCTATATTGGGAAAAATAATAACTTCAAATAAAAACTACACAGAAGCATTGTGTGAAACTTATTTCTGATATGTTCATTAAGCTAACAGAGTTAAACCATACTTTTGATTGCGCAGTTCTTAACACTATTTCTGTAGAAAATGCAAGTGGACATTCGGAGCGCTAAGAGGGTAATAGTGGAAAAAGGAATATATTCAAATATAAACTACACAGTAGCATTCTGTGAAAACTCTTTCTGTTCTGTGCATTCAGCTAACAGAGTTGAACCTTACTTTCGATTGAGCCGTTCTGAAACACTCTTTCTGTAGAAACTGCAATTGGACATGCTAAGCGCTAAGAGGCCTACATTGGGAAAAAGAATATCTTCAAATAAAAACTACACAGATGCATTCTGTGAAACTTATTTCTGATCTGTAAATTCAGTTAACAGAGATAAAACATATTTTTGATTGAGCAGTTATGAAACACTCTTTTTGTAGAAAATGCAAGTGGAGATTCGGAGCGCTAAGAGGGTAATAGTGGAAAAAGGAATGTCTTCAAATATAAACTACACAGAATCATTCGGTGAAACTTCTTTCTGATCTGTGCATTCAGCTAACAGAGTTAAATCATACTTTTGATTGAGCAGATCTGAACACTCTTTCTGTTGAAAATGCAACTGGACATTTGGAGCGCTAAGAGCGTAGTAGTGGAAAAAGGAATATATTCAAATATAAACTACACAGAAGCATTCTGTGAAACTTCTTTCTGATCTGAGCATTCAGCTAACAGAGTTAAACCATACTTTTGATTGAGCAGTTTTGAAACACTCTGTCTGTAGAAAATGCAACTGGACATTCGTAGCGCTAAGTGGGTAATAGTGGAAAAAAGTATATGTTCAAATATAAACTACACAGAAGCATTGTATGAAACTTCTTTCTGTTCTGTGCATTCAACTAACAGAGTTGAACCTTACTTTTGATTGAGCCGTTCTGAAACACTCTTTCTGTAGAAACTGCAATTGGACATTCTGAGCGCTAAGAGGCCTAAATTGGGAAAAAGAGTGTCTACAAATAAAAACTTAACAGAAGAATTGTGTGAAACTTCTTTCTGTTCTGTTTGTTCAACTAAAAGACTTGAACCTTAGTTTTGATTGAGCCGTTCTGAAACACTCTTTCTGTAGAAAATGCAAGTGGAGATTCGGAGCGCTAAGAGGGTAATAGTGGAAAAAGGAATGTCTCCAAATATAAACTACACAGAATCATTCTGTGAAACTTCTTTCTGATCTGTGCATTCAGCTAACAGAGTTAAACCATACTTTTGATTGAGCAGATCTGAACACTCTTTCTGTAGAAAATGCAACTGGACATTTGGAGCGCTAAGAGAGTAGTAGTGGAAAAAGGAATATATTCAAATATAAACTACACAGAAGCATTCTGTGAAACTTCTTTCTGATCTGAGCATTCAGCTAACAGAGTTAAACCATACTTTTGATTGAGCAGTTTTGAAACACTCTGTCTGTAGAAAATGCAACTGGACATTCGTAGCCCTAAGTGGGTAATAGTGGAAAAAAGAATATGTTCAAATATAAACTACACAGAAGCATTGTATGAAACTTCTTTCTGTTCTGTGCATTCAACTAACAGAGTTGAACCTTACTTTTGATTGAGCCTTTCTGAAACACTCTTTCTGTAGAAACTGCAATTGGACATTCTGAGCGCTAAGAGGCCTATATTGGGAAAAATAATAACTTCAAATAAAAACTACACAGAAGCATTGTGTGAAACTTATTTCTGATATGTTCATTAAGCTAACAGAGTTAAACCATACTTTTGATTGCGCAGTTCTGAACACTATTTCTGTAGAAAATGCAAGTGGACATTCGGAGCGCTAAGAGGGTAATAGTGGAAAAAGGAATATATTCAAATATAAACTACACAGTAGCATTCTGTGAAAACTCTTTCTGTTCTGTGCATTCAGCTAACAGAGTTGAACCTTACTTTCGATTGAGCCGTTCTGAAACACTCTTTCTGTAGAAACTGCAATTGGACATGCTAAGCGCTAAGAGGCCTACATTGGGAAAAAGAATATCTTCAAATAAAAACTACACAGATGCATTCTGTGAAACTTATTTCTGATCTCTAAATTCAGTTAACAGAGATAAAACATATTTTTGATTGAGCAGTTATGAAACACTCTTTTTGTAGAAAATGCAAGTGGAGATTCGGAGTGCTAAGAGGGTAATAGTGGAAAAAGGAATGTCTTCAAATATAAACTACACAGAATCATTCGGTGAAACTTCTTTCTGATCTGTGCATTCAGCTAACAGAGTTAAACCATACTTTTGGTTGAGCAGATCTGAACACTCTTTCTGTAGAAAATGCAACTGGACATTTGGAGCACTAAGAGCGTAGTAGTGGAAAAAGGAATATATTCAAATATAAACTACACAGAAGCATTCTGTGAAACTTCTTTCTGATCTGAGCATTCAGCTAACAGAGTTAAACCATACTTTTGATTAAGCAGTTTTGAAACACTCTGTCTGTAGAAAATGCAACTGGACATTCGTAGCGCTAAGTGGGTAATAGAGGAAAAAAGAATATGTTCAAATATAAACTACACAGAAGCATGGTATGAAACTTCTTTCTGTTCTGTGCATTCAACTAATAGAGTTGAACCTTACTTTTGATTGAGCCGTTCTGAAACACTCTTTCTGTAGAAACTGCAATTGGACATTCTGAGCGCTAAGAGGCCTATATAGGGAAAAAGAATGTCTACAAATAAAAACTACACAGAAGAATTGTGTGAAACTTCTTTCTGTTCTGTTTGTTCAACTAAAAGAGTTGAACCTTAGTTTTGATTGAGCCGTTCTGAAACACTCTTTCTGTAGAAAATGCAAGTGGAGATTCGGAGCGCTAAGAGGGTAATAGTGGAAAAAGGAATGTCTCCAAATATAAACTACACAGAATCATTCTGTGAAACTTCTTTCTGATCTGTGCATTCAGCTAACAGAGTTAAACCATACTTTTGATTGAGCAGATCTGAACACTCTTTCTGTAGAAAATGCAACTGGACATTTGGAGCGCTAAGAGAGTAGTAGTGGAAAAAGGAATATATTCAAATATAAACTACACAGAAGCATTCTGTGAAACTTCTTTCTGATCTGAGCATTCAGCTAACAGAGTTAAACCATACTTTTGATTGAGCAGTTTTGAAACACTCTGTCTGTGGAAAATGCAACTGGACATTCGTAGCGCTAAGTGGGTAATAGTGGAAAAAAGTATATGTTCAAATATAAACTACACAGAAGCATTGTATGAAACTTCTTTCTGTTCTGTGCATTCAACTAACAGAGTTGAACCTTACTTTTGATTGAGCCGTTCTGAAACACTCTTTCTGTAGAAACTGCAATTGGACATTCTGAGCGCTAAGAGGCCTATATTGGAAAAAAGAATGTCTACAAATAAAAACTACACAGAAGAATTGTGTGAAACTACTTTCTGTTCTGTTTGTTCAACTAAAAGAGTTGAACCTTAGTTTTTATTGAGCCGTTCTGAAACACTTTTTCTGTAGAAAATGCAAGTGGAGATTCGGAGCGCTAAGAGGGTAATAGTGGAAAAAGGAATGTCTCCAAATATAAACTACACAGAATCATTCTGTGAAACTTCTTTCTGATCTGTGCATTCAGCTAACAGAGTTAAACCATACTTTTGATTGAGCAGATCTGAACTCTCTTTCTGTAGAAAATGCAACTGGACATTTTGAGCGCTAAGAGAGTAGTAGTGGAAAAAGGAATATATTCAAATATAAACTACACAGAAGCATTCTGTGAAACTTCTTTCTGATCTGAGCATTCAGCTAACAGAGTTAAACCATACTTTTGATTGAGCAGTTTTGAAACACTCTGTAGAAAATGCAACTGGACATTCGTAGCGCTAAGTGGGTAATAGTGGAAAAAAGTATATGTTCAAATATAAACTACACAGAAGCATTGTATGAAACTTCTTTCTGTTCTGTGCATTCAACTAACAGAGTTGAACCTTACTTTTGATTGAGCCGTTCTGAAACACTCTTTCTGTAGAAACTGCAATTGGAGATTCTGAGCGCTAAGAGGCCTATATTGGGAAAAAGAGTGTCTACAAATAAAAACTTAACAGAAGAATTGTGTGAAACTTCTTTCTGTTTTGTTTGTTCAACTAAAAGACTTGAACCTTAGTTTTGATTGAGCTGTTCTGAAACACTCTTTCTGTAGAAAATGCAAGTGGAGATTCGGAGCGCTAAGAGGGTAATAGTGGAAAAAGGAATGTCTCCACATATAAACTACACAGAATCATTATGTGAGACTTCTTTCTGATCTGTGCATTCAGCTAACAGAGTTAAACCATACTTTTGATTGAGCAGATCTGAACACTCTTTCTGTAGAAAATGCAACTTGACATTTGGAGCGCTAAGAGTGTAGTAGTGGAAAAAGGAATATATTCAAATATAAACTACACAGAAGCATTCTGTGAAACTTCTTTCTAATCTGAGCATTCAGCTAACAGAGTTAAACCATACTTTTGATTGAGCAGTTTTGAAACACTCTGTCTGTAGAAAATGCAACTGGACATTCGTAGCCCTAAGTGGGTAATAGTGGAAAAAAGAATATGTTCAAATATAAACTACACAGAAGCATTGTATGAAACTTCTTTCTGTTCTGTGCATTCAACTAACAGAGTTGAACCTTACTTTTGATTGAGCCTTTCTGAAACACTCTTTCTGTAGAAACTGCAATTGGACATTCTGAGCGCTAAGAGGCCTATATTGGGAAAAATAATAACTTCAAATAAAAACTACACAGAAGCATTGTGTGAAACTTATTTCTGATATGTTCATTAAGCTAACAGAGTTAAACCATACTTTTGATTGCGCAGTTCTGAACACTCTTTCTGTAGAAAATGCAAGTGGACATTCGGAGCGCTAAGAGGGTAATAGTGGAAAAAGGAATATATTCAAATATAAACTACACAGTAGCATTCTGTCAAAACTCTTTCTGTTCTGTGCATTCAGCTAACAGAGTTGAACCTTACTTTTGATTTACCCGTTCTGAAACACTCTTTCTGTAGAAACTGCAATTGGACATGCTAAGCGCTAAGAGGCCTACATTGGGAAAAAGAATATCTTCAAATAAAAACTACACAGATGCATTCTGTGAAACTTATTTCTGATCTGTAAATTCAGTTAACAGAGATAAAACATATTTTTGATTGAGCAGTTATGAAACACTCTTTTTGTAGAAAATGCAAGTGGAGATTCGGAGCGCTAAGAGGGTTATAGTGGAAAAAGGAATGTCTTCAAATATAAACTACACAGAATCATTCGGTGAAAGTTCTTTCTGATCTGTGCATTCAGCTAACAGAGTTAAACCATACTTTTGATTGAGCAGATCTGAACACTCTTTCTGTTGAAAATGCAACTGGACATTTGGAGCGCTAAGAGCGTAGTAGTGGAAAAAGGAATATATTCAAATATAAACTACACAGAAGCATTCTGTGAAACTTCTTTCTGATCTGAGCATTCAGCTAACAGAGTTAAACCATACTTTTTATTGAGCAGTTTTGAAACACTCTGTCTGTAGAAAATGCAACTGGACATTCGTAGCGCTAAGTGGGTAATAGTGGAAAAAAGAATATGTTCAAATATAAACTACACAGAAGCATTGTATGAAACTTCTTTCTGTTCTGTGCATTCAACTAACAGAGTTGAACCTTCCTTTTGATTGAGCCTTTCTGAAACACTCTTTCTGTAGAAACTGCAATTGGACATTCTGAGCGCTAAGAGGCCTATATTGGGAAAAATAATATCTTCAAATAAAAACTACACAGAAGCATTGTGTGAAATTTATTTCTGATATGTTCATTAAGCTAACAGAGTTAAACCATACTTTTGATTGCGCAGTTCTGAACACTCTTTCTGTAGAAAATTCAAGTGGACATTCGGAGCGCTAAGAGGGTAATAGTGGAAAAAGGAATATATTCAAATATAAACTACACAGTAGCATTCTGTGAAAATTCTTTCTGTTCTGTGCATTCAACTAACAGAGTTGAACCTTACTTTAGATTGAGCCGTTCTGAAACACTCTTTCTGTAGAAACTGCAATTGGACATGCTAAGCGCTAAAAGGCCTACATTGGTAAAAAGAATATCTTCAAATAAAAACTACACAGATGCATTCTGTGAAACTTATTTCTGATCTGTAAATTCAGTTAACAGAGATAAAACATATTTTTGATTGAGCAGTTATGAAACACTCTTTTTGTAGAAAATGCAAGTGGAGATTCGGAGTGCTAAGAGGGTAATAGTGGAAAAAGGAATGTCTTCAAATATAAACTACACAGAATCATTCGGTGAAACTTCTTTCTGATCTGTGCATTCAGCTAACAGAGTTAAACCATACTTTTGATTGAGCAGATCTGAACACTCTTTCTGTAGAAAATGCAACGGGACATTTGGAGCACTAAGAGCGTAGTAGTGGAAAAAGGAATATATTCAAATATAAACTACACAGAAGCATTCTGTGAAACTTCTTTCTGATCTGAGCATTCAGCTAACAGAGTTAAACCATACTTTTGATTAAGCAGTTTTGAAACACTCTGTCTGTAGAAAATGCAACTGGACATTCGTAGCGCTAAGTGGGTAATAGAGGAAAAAAGAATATGTTCAAATATAAACTACACAGAAGCATGGTATGAAACTTCTTTCTGTTCTGTGCATTCAACTAACAGAGTTGAACCTTACTTTTGATTGAGCCGTTCTGAAACACACTTTCTGTAGAAACTGCAATTGGACATTCTGAGCGCTAAGAGGCCTATATTGGGAAAAAGAATGTCTACAAATAAAAACTACACAGAAGAATTGTGTGAAACTTCTTTCTGTTCTGTTTGTTCAACTAAAAGACTTGAACATTAGTTTTGATTGAGCCGTTCTGAAACACTCTTTCTGTAGAAAATGCAAGTGGAGATTCGGAGCGCTAAGAGGGTAATAGTGGAAAAAGGAATGTCTCCAAATATAAACTACACAGAATCATTCTGTGAAACTTCTTTCTGATCTGTGCATTCAGCTAACAGAGTTAAACCATACTTTTGATTGAGCAGATCTGAACTCTCTTTCTGTAGAAAATGCAACTGGACATTTGGAGCGCTAAGAGAGTAGTAGTGGAAAAAGGAATATATTCAAATATAAACTACACAGAAGCATTCTGTGAAACTTCTTTCTGATCTGAGCATTCAGCTAACAGAGTTAAACCATACTTTTGATTGAGCAGTTTTGAAACACTCTGTCTGTAGAAAATGCAACTGGACATTCGTAGCGGTAAGTGGGTAATAGTGGAAAAAAGAATATGTTCAAATATAAACTACACAGAAGCATTGTATGAAACTTCTTTCTGTTCTGTGCATACAACTAACAGAGTTGAACCTTACTTTTGATTGAGCCGTTCTGAAACACTCTTTCTGTAGAAACTGCAATTGGACATTCTGAGCGCTAAGAGGCCTATATTGGGAAAAAGAATGTCTACAAATAAAAACTATACAGAAGAATTGTGTGAAACTTCTTTCTGTTCTGTTTGTTCAACTAAAAGAGTTGAACCTTAGTTTTGATTGAGCCGTTCTGAAACACTCTTTCTGTAGAAAATGCAAGTGGAGATTCGGAGCGCTAAGAGGGTAATAGTGGAAAAAGGAATGTCTCCAAATATAAACTACACAGAATCATTCTGTGAAACTTCTTTCTGATCTGTGCATTCAGCTAACAGAGTTAAACCATACTTTTGATTGAGCAGATCTGAACTCTCTTTCTGTAGAAAATGCAACTGGACATTTGGAGCGCTAAGAGAGTAGTAGTGGAAAAAGGAATATATTCAAATATAAACTACACAGAAGCATTCTGTGAAACTTCTTTCTGATCTGAGCATTCAGCTAACAGAGTTAAACCATACTTTTGATTGAGCAGTTTTGAAACACTCTGTAGAAAATGCAACTGGACATTCGTAGCGCTAAGTGGGTAATAGTGGAAAAAAGTATATGTTCAAATATAAACTACACAGAAGCATTGTATGAAACTTCTTTCTGTTCTGTGCATTCAACTAACAGAGTTGAACCTTACTTTTGATTGAGCCGTTCTGAAACACTCTTTCTGTAGAAACTGCAATTGGAGATTCTGAGCGCTAAGAGGCCTATATTGGGAAAAAGAGTGTCTACAAATAAAAACTTAACAGAAGAATTGTGTGAAACTTCTTTCTGTTCTGTTTGTTCAACTAAAAGACTTGAACCTTAGTTTTGATTGAGCTGTTCTGAAACACTCTTTCTGTAGAAAATGCATGTGGAGATTCGGAGCGCTAAGAGGGTAATAGTGGAAAAAAGAATGTCTCCAAATATAAACTACACAGAATCATTCTGTGAGACTTCTTTCTGATCTGTGCATTCAGCTAACAGAGTTAAACCATACTTTTGATTGAGCAGATCTGAACACTCTTTCTGTAGAAAATGCAACTGGACATTTGGAGCGCTAAAAGAGTAGTAGTGGAAAAAGGAATATATTCAAATATAAACTACACAGAAGCATTCTGTGAAACTTCTTTCTGATCTGAGCATTCAGCTAACAGAGTTAAACCATACTTTTGATTGAGCAGTTTTGAAACACTCTGTCTGTAGAAAATGCAACTGGACATTCGTAGCCCTAAGTGGGTAATAGTGGAAAAAAGAATATGTTCAAATATAAACTACACAGAAGCATTGTATGAAACTTCTTTCTGTTCTGTGCATTCAACTAACAGAGTTGAACCTTACTTTTGATTGAGCCGTTCTGAAACACTCTTTCTGTAGAAACTGCAATTGGACATGCTAAGCGCTAAGAGGCCTACATTGGGAAAAAGAATATCTTCAAATAAAAACTACACAGATGCATTCTGTGAAACTTATTTCTGATCTGTAAATTCAGTTAACAGAGATAAAACATATTTTTGATTGAGCAGTTATGAAACACTCTTTTTGTAGAAAATGCAAGTGGAGATTCGGAGCGCTAAGAGGGTTATATTGGAAAAAGGAATGTCTTCAAATATAAACTACACAGAATCATTCGGTGAAAGTTCTTTCTGATCTGTGCATTCAGCTAACAGAGTTAAACCATACTTTTGATTGAGCAGATCTGAACAATCTTTCTGTTGAAAATGCAACTGGACATTTGGAGCGCTAAGAGCGTAGTAGTGGAAAAAGGAATATATTCAAATATAAACTACACAGAAGCATTCTGTGAAACTTCTTTCTGATCTGAGCATTCAGCTAACAGAGTTAAACCATACTTTTTATTGAGCAGTTTTGAAACACTCTGTCTGTAGAAAATGCAACTGGACATTCGTAGCGCTAAGTGGGTAATAGTGGAAAAAAGAATATGTTCAAATATAAACTACACAGAAGCATTGTATGAAACTTCTTTCTGTTCTGTGCATTCAACTAACAGAGTTGAACCTTACTTTTGATTGAGCCTTTCTGAAACACTCTTTCTGTAGAAACTGCAATTGGACATTCTGAGCGCTAAGAGGCCTATATTGGGAAAAATAATATCTTCAAATAAAAACTACACAGAAGCATTGTGTGAAACTTATTTCTGATATGTTCATTAAGCTAACAGAGTTAAACCATACTTTTGATTGCGCAGTTCTGAACACTCTTTCTGTAGAAAATGCAAGTGGACATTCGGAGCGCTAAGAGGGTAATAGTGGAAAAAGGAATATATTCAATATAAACTACACAGTAGCATTCTGTGAAAATTCTTTCTGTTCTGTGCATTCAACTAACAGAGTTGAACCTTACTTTTGATTGAGCCGTTCTGAAACACTCTTTCTGTAGAAACTGCAATTGGACATGCTAAGCGCTAAAAGGCCTACATTGGGAAAAAGAATATCTTCAAATAAAAACTACACAGATGCATTCTGTGAAACTTATTTCTGATCTGTAAATTCAGTTAACAGAGATAAAACATATTTTTGATTGAGCAGTTATGAAACACTCTTTTTGTAGAAAATGCAAGTGGAGATTCGGAGTGCTAAGAGGGTAATAGTGGAAAAAGGAATGTCTTCAAATATAAACTACACAGAATCATTCGGTGAAACTTCTTTCTGATCTGTGCATTCAGCTAACAGAGTTAAACCATACTTTTGATTGAGCAGATCTGAACACTCTTTCTGTAGAAAATGCAACGGGACATTTGGAGCACTAAGAGCGTAGTAGTGGAAAAAGGAATATATTCAAATATAAACTACACAGAAGCATTCTGTGAAACTTCTTTCTGATCTGAGCATTCAGCTAACAGAGTTAAACCATACTTTTGATTGAGCAGTTTTGAAACACTCTGTCTGTAGAAAATGCAACTGGACATTCGTAGCGCTAAGTGGGTAATAGTGGAAAAAAGAATATGTTCAAATATAAACTACACAGAAGCATTGTATGAAACTTCTTTCTGTTCTGTGCATTCAACTAACAGAGTTGAACCTTACTTTTGATTGAGCCGTTCTGAAACACTCTTTCTGTAGAAACTGCAATTGGACATTCTGAGCGCTAAGAGGCCTATATTGGGAAAAAGAATGTCTACAAATAAAAACTACACAGAAGAATTGTGTGAAACTTCTTTCTGTTCTGTTTGTTCAACTAAAAGAGTTGAACCTTAGTTTTTATTGAGCCGTTCTGAAACACTCTTTCTGTAGAAAATGCAAGTGGAGATTCGGAGCGCTAAGAGGGTAATAGTGGAAAAAGGAATGTATCCAAATATAAACTACACAGAATCATTCTGTGAAACTTCTTTCTGATCTCTGCATTCAGCTAACAGAGTTAAACCATACTTTTGATTGAGCAGATCTGAACTCTCTTTCTGTAGAAAATGCAACTGGACATTTGGAGCGCTAAGAGAGTAGTAGTGGAAAAAGGAATATATTCAAATATAAACTACACAGAAGCATTCTGTGAAACTTCTTTCTGATCTGAGCATTCAGCTAACAGAGTTAAACCATACTTTTGATTGAGCAGTTTTGAAACACTCTGTAGAAAATGCAACTGGACATTCGTAGCACTAAGTGGGTAATAGTGGAAAAAAGAATATGTTCAAATATAAACTACACAGCAGCATTGTATGAAACTTCTTTCTGTTCTGTGCATTCAACTAACAGAGTTGAACCTTACTTTTGATTGAGCCGTTCTGAAACACTCTTTCTGTAGAAACTGCAATTGGACATTCTGAGCGCTAAGAGGCCTATATTGGGAAAAAGAATGTCTACAAATAAAAACTACACAGAAGGATTGTGTGAAACTTCTTTCTGTTCTGTTTGTTCAACTAAAAGAGTTGAACCTTAGTTTTGATTGAGCCGTTCTGAAACACTCTTTCTGTAGAAAATGCAAGTGGAGATTCGGAGCGCTAAGAGGGTAATAGTGGAAAAAGGAATATCTCCAAATATAAACTACACAGAATCATTCTGTGAAACTTCTTTCTGATCTGTGCATTCAGCTAACAGAGTTAAACCATACTTTTGATTGAGCAGATCTGAACTCTCTTTCTGTAGAAAATGCAACTGGACATTTGGAGCGCTAAGAGAGTAGTAGTGGAAAAAGGAATATATTCAAATATAAACTACACAGAAGCATTCTGTGAAACTTCTTTCTGATCTGAGCATTCAGCTAACAGAGTTAAACCATACTTTTGATTGAGCAGTTTTGAAACACTCTGTCTGTAGAAAATGCAACTGGACATTCGTAGCGCTAAGTGGGTAATAGTGGAAAAAAGAATATGTTCAAATATAAACTACACAGAAGCATTGTATGAAACTTCTTTCTGTTCTGTGCATTCAACTAACAGAGTTGAACCTTACTTTTGATTGAGCCGTTCTGAAACACTCTTTCTGTAGAAACTGCAATTGGACATTCTGAGCGCTAAGAGGCCTATATTGGGAAAAAGAATGTCTACAAATAAAAACTACACAGAAGAATTGTGTGAAACTTCTTTCTGTTCTGTTTGTTCAACTAAAAGAGTTGAACCTTAGTTTTGATTGAGCCGTTCTGAAACACTCTTTCTGTAGAAAATGCAAGTGGAGATTCAGAGCGCTAAGAGGGTAATAGTGGAAAAAGGAATGTCTCCAAATATAAACTACACAGAACCATTCTGTGAAACTTCTTTCTGATCTGTGCATTCAGCTAACAGAGTTAAACCATACTTTTGATTGAGCAGATCTGAACACTCTTTCTGTAGAAAATGCAACTGGACATTTGGAGCGCTAAGAGAGTAGTAGTGGAAAAAGGAATATGTTCAAATATAAACTACACAGAAGCATTCTGTGAAACTTCTTTCTGATCTGAGCATTCAGCTAACAGAGTTAAACCATACTTTTGATTGAGCAGTTTTGAAACACTCTGTCTGTAGAAAATGCAACTGGACATTCGTAGCGCTAAGTGGGTAATAGTGGAAAAAAGAATATGTTCAAATATAAACTACACAGAAGCATTGTATGAAACTTCTTTCTGTTCTGTGCATTCAACTAACAGAGTTGAACCTTACTTTTGATTGAGCCTTTCTGAAACACTCTTTCTGTAGAAACTGCAATTGGACATTCTGAGCGCTAAGAGGCCTCTATTGGGAAAAATAATATCTTCAAATAAAAACTACACAGAAGCATTGTGTGAAACTTATTTCTGATATGTTCATTAAGCTAACAGAGTTAAACCATACTTTTGATTGCACAGTTCTGAACACTCTTTCTGTAGAAAATGCAAGTGGACATTCGGAGCGCTAAGAGGGTAATAGTGGAAAAAGGAATATATTCAAATATAAACTACACAGTAGCATTCTGTGAAAATTCTTTCTGTTCTGTGCATTCAACTAACAGAGTTGAACCTTACTTTTGATTGAGCCGTTCTGAAACACTCTTTCTGTAGAAATTGCAATTGGACATGCTAAGCGCTAAGAGGCCTACATTGGGAAAAAGAATATCTTCAAATAAAAACTACACAGATGCACTCTGTAAAACTTATTTCTGATCTGTAAATTCAGTTAACAGAGATAAAACATAATTTTGATTGAGCAGTTATGAAACACTCTTTTTGTAGAAAATGCAAGTGGAGATTCGGAGCGCTAAGAGGGTAATAG
Organism: Symphalangus syndactylus; assembly: GCF_028878055.3. Taxonomy (NCBI): domain Eukaryota; kingdom Metazoa; phylum Chordata; class Mammalia; order Primates; family Hylobatidae; genus Symphalangus; species Symphalangus syndactylus. Next base: position 2,649,644 of record NC_072423.2, on the reverse strand, counting down.
TGGAAAAAGGAATGTCTTCAAATATAAACTACACAGAATCATTCGGTGAAACTTCTTTCTGATCTGTGCATTCAGCTAACAGTGTTAAACCATACTTTTGATTGAGCAGATCTGAACACTCTTTCTGTAGAAAATGCAAATGGACATTTGGAGCGCTAAGAGCGTCGTAGTGGAAAAAGGAATATATTCAAATATAAACTACACAGAAGCATTCTGTGAAACTTCTTTCTGATCTGAGCATTCAGCTAACAGAGTTAAACCATACATTTGATTGAGCAGTTTTGAAACACTCTGTCTGTAGAAAATGCAACTGGACATTCGTAGCGCTAAGTGGGTAATAGTGGAAAAAAGAATATGTTCAAATATAAACTACACAGAAACATTGTATGAAACTTCTTTCTGTTCTGTGCATTCAACTAACAGAGTTGAACCTTACTTTTGATTGAGCCGTTCTGAAACACTCTTTCTGTAGAAACTGCAATTGGACATTCTGAGCGCTAAGAGGCCTCTATTGGGAAAAAGAATCTCTACAAATAAAAACTACACAGAAGAATTGTGTGAAACTTCTTTCTGTTCTGTTTGTTCAACTAAATGAGTTGAACCTTAGTTTTTATTGAGCCGTTCTGAAACACTCTTTCTGTAGAAAATGCAAGTGGAGATTCGGAGCGCTAAGAGGGTAATAGTGGAAAAAGGAATGTCTCCAAATATAAACCACACAGAATCATTCTGTGAAACTTCTTTCTGATCTGTGCATTCAGCTAACAGATTTAAACCATACTTTTGATTGAGCAGATCTGAACTCTCTTTCTGTAGAAAATGCAACTGGACATTTGGAGCGCTAAGAGCGTATTAGTGGAAAAAGGAATATATTCAAATATAAACTACACAGAAGCATTCTGTGAAACTTCTTTCTGATCTGAGCATTCAGCTAACAGAGTTAAACCATACTTTTGATTGAGCAGTTTTGAAACACTCTGTCTGTAGAAAATGCAACTGGACATTCGTAGCGCTAAGTGGGTAATAGTGGAAAAAAGAATATGTTCAAATATAAACTACACAGAAGCATTGTATGAAACTTCTTTCTGTTCTGTGCATTCAACTAACAGAGTTGAACCTTACTTTTGATTGAGCCGTTCTGAAACACTCTTTCTGTAGAAACTGCAATTGGACATTCTGAGCGCTAAGAGGCCTATATTGGGAAAAAGAATGTCTACAAATAAAAACTACACCGAAGGATTGTGTGAAACTTCTTTCTGTTCTGTTTGTTCAACTAAAAGAGTTGAACCTTAGTTTTGATTGAGCCGTTCTGAAACACTCTTTCTGTAGAAAATGCAAGTGGAGATTCGGAGCGCTAAGAGGGTAATAGTGGAAAAAGGAATGTCTCCAAATATAAACTACACAGAATCATTCTGTGAAACTTCTTTCTGATCTGTGCATTCAGCTAACAGAGTTAAACCATACTTTTGATTGAGCAGATCTGAACTCTCTTTCTGTAGAAAATGCAACTGGACATTTGGAGCGCTAAGAGAGTAGTAGTGGAAAAAGGAATATATTCAAATATAAACTACACAGAAGCATTCTGTGAAACTTCTTTCTGATCTGAGCATTCAGCTAACAGAGTTAAACCATACTTTTGATTGAGCAGTTTTGAAACACTCTGTAGAAAATGCAACTGGACATTCGTAGCGCTAAGTGGGTAATAGTGGAAAAAAGAATATGTTCAAATATAAACTACACAGAAGCATTGTATGAAACTTCTTTCTGTTCTGTGCATTCAACTAACAGATTTGAACCTTACTTTTGATTGAGCCGTTCTGAAACACTCTTTCTGTAGAAACTGCAATTGGACATTCTGAGCGCTAAGAGGCCTATATTGGGAAAAAGAATGTCTACAAATAAAAACTACACAGAAGAATTGTGTGAAACTTCTTTCTGTTCTGTTTGTTCAACTAAAAGAGTTGAACCTTACTTTTGATTGAGCCGTTCTGAAACACTCTTTCTGTAGAAAATGCAAGTGGAGATTCAGAGCGCTAAGAAGGTAATAGTGGAAAAAGGAATTTCTCCAAATATAAACTACCCAGAATCATTCTGTGAAACTTCTTTCTGATCTGTGCATTCAGCTAACAGAGTTAAACCATACTTTTGATTGAGCAGATCTGAACACTCTTTCTGTAGAAAATGCAACTGGACATTTGGAGCGCTAAGGGAGTAGTAGTGGAAAAAGGAATATGTTCAAATACAAACTACACAGAAGCATTCTGTGAAACTTCTTTCTGATCTGAGCATTCAGCTAACAGAGTTAAACCATACTTTTGATTGAGCAGTTTTGAAACACTCTGTCTGTAGAAAATGCAACTGGACATTCGTAGCGCTAAGTGGGTAATAGTGGAAAAAAGAATATGTTCAAATATAAACTACACAGAAGCATTGTATGAAACTTCTTTCTGTTCTGTGCATTCAACTAACAGAGTTGAACCTTACTTTTGATTGAGCCTTTCTGAAACACTCTTTCTGTAGAAACTGCAATTGGACATTCTGAGCGCTAAGAGGCCTCTATTGGGAAAAATAATATCTTCAAATAAAAACTACACAGAAGCATTGTGTGAAACTTATTTCTGATATGTTCATTAAGCTAACAGAGTTAAACCATACTTTTGATTGCACAGTTCTGAACACTCTTTCTGTAGAAAATGCAAGTGGACATTCGGAGCGCTAAGAGGGTAATAGTGGAAAAAGGAATATATTCAAATATAAACTACACAGTAGCATTCTGTGAAAATTCTTTCTGTTCTGTGCATTCAACTAACAGAGTTGAACCTTACTTTTGATTGAGCCGTTCTGAAACACTCTTTCTGTAGAAACTGCAATTGGACATGCTAAGCGCTAAGAGGCCTACATTGGGAAAAAGAATATCTTCAAATAAAAACTACACAGATGCACTCTGTGAAACTTATTTCTGATCTGTAAATTCAGTTAACAGAGATAAAACATAATTTTGATTGAGCAGTTATGAAACACTCTTTTTGTAGAAAATGCAAGTGGAGATTCGGAGCGCTAAGAGGGTAATAGTGGAAAAAGGAATGTCTTCAAATATAAACTACACAGAATCATTCGGTGAAACTTCTTTCTGATCTGTGCATTCAGCTAACAGTGTTAAACCATACTTTTGATTGAGCAGATCTGAACACTCTTTCTGTAGAAAATGCAACTGGACATTTGGAGCGCTAAGAGCGTAGTAGTGGAAAAAGGAATATATTCAAATATAAACTACACAGAAGCATTCTGTGAAACTTCTTTCTGATCTGAGCATTCAGCTAACAGAGTTAAACCATACATTTGATTGAGCAGTTTTGAAACACTCTGTCTGTAGAAAATGCAACTGGACATTCGTAGCGCAAAGTGGGTAATAGTGGAAAAAAGAATATGTTCAAATATAAACTACACAGAAACATTGTATGAAACTTCTTTCTGTTCTGTGCATTCAACTAACAGAGTTGAACCTTACTTTTGATTGAGCCGTTCTGAAACACTCTTTCTGTAGAAACTGCAATTGGACATTCTGAGCGCTAAGAGGCCTCTATTGGGAAAAAGAATGTCTACAAATAAAAACTACACAGAAGAATTGTGTGAAACTTCTTTCTGTTCTGTTTGTTCAACTAAATGAGTTGAACCTTAGTTTTTATTGAGCCGTTCTGAAACACTCTTTCTGTAGAAAATGCAAGTGGAGATTCGGAGCGCTAAGAGGGTAATAGTGGAAAAAGGAATGTCTCCAAATATAAACCACACAGAATCATTCTGTGAAACTTCTTTCTGATCTGTGCATTCAGCTAACAGATTTAAACCATACTTTTGATTGAGCAGATCTGAACTCTCTTTCTGTAGAAAATGCAACTGGACATTTGGAGCGCTAAGAGCGTAGTAGTGGAAAAAGGAATATATTCAAATATAAACTACACAGAAGCATTCTGTGAAACTTTTTTCTGATCTGAGCATTCAGCTAACAGAGTTAAACCATACTTTTGATTGAGCAGTTTTGAAACACTCTGTCTGTAGAAAATGCTACTGGACATTCGTAGCGCTAAGTGGGTAATAGTGGAAAAAAGAATATGTTCAAATATAAACTACACAGAAGCATTGTATGAAACTTCTTTCTGTTCTGTGCATTCAACTAACAGAGTTGAACCTTACTTTTGATTGAGCCGTTCTGAAACACTCTTTCTGTAGAAACTGCAATTGGACATTCTGAGCGCTAAGAGGCCTATATTGGGAAAAAGAATGTCTACAAATAAAAACTACACCGAAGGATTGTGTGAAACTTCTTTCTGTTCTGTTTGTTCAACTAAAAGAGTTGAACCTTAGTTTTGATTGAGCCGTTCTGAAACACTCTTTCTGTAGAAAATGCAAGTGGAGATTCGGAGCGCTAAGAGGGTAATAGTGGAAAAAGGAATGTCTCCAAATATAAACTACACAGAATCATTCTGTGAAACTTCTTTCTGATCTGTGCATTCAGCTAACAGAGTTAAACCATACTTTTGATTGAGCAGATCTGAACTCTCTTTCTGTAGAAAATGCAACTGGACATTTGGAGCGCTAAGAGAGTAGTATTGGAAAAAGGAATATATTCAAATATAAACTACACAGAAGCATTCTGTGAAACTTCTTTCTGATCTGAGCATTCAGCTAACAGAGTTAAACCATACTTTTGATTGAGCAGTTTTGAAACACTCTGTCTGTAGAAAATGCAACTGGACATTCGTAGCGCTAAGTGGGTAATAGTGGAAAAAAGAATATGTTCAAATATAAACTACACAGAAGCATTGTATGAAACTTCTTTCTGTTCTGTGCATTCAACTAACAGAGTTGAACCTTACTTTTGATTGAGCCGTTCTGAAAAACTCTTTCTGTAGAAACTGCAATTGGACATTCTGAGCGCTAAGAGGCCTATATTGGGAAAAAGAATGTCTACAAATAAAAACTACACAGAAGAATTGTGTGAAACTTCTTTCTGTTCTGTTTGTTCAACTAAAAGAGTTGAACCTTAGTTTTTATTGAGCCTTTCTGAAACACTCTTTCTGTAGAAAATGCAAGTGGAGATTCGGAGCGCTAAGAGGGTAATAGTGGAAAAAGGAATGTCTCCAAATATAAACTACACAGAATCATTCTGTGAAACTTCTTTCTGATGTGTGCATTCAGCTAACAGAGTTAAACCATACTTTTGATTGAGCAGATCTGAACTCTCTTTCTGTAGAAAATGCAACTGGACATTTGGAGCGCTAAGAGAGTACTAGTAGAAAAAGGAATATATTCAAATATAAACTACACAGAAGCATTCTGTGAAACTTCTTTCTGATCTGAGCATTCAGCTAACAGAGTTAAACCATACTTTTGATTGCGCAGTTTTGAAACACTCTGTAGAAAATGCAACTGGACATTCGTAGCGCTAAGTGGGTAATAGTGGAAAAAAGAATATGTTCAAATATAAACTACACAGAAGCATTGTATGAAACTTCTTTCTGTTCTGTGCATTCAACTAACAGATTTGAACCTTACTTTTGATTGAGCCGTTCTGAAACACTCTTTCTGTAGAAACTGCAATTGGACATTCTGAGCGCTAAGAGGCCTATATTGGGAAAAAGAATGTCTACAAATAAAAACTACACAGAAGAATTGTGTGAAACTTCTTTCTGTTCTGTTTGTTCAACTAAAAGAGTTGAACCTTAGTTTTGATTGAGCCGTTCTGAAACACTCTTTCTGTAGAAAATGCAAGTGGAGATTCAGAGCGCTAAGAAGGTAATAGTGGAAAAAGGAATTTCTCCAAATATAAACTACACAGAATCATTCTGTGAAACTTCTTTCTGATCTGTGCATTCAGCTAACAGAGTTAAACCATACTTTTGATTGAGCAGATCTGAACACTCTTTCTGTAGAAAATGCAACTGGACATTTGGAGCGCTAAGGGAGTAGTATTGGAAAAAGGAATATGTTCAAATATAAACTACACAGAAGCATTCTCTGAAACTTCTTTCTGATCTGAGCATTCAGCTAACAGAGTTAAACCATACTTTTGATTGAGCAGTTTTGAAACCCTCTGTCTGTAGAAAATGCAACTGGACATTCGTAGCGCTAAGTGGGTAAGTGGAAAAAAGAATATGTTCAAATATAAACTACACAGAAGCATTTTATGAAACTTCTTTCTGTTCTGTGCATTCAACTAACAGAGTTGAACCTTACTTTTGATTGAGCCTTTCTGAAACACTCTTTCTGTAGAAACTGCAATTGGACAGTCTGAGCGCTAAGAGGCCTCTATTGGGAAAAATAATATCTTCAAATAAAAACTACACAGAAGCATTGTGTGAAACTTATTTCTGATATGTTCATTAAGCTAACAGAGTTAAACCATACTTTTGATTGCACAGTTCTGAACACTCTTTCTGTAGAAAATGCAAGTGGACATTCGGAGCGCTAAGAGGGTAATACTGGAAAAAGGAATATATTCAAATATAAACTACACAGTAGCATTCTGTGAAAATTCTTTCTGTTCTGTGCATTCAACTAACAGAGTTGAACCTTACTTTTGATTGAGCCGTTCTGAAACACTCTTTCTGTAGAAACTGCAATTGGACATGCTAAGCGCTAAGAGGCCTACATTGGGAAAAAGAATATCTTCAAATAAAAACTACACAGATGCACTCTGTGAAACTTATTTCTGATCTGTAAATTCAGTTAACAGAGATAAAACATAATTTTGATTGAGCAGTTATGAAACACTCTTTTTGTAGAAAATACAAGTGGAGATTCGGAGCGCTAAGAGGGTCATAGTGGAAAAAGGAATGTCTTCAAATATAAACTACACAGAATCATTCGGTGAAACTTCTTTCTGATCTGTGCATTCAGCTAACAGAGTTAAACCATACTTTTGATTGAGCAGATCTGAACACTCTTTCTGTAGAAAATGCAACTGAACATTTGGAGCGCTAAGAGCGTAGTAGTGGAAAAAGGAATATATTCAAATATAAACTACACAGAAGCATTCTGTGAAACTTCTTTCTGATCTGAGCATTCAGCTAACAGAGTTAAACCATACTTTTGATTGAGCAGTTTTGAAACACTCTGTCTGTAGAAAATGCAACTGGACATTCGTAGCGCTAAGTGGGTAATAGTGGAAAAAAGAATATGTTCAAATATAAACTACACAGAAGCATTGTATGAAACTTCTTTCTGTTCTGTGCATTCAACTAACAGAGTTGAACCTTAATTTTGATTGAGCCGTTCTGAAACACTCTTTCTGTAGAAACTGCAATTGGACATTCTGAGCGCTAAGAGGCCTATATTGGGAAAAAGAATGTCTACAAATAAAAACTACACAGAAGGATTGTGTGAAACTTCTTTCTGTTCTGTTTGTTCAACTAAAAGAGTTGAATCTTAGTTTTGATTGAGCCGTTCTGAAACACTCTTTCTGTAGAAAATGCAAGTGGAGATTCGGAGCGCTAAGAGGGTAATAGTGGAAAAAGGAATGTCTCCAAATATAAACTACACAGAATCATTCTGTGAAACTTCTTTCTGATCTGTGCATTCAGCTAACAGAGTTAAACCATACTTTTGATTGAGCAGATCTGAACTCTCTTTCTGTAGAAAATGCAACTGGACATTTGGAGCGCTAAGAGAGTAGTAGTGGAAAAAGGAATATATTCAAATATAAACTACACAGAAGCATTCTGTGAAACTTCTTTCTGATCTGAGCATTCAGCTAACAGAGTTAAACCATACTTTTGATTGAGCAGTTTTGAAACACTCTGTCTGTAGAAAATGCAACTGGACATTCGTAGCGCTAAGTGGGTAATAGTGGAAAAAAGAATATGTTCAAATATAAACTACACAGAAGCATTGTATGAAACTTCTTTCTGTTCTGTGCATTCAACTAACAGAGTTGAACCTTACTTTTGATTGAGCCGTTCTGAAACACTCTTTCTGTAGAAACTGCAATTGGACATTCTGAGCGCTAAGAGGCCTATATTGGGAAAAAGAATGTCTACAAATAAAAACTACAAAGAAGAATTGTGTGAAACTTCTTTCTGTTCTGTTTGTTCAACTAAAAGAGTTGAACCTTAGTTTTGATTGAGCCGTTCTGAAACACTCTTTCTGTAGAAAATGCAAGTGGAGATTCGGAGCGCTAAGAGGGTAATAGTGGAAAAAGGAATGTCTCCAAATATAAACTACACAGAATCATTCTGTGAAACTTCTTTCTGATCTCTGCATTCAGCTAACAGAGTTAAACCATACTTTTGATTGAGCAGATCTGAACTCTCTTTCTGTAGAAAATGCAACTGGACATTTGGAGCGCTAAGAGAGTAGTAGTGGAAAAAGGAATATATTCAAATATAAACTACACAGAAGCATTCTGTGAAACTTCTTTCTGATCTGAGCATTCAGCTAACAGAGTTAAACCATACTTTTGATTGAGCAGTTTTGAAACACTCTGTAGAAAATGCAACTGGACATTCGTAGCGCTAAGTGGGTAATAGTGGAAAAAAGAATATGTTCAAATATAAACTACACAGAAGCATTGTATGAAACTTCTTTCTGTTCTGTGCATTCAACTAACAGAGTTGAACCTTACTTTTGATTGAGCCGTTCTGAAACACTCTTTCTGTAGAAACTGCAATTGGACATTCTGAGCGCTAAGAGGCCTATATTGGGAAAAAGAATGTCTACAAATAAAAACTACACAGAAGAGTTGTGTGAAACTTCTTTCTGTTCTGTTTGTTCAACTAAAAGAGTTGAACCTTAGTTTTGATTGAGCCGTTCTGAAACACTCTTTCTGTAGAAAATGCAAGTGGAGATTCAGAGCGCTAAGAAGGTAATAGTGGAAAAAGGAATGTCTCCAAATATAAACTACACAGAATCATTCTGTGAAACTTCTTTCTGATCTGTGCATTCAGCTAACAGAGTTAAACCATACTTTTGATTGAGCAGATCTGAACTCTCTTTCTGTAGAAAATGCAACTGGACATTTGGAGCGCTAAGAGAGTAGTAGTGGAAAAAGGAATATATTCAAATATAAACTAAACAGAAGCATTCTGTGAAACTTCTTTCTGATCTGAGCATTCACCTAACAGAGTTAAACCATACTTTTGATTGAGCAGTTTTGAAACACTCTGTCTGTAGAAAATGCAACTGGACATTCGCAGCGCTAAGTGGGTAATAGTGGAAAAAAGAATATGTTCAAATATAAACTACACAGAAGCATTGTATGAAACTTCTTTCTGTTCTGTGCATTCAACTAACAGAGTTGAACCTTACTTTTGATTGAGCCGTTCTGAAACACTCTTTCTGTAGAAACTGCAATTGGACATTCTGAGCGCTAAGAGGCCTATATTGGGAAAAAGAATGTCTACAAATAAAAACTACACAGAAGGATTGTGTGAAACTTCTTTCTGTTCTGTTTGTTCAACTAAAAGAGTTGAACCTTAGTTTTGATTGAGCCGTTCTGAAACACTCTTTCTGTAGAAAATGCAAGTGGAGATTCGGAGCGCTAAGAGGGTAATAGTGGAAAAAGGAATGTCTCCAAATATAAACTACACAGAATCATTCTGTGAAACTTCTTTCTGATCTCTGCATTCAGCTAACAGAGTTAAACCATACTTTTGATTGAGCAGATCTGAACTCTCTTTCTGTAGAAAATGCAACTGGACATTTGGAGCGCTAAGAGAGTAGTAGTGGAAAAAGGAATATATTCAAATATAAACTACACAGAAGCATTCTGTGAAACTTCTTTCTGATCTGAGCATTCAGCTAACAGAGTTAAACCATACTTTTGATTGAGCAGTTTTGAAACACTCTGTAGAAAATGCAACTGGACATTCGTAGCGCTAAGTGGGTAATAGTGGAAAAAAGAATATGTTCAAATATAAACTACACAGAAGCATTGTATGAAACTTCTTTCTGTTCTGTGCATTCAACTAACAGAGTTGAACCTTACTTTTGATTGAGCCGTTCTGAAACACTCTTTCTGTAGAAACTGCAATTGGACATTCTGAGCGCTAAGAGGCCTATATTGGGAAAAAGAATGTCTACAAATAAAAACTACACAGAAGAGTTGTGTGAAACTTCTTTCTGTTCTGTTTGTTCAACTAAAAGAGTTGAACCTTAGTTTTGATTGAGCCGTTCTGAAACACTCTTTCTGTAGAAAATGCAAGTGGAGATTCAGAGCGCTAAGAAGGTAATAGTGGAAAAAGGAATGTCTCCAAATATAAACTACACAAAATCATTCTGTGAAACTTCTTTCTGATCTGTGCATTCAGCTAACAGAGTTAAACCATACTTTTGATTGAGCAGATCTGAACACTCTTTCTGTAGAAAATGCAACTGGACATTTGGAGCGCTAAGGGAGTAGTAGTGGAAAAAGGAATATGTTCAAATATAAACTACACAGAAGCATTCTCTGAAACTTCTTTCTGATCTGAGCATTCAGCTAACAGAGTTAAACCATACTTTTGATTGAGCAGTTTTGAAACACTCTGTCTGTAGAAAATGCAACTGGACATTCGTAGCCCTAAGTGGGTAATAGTGGAAAAAAGAATATGTTCAAATATAAACTACACAGAAGCATTGTATGAAACTTCTTTCTGTTCTGTGCATTCAACTAACAGAGTTGAACCTTACTTTTGATTGAGCCTTTCTGAAACACTCTTTCTGTAGAAACTGCAATTGGACATTCTGAGCGCTAAGAGGCCTCTATTGGGAAAAATAATATCTTCAAATAAAAACTACACAGAAGCATTGTGTGAAACTTATTTCTGATATGTTCATTAAGCTAACAGAGTTAAACCATACTTTTGATTGCACAGTTCTGAACACTCTTTCTGTAGAAAATGCAAGTGGACATTCGGAGCGCTAAGAGGGTAATAGTGGAAAAAGGAATATATTCAAATATAAACTACACAGTAGCATTCTGTGAAAATTCTTTCTGTTCTGTGCATTCAACTAACAGAGTTGAACCTTACTTTTGATTGAGCCGTTCTGAAACACTCTTTCTGTAGAAACTGCAATTGGACATGCTAAGCGCTAAGAGGCCTACATTGGGAAAAAGAATATCTTCAAATAAAAACTACACAGATGCACTCTGTGAAACTTATTTCTGATCTGTAAATTCAGTTAACAGAGATAAAACATAATTTTGATTGAGCAGTTATGAAACACTCTTTTTGTAGAAAATACAAGTGGAGATTCGGAGCGCTAAGAGGGTCATAGTGGAAAAAGGAATGTCTTCAAATATAAACTACACAGAATCATTCGGTGAAACTTCTTTCTGATCTGTGCATTCAGCTAACAGAGTTAAACCATACTTTTGATTGAGCAGATCTGAACACTCTTTCTGTAGAAAATGCAACTGGACATTTGGAGCGCTAAGAGCGTAGTAGTGGAAAAAGGAATATATTCAAATATAAACTACACAGAAGCATTCTGTGAAACTTCTTTCTGATCTGAGCATTCAGCTAACAGAGTTAAACCATACTTTTGATTGAGCAGTTTTGAAACACTCTGTCTGTAGAAAATGCAACTGGACATTCGTAGCGCTAAGTGGGTAATAGTGGAAAAAAGAATATGTTCAAATATAAACTACACAGAAGCATTGTATGAAACTTCTTTCTGTTCTGTGCATTCAACTAACAGAGTTGAACCTTAATTTTGATTGAGCCGTTCTGAAACACTCTTTCTGTAGAAACTGCAATTGGACATTCTGAGCGCTAAGAGGCCTATATTGGGAAAAAGAATGTCTACAAATAAAAACTACACAGAAGGATTGTGTGAAACTTCTTTCTGTTCTGTTTGTTCAACTAAAAGAGTTGAACCTTAGTTTTGATTGAGCCGTTCTGAAACACTCTTTCTGTAGAAAATGCAAGTGGAAATTCGGAGCGCTAAGAGGGTAATAGTGGAAAAGGGAATGTCTCCAAATATAAACTACACAGAATCATTCTGTGAAACTTCTTTCTGATCTGTGCATTCAGCTAACAGAGTTAAACCATACTTTTGATTGAGCAGATCTGAACTCTCTTTCTGTAGAAAATGCAACTGGACATTTGGAGCGCTAAGAGAGTAGTAGTGGAAAAAGGAATATATTCAAATATAAACTACACAGAGGCATTCTGTGAAACTTCTTTCTGATCTGAGCATTCAGCTAACAGAGTTAAACCATACTTTTTATTGAGCAGTTTTGAAACACTCTGTCTGTAGAAAATGCAACTGGACATTCGTAGCGCTAAGTGGGTAATAGTGGAAAAAAGAATATGTTCAAATATAAACTACACAGAAGCATTGTATGAAACTTCTTTCTGTTCTGTGCATTCAACTAACAGAGTTGAACCTTACTTTTGATTGAGCCGTTCTGAAACACTCTTTCTGTAGAAACTGCAATTGGACATTCTGAGCGCTAAGAGGCCTATATTGGGAAAAAGAATGTCTACAAATAAAAACTACACAGAAGAATTGTGTGAAACTTCTTTCTGTTCTGTTTGTTCAACTAAAAGACTTGAACCTTAGTTTTGATTGAGCCGTTCTGGAACACTCTTTCTGTAGAAAATGCAAGTGGAGATTCGGAGCGCTAAGAGGGTAATAGTGGAAAAAGGAATGTCTCCAAATATAAACTACACAGAATCATTCTGTGAAACTTCTTTCTGATCTGTGCATTCAGCTAACAGAGTTAAACCATACTTTTGATTGAGCAGATCTGAACTCTCTTTCTGTAGAAAATGCAACTGGACATTTGGAGCGCTAAGAGAGTAGTAGTGGAAAAAGGAATATATTCAAATATAAACTACACAGAAGCATTCTGTGAAACTTCTTTCTGATCTGAGCATTCACCTAACAGAGTTAAACCATACTTTTGATTGAGCAGTTTTGAAACACTCTGTCTGTAGAAAATGCAACTGGACATTCGCAGCGCTAAGTGGGTAATAGTGGAAAAAAGAATATGTTCAAATATAAACTACACAGAAGCATTGTATGAAACTTCTTTCTGTTCTGTGCATTCAACTAACAGAGTTGAACCTTACTTTTGATTGAGCCGTTCTGAAACACTCTTTCTGTAGAAACTGCAATTGGACATTCTGAGCGCTAAGAGGCCTATATTGGGAAAAAGAATGTCTACAAATAAAAACTACACAGAAGAATTGTGTGAAACTTCTTTCTGTTCTGTTTGTTCAACTAAAAGAGTTGAACCTTAGTTTTTATTGAGCCGTTCTGAAACACTCTTTCTGTAGAAAATGCAAGTGGAGATTCGGAGCGCTAAGAGGGTAATAGTGGAAAAAGGAATGTATCCAAATATAAACTACACAGAATCATTCTGTGAAACTTCTTTCTGATCTCTGCATTCAGCTAACAGAGTTAAACCATACTTTTGATTGAGCAGATCTGAACTCTCTTTCTGTAGAAAATGCAACTGGACATTTGGAGCGCTAAGAGAGTAGTAGTGGAAAAAGGAATATATTCAAATATAAACTACACAGAAGCATTCTGTGAAACTTCTTTCTGATCTGAGCATTCAGCTAACAGAGTTAAACCATACTTTTGATTGAGCAGTTTTGAAACACTCTGTCTGTAGAAAATGCAACTGGACATTCGTAGCACTAAGTGGGTAATAGTGGAAAAAAGGATATGTTCAAATATAAACTACACAGAAGCATTGTATGAAACTTCTTTCTGTTCTGTGCATTCAACTAACAGAGTTGAACCTTACTTTTGATTGAGCCGTTCTGAAACACTCTTTCTGTAGAAACTGCAATTGGACATTCTGAGCGCCTAGAGGCCTATATTGGGAAAAAGAATGTCTACAAATAAAAACTACACAGAAGGATTGTGTGAAACTTCTTTCTGTTCTGTTTGTTCAACTAAAAGAGTTGAACCTTAGTTTTGATTGAGCCGTTCTGAAACACTCTTTCTGTAGAAAATGCAAGTGGAGATTCGGAGCGCTAAGAGGGTAATAGTGGAAAAAGGAATGTCTCCAAATATAAACTACACAGAATCATTCTGTGAAACTTCTTTCTGATCTGTGCATTCAGCTAACAGAGTTAAACCATACTTTTGATTGAGCAGATCTGAACTCTCTTTCTGTAGAAAATGCAACTGGACATTTGGAGCGCTAAGAGAGTAGTAGTGGAAAAAGGAATATATTCAAATATAAACTACACAGAAGCATTCTGTGAAACTTCTTTCTGATCTGAGCATTCAGCTAACAGAGTTAAACCATACTTTTGATTGAGCAGTTTTGAAACACTCTGTCTGTAGAAAATGCAACTGGACATTCGTAGCGCTAAGTGGGTAATAGTGGAAAAAAGAATATGTTCAAATATAAACTACACAGAAGCATTGTATGAAACTTCTTTCTGTTCTGTGCATTCAACTAACAGAGTTGAACCTTACTTTTGATTGAGCCGTTCTGAAACACTCTTTCTGTAGAAACTGCAATTTTACATTCTGAGCGCTAAGAGGCCTATATTGGGAAAAAGAATGTCTACAAATAAAAACTACACAGAAGAATTGTGTGAAACTTCTTTCTGTTCTGTTTGTTCAACTAAAAGAGTTGAACCTTTGTTTTGATTGAGCCGTTCTGAAACACTCTTTCTGTAGAAAATGCAAGTGGAGATTCGGAGCGCTAAGAGGGTAATAGTGGAAAAAGGAATGTCTCCAAATATAAACTACACAGAATCATTCTGTGAAACTTCTTTCTGATCTCTGCATTCAGCTAACAGAGTTAAACCATACTTTTGATTGAGCAGATCTGAACTCTCTTTCTGTAGAAAATGCAACTGGACATTTGGAGCGCTAAGAGAGTAGTAGTGGAAAAAGGAATATATTCAAATATAAACTACACAGAAGCATTCTGTGAAACTTCTTTCTGATCTGAGCATTCAGCTAACAGAGTTAAACCATACTTTGATTGAGCAGTTTTGAAACACTCTGTCTGTAGAAAATGCAACTGGACATTCGTAGCGCTAAGTGGGTAATAGTGGAAAAAAGAATATGTTCAAATATAAACTACACAGAAGCATTGTATGAAACTTCTTTCTGTTCTGTGCATTCAACTAACAGAGTTGAACCTTACTTTTGATTGAGCCTTTCTGAAACACTCTTTCTGTAGAAACTGCAATTGGACATTCTGAGCGCTAAGAGGCCTCTATTGGGAAAAATAATATCTTCAAATAAAAACTACACAGAAGCATTGTGTGAAACTTATTTCTGATATGTTCATTAAGCTAACAGAGTTAAACCATACTTTTGATTGCACAGTTCTGAACACTCTTTCTGTAGAAAATGCAAGTGGACATTCGGAGCGCTAAGAGGGTAATAGTGGAAAAAGGAATATATTCAAATATAAACTACACAGTAGCATTCTGTGAAAATTCTTTCTGTTCTGTGCATTCAACTAACAGAGTTGAACCTTACTTTTGATTGAGCCGTTCTGAAACACTCTTTCTGTAGAAACTGCAATTGGACATGCTAAGCGCTAAGAGGCCTACATTGGGAAAAAGAATATCTTCAAATAAAAACTACACAGATGCACTCTGTGAAACTTATTTCTGATCTGTAAATTCAGTTAACAGAGATAAAACATAATTTTGATTGAGCAGTTATGAAACACTCTTTTTGTAGAAAATGCAAGTGGAGATTCGGAGCGCTAAGAGGGTCATATTGGAAAAAGGAATGTCTTCAAATATAAACTACACAGAATCATTCGGTGAAACTTCTTTCTGATCTGTGCATTCAGCTAACAGTGTTAAACCATACTTTTGATTGAGCAGATCTGAACACTCTTTCTGTAGAAAATGCACTGGACATTTGGAGCGCTAAGAGCGTAGTAGTGGAAAAAGGAATATATTCAAATATAAACTACACAGAAGCATTCTGTGAAACTTCTTTCTGATCTGAGCATTCAGCTAACAGAGTTAAACCATACTTTTGATTGAGCAGTTTTGAAACACTCTGTCTGTAGAAAATGCAACTGGACCTTCGTAGCGCGAAGTGGGTAATAGTGGAAAAAAGAATATGTTCAAATATAAACTACACAGAAGCATTGTATGAAACTTCTTTCTGTTCTGTGCATTCAACTAACAGAGTTGAACCTTACTTTTGATTGAGCCTTTCTGAAACACTCTTTCTGTAGAAACTGCAATTGGACATTCTGAGCGCTAAGAGGCCTCTATTGGGAAAAATAATATCTTCAAATAAAAACTACACAGAAGCATTGTGTGAAACTTATTTCTGATATGTTCATTAAGCTAACAGAGTTAAACCATACTTTTGATTGCACAGTTCTGAACACTCTTTCTGTAGAAAATGCAAGTGGACATTCGGAGCGCTAAGAGGGTAATAGTGGAAAAAGGAATATATTCAAATATAAACTACACAGTAGCATTCTGTGAAAATTCTTTCTGTTCTGTGCATTCAACTAACAGAGTTGAACCTTACTTTTGATTGAGCCGTTCTGAAACACTCTTTCTGTAGAAACTGCAATTGGACATGCTAAGCGCTAAGAGGCCTACATTGGGAAAAAGAATATCTTCAAATAAAAACTACACAGATGCACTCTGTGAAACTTATTTCTGATCTGTAAATTCAGTTAACAGAGATAAAACATAATTTTGATTGAGCAGTTATGAAACACTCTTTTTGTAGAAAATGCAAGTGGAGATTCGGAGCGCTAAGAGGGTCATAGTGGAAAAAGGAATGTCTTCAAATATAAACTACACAGAATCATTCGGTGAAACTTCTTTCTGATCTGTGCATTCAGCTAACAGAGTTAAACCATACTTTTGATTGAGCAGATCTGAACACTCTTTCTGTAGAAAATGCAACTGGACATTTGGAGCGCTAACAGCGTAGTAGTGGAAAAAGGAATATATTCAAATATAAACTACACAGAAGCATTCTGTGAAACTTCTTTCTGATCTGAGCATTCAGCTAACAGAGTTAAACCATACTTTTGATTGAGCAGTTTTGAAACACACTGTCTGTAGAAAATGCAACTGGACATTCGTAGCGCTAAGTGGGTAATAGTGGAAAAAAGAATATGTTCAAATATAAACTACACAGAAACATTGTATGAAACTTCTTTCTGTTCTGTGCATTCAACTAACAGAGTTGAACCTTACTTTTGATTGGGCCGTTCTGAAACACTCTTTCTGTAGAAACTGCAATTGGACATTCTGAGCGCTAAGAGGCCTCTATTGGGAAAATGAATGTCTACAAATAAAAACTACACAGAAGAATTGTGTGAAACTTCTTTCTGTTCTGTTTGTTCAACTAAAAGAGTTGAACCTTAGTTTTTATTGAGCCGTTCTGAAACACTCTTTCTGTAGAAAATGCAAGTGGAGATTCGGAGCGCTAAGAGGGTAATAGTGGAAAAAGGAATGTCTCCAAATATAAACTACACAGAATCATTCTGTGAAACTTCTTTCTGATCTGTGCATTCAGCTAACAGATTTAAACCATACTTTTGATTGAGCAGATCTGAACTCTCTTTCTGTAGAAAATGCAACTGGACATTTGGAGCGCTAAGAGCGTAGTAGTGGAAAAAGGAATATATTCAAATATAAACTACACAGAAGCATTCTGTGAAACTACTTTCTGATCTGAGCATTCAGCTAACAGAGTTAAACCATACTTTTGATTGAGCAGTTTTGAAACACTCTGTCTGTAGAAAATGCAACTGGACATTCGTAGCGCTAAGTGGGTAATAGTGGAAAAAAGAATATGTTCAAATATAAACTACACAGAAGCATTGTATGAAACTTCTTTCTGTTCTGTGCATTCAACTAACAGAGTTGAACCTTACTTTTGATTGAGCCGTTCTGAAACACTCTTTCTGTAGAAACTGCAATTGGACATTCTGAGCGCTAAGAGGCCTATATTGGGAAAAATAATATCTTCAAATAAAAACTACACAGAAGCATTGTGTGAAACTTATTTCTGATATGTTCATTAAGCTAACAGAGTTAAACCATACTTTTGATTGCACAGTTCTGAACACTCTTTCTGTAGAAAATGCAAGTGGACATTCGGAGCGCTAAGAGGGTAATAGTGGAAAAAGGAATATATTCAAATATAAACTACACAGTAGCATTCTGTGAAAATTCTTTCTGTTCTGTGCATTCAACTAACAGAGTTGAACCTTACTTTTGATTGAGCCGTTCTGAAACACTCTTTCTGTAGAAACTGCAATTGGACATGCTAAGCGCTAAGAGGCCTACATTGGGAAAAAGAATATCTTCAAATAAAAACTACACAGATGCACTCTGTGAAACTTATTTCTGATCTGTAAATTCAGTTAACAGAGATAAAACATAATTTTGATTGAGCAGTTATGAAACACTCTTTTTGTAGAAAATGCAAGTGGAGATTCGGAGCGCTAAGAGGGTCATATTGGAAAAAGGAATGTCTTCAAATATAAACTACACAGAATCATTCGGTGAAACTTCTTTCTGATCTGTGCATTCAGCTAACAGTGTTAAACCATACTTTTGATTGAGCAGATCTGAACACTCTTTCTGTAGAAAATGCAACTGGACATTTGGAGCGCTAAGAGCGTAGTAGTGGAAAAAGGAATATATTCAAATATAAACTACACAGAAGCATTCTGTGAAACTTCTTTCTGATCTGAGCATTCAGCTAACAGAGTTAAACCATACTTTTGATTGAGCAGTTTTGAAACACTCTGTCTGTAGAAAATGCAACTGGACCTTCGTAGCGCGAAGTGGGTAATAGTGGAAAAAAGAATATGTTCAAATATAAACTACACAGAAACATTGTATGAAACTTCTTTCTGTTCTGTGCATTCAACTAACAGAGTTGAACCTTACTTTTGATTGAGCCGTTCTGAAACACTCTTTCTGTAGAAACTGCAATTGGACATTCTGAGCGCTAAGAGGCCTCTATTGGGAAAAAGAATGTCTACAAATAAAAACTACACAGAAGAATTGTGTGAAACTTCTTTCTGTTCTGTTTGTTCAACTAAAAGAGTTGAACCTTAGTTTTTATTGAGCCGTTCTGAAACACTCTTTCTGTAGAAAATGCAAGTGGAGATTCGAAGCGCTAAGAGGGTAATAGTGGAAAAAGGAATGTCTCCAAATATAAACTACACAGAATCATTCTGTGAAACTTCTTTCTGATCTGTGCATTCAGCTAACAGATTTAAACCATACTTTTGATTGAGCAGATCTGAACTCTCTTTCTGTAGAAAATGCAACTGGACATTTGGAGCGCTAAGAGAGTAGTAGTGGAAAAAGGAATATATTCAAATATAAACTACACAGAAGCATTCTGTGAAACTTCTTTCTGATCTGAGCATTCAGCTAACAGAGTTAAACCATACTTTTGATTGAGCAGTTTTGAAACACTCTGTCTGTAGAAAATGCAACTGGACATTCGTAGCGCTAAGTGGGTAATAGTGGAAAAAAGAATATGTTCAAATATAAACTACACAGAAACATTGTATGAAACTTCTTTCTGTTCTGTGCATTCAACTAACAGAGTTGAACCTTACTTTTGATTGAGCCGTTCTAAAACACTCTTTCTGTAGAAACTGCAATTGGACATTCTGAGCGCTAAGAGGCCTCTATTGGGAAAAAGAATGTCTACAAATAAAAACTACACAGAAGAATTGTGTGAAACTCCTTTCTGTTCTGTTTGTTCAACTAAAAGAGTTGAACCTTAGTTTTTATTGAGCCGTTCTGAAACACTCTTTCTGTAGAAAATGCAAGTGGAGATTCGGAGCGCTAAGAGGGTAATAGTGGAAAAAGGAATGTCTCCAAATATAAACTACACAGAATCATTCTGTGAAACTTCTTTCTGATCTGTGCATTCAGCTAACAGATTTAAACCATACTTTTGATTGAGCAGATCTGAACTCTCTTTCTGTAGAAAATGCAACTGGACATTTGGAGCGCTAAGAGCGTAGTAGTGGAAAAAGGAATATATTCAAATATAAACTACACAGAAGCATTCTGTGAAACTACTTTCTGATCTGAGCATTCAGCTAACAGAGTTAAACCATACTTTTGATTGAGCAGTTTTGAAACACTCTGTCTGTAGAAAATGCAACTGGACATTCGTAGCGCTAAGTGGGTAATAGTGGAAAAAAGAATATGTTCAAATATAAACTACACAGAAGCATTGTATGAAACTTCTTTCTGTTCTGTGCATTCAACTAACAGAGTTGAACCTTACTTTTGATTGAGCCGTTCTGAAACACTCTTTCTGTAGAAACTGCAATTGGACATTCTGAGCGCTAAGAGGCCTCTATTGGGAAAAAGAATGTCTACAAATAAAAACTACACCGAAGGATTGTGTGAAACTTCTTTCTGTTCTGTTTGTTCAACTAAAAGAGTTGAACCTTAGTTTTGATTGAGCCGTTCTGAAACACTCTTTCTGTAGAAAATGCAAGTGGAGATTCGGAGCGCTAAGAGGGTAATAGTGGAAAAAGGAATGTCTCCAAATATAAACTACACAGAATCATTCTGTGAAACTTCTTTCTGATCTGTGCATTCAGCTAACAGAGTTAAACCATACTTTTGATTGAGCAGATCTGAACTCTCTTTCTGTAGAAAATGCAACTGGACATTTGGAGCGCTAAGAGAGTAGTAGTGGAAAAAGGAATATATTCAAATATAAACTACACAGAAGCATTCTGTGAAACTTCTTTCTGATCTGAGCATTCAGCTAACAGAGTTAAACCATACTTTTGATTGAGCAGTTTTGAAACACTCTGTCTGTAGAAAATGCAACTGGACATTCGTAGCGCTAAGTGGGTAATAGTGGAAAAAAGAATATGTTCAAATATAAACTACACAGAAGCATTGTATGAAACTTCTTTCTGTTCTGTCCATTCAACTAACAGAGTTGAACCATACTTTTGATTGAGCCGTTCTGAAACACTCTTTCTGTAGAAACTGCAATTGGACATTCTGAGCGCTAAGAGGCCTACATTGAGAAAAAGAATGTCTACAAATAAAAACTACACAGAAGAATTGTGTGAAACTTCTTTCTGTTCTGTTTGTTCAACTAAAAGAGTTGAACCTTAGTTTTGATTGAGCCGTTCTGAAACACTCTTTCTGTAGAAAATGCAAGTGGAGATTCAGAGCGCTAAGAGGGTAATAGTGGAAAAAGGAATGTCTCCAAATATAAACTACACAGAATCATTCTGTGAAACTTCTTTCTGATCTGTGCATTCAGCTAACAGAGTTAAACCATACTTTTGATTGAGCAGATCTGAACACTCTTTCTGTAGAAAATGCAACTGGACATTTGGAGCGCTAAGAGAGTAGTAGTGGAAAAAGGAATATGTTCAAATATAAACTACACAGAAGCATTCTGTGAAACTTCTTTCTGATCTGAGCATTCAGCTAACAGAGTTAAACCATACTTTTGATTGAGCAGTTTTGAAACACTCTGTCTGTAGAAAATGCAACTGGACATTCGTAGCGCTAAGTGGGTAATAGTGGAAAAAAGAATATGTTCAAATATAAACTACACAGAAGCATTGTATGAAACTTCTTTCTGTTCTGTGCATTCAACTAACAGAGTTGAACCTTACTTTTGATTGAGCCTTTCTGAAACACTCTTTCTGTAGAAACTGCAATTGGACATTCTGAGCGCTAAGAGGTCTCTATTGGGAAAAATAATATCTTCAAATAAAAACTACACAGAAGCATTGTGTGAAACTTATTTCTGATATGTTCATTAAGCTAACAGAGTTAAACCATACTTTTGATTGCACAGTTCTGAACACTCTTTCTGTAGAAAATGCAAGTGGACATTCGGAGCGCTAAGAGGGTAATAGTGGAAAAAGGAATATATTCAAATATAAACTACACAGTAGCATTCTGTGAAAATTCTTTCTGTTCTGTGCATTCAACTAACAGAGTTGAACCTTACTTTTGATTGAGCCGTTCTGAAACACTCTTTCTGTAGAAACTGCAATTGGACATGCTAAGCGCTAAGAGGCCTACATTGGGAAAAAGAATATCTTCAAATAAAAACTACACAGATGCACTCTGTGAAACTTATTTCTGATCTGTAAATTCAGTTAACAGAGATAAAACATAATTTTGATTGAGCAGTTATGAAACACTCTTTTTGTAGAAAATGCAAGTGGAGATTCGGAGCGCTAAGAGGGTCATATTGGAAAAATGAATGTCTTCAAATATAAACTACACAGAATCATTCGGTGAAACTTCTTTCTGATCTGTGCATTCAGCTAACAGTGTTAAACCATACTTTTGATTGAGCAGATCTGAACACTCTTTCTGTAGAAAATGCAACTGGACATTTGGAGCGCTAAGAGCGTAGTAGTGGAAAAAGGAATATATTCAAATATAAACTACACAGAAGCATTCTGTGAAACTTCTTTCTGATCTGAGCATTCAGCTAACAGAGTTAAACCATACTTTTGATTGAGCAGTTTTGAAACACTCTGTCTGTAGAAAATGCAACTGGACATTCGTAGCGCTAAGTGGGTAATAGTGGAAAAAAGAATATGTTCAAATATAAACTACACAGAAACATTGTATGAAACTTCTTTCTGTTCTGTGCATTCAACTAACAGAGTTGAACCTTACTTTTGATTGAGCCGTTCTGAAACACTCTTTCTGTAGAAACTGCAATTGGACATTCTGAGTGCTAAGAGGCCTCTATTGGGGAAAAGAATGTCTACAAATAAAAACTAAACAGAAGAATTGTGTGAAACTTCTTTCTGTTCTGTTTGTTCAACTAAAAGAGTTGAACCTTAGTTTTTATTGAGCCGTTCTGAAACACTCTTTCTGTAGAAAATGCAAGTGGAGATTCGGAGCGCTAAGAGGGTAATAGTGGAAAAAGGAATGTCTCCAAATATAAACTACACAGAATCATTCTGTGAAACTTCTTTCTGATCTGTGCATTCAGCTAACAGATTTAAACCATACTTTTGATTGAGCAGATCTGAACTCTCTTTCTGTAGAAAATGCAACTGGACATTTGGCGCGCTAAGAGAGTAGTAGTGGAAAAAGGAATATATTCAAATATAAACTACACAGAAGCATTCTGTGAAACTTCTTTCTGATCTCAGCATTCAGCTAACAGAGTTAAACCATACTTTTGATTGAGCAGTTTTGAAACACTCTGTCTGTAGAAAATGCAACTGGACATTCGTAGCGCTAAGAGGGTAATAGTGGAAAAAAGAATATGTTCAAATATAAACTACACAGAAACATTGTATGAAACTTCTTTCTGTTCTGTGCATTCAACTAACAGAGTTGAACCTTACTTTTGATTGAGCCGTTCTGAAACACTCTTTCTGTAGAAACTGCAATTGGACATTCTGAGCGCTAAGAGGCCTCTATTGGGAAAAAGAATGTCTACAAATAAAAACTACACAGAAGAATTGTGTGAAACTTCTTTCTGTTCTGTTTGTTCAACTAAAAGAGTTGAACCTTAGTTTTTATTGAGCCGTTCTGAAACACTCTTTCTGTAGAAAATGCAAGTGGAGATTCGGAGCGCTAAGAGGGTAATAGTGGAAAAAGGAATGTCTCCAAATATAAACTACACAGAATCATTCTGTGAAACTTCTTTCTGATCTGTGCATTCAGCTAACAGAGTTAAACCATACTTTTGATTGAGCAGATCTGAACTCTCTTTCTGTAGAAAATGCAACTGGACATTTGGAGCGCTAAGAGAGTAGTAGTGGAAAAAGGAATATATTCAAATATAAACTACACAGAAGCATTCTGTGAAACTTCTTTCTGATCTGAGCATTCAGCTAACAGAGTTAAACCATACTTTTGATTGAGCAGTTTTGAAACACTCTGTCTGTAGAAAATGCAACTGGACATTCGTAGCGCTAAGTGGGTAATAGTGGAAAAAAGAATATGTTCAAATATAAACTACACAGAAGCATTGTATGAAACTTCTTTCTGTTCTGTCCATTCAACTAACAGAGTTGAACCATACTTTTGATTGAGCCGTTCTGAAACACTCTTTCTGTAGAAACTGCAATTGGACATTCTGAGCGCTAAGAGGCCTACATTGAGAAAAAGAATGTCTACAAATAAAAACTACACAGAAGAATTGTGTGAAACTTCTTTCTGTTCTGTTTGTTCAACTAAAAGAGTTGAACCTTAGTTTTGATTGAGCCGTTCTGAAACACTCTTTCTGTAGAAAATGCAAGTGGAGATTCAGAGCGCTAAGAGGGTAATAGTGGAAAAAGGAATGTCTCCAAATATAAACTACACAGAATCATTCTGTGAAACTTCTTTCTGATCTGTGCATTCAGCTAACAGAGTTAAACCATACTTTTGATTGAGCAGATCTGAACACTCTTTCTGTAGAAAATGCAACTGGACATTTGGAGCGCTAAGAGAGTAGTAGTGGAAAAAGGAATATGTTCAAATATAAACTACACAGAAGCATTCTGTGAAACTTCTTTCTGATCTGAGCATTCAGCTAACAGAGTTAAACCATACTTTTGATTGAGCAGTTTTGAAACACTCTGTCTGTAGAAAATGCAACTGGACATTCGTAGCGCTAAGTGGGTAATAGTGGAAAAAAGAATATGTTCAAATATAAACTACACAGAAGCATTGTATGAAACTTCTTTCTGTTCTGTGCATTCAACTAACAGAGTTGAACCTTACTTTTGATTGAGCCTTTCTGAAACACTCTTTCTGTAGAAACTGCAATTGGACATTCTGAGCGCTAAGAGGACTCTATTGGGAAAAATAATATCTTCAAATAAAAACTACACAGAAGCATTGTGTGAAACTTATTTCTGATATGTTCATTAAGCTAACAGAGTTAAACCATACTTTTGATTGCACAGTTCTGAACACTCTTTCTGTAGAAAATGCAAGTGGACATTCGGAGCGCTAAGAGGGTAATAGTGGAAAAAGGAATATATTCAAATATAAACTACACAGTAGCGTTCTGTGAAAATTCTTTCTGTTCTGTGCATTCAACTAACAGAGTTGAACCTTACTTTTGATTGAGCCGTTCTGAAACACTCTTTCTGTAGAAACTGCAATTGGACATGCTAAGTGCTAAGAGGCCTACATTGGGAAAAAGAATATCTTCAAATAAAAACTACACAGATGCACTCTGTGAAACTTATTTCTGATCTGTAAATTCAGTTAACAGAGATAAAACATAATTTTGATTGAGCAGTTATGAAACACTCTTTTTGTAGAAAATGCAAGTGGAGATTCGGAGCGCTAAGAGGGTCATAGTGGAAAAAGGAATGTCTTCAAATATAAACTACACAGAATCATTCGGTGAAACTTCTTTCTGATCTGTGCATTCAGCTAACAGTGTTAAACCATACTTTTGATTGAGCAGATCTGAACACTCTTTCTGTAGAAAATGCAACTGGACATTTGGAGCGCTAAGAGCGTAGTAGTGGAAAAAGGAATATATTCAAATATAAACTACACAGAAGCATTCTGTGAAACTTCTTTCTGATCTGAGCATTCAGCTAACAGAGTTAAACCATACTTTTGATTGAGCAGTTTTGAAACACTCTGTCTGTAGAAAATGCAACTGGACATTCGTAGCGCTAAGTGGGTAATAGTGGAAAAAAGAATATGTTCAAATATAAACTACACAGAAACATTGTATGAAACTTCTTTCTGTTCTGTGCATTCAACTAACAGAGTTGAACCTTACTTTTGATTGGGCCGTTCTGAAACACTCTTTCTGTAGAAACTGCAATTGGACATTCTGAGCGCTAAGAGGCCTCTATTGGGAAAAAGAATGTCTACAAATAAAAACTACACAGAAGAATTGTGTGAAACTTCTTTCTGTTCTGTTTGTTCAACTAAAAGAGTTGAACCTTAGTTTTTATTGAGCCGTTCTGAAACACTCTTTCTGTAGAAAATGCAAGTGGAGATTCGGAGCGCTAAGAGGGTAATAGTGGAAAAAGGAATGTCTCCAAATATAAACTACACAGAATCATTCTGTGAAACTTCTTTCTGATCTGTGCATTCAGCTAACAGATTTAAACCATACTTTTGATTGAGCAGATCTGAACTCTCTTTCTGTAGAAAATGCAACTGGACATTTGGAGCGCTAAGAGCGTAGTAGTGGAAAAAGGAATATATTCAAATATAAACTACACAGAAGCATTCTGTGAAACTACTTTCTGATCTGAGCATTCAGCTAACAGAGTTAAACCATACTTTTGATTGAGCAGTTTTGAAACACTCTGTCTGTAGAAAATGCAACTGGACATTCGTAGCGCTAAGTGGGTAATAGTGGAAAAAAGAATATGTTCAAATATAAACTACACAGAAGCATTGTATGAAACTTCTTTCTGTTCTGTGCATTCAACTAACAGAGTTGAACCTTACTTTTGATTGAGCCGTTCTGAAACACTCTTTCTGTAGAAACTGCAATTGGACATTCTGAGCGCTAAGAGGCCTCTATTGGGAAAAAGAATGTCTACAAATAAAAACTACACCGAAGGATTGTGTGAAACTTCTTTCTGTTCTGTTTATTCAACTAAAAGAGTTGAACCTTAGTTTTGATTGAGCCGTTCTGAAACACTCTTTCTGTAGAAAATGCAAGTGGAGATTCGGAGCGCTAAGAGGGTAATAGTGGAAAAAGGAATGTCTCCAAATATAAACTACACAGAATCATTCTGTGAAACTTCTTTCTGATCTGTGCATTCAGCTAACAGAGTTAAACCATACTTTTGATTGAGCAGATCTGAACATTCTTTCTGTAGAAAATGCAACTGGACATTTGGAGCGCTAAGAGAGTGGTAGTGGAAAAAGGAATATGTTCAAATATAAACTACACAGAAGCATTCTGTGAAACTTCTTTCTGATCTGAGCATTCAGCTAACAGAGTTAAACCATACTTTGATTGAGCAGTTTTGAAACACTCTGTCTGTAGAAAATGCAACTGGACATTCGTAGCGCTAAGTGGGTAATAGTGGAAAAAAGAATATGTTCAAATATAAACTACACAGAAGCATTGTATGAAACTTCTTTCTGTTCTGTGCATTCAACTAACAGAGTTGAACCTTACTTTTGATTGAGCCTTTCTGAAACACTCTTTCTGTAGAAACTGCAATTGGACATTCTGAGCGCTAAGAGGCCTCTATTGGGAAAAATAATATCTTCAAATAAAAACTACACAGAAGCATTGTGTGAAACTTATTTCTGATATGTTCATTAAGCTAACAGAGTTAAACCATACTTTTGATTGCACAGTTCTGAACACTCTTTCTGTAGAAAATGCAAGTGGACATTCGGAGCGCTAAGAGGGTAATAGTGGAAAAAGGAATATATTCAAATATAAACTACACAGTAGCATTCTGTGAAAATTCTTTCTGTTCTGTGCATTCAACTAACAGAGTTGAACCTTACTTTTGATTGAGCCGTTCTGAAACACTCTTTCTGTAGAAACTGCAATTGGACATGCTAAGCGCTAAGAGGCCTACATTGGGAAAAAGAATATCTTCAAATAAAAACTACACAGATGCACTCTGTGAAACTTATTTCTGATCTGTAAATTCAGTTAACAGAGATAAAACATAATTTTGATTGAGCAGTTATGAAACACTCTTTTTGTAGAAAATGCAAGTGGAGATTCGGAGCGCTAAGAGGGTCATATTGGAAAAAGGAATGTCTTCAAATATAAACTACACAGAATCATTCGGAGAAACTTCTTTCTGATCTGTGCATTCAGCTAACAGTGTTAAACCATACTTTTGATTGAGCAGATCTGAACACTCTTTCTGTAGAAAATGCAACTGGACATTTGGAGCGCTAAGAGCGTAGTAGTGGAAAAAGGAATATATTCAAATATAAACTACACAGAAGCATTCTGTGAAACTTCTTTCTGATCTGAGCATTCAGCTAACAGAGTTAAACCATACTTTTGATTGAGCAGTTTTGAAACACTCTGTCTGTAGAAAATGCAACTGGACCTTCGTAGCGCGAAGTGGGTAATAGTGGAAAAAAGAATATGTTCAAATATAAACTACACAGAAGCATTGTATGAAACTTCTTTCTGTTCTGTGCATTCAACTAACAGAGTTGAACCTTACTTTTGATTGAGCCTTTCTGAAACACTCTTTCTGTAGAAACTGCAATTGGACATTCTGAGCGCTAAGAGGCCTCTATTGGGAAAAATAATATCTTCAAATAAAAACTACACAGAAGCATTGTGTGAAACTTATTTCTGATATGTTCATTAAGCTAACAGAGTTAAACCATACTTTTGATTGCACAGTTCTGAACACTCTTTCTGTAGAAAATGCAAGTGGACATTCGGAGCGCTAAGAGGGTAATAGTGGAAAAAGGAATATATTCAAATATAAACTACACAGTAGCATTCTGTGAAAATTCTTTCTGTTCTGTGCATTCAACTAACAGAGTTGAACCTTACTTTTGATTGAGCCGTTCTGAAACACTCTTTCTGTAGAAACTGCAATTGGACATGCTAAGCGCTAAGAGGCCTACATTGGGAAAAAGAATATCTTCAAATAAAAACTACACAGATGCACTCTGTGAAACTTATTTCTGATCTGTAAATTCAGTTAACAGAGATAAAACATAATTTTGATTGAGCAGTTATGAAACACTCTTTTTGTAGAAAATGCAAGTGGAGATTCGGAGCGCTAAGAGGGTCATAGTGGAAAAAGGAATGTCTTCAAATATAAACTACACAGAATCATTCGGTGAAACTTCTTTCTGATCTGTGCATTCAGCTAACAGAGTTAAACCATACTTTTGATTGAGCAGATCTGAACACTCTTTCTGTAGAAAATGCAACTGGACATTTGGAGCGCTAAGAGCGTAGTAGTGGAAAAAGGAATATATTCAAATATAAACTACACAGAAGCATTCTGTGAAACTTCTTTCTGATCTGAGCATTCAGCTAACAGAGTTAAACCATACTTTTGATTGAGCAGTTTTGAAACACTCTGTCTGTAGAAAATGCAACTGGACATTCGTAGCGCTAAGTGGGTAATAGTGGAAAAAATAATATGTTCAAATATAAACTACACAGAAACATTGTATGAAACTTCTTTCTTTTCTGTGCATTCAACTAACAGAGTTGAACCTTACTTTTGATTGGGCCGTTCTGAAACACTCTTTCTGTAGAAACTGCAATTGGACATTCTGAGCGCTAAGAGGCCTCTATTGGGAAAAAGAATGTCTACAAATAAAAACTACACAGAAGAATTGTGTGAAACTTCTTTCTGTTCTGTTTGTTCAACTAAAAGAGTTGAACCTTAGTTTTTATTGAGCCGTTCTGAAACACTCTTTCTGTAGAAAATGCAAGTGGAGATTCGGAGCGCTAAGAGGGTAATAGTGGAAAAAGGAATGTCTCCAAATATAAACTACACAGAATCATTCTGTGAAACTTCTTTCTGATCTGTGCATTCAGCTAACAGATTTAAACCATACTTTTGATTGAGCAGATCTGAACTCTCTTTCTGTAGAAAATGCAACTGGACATTTGGAGCGCTAAGAGCGTAGTAGTGGAAAAAGGAATATATTCAAATATAAACTACACAGAAGCATTCTGTGAAACTACTTTCTGATCTGAGCATTCAGCTAACAGAGTTAAACCATACTTTTGATTGAGCAGTTTTGAAACACTCTGTCTGTAGAAAATGCAACTGGACATTCGTAGCGCTAAGTGGGTAATAGTGGAAAAAAGAATATTTTCAAATATAAACTACACAGAAGCATTGTATGAAACTTCTTTCTGTTCTGTGCATTCAACTAACAGAGTTGAACCTTACTTTTGATTGAGCCGTTCTGAAACACTCTTTCTGTAGAAACTGCAATTGGACATTCTGAGCGCTAAGAGGCCTATATTGGGAAAAATAATATCTTCAAATAAAAACTACACAGAAGCATTGTGTGAAACTTATTTCTGATATGTTCATTAAGCTAACAGAGTTAAACCATACTTTTGATTGCACAGTTCTGAACACTCTTTCAGTAGAAAATGCAAGTGGACATTCGGAGCGCTAAGAGGGTAATAGTGGAAAAAGGAATATATTCAAATATAAACTACACAGTAGCATTCTGTGAAAATTCTTTCTGTTCTGTGCATTCAACTAACAGAGTTGAACCTTACTTTTGATTGAGCCGTTCTGAAACACTCTTTCTGTAGAAACTGCAATTGGACATGCTAAGCGCTAAGAGGCCTACATTGGGAAAAAGAATATCTTCAAATAAAAACTACACAGATGCACTCTGTGAAACTTATTTCTGATCTGTAAATTCAGTTAACAGAGATAAAACATAATTTTGATTGAGCAGTTATGAAACACTCTTTTTGTAGAAAATGCAAGTGGAGATTCGGAGCGCTAAGAGGGTCATATTGGAAAAAGGAATGTCTTCAAATATAAACTACACAGAATCATTCGGTGAAACTTCTTTCTGATCTGTGCATTCAGCTAACAGTGTTAAACCATACTTTTGATTGAGCAGATCTGAACACTCTTTCTGTAGAAAATGCACTGGACATTTGGAGCGCTAAGAGCGTAGTAGTGGAAAAAGGAATATATTCAAATATAAACTACACAGAAGCATTCTGTGAAACTTCTTTCTGATCTGAGCATTCAGCTAACAGAGTTAAACCATACTTTTGATTGAGCAGTTTTGAAACACTCTGTCTGTAGAAAATGCAACTGGACCTTCGTAGCGCGAAGTGGGTAATAGTGGAAAAAAGAATATGTTCAAATATAAACTACACAGAAACATTGTATGAAACTTCTTTCTGTTCTGTGCATTCAACTAACAGAGTTGAACCTTACTTTTGATTGAGCCGTTCTGAAACACTCTTTCTGTAGAAACTGCAATTGGACATTCTGAGCGCTAAGAGGCCTCTATTGGGAAAAAGAATGTCTACAAATAAAAACTACACAGAAGAATTGTGTGAAACTTCTTTCTGTTCTGTTTGTTCAACTAAAAGAGTTGAACCTTAGTTTTTATTGAGCCGTTCTGAAACACTCTTTCTGTAGAAAATGCAAGTGGAGATTCGAAGCGCTAAGAGGGTAATAGTGGAAAAAGGAATGTCTCCAAATATAAACTACACAGAATCATTCTGTGAAACTTCTTTCTGATCTGTGCATTCAGCTAACAGATTTAAACCATACTTTTGATTGAGCAGATCTGAACTCTCTTTCTGTAGAAAATGCAACTGGACATTTGGAGCGCTAAGAGAGTAGTAGTGGAAAAAGGAATATATTCAAATATAAACTACACAGAAGCATTCTGTGAAACTTCTTTCTGATCTGAGCATTCAGCTAACAGAGTTAAACCATACTTTTGATTGAGCAGTTTTGAAACACTCTGTCTGTAGAAAATGCAACTGGACATTCGTAGCGCTAAGTGGGTAATAGTGGAAAAAAGAATATGTTCAAATATAAACTACACAGAAACATTGTATGAAACTTCTTTCTGTTCTGTGCATTCAACTAACAGAGTTGAACCTTACTTTTGATTGAGCCGTTCTAAAACACTCTTTCTGTAGAAACTGCAATTGGACATTCTGAGCGCTAAGAGGCCTCTATTGGGAAAAAGAATGTCTACAAATAAAAACTACACAGAAGAATTGTGTGAAACTCCTTTCTGTTCTGTTTGTTCAACTAAAAGAGTTGAACCTTAGTTTTTATTGAGCCGTTCTGAAACACTCTTTCTGTAGAAAATGCAAGTGGAGATTCGGAGCGCTAAGAGGGTAATAGTGGAAAAAGGAATGTCTCCAAATATAAACTACACAGAATCATTCTGTGAAACTTCTTTCTGATCTGTGCATTCAGCTAACAGATTTAAACCATACTTTTGATTGAGCAGATCTGAACTCTCTTTCTGTAGAAAATGCAACTGGACATTTGGAGCGCTAAGAGCGTAGTAGTGGAAAAAGGAATATATTCAAATATAAACTACACAGAAGCATTCTGTGAAACTACTTTCTGATCTGAGCATTCAGCTAACAGAGTTAAACCATACTTTTGATTGAGCAGTTTTGAAACACTCTGTCTGTAGAAAATGCAACTGGACATTCGTAGCGCTAAGTGGGTAATAGTGGAAAAAAGAATATGTTCAAATATAAACTACACAGAAGCATTGTATGAAACTTCTTTCTGTTCTGTGCATTCAACTAACAGAGTTGAACCTTACTTTTGATTGAGCCGTTCTGAAACACTCTTTCTGTAGAAACTGCAATTGGACATTCTGAGCGCTAAGAGGCCTCTATTGGGAAAAAGAATGTCTACAAATAAAAACTACACCGAAGGATTGTGTGAAACTTCTTTCTGTTCTGTTTATTCAACTAAAAGAGTTGAACCTTAGTTTTGATTGAGCCGTTCTGAAACACTCTTTCTGTAGAA
Organism: Symphalangus syndactylus; assembly: GCF_028878055.3. Classification (NCBI taxonomy): domain Eukaryota; kingdom Metazoa; phylum Chordata; class Mammalia; order Primates; family Hylobatidae; genus Symphalangus; species Symphalangus syndactylus. The sequence continues at coordinate 2,617,267 of NC_072423.2, read as the reverse complement.
AATGCAAGTGGAGATTCGGAGCGCTAAGAGGGTAATAGTGGAAAAAGGAATGTCTCCAAATATAAACTACACAGAATCATTCTGTGAAACTTCTTTCTGATCTGTGCATTCAGCTAACAGAGTTAAACCATACTTTTGATTGAGCAGATCTGAACATTCTTTCTGTAGAAAATGCAACTGGACATTTGGAGCGCTAAGAGAGTGGTAGTGGAAAAAGGAATATGTTCAAATATAAACTACACAGAAGCATTCTGTGAAACTTCTTTCTGATCTGAGCATTCAGCTAACAGAGTTAAACCATACTTTGATTGAGCAGTTTTGAAACACTCTGTCTGTAGAAAATGCAACTGGACATTCGTAGCGCTAAGTGGGTAATAGTGGAAAAAAGAATATGTTCAAATATAAACTACACAGAAGCATTGTATGAAACTTCTTTCTGTTCTGTGCATTCAACTAACAGAGTTGAACCTTACTTTTGATTGAGCCTTTCTGAAACACTCTTTCTGTAGAAACTGCAATTGGACATTCTGAGCGCTAAGAGGCCTCTATTGGGAAAAATAATATCTTCAAATAAAAACTACACAGAAGCATTGTGTGAAACTTATTTCTGATATGTTCATTAAGCTAACAGAGTTAAACCATACTTTTGATTGCACAGTTCTGAACACTCTTTCTGTAGAAAATGCAAGTGGACATTCGGAGCGCTAAGAGGGTAATAGTGGAAAAAGGAATATATTCAAATATAAACTACACAGTAGCATTCTGTGAAAATTCTTTCTGTTCTGTGCATTCAACTAACAGAGTTGAACCTTACTTTTGATTGAGCCGTTCTGAAACACTCTTTCTGTAGAAACTGCAATTGGACATGCTAAGCGCTAAGAGGCCTACATTGGGAAAAAGAATATCTTCAAATAAAAACTACACAGATGCACTCTGTGAAACTTATTTCTGATCTGTAAATTCAGTTAACAGAGATAAAACATAATTTTGATTGAGCAGTTATGAAACACTCTTTTTGTAGAAAATGCAAGTGGAGATTCGGAGCGCTAAGAGGGTCATATTGGAAAAAGGAATGTCTTCAAATATAAACTACACAGAATCATTCGGAGAAACTTCTTTCTGATCTGTGCATTCAGCTAACAGTGTTAAACCATACTTTTGATTGAGCAGATCTGAACACTCTTTCTGTAGAAAATGCAACTGGACATTTGGAGCGCTAAGAGCGTAGTAGTGGAAAAAGGAATATATTCAAATATAAACTACACAGAAGCATTCTGTGAAACTTCTTTCTGATCTGAGCATTCAGCTAACAGAGTTAAACCATACTTTTGATTGAGCAGTTTTGAAACACTCTGTCTGTAGAAAATGCAACTGGACCTTCGTAGCGCGAAGTGGGTAATAGTGGAAAAAAGAATATGTTCAAATATAAACTACACAGAAGCATTGTATGAAACTTCTTTCTGTTCTGTGCATTCAACTAACAGAGTTGAACCTTACTTTTGATTGAGCCTTTCTGAAACACTCTTTCTGTAGAAACTGCAATTGGACATTCTGAGCGCTAAGAGGCCTCTATTGGGAAAAATAATATCTTCAAATAAAAACTACACAGAAGCATTGTGTGAAACTTATTTCTGATATGTTCATTAAGCTAACAGAGTTAAACCATACTTTTGATTGCACAGTTCTGAACACTCTTTCTGTAGAAAATGCAAGTGGACATTCGGAGCGCTAAGAGGGTAATAGTGGAAAAAGGAATATATTCAAATATAAACTACACAGTAGCATTCTGTGAAAATTCTTTCTGTTCTGTGCATTCAACTAACAGAGTTGAACCTTACTTTTGATTGAGCCGTTCTGAAACACTCTTTCTGTAGAAACTGCAATTGGACATGCTAAGCGCTAAGAGGCCTACATTGGGAAAAAGAATATCTTCAAATAAAAACTACACAGATGCACTCTGTGAAACTTATTTCTGATCTGTAAATTCAGTTAACAGAGATAAAACATAATTTTGATTGAGCAGTTATGAAACACTCTTTTTGTAGAAAATGCAAGTGGAGATTCGGAGCGCTAAGAGGGTCATAGTGGAAAAAGGAATGTCTTCAAATATAAACTACACAGAATCATTCGGTGAAACTTCTTTCTGATCTGTGCATTCAGCTAACAGAGTTAAACCATACTTTTGATTGAGCAGATCTGAACACTCTTTCTGTAGAAAATGCAACTGGACATTTGGAGCGCTAAGAGCGTAGTAGTGGAAAAAGGAATATATTCAAATATAAACTACACAGAAGCATTCTGTGAAACTTCTTTCTGATCTGAGCATTCAGCTAACAGAGTTAAACCATACTTTTGATTGAGCAGTTTTGAAACACTCTGTCTGTAGAAAATGCAACTGGACATTCGTAGCGCTAAGTGGGTAATAGTGGAAAAAATAATATGTTCAAATATAAACTACACAGAAACATTGTATGAAACTTCTTTCTTTTCTGTGCATTCAACTAACAGAGTTGAACCTTACTTTTGATTGGGCCGTTCTGAAACACTCTTTCTGTAGAAACTGCAATTGGACATTCTGAGCGCTAAGAGGCCTCTATTGGGAAAAAGAATGTCTACAAATAAAAACTACACAGAAGAATTGTGTGAAACTTCTTTCTGTTCTGTTTGTTCAACTAAAAGAGTTGAACCTTAGTTTTTATTGAGCCGTTCTGAAACACTCTTTCTGTAGAAAATGCAAGTGGAGATTCGGAGCGCTAAGAGGGTAATAGTGGAAAAAGGAATGTCTCCAAATATAAACTACACAGAATCATTCTGTGAAACTTCTTTCTGATCTGTGCATTCAGCTAACAGATTTAAACCATACTTTTGATTGAGCAGATCTGAACTCTCTTTCTGTAGAAAATGCAACTGGACATTTGGAGCGCTAAGAGCGTAGTAGTGGAAAAAGGAATATATTCAAATATAAACTACACAGAAGCATTCTGTGAAACTACTTTCTGATCTGAGCATTCAGCTAACAGAGTTAAACCATACTTTTGATTGAGCAGTTTTGAAACACTCTGTCTGTAGAAAATGCAACTGGACATTCGTAGCGCTAAGTGGGTAATAGTGGAAAAAAGAATATTTTCAAATATAAACTACACAGAAGCATTGTATGAAACTTCTTTCTGTTCTGTGCATTCAACTAACAGAGTTGAACCTTACTTTTGATTGAGCCGTTCTGAAACACTCTTTCTGTAGAAACTGCAATTGGACATTCTGAGCGCTAAGAGGCCTATATTGGGAAAAATAATATCTTCAAATAAAAACTACACAGAAGCATTGTGTGAAACTTATTTCTGATATGTTCATTAAGCTAACAGAGTTAAACCATACTTTTGATTGCACAGTTCTGAACACTCTTTCAGTAGAAAATGCAAGTGGACATTCGGAGCGCTAAGAGGGTAATAGTGGAAAAAGGAATATATTCAAATATAAACTACACAGTAGCATTCTGTGAAAATTCTTTCTGTTCTGTGCATTCAACTAACAGAGTTGAACCTTACTTTTGATTGAGCCGTTCTGAAACACTCTTTCTGTAGAAACTGCAATTGGACATGCTAAGCGCTAAGAGGCCTACATTGGGAAAAAGAATATCTTCAAATAAAAACTACACAGATGCACTCTGTGAAACTTATTTCTGATCTGTAAATTCAGTTAACAGAGATAAAACATAATTTTGATTGAGCAGTTATGAAACACTCTTTTTGTAGAAAATGCAAGTGGAGATTCGGAGCGCTAAGAGGGTCATATTGGAAAAAGGAATGTCTTCAAATATAAACTACACAGAATCATTCGGTGAAACTTCTTTCTGATCTGTGCATTCAGCTAACAGTGTTAAACCATACTTTTGATTGAGCAGATCTGAACACTCTTTCTGTAGAAAATGCACTGGACATTTGGAGCGCTAAGAGCGTAGTAGTGGAAAAAGGAATATATTCAAATATAAACTACACAGAAGCATTCTGTGAAACTTCTTTCTGATCTGAGCATTCAGCTAACAGAGTTAAACCATACTTTTGATTGAGCAGTTTTGAAACACTCTGTCTGTAGAAAATGCAACTGGACCTTCGTAGCGCGAAGTGGGTAATAGTGGAAAAAAGAATATGTTCAAATATAAACTACACAGAAACATTGTATGAAACTTCTTTCTGTTCTGTGCATTCAACTAACAGAGTTGAACCTTACTTTTGATTGAGCCGTTCTGAAACACTCTTTCTGTAGAAACTGCAATTGGACATTCTGAGCGCTAAGAGGCCTCTATTGGGAAAAAGAATGTCTACAAATAAAAACTACACAGAAGAATTGTGTGAAACTTCTTTCTGTTCTGTTTGTTCAACTAAAAGAGTTGAACCTTAGTTTTTATTGAGCCGTTCTGAAACACTCTTTCTGTAGAAAATGCAAGTGGAGATTCGAAGCGCTAAGAGGGTAATAGTGGAAAAAGGAATGTCTCCAAATATAAACTACACAGAATCATTCTGTGAAACTTCTTTCTGATCTGTGCATTCAGCTAACAGATTTAAACCATACTTTTGATTGAGCAGATCTGAACTCTCTTTCTGTAGAAAATGCAACTGGACATTTGGAGCGCTAAGAGAGTAGTAGTGGAAAAAGGAATATATTCAAATATAAACTACACAGAAGCATTCTGTGAAACTTCTTTCTGATCTGAGCATTCAGCTAACAGAGTTAAACCATACTTTTGATTGAGCAGTTTTGAAACACTCTGTCTGTAGAAAATGCAACTGGACATTCGTAGCGCTAAGTGGGTAATAGTGGAAAAAAGAATATGTTCAAATATAAACTACACAGAAACATTGTATGAAACTTCTTTCTGTTCTGTGCATTCAACTAACAGAGTTGAACCTTACTTTTGATTGAGCCGTTCTAAAACACTCTTTCTGTAGAAACTGCAATTGGACATTCTGAGCGCTAAGAGGCCTCTATTGGGAAAAAGAATGTCTACAAATAAAAACTACACAGAAGAATTGTGTGAAACTCCTTTCTGTTCTGTTTGTTCAACTAAAAGAGTTGAACCTTAGTTTTTATTGAGCCGTTCTGAAACACTCTTTCTGTAGAAAATGCAAGTGGAGATTCGGAGCGCTAAGAGGGTAATAGTGGAAAAAGGAATGTCTCCAAATATAAACTACACAGAATCATTCTGTGAAACTTCTTTCTGATCTGTGCATTCAGCTAACAGATTTAAACCATACTTTTGATTGAGCAGATCTGAACTCTCTTTCTGTAGAAAATGCAACTGGACATTTGGAGCGCTAAGAGCGTAGTAGTGGAAAAAGGAATATATTCAAATATAAACTACACAGAAGCATTCTGTGAAACTACTTTCTGATCTGAGCATTCAGCTAACAGAGTTAAACCATACTTTTGATTGAGCAGTTTTGAAACACTCTGTCTGTAGAAAATGCAACTGGACATTCGTAGCGCTAAGTGGGTAATAGTGGAAAAAAGAATATGTTCAAATATAAACTACACAGAAGCATTGTATGAAACTTCTTTCTGTTCTGTGCATTCAACTAACAGAGTTGAACCTTACTTTTGATTGAGCCGTTCTGAAACACTCTTTCTGTAGAAACTGCAATTGGACATTCTGAGCGCTAAGAGGCCTATATTGGGAAAAAGAATGTCTACAAATAAAAACTACACCGAAGGATTGTATGAAACTTCTTTCTGTTCTGTTTGTTCAACTAAAAGAGTTGAACCTTAGTTTTGATTGAGCCGTTCTGAAACACTCTTTCTGTAGAAAATGCAAGTGGAGATTCGGAGCGCTAAGAGGGTAATAGTGGAAAAAGGAATGTCTCCAAATATAAACTACACAGAATCATTCTGTGAAACTTCTTTCTGATCTGTGCATTCAGCTAACAGTGTTAAACCATACTTTTGATTGAGCAGATCTGAACTCTCTTTCTGTAGAAAATGCAACTGGACATTTGGAGCGCTAAGAGAGTAGTAGTGGAAAAAGGAATATATTCAAATATAAACTACACAGAAGCATTCTGTGAAACTTCTTTCTGATCTGAGCATTCAGCTAACAGAGTTAAACCATACTTTTGATTGAGCAGTTTTGAAACACTCTGTCTGTAGAAAATGCAACTGGACATTCGTAGCGCTAAGTGGGTAATAGTGGAAAAAAGAATATGTTCAAATATAAACTACACAGAAGCATTGTATGAAACTTCTTTCTGTTCTGTCCATTCAACTAACAGAGTTGAACCATACTTTTGATTGAGCCGTTCTGAAACACTCTTTCTGTAGAAACTGCAATTGGACATTCTGAGCGCTAAGAGGCCTACATTGAGAAAAAGAATGTCTACAAATAAAAACTACACAGAAGAATTGTGTGAAACTTCTTTCTGTTCTGTTTGTTCAACTAAAAGAGTTGAACCTTAGTTTTGATTGAGCCGTTCTGAAACACTCTTTCTGTAGAAAATGCAAGTGGAGATTCAGAGCGCTAAGAGGGTAATAGTGGAAAAAGGAATGTCTCCAAATATAAACTACACAGAATCATTCTGTGAAACTTCTTTCTGATCTGTGCATTCAGCTAACAGAGTTAAACCATACTTTTGATTGAGCAGATCTGAACACTCTTTCTGTAGAAAATGCAACTGGACATTTGGAGCGCTAAGAGAGTAGTAGTGGAAAAAGGAATATGTTCAAATATAAACTACACAGAAGCATTCTGTGAAACTTCTTTCTGATCTGAGCATTCAGCTAACAGAGTTAAACCATACTTTTGATTGAGCAGTTTTGAAACACTCTGTCTGTAGAAAATGCAACTGGACATTCGTAGCGCTAAGTGGGTAATAGTGGAAAAAAGAATATGTTCAAATATAAACTACACAGAAGCATTGTATGAAACTTCTTTCTGTTCTGTGCATTCAACTAACAGAGTTGAACCTTACTTTTGATTGAGCCTTTCTGAAACACTCTTTCTGTAGAAACTGCAATTGGACATTCTGAGCGCTAAGAGGTCTCTATTGGGAAAAATAATATCTTCAAATAAAAACTACACAGAAGCATTGTGTGAAACTTATTTCTGATATGTTCATTAAGCTAACAGAGTTAAACCATACTTTTGATTGCACAGTTCTGAACACTCTTTCTGTAGAAAATGCAAGTGGACATTCGGAGCGCTAAGAGGGTAATAGTGGAAAAAGGAATATATTCAAATATAAACTACACAGTAGCATTCTGTGAAAATTCTTTCTGTTCTGTGCATTCAACTAACAGAGTTGAACCTTACTTTTGATTGAGCCGTTCTGAAACACTCTTTCTGTAGAAACTGCAATTGGACATGCTAAGCGCTAAGAGGCCTACATTGGGAAAAAGAATATCTTCAAATAAAAACTACACAGATGCACTCTGTGAAACTTATTTCTGATCTGTAAATTCAGTTAACAGAGATAAAACATAATTTTGATTGAGCAGTTATGAAACACTCTTTTTGTAGAAAATGCAAGTGGAGATTCGGAGCGCTAAGAGGGTCATATTGGAAAAATGAATGTCTTCAAATATAAACTACACAGAATCATTCGGTGAAACTTCTTTCTGATCTGTGCATTCAGCTAACAGTGTTAAACCATACTTTTGATTGAGCAGATCTGAACACTCTTTCTGTAGAAAATGCAACTGGACATTTGGAGCGCTAAGAGCGTAGTAGTGGAAAAAGGAATATATTCAAATATAAACTACACAGAAGCATTCTGTGAAACTTCTTTCTGATCTGAGCATTCAGCTAACAGAGTTAAACCATACTTTTGATTGAGCAGTTTTGAAACACTCTGTCTGTAGAAAATGCAACTGGACATTCGTAGCGCTAAGTGGGTAATAGTGGAAAAAAGAATATGTTCAAATATAAACTACACAGAAACATTGTATGAAACTTCTTTCTGTTCTGTGCATTCAACTAACAGAGTTGAACCTTACTTTTGATTGAGCCGTTCTGAAACACTCTTTCTGTAGAAACTGCAATTGGACATTCTGAGTGCTAAGAGGCCTCTATTGGGGAAAAGAATGTCTACAAATAAAAACTACACAGAAGAATTGTGTGAAACTTCTTTCTGTTCTGTTTGTTCAACTAAAAGAGTTGAACCTTAGTTTTTATTGAGCCGTTCTGAAACACTCTTTCTGTAGAAAATGCAAGTGGAGATTCGGAGCGCTAAGAGGGTAATAGTGGAAAAAGGAATGTCTCCAAATATAAACTACACAGAATCATTCTGTGAAACTTCTTTCTGATCTGTGCATTCAGCTAACAGATTTAAACCATACTTTTGATTGAGCAGATCTGAACTCTCTTTCTGTAGAAAATGCAACTGGACATTTGGAGCGCTAAGAGAGTAGTAGTGGAAAAAGGAATATATTCAAATATAAACTACACAGAAGCATTCTGTGAAACTTCTTTCTGATCTCAGCATTCAGCTAACAGAGTTAAACCATACTTTTGATTGAGCAGTTTTGAAACACTCTGTCTGTAGAAAATGCAACTGGACATTCGTAGCGCTAAGAGGGTAATAGTGGAAAAAAGAATATGTTCAAATATAAACTACACAGAAACATTGTATGAAACTTCTTTCTGTTCTGTGCATTCAACTAACAGAGTTGAACCTTACTTTTGATTGAGCCGTTCTGAAACACTCTTTCTGTAGAAACTGCAATTGGACATTCTGAGCGCTAAGAGGCCTCTATTGGGAAAAAGAATGTCTACAAATAAAAACTACACAGAAGAATTGTGTGAAACTTCTTTCTGTTCTGTTTGTTCAACTAAAAGAGTTGAACCTTAGTTTTTATTGAGCCGTTCTGAAACACTCTTTCTGTAGAAAATGCAAGTGGAGATTCGGAGCGCTAAGAGGGTAATAGTGGAAAAAGGAATGTCTCCAAATATAAACTACACAGAATCATTCTGTGAAACTTCTTTCTGATCTGTGCATTCAGCTAACAGATTTAAACCATACTTTTGATTGAGCAGATCTGAACTCTCTTTCTGTAGAAAATGCAACTGGACATTTGGAGCGCTAAGAGCGTAGTAGTGGAAAAAGGAATATATTCAAATATAAACTACACAGAAGCATTCTGTGAAACTACTTTCTGATCTGAGCATTCAGCTAACAGAGTTAAACCATACTTTTGATTGAGCAGTTTTGAAACACTCTGTCTGTAGAAAATGCAACTGGACATTCGTAGCGCTAAGTGGGTAATAGTGGAAAAAAGAATATGTTCAAATATAAACTACACAGAAGCATTGTATGAAACTTCTTTCTGTTCTGTGCATTCAACTAACAGAGTTGAACCTTACTTTTGATTGAGCCGTTCTGAAACACTCTTTCTGTAGAAACTGCAATTGGACATTCTGAGTGCTAAGAGGCCTATATTGGGAAAAAGAATGTCTACAAATAAAAACTACACCGAAGGATTGTGTGAAACTTCTTTCTGTTCTGTTTGTTCAACTAAAAGAGTTGAACCTTTGTTTTGATTGAGCCGTTCTGAAACACTCTTTCTGTAGAAAATGCAAGTGGAGATTCGGAGCGCTAAGAGGGTAATAGTGGAAAAAGGAATGTCTCCAAATATAAACTACACAGAATCATTCTGTGAAACTTCTTTCTGATCTGTGCATTCAGCTAACAGAGTTAAACCATACTTTTGATTGAGCAGATCTGAACTCTCTTTCTGTAGAAAATGCAACTGGACATTTGGAGCGCTAAGAGAGTAGTAGTGGAAAAAGGAATATATTCAAATATAAACTACACAGAAGCATTCTGTGAAACTTCTTTCTGATCTGAGCATTCAGCTAACAGAGTTAAACCATACTTTTGATTGAGCAGTTTTGAAACACTCTGTCTGTAGAAAATGCAACTGGACATTCGTAGCGCTAAGTGGGTAATAGTGGAAAAAAGAATATGTTCAAATATAAACTACACAGAAGCATTGTATGAAACTCCTTTCTGTTCTGTCCATTCAACTAACAGAGTTGAACCATACTTTTGATTGAGCCGTTCTGAAACACTCTTTCTGTAGAAACTGCAATTGGACATTCTGAGCGCTAAGAGGCCTACATTGAGAAAAAGAATGTCTACAAATAAAAACTACACAGAAGAATTGTGTGAAACTTCTTTCTGTTCTGTTTGTTCAACTAAAAGAGTTGAACCTTAGTTTTGATTGAGCCGTTCTGAAACACTCTTTCTGTAGAAAATGCAAGTGGAGATTCAGAGCGCTAAGAGGGTAATAGTGGAAAAAGGAATGTCTCCAAATATAAACTACACAGAATCATTCTGTGAAACTTCTTTCTGATCTGTGCATTCAGCTAACAGAGTTAAACCATACTTTTGATTGAGCAGATCTGAACACTCTTTCTGTAGAAAATGCAACTGGACATTTGGAGCGCTAAGAGAGTAGTAGTGGAAAAAGGAATATGTTCAAATATAAACTACACAGAAGCATTCTGTGAAACTTCTTTCTGATCTGAGCATTCAGCTAACAGAGTTAAACCATACTTTTGATTGAGCAGTTTTGAAACACTCTGTCTGTAGAAAATGCAACTGGACATTCGTAGCGCTAAGTGGGTAATAGTGGAAAAAAGAATATGTTCAAATATAAACTACACAGAAGCATTGTATGAAACTTCTTTCTGTTCTGTGCATTCAACTAACAGAGTTGAACCTTACTTTTGATTGAGCCTTTCTGAAACACTCTTTCTGTAGAAACTGCAATTGGACATTCTGAGCGCTAAGAGGCCTCTATTGGGAAAAATAATATCTTCAAATAAAAACTACACAGAAGCATTGTGTGAAACTTATTTCTGATATGTTCATTAAGCTAACAGAGTTAAACCATACTTTTGATTGCACAGTTCTGAACACTCTTTCTGTAGAAAATGCAAGTGGACATTCGGAGCGCTAAGAGGGTAATAGTGGAAAAAGGAATATATTCAAATATAAACTACACAGTAGCATTCTGTGAAAATTCTTTCTGTTCTGTGCATTCAACTAACAGAGTTGAACCTTACTTTTGATTGAGCCGTTCTGAAACACTCTTTCTGTAGAAACTGCAATTGGACATGCTAAGCGCTAAGAGGCCTACATTGGGAAAAAGAATATCTTCAAATAAAAACTACACAGATGCACTCTGTGAAACTTATTTCTGATCTGTAAATTCAGTTAACAGAGATAAAACATAATTTTGATTGAGCAGTTATGAAACACTCTTTTTGTAGAAAATACAAGTGGAGATTCGGAGCGCTAACAGGGTCATAGTGGAAAAAGGAATGTCTTCAAATATAAACTACACAGAATCATTCGGTGAAACTTCTTTCTGATCTGTGCATTCAGCTAACAGGGTTAAACCATACTTTTGATTGAGCAGATCTGAACACACTTTCTGTAGAAAATGCAACTGGACATTTGGAGCGCTAAGAGCGTAGTAGTGGAAAAAGGAATATATTCAAATATAAACTACACAGAAGCATTCTGTGAAACTTCTTTCTGATCTGAGCATTCAGCTAACAGAGTTAAACCATACTTTTGATTGAGCAGTTTTGAAACACTCTGTCTGTAGAAAATGCAACTGGACATTCGTAGCGCTAAGTGGGTAATAGTGGAAAAAAGAATATGTTCAAATATAAACTACACAGAAGCATTGTATGAAACTTCTTTCTGTTCTGTCCATTCAACTAACAGAGTTGAACCATACTTTTGATTGAGCCGTTCTGAAACACTCTTTCTGTAGAAACTGCAATTGGACATTCTGAGCGCTAAGAGGCCTACATTGAGAAAAAGAATGTCTACAAATAAAAACTACACAGAAGAATTGTGTGAAACTTCTTTCTGTTCTGTTTGTTCAACTAAAAGAGTTGAACCTTAGTTTTGATTGAGCCGTTCTGAAACACTCTTTCTGTAGAAAATGCAAGTGGAGATTCAGAGCGCTAAGAGGGTAATAGTGGAAAAAGGAATGTCTCCAAATATAAACTACACAGAATCATTCTGTGAAACTTCTTTCTGATCTGTGCATTCAGCTAACAGAGTTAAACCATACTTTTGATTGAGCAGATCTGAACACTCTTTCTGTAGAAAATGCAACTGGACATTTGGAGCGCTAAGAGAGTAGTAGTGGAAAAAGGAATATGTTCAAATATAAACTACACAGAAGCATTCTGTGAAACTTCTTTCTGATCTGAGCATTCAGCTAACAGAGTTAAACCATACTTTTGATTGAGCAGTTTTGAAACACTCTGTCTGTAGAAAATGCAACTGGACATTCGTAGCGCTAAGTGGGTAATAGTGGAAAAAAGAATATGTTCAAATATAAACTACACAGAAGCATTGTATGAAACTTCTTTCTGTTCTGTGCATTCAACTAACAGAGTTGAACCTTACTTTTGATTGAGCCTTTCTGAAACACTCTTTCTGTAGAAACTGCAATTGGACATTCTGAGCGCTAAGAGGCCTCTATTGGGAAAAATAATATCTTCAAATAAAAACTACACAGAAGCATTGTGTGAAACTTATTTCTGATATGTTCATTAAGCTAACAGAGTTAAACCATACTTTTGATTGCACAGTTCTGAACACTCTTTCTGTAGAAAATGCAAGTGGACATTCGGAGCGCTAAGAGGGTAATAGTGGAAAAAGGAATATATTCAAATATAAACTACACAGTAGCATTCTGTGAAAATTCTTTCTGTTCTGTGCATTCAACTAACAGAGTTGAAGCTTACTTTTGATTGAGCCGTTCTGAAACACTCTTTCTGTAGAAACTGCAATTGGACATGCTAAGCGCTAAGAGGCCTACATTGGGAAAAAGAATATCTTCAAATAAAAACTACACAGATGCACTCTGTGAAACTTATTTCTGATCTGTAAATTCAGTTAACAGAGATAAAACATAATTTTGATTGAGCAGTTATGAAACACTCTTTTTGTAGAAAATGCAAGTGGAGATTCGGAGCGCTAAGAGGGTCATATTGGAAAAATGAATGTCTTCAAATATAAACTACACAGAATCATTCGGTGAAACTTCTTTCTGATCTGTGCATTCAGCTAACAGTGTTAAACCATACTTTTGATTGAGCAGATCTGAACACTCTTTCTGTAGAAAATGCAACTGGACATTTGGAGCGCTAAGAGCGTAGTAGTGGAAAAAGGAATATATTCAAATATAAACTACACAGAAGCATTCTGTGAAATTTCTTTCTGATCTGAGCATTCAGCTAACAGAGTTAAACCATACTTTTGATTGAGCAGTTTTGAAACACTCTGTCTGTAGAAAATGCAACTGGACATTCGTAGCGCTAAGTGGGTAATAGTGGAAAAAAGAATATGTTCAAATATAAACTACACAGAAGCATTGTATGAAACTTCTTTCTGTTCTGTGCATTCAACTAACAGAGTTGAACCTTACTTTTGATTGAGCCGTTCTGAAACACTCTTTCTGTAGAAACTGCAATTGGACATTCTGAGCGCTAAGAGGCCTATATTGGGAAAAAGAATGTCTACAAATAAAAACTACACAGAAGAATTGTGTGAAACTTCTTTCTGTTCTGTTTGTTCAACTAAAAGAGTTGAACCTTAGTTTTTATTGAGCCGTTCTGAAACACTCTTTCTGTAGAAAATGCAAGTGGAGATTCGGAGCGCTAAGAGGGTAATAGTGGAAAAAGGAATGTCTCCAAATATAAACTACACAGAATCATTCTGTGAAACTTCTTTCTGATCTGTGCATTCAGCTAACAGATTTAAACCATACTTTTGATTGAGCAGATCTGAACTCTCTTTCTGTAGAAAATGCAACTGGACATTTGGAGCGCTAAGAGAGTAGTAGTGGAAAAAGGAATATATTCAAATATAAACTACACAGAAGCATTCTGTGAAACTTCTTTCTGATCTCAGCATTCAGCTAACAGAGTTAAACCATACTTTTGATTGAGCAGTATTGAAACACTCTGTCTGTAGAAAATGCAACTGGACATTCGTAGCGCTAAGTGGGTAATAGTGGAAAAAAGAATATGTTCAAATATAAACTACACAGAAGCATTGTATGAAACTTCTTTCTGTTCTGTGCATTCAACTAACAGAGTTGAACCTTACTTTTGATTGAGCCGTTCTGAAACACTCTTTCTGTAGAAACTGCAATTGGACATTCTGAGCGCTAAGAGGCCTATATTGGGAAAAAGAATGTCTACAAATAAAAACTACACAGAAGAATTGTGTGAAACTTCTTTCTGTTCTGTTTGTTCAACTAAAAGAGTTGAACCTTTGTTTTTATTGAGCCGTTCTGAAACACTCTTTCTGTAGAAAATGCAAGTGGAGATTCGGAGCGCTAAGAGGGTAATAGTGGAAAAAGGAATGTCTCCAAATATAAACTACACAGAATCATTCTGTGAAACTTCTTTCTGATCTCTGCATTCAGCTAACAGAGTTAAACCATACTTTTGATTGAGCAGATCTGAACTCTCTTTCTGTAGAAAATGCAACTGGACATTTGGAGCGCTAAGAGAGTAGTAGTGGAAAAAGGAATATATTCAAATATAAACTACACAGAAGCATTCTGTGAAACTTCTTTCTGATCTGAGCATTCAGCTAACAGAGTTAAACCATACTTTTGATTGAGCAGTTTTGAAACACTCTGTAGAAAATGCAACTGGACATTCGTAGCGCTAAGTGGGTAATAGTGGAAAAAAGAATATGTTCAAATATAAACTACACAGAAGCATTGTATGAAACTTCTTTCTGTTCTGTGCATTCAACTAACAGAGTTGAACCTTACTTTTGATTGAGCCGTTCTGAAACACTCTTTCTGTAGAAACTGCAATTGGACATTCTGAGCGCTAAGAGGCCTATATTGGGAAAAAGAATGTCTACAAATAAAAACTACACAGAAGAGTTGTGTGAAACTTCTTTCTGTTCTGTTTGTTCAACTAAAAGAGTTGAACCTTAGTTTTGATTGAGCCGTTCTGAAACACTCTTTCTGTAGAAAATGCAAGTGGAGATTCAGAGCGCTAAGAAGGTAATAGTGGAAAAAGGAATGTCTCCAAATATAAACTACACAGAATCATTCTGTGAAACTTCTTTCTGATCTGTGCATTCAGCTAACAGAGTTAAACCATACTTTTGATTGAGCAGATCTGAACACTCTTTCTGTAGAAAATGCAACTGGACATTTGGAGCGCTAAGGGAGTAGTAGTGGAAAAAGGAATATGTTCAAATATAAACTACACAGAAGCATTCTCTGAAACTTCTTTCTGATCTGAGCATTCAGCTAACAGAGTTAAACCATACTTTTGATTGAGCAGTTTTGAAACACTCTGTCTGTAGAAAATGCAACTGGACATTCGTAGCGCTAAGTGGGTAATAGTGGAAAAAAGAATATGTTCAAATATAAACTACACAGAAGCATTGTATGAAACTTCTTTCTGTTCTGTGCATTCAACTAACAGAGTTGAACCTTACTTTTGATTGAGCCTTTCTGAAACACTCTTTCTGTAGAAACTGCAATTGGACATTCTGAGCGCTAAGAGGCCTCTATTGGGAAAAATAATATCTTCAAATAAAAACTACACAGAAGCATTGTGTGAAACTTATTTCTGATATGTTCATTAAGCTAACAGAGTTAAACCATACTTTTGATTGCACAGTTCTGAACACTCTTTCTGTAGAAAATGCAAGTGGACATTCGGAGCGCTAAGAGGGTAATAGTGGAAAAAGGAATATATTCAAATATAAACTACACAGTAGCATTCTGTGAAAATTCTTTCTGTTCTGTGCATTCAACTAACAGAGTTGAACCTTACTTTTGATTGAGCCGTTCTGAAACACTCTTTCTGTAGAAACTGCAATTGGACATGCTAAGCGCTAAGAGGCCTACATTGGGAAAAAGAATATCTTCAAATAAAAACTACACAGATGCACTCTGTGAAACTTATTTCTGATCTGTAAATTCAGTTAACAGAGATAAAACATAATTTTGATTGAGCAGTTATGAAACACTCTTTTTGTAGAAAATACAAGTGGAGATTCGGAGCGCTAAGAGGGTCATAGTGGAAAAAGGAATGTCTTCAAATATAAACTACACAGAATCATTCGGTGAAACTTCTTTCTGATCTGTGCATTCAGCTAACAGAGTTAAACCATACTTTTGATTGAGCAGATCTGAACACTCTTTCTGTAGAAAATGCAACTGGACATTTGGAGCGCTAAGAGCGTAGTAGTGGAAAAAGGAATATATTCAAATATAAACTACACAGAAGCATTCTGTGAAACTTCTTTCTGATCTGAGCATTCAGCTAACAGAGTTAAACCATACTTTTGATTGAGCAGTTTTGAAACACTCTGTCTGTAGAAAATGCAACTGGACATTCGTAGCGCTAAGTGGGTAATAGTGGAAAAAAGAATATGTTCAAATATAAACTACACAGAAGCATTGTATGAAACTTCTTTCTGTTCTGTGCATTCAACTAACAGAGTTGAACCTTACTTTTGATTGAGCCGTTCTGAAACACTCTTTCTGTAGAAACTGCAATTGGACATTCTGAGCGCTAAGAGGCCTATATTGGGAAAAAGAATGTCTACAAATAAAAACTACACAGAAGGATTGTGTGAAACTTCTTTCTGTTCTGTTCGTTCAACTAAAAGAGTTGAACCTTAGTTTTGATTGAGCCGTTCTGAAACACTCTTTCTGTAGAAAATGCAAGTGGAGATTCGGAGCGCTAAGAGGGTAATAGTGGAAAAAGGAATGTCTCCAAATATAAACTACACAGAATCATTCTGTGAAACTTCTTTCTGATCTGTTCATTCAGCTAACAGAGTTAAACCATACTTTTGATTGAGCAGATCTGAACTCTCTTTCTGTAGAAAATGCAACTGGACATTTGGAGCGCTAAGAGAGTAGTAGTGGAAAAAGGAATATATTCAAATATAAACTACACAGAAGCATTCTGTGAAACTTCTTTCTGATCTGAGCATTCAGCTAACAGAGTTAAACCATACTTTTGATTGAGCAGTTTTGAAACACTCTGTCTGTAGAAAATGCAACTGGACATTCGTAGCGCTAAGTGGGTAATAGTGGAAAAAAGAATATGTTCAAATATAAACTACACAGAAGCATTGTATGAAACTTCTTTCTGTTCTGTGCATTCAACTAACAGAGTTGAACCTTACTTTTGATTGAGCCGTTCTGAAACACTCTTTCTGTAGAAACTGCAATTGGACATTCTGAGCGCTAAGAGGCCTATATTGGGAAAAAGAATATCTACAAATAAAAACTACACAGAAGAATTGTGTGAAACTTCTTTCTGTTCTGTTTGTTCAACTAAAACAGTTGAACCTTAGTTTTGATTGAGCCGTTCTGAAACACTCTTTCTGTAGAAAATGCAAGTGGAGATTCAGAGCGCTAAGAGGGTAATAGTGGAAAAAGGAATGTCTCCAAATATAAACTACACAGAATCATTCTGTGAAACTTCTTTCTGATCTGTGCATTCAGCTAACAGAGTTAAACCATACTTTTGATTGAGCAGATCTGAACACTCTTTCTGTAGAAAATGCAACTGGACATTTGGAGCGCTAAGAGAGTAGTAGTGGAAAAAGGAATATGTTCAAATATAAACTACACAGAAGCATTCTGTGAAACTTCTTTCTGATCTGAGCATTCAGCTAACAGAGTTAAACCATACTTTTGATTGAGCAGTTTTGAAACACTCTGTCTGTAGAAAATGCAACTGGACATTCGTAGCGCTAAGTGGGTAATAGTGGAAAAAAGAATATGTTCAAATATAAACTACACAGAAGCATTGTATGAAACTTCTTTCTGTTCTGTGCATTCAACTAACAGAGTTGAACCTTACTTTTGATTGAGCCGTTCTGAAACACTCTTTCTGTAGAAACTGCAATTGGACATTCTGAGCGCTAAGAGGCCTATATTGGGAAAAAGAATGTCTACAAATAAAAACTACACCGAAGGATTGTGTGAAACTTCTTTCTGTTCTGTTTGTTCAACTAAAAGAGTTGAACCTTAGTTTTGATTGAGCCGTTCTGAAACACTCTTTCTGTAGAAAATGCAAGTGGAGATTCGGAGCGCTAAGAGGGTAATAGTGGAAAAAGGAATGTCTCCAAATATAAACTACACAGAATCATTCTGTGAAACTTCTTTCTGATCTGTGCATTCAGCTAACAGAGTTAAACCATACTTTTGATTGAGCAGATCTGAACTCTCTTTCTGTAGAAAATGCAACTGGACATTTGGAGCGCTAAGAGAGTAGTAGTGGAAAAAGGAATATATTCAAATATAAACTACACAGAAGCATTCTGTGAAACTTCTTTCTGATCTGAGCATTCAGCTAACAGAGTTAAACCATACTTTTGATTGAGCAGTTTTGAAACACTCTGTCTGTAGAAAATGCAACTGGACATTCGTAGCGCTAAGTGGGTAATAGTGGAAAAAAGAATATGTTCAAATATAAACTACACAGAAGCATTGTATGAAACTTCTTTCTGTTCTGTCCATTCAACTAACAGAGTTGAACCATACTTTTGATTGAGCCGTTCTGAAACACTCTTTCTGTAGAAACTGCAATTGGACATTCTGAGCGCTAAGAGGCCTACATTGAGAAAAAGAATGTCTACAAATAAAAACTACACAGAAGAATTGTGTGAAACTTCTTTCTGTTCTGTTTGTTCAACTAAAAGAGTTGAACCTTAGTTTTGATTGAGCCGTTCTGAAACACTCTTTCTGTAGAAAATGCAAGTGGAGATTCAGAGCGCTAAGAGGGTAATAGTGGAAAAAGGAATGTCTCCAAATATAAACTACACAGAATAATTCTGTGAAACTTCTTTCTGATCTGTGCATTCAGCTAACAGAGTTAAACCATACTTTTGATTGAGCAGATCTGAACACTCTTTCTGTAGAAAATGCAACTGGACATTTGGAGCGCTAAGAGAGTAGTAGTGGAAAAAGGAATATGTTCAAATATAAACTACACAGAAGCATTCTGTGAAACTTCTTTCTGATCTGAGCATTCAGCTAACAGAGTTAAACCATACTTTTGATTGAGCAGTTTTGAAACACTCTGTCTGTAGAAAATGCAACTGGACATTCGTAGCGCTAAGTGGGTAATAGTGGAAAAAAGAATATGTTCAAATATAAACTACACAGAAGCATTGTATGAAACTTCTTTCTGTTCTGTGCATTCAACTAACAGAGTTGAACCTTACTTTTGATTGAGCCTTTCTGAAACACTCTTTCTGTAGAAACTGCAATTGGACATTCTGAGCGCTAAGAGGCCTCTATTGGGAAAAATAATATCTTCAAATAAAAACTACACAGAAGCATTGTGTGAAACTTATTTCTGATATGTTCATTAAGCTAACAGAGTTAAACCATACTTTTGATTGCACAGTTCTGAACACTCTTTCTGTAGAAAATGCAAGTGGACATTCGGAGCGCTAAGAGGGTAATAGTGGAAAAAGGAATATATTCAAATATAAACTACACAGTAGCATTCTGTGAAAATTCTTTCTGTTCTGTGCATTCAACTAACAGAGTTGAAGCTTACTTTTGATTGAGCCGTTCTGAAACACTCTTTCTGTAGAAACTGCAATTGGACATGCTAAGCGCTAAGAGGCCTACATTGGGAAAAAGAATATCTTCAAATAAAAACTACACAGATGCACTCTGTGAAACTTATTTCTGATCTGTAAATTCAGTTAACAGAGATAAAACATAATTTTGATTGAGCAGTTATGAAACACTCTTTTTGTAGAAAATGCAAGTGGAGATTCGGAGCGCTAAGAGGGTCATATTGGAAAAATGAATGTCTTCAAATATAAACTACACAGAATCATTCGGTGAAACTTCTTTCTGATCTGTGCATTCAGCTAACAGTGTTAAACCATACTTTTGATTGAGCAGATCTGAACACTCTTTCTGTAGAAAATGCAACTGGACATTTGGAGCGCTAAGAGCGTAGTAGTGGAAAAAGGAATATATTCAAATATAAACTACACAGAAGCATTCTGTGAAATTTCTTTCTGATCTGAGCATTCAGCTAACAGAGTTAAACCATACTTTTGATTGAGCAGTTTTGAAACACTCTGTCTGTAGAAAATGCAACTGGACATTCGTAGCGCTAAGTGGGTAATAGTGGAAAAAAGAATATGTTCAAATATAAACTACACAGAAGCATTGTATGAAACTTCTTTCTGTTCTGTGCATTCAACTAACAGAGTTGAACCTTACTTTTGATTGAGCCGTTCTGAAACACTCTTTCTGTAGAAACTGCAATTGGACATTCTGAGCGCTAAGAGGCCTATATTGGGAAAAAGAATGTCTACAAATAAAAACTACACAGAAGAATTGTGTGAAACTTCTTTCTGTTCTGTTTGTTCAACTAAAAGAGTTGAACCTTAGTTTTTATTGAGCCGTTCTGAAACACTCTTTCTGTAGAAAATGCAAGTGGAGATTCGGAGCGCTAAGAGGGTAATAGTGGAAAAAGGAATGTCTCCAAATATAAACTACACAGAATCATTCTGTGAAACTTCTTTCTGATCTGTGCATTCAGCTAACAGATTTAAACCATACTTTTGATTGAGCAGATCTGAACTCTCTTTCTGTAGAAAATGCAACTGGACATTTGGAGCGCTAAGAGAGTAGTAGTGGAAAAAGGAATATATTCAAATATAAACTACACAGAAGCATTCTGTGAAACTTCTTTCTGATCTCAGCATTCAGCTAACAGAGTTAAACCATACTTTTGATTGAGCAGTATTGAAACACTCTGTCTGTAGAAAATGCAACTGGACATTCGTAGCGCTAAGTGGGTAATAGTGGAAAAAAGAATATGTTCAAATATAAACTACACAGAAGCATTGTATGAAACTTCTTTCTGTTCTGTGCATTCAACTAACAGAGTTGAACCTTACTTTTGATTGAGCCGTTCTGAAACACTCTTTCTGTAGAAACTGCAATTGGACATTCTGAGCGCTAAGAGGCCTATATTGGGAAAAAGAATGTCTACAAATAAAAACTACACAGAAGAATTGTGTGAAACTTCTTTCTGTTCTGTTTGTTCAACTAAAAGAGTTGAACCTTTGTTTTTATTGAGCCGTTCTGAAACACTCTTTCTGTAGAAAATGCAAGTGGAGATTCGGAGCGCTAAGAGGGTAATAGTGGAAAAAGGAATGTCTCCAAATATAAACTACACAGAATCATTCTGTGAAACTTCTTTCTGATCTCTGCATTCAGCTAACAGAGTTAAACCATACTTTTGATTGAGCAGATCTGAACTCTCTTTCTGTAGAAAATGCAACTGGACATTTGGAGCGCTAAGAGAGTAGTAGTGGAAAAAGGAATATATTCAAATATAAACTACACAGAAGCATTCTGTGAAACTTCTTTCTGATCTGAGCATTCAGCTAACAGAGTTAAACCATACTTTTGATTGAGCAGTTTTGAAACACTCTGTAGAAAATGCAACTGGACATTCGTAGCGCTAAGTGGGTAATAGTGGAAAAAAGAATATGTTCAAATATAAACTACACAGAAGCATTGTATGAAACTTCTTTCTGTTCTGTGCATTCAACTAACAGAGTTGAACCTTACTTTTGATTGAGCCGTTCTGAAACACTCTTTCTGTAGAAACTGCAATTGGACATTCTGAGCGCTAAGAGGCCTATATTGGGAAAAAGAATGTCTACAAATAAAAACTACACAGAAGAGTTGTGTGAAACTTCTTTCTGTTCTGTTTGTTCAACTAAAAGAGTTGAACCTTAGTTTTGATTGAGCCGTTCTGAAACACTCTTTCTGTAGAAAATGCAAGTGGAGATTCAGAGCGCTAAGAAGGTAATAGTGGAAAAAGGAATGTCTCCAAATATAAACTACACAGAATCATTCTGTGAAACTTCTTTCTGATCTGTGCATTCAGCTAACAGAGTTAAACCATACTTTTGATTGAGCAGATCTGAACACTCTTTCTGTAGAAAATGCAACTGGACATTTGGAGCGCTAAGGGAGTAGTAGTGGAAAAAGGAATATGTTCAAATATAAACTACACAGAAGCATTCTCTGAAACTTCTTTCTGATCTGAGCATTCAGCTAACAGAGTTAAACCATACTTTTGATTGAGCAGTTTTGAAACACTCTGTCTGTAGAAAATGCAACTGGACATTCGTAGCGCTAAGTGGGTAATAGTGGAAAAAAGAATATGTTCAAATATAAACTACACAGAAGCATTGTATGAAACTTCTTTCTGTTCTGTGCATTCAACTAACAGAGTTGAACCTTACTTTTGATTGAGCCTTTCTGAAACACTCTTTCTGTAGAAACTGCAATTGGACATTCTGAGCGCTAAGAGGCCTCTATTGGGAAAAATAATATCTTCAAATAAAAACTACACAGAAGCATTGTGTGAAACTTATTTCTGATATGTTCATTAAGCTAACAGAGTTAAACCATACTTTTGATTGCACAGTTCTGAACACTCTTTCTGTAGAAAATGCAAGTGGACATTCGGAGCGCTAAGAGGGTAATAGTGGAAAAAGGAATATATTCAAATATAAACTACACAGTAGCATTCTGTGAAAATTCTTTCTGTTCTGTGCATTCAACTAACAGAGTTGAACCTTACTTTTGATTGAGCCGTTCTGAAACACTCTTTCTGTAGAAACTGCAATTGGACATGCTAAGCGCTAAGAGGCCTACATTGGGAAAAAGAATATCTTCAAATAAAAACTACACAGATGCACTCTGTGAAACTTATTTCTGATCTGTAAATTCAGTTAACAGAGATAAAACATAATTTTGATTGAGCAGTTATGAAACACTCTTTTTGTAGAAAATACAAGTGGAGATTCGGAGCGCTAAGAGGGTCATAGTGGAAAAAGGAATGTCTTCAAATATAAACTACACAGAATCATTCGGTGAAACTTCTTTCTGATCTGTGCATTCAGCTAACAGAGTTAAACCATACTTTTGATTGAGCAGATCTGAACACTCTTTCTGTAGAAAATGCAACTGGACATTTGGAGCGCTAAGAGCGTAGTAGTGGAAAAAGGAATATATTCAAATATAAACTACACAGAAGCATTCTGTGAAACTTCTTTCTGATCTGAGCATTCAGCTAACAGAGTTAAACCATACTTTTGATTGAGCAGTTTTGAAACACTCTGTCTGTAGAAAATGCAACTGGACATTCGTAGCGCTAAGTGGGTAATAGTGGAAAAAAGAATATGTTCAAATATAAACTACACAGAAGCATTGTATGAAACTTCTTTCTGTTCTGTGCATTCAACTAACAGAGTTGAACCTTACTTTTGATTGAGCCGTTCTGAAACACTCTTTCTGTAGAAACTGCAATTGGACATTCTGAGCGCTAAGAGGCCTATATTGGGAAAAAGAATGTCTACAAATAAAAACTACACAGAAGGATTGTGTGAAACTTCTTTCTGTTCTGTTCGTTCAACTAAAAGAGTTGAACCTTAGTTTTGATTGAGCCGTTCTGAAACACTCTTTCTGTAGAAAATGCAAGTGGAGATTCGGAGCGCTAAGAGGGTAATAGTGGAAAAAGGAATGTCTCCAAATATAAACTACACAGAATCATTCTGTGAAACTTCTTTCTGATCTGTTCATTCAGCTAACAGAGTTAAACCATACTTTTGATTGAGCAGATCTGAACTCTCTTTCTGTAGAAAATGCAACTGGACATTTGGAGCGCTAAGAGAGTAGTAGTGGAAAAAGGAATATATTCAAATATAAACTACACAGAAGCATTCTGTGAAACTTCTTTCTGATCTGAGCATTCAGCTAACAGAGTTAAACCATACTTTTGATTGAGCAGTTTTGAAACACTCTGTCTGTAGAAAATGCAACTGGACATTCGTAGCGCTAAGTGGGTAATAGTGGAAAAAAGAATATGTTCAAATATAAACTACACAGAAGCATTGTATGAAACTTCTTTCTGTTCTGTGCATTCAACTAACAGAGTTGAACCTTACTTTTGATTGAGCCGTTCTGAAACACTCTTTCTGTAGAAACTGCAATTGGACATTCTGAGCGCTAAGAGGCCTATATTGGGAAAAAGAATATCTACAAATAAAAACTACACAGAAGAATTGTGTGAAACTTCTTTCTGTTCTGTTTGTTCAACTAAAACAGTTGAACCTTAGTTTTGATTGAGCCGTTCTGAAACACTCTTTCTGTAGAAAATGCAAGTGGAGATTCAGAGCGCTAAGAGGGTAATAGTGGAAAAAGGAATGTCTCCAAATATAAACTACACAGAATCATTCTGTGAAACTTCTTTCTGATCTGTGCATTCAGCTAACAGAGTTAAACCATACTTTTGATTGAGCAGATCTGAACACTCTTTCTGTAGAAAATGCAACTGGACATTTGGAGCGCTAAGAGAGTAGTAGTGGAAAAAGCAATATGTTCAAATATAAACTACACAGAAGCATTCTGTGAAACTTCTTTCTGATCTGAGCATTCAGCTAACAGAGTTAAACCATACTTTTGATTGAGCAGTTTTGAAACACTCTGTCTGTAGAAAATGCAACTGGACATTCGTAGCGCTAAGTGGGTAATAGTGGAAAAAAGAATATGTTCAAATATAAACTACACAGAAGCATTGTGTGAAACTTCTTTCTGTTCTGTGCATTCAACTAACAGAGTTGAACCTTACTTTTGATTGAGCCTTTCTGAAACACTCTTTCTGTAGAAACTGCAATTGGACATTCTGAGCGCTAAGAGGCCTCTATTGGGAAAAATAATATCTTCAAATAAAAACTACACAGAAGCATTGTGTGAAACTTATTTCTGATATGTTCATTAAGCTAACAGAGTTAAACCATACTTTTGATTGCACAGTTCTGAACACTCTTTCTGTAGAAAATGCAAGTGGACATTCGGAGCGCTAAGAGGGTAATAGTGGAAAAAGGAATATATTCAAATATAAACTACACAGTAGCATTCTGTGAAAATTCTTTCTGTTCTGTGCATTCAACTAACAGAGTTGAACCTTACTTTTGATTGAGCCGTTCTGAAACACTCTTTCTGTAGAAACTGCAATTGGACATGCTAAGCGCTAAGAGGCCTACATTGGGAAAAAGAATATCTTCAAATAAAAACTACACAGATGCACTCTGTGAAACTTATTTCTGATCTGTAAATTCAGTTAACAGAGATAAAACATAATTTTGATTCAGCAGTTATGAAACACTCTTTTTGTAGAAAATGCAAGTGGAGATTCGGAGCGCTAAGAGGGTCATATTGGAAAAAGGAATGTCTTCAAATATAAACTACACAGAATCATTCGGTGAAACTTCTTTCTGATCTGTGCATTCAGCTAACAGTGTTAAACCATACTTTTGATTGAGCAGATCTGAACACTCTTTCTGTAGAAAATGCAACTGGACATTTGGAGCGCTAAGAGCGTAGTAGTGGAAAAAGGAATATATTCAAATATAAACTACACAGAAGCATTCTGTGAAACTTCTTTCTGATCTGAGCATTCAGCTAACAGAGTTAAACCATACTTTTGATTGAGCAGTTTTGAAACACTCTGTCTGTAGAAAATGCAACTGGACCTCCGTAGCGCTAAGTGGGTAATAGTGGAAAAAAGAATATGTTCAAATATAAACTACACAGAAACATTGTATGAAACTTCTTTCTGTTCTGTGCATTCAACTAACAGAGTTGAACCTTACTTTTGATTGAGCCGTTCTGAAACACTCTTTCTGTAGAAACTGCAATTGGACATTCTGAGCGCTAAGAGGCCTCTATTGGGAAAAAGAATGTCTACAAATAAAAACTACACAGAAGAATTGTGTGAAACTTCTTTCTGTTCTGTTTGTTCAACTAAAAGAGTTGAACCTTAGTTTTTATTGAGCCGTTCTGAAACACTCTTTCTGTAGAAAATGCAAGTGGAGATTCGGAGCGCTAAGAGGGTAATAGTGGAAAAAGGAATGTCTCCAAATATAAACTACACAGAATCATTCTGTGAAACTTCTTTCTGATCTGTGCATTCAGCTAACAGATTTAAACCATACTTTGATTGAGCAGATCTGAACTCTCTTTCTGTAGAAAATGCAACTGGACATTTGGAGCGCTAAGAGAGTAGTAGTGGAAAAAGGAATATATTCAAATATAAACTACACAGAAGCATTCTGTGAAACTTCTTTCTGATCTGAGCATTCAGCTAACAGAGTTAAACCATACTTTTGATTGAGCAGTTTTGAAACACTCTGTCTGTAGAAAATGCAACTGGACATTCGTAGCGCTAAGTGGGAAATAGTGGAAAAAAGAATATGTTCAAATATAAACTACACAGAAACATTGTATGAAACTTCTTTCTGTTCTGTGCATTCAACTAACAGAGTTGAACCTTACTTTTGATTGAGCCGTTCTAAAACACTCTTTCTGTAGAAACTGCAATTGGACATTCTGAGCGCTAAGAGGCCTCTATTGGGAAAAAGAATGTCTACAAATAAAAACTACACAGAAGAATTGTGTGAAACTTCTTTCTGTTCTGTTTGTTCAACTAAAAGAGTTGAACCTTAGTTTTGATTGAGCCGTTCTGAAACACTCTTTCTGTAGAAAATGCAAGTGGAGATTCGGAGCGCTAAGAGGGTAATAGTGGAAAAAGGAATGTCTCCAAATATAAACTACACGGAATCATTCTGTGAAACTTCTTTCTGATCTGTGCATTCAGCTAACAGAGTTAAACCATACTTTTGATTGAGCAGATCTGAACTCTCTTTCTGTAGAAAATGCAACTGGACATTTGGAGCGCTAAGAGAGTAGTAGTGGAAAAAGGAATATATTCAAATATAAACTACACAGAAGCATTCTGTGAAACTTCTTTCTGATCTGAGCATTCAGCTAACAGAGTTAAACCATACTTTTGATTGAGCAGTTTTGAAACACTCTGTCTGTAGAAAATGCAACTGGACATTCGTAGCGCTAAGTGGGTAATAGTGGAAAAAAGAATATGTTCAAATATAAACTACACAGAAGCATTGTATGAAACTTCTTTCTGTTCTGTCCATTCAACTAACAGAGTTGAACCATACTTTTGATTGAGCCGTTCTGAAACACTCTTTCTGTAGAAACTGCAATTGGACATTCTGAGCGCTAAGAGGCCTACATTGAGAAAAAGAATGTCTACAAATAAAAACTACACAGAAGAATTGTGTGAAACTTCTTTCTGTTCTGTTTGTTCAACTAAAAGAGTTGAACCTTAGTTTTGATTGAGCCGTTCTGAAACACTCTTTCTGTAGAAAATGCAAGTGGAGATTCAGAGCGCTAAGAGAGTAATAGTGGAAAAAGGAATGTCTCCAAATATAAACTACACAGAATCATTCTGTGAAACTTCTTTCTGATCTGTGCATTCAGCTAACAGAGTTAAACCATACTTTTGATTGAGCAGATCTGAACACTCTTTCTGTAGAAAATGCAACTGGACATTTGGAGCGCTAAGAGAGTAGTAGTGGAAAAAGGAATATGTTCAAATATAAACTACACAGAAGCATTCTGTGAAACTTCTTTCTGATCTGAGCATTCAGCTAACAGAGTTAAACCATACTTTTGATTGAGCAGTTTTGAAACACTCTGTCTGTAGAAAATGCAACTGGACATTCGTAGCGCTAAGTGGGTAATAGTGGAAAAAAGAATATGTTCAAATATAAACTACACAGAAGCATTGTATGAAACTTCTTTCTGTTCTGTGCATTCAACTAACAGAGTTGAACCTTACTTTTGATTGAGCCTTTCTGAAACACTCTTTCTGTAGAAACTGCAATTGGACATTCTGAGCGCTAAGAGGCCTCTATTGGGAAAAATAATATCTTCAAATAAAAACTACACAGAAGCATTGTGTGAAACTTATTTCTGATATGTTCATTAAGCTAACAGAGTTAAACCATACTTTTGATTGCACAGTTCTGAACACTCTTTCTGTAGAAAATGCAAGTGGACATTCGGAGCGCTAAGAGGGTAATAGTGGAAAAAGGAATATATTCAAATATAAACTACACAGTAGCATTCTGTGAAAATTCTTTCTGTTCTGTGCATTCAACTAACAGAGTTGAACCTTACTTTTGATTGAGCCGTTCTGAAACACTCTTTCTGTAGAAACTGCAATTGGACATGCTAAGCGCTAAGAGGCCTACATTGGGAAAAAGAATATCTTCAAATAAAAACTAAACAGATGCACTCTGTGAAACTTATTTCTGATCTGTAAATTCAGTTAACAGAGATAAAACATAATTTTGATTGAGCAGTTATGAAACACTCTTTTTGTAGAAAATGCAAGTGGAGATTCGGAGCGCTAAGAGGGTCATATTGGAAAAATGAATGTCTTCAAATATAAACTACACAGAATCATTCGGTGAAACTTCTTTCTGATCTGTGCATTCAGCTAACAGTGTTAAACCATACTTTTGATTGAGCAGATCTGAACACTCTTTCTGTAGAAAATGCAACTGGACATTTGGAGCGCTAAGAGCGTAGTAGTGGAAAAAGGAATATATTCAAATATAAACTACACAGAAGCATTCTGTGAAATTTCTTTCTGATCTGAGCATTCAGCTAACAGAGTTAAACCATACTTTTGATTGAGCAGTTTTGAAACACTCTGTCTGTAGAAAATGCAACTGGACATTCGTAGCGCTAAGTGGGTAATAGTGGAAAAAAGAATATGTTCAAATATAAACTACACAGAAGCATTGTATGAAACTTCTTTCTGTTCTGTGCATTCAACTAACAGAGTTGAACCTTACTTTTGATTGAGCCGTTCTGAAACACTCTTTCTGTAGAAACTGCAATTGGACATTCTGAGCGCTAAGAGGCCTATATTGGGAAAAAGAATGTCTACAAATAAAAACTACACAGAAGAATTGTGTGAAACTTCTTTCTGTTCTGTTTGTTCAACTAAAAGAGTTGAACCTTAGTTTTTATTGAGCCGTTCTGAAACACTCTTTCTGTAGAAAATGCAAGTGGAGATTCGGAGCGCTAAGAGGGTAATAGTGGAAAAAGGAATGTCTCCAAATATAAACTACACAGAATCATTCTGTGAAACTTCTTTCTGATCTGTGCATTCAGCTAACAGATTTAAACCATACTTTTGATTGAGCAGATCTGAACTCTCTTTCTGTAGAAAATGCAACTGGACATTTGGAGCGCTAAGAGAGTAGTAGTGGAAAAAGGAATATATTCAAATATAAACTACACAGAAGCATTCTGTGAAACTTCTTTCTGATCTCAGCATTCAGCTAACAGAGTTAAACCATACTTTTGATTGAGCAGTTTTGAAACACTCTGTCTGTAGAAAATGCAACTGGACATTCGTAGCGCTAAGAGGGTAATAGTGGAAAAAAGAATATGTTCAAATATAAACTACACAGAAACATTGTATGAAACTTCTTTCTGTTCTGTGCATTCAACTAACAGAGTTGAACCTTACTTTTGATTGAGCCGTTCTGAAACACTCTTTCTGTAGAAACTGCAATTGGACATTCTGAGCGCTAAGAGGCCTATATTGGGAAAAAGAATGTCTACAAATAAAAACTACACCGAAGGATTGTGTGAAACTTCTTTCTGTTCTGTTTGTTCAACTAAAATATTTGAACCTTAGTTTTGATTGAGCCGTTCTGAAACACTCTTTCTGTAGAAAATGCAAGTGGAGATTCGGAGCGCTAAGAGGGTAATAGTGGAAAAAGGAATGTCTCCAAATATAAACTACACAGAATCATTCTGTGAAACTTCTTTCTGATCTGTGCATTCAGCTAACAGAGTTAAACCATACTTTTGATTGAGCAGATCTGAACTCTCTTTCTGTAGAAAATGCAACTGGACATTTGGAGCGCTAAGAGAGTAGTAGTGGAAAAAGGAATATATTCAAATATAAACTACACAGAAGCATTCTGTGAAACTTCTTTCTGATCTGAGCATTCAGCTAACAGAGTTAAACCATACTTTTGATTGAGCAGTTTTGAAACACTCTGTCTGTAGAAAATGCAACTGGACATTCGTAGCGCTAAGTGGGTAATAGTGGAAAAAAGAATATGTTCAAATATAAACTACACAGAAGCATTGTATGAAACTTCTTTCTGTTCTGTCCATTCAACTAACAGAGTTGAACCATACTTTTGATTGAGCCGTTCTGAAACACTCTTTCTATAGAAACTGCAATTGGACATTCTGAGCGCTAAGAGGCCTACATTGAGAAAAAGAATGTCTACAAATAAAAACTACACAGAAGAATTGTGTGAAACTTCTTTCTGTTCTGTTTGTTCAACTAAAAGAGTTGAACCTTAGTTTTGATTGAGCCGTTCTGAAACACTCTTTCTGTAGAAAATGCAAGTGGAGATTCAGAGCGCTAAGAGGGTAATAGTGGAAAAAGGAATGTCTCCAAATATAAACTACACAGAATCATTCTGTGAAACTTCTTTCTGATCTGTGCATTCAGCTAACAGAGTTAAACCATACTTTTGATTGAGCAGATCTGAACACTCTTTCTGTAGACAATGCAACTGGACATTTGGAGCGCTAAGAGAGTAGTAGTGGAAAAAGGAATATATTCAAATATAAACTACACAGAAGCATTCTGTGAAACTTCTTTCTGATCTGAGCATTCAGCTAACAGAGTTAAACCATACTTTTGATTGAGCAGTTTTGAAACACTCTGTCTGTAGAAAATGCAACTGGACATTCGTAGCGCTAAGAGGGTAATAGTGGAAAAAAGAATATGTTCAAATATAAACTACACAGAAACATTGTATGAAACTTCTTTCTGTTCTGTGCATTCAACTAACAGAGTTGAACCTTACTTTTGATTGAGCCGTTCTGAAACACTCTTTCTGTAGAAACTGCAATTGGACATTCTGAGCGCTAAGAGGCCTCTATTGGGAAAAAGAATGTCTACAAATAAAAACTACACAGAAGAATTGTGTGAAACTTCTTTCTGTTCTGTTTGTTCAACTAAAAGAGTTGAACCTTAGTTTTTATTGAGCCGTTCTGAAACACTCTTTCTGTAGAAAATGCAAGTGGAGATTCGGAGCGCTAAGAGGGTAATAGTGGAAAAAGGAATGTCTCCAAATATAAACTACACAGAATCATTCTGTGAAACTTCTTTCTGATCTGTGCATTCAGCTAACAGATTTAAACCATACTTTTGATTGAGCAGATCTGAACTCTCTTTCTGTAGAAAATGCAACTGGACATTTGGAGCGCTAAAAGCGTAGTAGTGGAAAAAGGAATATATTCAAATATAAACTACACAGAAGCATTCTGTGAAACTACTTTCTGATCTGAGCATTCAGCTAACAGAGTTAAACCATACTTTTGATTGAGCAGTTTTGAAACACTCTGTCTGTAGAAAATGCAACTGGACATTCGTAGCGCTAAGTGGGTAATAGTGGAAAAAAGAATATGTTCAAATATAAACTACACAGAAGCATTGTATGAAACTTCTTTCTGTTCTGTGCATTCAACTAACAGAGTTGAACCTTACTTTTGATTGAGCCGTTCTGAAACACTCTTTCTGTAGAAACTGCAATTGGACATTCTGAGCGCTAAGAGGCCTATATTGGGAAAAAGAATGTCTACAAATAAAAACTACACCGAAGGATTGTGTGAAACTTCTTTCTGTTCTGTTTGTTCAACTAAAAGAGTTGAACCTTAGTTTTGATTGAGCCGTTCTGAAACACTCTTTCTGTAGAAAATGCAAGTGGAGATTCGGAGCGCTAAGAGGGTAATAGTGGAAAAAGGAATGTCTCCAAATATAAACTACACAGAATCATTCTGTGAAACTTCTTTCTGATCTGTGCATTCAGCTAACAGAGTTAAACCATACTTTTGATTGAGCAGATCTGAACTCTCTTTCTGTAGAAAATGCAAGTGGACATTTGGAGCGCTAAGAGAGTAGTAGTGGAAAAAGGAATATATTCAAATATAAACTACACAGAAGCATTCTGTGAAACTTCTTTCTGATCTGAGCATTCAGCTAACAGAGTTAAACCATACTTTTGATTGAGCAGTTTTGAAACACTCTGTCTGTAGAAAATGCAACTGGACATTCGTAGCGCTAAGTGGGTAATAGTGGAAAAAAGAATTTGTTCAAATATAAACTACACAGAAGCATTGTATGAAACTTCTTTCTGTTCTGTCCATTCAACTAACAGAGTTGAACCATACTTTTGATTGAGCCGTTCTGAAACACTCTTTCTGTAGAAACTGCAATTGGACATTCTGAGCGCTAAGAGGCCTACATTGAGAAAAAGAATGTCTACAAATAAAAACTACACAGAAGAATTGTGTGAAACTTCTTTCTGTTCTGTTTGTTCAACTAAAAGAGTTGAACCTTAGTTTTGATTGAGCCGTTCTGAAACACTCTTTCTGTAGAAAATGCAAGTGGAGATTCAGAGCGCTAAGAGGGTAATAGTGGAAAAAGGAATGTCTCCAAATATAAACTACACAGAATCATTCTGTGAAACTTCTTTCTGATCTGTGCATTCAGCTAACAGAGTTAAACCATACTTTTGATTGAGCAGATCTGAACACTCTTTCTGTAGAAAATGCAACTGGACATTTGGAGCGCTAAGAGAGTAGTAGTGGAAAAAGGAATATGTTCAAATATAAACTACACAGAAGCATTCTGTGAAACTTCTTTCTGATCTGAGCATTCAGCTAACAGAGTTAAACCATACTTTTGATTGAGCAGTTTTGAAACACTCTGTCTGTAGAAAATGCAACTGGACATTCGTAGCGCTAAGTGGGTAATAGTGGAAAAAAGAATATGTTCAAATATAAACTACAC
The DNA here is from genome assembly GCF_028878055.3 of Symphalangus syndactylus. Taxonomy (NCBI): domain Eukaryota; kingdom Metazoa; phylum Chordata; class Mammalia; order Primates; family Hylobatidae; genus Symphalangus; species Symphalangus syndactylus. The sequence continues at coordinate 2,584,428 of NC_072423.2, read as the reverse complement.
AGAAGCATTGTATGAAACTTCTTTCTGTTCTGTGCATTCAACTAACAGAGTTGAACCTTACTTTTGATTGAGCCTTTCTGAAACACTCTTTCTGTAGAAACTGCAATTGGACATTCTGAGCGCTAAGAGGCCTCTATTGGGAAAAATAATATCTTCAAATAAAAACTACACAGAAGCATTGTGTGAAACTTATTTCTGATATGTTCATTAAGCTAACAGAGTTAAACCATACTTTTGATTGCACAGTTCTGAACACTCTTTCTGTAGAAAATGCAAGTGGACATTCGGAGCGCTAAGAGGGTAAGAGTGGAACAAGGAATATATTCAAATATAAACTACACAGTAGCATTCTGTGAAAATTCTTTCTGTTCTGTGCATTCAACTAACAGAGTTGAACCTTACTTTTGATTGAGCCGTTCTGAAACACTCTTTCTGTAGAAACTGCAATTGGACATGCTAAGCGCTAAGAGGCCTACATTGGGAAAAAGAATATCTTCAAATAAAAACTACACAGATGCACTCTGTGAAACTTATTTCTGATCTGTAAATTCAGTTAACAGAGATAAAACATAATTTTTATTGAGCAGTTATGAAACACTCTTTTTGTAGAAAATGCAAGTGGAGATTCGGAGCGCTAAGTGGGTCATATTGGAAAAATGAATGTCTTCAAATATAAACTACACAGAATCATTCGGTGAAACTTCTTTCTGATCTGTGCATTCAGCTAACAGTGTTAAACCATACTTTTGATTGAGCAGATCTGAACACTCTTTCTGTAGAAAATGCAACTGGACATTTGGAGCGCTAAGAGCGTAGTAGTGGAAAAAGGAATATATTCAAATATAAACTACACAGAAGCATTCTGTGAAACTTCTTTCTGATCTGAGCATTCAGCTAACAGAGTTAAACCATACTTTTGATTGAGCAGTTTTGAAACACTCTGTCTGTAGAAAATGCAACTGGACATTCGTAGCGCTAAGTGGGTAATAGTGGAAAAAAGAATATGTTCAAATATAAACTACACAGAAACATTGTATGAAACTTCTTTCTGTTCTGTGCATTCAACTAACAGAGTTGAACCTTACTTTTGATTGAGCCGTTCTGAAACACTCTTTCTGTAGAAACTGCAATTGGACATTCTGAGCGCTAAGAGGCCTCTATTGGGAAAAAGAATGTCTACAAATAAAAACTACACAGAAGAATTGTGTGAAACTTCTTTCTGTTCTGTTTGTTCAACTAAAAGAGTTGAACCTTAGTTTTTATTGAGCCGTTCTGAAACACTCTTTCTGTAGAAAATGCAAGTGGAGATTCGGAGCGCTAAGAGGGTAATAGTGGAAAAAGGAATGTCTCCAAATATAAACTACACAGAATCATTCTGTGAAACTTCTTTCTGATCTGTGCATTCAGCTAACAGATTTAAACCATACTTTTGATTGAGCAGATCTGAACTCTCTTTCTGTAGAAAATGCAACTGGACATTTGGAGCGCTAAGAGAGTAGTAGTGGAAAAAGGAATATATTCAAATATAAACTACACAGAAGCATTCTGTGAAACTTCTTTCTGATCTCAGCATTCAGCTAACAGAGTTAAACCATACTTTTGATTGAGCAGTTTTGAAACACTCTGTCTGTAGAAAATGCAACTGGACATTCGTAGCGCTAAGTGGGTAATAGTGGAAAAAAGAATATGTTCAAATATAAACTACACAGAAGCATTGTATGAAACTTCTTTCTGTTCTGTGCATTCAACTAACAGAGTTGAACCTTACTTTTGATTGAGCCGTTCTGAAACACTCTTTCTGTAGAAACTGCAATTGGACATTCTGAGCGCTAAGAGGCCTATATTGGGAAAAAGAATGTCTACAAATAAAAACTACACCGAAGGATTGTGTGAAACTTCTTTCTGTTCTGTTTGTTCAACTAAAAGAGTTGAACCTTAGTTTTGATTGAGCCGTTCTGAAACACTCTTTCTGTAGAAAATGCAAGTGGAGATTCGGAGCGCTAAGAGGGTAATAGTGGAAAAAGGAATGTCTCCAAATATAAACTACACAGAATCATTCTGTGAAACTTCTTTCTGATCTGTGCATTCAGCTAACAGAGTTAAACCATACTGTTGATTGAGCAGATCTGAACTCTCTTTCTGTAGAAAATGCAACTGGACATTTGGAGCGCTAAGAGAGTAGTAGTGGAAAAAGGAATATATTCAAATATAAACTACACAGAAGCATTCTGTGAAACTTCTTTCTGATCTGAGCATTCAGCTAACAGAGTTAAACCATACTTTTGATTGAGCAGTTTTGAAACACTCTGTCTGTAGAAAATGCAACTGGACATTCGTAGCGCTAAGTGGGTAATAGTGGAAAAAAGAATATGTTCAAATATAAACTACACAGAAGCATTGTATGAAACTTCTTTCTGTTCTGTGCATTCAACTAACAGAGTTGAACCTTACTTTTGATTGAGCCTTTCTGAAACACTCTTTCTGTAGAAACTGCAATTGGACATTCTGAGCGCTAAGAGGCCTCTATTGGGAAAAATAATATCTTCAAATAAAAACTACACAGAAGCATTGTGTGAAACTTATTTCTGATATGTTCATTAAGCTAACAGAGTTAAACCATACTTTTGATTGCACAGTTCTGAACACTCTTTCTGTAGAAAATGCAAGTGGACATTCGGAGCGCTAAGAGGGTAAGAGTGGAACAAGGAATATATTCAAATATAAACTACACAGTAGCATTCTGTGAAAATTCTTTCTGTTCTGTGCATTCAACTAACAGAGTTGAACCTTACTTTTGATTGAGCCGTTCTGAAACACTCTTTCTGTAGAAACTGCAATTGGACATGCTAAGCGCTAAGAGGCCTACATTGGGAAAAAGAATATCTTCAAATAAAAACTACACAGATGCACTCTGTGAAACTTATTTCTGATCTGTAAATTCAGTTAACAGAGATAAAACATAATTTTGATTGAGCAGTTATGAAACACTCTTTTTGTAGAAAATGCAAGTGGAGATTCGGAGCGCTAAGAGGGTCATATTGGAAAAATGAATGTCTTCAAATATAAACTACACAGAATCATTCGGTGAAACTTCTTTCTGATCTGTGCATTCAGCTAACAGTGTTAAACCATACTTTTGATTGAGCAGATCTGAACACTCTTTCTGTAGAAAATGCAACTGGACATTTGGAGCGCTAAGAGCGTAGTAGTGGAAAAAGGAATATATTCAAATATAAACTACACAGAAGCATTCTGTGAAACTTCTTTCTGATCTGAGCATTCAGCTAACAGAGTTAAACCATACTTTTGATTGAGCAGTTTTGAAACACTCTGTCTGTAGAAAATGCAACTGGACATTCGTAGCGCTAAGTGGGTAATAGTGGAAAAAAGAATATGTTCAAATATAAACTACACAGAAACATTGTATGAAACTTCTTTCTGTTCTGTGCATTCAACTAACAGAGTTGAACCTTACTTTTGATTGAGCCGTTCTGAAACACTCTTTCTGTAGAAACTGCAATTGGACATTCTGAGCGCTAAGAGGCCTCTATTGGGAAAAAGAATGTCTACAAATAAAAACTACACAGAAGAATTGTGTGAAACTTCTTTCTGTTCTGTTTGTTCAACTAAAAGAGTTGAACCTTAGTTTTGATTGAGCCGTTCTGAAACACTCTTTCTGTAGAAAATGCAAGTGGAGATTCGGAGCGCTAAGAGGGTAATAGTGGAAAAAGGAATGTCTCCAAATATAAACTACACAGAATCATTCTGTGAAACTTCTTTCTGATCTGTGCATTCAGCTAACAGATTTAAACCATACTTTTGATTGAGCAGATCTGAACTCTCTTTCTGTAGAAAATGCAACTGGACATTTGGAGCGCTAAGAGAGTAGTAGTGGAAAAAGGAATATATTCAAATATAAACTACACAGAAGCATTCTGTGAAACTTCTTTCTGATCTCAGCATTCAGCTAACAGAGTTAAACCATACTTTTGATTGAGCAGTTTTGAAACACTCTGTCTGTAGAAAATGCAACTGGACATTCGTAGCGCTAAGTGGGTAATAGTGGAAAAAAGAATATGTTCAAATATAAACTACACAGAAACATTGTATGAAACATCTTTCTGTTCTGTGCATTCAACTAACAGAGTTGAACCTTACTTTTGATTGAGCCGTTCTGAAACACTCTTTCTGTAGAAACTGCAATTGGACATTCTGAGCGCTAAGAGGCCTCTATTGGGAAAAAGAATGTCTACAAATAAAAACTACACAGAAGAATTGTGTGAAACTTCTTTCTGTTCTGTTTGTTCAACTAAAAGAGTTGAACCTTAGTTTTTATTGAGCCGTTCTGAAACACTCTTTCTGTAGAAAATGCAAGTGGAGATTCGGAGCGCTAAGAGGGTAATAGTGGAAAAAGGAATGTCTCCAAATATAAACTACACAGAATCATTCTGTGACACTTCTTTCTGGTCTGTGCATTCAGCTAACAGAGTTAAACCATACCTTTGATTGAGCAGATCTGAACACTCTTTCTGTAGAAAATGCAACTGGACATTTGGAGCGCTAAGAGAGTAGTAGTGGAAAAAGGAATATATTCAAATATAAACTACACAGAAGCATTCTGTGAAACTTCTTTCTGATCTGAGCATTCAGCTAACAGAGTTAAACCATACTTTTGATTGAGCAGTTTTGAAAAACTCTGTCTGTAGAAAATGCAACTGGACATTCGTAGCGCTAAGTGTGTAATAGTGGAAAAAAGAATATGTTCAAATATAAACTGCACAGAAGCATTGTATGAAACTTCTTTCTGTTCTGTGCATTCAACTAACAGAGTTTAATCTTACTTTTGATTGAGCCCTTCTGAAACACTCTTTCTGTAGAAACTGCAATTGGACATTCTGAGCGCTAAGAGGCCTCTATTGGGAAAAATAATATCTTCAAATAAAAACTACACAGAAGCATTGTGTGAAACTTATTTCTGATATGTTCATTAAGCTAACAGAGTTAAACCATAGTTTTGATTGCGCAGTTCTGAACACTCTTTCTGTAGAAAATGCAAGTGGACATTCGGAGCGCTAAGAGGGTAATAGTGGAAAAAGGAATATATTCAAATATAAACTACACAGTAGCATTCTGTGAAAATTCTTTCTGTTCTGTGCATTCAACTAACAGATTTGAACCTTACTTTTGATTGAGCCGTTCTGAAACACTCTTTCTGTAGAAACTGCAATTGGACATGCTAAGCGCTAAGAGGCCTACATTGGGAAAAAGAATATCTTCAAATAAAAACTACACAGATGCATTCTGTGAAACTTATTTCTGATCTGTAAATTCAGTTAACAGAGATAAAACATATTTTTGATTGAGCAGTTATGAAACACTCTTTTTGTAGAAAATGCAAGTGGAGATACGGAGCGCTAAGAGGGTAATAGTGGAAAAAGGAATGTCTTCAAATATAAACTACACGGAATCATTCGGTGAAACTTCTTTCTGATCTGTGCATTCAGCTAACAGAGTTAAACCACACTTTTGATTGAGCAGATCTGAACACTCTTTCTGTAGAAAATGCAACTGGACATTTGGAGCGCTAAGAGCGTAGTAGTGGAAAAAGGAATATATTCAAATATAAACTACACAGAAGCATTCTGTGAAACTTCTTTCTGATCTGAGCATTCAGCTAACAGAGTTAAACCATACTTTTGATTGAGCAGTTTTGAAACACTCTCTCTGTAGAAAATGCAACTGGACATTCGTAGCGCTAAGTGGGTAAAAGTGGAAAAAAGAATATGTTCAAATATAAACTACACAGAAGCATTGTATGAAACTTCTTTCTGTTCTGTGCATTCAACTAAGAGAGTTGAACCTTACTTTTGATTGAGCCGCTCTGAAACACTCATTCTTTAGAAACTGCAATTGGACATTCTGAGCGCTAAGAGGCCTACATTGGGAAAAAGAATGTCTACAAATAAAAACTACACAGAAGAATTGTGTGAAACTTCTTTCTGATCTGTTCGTTCAGCTAAAAGAGTTGAACCTTAGTTTTGATTGAGCCGTTCTGAAACAATATTTCTGTAGAAAATGCAAGTGAAGATTCGGAGCGCTAAGAGGGTAATAGTGGAAAAATGAATGTCTCCAAATATAAACTACACAGAATCATTCTCTGAAACTTCTTTCTGATCTGTGCATTCAGCTAACAGAGTTAAACCAAACTTTTGATTGAGCAGCTCTGAACACTCTTTCTGTAGAAAATGCAACTGGACATTTGTAGCGCTAAGAGAGTAGTAGTGGAAAAAGTAATATATCCAAATATAAACTACACAGAAGCATTCTGTGAAACTTCTTTCTGATCTGAGCATTCAGCTAACAGAGTTAAACAATACTTTTGATTGAGCAGTTTTGAAACACTCTGTCTGTAGAAAATGCAACTGGACATTCGTAGCGCTAAGGGAATAATAGTGGAAAAAAGAATATGTTCAAATATAAACTACACAGAAGCATTGTATGAAACTTCTTTCTGTTCTGTGCATTCAACTAACAGAGTTGAACCTTACTTTTGATTGAGCCTTTCTGAAACACTCTTTCTGTAGAAACTGCAATTGGACATTCTGAGTGCTAAGAGGCCTCTATTGGGAAGAATAATATCTTCAAATAAAAACTACACAGAAGCATTGTGTTAAACTTATTTCTGATATGTTCATTAAGCTAACAGAGTTAAACCATACTTTTGATTGCGGAGTTCTGAACACTCTTTCTGTAGAAAATGCAAGTGGTCATTGGGAGCGCTAAGAGGGTAATAGTGGAAAAAGGAATATATTCAAATATAAACTACACAGTAGCATTCTGTGTAAATTTCTGTTCTGTGCATTCAACTAACAGAGTTGAACCTTACTTTTGATTGAGCCGTTCTGAAACACTCTTTCTGTAGAAACTGCAATTGGACATGCTAAGCGCTAAGAGGCCTACATTGGGAAAAAGAATATCTTCAAATAAAAACTACACAGATGCATTCTGTGAAACTTATTTCTGATCTGTAAATTCAGTTAAGAGATAAAACATATTTTTGATTGAGCAGTTATGAAACACTCTTTTTGTAGAAAATGCAAGTGGAGATTCGGAGCGCTAAGAGGGTAATAGTGGAAAAAGGAATGTCTTCAAATATAAACTACACAGAATCATTCGGTGAAACTTCTTTCTCATCTGTGCATTCAGCTAACAGAGTTAAACCATACTTTTGATTGAGATGATCTGAACACTCTTTCTGTAGAAAATGCAACTGGACATTTGGAGCGCTAAGAGCGTAGTAGTGGAAAAAGGAATATATTCAAATATAAACTACACAGAAGCATTCTGTGAAACTTCTTTCTGATCTGAGCATTCAGCTAACAGAGTTAAACCATACTTTTGATTGAGCAGTTTTGAAACACTCTTTCTGTAGAAAATGCAACTGGACATTCGTAGCGCTAAGTGGGTAATAGTGGAAAAAAGAATAGGTTCAAATATAAACTACACAGAAGCATTGTATGAAACTTCTTTCTGTTCTGTGCATTCAACTAACAGAGTTGAACCTTACTTTTGATTGAGCCGTTCTGAAACACTCTTTCTGTAGAAACTGCAATTGGACATTCTGAGCGCTAAGAGGCCTATATTGGGAAAAAGAATGTCTACAAATAAAAACTACACAGAAGAATTGTGTGAAACTTCTTTCTGTTCTGTTTGTTCAACTAAAAGATTTGAACCTTAGTTTTGATTGAGCCGTTCTGAAACACTCTTTCTGTAGAAAATGCAAGTGGAGATTCGGAGCGCTAAGAGGGTAATAGTGGAAAAAGGAATGTCTCCAAATATAAACTACACAAAATCATTCTGTGAAACTTCTTTCTGATCTGTGCATTCAGCTAACAGAGTAAAACCATACTTTTGATTGAGCAGATCTGAACACTCTTTCTGTAGAAAATACAACTGGACAATTGGAGCGCTAAGAGATTAGTAGTGGAAAAAGGAATATATTCAAATATAACCTACACAGAAGCATTCTGTGAAACTTCTTTCTGATCTGAGCATTCAGCTAACAGAGTTAAACCATACTTTTGATTGAGCAGTTTTGAAACACTCTGTCTGTAGAAAATGCAACTGGACATTCGTAGCGCCAAGTGGGTAATAGTGGAAAAAAGAATATCTTCAAATATAAACTACACAGAAGCATTGTTTGAAATTTCTTTCTGTTCTGTGCATTCAACTAACAGAGTTGAACCTTACTTTTGATTGAGCCTTTCTGAAACACTCTTTCTGTAGAAACTGCAATTGGACATTCTGAGCGCTAAGAGGCCTATATTGGGAAAAATAATATCTTCAAATAAAAACTACACAGAAGCATTGTGTGAAACTTATTTCTGATATGTTCATTAAGCTAACAGAGTTAAACCATACTTTTGATTGCGCAGTTCTGAACACTCTTTCTGTAGAAAATGCAAGTGGACATTCGGAGCGCTTAGAGGGTAATAGTGGAGAAAGTAATATATTCAAATATAAACTACACAGTAGCATTCTGTGAAAATTCTTTCTGTTGTGTGCATTCAACTAACAGAGTTGAATCTTACTTTTGATTGAGCCGTTCTGAAACACTCTTTCTGTAGAAACTGCAATTGGACATGCTAAGCGCTAAGAGGCCTACATTGGGAAAAAGAATATCTTCAAATAAAAACTACACAGATGCATTCTGTGTAACTTATTTCTGATCTGTAAATTCAGTTAACAGAGATAAAACATATTTTTGATTGAGCAGTTATGAAACACTCTTTTTGTAGAAAATGCAAGTGGAGATTCGGAGCGCTAAGAGGGTAATAGTGGAAAAAGGAATATCTTCAAATATAAACTACACAGAATCATTCGGTGAAACTTCTTTCTGATCTGTGCATTCAGCTAACAGAGTTAAACCATACTTTTGATTGAGCAAATCTGAACACTCTTTCTGTAGAAAATGCAACTGGACATTTGTAGCCCTAAGAGAGTAGTAGTGGAAAAAGGAATATTGTCAAATATAAACTACACAGAAGCATTCTGTGAAACTTCTTTCTGATCTGAGCATTCAGCTAACAGAGTTAAACCATACTTTTGATTGAGCAGTTTTGAAACACTCTGTCTGTAGAAAATGCAACTGGATATTCGTAGCGCTAAGTGGGTAATAGTGGAAAAAAGAATATGTACAAATATAAACTACACAGAAGCATTGTATGAAACTTCTTTCTGTTCTGGGCATTCAACTAACAGAGTTGAACCTTACTTTTGATTGAGCCGTTCTGAAACACTCTTTCTGTACAAACTGCAATTGGACATTCTGAGCGCTAAGAGGCCTATATTGGGAAAAAGAATGTCTTCAAATAAAAACTACACAGATGCATTCTGTGAAACATATTTCTGATCTGTAAATTCAGTTAACAGAGATAAAACATATTTTTGATTGAGCAGTTATGAAACACTCTTTTTGTAGAAAATGCAAGTGGAGATTCGGAGCGCTAAGAGGGTAATAGTGGAAAAAGGAATGTCTTCAAATATAAACTACACAGAATCATTCGGTGAAACTTCTTTCTGATCTGTGCATTCAGCTAACAGAGTTAAACCATACTTTTGATTGAGCAGATCTGAACACTCTTTCTGTTGAAAATGCAACTGGACATTTGGAGCGCTAAGAGCGTAGTAGTGGAAAAAGGAATATAATCAAATATAAACTACACAGAAGCATTCTGTGAAACTTCTTTCTGATCTGAGCATACAGCTAACAGAGTTAAACCATACTTTTGATTGAGCAGTTTTGAAACACTCTGTCTGTAGAAAATGCAACTGGACATTCGTAGCTCTAAGTGGGTAATAGTGGAAAAGAGAATATGTTCAAATATAAACTACACAGAAGCATTGTATGAAACTTCTTTCTGTTCTGTGCATTCAACTAACAGAGTTGAACCTTACTTTTGATTGAGCCTTTCTGAAACACTCTTTCTGTAGAAACTGCAATTGGACATTCTGAGCGCTAAGAGGCCTATATTGGGAAAAATAATATCTTCAAATAAAAACTACACAGAAGCATTGTGTGAAACTTATTTCTGATATGTTCATTAAGCTAACAGAGTTAAACCATACTTTTGATTGCGCAGTTCTGAACACTCTTTCTGTAGAAAATGCAAGTGGACATTCGGAGCGCTTAGAGGGTAATAGTGGAGAAAGTAATATATTCAAATATAAACTACACAGTAGCATTCTGTGAAAATTCTTTCTGTTGTGTGCATTCAACTAACAGAGTTGAATCTTACTTTTGATTGAGCCGTTCTGAAACACTCTTTCTGTAGAAACTGCAATTGGACATGCTAAGCGCTAAGAGGCCTACATTGGGAAAAAGAATATCTTCAAATAAAAACTACACAGATGCATTCTGTGTAACTTATTTCTGATCTGTAAATTCAGTTAACAGAGATAAAACATATTTTTGATTGAGCAGTTATGAAACACTCTTTTTGTAGAAAATGCAAGTGGAGATTCGGAGCGCTAAGAGGGTAATAGTGGAAAAAGGAATATCTTCAAATATAAACTACACAGAATCATTCGGTGAAACTTCTTTCTGATCTGTGCATTCAGCTAACAGAGTTAAACCATACTTTTGATTGAGCAAATCTGAACACTCTTTCTGTAGAAAATGCAACTGGACATTTGTAGCCCTAAGAGAGTAGTAGTGGAAAAAGGAATATTGTCAAATATAAACTACACAGAAGCATTCTGTGAAACTTCTTTCTGATCTGAGCATTCAGCTAACAGAGTTAAACCATACTTTTGATTGAGCAGTTTTGAAACACTCTGTCTGTAGAAAATGCAACTGGATATTCGTAGCGCTAAGTGGGTAATAGTGGAAAAAAGAATATGTACAAATATAAACTACACAGAAGCATTGTATGAAACTTCTTTCTGTTCTGGGCATTCAACTAACAGAGTTGAACCTTACTTTTGATTGAGCCGTTCTGAAACACTCTTTCTGTACAAACTGCAATTGGACATTCTGAGCGCTAAGAGGCCTATATTGGGAAAAAGAATGTCTTCAAATAAAAACTACACAGATGCATTCTGTGAAACATATTTCTGATCTGTAAATTCAGTTAACAGAGATAAAACATATTTTTGATTGAGCAGTTATGAAACACTCTTTTTGTAGAAAATGCAAGTGGAGATTCGGAGCGCTAAGAGGGTAATAGTGGAAAAAGGAATGTCTTCAAATATAAACTACACAGAATCATTCGGTGAAACTTCTTTCTGATCTGTGCATTCAGCTAACAGAGTTAAACCATACTTTTGATTGAGCAGATCTGAACACTCTTTCTGTTGAAAATGCAACTGGACATTTGGAGCGCTAAGAGCGTAGTAGTGGAAAAAGGAATATAATCAAATATAAACTACACAGAAGCATTCTGTGAAACTTCTTTCTGATCTGAGCATACAGCTAACAGAGTTAAACCATACTTTTGATTGAGCAGTTTTGAAACACTCTGTCTGTAGAAAATGCAACTGGACATTCGTAGCTCTAAGTGGGTAATAGTGGAAAAGAGAATATGTTCAAATATAAACTACACAGAAGCATTGTATGAAACTTCTTTCTGTTCTGTGCATTCAACTAACAGAGTTGAACCTTACTTTTTATTGAGCCTTTCTGAAACAGTCTTTCTGTAGAAACTGCAATTGGACATTCTGAGCGCTAAGAGGCCTATATTGGGAAAAAGAATGTCTACAAATAAAAACTACACAGAAGAATTGTGTGAAACTTCTTTCTGTTCTGTTTGTTCAACTAAGAGAGTTGAACCTTAGTTTTGATTGAGCCGTTCTGAAACACACTTTCTGTAGAAAATGCAAGTGGAGATTCGGAGCGCTAAGAGGGTAATAGTGGAAAAAGGAATGTCTCCAAATATAAACTACACAGAATCATTCTGTGAAACTTCTTTCTGATCTGTGCATTCAGCTAACAGAGTTAAACCATACTTTTGATTGAGCAGATCTGAACACTCTTTCTGTAGAAAATGCAACTGGACATTTGGAGCGCTAAGAGAGTAGTAGTGGAAAAAGGAATATATTCAAATATAAACTACACAGAAGCATTCTGTGAAACTTCTTTCTGATCTGAGCATTCAGCTAACAGAGTTAAACCATACTTTTGATTGAGCAGTTTTGAAACACTCTGTCTGTAGAAAATGCAACTGGACATTCGTAGCGCTAAGTGGGTAATAGTGGAAAAAAGAATATGTTCAAATATAAACTACACAGAAGCATTGTATGAAACTTCTTTCTGTTCTGTGCATTCAACTAACAGAGTTGAACCTTACTTTTGATTGAGCCTTTCTGAAACACTCTTTCTGTAGAAACTGCAATTGGACATTCTGAGCGCTAAGAGGCCTATATTGGGAAAAATAATATCTTCAAATAAAAACTACACAGAAGCATTGTGTGAAACTTATTTCTGATATGTTCATTAAGCTAACAGAGTTAAACCTTACTTTTGATTGCGCAGTTCTGAACACTCTTTCTGTAGAAAATGCAAGTGGACATTCGGAGCGCTAAGAGGGTAATAGTGGAGAAAGGAATATATTCAAATATAAACTACACAGTAGCATTCTGTGAAAATTCTTTCTGTTGTGTGCATTCAACTAACAGAGTTGAACCTTACTTTTGATTGAGCCGTTCTGAAACACTCTCTCTGTAGAAACTGCAATTGGACATGCTAAGCGCTAAGAGGCCTACATTGGGAAAAAGAATATCTTCAAATAAAAACTACACAGATGCATTCTGTGAAACTTATTTCTGATCTGTAAATTCAGTTAACAGAGATAAAACATATTTTTGATTGAGCAGTTATGAAACACTCTTTTTGTAGAAAATGCAAGTGGAGATTCGGAGCGCTAAGAGGTTAATAGTGGAAAAAGGAATATCTTCAAATATAAACTACACAGAATCATTCGGTGAAACTTCTTTCTGATATGTGAATTCAGCTAACAGAGTTAAACCATACTTTTGATTGAGCAAATCTGAACACTCTTTATGTAGAAAATGCAACTGGACATTTGGAGCCCTAAGAGCGTAGTAGTGGAAAAAGGAATATTGTCAAATATAAACTACACAGAAGCATTCTGTGAAACTTCTTTCTGATCTGAGCATTCAGCTAACAGAGTTAAACCATACTTTTGATTGAGCAGTTTTGAAACACTCTGTCTGTAGAAAATGCAACTGGATATTCGTAGCGCTAAGTGGGTAATAGTGGAAAAAAGTATATGTTCAAATATAAACTACACAGAAGCATTGTATGAAACTTCTTTCTGTTCTTTGCATTCAACTAACAGAGTTGAACCTTACTTTTGATTGAGCCGTTCTGAAACACTCTTTCTGTAGAAACTGCAATTGGACATTCTGAGCGCTAAGAGGCCTATATTGGGAAAAAGAATGTCTTCAAATAAAAACTACACAGATGCATTCTGTGAAACATATTTCTGATCTGTAAATTCAGTTAACAGAGATAAAACATATTTTTGATTGAGCAGTTATGAAACACTCATTTTGTAGAAAATGCAAGTGGAGATTCGGAGCGCTAAGAGGGTAATAGTGGAAAAAGGAATGTCTTCAAATATAAACTACACAGAATCATTCGGTGAAACTTCTTTCTGATCTGTGCATTCAGCTAACAGAGTTAAACCATACTTTTGATTGAGCAGATCTGAACACTCTTTCTGTTGAAAATGCAACTGGACATTTGGAGCGCTAAGAGCGTAGTAGTGGAAAAAGGAATATATTCAAATATAAACTACACAGAAGCATTCTGTGAAACTTCTTTCTGATCTGAGCATTCAGCTAACAGAGTTAAACCATACTTTTGATTGAGCATTTTTGAAAAACTCTGTCTGTAGAAAATGCAACTGGACATTCGTAGCGCTAAGTGGGTAATAGTGGAAAAAAGAATATGTTCAAATATAAACTACACAGAAGCATTGTATGAAACTTCTTTCTGTTCTGTGCATTCAACTAACAGAGTTGAACCTTACTTTTGATTGAGCCGTTCTGAAACACTCTTTCTGTAGAAACTGCAATTGGACATTCTGAGCGCTAAGAGGCCTATATTGGGAAAAAGAATGTCTACAAAAAAAAACTACACAGAAGAATTGTGTGAAACTTCATTCTGTTCTGTTTGTTCTACTAAAAGAGTTGAACCTTAGTTTTGATTGAGCCGTTCTGAAACACTCTTTCTGTAGAAAATGCAAGTGGACATTCGGAGCGCTAAGAGGGTAATAGTGGAAAAAGGAATGTCTCCAAATATAAACTACACAGAATCATTCTGTGAAACTTCTTTCTGACCTGTGCATTCAGCTAACAGAGTTAAACCATACTTTTGATTGCGCAGATCTGAACACTCTTGCTGTTGAAAATGCAACTGGACATTTGGAGCGCTAAGAGCGTAGTAGTGGAAAAAGGAATATATTCAAATATAAACTACACAGAAGCATTCTGTGAAACTTCTTTCTGATCTGAGCATTCAGCTAACAGAGTTAAACCATACTTTTGATTGAGCAGTTTTGAAACACTCTGTCTGTAGAAAATGCAACTGGACATTCGTAGCGCTAAGTGGGTAATAGTGGAAAAAAGAATATGTTCAAATATAAACTACACAGAAGCATTGTATGAAACTTCTTTCTGTTCTGTGCATTCAACTAACAGAGTTGAACCTTACTTTTGATTGAGCCGTTCTGAAACACTCTTTCTGTAGAAACTGCAATTGGACATTCTGAGCGCTAAGAGGCCTATATTGGGAAAAAGAATGTCTACAAATAAAAACTACACAGAAGAATTGTGTGAAACTTCTTTCTGTTCTGTTTGTTCAACTAAAAGAGTTGAACCTTAGTTTTGATTGAGCCGTTCTGAAACACTCTTTCTGTAGAAAATGCAAGTGGAGATTCGGAGCGCTAAGAGGGTAATAGTGGAAAAAGGAATGTCTCCAAATATAAACTACACAGAATCATTCTGTGAAACTTATTTCTGATCTGTGCATTCAGCTAACAGAGTTAAACCATACTTTTGATTGAGCAGATCTGAACACTCTTTCTGTAGAAAATGCAACTGGACATTTGGAGCGCTAAGAGAGTAGTAGTGGAAAAAGGAATACATTCAAATATAAACTACACAGAAGCATTCTGTGAAACTTCTTTCTGATCTGAGCATTCAGCTAACAGAATTAAACCATACTTTTGATTGAGCAGTTTTGAAACACTCTGTCTGTAGAAAATGCAACTGGACATTCGTAGCGCTAAGTGGGTAATAGTGGAAAAAAGAATATGTTCAAATATAAACTACACAGAAGCATTGTATGAAACTTCTTTCTGTTCTGTGCATTCAACTAACAGAGTTGAACCTTACTTTTGATTGAGCCTTTCTGAAACACTCTTTCTGTAGAAACTGCAATTGGACATTCTGAGCGCTAAGAGGCCTCTATTGGGAAAAATAATATCTTCAAATAAAAACTACACAGAAGCATTGTGTGAAACTTATTTCTGATATGTTCATTAAGCTAACAGAGTTAAACCATACTTTTGATTGCGCAGTTCTGAACACTCTTTCTGTAGAAAATGCAAGCGGACATTCGGAGCACTAAGAGGGTAATAGTGGAATAAGTAATATATTCAAATATAAACTACACAGTAGCATTCTGTGAAAATTCTTTCTGTTCTGTGCATTCAACTAACAGAGTTGAACCTTACTTTTGATTGAGCCGTTCTGAAACACTCTTTCTGTAGGAACTGCAATTGGACATGCTAAGCGCTAAGAGGCCTACATTGGGAAAAAGAATATCTTCAAATAAAAACTACACAGATGCATTCTGTGAAACTTATTTCTGATCTGTAAATTCAGTTAACAGAGATAAAACATATTTTTGATTGACCAGTTATGAAACACTCTTTTTGTAGAAAATGCAAGTGGAGATTCGGAGCGCTAAGAGGGTAATAGTGGAAAAAGAAATGTCTTCAAATATAAACTACACAGAATCATTCGGTGGAACTTCTTTCTGATCTGTGCATTCAGCTAACAGAGTTAAACCATACTTTTGATTGAGCAGATCTGAACACTCTTTCTGTTGAAAATGCAACTGGACATTTGGAGCGCTAAGAGCGTATTAGTGGAAAAAGGAATATATTCAAATATAAACTACACAGAAGCATTCTGTGAAACTTCTTTCTGATCTGAGCATTCAGCTAACAGAGTTAAACCATACTTTTGATTGAGCAGTTTTGAAACACTCTGTCTGTAGAAAATGCAACTGGACATTCGTAGCGCTAAGTGGGTAATAGTGGAAAAGAGAATATGTTCAAATATAAACTACACAGAAGCATTGTATGAAACTACTTTCTGTTCTGTGCATTCAACTAACAGAGTTGAACCTTACTTTTGATTGAGCCGTTCTGAAACACTCTTTCTGTAGAAACTGCAATTGGACATTCTGAGCGCTTAGAGGCCTATATTGGGAAAAAGAATGTCTACAAATAAAAACTACACAGAAGAATTGTGTGAAACTTCTTTCTGTTCTGTTTGTTCAACTAAAAGAGTTGAACCTTAGTTTTGATTGAGCCGTTCTGAAACACTCTTTCTGTAGAAAATGCAAGTGGAGATTCGGAGCGCTAAGAGGGTAATAGTGGAAAAAGGAATGTCTCCAAATATAAACTACACAGAATCATTCTGTGAAACTTCTTTCTGATCTGTGCATTCAGCTAACAGAGTTAAACCATACTTTTGATTGAGCAGATCTGAACACTCTTTCTGTAGAAAATGCAACTGGACATTTGGAGCGCTAAGAGAGTAGTAGTGGAAAAAGGAATATATTCAAATATAAACTACACAGAAGCATTCTGTGAAACTTCTTTCTGATCTGAGCATTCAGCTAACAGAGTTAAACCATACTTTTGATTGAGCAGTTTTGAAACACTCTGTCTGTAGAAAATGCAACTGGACATTCGTAGCGCTAAGTGGGTAATAGTGGAAAAAAGAATATGTTCAAATATAAACTACACAGAAGCATTGTATGAAACTTCTTTCTGTTCTGTGCATTCAACTAACAGAGTTGAACCTTACTTTTGATTGAGCCTTTCTGAAACACTCTTTCTGTAGAATCTGCAATTGGACATTCTGAGCGCTAAGAGGCCTATATTGGGAAAAATAATATCTTCAAATAAAAACTACACAGAAGCATTGTGTGAAACTTATTTCTGATATGTTCATTAAGCTAACAGAGTTAAACCATACTTTTGATTGCGCAGTTCTGAACACTCTTTCTGTAGAAAATGCAAGTGGACATTCGGAGCGCTAAGAGGGTAATAGTGGAAAAAGGAATATATTCAAATATAAACTACACAGTAGCATTCTGTGAAAATTCTTTCTGTTCTGTGCATTCAACTAACAGAGTTGAACCTTAATTTGATTGAGCCGTTCTGAAACACTCTTTCTGTAGAAACTGCAATTGGACATGCTAAGCGCTAAGAGGCCTACATTGGGAAAAAGAATATCTTCAAATAAAAACTACACAGATGCATTCTGTGAAACTTATTTCTGATCTGTAAATTCAGTTAACAGAGATAAAACATATTTTTGATTGACCAGTTATGAAACACTCTTTTTGTAGAAAATGCAAGTGGAGATTCGGAGCGCTAAGAGGGTAATAGTGGAAAAAGAAATGTCTTCAAATATAAACTACACAGAATCATTCGGTGGAACTTCTTTCTGATCTGTGCATTCAGCTAACAGAGTTAAACCATACTTTTGATTGAGCAGATCTGAACACTCTTTCTGTTGAAAATGCAACTGGACATTTGGAGCGCTAAGAGCGTAGTAGTGGAAAAAGGAATATATTCAAATATAAACTACACAGAAGCATTCTGTGAAACTTCTTTCTGATCTGAGCATTCAGCTAACAGAGTTAAACCATTCTTTTGATTGAGCAGTTTTGAAACACTCTGTCTGTAGAAAATGCAACTGGACATTCGTAGCGCTAAGTGGGTAATAGTGGAAAAGAGAATATGTTCAAATATAAACTACACAGAATCATTGTATGAAACTACTTTCTGTTCTGTGCATTCAACTAACAGAGTTGAACCTTAATTTGATTGAGCCGTTCTGAAACACTCTTTCTGTAGAAACTGCAATTGGACATTCTGAGCGCTAAGAGGCCTATATTGGGAAAAAGAATGTCTACAAATAAAAACTACACAGAAGAATTGTGTGAAGCTTCTTTCTGTTCTGTTTGTTCAACTAAAAGAGTTGAACCTTAGTTTTGATTGAGCCGTTCTGAAACACTCTTTCTGTAGAAAATGCAAGTGGAGATTCGGAGCGCTAAGAGGGTAATAGTGGAAAAAGGAATGTCTCCAAATATAAACTACACAGAATCATTCTGTGAAACTTATTTCTGATCTGTGCATTCAGCTAACAGAGTTAAACCATACTTTTGATTGAGCAGATCTGAACACTCTTTCTGTAGAAAATGCAACTGGACATTTGGAGCGCTAAGAGAGTAGTAGTGGAAAAAGGAATACATTCAAATATAAACTACACAGAAGCATTCTGTGAAACTTCTTTCTGATCTGAGCATTCAGCTAACAGAGTTAAACCATACTTTTGATTGAGCAGTTTTGAAACACTCTGTCTGTAGAAAATGCAACTGGACATTCGTAGCGCTAAGTGGGTAATAGTGGAAAAAAGAATATGTTCAAATATAAACTACACAGAAGCATTGTATGAAACTTCTTTCTGTTCTGTGCATTCAACTAACAGAGTTGAACCTTACTTTTGATTGAGCCTTTCTGAAACACTCTTTCTGTAGAAACTGCAATTGGACATTCTGAGCGCTAAGAGGCCTCTATTGGGAAAAATAATATCTTCAAATAAAAACTACACAGAAGCATTGTGTGAAACTTATTTCTGATATGTTCATTAAGCTAACAGAGTTAAACCATACTTTTGATTGCGCAGTTCTGAACACTCTTTCTGTAGAAAATGCAAGCGGACATTCGGAGCACTAAGAGGGTAATAGTGGAATAAGTAATATATTCAAATATAAACTACACAGTAGCATTCTGTGAAAATTCTTTCTGTTCTGTGCATTCAACTAACAGAGTTGAACCTTACTTTTGATTGAGCCGTTCTGAAACACTCTTTCTGTAGAAACTGCAATTGGACATGCTAAGCGCTAAGAGGCCTACATTGGGAAAAAGAATATCTTCAAATAAAAACTACACAGATGCATTCTGTGAAACTTATTTCTGATCTGTAAATTCAGTTAACAGAGATAAAACATATTTTTGATTGACCAGTTATGAAACACTCTTTTTGTAGAAAATGCAAGTGGAGATTCGGAGCGCTAAGAGGGTAATAGTGGAAAAAGAAATGTCTTCAAATATAAACTACACAGAATCATTCGGTGGAACTTCTTTCTGATCTGTGCATTCAGCTAACAGAGTTAAACCATACTTTTGATTGAGCAGATCTGAACACTCTTTCTGTTGAAAATGCAACTGGACATTTGGAGCGCTAAGAGCGTATTAGTGGAAAAAGGAATATATTCAAATATAAACTACACAGAAGCATTCTGTGAAACTTCTTTCTGATCTGAGCATTCAGCTAACAGAGTTAAACCATACTTTTGATTGAGCAGTTTTGAAACACTCTGTCTGTAGAAAATGCAACTGGACATTCGTAGCGCTAAGTGGGTAATAGTGGAAAAGAGAATATGTTCAAATATAAACTACACAGAAGCATTGTATGAAACTACTTTCTGTTCTGTGCATTCAACTAACAGAGTTGAACCTTACTTTTGATTGAGCCGTTCTGAAACACTCTTTCTGTAGAAACTGCAATTGGACATTCTGAGCGCTTAGAGGCCTATATTGGGAAAAAGAATGTCTACAAATAAAAACTACACAGAAGAATTGTGTGAAACTTCTTTCTGTTCTGTTTGTTCAACTAAAAGAGTTGAACCTTAGTTTTGATTGAGCCGTTCTGAAACACTCTTTCTGTAGAAAATGCAAGTGGAGATTCGGAGCGCTAAGAGGGTAATAGTGGAAAAAGGAATGTCTCCAAATATAAACTACACAGAATCATTCTGTGAAACTTCTTTCTGATCTGTGCATTCAGCTAACAGAGTTAAACCATACTTTTGATTGAGCAGATCTGAACACTCTTTCTGTAGAAAATGCAACTGGACATTTGGAGCGCTAAGAGAGTAGTAGTGGAAAAAGGAATATATTCAAATATAAACTACACAGAAGCATTCTGTGAAACTTCTTTCTGATCTGAGCATTCAGCTAACAGAGTTAAACCATACTTTTGATTGAGCAGTTTTGAAACACTCTGTCTGTAGAAAATGCAACTGGACATTCGTAGCGCTAAGTGGGTAATAGTGGAAAAAAGAATATGTTCAAATATAAACTACACAGAAGCATTGTATGAAACTTCTTTCTGTTCTGTGCATTCAACTAACAGAGTTGAACCTTACTTTTGATTGAGCCTTTCTGAAACACTCTTTCTGTAGAATCTGCAATTGGACATTCTGAGCGCTAAGAGGCCTATATTGGGAAAAATAATATCTTCAAATAAAAACTACACAGAAGCATTGTGTGAAACTTATTTCTGATATGTTCATTAAGCTAACAGAGTTAAACCATACTTTTGATTGCGCAGTTCTGAACACTCTTTCTGTAGAAAATGCAAGTGGACATTCGGAGCGCTAAGAGGGTAATAGTGGAAAAAGGAATATATTCAAATATAAACTACACAGTAGCATTCTGTGAAAATTCTTTCTGTTCTGTGCATTCAACTAACAGAGTTGAACCTTAATTTGATTGAGCCGTTCTGAAACACTCTTTCTGTAGAAACTGCAATTGGACATGCTAAGCGCTAAGAGGCCTACATTGGGAAAAAGAATATCTTCAAATAAAAACTACACAGATGCATTCTGTGAAACTTATTTCTGATCTGTAAATTCAGTTAACAGAGATAAAACATATTTTTGATTGAGCAGTTATGAAACACACTTTTTGTAGAAAATGCAAGTGGAGATTCGGAGCGCTAAGAGGGTAATAGTGGAAAAAGGAATGTCTTCAAATATAAACTACACAGAATCATTCGGTGAAATTTCTTTCTGATCTGTGCATTCAGCTAACAGAGTTAAACCATACTTTTGATTGAGCAGATCTGAACACTCTTTCTGTTGAAAATGCAACTGGACATTTGGAGCGCTAAGAGCGTAGTAGTGGAAAAAGGATTATATTCAAATATAAACTACACAGAAGCATTCTGTGAAACTTCTTTCCGATCTGAGCATACAGCTAACAGAGTTAAACCATACTTTTGATTGAGCAGTTTTGAAACACTCTGTCTGTAGAAAATGCAACTGGACATTCGTAGCGCTAAGTGGGTTATAGTGGAAAAGAGAATATGTTCAAATATAAACTACACAGAAGCATTGTATGAAGCTTCTTTCTGTTCTGTGCATTCAACTAACAGAGTTGAACCTTACTTTTGATTGAGCCTTACTGAAACACTCTTTCTGTAGAAACTGCAATTGGACATTCTGAGCGCTAAGAGGCCTATATTGGGGAAAAGAATGTCTACAAATAAAAACTACACAGAAGAATTGTGTGAAACTTCTTTCTGTTCTGTTTGTTCAACTAAAAGAGTTGAACCTTAGTTTTGATTGAGCCGTTCTGAAACACTCTTTCTGTAGAAAATGCAAGTGGAGATTCGGAGCGCTAAGAGGGTAATAGTGGAAAAAGGAATGTCTCCAAATATAAACTACACAGAATCATTCTGTGAAACTTCTTTCTGATCTGTGCATTCAGCTAACAGAGTTAAACCATACTTTTGATTGAGCAGATCTGAACACTCTTTCTGTAGAAAATGCAACTGGACATTTGGAGCGCTAAGAGAATAGTAGTGGAAAAAGGAATACATTCAAATATAAACTACACAGAAGCATTCTGTGAAACTTCTTTCTGATCTGAGCATTCAGCTAACAGAGTTAAACCATACTTTTGATTGAGCAGTTTTGAAACACTCTGTCTGTAGAAAATGCAACTGGACATTCGTAGCGCTAAGTGGGTAATAGTGGAAAAAAGAATATGTTCAAATATAAACTACACAGAAGCATTGTATGAAACTTCTTTCTGTTCTGTGCATTCAACTAACAGAGTTGAACCTTACTTTTGATTGAGCCTTTCTGAAACACTCTTTCTGTAGAATCTGCAATTGGACATTCTGAGCGCTAAGAGGCCTATATTGGGAAAAATAATATCTTCAAATAAAAACTACACAGAAGCATTGTGTGAAACTTATTTCTGATATGTTCATTAAGCTAACAGAGTTAAACCATACTTTTGATTGCGCAGTTCTGAACACTCTTTCTGTAGAAAATGCAAGTGGACATTCGGAGCGCTAAGAGGGTAATAGTGGAAAAAGGAATATATTCAAATATAAACTACACAGTAGCATTCTGTGAAAATTCTTTCTGTTCTGTGCATTCAACTAACAGAGTTGAACCTTAATTTGATTGAGCCGTTCTGAAACACACTTTCTGTAGAAACTGCAATTGGACATGCTAAGCGCTAAGAGGCCTACATTGGGAAAAAGAATATCTTCAAATAAAAACTACACAGATGCATTCTGTGAAACTTATTTCTGATCTGTAAATTCAGTTAACAGAGATAAAACATATTTTTGATTGACCAGTTATGAAACACTCTTTTTGTAGAAAATGCAAGTGGAGATTCGGAGCGCTAAGAGGGTAATAGTGGAAAAAGAAATGTCTTCAAATATAAACTACACAGAATCATTCGGTGGAACATCTTTCTGATCTGTGCATTCAGCTAACAGAGTTAAACCATACTTTTGATTGAGCAGATCTGAACACTCTTTCTGTTGAAAATGCAACTGGACATTTGGAGCGCTAAGAGCGTAGTAGTGGAAAAAGGAATATATTCAAATATAAACTACACAGAAGCATTCTGTGAAACTTCTTTCTGATCTGAGCATTCAGCTAACAGAGTTAAACCATACTTTTGATTGAGCAGATCTGAACACTCTTTCTGTAGAAAATGCAACTGGACATTTGGAGCGCTAAGAGAATAGTAGTGGAAAAAGGAATACATTCAAATATAAACTACACAGAAGCATTCTGTGAAACTTCTTTCTGATCTGAGCATTCAGCTAACAGAGTTAAACCATACTTTTGATTGAGCAGTTTTGAAACACTCTGTCTGTAGAAAATGCAACTGGACATTCGTAGCGCTAAGTGGGTAATAGTGGAAAAAAGAATATGTTCAAATATAAACTACACAGAAGCATTGTATGAAACTTCTTTCTGTTCTGTGCATTCAACTAACAGAGTTGAACCTTACTTTTGATTGAGCCTTTCTGAAACACTCTTTCTGTAGAATCTGCAATTGGACATTCTGAGCGCTAAGAGGCCTATATTGGGAAAAATAATATCTTCAAATAAAAACTACACAGAAGCATTGTGTGAAACTTATTTCTGATATGTTCATTAAGCTAACAGAGTTAAACCATACTTTTGATTGCGCAGTTCTGAACACTCTTTCTGTAGAAAATGCAAGTGGACATTCGGAGCGCTAAGAGGGTAATAGTGGAAAAAGGAATATATTCAAATATAAACTACACAGTAGCATTCTGTGAAAATTCTTTCTGTTCTGTGCATTCAACTAACAGAGTTGAACCTTAATTTGATTGAGCCGTTCTGAAACACACTTTCTGTAGAAACTGCAATTGGACATGCTAAGCGCTAAGAGGCCTACATTGGGAAAAAGAATATCTTCAAATAAAAACTACACAGATGCATTCTGTGAAACTTATTTCTGATCTGTAAATTCAGTTAACAGAGATAAAACATATTTTTGATTGACCAGTTATGAAACACTCTTTTTGTAGAAAATGCAAGTGGAGATTCGGAGCGCTAAGAGGGTAATAGTGGAAAAAGAAATGTCTTCAAATATAAACTACACAGAATCATTCGGTGGAACATCTTTCTGATCTGTGCATTCAGCTAACAGAGTTAAACCATACTTTTGATTGAGCAGATCTGAACACTCTTTCTGTTGAAAATGCAACTGGACATTTGGAGCGCTAAGAGCGTAGTAGTGGAAAAAGGAATATATTCAAATATAAACTACACAGAAGCATTCTGTGAAACTTCTTTCTGATCTGAGCATTCAGCTAACAGAGTTAAACCATACTTTTGATTGAGCAGTTTTGAAACACTCTGTCTGTAGAAAATGCAACTGGACATTCGTAGCGCTAAGTGGGTAATAGTGGAAAAGAGAATATGTTCAAATACAAACTACACAGAAGCATTGTATGAAACTACTTTCTGTTCTGTGCATTCAACTAACAGAGTTGAACCTTACTTTTGATTGAGCCGTTCTGAAACACTCTTTCTGTAGAAACTGCAATTGGACATTCTGAGCGCTAAGAGGCCTATATTGGGAAAAAGAATGTCTACAAATAAAAACTACACAGAAGAATTGTGTGAAACTTCTTTCTGTTCTGTTTGTTCAACTAAAAGAGTTGAACCTTAGTTTTGATTGAGCCGTTCTGAAACACTCTTTCTGTAGAAAATGCAAGTGGAGATTCGGAGCGCTAAGAGGGTAATAGTGGAAAAAGGAATGTCTCCAAATATAAACTACACAGAATCATTCTGTGAAACTTCTTTCTGATCTGTGCATTCAGCTAACAGAGTTAAACCATACTTTTGATTGAGCAGATCTGAACACTCTTTCTGTAGAAAATGCAACTGGACATTTGGAGCGCTAAGAGAGTAGTAGTGGAAAAAGGAATACATTCAAATATAAACTACACAGAAGCATTCTGTGAAACTTCTTTCTGATCTGAGCATTCAGCTAACAGAGTTAAACCATACTTTTGATTGAGCAGTTTTGAAACACTCTGTCTGTAGAAAATGCAACTGGACATTCGTAGCGCTAAGTGGGTAATAGTGGAAAAAAGAATATGTTCAAATATAAACTACACAGAAGCATTGTATGAAACTTCTTTCTGTTCTGTGCATTCAACTAACAGAGTTGAACCTTACTTTTGATTGAGCCTTTCTGAAACACTCTTTCTGTAGAAACTGCAATTGGACATTCTGAGCGCTAAGAGGCCTCTATTGGGAAAAATAATATCTTCAAATAAAAACTACACAGAAGCATTGTGTGAAACTTATTTCTGATATGTTCATTAAGCTAACAGAGTTAAACCATACTTTTGATTGCGCAGTTCTGAACACTCTTTCTGTAGAAAATGCAAGCGGACATTCGGAGCGCTAAGAGGGTAATAGTGGAATAAGAAATATATTCAAATATAAACTACACAGTAGCATTCTGTGAAAATTCTTTCTGTTCTGTGCATTCAACTAACAGAGTTGAACCTTACTTTTGATTGAGCCGTTCTGAAACACTCTTTCTGTAGAAACTGCAATTGGACATGCTAAGCGCTAAGAGGCCTACATTGGGAAAAAGAATATCTTCAAATAAAAACTACACAGATGCATTCTGTGAAACTTATTTCTGATCTGTAAATTCAGTTAACAGAGATAAAACATATTTTTGATTGACCAGTTATGAAACACTCTTTTTGTAGAAAATGCAAGTGGAGATTCGGAGCGCTAAGGGGGTAATAGTGGAAAAAGAAATGTCTTCAAATATAAACTACACAGAATCATTCGGTGGAACTTCTTTCTGATCTGTGCATTCAGCTAACAGAGTTAAACCATACTTTTGATTGAGCAGATCTGAACACTCTTTCTGTTGAAAATGCAACTGGACATTTGGAGCGCTAAGAGCGTATTAGTGGAAAAAGGAATATATTCAAATATAAACTACACAGAAGCATTCTGTGAAACTTCTTTCTGATCTGAGCATTCAGCTAACAGAGTTAAACCATACTTTTGATTGAGCAGTTTTGAAACACTCTGTCTGTAGAAAATGCAACTGGACATTCGTAGCGCTAAGTGGGTAATAGTGGAAAAGAGAATATGTTCAAATATAAACTACACAGAAGCATTGTATGAAACTACTTTCTGTTCTGTGCATTCAACTAACAGAGTTGAACCTTACTTTTGATTGAGCCGTTCTGAAACACTCTTTCTGTAGAAACTGCAATTGGACATTCTGAGCGCTAAGAGGCCTATATTGGGAAAAAGAATGTCTACAAATAAAAACTACACAGAAGAATTGTGTGAAACTTCTTTCTGTTCTGTTTGTTCAACTAAAAGAGTTGAACCTTAGTTTTGATTGAGCCGTTCTGAAACACTCTTTCTGTAGAAAATGCAAGTGGAGATTCGGAGCGATAAGAGGGTAATAGTGGAAAAAGGAATGTCTCCAAATATAAACTACACAGAATCATTCTGTGAAACTTATTTCTGATCTGTGCATTCAGCTAACAGAGTTAAACCATACTTTTGATTGAGCAGATCTGAACACTCTTTCTGTAGAAAATGCAACTGGACATTTGGAGCGCTAAGAGAGTAGTAGTGGAAAAAGGAATACATTCAAATATAAACTACACAGAAGCATTCTGTGAAACTTCTTTCTGATCTGAGCATTCAGCTAACAGAGTTAAACCATACTTTTGATTGAGCAGTTTTGAAACACTCTGTCTGTAGAAAATGCAACTGGACATTCGTAGCGCTAAGTGGGTAATAGTGGAAAAAGGAATATGTTCAAATATAAACTACACAGAAGCATTGTATGAAACTTCTTTCTGTTCTGTGCATTCAACTAACAGAGTTGAACCTTACTTTTGATTGAGCCTTTCTGAAACACTCTTTCTGTAGAAACTGCAATTGGACATTCTGAGCGCTAAGAGGCCTCTATTGGGAAAAATAATATCTTCAAATAAAAACTACACAGAAGCATTGTGTGAAACTTATTTCTGATATGTTCATTAAGCTAACAGAGTTAAACCATACTTTTGATTGCGCAGTTCTGAACACTCTTTCTGTAGAAAATGCAAGTGGACATTCGGAGCGCTAAGAGGGTAATAGTGGAAAAAGGAATATATTCAAATATAAACTACACAGTAGCATTCTGTGAAAATTCTTTCTGTTCTGTGCATTCAACTAACAGAGTTGAACCTTACTTTTGATTGAGCCGTTCTGAAACACTCTTTCTGTAGAAACTGCAATTGGACATGCTAAGCGCTAAGAGGCCTACATTGGGAAAAAGAATATCTTCAAATAAAAACTACACAGATGCATTCTGTGAAACTTATTTCTGATCTGTAAGTTCAGTTAACAGAGATAAAACATATTTTTGATTGAGCAGTTATGAAACACTCTTTTTGAAGAAAATGCAAGTGGAGATTCGGAGCGCTAAGAGGGTAATAGTGGAAAAAGGGATGTCTTCAAATATAAACTACACAGAATCATTCGGTGAAACTTCTTTCTGATCTGTGAATTCAGCTAACAGAGTTAAACCATACTTTTGATTGAGCAGATCTGAACACTCTTTCTGTTGAAAATGCAACTGGACATTTGGAGCGCTAAGAGCGTAGTAGTGGAAAAAGGAATATATTCAAATATAAACTACACAGAAGCATTCTGTGAAACTTCTTTCCGATCTGAGCATACAGCTAACAGAGTTAAACCATACTTTTGATTGAGCGGTTTTGAAACACTCTGTCTGTAGAAAATGCAATTGGACATTCGTAGCGCTAAGTGGGTAATAGTGGAAAAGAGAATATGTTCAAATATAAACTACACAGAAGCATTGTATGAAGCTTCTTTCTGTTCTGTGCATTCAACTAACAGAGTTGAACCTTACTTTTGATTGAGCCTTACTGAAACACTCTTTCTGTAGAAAATGCAATTGGACATTCTGAGCGCTAAGAGGCCTATATTGGGGAAAAGAATGTCTACAAATAAAAACTACCCAGAAGAATTGTGTGAAACTTCTTTCTGTTCTGTTTGTTCAACTAAAAGTGTTGAACCTTAGTTTTGATTGAGCCGTTCTGAAACACTCTTTCTGTAGAAAATGCAAGTGGAGATTCGGAGCGCTAAGAGGGTAATAGTGGAAAAAGGAATGTCTCCAAATATAAACTACACAGAATCATTCTGTGAAACTTCTTTCTTATCTGTGCATTCAGCTAACAGAGTTAAACCATACTTTTGATTGAGCAGATCTGAACACTCTTTCTGTAGAAAATGCAACTGGACATTTGGAGCGCTAAGAGAATAGTAGTGGAAAAAGGAATATATTCAAATATAAACTACACAGAAGCATTCTGTGAAACTTCTTTCTGATCTGAGCATTCAGCTAACAGAGTTAAAACATACTTTTGATTGAGCAGTTTTGAAACACTCTGTCTGTAGAAAATGCAACTGGACATTCGTAGCTCTAAGTGGGTAATAGTGGAAAAAAGAATATGTTCAAATATAAACTACACAGAAGCATTGTATGAAACTTCTTTCTGTTCTGTGCATTCAACTAACAGAGTTGAACCTTACTTTTGATTGAGCCTTTCTGAAACACTCTTTCTGTAGAAAATGCAATTGGACATTCTGAGCGCTAAGAGGCCTCTATTGGGAAAAATAATATCTTCAAATAAAAACTACACAGAAGCATTGTGTGAAACTTATTTCTGATATTCATTAAGCTAACAGAGTTAAACCATACTTTTGATTGCGCAGTTCTGAACACTCTTTCTGTAGAAAATGCAAGGG
The DNA here is from genome assembly GCF_028878055.3 of Symphalangus syndactylus. NCBI lineage: Eukaryota > Metazoa > Chordata > Mammalia > Primates > Hylobatidae > Symphalangus > Symphalangus syndactylus. The sequence goes on along the minus strand of NC_072423.2, from coordinate 2,555,654 downwards.
GACATTCGGAGCGCTAAGAGGGTAATAGTGGAAAAAGGAATATATTCATATATAAACTACACAGTAGCATTCTGTGAAAACTCTTTCTGTTCTGTGCATTCAGCTAACAGAGTTGAACCTTACTTTTGATTGAGCCGTTCTGAAACACTCTTTCTGTAGAAACTGCAATTGGACATGCTAAGCGCTAAGAGGCCTACATTGGGAAAAAGAATATCTTCAAATAAAAACTACACAGATGCATTCTGTGAAACTTATTTCTGATCTGTAAATTCAGTTAACAGAGATAAAACATATTTTTGATTGAGCAGTTATGAAACACACTTTTTGTAGAAAATGCAAGTGGAGATTCGGAGCGCTAAGAGGGTAATAGTGGAAAAAGGAATGTCTTCAAATATAAACTACACAGAATCATTCGGTGAAGCTTCTTTCTGATCTGTGCATTCAGCTAACAGAGTTAAACCATACTTTTGATTGAGCAGATCTGAACACTCTTTCTGTTGAAAATGCAACTGGACATTTGGAGCGCTAAGAGCGTAGTAGTGGAAAAAGGAATATATTCAAATATAAACTACACAGAAGCATTCTGTGAAACTTCTTTCTGATCTGAGCATTCAGCTAACAGAGTTAAACCACACTTTTGATTGAGCAGTTTTGAAACACTCTGTCTGTAGAAAATGCAACTGGACATTCGTAGCGCTAAGTGTGTAATAGTGGAAAAAAGTATATGTTCAAATATAAACTACACAGAAGCATTGTATGAAACTTCTTTCTGTTCTGTGCATTCAACTAACAGAGTTGAACCTTACTTTTGATTGAGCCTTTCTGAAACACTCTTTCTGTAGAAACTGCAATTGGACATTCTGAGCGCTAAGAGGCCTATATTGGGAAAAATAATATCTTCAAATAAAAACTATACAGAAGCATTGTGTGAAACTTATTTCTGATATGTTCATTAAGCTAACAGAGTTAAACCATACTTTTGATTGTGCAGTTCTGAACACTCTTTCTGTAGAAAATGCAAGTGGACATTCGGAGCGCTAAGAGGGTAATAGTGGAAAAAGGAATATATTCAAATATAAACTACACAGTAGCATTCTGTGAAAACTCTTTCTGTTCTGTGCATTCAGCTAACAGAGTTGAACCTTACTTTTGATTGAGCCGTTCTGAAACACTCTTTCTGTAGAAACTGCAATTGGACATGCTAAGCGCTAAGAGGCCTACATTGGGAAAAATAATATCTTCAAATAAAAACTACACAGATGCATACTGTGAAACTTATTTCTGATCTGTAAATTCAGTTAACGGAGATAAAACATATTTTTGATTGACCAGTTATGAAACACTCTTTTTGTAGAAAATGCAAGTGGAGATTCGGAGCGCTAAGGGGGTAATAGTGGAAAAAGGAATGTCTTCAAATATAAACTACACAGAATCATTCGGTGGAAGTTCTTTCTGATCTGTGCATTCAGCTAACAGAGTTAAACCATACTTTTATTGAGCAGATCTGAACACTCTTTCTGTTGAAAATGCAACTGGACATTTGGAGCGCTAAGAGCGTATTACTGGAAAAAGGAATATATTCAAATATAAACTACACAGAAGCATTCTGTGAAACTTCTTTCTGATCTGAGCATTCAGCTAACAGAGTTAAACCATACTTTTGATTGAGCAGTTTTGAAACACTCTGTCTGTAGAAAATGCAACTGGACATTCGTAGCGCTAAGTGGGTAATAGTGGAAAAGAGAATATGTTCAAATATAAACCACACAGAAGCATTGTATGAAACTACTTTCTGTTCTGTGCATTCAACTAACAGAGTTGAACCTTACTTTTGATTGAGCCGTTCTGAAACACTCTTTCTGTAGAAACTGCAATTGGACATTCTGAGCGCTAAGAGGCCTATATTGGGAAAAAGAATGTCTACAAATAAAAACTACACAGAAGAATTTTGTGAAACTTCTTTCTGTTCTGTTTGTTCAACTAAAAGAGTTGAACCTTAGTTTTGATTGAGCCGTTCTGAAACACTCTTTCTGTAGAAAATGCAAGTGGAGATTCGGAGCGCTAAGAGGGTAATAGTGGAAAAAGGAATGTCTCCAAATATAAACTACACAGAATCATTCTGTGAAACTTCTTTCTGATCTGTGCATTCAGCTAACAGAGTTAAACCATACTTTTGATTGAGCAGATCTGAACACTCTTTCTGTAGAAAATGCAACTGGACATTTGGAGCGCTAAGAGCGTAGTAGTGGAAAAAGGAATATATTCAAATATAAACTACACAGAAGCATTCTGTGAAACTACTTTCTGATCTGAGCATTCAGCTAACAGAGTTAAACCATACTTTTGATTGCGCAGTTCTGAACACTCTTTCTGTAGAAAATGCAAGTGGACATTCGGAGCGCTAAGAGGGTAATAGTGGAAAAAGGAATATATTCAAATATAAACTACACAGTAGCATTCTGTGAAAACTCTTTCTGTTCTGTGCATTCAGCTAACAGAGTTGAACCTTACTTTTGATTGAGCCGTTCTGAAACACTCTTTCTGTAGAAACTGCAACTGGACATGCTAAGCGCTAAGAGGCCTACATTGGGAAAAAGAATATCTTCAAATAAAAACTACACAGATGCATTCTGTGAAACTTATTTCTGATCTGTAAATTCAGTTAACAGAGATAAAACATATTTTTGATTGAGCAGTTACGAAACACTCTTTTTGTAGAAAATGCAAGTGGAGATTCGGAGCGCTAAGAGGGTAATAGTGGAAAAAGGAATGTCTTCAAATATAAACTACACAGAATCATTCGGTGAAACTTCTTTCTGATCTGTGCATTCAGCTAACAGAGTTAAACCATACTTTTGATTGAGCAGATCTGAACACTCTTTCTGTTGAAAATGCAACTGGACATTTGGAGCGCTAAGAGCGTAGTAGTGGAAAAAGGAATATATTCAAATATAAACTACACAGAAGCATTCTGTGAAACTTCTTTCTGATCTGAGCATTCAGCTAACTGAGTTAAACCATACTTTTGATTGAGCAGTTTTGAAACACTCTGTCTGTAGAAAATGCAACTGGACATTCGTAGCGCTAAGTGTGTAATAGTGGAAAAAATTATATGTTCAAATATAAACTACACAGAAGCATTGTATGAAACTTCTTTCTGTTCTGTGCATTCAACTAACAGAGTTGAACCTTACTTTTGATTGAGCCGTTCTGAAACACTCTTTCTGTAGAAACTGCAATTGGACATTCTGAGCGCTAAGAGGCATATATTGGGAAAAAGAGTGTCTACAAATAAAAACTACACAGAAGAATTGTGTGAAACTTCTTTCTGTTCTGTTTGTTCAACTAAAAGAGTTGAACCTTAGTTTTGATTGAGCCGTTCTGAAAAACTCTTTCTGTAGAAAATGCAAGTGGAGATTTGGAGCGCTAAGAGGGTAATAGTGGAAAAAGGAATGTCTCCAAATATAAACTACACAGAATCATTCTGTGAAACTTCTTTCTGATCTGTGCATTCAGCTAACAGAGTTAAACCATACTTTTGATTGAGCAGATCTGAACACTCTTTCTGTAGAAAATGCAACTGGACATTTGGAGCGCTAAGAGAGTAGTAGTGGAAAAAGGAATATATTCAAATATAAACTACACAGAAGCATTCTGTGAAACTTCTTTCTGATCTGAGCATTCAGCTAACAGAGTTAAACCATACTTTTGATTGAGCAGTTTTGAAACACTCTGTCTGTAGAAAATGCAACTGGACATTCGTAGCGCTAAGTGGGTAATAGTGGAAAAAAGAATATGTTCAAATATAAACTACACAGAAGCATTGTATGAAACTTCTTTCTGTTCTGTGCATTCAACTAACAGAGTTGAACCTTACTTTTGATTGAGCCTTTCTGAAACACTCTTTCTGTAGAAACTGCAATTGGACATTCTGAGCGCTAAGAGGCCTCTATTGGGAAAAATAATATCTTCAAATAAAAACTACACAGAAGCATTGTGTGAAACTTATTTCTGATATGTTCATTAAGCTAACAGAGTTAAACCATACTTTTGATTGCGCAGTTCTGAACACTCTTTCTGTAGAAAATGCAAGTGGACATTCGGAGCGCTAAGAGGGTAATAGTGGAAAAAGGAATATATTCAAATATAAACTACACAGTAGTATTCTGTGAAAACTCTTTCTGTTCTGTGCATTCAGCTAACAGAATTGAACCTTACTTTTGATTGAGCCGTTCTGAAACACTCTTTCTGTAGAAACTGCAATTGGACATGCTAACCGCTAAGAGGCCTACATTGGGGAAAAGAATATCTTCAAATAAAAACTACACAGATGCATTCTGTGAAACTTATTTCTGATCTGTAAATTCAGTTAACAGAGATAAAACATATTTTTGATTGAGCAGTTATGAAACACTCTTTTTGTAGAAAATGCAAGTGGAGATTCGGAGCGCTAAGAGGGTAATAGTGGAAAAAGGAATGTCTTCAAATATAAACTACACAGAATCATTCGGTGAAACTTCTTTCTGATCTGTGCATTCAGCTAACAGAGTTAAACCATACTTTTGATTGAGCAGATCTGAACACTCTTTCTGTTGAAAATGCAACTGGACATTTGGAGCGCTAAGAGCGTAGTAGTGGAAAAAGGAATATATTCAAATATAAACTACACAGAAGCATTCTGTGAAACTTCTTTCTGATCTGAGCATTCAGCTAACAGAGTTAAACCATACTTTTGATTGAGCAGTTTTGAAACACTCTGTCTGTAGAAAATGCAACTGGACATTCGTAGCGCTAAGTGGGTAATAGTGGAAAAAAGAATATGTTCAAATATAAACTACACAGAAGCATTGTATGAAACTTCTTTCTGTTCTGTGCATTCAACTAACAGAGTTGAACCTTACTTTTGATTGAGCCGTTCTGAAACACTCTTTCTGTAGAAACTGCAATTGGACATTCTGAGCGCTAAGAGGCCTATATTGGGAAAAAGAATGTCTACAAATAAAAACTACACAGAAGAATTTTGTGAAACTTCTTTCTGTTCTGTTTGTTCAACTAAAAGAGTTGAACCTTAGTTTTGATTGAGCCGTTCTGAAACACTCTTTCTGTAGAAAATGCAAGTGGAGATTCGGAGCGCTAAGAGGGTAATAGTGGAAAAAGGAATGTCTCCAAATATAAACTACACAGAATCATTCTGTGAAACTTCTTTCTGATCTGTGCATTCAGCTAACAGAGTTAAACCATACTTTTGATTGAGCAGATCTGAACACTCTTTCTGTAGAAAATGCAACTGGACATTTGGAGCGCTAAGAGAGTAGTAGTGGAAAAAGGAATATATTCAAATATAAACTACACAGAAGCATTCTGTGAAACTACTTTCTGATCTGGGCATTCAGCTAACAGAGTTAAAGCATAATTTTGATTGAGCAGTTTTGAAACACTCTGTCTGTAGAAAATGCAACTGGACATTCGTAGCGCTAAGTGGGTAATAGTGGAAAAAAGAATATGTTCAAATATAAACTACACAGAAGCATTGTATGAAACTTCTTTCTGTTCTGTGCATTCAACTAACAGAGTTGAACCTTACTTTTGATTGAGCCTTTCTGAAACACTCTTTCTGTAGAAACTGCAATTGGACATTCTGAGCGCTAAGAGGCCTCTATTGGGAAAAATAATATCTTCAATTAAAAACTACACAGAAGCATTGTGTGAAACTTATTTCTGATATGTTCATTAAGCTAACAGAGTTAAACCATACTTTTGATTGCGCAGTTCTGAACACTCTTTCTGTAGAAAATGCAAGTGGACATTCGGAGCGCTAAGAGGGTAATAGTGGAAAAAGGAATATATTCAAATATAAACTACACAGTAGCATTCTGTGAAAACTCTTTCTGTTCTGTGCATTCAGCTAACAGAGTTGAACCTTACTTTTGATTGAGCCGTTCTGAAACACTCTTTCTGTAGAAACTGCAATTGGACATGCTAAGCGCTAAGAGGCCTACATTGGGAAAAAGAATATCTTCAAATAAAAACTACACAGATGCACTCTGTGAAACTTATTTCTGATCTGTAAATTCAGTTAACAGAGATAAAACATATTTTTGATTGAGCAGTTATGAAACACTCTTTTTTTAGAAAATGCAAGTGGAGATTCGGAGCGCTAAGAGGGTAATAGTGGAAAAAGTAATGTCTTCAAATATAAACTAGACAGAATCATTCGGTGAAACTTCTTTCTGTTCTGTGCATTCAGCTAACAGAGTTAAACCATACTTTTGATTGAGCAGATCTGAACACTCTTTCTGTTGAAAATGCAACTGGACATTTGGAGCGCTAAGAGCGTAGTAGTGGAAAAAGGAATATATTCAAATATAAACTACACAGAAGCATTCTGTGAAACTTCTTTCTGATCTGAGCATTCAGCTAACAGAGTTAAACCATACTTTTGATTGAGCAGTTTTGAAACTCTCTGTCTGTAGGAAATGCAACTGGACATTCGTAGCGCTAAGTGGGTAATAGTGGAAAAAAGAATATGTTCAAATATAAACTACACAGAAGCATTGTATGAAACTACTTTCTGTTCTGTGCATTCAAATAACAGAGTTGAACCTTACTTTTGATTGAGCCGTTCTGAAACACTCTTTCTGTAGAAACTGCAATTGGACATTCTGAGCGCTAAGAGGCCTATATTGGGAAAAAGAATGTCTACAAATAAAAACTACACAGAAGAATTGTGTGAAACTACTTTCTGTTCTGTTTGTTCAACTAAAAGATTTGAACCTTAGTTTTGATTGAGCCGTTCTGAAACACTCTTTCTGTAGAAAATGCAAGTGGAGATTCGGAGCGCTAAGAGGGTAATAGTGGAAAAAGGAATGTCTCCAAATATAAACTACACAGAATCATTCTGTGAAACTTCTTTCTGATCTGTGCATTCAGCTAACAGAGTTAAACCATACTTTTGATTGAGCAGATCTGAACACTCTTTCTGTAGAAAATGCAACTGGACATTTGGAGCGCCAAGAGAGTAGTAGTGGAAAAAGGAATATATTCAAATACAAACTACACAGAAGCATTCTGTGAAACTTCTTTCTGATCTGAGCATTCAGCTAACAGAGTTAAACCATACTTTTGATTGCGCAGTTCTGAACACTCTTTCTGTAGAAAATGCAAGTGGACATTTGGAGCGCTAAGAGCGTAGTAGTGGAAAAAGGAATATATTCAAATATAAACTACACAGAAGCATTCTGTGAAACTTCTTTCTGATCTGAGCATTCAGCTAACTGAGTTAAACCATACTTTTGATTGAGCAGTTTTGAAAAACTCTGTGTGTAGAAAATGCAACTGGACATTCGTAGCGCTAAGTGTGTAATAGTGGAAAAAAGTATATGTTCAAATATAAACTACACAGAAGCATTGTATGAAACTTCTTTCTGTTCTGTGCATTCAACTAACAGAGTTGAACCTTACTTTTGATTGAGCCGTTCTGAAACACTCTTTCTGTAGAAACTGCAATTGGACATTCTGAGCGCTAAGAGGCATATATTGGGAAAAAGAGTGTCTACAAATAAAAACTACACAGAAGAATTGTGTGAAACTTCTTTCTGTTCTGTTTGTTCAACTAAAAGAGTTGAACCTTAGTTTTGATTGAGCCGTTCTGAAAAACTCTTTCTGTAGAAAATGCAAGTGGAGATTTGGAGCGCTAAGAGTGTAATAGTGGAAAAAGGAATGTCTCCAAATATAAACTACACAGAACCATTCTGTGAAACTTCTTTCTGATCTGTGCATTCAGCTAACAGAGTTAAACCATACTTTTGATTGAGCAGATCTGAACACTCTTTCTGTAGAAAATGCAACTGGACATTTGGAGCGCTAAGAGAGTAGTAGTGGAAAAAGGAATATATTCAAATATAAACTACACAGAAGCATTCTGTGAAACTTCTTTCTGATCTGAGCATTCAGCTAACAGAGTTAAACCATACTTTTGATTGAGCAGTTTTGAAACACTCTGTCTGTAGAAAATGCAACTGGACATTCGTAGCGCTAAGTGGGTAATAGTGGAAAAAAGAATATGTTCAAATATAAACTACACAGAAGCATTGTATGAAACTTCTTTCTGTTCTGTGCATTCAACTAACAGAGTTGAACCTTACTTTTGATTGAGCCTTTCTGAAACACTCTTTCTGTAGAAACTGCAATTGGACATTCTGAGCGCTAAGAGGCCTCTATTGGGAAAAATAATATCTTCAAATAAAAACTACACAGAAGCATTGTGTGAAACTTATTTCTGATATGTTCATTAAGCTAACAGAGTTAAAACATACTTTTGATTGCGCAGTTCTGAACACTCTTTCTGTAGAAAATGCAAGTGTACATTCGGAGCGCTAAGAGGGTAATAGTGGAAAAAGGAATATATTCAAATATAAACTACACAGTAGTATTCTGGGAAAACTCTTTCTGTTCTGTGCATTCAGCTAACAGAATTGAACCTTACTTTTGATTGAGCCGTTCTGAAACACTCTTTCTGTAGAAACTGCAATTGGACATGCTAACCGCTAAGAGGCCTACATTGGGAAAAAGAATATCTTCATATAAAAACTACACAGATGCATTCTGTGAAACTTATTTCTGATCTGTAAATTCAGTTAACAGAGATAAAACATATTTTTGATTGAGCAGTTATGAAACACTCTTTTTGTAGAAAATGCAAGTGGAGATTCGGAGCGCTAAGAGGGTAATAGTGGAAAAAGGAATGTCTTCAAATATAAACTACACAGAATCATTCGGTGAAACTTCTTTCTGATCTGTGCATTCAGCTAACAGAGTTAAACCATACTTTTGATTGAGCAGATCTGAACACTCTTTCTGTTGAAAATGCAACTGGACATTTGGAGCGCTAAGAGCGTAGTAGTGGAAAAAGGAATATATTCAAATATAAACTACACAGAAGCATTCTGTGAAACTTCTTTCTGATCTGAGCATTCAGCTAACAGAGTTAAACCATACTTTTGATTGAGCAGTTTTGAAACACTCTGTCTGTAGAAAATGCAACTGGACATTCGTAGCGCTAAGTGGGTAATAGTGGAAAAAGGAATATGTTCAAATATAAACTACACAGAAGCATTGTATGAAACTACTTTCTGTTCTGTGCATTCAAATAACAGAGTTGAACCTTACTTTTGATTGAGCCGTTCTGAAACACTCTTTCTGTAGAAACTGCAATTGGACATTCTGAGCGCTAAGAGGCCTATATTGGGAAAAAGAATGTCTACAAATAAAAACTACACAGAAGAATTGTGTGAAACTTCTTTCTGTTCTGTTTGTTCAACTAAAAGAGTTGAACCTTAGTTTTGATTGAGCCGTTCTGAAACACACTTTCTGTAGAAAATGCAAGTGGAGATTCGGAGCGCTAAGAGGGTAATAGTGGAAAAAGGAATGTCTCCAAATATAAACTACACAGAATCATTCTGTGAAACTTCTTTCTGATCTGTGCATTCAGCTAACAGAGTTAAACCATACTTTTGATTGAGCAGATCTGAACACTCTTTCTGTAGAAAATGCAACTGGACATTTGGAGCGCCAAGAGAGTAGTAGTGGAAAAAGGAATATATTCAAATATAAACTACACAGAAGCATTCTGTGAAACTTCTTTCTGATCTGAGCATTCAGCTAACAGAGTTAAACCATACTTTTGATTGAGCAGTTTTGAAACACTCTGTCTGTAGAAAATGCAACTGGACATTCGTAGCGCTAAGTGGGTAATAGTGGAAAAAAGTATATGTTCAAATATAAACTACACAGAAGCATTGTATGAAACTTCTTTCTGTTCTGTGCATTCAACTAACAGAGTTGAACCTTACTTTTGATTGAGCCTTTCTGAAACACTCTTTCTGTAGAAACTGCAATTGGACATTCTGAGCGCTAAGAGGCCTATATTGGGAAAAATAATATCTTCAAATAAAAACTACACAGAGGCGTTGTGTGACACTTATTTCTGATATGTTCATTAAGCTAACAGAGTTAAACCATACTTTTGATTGCGCAGTTCTGAACACTCTTTCTGTAGAAAATGCAAGTGGACATTCGGAGCGCTAAGAGGGTAATAGTGGAAAAAGGGATATATTCAAATACAAACTACACAGTAGCATTCTGTGAAAATTCTTTCTGTTCTGTGCATTCAACTAACAGAGTTGAACCTTACTTTTGATTGAGCCGTTCTGAAACACTCTTTCTGTAGAAACTGCAATTGGACATTCTGAGCGCTAAGAGGCCTATACTGGGAAAAAGAATGTCTACAAATAAAAACTACACAGAAGAATTTTGTGAAACTTCTTTCTGTTCTGTTTGTTCAACTAAAAGAGTTGAACCTTAGTTTTGATTGAGCCGTTCTGAAACACTCTTTCTGTAGAAAATGCAAGTGGAGATTCGGAGCGCTAAGAGGGTAATAGTGGAAAAAGGAATGTCTCCAAATATAAACTACACAGAATCATTCTGTGAAACTTCTTTCTGATCTGTGCATTCAGCTAACAGAGTTAAACCATACTTTTGATTGAGCAGATCTGAACACTCTTTCTGTAGAAAATGCAACTGGACATTTGGAGCGCTAAGAGAGTAGTAGTGGAAAAAGGAATATATTCAAATATAAACTACACAGAAGCATTCTGTGAAACTACTTTCTGATCTGGGCATTCAGCTAACAGAGTTAAAGCATAATTTTGATTGAGCAGTTTTGAAACACTCTGTCTGTAGAAAATGCAACTGGACATTCGTAGCGCTAAGTGGGTAATAGTGGAAAAAAGAATATGTTCAAATATAAACTACACAGAAGCATTGTATGAAACTTCTTTCTGTTCTGTGCATTCAACTAACAGAGTTGAACCTTACTTTTGATTGAGCCTTTCTGAAACACTCTTTCTGTAGAAACTGCAATTGGACATTCTGAGCGCTAAGAGGCCTCTATTGGGAAAAATAATATCTTCAAATAAAAACTACACAGAGGCGTTGTGTGACACTTATTTCTGATATGTTCATTAAGCTAACAGAGTTAAACCATACTTTTGATTGCGCAGTTCTGAACACTCTTTCTGTAGAAAATGCAAGTGGACATTCGGAGCGCTAAGAGGGTAATAGTGGAAAAAGGGATATATTCAAATACAAACTACACAGTAGCATTCTGTGAAAATTCTTTCTGTTCTGTGCATTCAACTAACAGAGTTGAACCTTACTTTTGATTGAGCCGTTCTGAAACTCTCTTTCTGTAGAAACTGCAATTGGACATGCTAAGCGCTAAGAGGCCTACATTGGGAAAAAGAATATCTTCAAATAAAAACTACACAGATGCACTCTGTGAAACTTATTTCTGATCTGTAAATTCAGTTAACAGAGATAAAACATATTTTTGATTGAGCAGTTATGAAACACTCTTTTTGTAGAAAATGCAAGTGGAGATTCGGAGCGCTAAGAGGGTAATAGTGGAAAAAGGAATGTCTTCAAATATAAACTACACAGAATAATTCGGTGAAACTTCTTTCTGATCTGTGCATTCAGCTAACAGAGTTAAAGCATACTTTTGATTGAGCAGATCTGAACACTCTTGCTGTTGAAAATGCAACTGGACATTTGGAGCGCTAAGAGCGTAGTAGTGGAAAAAGGAATATATTCAAATATAAACTACACAGAAGCATTCTGTGAAACTTCTTTCTGATCTGAGCATTCAGCTAACAGAGTTAAACCATAATTTTGATTGAGCAGTTTTGAAACACTCTGTCTGTTGAAAATGCAACTGGACATTCGTAGCACTAAGTGGGTAATAGTGGAAAAAAGAATATGTTCAAATATAAACTACACAGAAGCATTGTATGAAACTTCTTTCTGTTCTGTGCATTCAACTAACAGAGTTGAACCTTACTTTTGATTGAGCCGTTCTGAAACACTCTTTCTGTAGAAACTGCAATTGGACATTCTGAGCGCTAAGAGGCCTATATTGGGAAAAAGAATGTCTACAAATAAAAACTACACAGAAGAATTTTGTGAAACTTCTTTCTGTTCTGTTTGTTCAACTAAAAGAGTTGAACCTTAGTTTTGATTGAGCCGTTCTGAAACACTCTTTCTGTAGAAAATGCAAGTGGAGATTCGGAGCGCTAAGAGGGTAATAGTGGAAAAAGGAATGTCTCCAAATATAAACTACACAGAATCATTCTGTGAAACTTCTTTCTGATCTGTGCATTCAGCTAACAGAGTTAAACCATACTTTTGATTGAGCAGATCTGAACACTCTTTCTGTAGAAAATGCAACTGGACATTTGGAGCGCTAAGAGCGTAGTAGTGGAAAAAGGAATATATTCAAATATAAACTACACAGAAGCATTCAGTGAAACTACTTTCTGATCTGAGCATTCAGCTAACAGAGTTAAACCATACTTTTGATTGCGCAGTTCTGAACACTCTTTCTGTAGAAAATGCAAGTGGACATTCGGAGCGCTAAGAGGGTAATAGTGGAAAAAGTAATATATTCAAATATAAACTACACAGTAGCATTCTGTGAAAACTCTTTCTGTTCTGTGCATTCAGCTAACAGAGTTGAACCTTACTTTTGATTGAGCCGTTCTGAAACACTCTTTCTGTAGAAACTGCAATTGGACATGCTAAGCGCTAAGAGGCCTACATTGGGAAAAAGAATATCTTCAAATAAAAACTACACAGATGCATTCTGTGAAACTTATTTCTGATCTGTAAATTCAGTTAACAGAGATAAAACATATTTTTGATTGAGCAGTTACGAAACACTCTTTTTGTAGAAAATGCAAGTGGAGATTCGGAGCGCTAAGAGGGTAATAGTGGAAAAAGGAATGTCTTCAAATATAAACTACACAGAATCATTCGGTGAAACTTCTTTCTGATCTGTGCATTCAGCTAACAGAGTTAAACCATACTTTTGATTGAGCAGATCTGAACACTCTTTCTGTTGAAAATGCAACTGGACATTTGGAGCGCTAAGAGCGTAGTAGTGGAAAAAGGAATATATTCAAATATAAACTACACAGAAGCATTCTGTGAAACTTCTTTCTGATCTGAGCATTCAGCTAACTGAGTTAAACCATACTTTTGATTGAGCAGTTTTGAAACACTCTGTCTGTAGAAAATGCAACTGGACATTCGTAGCGCTAAGTGTGTAATAGTGGAAAAAAGTATATGTTCAAATATAAACTACACAGAAGCATTGTATGAAACTTCTTTCTGTTCTGTGCATTCAACTAACAGAGTTGAACCTTAGTTTTGATTGAGCCGTTCTGAAACACTCTTTCTGTAGAAACTGCAATTGGACATTCTGAGCGCTAAGAGGCATATATTGGGAAAAAGAGTGTCTACAAATAAAAACTACACGGAAGAATTGTGTGAAACTTCTTTCTGTTCTGTTTGTTCAACTAAAAGAGTTGAACCTTAGTTTTGATTGAGCCGTTCTGAAAAACTCTTTCTGTAGAAAATGCAAGTGGAGATTTGGAGCGCTAAGAGGGTAATAGTGGAAAAAGGAATGTCTCCAAATATAAACTACACAGAATCATTCTGTGAAACTTCTTTCTGATCTGTGCATTCAGCTAACAGAGTTAAACCATACTTTTGATTGAGCAGATCTGAACACTCTTTCTGTAGAAAATGCAACTGGACATTTGGAGCGCTAAGAGAGTAGTAGTGGAAAAAGGAATATATTCAAATATAAACTACACAGAAGCATTCTGTGAAACTTCTTTCTGATCTGAGCATTCAGCTAACAGAGTTAAACCATACTTTTGATTGAGCAGTTTTGAAACACTCTGTCTGTAGAAAATGCAACTGGACATTCGTAGCGCTAAGTGGGTAATAGTGGAAAAAAGAATATGTTCAAATATAAACTACACAGAAGCATTGTATGAAACTTCTTTCTGTTCTGTGCATTCAACTAACAGAGTTGAACCTTACTTTTGATTGAGCCTTTCTGAAACACTCTTTCTGTAGAAACTGCAATTGGACATTCTGAGCGCTAAGAGGCCTCTATTGGGAAAAATAATATCTTCAAATAAAAACTACACAGAAGCATTGTGTGAAACTTATTTCTGATATGTTCATTAAGCTAACAGAGTTAAACCATACTTTTGATTGCGCAGTTCTGAACACTCTTTCTGTAGAAAATGCAAGTGGACATTCGGAGCGCTAAGAGGGTAATAGTGGAAAAAGGAATATATTCAAATATAAACTACACAGTAGCATTCTGTGAAAACTCTTTCTGTTCTGTGCATTCAGCTAACAGAGTTGAACCTTACTTTTGATTGAGCCGTTCTGAAACACTCTTTCTGTAGACACTGCAATTGGACATGCTAACCGCTAAGAGGCCTACATTGGGAAAAAGAATATCTTCAAATAATAACTACACAGATGCATTCTGTGAAACTTATTTCTGATCTGTAAATTCAGTTAACAGAGATAAAACATATTTTTGATTGAGCAGTTATGAAACACTCTTTTTGTAGAAAATGCAAGTGGAGGTTCGGAGCGCTAAGAGGGTAATAGTGGAAAAAGGAATGTCTTCAAATATAAACTACACAGAATCATTCGGTGAAACTTATTTCTGATCTGTGCATTCAGCTAACAGAGTTAAACCATACTTTTGATTGAGCAGATCTGAACACTCTTTCTGTTGAAAACGGAACTGGACATTTGGAGCGCTAAGAGCGTAGTAGTGGAAAAAGGAATATATTCAAATATAAACTACACAGAAGCATTCTGTGAAACTTCTTTCTGATCTGAGCATTCAGCTAACAGAGTTAAACCATACTTTTGATTGAGCAGTTTTGAAACACTCTGTCTGTAGAAAATGCAACTGGACATTCGTAGCGCTAAGTGGTTAATAGTGGAAAAAAGAATATGTTCAAATATAAACTACACAGAAGCATTGTATGAAACTTCTTTCTGTTCTGTGCATTCAACTAACAGAGTTGAACCTTACTTTTGATTGAGCCGTTCTGAAACACTCTTTCTGTAGAAACTGCAATTGGACATTCTGAGCGCTAAGAGGCCTATATTGGGAAAAAGAATGTCTACAAATAAAAACTACACAGAAGAATTTTGTGAAACTTCTTTCTGTTCTGTTTGTTCAACTAAAAGAGTTGAACCTTAGTTTTGATTGAGCCGTTCTGAAACACTCTTTCTGTAGAAAATGCAAGTGGAGATTCGGAGCGCTAAGAGGGTAATAGTGGAAAAAGGAATGTCTCCAAATATAAACTACACAGAATCATTCTGTGAAACTTCTTTCTGATCTGTGCATTCAGCTAACAGAGTTAAACCATACTTTTGATTGAGCAGATCTGAACACTCTTTCTGTAGAAAATGCAACTGGACATTTGGAGCGCTAAGAGAGTAGTAGTGGAAAAAGGAATATATTCAAATATAAACTACACAGAAGCATTCTGTGAAACTACTTTCTGATCTGGGCATTCAGCTAACAGAGTTAAAGCATAATTTTGATTGAGCAGTTTTGAAACACTCTGTCTGTAGAAAATGCAACTGGACATTCGTAGCGCTAAGTGGGTAATAGTGGAAAAAAGAATATGTTCAAATATAAACTACACAGAAGCATTGTATGAAACTTCTTTCTGTTCTGTGCATTCAACTAACAGAGTTGAACCTTACTTTTGATTGAGCCTTTCTGAAACACTCTTTCTGTAGAAACTGCAATTGGACATTCTGAGCGCTAAGAGGCCTCTATTGGGAAAAATAATATCTTCAAATAAAAACTACACAGAGGCGTTGTGTGACACTTATTTCTGATATGTTCATTAAGCTAACAGAGTTAAACCATACTTTTGATTGCGCAGTTCTGAACACTCTTTCTGTAGAAAATGCAAGTGGACATTCGGAGCGCTAAGAGGGTAATAGTGGAAAAAGGGATATATTCAAATACAAACTACACAGTAGCATTCTGTGAAAATTCTTTCTGTTCTGTGCATTCAACTAACAGAGTTGAACCTTACTTTTGATTGAGCCGTTCTGAAACTCTCTTTCTGTAGAAACTGCAATTGGACATGCTAAGCGCTAAGAGGCCTACATTGGGAAAAAGAATATCTTCAAATAAAAACTACACAGATGCACTCTGTGAAACTTATTTCTGATCTGTAAATTCAGTTAACAGAGATAAAACATATTTTTGATTGAGCAGTTATGAAACACTCTTTTTGTAGAAAATGCAAGTGGAGATTCGGAGCGCTAAGAGGGTAATAGTGGAAAAAGGAATGTCTTCAAATATAAACTACACAGAATAATTCGGTGAAACTTCTTTCTGATCTGTGCATTCAGCTAACAGAGTTAAAGCATACTTTTGATTGAGCAGATCTGAACACTCTTGCTGTTGAAAATGCAACTGGACATTTGGAGCGCTAAGAGCGTAGTAGTGGAAAAAGGAATATATTCAAATATAAACTACACAGAAGCATTCTGTGAAACTTCTTTCTGATCTGAGCATTCAGCTAACAGAGTTAAACCATAATTTTGATTGAGCAGTTTTGAAACACTCTGTCTGTTGAAAATGCAACTGGACATTCGTAGCACTAAGTGGGTAATAGTGGAAAAAAGAATATGTTCAAATATAAACTACACAGAAGCATTGTATGAAACTTCTTTCTGTTCTGTGCATTCAACTAACAGAGTTGAACCTTACTTTTGATTGAGCCGTTCTGAAACACTCTTTCTGTAGAAACTGCAATTGGACATTCTGAGCGCTAAGAGGCCTATATTGGGAAAAAGAATGTCTACAAATAAAAACTACACAGAAGAATTTTGTGAAACTTCTTTCTGTTCTGTTTGTTCAACTAAAAGAGTTGAACCTTAGTTTTGATTGAGCCGTTCTGAAACACTCTTTCTGTAGAAAATGCAAGTGGAGATTCGGAGCGCTAAGAGGGTAATAGTGGAAAAAGGAATGTCTCCAAATATAAACTACACAGAATCATTCTGTGAAACTTCTTTCTGATCTGTGCATTCAGCTAACAGAGTTAAACCATACTTTTGATTGAGCAGATCTGAACACTCTTTCTGTAGAAAATGCAACTGGACATTTGGAGCGCTAAGAGCGTAGTAGTGGAAAAAGGAATATATTCAAATATAAACTACACAGAAGCATTCAGTGAAACTACTTTCTGATCTGAGCATTCAGCTAACAGAGTTAAACCATACTTTTGATTGCGCAGTTCTGAACACTCTTTCTGTAGAAAATGCAAGTGGACATTCGGAGCGCTAAGAGGGTAATAGTGGAAAAAGTAATATATTCAAATATAAACTACACAGTAGCATTCTGTGAAAACTCTTTCTGTTCTGTGCATTCAGCTAACAGAGTTGAACCTTACTTTTGATTGAGCCGTTCTGAAACACTCTTTCTGTAGAAACTGCAATTGGACATGCTAAGCGCTAAGAGGCCTACATTGGGAAAAAGAATATCTTCAAATAAAAACTACACAGATGCATTCTGTGAAACTTATTTCTGATCTGTAAATTCAGTTAACAGAGATAAAACATATTTTTGATTGAGCAGTTACGAAACACTCTTTTTGTAGAAAATGCAAGTGGAGATTCGGAGCGCTAAGAGGGTAATAGTGGAAAAAGGAATGTCTTCAAATATAAACTACACAGAATCATTCGGTGAAACTTCTTTCTGATCTGTGCATTCAGCTAACAGAGTTAAACCATACTTTTGATTGAGCAGATCTGAACACTCTTTCTGTTGAAAATGCAACTGGACATTTGGAGCGCTAAGAGCGTAGTAGTGGAAAAAGGAATATATTCAAATATAAACTACACAGAAGCATTCTGTGAAACTTCTTTCTGATCTGAGCATTCAGCTAACTGAGTTAAACCATACTTTTGATTGAGCAGTTTTGAAACACTCTGTCTGTAGAAAATGCAACTGGACATTCGTAGCGCTAAGTGTGTAATAGTGGAAAAAAGTATATGTTCAAATATAAACTACACAGAAGCATTGTATGAAACTTCTTTCTGTTCTGTGCATTCAACTAACAGAGTTGAACCTTAGTTTTGATTGAGCCGTTCTGAAACACTCTTTCTGTAGAAACTGCAATTGGACATTCTGAGCGCTAAGAGGCATATATTGGGAAAAAGAGTGTCTACAAATAAAAACTACACGGAAGAATTGTGTGAAACTTCTTTCTGTTCTGTTTGTTCAACTAAAAGAGTTGAACCTTAGTTTTGATTGAGCCGTTCTGAAAAACTCTTTCTGTAGAAAATGCAAGTGGAGATTTGGAGCGCTAAGAGGGTAATAGTGGAAAAAGGAATGTCTCCAAATATAAACTACACAGAATCATTCTGTGAAACTTCTTTCTGATCTGTGCATTCAGCTAACAGAGTTAAACCATACTTTTGATTGAGCAGATCTGAACACTCTTTCTGTAGAAAATGCAACTGGACATTTGGAGCGCTAAGAGAGTAGTAGTGGAAAAAGGAATATATTCAAATATAAACTACACAGAAGCATTCTGTGAAACTTCTTTCTGATCTGAGCATTCAGCTAACAGAGTTAAACCATACTTTTGATTGAGCAGTTTTGAAACACTCTGTCTGTAGAAAATGCAACTGGACATTCGTAGCGCTAAGTGGGTAATAGTGGAAAAAAGAATATGTTCAAATATAAACTACACAGAAGCATTGTATGAAACTTCTTTCTGTTCTGTGCATTCAACTAACAGAGTTGAACCTTACTTTTGATTGAGCCTTTCTGAAACACTCTTTCTGTAGAAACTGCAATTGGACATTCTGAGCGCTAAGAGGCCTCTATTGGGAAAAATAATATCTTCAAATAAAAACTACACAGAAGCATTGTGTGAAACTTATTTCTGATATGTTCATTAAGCTAACAGAGTTAAACCATACTTTTGATTGCGCAGTTCTGAACACTCTTTCTGTAGAAAATGCAAGTGGACATTCGGAGCGCTAAGAGGGTAATAGTGGAAAAAGGAATATATTCAAATATAAACTACACAGTAGCATTCTGTGAAAACTCTTTCTGTTCTGTGCATTCAGCTAACAGAGTTGAACCTTACTTTTGATTGAGCCGTTCTGAAACACTCTTTCTGTAGACACTGCAATTGGACATGCTAACCGCTAAGAGGCCTACATTGGGAAAAAGAATATCTTCAAATAATAACTACACAGATGCATTCTGTGAAACTTATTTCTGATCTGTAAATTCAGTTAACAGAGATAAAACATATTTTTGATTGAGCAGTTATGAAACACTCTTTTTGTAGAAAATGCAAGTGGAGGTTCGGAGCGCTAAGAGGGTAATAGTGGAAAAAGGAATGTCTTCAAATATAAACTACACAGAATCATTCGGTGAAACTTATTTCTGATCTGTGCATTCAGCTAACAGAGTTAAACCATACTTTTGATTGAGCAGATCTGAACACTCTTTCTGTTGAAAACGGAACTGGACATTTGGAGCGCTAAGAGCGTAGTAGTGGAAAAAGGAATATATTCAAATATAAACTACACAGAAGCATTCTGTGAAACTTCTTTCTGATCTGAGCATTCAGCTAACAGAGTTAAACCATACTTTTGATTGAGCAGTTTTGAAACACTCTGTCTGTAGAAAATGCAACTGGACATTCGTAGCGCTAAGTGGTTAATAGTGGAAAAAAGAATATGTTCAAATATAAACTACACAGAAGCATTGTATGAAACTTCTTTCTGTTCTGTGCATTCAACTAACAGAGTTGAACCTTACTTTTGATTGAGCCGTTCTGAAACACTCTTTCTGTAGAAACTGCAATTGGACATTCTGAGCGCTAAGAGGCCTATATTGGGAAAAAGAATGTCTACAAATAAAAACTACACAGAAGAATTGTGTGAAACTTCTTTCTGTTCTGTTTGTTCAACTAAAAGATTTGAACCTTAGTTTTGATTGAGCCGTTCTGAAACACTCTTTCTGTAGAAAATGCAAGTGGAGATTCGGAGCGCTAAGAGGGTAATAGTGGAAAAAGGAATGTCTCCAAATATAAACTACACAGAATCATTCTGTGAAACTTCTTTCTGATCTGTGCATTCAGCTAACAGATTTAAACCATACTTTTGATTGAGCAGATCTGAACACTCTTTCTGTAGAAAATGCAACTGGACATTTGGAGCGCTAAGAGAGTAGTAGTGGAAAAAGGAATATATTCAAATATAAACTACACAGAAGCATTCTGTGAAACTTCTTTCTGATCTGAGCATTCAGCTAACAGAGTTAAACCATACTTTTGATTGAGCAGTTTTGAAACACTCTGTCTGTAGAAAATGCAACTGGACATTCGTAGCGCTAAGTGGGTAATAGTGGAAAAAAGAATATGTTCAAATATAAACTACACAGAAGCATTGTATGAAACTTCTTTCTGTTCTGTGCATTCAACTAACAGAGTTGAACCTTACTTTTGATTGAGCCTTTCTGAAACACTCTTTCTGTAGAAACTGCAATTGGACATTCTGAGCGCTAAGAGGCCTCTATTGGGAAAAATAATATCTTCAAATAAAAACTACACAGAAGCATTGTGTGAAACTTATTTCTGATATGTTCATTAAGCTAACAGAGTTAAACCATACTTTTGATTGCGCAGTTCTGAACACTCTTTCTGTAGAAAATGCAAGTGGACATTCGGAGCGCTAAGAGGGTAATAGTGGAAAAAGGAATATATTCAAATATAAACTACACAGTAGCATTCTGTGAAAATTCTTTCTGTTCTGTGCATTCAACTAACAGAGTTGAACCTTACTTTTGATTGAGCCGTTCTGAAACACTCTTTCTGTAGAAACTGCAATTGGACATGCTATGCGCTAAGAGGCCTACATTGGGAAAAAGAATATCTTCAAATAAAAACTACACAGATGCACTCTGTGAAAATTATTTCTGATCTCTAAATTCAGTTAACAGAGATAAAACATAATTTTGATTGAGCAGTTAGGAAACACTCTTTTGGTAGAAAATGCAAGTGGAGATTCGGAGCGCTAAGAGGGTAATAGTGGAAAAAGGAATGTCTTCAAATATAAACTACACAGAATCATTCGGTGAAACTACTTTCTGATCTGTGCATTCAGCTAACAGAGTTAAACCATACTTTTGATTGAGCAGTTCTGAACACTCTTTCTGTTGAAAATGCAACTGGACATTTGGAGCGCTAAGAGCGTAGTAGTGGAAAAAGGAATATATTCAAATATAAACTACACAGAAGCATTCTGTGAAACTTCTTTCTGATCTGAGCATTCAGCTAACAGAGTTAAACCATACTTTTGATTGAGCAGTTTTGAAACACTCTGTCTGTAGAAAATGCAACTGGACATTCGTAGCGCTAAGTGGGTAATAGTGGAAAAAAGAATATGTTCAAATATAAACTACACAGAAGCATTGTATGAAACTTCTTTCTGTTCTGTGCATTCAACTAACAGAGTTGAACCTTACTTTTGATTGAGCCGTTCTGAAACACTCTTTCTGTAGAAACTGCAATTGGACATTCTGAGCGCTAAGAGGCCTATATTGGGAAAAAGAATGTCTACAAATAAAAACTTCACAGAAGAATTGTGTGAAACTTCTTTCTGTTCTGTTTGTTCAACTAAAAGAGTTGAACCTTAGTTTTGATTGAGCCGTTCTGAAACACTCTTTCTGTAGAAAATGCAAGTGGAGATTCGGAGCGCTAAAAGGGTAATAGTGGAAAAAGGAATGTCTCCAAATATAAACTACACAGAATCATTCTGTGAAAATTCTTTCTGATCTGTGCATTCAGCTAACAGAGTTAAACCATACTTTTGATTGAGCAGATCTGAACACTCTTTCTGTAGAAAATGCAACTGGACATTTGGAGCGCTAAGAGAGTAGTAGTGGAAAAAGGAATATATTCAAATATAAACTACACAGAAGCATTCTGTGAAACTTCTTTCTGATCTGAGCATTCAGCAAACAGAGTTAAACCATACTTTTGATTGAGCAGTTTTGAAACACTCTGTCTGTAGAAAATGCAACTGGACATTCGTAGCGCTAAGTGGGTAATAGTGGAAAAAAGAATATGTTCAAATATAAACTACACAGAAGCATTGTATGAAACTTCTTTCTGTTCTGTGCATTCAACTAACAGAGTTGAACCTTACTTTTGATTGAGCCGTTCTGAAACACTCTTTCTGTAGAAACTGCAATTGGACATTCTGAGCGCTAAGAGGCCTCTATTGGGGAAAATAATATCTTCAAATAAAAACTACACAGAAGCATTGTGTGAAACTTATTTCTGATATGTTCATTAAGCTAACAGAGTTAAACCATACTTTTGATTGAGCAGTTCTGAACACTCTTTCTGTAGAAAATGCAAGTGGACATTCGGAGCGCTAAGAGGGTAATAGTGGAAAAAGGGATATATTCAAATACAAACTACACAGTAGCATTCTGTGAAAATTCTTTCTGTTCTGTGCATTCAACTAACAGAGTTGAACCTTAATTTTGATTGAGCCGTTCTGAAACACTCTTTCTGTAGAAACTGAAATTGGACATGCTAAGCGCTAAGAGGCCTACATTGGGAAAAAGAATATCTTCAAATAAAAACTACACAGATGCACTCTGTGAAACTTATTTCTGATCTGTAAATTCAGTTAACAGAGATAAAACATATTTTTGATTGAGCAGTTATGAAACACTCTTTTTGTAGAAAATGCAAGTGGAGATTCGGAGCGCTAAGAGGGTAATAGTGGAAAAAGGAATGTCTTCAAATATAAACTACACAGAATCATTCGGTGAAACTTCTTTCTGATCTGTGCATTCAGCTAACAGAGTTAAAGCATACTTTTGATTGAGCAAATCTGAACACTCTTGCTGTTGAAAATGCAACTGGACATTTGGAGCGCTAAGAGCGTAGTAGTGGAAAAAGGAATATATTCAAATATAAACTACACAGAAGCATTCTGTGAAACTTCTTTCTGATCTGAGCATTCAGCTAACAGAGTTAAACCATACTTTTGATTGAGCAGTTTTGAAACACTCTGTCTGTTGAAAATGCAACTGGACATTCGTAGCGCTAAGTGGGTAATAGTGGAAAAAAGAATATGTTCAAATATAAACTACACAGAAGCATTGTATGAAACTTCTTTCTGTTCTGTGCATTCAACTAACAGAGTTGAACCTTACTTTTGATTGAGCCGTTCTGAAACACTCTTTCTGTAGAAACTGCAATTGGACATTCTGAGCGCTAAGAGGCCTATATTGGGAAAAAGAATGTCTACAAATAAAAACTATACAGAAGAATTGTGTGAAACTTCTTTCTGTTCTGTTTGTTCAACTAAAAGAGTTGAACCTTAGTTTTGATTGAGCCGTTGTGAAACACTCTTTCTGTAGAAAATGCAAGTGGAGATTCGGTGCGCTAAGTGGGTAATAGTGGAAAAAGGAATGTCTTCAAATATAAACTACACAGAATCATTCGGTGAAACTTCTTTCTGATCTGTGCATTCAGCTAACAGAGTTAAACCATACTTTTGATTGAGCAGATCTGAACACTCTTGCTGTTGAAAATGCAACTGGACATTTGGAGCGCTAAGAGCATAGTAGTGGAAAAAGGAATATATTCAAATATAAACTACACAGAAGCATTCTGTGAAAATTCTTTCTGGTCTGAGCATTCAGCTAACAGAGTTAAACCATACTTTTGATTGAGCAGTTTTGAAACACTCTGTCTGTAGAAAATGCAACTGGACATTCGTAGCGCTAAGTGGGTAATAGTGGAAAAAAGAATATGTTCAAATATAAACTACACAGAAGCATTGTATGAAACTTCTTTCTGTTCTGTGCATTCAACTAACAGAGTTGAACCTTACTTTTGATTGAGCCGTTCTGAAACACTCTTTCTGTAGAAACTGCAATTGGACATTCTGAGCGCTAAGAGGCCTATATTGGGAAAAAGAATGTCTACAAATAAAAACTACACAGAAGAATTGTGTGAAACTTCTTTCTGTTCTGTTTGTTCAACTAAAGGAGTTGAACCTTAGTTTTGATTGAGCCGTTCTGTAACAGTCTTTCTGGAGAAAATGCAAGTGGAGATTCGGAGCGCTAAGAGGGTAATAGTGGAAAAAGGAATGTCTCCAAATATAAACTACACAGAATCATTCTGTGAAACTTCTTTCTGATCTGTGCATTCAGCTAACAGAATTAAACCATACTTTTGATTGAGCAGATCTGAACACTCTTTCTTTAGAAAATGCAACTGGACATTTGGAGCGCTAAGAGAGTAGTAGTGGAAAAAGGAATATATTCAAATATAAACTACACAGAAGCATTCTGTGAAACTTCTTTCTGATCTGAGCATTCAGCTAACAGAATTAAACCATACTTTTGATTGAGCAGTTTTGAAACACTCTGTCTGTAGAAAATGCAACTGGACATTCGTAGCGCTAAGTGGGTAATAGTGGAAAAAAGAATATGTTCAAATATAAACTACACAGAAGCATTGTATGAAACTTCTTTCTGTTCTGTGCATTCAACTAACAGAGTTGAACCTTACTTTTGATTGAGCCGTTCTGAAACACTCTTTCTGTAGAAACTGCAATTGGACATTCTGAGCGCTAAGAGGCCTCTATTGGGGAAAATAGTATCTTCAAATAAAAACTACACAGAAGCATTGTGTGAAACTTATTTCTGATATGTTCATTAAGCTAACAGAGTTAAACCATACTTTTGATTGCGCAGTTCTGAACACTCTTTCTGTAGAAAATGCAAGTGGACATTCGGAGCGCTAAGAGGGTAATAGTGGAAAAAGGGATATATTCAAATACAAACTACACAGTAGCATTCTGTGAAAATTCTTTCTGTTCTGTGCATTCAACTAACAGAGTTGAACCTTACTTTTGATTGAGCCGTTCTGAAACACTCTTTCTGTAGAAACTGCAATTGGACATGCTAAGCGCTAAGAGGCCTACATTGGGAAAAAGAATATCTTCAAATAAAAACTACACAGATGCACTCTGTGAAACTTATTTCTGATCTGTAAATTCAGTTAACAGAGATAAAACATATTTTTGATTGAGCAGTTATGAAACACTCTTTTTGTAGAAAATGCAAGTGGAGATTCGGAGCGCTAAGAGGGTAATAGTGGAAAAAGGAATGTCTTCAAATATAAACTACACAGAATCATTCGGTGAAACTTCTTTCTGATCTGTGCATTCAGCTAACAGAGTTAAACCATACTTTTGATTGAGCAGATCTGAACACTCTTGCTGTTGAAAATGCAACTGGACATTTGGAGCGCTAAGAGCGTAGTAGTGGAAAAAGGAATATATTCAAATATAAACTACACAGAAGCATTCTGTGAAAATTCTTTCTGGTCTGAGCATTCAGCTAACAGAGTTAAACCATACTTTTGATTGAGCAGTTTTGAAACACTCTGTCTGTAGAAAATGCAACTGGGCATTCGTAGCGCTAAGTGGGTAATAGTGGAAAAAAGAATATGTTCAAATATAAACTACACAGAAGCATTGTATGAAACTTCTTTCTGTTCTGTGCATTCAACTAACAGAGTTGAACCTTACTTTTGATTGAGCCTTTCTGAAACACACTTTCTGTAGAAACTGCAATTGGACATTCTGAGCGCTAAGAGGCCTCTATTGGGAAAAATAATATCTTCAAATAAAAACTACACAGAAGCATTGTGTGAAAGTTATTTCTGATATGTTCATTAAGCTAACAGAGTTAAACAATACTTTTGATTGCGCAGTTCTGAACACTCTTTCTGTAGAAAATGCAAGTGGACATTCGGAGCGCTAAGAGGGTAATAGTGGAAAAAGGAATATATTCAAATAAAAACTACACAGTAGCATTCTGTGAAAATTCTTTCTGTTCTGTGCATTCAACTAACAGAGTTGAACCTTACTTTTGATTGAGCCGTTCTGAAACACTCTTTCTGTAGAAACTGCAATTGGACATGCTAAGCTCTAAGAGGCCTACATTGGGAAAAAGAATATCTTCAAATAAAAACTACACAGATGCACTCTGTGAAACTTATTTCTGATCTGTAAATACAGTTAACAGAGATAAAACATATTTTTGATTGAGCAGTTATGAAACACTCTTTTTGTAGAAAATGCAAGTGGAGATTCGGAGCGCTAAGAGGGTAATAGTGGAAAAAGGAATGTCTTCAAATATAAACTACACAGAATCATTCGGTGAAACTTCTTTCTGATCTGTGCATTCAGCTAACAGAGTTAAACCATACTTTTGATTGAGCAGATCTGAACACTCTTGCTGTTGAAAATGCAACTGGACATTTGGAGCGCTAAGAGCGTAGTAGTGGAAAAAGGAATATATTCAAATATAAACTACACAGAAGCATTCTGTGAAAATTCTTTCTGGTCTGAGCATTCAGCTAACAGAGTTAAACCATACTTTTGATTGAGCAGTTTTGAAACACTCTGTCTGTAGAAAATGCAACTGGACATTCGTAGCGCTAAGTGGGTAATAGTGGAAAAAAGAATATGTTCAAATATAAACTACACAGAAGCATTGTATGAAACTTCTTTCTGTTCTGTGCATTCAACTAACAGAGTTGAACCTTACTTTTGATTGAGCCGTTCTGAAACACTCTTTCTGTAGAAACTGCAATTGGACATTCTGAGCGCTAAGAGGCCTATATTGGGAAAAAGAATGTCTACAAATAAAAACTACACAGAATAATTGTGTGAAACTTCTTTCTGTTCTGTTTGTTCAACTAAAGGAGTTGAACCTTAGTTTTGATTGAGCCGTTCTGTAACAGTCTTTCTGTAGAAAATGCAAGTGGAGATTCGGAGCGCTAAGAGGGTAATAGTGGAAAAAGGAATGTCTCCAAATATAAACTACACAGAATCATTCTGTGAAACTTCTTTCTGATCTGTGCATTCAGCTAACAGAGTTAAACCATACTTTTGATTGAGCAGATCTGAACACTCTTTCTGTAGAAAATGCAACTGGACATTTGGAGCGCTAAGAGAGTAGTAGTGGAAAAAGGAATATATTCAAATATAAACTACACAGAAGCATTCTGTGAAACTTCTTTCTGATCTGAGCATTCAGCTAACTGAGTTAAACCATACTTTTGATTGAGCAGTTTTGAAACACTCTGTCTGTAGAAAATGCAACTGGACATTCGTAGCGCTAAGTGGGTAATAGTGGAAAAAAGAATATGTTCAAATATAAACTACACAGAAGCATTGTATGAAACTTCTTTCTGTTCTGTGCATTCAACTAACAGAGTTGAACCTTACTTTTGATTGAGCCGTTCTGAAACACTCTTTCTGTAGAAACTGCAATTGGACATTCTGAGCGCTAAGAGGCCTCTATTGGGGAAAATAATATCTTCAAATAAAAACTACACAGAAGCATTGTGTGAAACTTATTTCTGATATGTTCATTAAGCTAACAGAGTTAAACCATACTTTTGATTGCGCAGTTCTGAACACTCTTTCTGTAGAAAATGCAAGTGGACATTCGGAGCGCTAAGAGGGTAATAGTGGAAAAAGGGATATATTCAAATACAAACTACACAGTAGCATTCTGTGAAAATTCTTTCTGTTCTGTGCATTCAACTAACAGAGTTGAACCTTACTTTTGATTGAGCCGTTCTGAAACACTCTTTCTGTAGAAACTGAAATTGGACATGCTAAGCGCTAAGAGGCCTACATTGGGAAAAAGAATATCTTCAAATAAAAACTACACAGATGCACTCTGTGAAACTTATTTCTGATCTGTAAATTCAGTTAACAGAGATAAAACATATTTTTGATTGAGCAGTTATGAAACACTCTTTTTGTAGAAAATGCAAGTGGAGATTCGGAGCGCTAAGAGGGTAATAGTGGAAAAAGGAATGTCTTCAAATATAAACTACACAGAATCATTCGGTGAAACTTCTTTCTGATCTGTGCATTCAGCTAACAGAGTTAAAGCATACTTTTGATTGAGCAAATCTGAACACTCTTGCTGTTGAAAATGCAACTGGACATTTGGAGCGCTAAGAGCATAGTAGTGGAAAAAGGAATATATTCAAATATAAACTACACAGAAGCATTCTGTGAAACTTCTTTCTGATCTGAGCATTCAGCTAACAGAGTTAAACCATACTTTTGATTGAGCAGTTTTGAAACACTCTGTCTGTTGAAAATGCAACTGGACATTCGTAGCGCTAAGTGGGTAATAGTGGAAAAAAGAATATGTTCAAATATAAACTACACAGAAGCATTGTATGAAACTTCTTTCTGTTCTGTGCATTCAACTAACAGAGTTGAACCTTACTTTTGATTGAGCCGTTCTGAAACACTCTTTCTGTAGAAACTGCAATTGGACATTCTGAGCGCTAAGAGGCCTATATTGGGAAAAAGAATGTCTACAAATAAAAACTATACAGAAGAATTGTGTGAAACTTCTTTCTGTTCTGTTTGTTCAACTAAAAGAGTTGAACCTTAGTTTTGATTGAGCCATTCTGAAACACTCTTTCTGTAGAAAATGCAAGTGGAGATTCGGAGCGCTAAGAGGGTAATAGTGGAAAAAGGAATGTCTTCAAATATAAACTACACAGAATCATTCGGTGAAACTTCTTTCTGATCTGTGCATTCAGCTAACAGAGTTAAACCATACTTTTGATTGAGCAGATCTGAACACTCTTGCTGTTGAAAATGCAACTGGACATTTGGAGCGCTAAGAGCGTAGTAGTGGAAAAAGGAATATATTCAAATATAAACTACACAGAAGCATTCTGTGAAAATTCTTTCTGGTCTGAGCATTCAGCTAACAGAGTTAAACCATACTTTTGATTGAGCAGTTTTGAAACACTCTGTCTGTAGAAAATGCAACTGGACATTCGTAGCGCTAAGTGGGTAATAGTGGAAAAAAGAATATGTTCAAATATAAACTACACAGAAGCATTGTATGAAACTTCTTTCTGTTCTGTGCATTCAACTAACAGAGTTGAACCTTACTTATGATTGAGCCGTTCTGAAACACTCTTTCTGTAGAAACTGCAATTGGACATTCTGAGCGCTAAGAGGCCTATATTGGGAAAAAGAATGTCTACAAATAAAAACTACACAGAAGAATTGTGTGAAACTTCTTTCTGTTCTGTTTGTTCAACTAAAGGAGTTGAACCTTAGTTTTGATTGAGCCGTTCTGTAACAGTCTTTCTGTAGAAAATGCAAGTGGAGATTCGGAGCGCTAAGAGGGTAATAGTGGAAAAAGGAATGTCTCCAAATATAAACTACACAGAATCATTCTGTGAAACTTCTTTCTGATCTGTGCATTCAGCTAACAGAGTTAAACCATACTTTTGATTGAGCAGATCTGAACACTCTTTCTGTAGAAAATGCAACTGGACATTTGGAGCGCTAAGAGAGTAGTAGTGGAAAAAGGAATATATTCAAATATAAACTACACAGAAGCATTCTGTGAAACTTCTTTCTGATCTGAGCATTCAGCTAACAGAGTTAAACCATACTTTTGATTGAGCAGTTTTGAAACACTCTGTCTGTAGAAAATGCAACTGGACATTCGTAGCGCTAAGTGGGTAATAGTGGAAAAAAGAATATGTTCAAATATAAACTACACAGAAGCATTGTATGAAACTTCTTTCTGTTCTGTGCATTCAACTAACAGAGTTGAACCTTACTTTTGATTGAGCCGTTCTGAAACACTCTTTCTGTAGAAACTGCAATTGGACATTCTGAGCGCTAAGAGGCCTCTATTGGGGAAAATAATATCTTCAAATAAAAACTACACAGAAGCATTGTGTGAAACTTATTTCTGATATGTTCATTAAGCTAACAGAGTTAAACCATACTTTTGATTGCGCAGTTCTGAACACTCTTTCTGTAGAAAATGCAAGTGGACATTCGGAGCGCTGAGAGGGTAATAGTGGAAAAAGGGATATATTCAAATACAAACTACACAGTAGCATTCTGTGAAAATTCTTTCTGTTCTGTGCATTCAACTAACAGAGTTGAACCTTACTTTTGATTGAGCCGTTCTGAAACACTCTTTCTGTAGAAACTGCAATTGGACTTGCTAAGCGCTAAGAGGCCTACATTGGGAAAAAGAATATCTTCAAATAAAAACTACACAGATGCACTCTGTGAAACTTATTTCTGATCTGTAAATTCAGTTAACAGAGATAAAACATACTTTTGATTGAGCAGTTATGAAACACTCTTTTTGTAGAAAATGCAAGTGGAGATTCGGAGCGCTAAGTGGGTAATAGTGGAAAAAAGAATATGTTCAAATATAAACTTCACAGAAGCATTGTATGAAACTTCTTTCTGTTCTGTGCATTCAACTAACAGAGTTGAACCTTACTTTTGATTGAGCCGTTCTGAAACACTCTTTCTGTAGAAACTGCAATTGGACATTCTGAGCGCTAAGAGGCCTCTATTGGGGAAAATAATATCTTCAAATAAAAACTACACAGAAGCATTGTGTGAAACTTATTTCTGATATGTTCATTAAGCTAACAGAGTTAAACCATACTTTTGATTGCGCAGTTCTGAACACTCTTTCTGTAGAAAATGCAAGTGGACATTCGGAGCGCTAAGAGGGTAATAGTGGAAAAAGGGATATATTCAAATACAAACTACACAGTAGCATTCTGTGAAAATTCTTTCTGTTCTGTGCATTCAACTAACAGAGTTGAACCTTACTTTTGATTGAGCCGTTCTGAAACACTCTTTCTGTAGAAACTGAAATTGGACATGCTAAGCGCTAAGAGGCCTACATTGGGAAAAAGAATATCTTCAAATAAAAACTACACAGATGCACTCTGTGAAACTTATTTCTGATCTGTAAATTCAGTTAACAGAGATAAAACATATTTTTGATTGAGCAGTTATGAAACACTCTTTTTGTAGAAAATGCAAGTGGAGATTCGGAGCGCTAAGAGGGTAATAGTGGAAAAAGGAATGTCTTCAAATATAAACTACACAGAATCATTCGGTGAAACTTCTTTCTGATCTGTGCATTCAGCTAACAGAGTTAAAGCATACTTTTGATTGAGCAAATCTGAACACTCTTGCTGTTGAAAATGCAACTGGACATTTGGAGCACTAAGAGCGTAGTAGTGGAAAAAGGAATATATTCAAATATAAACTACACAGAAGCATTCTGTGAAACTTCTTTCTGATCTGAGCATTCAGCTAACAGAGTTAAACCATACTTTTGATTGAGCAGTTTTGAAACACTCTGTCTGTTGAAAATGCAACTGGACATTCGTAGCGCTAAGTGGGTAATAGTGGAAAAAAGAATATGTTCAAATATAAACTACACAGAAGCATTGTATGAAACTTCTTTCTGTTCTGTGCATTCAACTAACAGAGTTGAACCTTACTTTTGATTGAGCCGTTCTGAAACACTCTTTCTGTAGAAACTGCAATTGGACATTCTGAGCGCTAAGAGGCCTATATTGGGAAAAAGAATGTCTACAAATAAAAACTATACAGAAGAATTGTGTGAAACTTCTTTCTGTTCTGTTTGTTCAACTAAAAGGGTTGAACCTTAGTTTTGAATGAGCCATTCTGAAACACTCTTTCTGTAGAAAATGCAAGTGGAGATTCGGAGCGCTAAGAGGGTAATAGTGGAAAAAGGAATGTCTTCAAATATAAACTACACAGAATCATTCGGTGAAACTTCTTTCTGATCTGTGCATTCAGCTAACAGAGTTAAACCATACTTTTGATTGAGCAGATCTGAACACTCTTGCTGTTGAAAATGCAACTGGACATTTGGAGCGCTAAGAGCGTAGTAGTGGAAAAAGGAATATATTCAAATATAAACTACACAGAAGCATTCTGTGAAAATTCTTTCTGGTCTGAGCATTCAGCTAACAGAGTTAAACCATACTTTTGATTGAGCAGTTTTGAAACACTCTGTCTGTAGAAAATGCAACTGGACATTCGTAGCGCTAAGTGGGTAATAGTGGAAAAAAGAATATGTTCAAATATAAACTACACAGAAGCATTGTATGAAACTTCTTTCTGTTCTGTGCATTCAACTAACAGAGTTGAACCTTACTTATGATTGAGCCGTTCTGAAACACTCTTTCTGTAGAAACTGCAATTGGACATTCTGAGCGCTAAGAGGCCTATATTGGGAAAAAGAATGTCTACAAATAAAAACTACACAGAAGAATTGTGTGAAACTTCTTTCTGTTCTGTTTGTTCAACTAAAGGAGTTGAACCTTAGTTTTGATTGAGCCGTTCTGTAACAGTCTTTCTGTAGAAAATGCAAGTGGAGATTCGGAGCGCTAAGAGGGTAATAGTGGAAAAAGGAATGTCTCCAAATATAAACTACACAGAATCATTCTGTGAAACTTCTTTCTGATCTGTGCATTCAGCTAACAGAGTTAAACCATACTTTTGATTGAGCAGATCTGAACACTCTTTCTGTAGAAAATGCAACTGGACATTTGGAGCGCTAAGAGAGTAGTAGTGGAAAAAGTAATATATTCAAATATAAACTACACAGAAGCATTCTGTGAAACTTCTTTCTGATCTGAGCATTCAGCTAACAGAGTTAAACCATACTTTTGATTGAGCAGTTTTGAAACACTCTGTCTGTAGAAAATGCAACTGGACATTCGTAGCGCTAAGTGGGTAATAGTGGAAAAAAGAATATGTTCAAATATAAACTACACAGAAGCATTGTATGAAACTTCTTTCTGTTCTGTGCATTCAACTAACAGAGTTGAACCTTACTTTTGATTGAGCCGTTCTGAAACACTCCTTCTGTAGAAACTGCAATTGGACATTCTGAGCGCTAAGAGGCCTCTATTGGGGAAAATAATATCTTCAAATAAAAACTACACAGAAGCATTGTGTGAAACTTATTTCTGATATGTTCATTAAGCTAACAGAGTTAAACCATACTTTTGATTGCGCAGTTCTGAACACTCTTTCTGTAGAAAATTCAAGTGGACATTCGGAGCGCTGAGAGGGTAATAGTGGAAAAAGGGATATATTCAAATACAAACTACACAGTAGCATTCTGTGAAAATTCTTTCTGTTCTGTGCATTCAACTAACAGAGTTGAACCTTACTTTTGATTGAGCCGTTCTGAAACACTCTTTCTGTAGAAACTGCAATTGGACATGCTAAGCGCTAAGAGGCCTACATTGGGAAAAAGAATATCTTCAAATAAAAACTACACAGATGCACTCTGTGAAACTTATTTCTGATCTGTAAATTCAGTTAACAGAGATAAAACATATTTTTGATTGAGCAGTTATGAAACACTCTTTTTGTAGAAAATGCAAGTGGAGATTCGGAGCGCTAAGAGGGTAATAGTGGAAAAAGGAATGTCTTCAAATATAAACTACACAGAATCATTCGGTGAAACTTCTTTCTGATCTGTGCATTCAGCTAACAGAGTTAAAGCATACTTTTGATTGAGCAAATCTGAACACTCTTGCTGTTGAAAATGCAACTGGACATTTGGAGCGCTAAGAGCGTAGTAGTGGAAAAAGGAATATATTCAAATATAAACTACACAGAAGCATTCTGTGAAACTTCTTTCTGATCTGAGCATTCAGCTAACAGAGTTAAACCGTACTTTTGATTGAGCAGTTTTGAAACACTCTGTCTGTAGAAAATGCAACTGGACATTCGTAGCGCTAAGTGGGTAATAGTGGAAAAAAGAATATGTTCAAATATAAACTTCACAGAAGCATTGTATGAAACTTCTTTCTGTTCTGTGCATTCAACTAACAGAGTTGAACCTTACTTTTGATTGAGCCGTTCTGAAACACTCTTTCTGTATAAACTGCAATTGGACATTCTGAGCGCTAAGAGGCCTATATTGGGAAAAATAATGTCTACAAATAAAAACTATACAGAAGAATTGTGTGAAACTTCTTTCTGTTCTGTTTGTTCAACTAAAAGAGTTGAACCTTAGTTTTGATTGAGCCGTTCTGAAACACTCTTTCTGTAGAATATGCAAGTGGAGATTCGGAGCGCTAAGAGGGTAATAGTGGAAAAAGGAATGTCTTCAAATATAAACTACACAGAATCATTCGGTGAAACTTCTTTCTGATCTGTGCATTCAGCTAACAGAGTTAAATCATACTTTTGATTGAGCAGATCTGAACACTCTTGCTGTTGAAAATGCAACTGGACATTTGGAGCGCTAAGAGCGTAGTAGTGGAAAAAGGAATATATTCAAATATAAACTACACAGAAGCATTCTGTGAAAATTCTTTCTGGTCTGAGCATTCAGCTAACAGAGTTAAACCATACTTTTGATTGAGCAGTTTTGAAACACTCTGTCTGTAGAAAATGCAACTGGACATTCGTAGCGCTAAGTGGGTAATAGTGGAAAAAAGAATATGTTCAAATATAAACTACACAGAAGCATTGTATGAAACTTCTTTCTCTTCTGTGCATTCAACTAACAGAGTTGAACCTTACTTTTGATTGAGCCGTTCTGAAACACTCTTTCTGTAGAAACTGCAATTGGACATTCTGAGCGCTAAGAGGCCTATATTGGGAAAAAGAATGTCTACAAATAAAAACTACACAGAAGAATTGTGTGAAAATTCTTTCTGTTCTGTTTGTTCAACTAAAGGAGTTGAACCTTAGTTTTGATTGAGCCGTTCTGTAACAGTCTTTCTGTAGAAAATGCAAGTGGAGATTCGGAGCGCTAAGAGGGTAATAGTGGAAAAAGGAATGTCTCCAAATATAAACTACACAGAATCATTCTGTGAAACTTCTTTCTGATCTGTGCATTCAGCTAACAGAGTTAAACCATACTTTTGATTGAGCAGATCTGAACACTCTTTCTGTAGAAAATGCAACTGGACATTTGGAGCGCTAAGAGAGTAGTAGTGGAAAAAGGAATATATTCAAATATAAACTACACAGAAGCATTCTGTGAAACTTCTTTCTGATCTGAGCATTCAGCTAACAGAGTTAAACCATACTTTTGATTGAGCAGTTTTGAAACACTCTGTCTGTAGAAAATGCAACTGGACATTCGTAGCGCTAAGTGGGTAATAGTGGAAAAAAGAATATGTTCAAATATAAACTACACAGAAGCATTGTATGAAACTTCTTTCTGTTCTGTGCATTCAACTAACAGAGTTGAACCTTAATTATGATTGAGCCGTTCTGAAACACTCTTTCTGTAGAAACTGCAATTGGACATTCTGAGCGCTAAGAGGCCTCTATTGGGGAAAATAATATCTTCAAATAAAAACTACACAGAAGCATTGTGTGAAGCTTATTTCTGATATGTTCATTAAGCTAACAGAGTTAAACCATACTTTTGATTGCGCAGTTCTGAACACTCTTTCTGTAGAAAATGCAAGTGGACATTCGGAGCGCAAAGAGGGTAATAGTGGAAAAAGGGATATATTCAAATACAAACTACACAGTAGCATTCTGTGAAAATTCTTTCTGTTCTGTGCATTCAACTAACAGAGTTGAACCTTACTTTTGATTGAGCCGTTCTGAAACACTCTTTCTGTAGAAACTGCAATTGGACATGCTAAGCGCTAAGAGGCCTACATTGGGAAAAAGAATATCTTCAAATAAAAACTACACAGATGCACTCTGTGAAACTTATTTCTGATCTGTAAATTCAGTTAACAGAGATAAAACATATTTTTGATTGAGCAGTTATGAAACACTCTTTTTGTAGAAAATGCAAGTGGAGATTCGGAGCGCTAAGAGGGTAATAGTGGAAAAAGGAATGTCTTCAAATATAAACTACACAGAATCATTCGGTGAAACTTCTTTCTGATCTGTGCATTCAGCTAACAGAGTTAAAGCATACTTTTGATTGAGCAAATCTGAACACTCTTGCTGTTGAAAATGCAACTGGACATTTGGAGCGCTAAGAGCGTAGTAGTGGAAAAAGGAATATATTCAAATATAAACTACACAGAAGCATTCTGTGAAACTTCTTTCTGATCTGAGCATTCAGCTAACAGAGTTAAACCATACTTTTGATTGAGCAGTTTTGAAACACTCTGTCTGTAGAAAATGCAACTGGACATTCGTAGCGCTAAGTGGGTAATAGTGGAAAAAAGAATATGTTCAAATATAAACTTCACAGAAGCATTGTATGAAACTTCTTTCTGTTCTGTGCATTCAACTAACAGAGTTGAACCTTACTTTTGATTGAGCCGTTCTGAAACACTCTTTCTGTATAAACTGCAATTGGACATTCTGAGCGCTAAGAGGCCTATATTGGGAAAAATAATGTCTACAAATAAAAACTATACAGAAGAATTGTGTGAAACTTCTTTCTGTTCTGTTTGTTCAACTAAAAGAGTTGAACCTTAGTTTTGATTGAGCCGTTCTGAAACACTCTTTCTGTAGAAT
This sequence comes from Symphalangus syndactylus, assembly GCF_028878055.3. NCBI lineage: Eukaryota > Metazoa > Chordata > Mammalia > Primates > Hylobatidae > Symphalangus > Symphalangus syndactylus. The sequence goes on along the minus strand of NC_072423.2, from coordinate 2,519,306 downwards.
ATGCAAGTGGAGATTCGGAGCGCTAAGAGGGTAATAGTGGAAAAAGGAATGTCTTCAAATATAAACTACACAGAATCATTCGGTGAAACTTCTTTCTGATCTGTGCATTCAGCTAACAGAGTTAAATCATACTTTTGATTGAGCAGATCTGAACACTCTTGCTGTTGAAAATGCAACTGGACATTTGGAGCGCTAAGAGCGTAGTAGTGGAAAAAGGAATATATTCAAATATAAACTACACAGAAGCATTCTGTGAAAATTCTTTCTGGTCTGAGCATTCAGCTAACAGAGTTAAACCATACTTTTGATTGAGCAGTTTTGAAACACTCTGTCTGTAGAAAATGCAACTGGACATTCGTAGCGCTAAGTGGGTAATAGTGGAAAAAAGAATATGTTCAAATATAAACTACACAGAAGCATTGTATGAAACTTCTTTCTCTTCTGTGCATTCAACTAACAGAGTTGAACCTTACTTTTGATTGAGCCGTTCTGAAACACTCTTTCTGTAGAAACTGCAATTGGACATTCTGAGCGCTAAGAGGCCTATATTGGGAAAAAGAATGTCTACAAATAAAAACTACACAGAAGAATTGTGTGAAAATTCTTTCTGTTCTGTTTGTTCAACTAAAGGAGTTGAACCTTAGTTTTGATTGAGCCGTTCTGTAACAGTCTTTCTGTAGAAAATGCAAGTGGAGATTCGGAGCGCTAAGAGGGTAATAGTGGAAAAAGGAATGTCTCCAAATATAAACTACACAGAATCATTCTGTGAAACTTCTTTCTGATCTGTGCATTCAGCTAACAGAGTTAAACCATACTTTTGATTGAGCAGATCTGAACACTCTTTCTGTAGAAAATGCAACTGGACATTTGGAGCGCTAAGAGAGTAGTAGTGGAAAAAGGAATATATTCAAATATAAACTACACAGAAGCATTCTGTGAAACTTCTTTCTGATCTGAGCATTCAGCTAACAGAGTTAAACCATACTTTTGATTGAGCAGTTTTGAAACACTCTGTCTGTAGAAAATGCAACTGGACATTCGTAGCGCTAAGTGGGTAATAGTGGAAAAAAGAATATGTTCAAATATAAACTACACAGAAGCATTGTATGAAACTTCTTTCTGTTCTGTGCATTCAACTAACAGAGTTGAACCTTAATTATGATTGAGCCGTTCTGAAACACTCTTTCTGTAGAAACTGCAATTGGACATTCTGAGCGCTAAGAGGCCTCTATTGGGGAAAATAATATCTTCAAATAAAAACTACACAGAAGCATTGTGTGAAGCTTATTTCTGATATGTTCATTAAGCTAACAGAGTTAAACCATACTTTTGATTGCGCAGTTCTGAACACTCTTTCTGTAGAAAATGCAAGTGGACATTCGGAGCGCAAAGAGGGTAATAGTGGAAAAAGGGATATATTCAAATACAAACTACACAGTAGCATTCTGTGAAAATTCTTTCTGTTCTGTGCATTCAACTAACAGAGTTGAACCTTACTTTTGATTGAGCCGTTCTGAAACACTCTTTCTGTAGAAACTGCAATTGGACATGCTAAGCGCTAAGAGGCCTACATTGGGAAAAAGAATATCTTCAAATAAAAACTACACAGATGCACTCTGTGAAACTTATTTCTGATCTGTAAATTCAGTTAACAGAGATAAAACATATTTTTGATTGAGCAGTTATGAAACACTCTTTTTGTAGAAAATGCAAGTGGAGATTCGGAGCGCTAAGAGGGTAATAGTGGAAAAAGGAATGTCTTCAAATATAAACTACACAGAATCATTCGGTGAAACTTCTTTCTGATCTGTGCATTCAGCTAACAGAGTTAAAGCATACTTTTGATTGAGCAAATCTGAACACTCTTGCTGTTGAAAATGCAACTGGACATTTGGAGCGCTAAGAGCGTAGTAGTGGAAAAAGGAATATATTCAAATATAAACTACACAGAAGCATTCTGTGAAACTTCTTTCTGATCTGAGCATTCAGCTAACAGAGTTAAACCATACTTTTGATTGAGCAGTTTTGAAACACTCTGTCTGTAGAAAATGCAACTGGACATTCGTAGCGCTAAGTGGGTAATAGTGGAAAAAAGAATATGTTCAAATATAAACTTCACAGAAGCATTGTATGAAACTTCTTTCTGTTCTGTGCATTCAACTAACAGAGTTGAACCTTACTTTTGATTGAGCCGTTCTGAAACACTCTTTCTGTATAAACTGCAATTGGACATTCTGAGCGCTAAGAGGCCTATATTGGGAAAAATAATGTCTACAAATAAAAACTATACAGAAGAATTGTGTGAAACTTCTTTCTGTTCTGTTTGTTCAACTAAAAGAGTTGAACCTTAGTTTTGATTGAGCCGTTCTGAAACACTCTTTCTGTAGAATATGCAAGTGGAGATTCGGAGCGCTAAGAGGGTAATAGTGGAAAAAGGAATGTCTTCAAATATAAACTACACAGAATCATTCGGTGAAACTTCTTTCTGATCTGTGCATTCAGCTAACAGAGTTAAATCATACTTTTGATTGAGCAGATCTGAACACTCTTGCTGTTGAAAATGCAACTGGACATTTGGAGCGCTAAGAGCGTAGTAGTGGAAAAAGGAATATATTCAAATATAAACTACACAGAAGCATTCTGTGAAAATTCTTTCTGGTCTGAGCATTCAGCTAACAGAGTTAAACCATACTTTTGATTGAGCAGTTTTGAAACACTCTGTCTGTAGAAAATGCAACTGGACATTCGTAGCGCTAAGTGGGTAATAGTGGAAAAAAGAATATGTTCAAATATAAACTACACAGAAGCATTGTATGAAACTTCTTTCTCTTCTGTGCATTCAACTAACAGAGTTGAACCTTACTTTTGATTGAGCCGTTCTGAAACACTCTTTCTGTAGAAACTGCAATTGGACATTCTGAGCGCTAAGAGGCCTATATTGGGAAAAAGAATGTCTACAAATAAAAACTACACAGAAGAATTGTGTGAAAATTCTTTCTGTTCTGTTTGTTCAACTAAAGGAGTTGAACCTTAGTTTTGATTGAGCCGTTCTGTAACAGTCTTTCTGTAGAAAATGCAAGTGGAGATTCGGAGCGCTAAGAGGGTAATAGTGGAAAAAGGAATGTCTCCAAATATAAACTACACAGAATCATTCTGTGAAACTTCTTTCTGATCTGTGCATTCAGCTAACAGAGTTAAACCATACTTTTGATTGAGCAGATCTGAACACTCTTTCTGTAGAAAATGCAACTGGACATTTGGAGCGCTAAGAGAGTAGTAGTGGAAAAAGGAATATATTCAAATATAAACTACACAGAAGCATTCTGTGAAACTTCTTTCTGATCTGAGCATTCAGCTAACAGAGTTAAACCATACTTTTGATTGAGCAGTTTTGAAACACTCTGTCTGTAGAAAATGCAACTGGACATTCGTAGCGCTAAGTGGGTAATAGTGGAAAAAAGAATATGTTCAAATATAAACTACACAGAAGCATTGTATGAAACTTCTTTCTGTTCTGTGCATTCAACTAACAGAGTTGAACCTTAATTATGATTGAGCCGTTCTGAAACACTCTTTCTGTAGAAACTGCAATTGGACATTCTGAGCGCTAAGAGGCCTCTATTGGGGAAAATAATATCTTCAAATAAAAACTACACAGAAGCATTGTGTGAAGCTTATTTCTGATATGTTCATTAAGCTAACAGAGTTAAACCATACTTTTGATTGCGCAGTTCTGAACACTCTTTCTGTAGAAAATGCAAGTGGACATTCGGAGCGCAAAGAGGGTAATAGTGGAAAAAGGGATATATTCAAATACAAACTACACAGTAGCATTCTGTGAAAATTCTTTCTGTTCTGTGCATTCAACTAACAGAGTTGAACCTTACTTTTGATTGAGCCGTTCTGAAACACTCTTTCTGTAGAAACTGCAATTGGACATGCTAAGCGCTAAGAGGCCTACATTGGGAAAAAGAATATCTTCAAATAAAAACTACACAGATGCACTCTGTGAAACTTATTTCTGATCTGTAAATTCAGTTAACAGAGATAAAACATATTTTTGATTGAGCAGTTATGAAACACTCTTTTTGTAGAAAATGCAAGTGGAGATTCGGAGCGCTAAGAGGGTAATAGTGGAAAAAGGAATGTCTTCAAATATAAACTACACAGAATCATTCGGTGAAACTTCTTTCTGATCTGTGCATTCAGCTAACAGAGTTAAAGCATACTTTTGATTGAGCAAATCTGAACACTCTTGCTGTTGAAAATGCAACTGGACATTTGGAGCGCTAAGAGCGTAGTAGTGGAAAAAGGAATATATTCAAATATAAACTACACAGAAGCATTCTGTGAAACTTCTTTCTGATCTGAGCATTCAGCTAACAGAGTTAAACCATACTTTTGATTGAGCAGTTTTGAAACACTCTGTCTGTTGAAAATGCAACTGGACATTCGTAGCGCTAAGTGGGTAATAGTGGAAAAAAGAATATGTTCAAATATAAACTACACAGAAGCATTGTATGAAACTTCTTTCTGTTCTGTGCATTCAACTAACAGAGTTGAACCTTACTTTTGATTGAGCCGTTCTGAAACACTCTTTCTGTAGAAACTGCAATTGGACATTCTGAGCGCTAAGAGGCCTATATTGGGAAAAAGAATGTCTACAAATAAAAACTATACAGAAGAATTGTGTGAAACTTCTTTCTGTTCTGTTTGTTCAACTAAAAGAGTTGAACCTTAGTTTTGATTGAGCCATTCTGAAACACTCTTTCTGTAGAAAATGCAAGTGGAGATTCGGAGCGCTAAGAGGGTAATAGTGGAAAAAGGAATGTCTTCAAATATAAACTACACAGAATCATTCGGTGAAACTTCTTTCTGATCTGTGCATTCAGCTAACAGAGTTAAAGCATACTTTTGATTGAGCAGATCTGAACACTCTTGCTGTTGAAAATGCAACTGGACATTTGGAGCGCTAAGAGCGTAGTAGTGGAAAAAGGAATATATTCAAATATAAACTACACAGAAGCATTCTGTGAAAATTCTTTCTGGTCTGAGCATTCAGCTAACAGAGTTAAACCATACTTTTGATTGAGCAGTTTTGAAACACTCTGTCTGTAGAAAATGCAACTGGACATTCGTAGCGCTAAGTGGGTAATAGTGGAAAAAAGAATATGTTCAAATATAAACTACACAGAAGCATTGTATGAAACTTCTTTCTGTTCTGTGCATTCAACAAACAGAGTTGAACCTTACTTTTGATTGAGCCGTTCTGAAACACTCTTTCTGTAGAAACTGCAATTGGACATTCTGAGCGCTAAGAGGCCTATATTGGAAAAAAGAATGTCTACAAATAAAAACTACACAGAAGAATTGTGTGAAACTTCTTTCTGTTCTGTTTGTTCAACTAAAGGAGTTGAACCTTAGTTTTGATTGAGCCGTTCTGTAACAGTCTTTCTGTAGAAAATGCAAGTGGAGATTCGGAGCGCTAAGAGGGTAATAGTGGAAAAAGGAATGTCTCCAAATATAAACTACACAGAATCATTCTGTGAAACTTCTTTCTGATCTGTGCATTCAGCTAACAGAGTTAAACCATACTTTTGATTGAGCAGATCTGAACACTCTTTCTGTAGAAAATGCAACTGGACATTTGGAGCGCTAAGAGAGTAGTAGTGGAAAAAGGAATATATTCAAATATAAACTACACAGAAGCATTCTGTGAAACTTCTTTCTGATCTGAGCATACAGCTAACAGAGTTAAACCATACTTTTGATTGAGCAGCTTTGAAACACTCTGTCTGTAGAAAATGCAACTGGACATTCGTAGCGCTAAGTGGGTAATAGTGGAAGAAAGAATATGTTCAAATATAAACTACACAGAAGCATTGTATGAAACTTCTTTCTGTTCTGTGCATTCAACTAACAGAGTTGAACCTTAGTTTTGATTGAGCCGTTCTGAAACACTCTTTCTGTAGAAACTGCAATTGGACATTCTGAGCGCTAAGAGGCCTATATTGGGAAAAAGAATGTCTACAAATAAAAACTATACAGAAGAATTGTGTGAAACTTCTTTCTGTTCTGTTTGTTCAACTAAAAGAGTTGAACCTTAGTTTTGATTGAGCCGTTCTGAAACACTCTTTCTGTAGAAAATGCAAGTGGAGATTCGGAGCGCTAAGAGGGTAATAGTGGAAAAAGGGATGTCTCCAAATATAAACTACACAGAATCATTCGCTGAAACTTCTTTCTGATCTGTGCATTCAGCTAACAGAGTTAAACCATACTTTTGATTGAGCAGATCTGAACACTCTTTCTGTAGAAAATGCAACTGGACATTTGGAGCGCTAAGAGAGTAGTAGTGGAAAAAGGAATATATTCAAATATAAACTACACAGAAGCATTCTGTGAAACTTCTTTCTGATCTGAGCATTCAGCTAACAGAGTTAAACCATACTTTTGATTGAGCAGTTTTGAAACACTCTGTCTGTAGAAAATGCAACTGGACATTCGTAGCGCTAAGTGGGTAATAGTGGAAAAAAGTATATGTTCAAATATAAACTACACCGAAGCATTGCATGAAACTTCTTTCTGTTCTGTGCATTCAACTAACAGAGTTGAACCTTACATTTGATTGAGCCTTTCTGAAACACTCTTTCTGTAGAAACTGCAATTGGACATTCTGAGCGCTAAGAGGCCTCTATTGGGAAAAATAATATCTTCAAATAAAAACTACACTGAAGCATTGTGTGAAACTTATTTCTGATATGTTCATTAAGCTAACAGAGTTAAACCATACTTTTGATTGCGCAGTTCTGAACACTCTTTCTGTAGAAAATGCAAGTGGACATTCGGAACGCTAAGAGGGTAATAGTGGAAAAAGGAATATATTCAAATATAAACTACACAGTAGCATTCTGTGAAAATACTTTCTATTCTGTGCATTCAACTAACAGTGTTGAACCTTACTTTTGATTGAGCCGTTCTGAAACACTCTTTCTGTAGAAACTGCAATTGGACATGCTAAGCTCTAAGAGGCCTACATTGGGAAAAAAATATCTTCAAATAAAAACTACACAGATGCATTCTGTGAAACTTATTTCTGATCTGTAAATTCAGTTAACAGAGATAAAACATATTTTTGATTGAGCAGTTATGAAACACTCTTTTTGTAGAAAATGCAAGTGGAGATTCGGAGCGCTAAGAGGGTAATAGTGGAAAAAGGAATGTCTTCAAATATAAACTACACAGAAGCATTCTGTGAAACTTCTTTCTGATCTGAGCATTCAGCTAACAGAGTTAAACCATACTTTTGATTGAGCAGTTTTGAAACACTCTGTCTGTAGAAAATGCAACTGGACATTCGTAGCGCTAAGTGGGTAATAGTGGAAAAAAGAATATGTTCAAATATAAACTACACAGAAGCATTGTATGAAACTTCTTTCTGTTCTGTGCATTCAACTAACAGAGTGGAACCTTACTTTTGATTGAGCCGTTCTGAAACACTCTTTCTGTAGAAACTGCAATTGGACATTCTGAGCGCTAAGAGGCCTATATTGGGAAAAAGAATGTCTACAAATAAAAACTACACAGAAGAATTGTGTGAAACTTCTTTCTGTTCTGTTTGTTCAACTAAAAGAGTTGAACCTTAGTTTTGATTGAGCCGTTCTGAAACACTCTTTCTGTAGAAAATGCAAGTGGAGATTCGGAGCGCTAAGAGGGTAATAGTGGAAAAAGGAATGTCTCCAAATATAAACTACACAGAATCATTCTGTGAAACTTCTTTCTGATCTGTGCATTCAGCTAACAGAGTTAAACGATACTTTTGATTGAGCAGATCTGAACACTCTTTCTGTAGAAAATGCAACTGGACATTTGGAACGCTAAGAGAGTAGTAGTGGAAAAAGGAATATATTCAAATATAAACTACACAGAAGCATTCTGTGAAACTTCTTTCTGATCTGAGCATTCAGCTAACAGAGTTAAACCATACTTTTGATTGAGCAGTTTTGAAACACTCTGTCTGTAGAAAATGCAACTGGACATTCGTAGCCCTAAGTGGGTAATAGTGGAAAAAATAATATGTTCAAATATAAACTAAACAGAAGCATTGTATGAAAACTTCTTTCTGTTCTGTGCATTCAACTAACAGAGTTGAACCTTACTTTTGATTGAGCCTTTCTGAAACACTCTTTCTGTAGAATCTGCAATTGGACATTCTGAGCGCTAAGAGGCCTATATTGGGAAAAATAATATCTTCAAATAAAAACTACACAGAAGCATTGTGTGAAACTTATTTCTGATATGTTCATTAAGCTAACAGAGTTAAACCATACTTTTGATTGCGCAGTTCTGAACACTCTTTCTGTAGAAAATGCAAGTGGACATACGGAGCGCTAAGAGGGTAATAGTGGAAAAAGGAATATATTCAAATATAAACTACACAGTAGCATTCTGTGAAAATTCTTTCTGTTCTGTGCATTCAACTAACAGAGTTGAACCTTACTTTTGATTGAGCCGTTCTTAAACACTCTTTCTGTAGAAACTGCAAATGGACATGCTAAGCGCTAAGAGGCCTACATTGGGAAAAAGAATATCTTCAAATAAAAACTACACAGATGCATTCTGTGAAACTTATTTCTGATCTGTAAATTCAGTTAACAGAGATAAAACATATTTTTGATTGAGCAGTTATGAAACACTCTTTTTGTAGAAAATGCAAGTGGAGATTCGGAGCGCTAAGAGGGTAATAGTGGAAAAAGGAATGTCTTCAAATATAAACTACACAGAATCATTCGGTGAAACTTCTTTCTGATCTGTGCATTCAGCTAACAGAGTTAAACCATACTTTTGATTGAGCAGATCTGAACACTCTTTCTGTAGAAAATGCAACTGGACATTTGGAGCGCTAAGAGCGTAGTAGTGGAAAAAGGAATATATTCAAATATAAACAACACAGAAGCATTCTGTGAAACTTCTTTCTGATCTGAGCATTCAGCTGACAGAGTTAAACCATACTTTTGATTGAGCAGTTTTGAAACACTCTGTCTGTAGAAAATGCAACTGGACATTCGTAGCGCTAAGTGGGAAATAGTGGAAAAAAGAATATGTTCAAATATAAACTACACAGAAGCATTGTATGAAACTTCTTTCTGTTCTGTGCATTCAACTAACAGAGTGGAACCTTACTTTTGATTGAGCCGTTCTGAAACACTCTTTCTGTAGAAACTGCAATTGGACATTCTGAGCGCTAAGAGGCCTATATTGGGAAAAAGAATGTCTACAAATAAAAACTACACAGAAGAATTGTGTGAAACTTCTTTCTGTTCTGTTTGTTCAACTAAAAGAGTTGAACCTTAGTTTTGATTGAGCCGTTCTGAAACACTCTTTCTGTAGAAAATGCAAGTGGAGATTCGGAGCGCTAAGAGGGTAATAGTGGAAAAAGGAATGTCTCCAAATATAAACTACACAGAATCATTCTGTGAAACTTCTTTCTGATCTGTGCATTCAGCTAACAGAGTTAAACCATACTTTTGATTGAGCAGATCTGAACACTCTTTCTGTAGAAAATGCAACTGGACATTTGGAGCGCTAAGAGAGTAGTAGTGGAAAAAGGAATATATTCAAATATAAACTACACAGAAGCATTCTGTGAAACTTCTTTCTGATCTGAGCATTCAGCTAACAGAGTTAAACCATACTTTTGATTGAGCAGTTTTGAAACACTCTGTCTGTAGAAAATGCAACTGGACATTCGTAGCGCTAAGTGGGTAATAGTGGAAAAAAGAATATGTTCAAATATAAACTACACAGAAGCATTGTATGAAACTTCTTTCTGTTCTGTGCATTCAACTAACAGAGTTGAACCTTACTTTTGATTGAGCCTTTCTGAAACACTCTTTCTGTAGAAACTGCAATTGGACATTCTGAGCGCTAAGAGGCCTCTATTGGGAAAAATAATATCTTCAAATAAAAACTACACAGAAGCATTGTGTGAAACTTATTTCTGATATGTTCATTAAGCTAAGAGAGTTAAACCATACTTTTGATTGCGCAGTTCTGAACACTCTTTCTGTAGAAAATGCAAGTGGACATTCGGAGCGCTAAGAGGGTAATAGTGGAAAAAGGAATATATTCAAATATAAACTACACAGTAGCATTCTGTGAAAATTCTTTCTTTTCTGTGCATTCAACTAACAGAGTTGAACCTTACTTTTGATTGAGCCGTTCTGAAACACTCTTTCTGTAGAAACTGCAATTGGACATGCTAAGCGCTAAGAGGCCTACATTGGGAAAAAGAATATCTTCAAATAAAAACTACACAGATGCATTCCGTGAAACTTATTTCTGATCTGTAAATTCAGTTAACAGAGATAAAACCTATTTTTGATTGAGCAGTTATGAAACACTCTTTTTGTAGAAAATGCAAGTGGAGATTCGGAGCGCTAAGAGGGTAATAGTGGAAAAAGGAATGTCTTCAAATATAAACTACACAGAATCATTCAGTGAAACTTCTTTCTGATCTGTGCATTCAGCTAACAGAGTTAAACCATACTTTTGATTGAGCAGATCTGAACACTCTTTCTGTTGAAAATGCAACTGGACATTTGGAGCGCTAAGAGCGTAGTAGTGGAAAAAGGAATATATTCAAATATAAACTACACAGAAGCATTCTGTGAAACTTCTTTCTGATCTGAGCATTCAGCTAACAGAGTTAAACCATACTTTTGATTGAGCAGTTTTGAAACACTCTGTCTGTAGAAAATGCAACTGGACATTCGTAGCGCTAAGTGGGTAATAGTGGAAAAAAGAATATGTTCAAATATAAACTACACAGAAGCATTGTATGAAACTTCTTTCTGTTCTGTGCATTCAACTAACAGAGTTGAACCTTAGTTTTGATTGAGCCGTTCTGAAACACTCTTTCTGTAGAAAATGCAAGTGGAGATTCGGAGCGCTAAGAGGGTAATAGTGGAAAAAGGAATGTCTCCAAATATAAACTACACAGAATCATTCTGTGAAACTTCTTTCTGATCTGTGCATTCAGCTAACAGGTTTAAACCATACTTTTGATTGAGCAGATCTGAACTCTCTTTCTGTAGAAAATGCAACTGGACATTTGGAGCGCTAAGAGAGTAGTAGTGGAAAAAGGAATATATTCAAATATAAACTACACAGAAGCATTCTGTGAAACTTCTTTCTGATCTGAGCATTCAGCTAACAGAGTTAAACCATACTTTTGATTGAGCAGTTTTGAAACACTCTGTCTGTAGAAAATGCAACTGGACATTCGTAGCGCTAAGTGGGTAATAGTGGAAAAAAGAATATGTTCAAATATAAACTACACAGAAGCATTGTATGAAACTTCTTTCTGTTCTGTGCATTCCACTAACAGAGTTGAACCTTACTTTTGATTGAGTCGTTCTGAAACACTCTTTCTGTAGAAACTGCAATTGGACATTCTGAGCGCTAAGAGGCCTATATTGGGAAAAAGAATGTCTACAAATAAAAACTACACAGAAGAATTGTGTGAAACTTCTTTCTGTTCTGTTTGTTCAACTAAAAGAGTTGAACCTTAGTTTTGATTGAGCCGTTCTGAAACACTCTTTCTGTAGAAAATTCAAGTGGAGATTCGGAGCGCTAAGAGGGTAATAGTGGAAAAAGGAATGTCTCCAAATATAAACTACACAGAATCATTCTGTGAAACTTCTTTCTGATCTGTGCATTCAGCTAACAGAGCTAAACCATACTTTTGATTGAGCAGATCTGAACACTCTTTCTGTAGAAAATGCAACTGGACATTTGGAGCGCTAAGAGAGTAGTAGTGGAAAAAGGAATATATTCAAATATAAACTACACAGAAGCATTCTGTGAAACTTCTTTCTGATCTGAGCATGCAGCTAACAGAGTTAAACCATACTTTTGATTGAGCAGTTTTGAAACACTCTGTCTGTAGAAAATGCAACTGGACATTCGTAGCGCCAAGTCGGTAATAGTGGAAAAAAGAATATGTTCAAATATAAACTACACAGAAGCATTGTATGAAATTTCTTTCTGTTCTGTGCATTCAACTAACAGAGTTGAACCTTACTTTTGATTGAGCCTCTCTGAAACACTCTTTCTGTAGAAACTGCAATTGGACATTCTGAGCGCTAAGAGGCCTATATTGGGAAAAATAATAACTTCAAATAAAAACTACACAGAAGCATTGTGTGAAACTTATTTCTGATATGTTCATTAAGCTAACAGAGTTAAACCATACTTTTGATTGCGCAGTTCTGGACACTCTTTCTGTAGAAAATGCAAGTGGACATTCGGAGCGCTAAGAGGGTAATAGTGGAAAAAGGAATATATTCAAATATAAACTACACAGTAGCATTCTGTGAAAATACTTTCTGCTCTGTGCATTCAACTAACAGAGTTGAACCTTACTTTTGATTGAGCCGCTCTGAAACACTCTTTCTTTAGAAACTGCAATTGGACATTCTGAGCGCTAAGAGGCCTATACTGGGAAAAAGAATATCTACAAATAAAAACTACACAGAAGAATTGTGTGAAACTTCTTTCTGTTCTGTTCGTTCAACTAAAAGAGTTGAACCTTAGTTTTGATTGAGCCGTTCTGAAACACTCTTTCTGTAGAAAATGCAAGTGGAGATTCGGAGCGCTAAGAGGGTAATAGTGGAAAAAGGAATGTCTCCAAATATAAACTACACAGAATCATTCTGTGAAACTTCTTTCTGATCTGTGCATTCAGCTAACAGAGTTAAACCATACTTTTGATTGAGCAGACCTGAACACTCTTTCTGTAGAAAATGCAACTGGACATTTGGAGCGCTAAGAGCGTAGTAGTGGAAAAAGGAATATATTCAAATATAAACTACACAGAAGCATTCTGTGAAACTTCTTTCTGATCTGAGCATTCAGCTAACAGAGTTAAACCATACTTTTGATTGAGCAGTTTTGAAACACTCTGTCTGTAGAAAATGCAACTGGACATTCGTAGCGCTAAGTGGCTAATAGTGGAAAAAAGAATATGTTCAAATATAAACTACACAGAAGCATTGTATGAAACTTCTTTCTGTTCTGTGCATTCAACTAACAGAATTGAACCTTACTTTTGATTGAGCCGTTCTGAAACACTCTTTCTGTAGAAACTGCAATTGGACATTCTGAGCACTAAGAGGCCTATATTGGGAAAAAGAATGTCTACAAATAAAAACTACACAGAAGAATTGTGTGAAACTACTTTCTGTTCTGTTTGTTCAAATAAAGAGTTGAACCTTAGTTTTGATTGAGCCGTTGTGAAACACTCTTTCTGTAGAAAATGCAAGTGGAGATTCGGAGCGCTAAGAGGGTAATAGTGGAAAAAGGAATGTCTCCAAATATAAACTACACAGAATCATTCTGTGAAACTTCTTTCTGATCTGTGCATTCAGCTAACAGAGTTAAACCATACTTTTGATTGAGCAGATCTGAACACTCTTTCTGTAGAGAATGCAACTGGACATTTTGAGCGCTAAGAGAGTAGTAGTGGAAAAAGGAATATATTCAAATATAAACTACACAGAAGCATTCTGTGTAACTTCTTTCTGATCTGAGCATTCAGCTAACAGAGTTAAACCATACTTTTGATTGAGCAGTTTTGAAACACTCTGTCTGTAGAAAATGCAACTGGACATTCGTAGCGCTAAGTGGGTAATAGTGGAAAAAAGAATATGTTCAAATATAAACTACACAGAAGCATTGTATGAAACTTCTTTCTGTTCTGTGCATTCAACTAACAGAGTTGAACCTTACTTTTGATTGAGCCTTTCTGAAACACTCTTTCTGTAGAAACTGCAATTGGACATTCTGAGCGCTAAGAGGCCTCTATTGGGAAAAATAATATCTTCAAATAAAAACTACACAGAAGCATTGTGTGAAACTTATTTCTGATATGTTCATTAAGCTAACAGAGTTAAACCATACTTTTGATTGCGCAGTTCTGAACACTCTTTCTGTAGAAAATGCAAGTGGACATTCGGAGCGCTAAGAGGGTAATAGTGGAAAAAGGAATATATTCAAATATAAACTACACAGTAGCATTCGGTGAAACTTCTTTCTGTTCTGTGCATTCAAATAACAGAGTTGAACCTTACTTTTGATTGAGCCGTTCTGAAACAGTCTTTCTGTAGAAACTGCAATTGGACATTCTAAGCGCTAAGAGGCCTACATTGGGAAAAAGAATATCTTCAAATAAAAGCTACACAGATGCATTCTGTGAAACTTATTTCTGATCTGTAAATTCAGTAAACAGAGCTAAACCATATTTTTGATTGAGCAGTTCTGAAACACTCTTTTTGTAGAAAATGCAAGTGGACATTCGGAGCGCTAAGATTGTAATAGAGGAAAAAGGAACATCTCCAATTAAAAACTACACAGAAGCATTCTCTGAAACCCCTTTCTGTTCTCCGCATTCAACTAACAGAGTTGAGCCTTACTTTTGAAGGAGCAGTTCTGAAACACTCTTTGTGTATAAACTGCCAGTGGATATTCGGAGCGCTAAGTGGGTAATAGTCCAAAAAGGAGTATCTTCAACTAAATACTACACAGAAACATTCTGTGAAACTTCTTTCTGTTCTGTGCATTCAACTAAGAGAGTTGAACCTTACATTTGATTGAGCCGTTCTGAAACACTCTATCTGTAGAAACTGCAATTGGACATTCTGGGCGTTAAGAGGCCTATATTGGGAAAAATAATATCTTCAAATAAAAACTACACAGAAGCATTGTTTGAAACTTATTTCTGATATGTGCATTAAGCTAACAGAGTTAAACCATACTTTTGATTGCGCAGTTCAGAACACTCTATCTGTAGAAAATGCAAGTGGACATTCGGAGCGCTAAGAGGGTAATAGTGGAAAAAGGAATATATTCAAATATAAAATACACAGAAGCATTCTGTGAAACTTCTTTCTGTTCTGTGCATTCAATTACCAGGGTTGAACCTTACTTTTTATTGAGCCGTTCTGAAACACTCTTTCTGTAGAAACTGCAATTGGACATTCTGAACACTAAGAGGCCTATATTGGGAAAAAAAATATCTACAAATAAAAACTACACAGAAGCATTCTGTGAACCTTCTTTCTGTTCTGTTCATTCAACTAAAAGTGTTGAACCTTAATTTTGATTGAGCCGTTCTGAAACACTCTTTCTGTAGAAAATGCAAGTGGAGATTCGGAGCGCTAAGAGGGTAATAGTGGAAAAAGGAATGTCTTCAAATATAAAATACACAGAATCATTCTGTGAAACTTCTTTCTGATCTGTGCATTCCGCTAACAGAGTTAAACCATACTTTTGATTGAGCAGATCTGAACACTCTTTCTGTAGAAAATGCAACTGGACATTTGGAGCGCTAAGAGGGTAGTAGTGGTAAAAGGAATATATTCAAATATAAACTACACAGAAGCATTCTGTGAAACTTCTTTCTGATCTGAACATTCAGCTAACAGAGTTAAACCATACTTTTGATTGAGCAGTTTGAAACACTCTGTCTGTAGAAAATGCAACTGGACATTCGTAGCGCTAAGTGGGTAATAGTGGAAAAAAGAATATGTTCAAATATAAACTACACAGAAGCATTGTATGAAACTACTTTCTGTTCTGTGCATTCAACTAACAGAGTTGAACCTTACTTTTGATTGAGCATTTCTGAAACACTCTTTCTGCAGAAAGTGCAATTGGACATTCTGGGCGCTAAGAGGCCTATATTGGGAAAAATAATATCTTCAAATAAAAACTACACAGAAGCATTGTTTGAAACTTATTTCTGAAATGTTCATTCAGCTAACAGAGTTAAACCATAGTTTTGATTGCGCAGTTCAGAACACTCTTTCTGTAGAAAATGCAAGTGGACATTCGGAGCGCTAAGAGGGTAATAGTGGAAAAAGAATATATTCAAATATAAACTACACAGAAGCATCCTGTGAAACTTCTTTCGGTTCTGTGCATTCAAATAAAAGGGTTGAACCTTACTTTTGATTGAGCCGTTCTGAAACACTCTTTCTGTAGAAACTGCAATTGGACATTCTGAGCGCTAAGAGGCCTTTATTGGGAAAAAGAATATCTACAAATAAAAACTACACAGAAGTATACTGTGAAAGTTCTTTCTGTTCTGTTCATTCAACTAAAAGAGTTGAACCTTAGTTTTGATTGAGCCGTTCTGAAACACTCTTTCTGTAGAAAATGCAAGTGGAGATTCTGAGCGCTAAGAGGGTAATAGTGGAAAAAGGAATGTCTTCAAATATAAACTACACAGAATAATTCCGTGAAACTTCTTTCTGATCTGTGCATTCAGCTAACAGAGTAAAACCATACTTTTGATTGAGCAGATCTGAACACTCTTTCTGTAGAAAATGCAACTGGACATCTGGAGCGCTAAGAGAGTAGCAGTGGAAAAAGGAATATATTCAAATATAAACTACACAGAAGCATTCTGTGAAACTTCTTTCTGATCTGAGCATTCAGCTAACAGAGTTAAACCATACTTTTGATTGAGCAGTTTTGAAACACTCTGTCTGTAGAAAATGCAACTGGACATTCGTAGCGCTAAGTGGGTAATAGTGGAAAAAAGAATATGTTCAAATATAAACTACACAGAAGCATTGTATGAAACTTCTTTCTGTTCTGTGCATTCAACTAACAGAGTTGAACCTTACTTTTGATTGAGCCTTTCTGAAACACTCTTTCTGTAGAAACTGCAATTGGACATTCTGAGCGCTAAGAGGCCTCTATTGGGAAAAATAATATCTTCAAATAAAAACTACACAGAAGCATTGTGTGAAACTTATTTCTGATATGTTCATTAAGCTAACAGAGTTAAACCATACTTTTGATTGCGCAGTTCTGAACACTCTTTCTGTAGAAAATGCAAGTGGACATTCGGAGCGCAAAGAGGGTAATAGTGGAAAAAGGAATATATTCAAATATAAACTACACAGTAGCATTCTGTGAAAATTCTTTCTGTTCTGTGCATTCAACTAACAGAGTTGAACCTTACTTTTGATTGAGCCGTTCTGAAACACTCTTTCTGTAGAAACTGCAATTGGACATGCTAAGCGCTAAGAGGCCTACATTGGGAAAAAGAATATCTTCAAATAAAAACTACACAGATGCATTCTGTGAAACTTATTTCTGATCTGTAAATTCAGTTAACAGAGGTAAAACATATTTTTGATTGAGCAGTTATGAGACACTCTTTTTGTAGAAAATGCAAGTGGAGATTCGGAGCGCTAAGAGGGTAATAGTGGAAAAAGGAATGTCTTCAAATATAAACTACACATACTCATTCGGTGAAACTTCTTTCTGATCTGTGCATTCAGCTAACAGAGTTAAACCATACTTTAGATTGAGCAGATCTGAACACTCTTTCTGTAGAAAATGCAACTGGACATTTGGAGCGCAAAGAGCGTAGTAGTGGAAAAAGGAATATATTCAAATATAAACTACACAGAAGCATTCTGTGAAACTTCTTTCTGATCTGAGCATTCAGCTAACAGAGTTAAACCATACTTTTGATTGAGCAGTTTTGAAACACTCTGTCTGTAGAAAATGCAACTGGACATTCGTAGCGCTAAGTGGGTAATAGTGGAAAAAAGAATATGTTCAAATATAAACTACACAGAAGCATTGTATGAAACTTCTTTCTGTTCTGTGCATTCAACTAACAGAGTTGAACCTTACTTTTGATTGAGCCGTTCTGAAACACTCTTTCTGTAGAAACTGCAATTGGACATTCTGAGCACTAAGAGGCCTATATTGGGAAAATGAATGTCTACAAATAAAAACTACACAGAAGAATTGTGTGAAACTTCTTTCTGTTTTGTTTGTTCAACTAAAAGAGTTGAACCTTAGTTTTGATTGAGCCGTTCTGAAACACTCTTTCTGTAGAAAATGCAAGTGGAGATTCGGAGCGCTAAGAGGGTAATAGTGGAAAAAGGAATGTCTCCAAATATAAACTACACAGAATCATTCTGTGAAACTTCTTTCTGATCTGTGCATTCAGCTAACAGAATTAAACCATACTTTTGATTGAGCAGATCTGAACACTCTTTCTGTAGAGAATGCTACTGGACATTTGGAGCGCTAAGAGAGTAGTAGTGGAAAAAGGAATATATTCAAATATAAACTACACAGAAGCATTCTGTGAAACTTCTTTCTGATCTGAGCATTCAGCTAACAGAGTTAAACCATACTTTTGATTGAGCAGTTTTGAAACACTCTGTCTGTAGAAAATGCAACTGGACATTCGTAGCGCTAAGTGGGTAATAGTGGAAAAAAGAATATGTTCAAATATAAACTACACAGAAGCATTGTATGAAACTTCTTTCTGTTCTGTGCATTCAACTAACAGAGTTGAACCTTACTTTTGATTGAGCCTTTCTGAAACACTCTTTCTGTAGAAACTGCAATTGGACATTCTGAGCGCTAAGAGGCCTCTATTGGGAAAAATAATATCTTCAAATAAAAACTACACAGAAGCATTGTGTGAAACTTATTTCTGATATGTTCATTAAGCTAACAGAGTTAAACCATACTTTTGATTGCACAGTTCTGAACACTCTTTCTGTAGAAAATGCAAGTGGACATTCGGAGCGCTAAGAGGGTAATAGTGGAAAAAGGAATATATTCAAATATAAACTACACAGTAGCATTCTGTGAAACTTCTTTCTGTTCTGTGCATTCAAATAGCAGAGTTGAAGCTTACTTTTGATTGAGCCGTTCTGAAACAGTCTTTCTGTAGAAACTGCAATTGGACATTCTGAGCGCTAAGAGGCCTACATTGGGAAAAAGAATATCTTCAAATAAAAGCTACACAGATGCATTCTGTGAAACTTATTTCTGATCTGTAAATTCAGTTAACAGAGCTAAACCATATTTTTGATTGAGCAGTTCTGAAACACTCTTTTTGTAGAAAATGCAAGTGGACATTCGGAGCGCTAAGATTGTAATAGAGGAAAAAGGAATATCTCCAATTAAAAACTACACAGAAGCATTCTCTGAAACCCCTTTCTGTTCTCCGCATTCAACTAACAGTGTTGAGCCTTACTTTTGAAGGAGCAGTTCTGAAACACTCTTTGTGTATAAACTGCCAGTGGATATTCGGAGCGCTAAGTGGGTAATAGTCCAAAAAGGAGTATCTTCAACTAAATACTACACAGAAACATTGTGTGAAACTACTTTCTGTTCTGTGCATTCAACTAAGAGAGTTGAACCTTACATTTGATTGAGCCGTTCTGAAACACTCTATCTGTAGAAACTGCAATTGGACATTCTGGGCGTTAAGAGGCCTATATTGGGAAAAATAATATCTTCAAATAAAAACTACACAGAAGCATTGTTTGAAACTTATTTCTGATATGTGCATTCAGCTAACAGAGTTAAACCATACTTTTGATTGCGCAGTTCAGAACACTCTATCTGTAGAAAATGCAAGTGGACATTCGGAGCGCTAAGAGGGTAATAGTGGAAAAGGGAATATATTCAAATATAAAATACACAGAAGCATTCTGTGAAACTTCTTTCTGTTCTGTGCATTCAATTACCAGGGTTGAACCTTACTTTTGATTGAGCCGTTCTGAAACACTCTTTCTGTAGAAACTGCAATTGGACATTCTGAGCACTAAGAGGCCTATATTGGGAAAAAAAATATCTACAAATAAAAAGTACACAGAAGCATTCTGTGAAACTTCTTTCTGTTCTGTTCATTCAACTAAAAGTGTTGAACCTTAGTTTTGATTGAGCCGTTCTGAAACGCTCTTTCTGTAGAAAATGCAAGTGGAGATTCGGAGCGCTAAGAGGGTAATAGTGGAAAAAGGAATGTCTTCAAATATAAAATACACAGAATCATTCTGTGAAACTTCCTTCTGATCTGTGCATTCCGCTAACAGAGTTAAACCATACTTTTGATTGAGCAGATCTGAACACTCTTTCTGTAGAAAATGCAACTGGACATTTGGAGCGCTAAGAGGGTAGTAGTGGTAAAAGGAATATATTCAAATATAAACTACACAGAAGCATTCTGTGAAACTTCTTTCTGATCTGAACATTCAGCTAACAGAGTTAAACCATACTTTTGATTGAGCAGTTTGAAACACTCTGTCTGTAGAAAATGCAACTGGACATTCGTAGCGCTAAGTGGGTAATAGTGGAAAAAAGAATATGTTCAAATATAAACTACACAGAAGCATTGTATGAAACTTCTTTCTGTTCTGTGCATTCAACTAACAGAGTTGAACCTTACATTTGATTGAGCCGTTCTGAAACACTCTTTCTGTAGCAACTGCAATTGGACATTCTGAGCGCTAAGAGGCCTATATTGGGAAAAAAATGTCTACAAATAAAAACTACACAGAAGTATTCTGTGATACTTCTTTCTGTTCTGTTCATTCAACTAAAAGAGTTGAACCTTAGTTTTGATTCAGCCGTTCTGAAACCGTCTTTCTGTAGAAAATGCAAGTGGAGATTCGGAGCGCTAAGAGGGTAATAGTGGAAAAAGGAATGTCTTCAAATATAAACTACACAGAATCATTCTGTGAAACTTCTTTCTGATCTGTGCATTCAGCTAACAGAGTTAAACCATACTTTTGATTGAGCAGATCTCAACACTCCTTCTGTAGAAAATGCAACTGGACAATTGGAGCGCTAAGAGGGTAGTAGTGGAAAAAGGAATATATTCAAATATAAACTACACAGAAGCATTCGGTGAAACTTCTTCCTGATCTGAGCATTCAGCTAACAGAGTTAAACCATAATTTTGATTGAGCAGTTTTGAAACACTCTGTCTGTAGAAAATGCAACTGGACATTCGTAGCGCTAAGTGGGTAATAGTGGAAAAAAGAATATGTTCAAATATAAACTACACAGAAGCATTGTATGAAACTTCTTTCTGTTCTGTGCCTTCAACTAACAGAGTTGGACCTTACTTTTGATTGAGCCTTTCTGAAACATTCTTTCTGTAGAAACTGCAATTGGACATTCTGAGCGCTAAGAGTCCTATATTGGGAAAAATAATATCTTCAAATAAAAACTACACAGAAGTATTGTGTGAAACTTATTTCTGATATGTTCATTAAGCTAACAGAGTTAAACCATACTTTTGATTGCGCAATTCTGAACACTCTTTCTGTAGAAAATGCAAGTGGACATTCGGGGCGCTAAGCGGGTAATAGTGGAAAAAGGAATATATTCAAATATAAACTACACAGTAGCATTCTGTGAAAATTCTTTCTGTTCTGTGCGTTCAACTAAGAGAGTTGAACCTTACTTTTGATTGAGCCGTTCTGAAACACTCTTTCTGTAGAAACTGCAATTGGACATTCTGAGCGCTAAGAGGCCTACATTGGGAAAAATAATATCTTCAAATAAAAACTACACGGAAGCATTGTGTGAAAATTATTTCTGATAGGTGCATTCAGCTAACAGAGTTAAAACATACTTTTGATTGCGCAGTTCCGAACACTCTTTCTGTAGAATATGCAAGTGGACATTCGGAGCGCTAAGACGGTAATAGTGGAAAAAGGAATATATTCAAATATAAACTACACAGTAGCATTCTGTGAAACTTCTTTCTGTTCTGTGCATTCAACTAACAGAGTTGAACCTTACTTTTGATTGAGCCGTTCTGAAACACTCTTTCTGTAGAAACTGCAATTGGACATTCTAAGCGCTAAGATTGTAATAGAGGAAAAAGGAATATCTCCAATTAAAAACTACACAGAAGCATTCTCTGAAACCCCTTTCTGTTCTCCGCATTCAACTAACAGAGTTGAGCCTTACTTTTGAAAGAGCAGTTCTGAAACACTCTTTGTGTATAAACTGCCAGTGGATATTCAGAGCGCTAAGTGTGTAATAGTCCAAAAAGGAGTATCTTCAACTAAATACTACACAGAAGCATTCTGTGAAACTTCTTTCTGTTCTGTGCATTCAACTAAGAGAGTTGAACCTTACATTTGATTGAGCCGTTCTGAAACACTCTATCTGTAGAAACTGCAATTGGACATTCTGGGCGTTAAGAGGCCTACATTGGGAAAAATAATATCTTCAAATAAAAAGTACACAGAAGCATTGTTTGAAACTTATTTCTGATGTGTGCATTCAGCTAACAGAGTTAAACCATACTTTTGATTGCGCAGTTCAGAACACTCTTTCTGTAGAAAATGCAAGTGGACATTCGGAGCGCAAAGAGGGTAATAGTGGAAAAAGGAATATATTCAAATATAAACTACACAGTAGCATTCTGTGAAAATTCTTTCTGTTCTGTGCATTCAACTAACAGAGTTGAACCTTACTTTTGATTGAGCCGTTCTGAAACACTCTTTCTGTAGAAACTGCAATTGGACATGCTAAGCGCTAAGAGGCCTACATTGGGAAAAAGAATATCTTCAAATAAAAACTACACAGATGCATTCTGTGAAACTTATTTCTGATCTGTAAATTCAGTTAACAGAGGTAAAACATATTTTTGATTGAGCAGTTATGAGACACTCTTTTTGTAGAAAATGCAAGTGGAGATTCGGAGCGCTAAGAGGGTAATAGTGGAAAAAGGAATGTCTTCAAATATAAACTACACATACTCATTCGGTGAAACTTCTTTCTGATCTGTGCATTCAGCTAACAGAGTTAAACCATACTTTAGATTGAGCAGATCTGAACACTCTTTCTGTAGAAAATGCAACTGGACATTTGGAGCGCAAAGAGCGTAGTAGTGGAAAAAGGAATATATTCAAATATAAACTACACAGAAGCATTCTGTGAAACTTCTTTCTGATCTGAGCATTCAGCTAACAGAGTTAAACCATACTTTTGATTGAGCAGTTTTGAAACACTCTGTCTGTAGAAAATGCAACTGGACATTCGTAGCGCTAAGTGGGTAATAGTGGAAAAAAGAATATGTTCAAATATAAACTACACAGAAGCATTGTATGAAACTTCTTTCTGTTCTGTGCATTCAACTAACAGAGTTGAACCTTACTTTTGATTGAGCCGTTCTGAAACACTCTTTCTGTAGAAACTGCAATTGGACATTCTGAGCACTAAGAGGCCTATATTGGGAAAATGAATGTCTACAAATAAAAACTACACAGAAGAATTGTGTGAAACTTCTTTCTGTTTTGTTTGTTCAACTAAAAGAGTTGAACCTTAGTTTTGATTGAGCCGTTCTGAAACACTCTTTCTGTAGAAAATGCAAGTGGAGATTCGGAGCGCTAAGAGGGTAATAGTGGAAAAAGGAATGTCTCCAAATATAAACTACACAGAATCATTCTGTGAAACTTCTTTCTGATCTGTGCATTCAGCTAACAGAATTAAACCATACTTTTGATTGAGCAGATCTGAACACTCTTTCTGTAGAGAATGCTACTGGACATTTGGAGCGCTAAGAGAGTAGTAGTGGAAAAAGGAATATATTCAAATATAAACTACACAGAAGCATTCTGTGAAACTTCTTTCTGATCTGAGCATTCAGCTAACAGAGTTAAACCATACTTTTGATTGAGCAGTTTTGAAACACTCTGTCTGTAGAAAATGCAACTGGACATTCGTAGCGCTAAGTGGGTAATAGTGGAAAAAAGAATATGTTCAAATATAAACTACACAGAAGCATTGTATGAAACTTCTTTCTGTTCTGTGCATTCAACTAACAGAGTTGAACCTTACTTTTGATTGAGCCTTTCTGAAACACTCTTTCTGTAGAAACTGCAATTGGACATTCTGAGCGCTAAGAGGCCTCTATTGGGAAAAATAATATCTTCAAATAAAAACTACACAGAAGCATTGTGTGAAACTTATTTCTGATATGTTCATTAAGCTAACAGAGTTAAACCATACTTTTGATTGCACAGTTCTGAACACTCTTTCTGTAGAAAATGCAAGTGGACATTCGGAGCGCTAAGAGGGTAATAGTGGAAAAAGGAATATATTCAAATATAAACTACACAGTAGCATTCTGTGAAACTTCTTTCTGTTCTGTGCATTCAAATAGCAGAGTTGAAGCTTACTTTTGATTGAGCCGTTCTGAAACAGTCTTTCTGTAGAAACTGCAATTGGACATTCTGAGCGCTAAGAGGCCTACATTGGGAAAAAGAATATCTTCAAATAAAAGCTACACAGATGCATTCTGTGAAACTTATTTCTGATCTGTAAATTCAGTTAACAGAGCTAAACCATATTTTTGATTGAGCAGTTCTGAAACACTCTTTTTGTAGAAAATGCAAGTGGACATTCGGAGCGCTAAGATTGTAATAGAGGAAAAAGGAATATCTCCAATTAAAAACTACACAGAAGCATTCTCTGAAACCCCTTTCTGTTCTCCGCATTCAACTAACAGTGTTGAGCCTTACTTTTGAAGGAGCAGTTCTGAAACACTCTTTGTGTATAAACTGCCAGTGGATATTCGGAGCGCTAAGTGGGTAATAGTCCAAAAAGGAGTATCTTCAACTAAATACTACACAGAAACATTGTGTGAAACTACTTTCTGTTCTGTGCATTCAACTAAGAGAGTTGAACCTTACATTTGATTGAGCCGTTCTGAAACACTCTATCTGTAGAAACTGCAATTGGACATTCTGGGCGTTAAGAGGCCTATATTGGGAAAAATAATATCTTCAAATAAAAACTACACAGAAGCATTGTTTGAAACTTATTTCTGATATGTGCATTCAGCTAACAGAGTTAAACCATACTTTTGATTGCGCAGTTCAGAACACTCTATCTGTAGAAAATGCAAGTGGACATTCGGAGCGCTAAGAGGGTAATAGTGGAAAAGGGAATATATTCAAATATAAAATACACAGAAGCATTCTGTGAAACTTCTTTCTGTTCTGTGCATTCAATTACCAGGGTTGAACCTTACTTTTGATTGAGCCGTTCTGAAACACTCTTTCTGTAGAAACTGCAATTGGACATTCTGAGCACTAAGAGGCCTATATTGGGAAAAAAAATATCTACAAATAAAAAGTACACAGAAGCATTCTGTGAAACTTCTTTCTGTTCTGTTCATTCAACTAAAAGTGTTGAACCTTAGTTTTGATTGAGCCGTTCTGAAACACTCTTTCTGTAGAAAATGCAAGTGGAGATTCGGAGCGCTAAGAGGGTAATAGTGGAAAAAGGAATGTCTTCAAATATAAAATACACAGAATCATTCTGTGAAACTTCCTTCTGATCTGTGCATTCCGCTAACAGAGTTAAACCATACTTTTGATTGAGCAGATCTGAACACTCTTTCTGTAGAAAATGCAACTGGACATTTGGAGCGCTAAGAGGGTAGTAGTGGTAAAAGGAATATATTCAAATATAAACTACACAGAAGCATTCTGTGAAACTTCTTTCTGATCTGAACATTCAGCTAACAGAGTTAAACCATACTTTTGATTGAGCAGTTTGAAACACTCTGTCTGTAGAAAATGCAACTGGACATTCGTAGCGCTAAGTGGGTAATAGTGGAAAAAAGAATATGTTCAAATATAAACTACACAGAAGCATTGTATGAAACTTCTTTCTGTTCTGTGCATTCAACTAACAGAGTTGAACCTTACATTTGATTGAGCCGTTCTGAAACACTCTTTCTGTAGCAACTGCAATTGGACATTCTGAGCGCTAAGAGGCCTATATTGGGAAAAAAATGTCTACAAATAAAAACTACACAGAAGTATTCTGTGATACTTCTTTCTGTTCTGTTCATTCAACTAAAAGAGTTGAACCTTAGTTTTGATTCAGCCGTTCTGAAACCGTCTTTCTGTAGAAAATGCAAGTGGAGATTCGGAGCGCTAAGAGGGTAATAGTGGAAAAAGGAATGTCTTCAAATATAAACTACACAGAATCATTCTGTGAAACTTCTTTCTGATCTGTGCATTCAGCTAACAGAGTTAAACCATACTTTTGATTGAGCAGATCTCAACACTCCTTCTGTAGAAAATGCAACTGGACAATTGGAGCGCTAAGAGGGTAGTAGTGGAAAAAGGAATATATTCAAATATAAACTACACAGAAGCATTCGGTGAAACTTCTTCCTGATCTGAGCATTCAGCTAACAGAGTTAAACCATAATTTTGATTGAGCAGTTTTGAAACACTCTGTCTGTAGAAAATGCAACTGGACATTCGTAGCGCTAAGTGGGTAATAGTGGAAAAAAGAATATGTTCAAATATAAACTACACAGAAGCATTGTATGAAACTTCTTTCTGTTCTGTGCCTTCAACTAACAGAGTTGGACCTTACTTTTGATTGAGCCTTTCTGAAACATTCTTTCTGTAGAAACTGCAATTGGACATTCTGAGCGCTAAGAGTCCTATATTGGGAAAAATAATATCTTCAAATAAAAACTACACAGAAGTATTGTGTGAAACTTATTTCTGATATGTTCATTAAGCTAACAGAGTTAAACCATACTTTTGATTGCGCAATTCTGAACACTCTTTCTGTAGAAAATGCAAGTGGACATTCGGGGCGCTAAGCGGGTAATAGTGGAAAAAGGAATATATTCAAATATAAACTACACAGTAGCATTCTGTGAAAATTCTTTCTGTTCTGTGCGTTCAACTAAGAGAGTTGAACCTTACTTTTGATTGAGCCGTTCTGAAACACTCTTTCTGTAGAAACTGCAATTGGACATTCTGAGCGCTAAGAGGCCTACATTGGGAAAAATAATATCTTCAAATAAAAACTACACGGAAGCATTGTGTGAAAATTATTTCTGATAGGTGCATTCAGCTAACAGAGTTAAAACATACTTTTGATTGCGCAGTTCCGAACACTCTTTCTGTAGAATATGCAAGTGGACATTCGGAGCGCTAAGACGGTAATAGTGGAAAAAGGAATATATTCAAATATAAACTACACAGTAGCATTCTGTGAAACTTCTTTCTGTTCTGTGCATTCAACTAACAGAGTTGAACCTTACTTTTGATTGAGCCGTTCTGAAACACTCTTTCTGTAGAAACTGCAATTGGACATTCTAAGCGCTAAGATTGTAATAGAGGAAAAAGGAATATCTCCAATTAAAAACTACACAGAAGCATTCTCTGAAACCCCTTTCTGTTCTCCGCATTCAACTAACAGAGTTGAGCCTTACTTTTGAAAGAGCAGTTCTGAAACACTCTTTGTGTATAAACTGCCAGTGGATATTCAGAGCGCTAAGTGTGTAATAGTCCAAAAAGGAGTATCTTCAACTAAATACTACACAGAAGCATTCTGTGAAACTTCTTTCTGTTCTGTGCATTCAACTAAGAGAGTTGAACCTTACATTTGATTGAGCCGTTCTGAAACACTCTATCTGTAGAAACTGCAATTGGACATTCTGGGCGTTAAGAGGCCTACATTGGGAAAAATAATATCTTCAAATAAAAAGTACACAGAAGCATTGTTTGAAACTTATTTCTGATGTGTGCATTCAGCTAACAGAGTTAAACCATACTTTTGATTGCGCAGTTCAGAACACTCTTTCTGTAGAAAATGCAAGTGGACATTCGGAGCGCTAAGAGGGTAATAGTGGAAAAAGGAATATATTCAAATATAAAATACACGGAAGCATTCTGTGAAACTTCTTTCTGTTCTGTGCATTCAATTACCAGGGTTGAACCTTACTTTTGATTGAGCCGTTCTGAAACACTCTTTCTGTAGAAACGGCAATTGGACATTCTGAGCCCTAAGAGGCCTATATTGGGAAAAAGAATATCTACAAATAAAAACTACACAGAAGCATTATGTGAAACTTCTTTCTGTTCTGTTCATTCAACTAAAAGAGTTGAAACTTAGTTTTGATTGAGCCGTTCTGAAACACTCTTTCTGTAGAAAATGCAAGTGGAGTTTCGGAGCTCTAAGAGGGTAATAGTGGAAAAAGGAATGTCTTCAAATATAAAATACACAGAAAAATTCTGTGAAACTTCTTTCTGATCTGTGCATTCAGCTAACAGAGTTAAACCATACTTTTGATTGAGCAGATCTGAACACTCTTTCTGTAGAAAATGCAACTGGACATTTGGAGCGCTAAGAGGGTAGTAGTGGTAAAAGGAATATATTCAAATATAAACTACACAGAAGCATTCTGTGAAACTTCTTTCTGATCTGAACATTCAGCTAACAGAGTTAAACCATACTTTTGATTGAGCAGTTTTGAAACACTCTGTCTGTAGAAAATGCAACTGGACATTCGTAGCGCTAAGTGGGAAATAGTGGAAAAAAGAATATGTTCAAATATAAACTACACAGAAGCATTGTATGAAACTTCTTTCTGTTCTATGCATTCAACTAACAGAGTTGAACCTTACTTTTGATTGAGCCTTTCTGAAACACTCTTTCTGTAGAAACTGCAATTGGACATTCTGAGCGCTAAGAGGCCTATATTGGGAAAAATAATATCTTCAAATAAAAACTACACAGAAGCATTGTGTGAAACTTATTTCTGATATGTTCATTAAGCTAACAGAATTAACCATACTTTTGATTGCGCAGTTCTGAACACTCTTTCTGTAGAAAATGCAAGTGGACATTCGGAGCGCTAAGAGGGTAATAGTGGAAAAAGGAATATATTCAAATATAAACTACACAGTAGCATTCTGTGAAACTTCTTTCTGTTCTGTGCATTCAACTAACAGAGTTGAACCTTACTTTTGATTGAGCCGTTCTGAAACACTCTTTCTGTAGAAACTGCAATTGGACATTCTGAGCGCTAAGAGGCCTCTATTGGGAAAAATAATATCTTCAAATAAAAACTACACAGATGCATTCTGTGAAACTTATTTCTGATCTGTAAATTCAGTTAACAGAGATAAAACATATTTTTGATTGAGCAGTTATGAAACACTCTTTTTGTAGAAAATGCAAGTGGAGATTTGGAGCGCTAAGTGGGTAATAGTGGAAAAAGGAATGTCTCCAAATATAAACTACACAGAATCATTCTGAGAAACTTCTTTCTGATATGTGCATTCAGCTAACAGAGTTAAACCATACTTTTGATAGTGCAGTTCTGAACACTCTTTCTGTAGAAAATGCAACTGGACATTTGGAGCGCTAAGAGGGTAGTATTGGAAAAAGGAATATATTCAAATATAAGCTACACAGAAGCATTCTGTGAAACTTCTTTCTGATCTGAACATTCCGCTAACAGAGTTAAACCATACTTTTGATTGAGCAGTTATGAAACACTCTTTGTGTAGAAAATATAAGTGGACCTTCGGAGCGCTAAGATTGTAATAGGGGAAAAAGGATTATCTCCAAATAAAAACCACACAGAAGCATTCTCTGAAACTCCTTTCTGTTCTCTGAATTCAACTAATAGAGTTGAGCCTTACTTTTGAAGTAACAGTTCTGAAACCCTCTTTGTGTAGAATCTGCCAGTGGACATTCAGAGCGCTAAGTGGGTAATAGTCAATAAAGGAATATCTTCAAATAAATACTACACAGAAGCATTCTGTGAAACTACTTTCTGTTCTGTGCATTCAACTAAAAGAGGTGAACCTTACTTTTCATTGAGCCGTTCTGAAACACTCTTTCTATAGAAAATGCAATTGGACATTCTGAGCGCTAAGAGGCCTATATTGGTAAAAAGAATATTTTCATATAAACACTACACAGAAGCATTCTGTGAAACTTCTTTCTGATCTGTGCATTCAGCTAACAGAGTTAAACCATACTTTGGATTGAGCAGTTCTGAAACACTCTTTCTGTAGAAAATGCTACTGGACATTTGGAGCGCAAAGTGGGTAATAGTGGAAAAAGGAATATCTTCAAATATAAACTACACAGAATCATTCTGTGAAACTTCTTTCTGATCTGTGCATTCAGCTAACAGAGTTAAAGCATACTTTTGAGCAGTTCTGAACACTCTTTCTGTAGAAAATGCAACTGGACATTTGGAGCGCTAAGATGGTAGTAGTGGAAAAATAATATATTCAAATATAAACTACACAGAAGCATTGTATGAAACTCCTTTCTCTTCTGTGCATTTAACTAACAGAGTTGAACCTTATTTTTGATTGAGCCGTTCTGAAACACTCTTTCTTTAGAAAATGCAAGTGGATATTCGCAGCGCTAAGACGGTAATACTGGAAAAGGAATATATTCAAATATAAACTACACAGAAGCATTCTGTGAAACTTCTTTCTGTTCTGTGCATTCAACTAACTGAGTTGAACCTTACTTTTGATGGAGCCGTTCTGAAAAGCTCTTTCTGTAGAAACTGCAATTGGACATTCTGAGCGCTAAGAGGCCTATATTTTGAAAAAGAATATCTTCAAATAAAAACTACACAGAAGCATTCTGTGAAACTTATTTCGGATATGGGCATTCAACTAATAGAGTAAAACCATACTTTTGATTGAGCCGTTCTGAACACTCTTTCTGTAGAAAATGCAAGTCGACATTCTGAGCGCTAAGAGGGTAATACTAGAAAATGTAATATCTTCAAATATAAACTACACAGAATCATTCTGTGAAACTTCTTTCTGATCTGTGCATTCAGCTAACAGAATTAAAACATACTTTTCATTGAGCAGTTCTGAACACTCTTTCTGTAGAAAATGCAACTAGACATTTGGAGCAATAAGAGGGTAGTAGTGGAAAAAGGAATATATTCAAATATAAACTACACGGAAGCATTCTGTGAAACTTCTTTCTGATCTGAGCATTCAGCTAACAGAGTTAAACCATACTTTTGACTGAGCAGTTTTGAAACACTCTGTCTGTAGAAAATGCAACTGGACATTCGGAGCGCTAAGTGGGTAATAGTGGAAAAAGGAATATGTTCAAATATAAACTACACAGAAGCATTGTATGAAACATTTTTCCGTTCTGTACATTCAACTAACAGAGTTGAAACTAACTTTTGATTGAGCCGTTCTGGAACACTCTTTCTGTAGAAAATGCAATTGGACATTCTGAGCGCTAAGAGGCCTATATTGGGAAAAAAAATATCTACAAATAAAAACTACACAGAAGCATTCTGTGAAACTTCTTTCTGTTCTGTGCATTCAACTAAAAGTGTTGAACCTTAGTTTTGATTGAGCCGTTCTGAAACTCTCTTTCTGTAGAAAATGCAAGTGGACATTCCGAGCGCTAAGTTAGTAATAGTGGAAAAAGGAATACCTCCATATAAAAACTACACAGAAGCATTCTCTGAAACTCCTTTCTGTTCTCTGCATTCAACTAACAGAGCTGAGCCTTACTTTTGGAGGAGCAGTTCTGAAACACTCTTTGTGTGGAAACTGCCAGTGGAAATTCAGAGCGCTAAGAGGGTAATAGTTGAAAAAGGAATATCTTCAACTAAATACTACACAGAAGCATTCTGTGAAACTTCTTTCTGTTCTGTGCATTCAACTAAAAGAGTTGAACCTTAGTTTTGATTGAGCCGTTCTGAAACACTCTTTCTGTAGAAAATGAAAGTGGAGATTCGGAGCGCTAAGAGGGTAATAGTGGAAAAAGGATAATCTTCAAATATAAACTACACAGAATCATTCTGAGAAACTTCTTTCTGATATGTGCATTCAGCTAACAGAGTTAAAGCATACTTTTGATAGTGCAGTTCAGAACACTCTTTCTGTAGAAAATGCAAGTGGACATTCGGAGCGCTAAGAGGGTAATAGTGGAAAAAGTATATATTCAAATATAAACTACACAGAAGCATCCTGTGAAACTTCTTTCTGTTCTGTTCATTCAAATAAAAGGGTTGAACCTTACTTTTGATTGAGCCGTTCTGAAACACTCTTTCTGTAGAAACTGCAATTGGACATTCTGAGCGCTAAGAGGCCTATATTGGGAAAAAGAATATCTACAAATAAAAACTACACAGAAGTATACTGTGAAAGTTCTTTCTGTTCTGTTCATTCAACTAAAAGAGTTGAACCTTAGTTTTGATTGAGCCGTTCTGAAACACTCTTTCTGTAGAAAATGCAAGTGGAGATTCTGAGCGCTAAGAGGGTAATAGTGGAATAAGGAATGTCTTCAAATATAAACTACACAGAATAATTCCGTGAAACTTCTTTCTGATCTGTGCATTCAGCTAACAGAGTAAAACCATACTTTTGATTGAGCAGATCTGAACACTCTTTCTGTAGAAAATGCAACTGGACATTTGGAGCACTAAGAGTGTAGTAGTTGAAAAAGGAATATATTCAAATATAAACTACAAATAAGCATTCTGTGAAATTTCTTTCTGATCTGAGCATTCAGCTAACAGAGTTAAACCATACATTTGATTGAGCAGTTTTGAAACACTCTGTCTGTAGAAAATGCAACTGGACATTCGTAGCGCTAAGTGGGTAATAGTGGAAAAAAGAATATGTTCAAATATAAACTACACAGAAGCATTGTATGAAACTTCTTTCTGTTCTGTGCATTCAACTAACAGAGTTGAACCTTACATTTGATTGAGCCGTTCTGAAACACTCTTTCTGTAGCAACTGCAATTGGACATTCTGAGCGCTAAGAGGCCTATATTGGGAAAAAAATGTCTACAAATAAAAACTACACAGAAGTATTCTGTGATACTTCTTTCTGTTCTGTTCATTCAACTAAAAGAGTTGAACCTTAGTTTTGATTCAGCCGTTCTGAAACCGTCTTTCTGTAGAAAATGCAAGTGGAGATTCGGAGCGCTAAGAGGGTAATAGTGGAAAAAGGAATGTCTTCAAATATAAACTACACAGAATCATTCTGTGAAACTTCTTTCTGATCTGTGCATTCAGCTAACAGAGTTAAACCATACTTTTGATTGAGCAGATCTCAACACTCCTTCTGTAGAAAATGCAACTGGACAATTGGAGCGCTAAGAGGGTAGTAGTGGAAAAAGGAATATATTCAAATATAAACTACACAGAAGCATTCGGTGAAACTTCTTCCTGATCTGAGCATTCAGCTAACAGAGTTAAACCATAATTTTGATTGAGCAGTTTTGAAACACTCTGTCTGTAGAAAATGCAACTGGACATTCGTAGCGCTAAGTGGGTAATAGTGGAAAAAAGAATATGTTCAAATATAAACTACACAGAAGCATTGTATGAAACTTCTTTCTGTTCTGTGCCTTCAACTAACAGAGTTGGACCTTACTTTTGATTGAGCCTTTCTGAAACATTCTTTCTGTAGAAACTGCAATTGGACATTCTGAGCGCTAAGAGTCCTATATTGGGAAAAATAATACCTTCAAATAAAAACTACACAGAAGTATTGTGTGAAACTTATTTCTGATATGTTCATTAAGCTAACAGAGTTAAACCATACTTTTGATTGCGCAATTCTGAACACTCTTTCTGTAGAAAATGCAAGTGGACATTCGGGGCGCTAAGCGGGTAATAGTGGAAAAAGGAATATATTCAAATATAAACTACACAGTAGCATTCTGTGAAAATTCTTTCTGTTCTGTGCGTTCAACTAAGAGAGTTGAACCTTACTTTTGATTGAGCCGTTCTGAAACACTCTTTCTGTAGAAACTGCAATTGGACATTCTGAGCGCTAAGAGGCCTACATTGGGAAAAATAATATCTTCAAATAAAAACTACACGGAAGCATTGTGTGAAAATTATTTCTGATAGGTGCATTCAGCTAACAGAGTTAAAACATACTTTTGATTGCGCAGTTCCGAACACTCTTTCTGTAGAATATGCAAGTGGACATTCGGAGCGCTAAGACGGTAATAGTGGAAAAAGGAATATATTCAAATATAAACTACACAGTAGCATTCTGTGAAACTTCTTTCTGTTCTGTGCATTCAACTAACAGAGTTGAACCTTACTTTTGATTGAGCCGTTCTGAAACACTCTTTCTGTAGAAACTGCAATTGGACATTCTAAGCGCTAAGATTGTAATAGAGGAAAAAGGAATATCTCCAATTAAAAACTACACAGAAGCATTCTCTGAAACCCCTTTCTGTTCTCCGCATTCAACTAACAGAGTTGAGCCTTACTTTTGAAGGAGCAGTTCTGAAACACTCTTTGTGTATAAACTGCCAGTGGATATTCAGAGCGCTAAGTGTGTAATAGTCCAAAAAGGAGTATCTTCAACTAAATACTACACAGAAGCATTCTGTGAAACTTCTTTCTGTTCTGTGCATTCAACTAAGAGAGTTGAACCTTACATTTGATTGAGCCGTTCTGAAACACTCTATCTGTAGAAACTGCAATTGGACATTCTGGGCGTTAAGAGGCCTACATTGGGAAAAATAATATCTTCAAATAAAAAGTACACAGAAGCATTGTTTGAAACTTATTTCTGATGTGTGCATTCAGCTAACAGAGTTAAACCATACTTTTGATTGCGCAGTTCAGAACACTCTTTCTGTAGAAAATGCAAGTGGACATTCGGAGCGCTAAGAGGGTAATAGTGGAAAAAGGAATATATTCAAATATAAAATACACGGAAGCATTCTGTGAAACTTCTTTCTGTTCTGTGCATTCAATTACCAGGGTTGAACCTTACTTTTGATTGAGCCGTTCTGAAACACTCTTTCTGTAGAAACGGCAATTGGACATTCTGAGCCCTAAGAGGCCTATATTGGGAAAAAGAATATCTACAAATAAAAACTACACAGAAGCATTATGTGAAACTTCTTTCTGTTCTGTTCATTCAACTAAAAGAGTTGAAACTTAGTTTTGATTGAGCCGTTCTGAAACACTCTTTCTGTAGAAAATGCAAGTGGAGTTTCGGAGCTCTAAGAGGGTAATAGTGGAAAAAGGAATGTCTTCAAATATAAAATACACAGAAAAATTCTGTGAAACTTCTTTCTGATCTGTGCATTCAGCTAACAGAGTTAAACCATACTTTTGATTGAGCAGATCTGAACACTCTTTCTGTAGAAAATGCAACTGGACATTTGGAGCGCTAAGAGGGTAGTAGTGGTAAAAGGAATATATTCAAATATAAACTACACAGAAGCATTCTGTGAAACTTCTTTCTGATCTGAACATTCAGCTAACAGAGTTAAACCATACTTTTGATTGAGCAGTTTTGAAACACTCTGTCTGTAGAAAATGCAACTGGACATTCGTAGCGCTAAGTGGGAAATAGTGGAAAAAAGAATATGTTCAAATATAAACTACACAGAAGCATTGTATGAAACTTCTTTCTGTTCTATGCATTCAACTAACAGAGTTGAACCTTACTTTTGATTGAGCCTTTCTGAAACACTCTTTCTGTAGAAACTGCAATTGGACATTCTGAGCGCTAAGAGGCCTATATTGGGAAAAATAATATCTTCAAATAAAAACTACACAGAAGCATTGTGTGAAACTTATTTCTGATATGTTCATTAAGCTAACAGAATTAACCATACTTTTGATTGCGCAGTTCTGAACACTCTTTCTGTAGAAAATGCAAGTGGACATTCGGAGCGCTAAGAGGGTAATAGTGGAAAAAGGAATATATTCAAATATAAACTACACAGTAGCATTCTGTGAAACTTCTTTCTGTTCTGTGCATTCAACTAACAGAGTTGAACCTTACTTTTGATTGAGCCGTTCTGAAACACTCTTTCTGTAGAAACTGCAATTGGACATTCTGAGCGCTAAGAGGCCTCTATTGGGAAAAATAATATCTTCAAATAAAAACTACACAGATGCATTCTGTGAAACTTATTTCTGATCTGTAAATTCAGTTAACAGAGATAAAACATATTTTTGATTGAGCAGTTATGAAACACTCTTTTTGTAGAAAATGCAAGTGGAGATTTGGAGCGCTAAGTGGGTAATAGTGGAAAAAGGAATGTCTCCAAATATAAACTACACAGAATCATTCTGAGAAACTTCTTTCTGATATGTGCATTCAGCTAACAGAGTTAAACCATACTTTTGATAGTGCAGTTCTGAACACTCTTTCTGTAGAAAATGCAACTGGACATTTGGAGCGCTAAGAGGGTAGTATTGGAAAAAGGAATATATTCAAATATAAGCTACACAGAAGCATTCTGTGAAACTTCTTTCTGATCTGAACATTCCGCTAACAGAGTTAAACCATACTTTTGATTGAGCAGTTATGAAACACTCTTTGTGTAGAAAATATAAGTGGACCTTCGGAGCGCTAAGATTGTAATAGGGGAAAAAGGATTATCTCCAAATAAAAACCACACAGAAGCATTCTCTGAAACTCCTTTCTGTTCTCTGAATTCAACTAATAGAGTTGAGCCTTACTTTTGAAGTAACAGTTCTGAAACCCTCTTTGTGTAGAATCTGCCAGTGGACATTCAGAGCGCTAAGTGGGTAATAGTCAATAAAGGAATATCTTCAAATAAATACTACACAGAAGCATTCTGTGAAACTACTTTCTGTTCTGTGCATTCAACTAAAAGAGGTGAACCTTACTTTTCATTGAGCCGTTCTGAAACACTCTTTCTATAGAAAATGCAATTGGACATTCTGAGCGCTAAGAGGCCTATATTGGTAAAAAGAATATTTTCATATAAACACTACACAGAAGCATTCTGTGAAACTTCTTTCTGATCTGTGCATTCAGCTAACAGAGTTAAACCATACTTTGGATTGAGCAGTTCTGAAACACTCTTTCTGTAGAAAATGCTACTGGACATTTGGAGCGCAAAGTGGGTAATAGTGGAAAAAGGAATATCTTCAAATATAAACTACACAGAATCATTCTGTGAAACTTCTTTCTGATCTGTGCATTCAGCTAACAGAGTTAAAGCATACTTTTGAGCAGTTCTGAACACTCTTTCTGTAGAAAATGCAACTGGACATTTGGAGCGCTAAGATGGTAGTAGTGGAAAAATAATATATTCAAATATAAACTACACAGAAGCATTGTATGAAACTCCTTTCTCTTCTGTGCATTTAACTAACAGAGTTGAACCTTATTTTTGATTGAGCCGTTCTGAAACACTCTTTCTTTAGAAAATGCAAGTGGATATTCGCAGCGCTAAGACGGTAATACTGGAAAAGGAATATATTCAAATATAAACTACACAGAAGCATTCTGTGAAACTTCTTTCTGTTCTGTGCATTCAACTAACTGAGTTGAACCTTACTTTTGATGGAGCCGTTCTGAAAAGCTCTTTCTGTAGAAACTGCAATTGGACATTCTGAGCGCTAAGAGGCCTATATTTTGAAAAAGAATATCTTCAAATAAAAACTACACAGAAGCATTCTGTGAAACTTATTTCGGATATGGGCATTCAACTAATAGAGTAAAACCATACTTTTGATTGAGCCGTTCTGAACACTCTTTCTGTAGAAAATGCAAGTCGACATTCTGAGCGCTAAGAGGGTAATACTAGAAAATGTAATATCTTCAAATATAAACTACACAGAATCATTCTGTGAAACTTCTTTCTGATCTGTGCATTCAGCTAACAGAATTAAAACATACTTTTCATTGAGCAGTTCTGAACACTCTTTCTGTAGAAAATGCAACTAGACATTTGGAGCAATAAGAGGGTAGTAGTGGAAAAAGGAATATATTCAAATATAAACTACACGGAAGCATTCTGTGAAACTTCTTTCTGATCTGAGCATTCAGCTAACAGAGTTAAACCATACTTTTGACTGAGCAGTTTTGAAACACTCTGTCTGTAGAAAATGCAACTGGACATTCGGAGCGCTAAGTGGGTAATAGTGGAAAAAGGAATATGTTCAAATATAAACTACACAGAAGCATTGTATGAAACATTTTTCCGTTCTGTACATTCAACTAACAGAGTTGAAACTAACTTTTGATTGAGCCGTTCTGGAACACTCTTTCTGTAGAAAATGCAATTGGACATTCTGAGCGCTAAGAGGCCTATATTGGGAAAAAAAATATCTACAAATAAAAACTACACAGAAGCATTCTGTGAAACTTCTTTCTGTTCTGTGCATTCAACTAAAAGTGTTGAACCTTAGTTTTGATTGAGCCGTTCTGAAACACTCTTTCTGTAGAAAATGCAAGTGGACATTCCGAGCGCTAAGTTAGTAATAGTGGAAAAAGGAATACCTCCATATAAAAACTACACAGAAGCATTCTCTGAAACTCCTTTCTGTTCTCTGCATTCAACTAACAGAGCTGAGCCTTACATTTGGAGGAGCAGTTCTGAAACACTCTTTGTGTAGAAACTGCCAGTGGAAATTCAGAGCGCTAAGAGGGTAATAGTTGAAAAAGGAATATCTTCAACTAAATACTACACAGAAGCATTCTGTGAAACTTCTTTCTGTTCTGTGCATTCAACTAAAAGAGTTGAACCTTAGTTTTGATTGAGCCGTTCTGAAACACTCTTTCTGTAGAAAATGAAGATGGAGATTCGGAGCGCTAAGAGGGTAATAGTGGAAAAAGGATAATCTTCAAATATAAACTACACAGAATCATTCTGAGAAACTTCTTTCTGATATGTGCATTCAGCTAACAGAGTTAAACCATACTTTTGATAGTGCAGTTCTGAACACTCTTTCTGTAGAAATGCAACTGGACATTTGGAGCGCTAAGAGGGTAGTATTGGAAAAAGGAATATTTTCAAATATAAGCTACACAGAAGCATTCTGTGAAACTTCTTTCTGATCTGAGCATTCCGCTACAGAGTTAAACCATACTTTTGATTGAGGAGATTTGAAACACTCTGACTGTAGAAAATGCAACTGGACATTCGGAGCGCTAAGTGGGTAATAATGGAAAAAGGAATATGTTCAAATATAAACAACACAGAAGCATTGTATGAAACTTCTTTCTGTTCTGTGCATTCAACTAACAGAGTTGAACCTTACTTTTGATTGAGCCGTTCTGAAACACTCTTTCTGTAGAAACTGCAATTGGACATTCTCAGCTCTAAGAGGCCTATATTGGGAATAATAATATCTTCAAATAAAAACTACACAGCAGCATTGTTTGAAACTTATTTCTGATATGTGCATTCAGCTAACAGAGTTAAACCATACTTTTGATTGCACAGTTCTGAACACTCTTTCTGTAGAAAATGCAAGTGGACATTCGGAGCGCTAATACGGTAATAGTGGAAAAAGGAATATATTCAATTATAAACTACACAGAAGCATTCTGTGAAACTTCTTTCTGTTCTGTGCATTCAACTAACAGAGTTGAACCTTACTTTTGATTGAGCCATTCTGAAACACTCTTTCTGTAGAAACTGAAATTGGACTTTCTAAGCGCTAAGAGGCCTACATTGTTAAAAAGAATATCTTCAAATAAAAACTACACAGAAGCATTCTGTGAAACATATTTCTGATATGTGCATTCAGTTAACGGTGCTAAACCATACTTTTGATTGAGCAGTTATGAAACACTCTTTGTGTAGAAAATATAAGTGGACCTTCGGAGCGCTAAGATTGTAATAGGGGAAAAAGGATTATCTCCAAATAAAAACCACACAGAAACATTCTCTGAAACTCCTTTCTGTTCTCTGAATTCAACTAACAGAGTTGAGCCTTACTTTTGAAGGAACAGTTCTGAAACACTCTTTGTGTAGAAACTGCCAGTGGACATTCGGAGCACTAAGTGGGTAATAGTCAATAAAGGAATATCTTCAACTAAATACTACACAGAAGCATTCTGTGAAACTACTTTCTGTTCTGTGCATTCAACTAAAAGAGGTGAACCTTACTTTTCATTGAGCCGTTCTGAAACACTCTTTCTATAGAAACAGCAATTGGACATTCTGAGCGCTAAGAGGCCTATATTGGTAAAAAGAATATTTTCATATAAACACTACACAGAAGCATTCTGTGAAACTTCTTTCTGATCTGTGCATTCAGCTAACAGAGTTAAACCATACTTTGGATTGAGCAGTTCTGAAACACTCTTTCTGTAGAAAATGCTACTGGACATTTGGAGCGCTAAGTGGGTAATAGTGGAAAAAGGAATATCTTCAAATATAAACTACACAGAATCATTCTGTGAAACTTCTTTCTGATCTGTGCATTCAGCTAACAGAGTTAAAGCATACTTTGATTGAGCAGTTCTGAACACTCTTTCTGTAGAAAATGCAACTGGACATTCGGAGCGCTAAGAGGGTAGTAGTGGAAAAAGGAATATATTCAAATATAAACTACACAGAAGCATTGTATGAAACTCCTTTCTCTTCTGTGCATTTAACTAACAGAGTTGAACCTTATTTTTGATTGAGCCGTTCTGAAACACTCTTTCTTTAGAAAATGCAAGTGGATATTCGCAGCGCTAAGACGGTAATACTGGAAAAGGAATATATTCAAATATAAACTACACAGAAGCATTCTGTGAAACTTATTTCTGTTCTGTGCATTCAACTAACTGAGTTGAACCTTACTTTTGATGGAGCCGTTCTGAAAAGCTCTTTCTGTAGAAACTGCAATTGGACATTCTGAGCGCTAAGAGGCCTATATTTTGAAAAAGAATATCTTCAAATAAAAACTACACAGAAGCATTCTGTGAAACTTATTTCGGATATGGGCATTCAACTAATAGAGTAAAACCATACTTTTGATTGAGCCGTTCTGAACACTCTTTCTGTAGAAAATGCAAGTGGACATTCTGAGCGCTAAGAGGGTAATACCAGAAAAAGTAATATCTTCAAATATAAACTACACAGAATCATTCTGTGAAACTTCTTTCTGATCTGTGCATTCAGCTAACAGAATTAAACCATACTTTTCATTGAGCAGTTCTGAACACTCTTTCTGTAGAAAATGCAACTAGACATTTGGAGCGATAAGAGGGTAGTAGTGGAAAAAGGAATATATTCAAATATAAACTACACGGAAGCATTCTGTGAAACTTCTTTCTGATCTGAGCATTCAGCTAACAGAGTTAAACCATACTTTTGACTGAGCAGTTTTGAAACACTCTGTCTGTAGAAAATGCAACTGGACATTCGGAGCGCTAAGTGGGTAATAGTGGAAAAAGGAATATGTTCAAATATAAACTACACAGAAGCATTGTATGAAACACCTTTCTGTTCTGTACATTCAACTAACAGAGTTGAACCTTAGTTTTGATTGAGCCGTTCTGAAACACTCTTTCTGTAGAAAATGCAAGTGGACATTCGGAGCGCTAAGTTAGTAATAGTGGAAAAAGGAATATCTCCAAATCAAAACTACACAGAAGCATTCTCTGAAACTCCTTTCTGTTCTCTGCATTTAACTAACAGAGCTGAGCCTTACTTTTGTAGGAGCAGTTCTGAAACACTCTTTGTGTAGAAACTGCCAGTGGAAATTCAGAGCGCTAAGAGGGTAATAGTCGAAAAAGGAATATCTTCAACTAAATACTACACAGAAGCATTCTGTGAAACTTCTTTCTGTTCTGTGCATTCAACTAAAAGAGTTGAAACTTAGTTTTGATTGAGCCGTTCTGAAACACTCTTTCTGTGGAAAATGAAAGTGGAGATTCGGAGCGCTAAGAGGGTAATAGTGGAAAAAGGATTATCTTCAAATATAAACCACACAGAATCATTCTGTGAAACTTCTTTCTGATATGTGCATTCAGCTAACAGAGTTAAACCATACTTTTGATAGTGCAGTTCTGAACACTCTTTCTGTAGAAAATGCAACTGGACATTTGGAGCGCTAAGAGGGTAGTATTGGAAAAAGGAATATATTCAAATATAAGCTACACAGAAGCATTCTGTGAAACTTCTTTCTGATCTGAGCATTCCGCTTACAGAGTTAAACCATACTTTTGATTGAGGAGATTTGAAACACTCTGACTGTAGAAAATGCAACTGGACATTCTGAGCGCTAAGTGGGTAATAATGGAAAAAGGAATATGTTCAAATATAAACAACACAGAAGCATTGTATGAAACTACTTTCTGTTCTGTGCATTCAACTAACAGAGTTGAACCTTACTTTTGATTGAGCCGTTCTGAAACACTCTTTCT
The DNA here is from genome assembly GCF_028878055.3 of Symphalangus syndactylus. Taxonomy (NCBI): domain Eukaryota; kingdom Metazoa; phylum Chordata; class Mammalia; order Primates; family Hylobatidae; genus Symphalangus; species Symphalangus syndactylus. Next base: position 2,477,516 of record NC_072423.2, on the reverse strand, counting down.
GTAGAAACTGCAATTGGACATTCTCAGCTCTAAGAGGCCTATATTGGGAATAATAATATCTTCAAATAAAAACTACACAGCAGAATTGTGTGAAACTTATTTCTGATATGTGCATTCAGCTAACAGAGTTAAACCATACTTTTGATTGCGCAGTTCTGAACACTCTTTCTGTAGAAAATGCAAGTGGACTTTCAGAGCGCTAAGAGCATAATAGTTGAAAAAGGAATATATTCAAATATAAACTACACAGAAGCATTCTGTGAAACTTCTTTCTCTTCTGTGCATTCAACTAACAGAGTTGAACCTTAGTTTTGATTGAGCCGTTCTGAAACACTCTTTCTGTAGAAAATGAAAGTGGAGATTCGGAGCGCTAAGAGGGTAATAGTGGAAAAAGGATTATCTTCAAATATAAACTACACAGAATCATTCTGTGAAACTTCTTTCTGATATGTGCATTCAGCTAACAGAGTTAAACCATACTTTTGATAGTGCAGTTCTGAACAGTCTTTCTGTAGAAAATGCAACTGGACATTTGGAGCGCTAAGAGGGTAGTATTGGAAAAAGGAATATATTCAAATATAAGCTACACAGAAGCATTCTGTGAAACTTCTTTCTGATCTGAGCATTCCGCTTACAGAGTTAAACCATACTTTTGATTGAGGAGATTTGAAACACTCTGACTGTAGAAAATGCAACTGGACATTCGGAGCGCTAAGTGGGTAATAATGGAAAAAGGAATATGTTCAAATATAAACAACACAGAAGCATTGTATGAAACTTCTTTCTGTTCTGTGCATTCAACTAACTGATTTGAACCTTACTTTTGATGGAGCTGTTGTGAAACACTCTTTCTGTAGAAACTGCAATTGGACATTCTGACCGCTAAAAGGCCTATATTGGGAAAAAGAATATCTACAAATAAAAACTACACAGAAGCATTCTGTGAAACTTCTTTCGGATCTGTGCATTCAACTATCAGAGTAAAACCATACTTTTTATTGAGCCCTTCTGAACACTCTTTCTGTAGAAAATGCAAGTGGACATTCGGAGCGCTAAGAGGGTAATAGTTGAAAAAGGAATATATTCAAATATAAACTACACAGAAGCATTCTGTGAAACTTCTTTCTGTTTTGTGCATTCAACTAACAGAGTTGAACCTTACTTTTGATTGAGCCGTTCTGAAACACTCTTTCTGTAGAAACTGCAATTGGACTTTCTAAGCGCTAAGAGGCCTACATTGTTAAAAAGAATATCTTCAAATAAAAACTACACAGAAGCATTCTGTGAAACATATTTCTGATATGTGCATTCAGTTAACAGAGCTAAACCATACTTTTGATTGAGCAGTTATGAAACACTCTTTGTGTAGAAAATATAAGTAGACCTTCGGAGAGCTAAGATTGTAATAGGGGAAAAAGGATTATCTCCAAATAAAAACCACACAGAAGCATTCTCTGCAACTCCTTTCTGTTCTCTGAATTCAACTAATAGAGTTGAGCCTTACTTTTGAAGGAACAGTTCTGAAACACTCTTTGTGTATAAACTGCCAGTGGACATTTGGAGCGCTAAGTGGGTAATAGTCAATAAAGGAATATCTTCAACTAAATACTACACAGAAGCATTATGTGAAACTACTTTCTGTTCTGTGCATTCAACTAAAAGAGGTGAACCTTACTTTTCATTGAGCCGTTCTGAAACACTCTTTCTATAGAAACTGCAATTGGACATTCTGAGCGCTAAGAGGCCTATATTGGTAAAAAGAATATTTTCATATAAACACTACACAGAAGCATTCTGTGAAACTTCTTTCTGATCTGTGCATTCAGCTAACAGAGTTAAACCATACTTTGGATTGAGCAGTTCTGAAACACTCTTTCTGTAGAAAATGCTACTGGACATTTGGAGCGCTAAGTGGGTAATAGTGGAAAAAGGAATATCTTCAAATATAAACTACACAGAATCATTCTGTGAAACTTCTTTCTGATCTGTGCATTCAGCTAACAGCGTTAAAGCATACTTTTGATTGAGCAGTTCTGAACACTCTTTCTGTAGAAAATGCAACTGGACATTTGGAGCGCTAAGAGGGTAGTAGTGGAAAAAGGAATATATTCAAATATAAACTACACAGAAGAATTGTATGAAACTCCTTTCTCTTCTGTGCATTTAACTAACAGAGTTGAACCTTATTTTTGATTGAGCCGTTCTGAAACACTCTTTCTTTAGAAAATGCAAGTGGATATTCGCAGCGCTAAGACGGTAATACTGGAAAAGGAATATATTCAAATATAAACTACACAGAAGCATTCTGTGAAACTTATTTCTGTTCTGTGCATTCAACTAACTGAGTTGAACCTTACTTTTGATGGAGCCGTTCTGAAAAGCTCTTTCTGTAGAAACTGCAATTGGACTTTCTGAGCGCTAAGAGGCCTATATTTTGAAAAAGAATATCTTCAAATAAAAACTACACAGAAGCATTCTGTGAAACTTATTTCGGATATGGGCATTCAACTAATAGAGTAAAACCATACTTTTGATTGAGCTGTTCTGAACACTCTTTCTGTAGAAAATGCAAGTGGACATTCTGAGCGCTAAGAGGGTAATACCAGAAAAAGTAATATCTTCAAATATAAACTACACAGAATCATTCTGTGAAACTTCTTTCTGATCTGTGCATTCAGCTAACAGAATTAAACCATACTTTTCATTGAGCAGTTCTGAACACTCTTTCTGTAGAAAATGCAACTAGACATTTGGAGCGATAGGAGGGTAGTAGTGGAAAAAGGAATATATTCAAATATAAACTACACGGAAGCATTCTGTGAAACTTCTTTCTGATCTGAGAATTCAGCTAACAGACTTAAACCATACTTTTGACTGAGCAGTTTTGAAACACTCTGTCTGTAGAAAATGCAACAGGACATTCGGTGCGCTAAGTGGGTCATAGTGGAAAAAGGAATATGTTCAAATATAAACTACACAGAAGCATTGTATGAAACACCTTTCTGTTCTGTACATTCAACTAACAGAGTTGAAACTTACTTTTGATTGAGCCGTTCTGAAACACTCTTTCTGTAGAAACTGCAATTGGACATTCTGAGCCCTAAGAGACCTATATTGGGAAAAATAATATATTCAAATAAAAACTACACAGAGGCATTGTGTGAAACATATTTCTGATATGTGCATTCAGCTAACAGAGTTAAACCATACTTTTGATTGCGCAGTTCTGAACACTCTTTCTGTAGAAAATGCAAGTTGACATTCGGAGCGCTAAGAGGGTAATAGTGGAAAAAGCAATATACTCGAATATAAACTATAAAGAAGCATTCTGTGAAACTTCTTTCTGTTCTGTGCATTCAACTAAAAGTGTTGAACCTTAGTTTTAATTGAGCCGTTCTGAAACACTCTTTCTGTAGAAAATGCAAGTGGACATTCGGAGCGCTAAGATAGTAATAGTGGAAAAAGGAATATCTCCAAATAAAAACTACACAGAAGCATTCTCTGAAACTCCTTTCTGTTCTCTGCATTCAAATAACAGAGCTGAGCCTTACTTTTGAAGGAGCAGTTCTGAAACACTCTTTGTGTAGAAACTGCCAGTGGAAATTCAGAGCGCTAAGAGGGTAATATTCGAAAAAGGAATATCTTCAACTAAATACTACACAGAAGCATTCTGTGAAACTTCTTTCTGTTCTGTGCATTCAACTAAAAGAGTTCAACTTTAGTTTTGATTGAGCCGTTCTTAAAAACTCTTTCTGTAGAAAATGAAAATGGAGATTCGGAGCGCTAAGAGGGTAATAGTGGAAAAAATATTATCTTCAAATATAAACTACACAGAATCATTCTGTGAAAATTCTTTCTGATATATGCATTCAGCTAACAGAGTTAAACCATAGTTTTGATAGAGCAGTTCTGAACACACTTTCTGCAGATAATGCAACTGGACGTTTGGAGCGCTGAGAGGGTAGTAGTGGAAAAAGGAATATATTCAAATGTAAGCTACACAGAAGCATTCTGTGAAACTTCTTTCTCATCTGAGCATTCAGCTAACAGAGTTAAACCATACTTTTGATTGAGGAGATTTGAAACACTCTGTCTGTACAAAATGCAACTGGATATTCGGAGCGCTAAGTGGGTAATAATGGAAAAAGTAATATGGTCAAATATAAACAACACAGAAGCATTGTATGAAACTTCTTTCTGTTCTGTGCATTCAACTAACAGAGTTTAACCTTACTTTTTATTGAGCCGTTCTGAGACACTCTTTCTGTAGAAACTGCAATTGGACATTCTCAGCTCTAAGAGGCCTATATTGGGAAAAATAATATCTTCAAATAAAAACTACACAGCAGCATTTTGTGAAAGTTATTTCTGATATGTGCACTCAGCTAACAGAACTAAACCATACTTTTGATTGAGCAGTTCTGAACACTCTTTCTGTAGAAAATGCAAGTGGACATTCGGAGCGCTAATAGGGTAATAGTGGAAAAAGTAATATATTCAATTATAAACTACACAGAAGCATTCTGTGAAACTTCTTTCAGTTCTGTGCATTCAACTAACTGAGTTGAACCTTACTTTTGATGGAGCCGTTGTGAAACACTCTTTCTGTAGAAACTGCAATTGGACATTCTGACCGCTAAATGGCCTATATTGGGAAAAAGAATATCTACAAATAAAAACTACACAGAAGCATTCTGTGAAACTTCTTTCGGATCTGTGCATTCAGTTAACAGAGCTAAAACATACTTTTGATTGAGCAGTTATGAAACACTCGTTCTGTAGAAAATGCAAGTGCACATTCTGAGCGCTAAGATTGTAATAGAGGAAAAAGTAATATCTCCAAATAAAAACTACACAGAAGCATTCTCTGAAACTCCTTTCTGTTCTCTCCATTAAACTAACAGAGTTTAGCCTTACTTTTGAAGGAGCAGTTCTGAAACACTCTTTGTGTACAAACTGCCAGTGGACATTCGGAGCGCTAAGTGGGTAATAGTCAAAAAAGGAATATCTTCAACTAAACACTACACAGAAGCATTCTGTGAAACTTCTTTCTGTTGTGTGCATTCAACTAAAAGAGGTGAACCTTATTTTGATTGAGCCGTTCTGAAACACTCTTTCTATAGAAACTGCAATTGGACATTCTGAGCGCTAAGAGGCCTATATTGGTAAAAAGAATATCTTCATATAAACACTACACAGAAGCATTCTGTGAAACTTCTTTCTGATCTTTGCTTTCAGCTTACAGAGTTAAACCATACTTTTGATTGAGCAGTTCTGAAACACTCTTTCTGTAGAAAATGCAACTGGACATTTGGAGCGGTAAGTGGGTAATAGTGGAAAAAGTAATATCTTCAAATATCAACTACACAGAATCATTCTGTGAAACTTCTTTCTGATCTGTGCATTCAGCTAACAGAATTAAACCATACTTTTGATTGAGCAGTTCTGAACACTCTTTCTCTAGAAAATGCAACTAGACATTTGGAGCGATAAGAGGGCAGTAGTGGAAAAAGGGATATATTCAAATATAAACTACACAGAAGCATTCTGTGAAACTTCTTTCTGTTCTTTGCATTCAACTAACTGAGTTGAACCTTACTTTTGATGCAGCCGTTCTGAAACACTCTTTCTGTAGAAACTGCAATTGGACATTCTGAGCGCTAAGAGGCCTATATTGGGAAAAAGAATATCTTCAAATAAAAACTACACAGAAGCATTCTGTGAAACTTATTTCTGATATGGGCATTCAACTAATAGAGTAAAACCATACTTTTGATTGAGCCGTTCTGAACACTCTTTCTGTAGAAAATGCAAGTGGACATTCGGAGCGCTAAGAGGGTAATACTAGAAAAAGTAATATCTTCAAATATAAACTACACAGAATCATTCTGTGAAACTTCTTTCTGATCTGTGCATTCAGCTAACAGAATTAAACCATACTTTTCATTGAGCAGTTCTGAACACTCTTTCTGTAGAAAATGCAACTGGACATTTGGAGCGCTAAGAGGGTAGTAGTGGAAAAAGGATTATATTCAAATATAAACTATACAGAAGCATTCTGTGAAACTTCTTTCTGATCTGAGCATTCAGCTAACAGAGTTAAACCATACTTTTGACTGAGCAGTTTTGAAACACTCTGTCTGTAGAAAATCCAACTGTACATTCGGAGCGCTAAGTGGGTAATAGTGGAAAAAGGAACATGTTCAAAGATAAACTACACAGAAGCATTGTATGAAACATCTTTCTCTTCTGTACATTCAACTAACAGAGTTGAAGCTTACTTTTGATTTAGCCGTTCTGAAACACTCTTTCTGTAGAAACTGCAATTGGACATTCTGAGCCCTAAGAGGCCTATATTGGGAAAAATAATATATTCAAATAAAAACTACAGAGAAGCATTCTGTGAAACTTATTTCTCATATGTGCGTTCAGGTAACAGAGTTAAACCATACTTTTGATTGCGCAGTTCTGAACCCTCTTTCTGTAGAAAATGCAATGTACATTCGTAGTGCTAAGAGGGTAATAGTGGAAAAAGCAATATATTCAAATATAAACTACACAGAAGCATTCTGTGAAACTTCTTTCTGTTCTTTGCATTCAACTAACTGAGTTGAACCTTGCTTTTGATTGAGCCGTTCTGGAACACTCTTTCTGTAGAAAATGCAATTGGACATTCTGAGCGCTAAGAGGCCTATATTGGGAAAAAAAATATCTACAAATAAAAACTACAGAGAAGCATTCTGTGAAACTTGTTTCTCTTCTGTGCATTCAACTAAAAGTGTTGAACCTTACTTTTGATTGAGCCGTTCTGAAACACTCTTTCTGTAGAAAATGCAAGTGGACATTTGGAGCGCTAAGATAGTAATAGTGGAAAAAAGAATATCTCCAAATAAAAACTACACAGAAGCATTCTCTGAAACTCCTTTCTGTTCTCTGCATTCAACTAACAGAGCTGAGCCTTACTTTTGAAGGAGCAGTTCTGAAACACTCTTTGTGTAGAAACTGCCAGTGGAAATTCAGAGCGCTAAGAGGGTAATAGTCGAAAAAGGAATATCTTCAACTAAATACTACACAGAAGCATTCTGTGAAACTTCTTTCTGTTCTGTGCATTCAACTAAAAGAGTTGAACCTTAGTTTTGATTGAGCCGTTCTGAAACACTCTTTCTGTAGAAAATGAAAGTGGAGATTCGGAGCGCTAAGAGGGTAATAGTGGAAAAAGGAATATCTTAAAATATAAACTACACAGAATCATTCTGTGAAATTTCTTTCTGATATGTGCATTCAGCTAACAGAGTTAAACCATAGTTTTGATAGAGCAGTTCTGAACACTCTTTCTGTAGAAAATGCAACTGGACATTTGGAGCGCTAAGAGTTTAGTAGTGGAAAAAGGAATATATTCAAATATAAGCTACACAGAAGCATTCTGTGAAACTTCATTCTGATCTGAGCATTCAGCTAACAGTGTTAAACCATACTTTTGATTGAGGAGATTTGAAACACTCTGTGTGTAGAAAATGCAACTGGACATTCGGAGCGCTAAGTGGGTAATAATGGAAAAAGGAATATGTTCAAATATAAACTACACAGAAGCATTGTATGAAACTTCTTTCTGTTCTGTGCATTCAGGTAACAGAGTTGAGCCTTACTTTTATTGAGCCGTTCTGAAACACTCTTTCTGTAGAAACTGCAATTGGACATTCAGAGCGCAAAGAGGCCTATATTGGGAAAAATAATATCTTCAAATAAAAACTACACAGCAGCATTGTGTGAAACTTATTTCTGATATGTGTATTCAGCTAACACAGCTAAACCATACTTTTGATTGCGCAGTTCTGAACACTCTTTCTGTAGAAAATGTAAGTGGACATTCGGAGCGCTAATACGGTAATAGTGGGATAAGGAATATATGAAATTATAAACTACACAGAAGCATTCTGTGAAACTTCTCTCAGTTCTGTGCATTCAACTAACTGATTTGAACCTTGCTTTTGATGGAGCCGTTGTGAAACACTCTTTCTGTAGAAACTGCAATCGGACATTCTGACCACTAAAAGGCCTATATTGGGAAAAATAATATCTACAAATAAAAACTACACAGAAGCATTCTGTGAAACTTCTTTCGGATCTGTGCATTGAACTATCAGAGTAAAACCATACTTTTGATTGAGCCGTTCTGAACACTCTTTCTGTAGAAAATGTAAGTGGACATTAAGAGCGCTAAGAGGGTAATAGTTGAAAAAGGAATATATTCAAATAAAAAGTACACAGAAGCATTCTTTGAAACTTCTTTCTGTTCTGTGCATTCAACTAACAGAGTTGAACCTTACTTTTGATTGAGCCGTTCTGAAACACTCTTTCTATAGAAACTGCAATTGATCTTTCTAAGCGCTAAGAGGCCAACATTGTTAAAACGCATATCTTCAAATAAAAACTACACAGAAGCATTCTGTGTAACTTATTTCTGATCAGTGCATTCAGTTAACAGAGCTAAACCATACTTTTGATTGAGCAGTTATGAAACACTCGTTCTGAAGAAAATGCAAGTGGACATTCGGAGCGCTAAGATTGTAATAGAGGAAAAGGGAATATCTCCAAATAAAAACTACACAGAAGCATTCTCTGAGACTCCTTTCTGTTCTCTGCATTCAACTAACAGATTTTAGCCTTACTTTTGAAGGAGCAGTTCTGAAACACTCTTTGTGTAGAAACTGCCAGTGGATATTCGGAGCGCTAAGTGGGTAATAGTAAAAAAGGAATATCTTCAACTAAATACTACACAGAATCATTCTGTGAAACTTCTTTCTGATATGTGCATTCAGCTAAGAGAGTTAAACCATAGTTTTGATAGAGCAGTTCTGAACACTCTTTCTGTAGAAAATGCAACTGGACATTTTGAGCGCTAAGAGTTTAGTAGTGGAAAAAGGAATATATTCAAATATAAGCTACACAGAAGCATTCTGTGAAACTTCATTCTGATCTGAGCATTCAGCTAACAGAGTTAAAGCATACTTTTGATTGTGGAGATTTGAAACACTCTGTCTGTAGAAAATGCAACTGGACATTCGGAGCGCTAAGTGGGTAATAATGGAAAAAGGAATATGTTCAAATATAAACTACACAGAAGCATTGTATGAAACTTCCTTCTGTTCTGTGCATTCAAGTAACAGAGTTGAGCCTTACTTTTGATTGAGCCGTTCTGAAACACTCTTTCTGTAGAAACTGCAATTGGACATTCTGAGCGCTAAGAGGCCTATATTGGGAAAAATAATATCTTCAAATAAAAACTACACAGCAGCATTGTGTGAAACTTATTTCTGATATGTGCATTCAGCTAACAGAGCTAAACCATACTTTTGATTGCGCAGTTCTGAACACTCTTTCTGTAGAAAATGCAAGTGGACATTCGGAGCGCTAATACGGTAATAGTGGGAAAAGGAATATATGAAATTATAAACTACACAGAAGCATTCTGTGAAACTTCTTTCAGTTCTGTGCATTCAAATAACTGATTTGAACCTTACTTTTGATGGAGCCGTTGTGAAACACTCTTTCTGTAGAAACTGCAAACGGACATTCTGACCGCTAAAAGTCCTATATTGGGAAAAAGAATATCTACAAATAAAAACTACACAGAAGCATTCTGTGAAACTTCTTTCGGATCTGTGCATTGAACTAACAGAGTAAAACCATACTTTTGATTGAGCCGTTCTGAACACTCTTTCTGTAGAAAATGTAAGTGGACATTCAGAGTGCTAAGAGGGTAATAGTTGAAAAAGGAATATATTCAAATAAAAAGTACACAGAAGCATTCTGTGAAACTTCTTTCTGTTCTGTGCATTCAACTAACAGAGTTGAACCTTACATTTGATTGAGCCGTTCTGAAACACTCTTTCTGTAGAAACTGCAATTGGACATTCTAAGCGCTAAGAGGCCTACATTGTTAAAAAGAATATCTTCAAATAAAAACTACACAGAAGCATTCTGTGAAACTTATTTCTGATCAGTGCATTCAGTTAACAGAGCTAAACCATACTTTTGATTGAGCAGTTATGAAACACTCGTTCTGTAGTAAATGCAAGTTGACATTCGGAGCGCTAAGATTGTAATAGAGGAAAAGGGAATATCTCCAAATAAAAACTACACAGAAGCATTCTCTGAGACTCCTTTCTGTTCTCTGCATTCAACTAACAGAGTTTAGCCTTACTTTTGAAGGAGCAGTTCTGAAACACTCTTTGTGTAGAAACTACCAGTGGACATTCGGAGCGCTAAGGGGATAATAGTCAAAAAAGGAATATCTTCAACTAAATACTACACAGAAGCATTCTGTGAAACTTCTTTCTGTTCTGTGCATTCAACTAAAAGAGGTGAACCTTATTTTTATTGAGCCGTTCTGAAACACTCTTTCTATAGAAACTGCAATTGGACATTCTGAGCGCTAAGAGGCCTATACTGGTAAAAACAATATCTTCATATAAACACTACACAGAAGCATTCTGTGAAACTTCTTTCTGATCTCTGCATTCAACTAACAGAGTTAAACCATACTTTTGATTGAGCAGTTCTGAAACACTCTTTCTGTAGAAAATGCAACTGGACATTTTGAGCGGTAAGTGGGTAATAGTGGAAAAAGTAATATCTTCAAATATCAACTACACAGAATCATTCTGTGAAACTTCTTTCTGATCTGTGCATTCAGCTAACAGAATTAAACCATACTTTTGATTGAGCAGCTCTGAACACTCTTTCTGTAGAAAATGCAACTGGACATTTGGAGCGCTAAGAGGGTAGTAGTGGAAAAAGGGATATATTCAAATACAAACTACACAGAAGCATTCTGTGAAACTTCTTTCTGTTCTTTGCATTCAACTAACTGAGTTGAACCTTACTTTTGATGCAGCCGTTCTGAAACACTCTTTCTGTAGAAACTGCAATTGGACATTCTGAGCGCTAAGAGGCCTATATTGGGAAAAAGAATATCTTCAAATAAAAACTACACAGAAGCATTCTGTTAAACTTATTTCTGATATTGGCGTTCAGCTAATAGAGTTAAACCACAGTTTGATTGAGCAGTTCTGAACACTCTTTCTGTAGAAAATGCAAGTGGACATTCGGAGCGCTAAGAGGGTAATAGTGGAAAAAGGAATATATTCAAATATAAACTACAGAGAAGCATTCTGTGAAACTTCTTTCTGTTCTGTGCATTCAACTAAAAGAGTTGAACCTTACTTTTGATTGAGCAGTTCTGAAACACTCTTTCGGTATATAATGCAACTGGACATTTGGAGCGCTAAGTGGGTAATAGTGGAAAAAGGAATATCTTCAAATATAAACTACACAGAAGCATTGTATGAAACTTCTTTCTGTTCTGTGCATTCAGCTAACACTATTGAACCTTATTTTTGATTGAACAGTTCTGTAACACTCTTTCTGTAGATACTGCAATTGGACATTCAGAGCGCTAAGTGGCCTATATTGGGAAAAAGAATTTCTTCAAATAAAAACTACACAGAAGCATTCTGTGAAACTTCTTTCTGATCTGTTCATACAGCTAACAGAGTTAAACCATTCTTTTGATTGAGCAGTTCTGACCACTCTTTCTGTAGAAAATGCAAGTGGACATTCGGAGCGCTAAGTTTGTAATAGTGGAAAATGGAATATCTCCAAATAAAAACTACACAGAAGCATTCTCTGAAACTCCTTTCTGTTCTCTGCATTCAACTAACAGAGCTGAGCCTTACTTTTGAAGTAGCAGTTCTGAAACACTCTTTGTGTAGAAACTGCCAGTGGACATTCGGAGCACTAAGACGGTAATAGTCGAAAAAGGAATATCTTCAACTAAATACTACACTGAAGCATTCTGTGAAACTTCTTTCTGTTCTGTGCATTCAACTAAAAGAGTTGAACCTTAGTTTTGATTGAGCCGTTCTGAAACACTCTTTCTGTAGAAAATGCAAGTGGAGATTCGGAGCGCTAAGACGGTAATAGTGGAAAAAGTAATATCTTCAAATATCAACTACACAGAATCATTCTGTGAAACTTCTTTCTGATCTGTGCATTCAGCTAACAGAGTTAAACCATACTTTTGATTGAGCAGTTCTGAACACTCTTTCTGTAGAAAATGCAACTGGACATTTGGAGCGCTAAGAGGGTAGTAGTCGAAAAAGGAATATATTCAAATATAAACTACACAGAAGCATTCTGTGAAACTTCTTTCTGATCTGAGCATTGAGCTAACAGAGTTAAACCATACTTTTGATTGAGCAGTTTTGAAACACTCTGTCTGTAGAAAATGCAACTGGACATTCGGAGCGCTAAGTGGGTAACAGTGGAAAAAGGAATATGTTCAAATATAAACTACACAGAAGCATTGTATGAAACTTCTTTCTGTTCTGTGCATTCAACTAACAGTGTTGAACCTCACTTTTGATTGAGCCGTTCTGAAACACTCTTTCTGTAGAAACTGCAATTGGACATTCTGCGCGCTAAGAGGCCTATGTTGGGAAAAATAATATCTTCAAATAAAAACTACACGGAAGCATTGTGTGAAACTTATTTCTGATATGTGCCTTCACCTAACAGAATTAAACCATACTTTTGATTGCGCAGTTCTGAACACTCTTTCTGTAGAAAATGCAAGTTGACATTCGGAGCGCTAAGAGGGTAATAGTGAAAAAGGAATATATTCAAATCTAAACTACACAGAAGCATTCTGTGAAACTTCGTTCTGTTCTTTGCATTCAACTAAAAGAGTTGAACTATATTTTTGATTGAGCCTTTCTGAAACACTCTTCCTGTAGAAACATTCAGGCTGTAGATATCACCATTGTACCTTGCCTTCCTGCTAATAATGACATAATCTTTCTTCCTCCCCTGGCCACTCTCGGCCTTGGAAGTTACTGGCTAGTGGATAGTAGATACTGGATGAGCCATCACACGGTGGCCCTGGCACAGAAAGCCTGGGTGACACGGCTCCACACAGCATAATTCAGACGGGCTGTGGGAAATATCATGTGGGGAAGCAATGTCGTTTCAACAAAGAACTCAGCAGGATAAATACGACCAATCTCATGTCTCACAAATGATCACTTGTGTCTGAATGTCTTCCATTTCTGTTCGTATTCATGCCTTATGGGTTAAGTCTCATCCCCAAGTATGTTTCTAGTGAATATGAAAGACCCTATTGTCACATATTTCTTTCTTTATATGCAACTACCACCATTTCATTAACTTTTGCTTAAAGGAACAATTTTTAAAAGTAATCTGACATGTTACTTTACCATTTTTTGATCAATTTATTTTGTGTCTTCTTTACATATATTTTGAAGGGCCATATCTGAAACAGAACTTTCCTTTTTCATTAAAAAACTAGCATATGTGGGCTATGTGCCTTTATATTCATTTTATTGACTATTTTACAATGAACAGTCTTATATTTTACTTTATACTAATTCCTCCAGATTAATGACAAGTATTTAACCTAACATATTGATCCATCTCACTTAATATTAGTTTAACTTCAATTAATTCCTTCCTTTTTACTCATAATCAACATTTTTCCTGATGAGAAATTAAGAAAGAAGATATGTTTGGCACCTCTGTCCATATCTTTGCCCATTTCTTACTCCTCTAAGAAGGCAAGAGATTCTAATCTGATTACACATTACCAATTAATTGGGCCACATTTACTTGTGGGCCATCTGGCTGAATATTTTTTAATCATGAGCAAACCATGGTGCTCTTCTTCTCTCTTGCCCCTGCCTTAACGCAGTAAGGCATTTTCCTTGGCTTATTTCCTTCTCATTGCAGCAGAGTTGAAATGTGAGACGGGGTGTAGCTTCTCCTAACCCCTGGCACATCATCTGATGGAACTGAAGAGTGAGAAATGACCTCCACGGACCTGGAGCCTCAGCTTCAGGTCTCCACCGAGATGCCACATTGGAGGCAAGCTCAACGCAATGCCTTTATTAGAAACGTTTTTAAAAGGGAACCCGTATTCACGTTTGTCAGGACACTGCTTATCTCTCTAGTTGAACCCGTATAACTTACTTTATAAGATGGTAAGATACAAAGACTCTTAATCTTCCATCTACCAGGACTCTTGACATAAATTGAAAGCTCACTTATAACAGCTCTAGCATCCCAAGTGCCTTTGACTACACTCCAATTTAACTTATTGTTCAGTTTTTATATAAATGTCTTCCTTATATTGTGCTTAATTTTCTTATTAATTTAACATTTTCAGAAGAATACTCATTCTGAGAAGTTCACAAATCAGTTAGGCTTAAGTTTTTAAATAAATGTTTTAAAAATATTAAAGGCACACGTATGAAACAATGATACTAGGCTTAATTATGGAGAGCAGCCTCCCCTACAAATTTCAGCCACAACACAAGAGCAGTAAGCAGATCAGTCCCCTCATCTTCATTCCAACATTTCAAGTGACTGGGGAAAGAATAGGGACAAAATAAAATAAATCAAAATAAAGGTTTCTTGTGGAACACTGAAAAATTATTATGTGCTAAAGTGTAAGAATGCTTTATATCCATCCCATCGTTTGTCCTGGGAGGTACTTTCTATTATTGATTTCATTTGACAAATGAGGAAACAGAGGTCTGAATAGGTAGAGAAACAATTGTCAACTTTCTACTTCTTAGTATAACTTTACTACCTCTGAGGCCTGCCTGCATTCCTGCACTGGGGTTTCATAGACATTGCTCGAGACCACTGGCCCTATGTCTGTCATCTTTTATGTTTCATTTATAAACACCCTCAGCTCTTGATCTGTGAGGGTCTTAATAAATAGAGCTGTATTAAATTTTTGCGCTTTAAAAATAATACATGATATTAAGAAATAGTATTTCTGATAACAGCTTAAGCCATAATATGAAGTGTGCTGATACAAGAGGAGTTTGTAGGTCTTAAAAAAAAAAACAAAAAAAAAACTAAGCTTTAATTTAGTACAAGTTTCTGACTTTCCTGCTAAAATTTATCTAGGAGTATATATAAAGAAAAGGCCTTATTGAATAAACTGGTAAATGCATCTCTCAAGTTTTATTTTATATTCAACATAATATGAAGTAAAAATAAAAATAAAATACAACTAAGAAATATAGCATTGGCTACTTTTCGAAACATTTCTCCACAAAATAGGGGGTAAAATATGAAAAAGTTTTGACACAATGTTTTGAGTCTCTATTTCTTTATAACCTAAAGGAAATAAGAATTTGATATGCCTCAAGGAAAAAAAATCCAACGAAGAGTTTTTTTGTGGGGGAAAGAAAGCCTACTATCCAGCCTCAGAGATTAGATTTAAAAGCCAAAGAAAACTTTGTTAGATTATAGTGTGACAGAGCAAACCAATCTTTAAATCTACCAAAACACTTCTAGAATGCTAGAACACAGTATGTGTGAGAAAATAACAAGTGTTTTGAGAAACATCATTTTTTAATGTCCTAAACCACTGACTTACAACATATGAAAAGATGTGGCATGACACGAATTTGAGAATATATACTGTAGAACAGCTATTAACAAGCTTTTCTTGGTACTGAAGTGTGTTCCACAAAACAGTTTTTACTCTTACATGAAGAAGACAGTGAACCAAAGTAAATTAAACTACCAGAAACAGGTGTTAGCTTGACATTAAGAACCCACAAATCTACATTTGTTTCCATTCCTAAAAATCAGCTTTCAATTAATAATAATATAATCATTAAAAAATATATATTTTTAAAGCGTCTGTTTACTTTCCTTAACTTGTAAATCACTACTGGTGTTTCCAACTCTCTTAGTGAATTTAAATGACAATATCATTCCTTAATTTTTCTATGACCTGAAAACGTCCGATTAGAAAATGAGCAAATTGCTCACAATGCTGATAAAAATCAAAGTAAAAGCTTGTATTTAAGAACATCAGTCTCTACTAAAACGAGAAATACCTAAAAATACGAATATATCCGAAATGTCGCAAAGCACATAAACCAGGTTGAAATAAAAATTTGAATGGGCAATTATGTAACATAAAGCCAGATAACCCAACCAGTTCATACATTTTATACTCAATATAGGATATTATAAATTAGATAGTTACTGATGAGATAATAGCTTTTATAGTTAACTCTGTAGTAATTAAGCAGGATGGCAAGGCAGCAAAGAGGTCAAATTAATTTCTGAGTTCTTCCATTTATCTTTAGAAATGATAGGGAAAATTCTAACTCCAAAAGTGTTTTGTGGGAATCTAAAGAACAGTTTTGACAAAGAGGGGGTCTCAAGAAAGCATTTATGATTAAGCAACCTGACATAAACAGTAACTGCAAATTATTAGAACCAGTTGATGTTTATCTAAATGGATAAATCATTCATCTGAATAATTATCAACCCAGACAAACTATAGGCCCTGAAATTGCAATTATGAAAGAGAACCAATCAAATGTTAAGACCAAATTTAAAATTTTAGCAATGGTAGAAACTATGAATCATAAAATGCTACCTTTGACTCAAGAAATGCAACCCTTGGTTAGACAGCATATTAAAAACTAGATGGCTAATGAGGTATTTGTATGGTTTCTTTTTATACTTGTTTTTGTGACATTAAGAATCTCAAAGAATCACAAATTCAAATAAAGCAATAGGCCTCTTCTCTCTGAGTTTAGCTTAGACCTTCCCTTACCTAACACGTCTGAACGTGTTCTTTGTTCTTGAACAAGATTTCGCCATTAAAACTCACACAGAAAGAACTTGTCAAGACTTTACTAAACAAAGTTTAGGATGTTTCTAATTTTCATTAAAAAATAGTGTAGGAATTTTAATGAGATTACATAATTTCTAAGTCAGTTATTTAAGACCCACCAAATTACAATAATTTATTTCTTTCAGGAAAAAAAAAAAAACTAGCCATCAGCCTGCTGTCCGGCTTCATCAGCTCTAGACGCAAACAGGAAACTAAGGCAATATTCCATTGAGAGCTGATGGTGGTTTATACCAAGTAGTGTCAGTGCAAATTACCTCAACAGGCATTCAGTTTAAAAGTAGACTTGCAGGATTTCCTGATGGATTGAATCTGGGAAAACTAGAAATAGCAGGTAAGGATAACTTCATAGAGTTTGGTTTAAATTATCGAAGAATAAAACTGTCATTTATTGAGCTGGCCAAGTTGCGGCAGAACCAGGTTTAGGGAGAAAATCAGAGGGTCAATTTTGCAAATAATAACCTTGAGTTACTTATTAGATTTCAAGAAGTGATATCAACTAGGTGGCTCAATGTACAATTCTAGAGTTCTACAGCACAATGAAGGCTGGGGATTAAACACTTGAAAATCGGCAGTATACGCATAGGAGTTAAAGCATGACACCATCTGAGATAAAAAAGAAAATGCATTTAAATAAAGTAAATAAATGCCAGAATCATCCCTTCTGTGCTGTAACTGAGAAATCAGGAAGATGGTGGTGAACGAAGGAACGCAGGAAGCAGCAGCTGTAACAAGGTGAATGGAACTGACAATACTGTGACCTGGAACCCAGGTGACAAACATGTTTCAAGGAGAAGTCAGTGATTACCTGTGTCAAATTCTGTGAAAAGGACTAAAAGTTGAAGAATATGGAGATCAATGTTGTCCTTGGCAACAACAAATTTTGGACAGTAGAAAAGGAGAAGGCAGATTGGGGTGGAATCTTTAAAAACCAAGATGAAAGGATTTGGGTATAATGGGTGCATGGAGTTTTGCTCTGAGGATCAGAGAACGGAGGCAGTATCTTGAGAGATTTGTAGAATGTGGAAAGGTATTTTAAAATAAGAATAATTGTAGCATGTTTGCATATGAAGAATATTATTAATTAGCAAGAGGAGAATTGATGATGCAGAAGAAAGGGAAAAGTTGGGGGAATGATGTTCCTGCATTAGGTGAGAGGTGACAGTGTCTGGCACACAGGTAGAAGGCTTAGCATTTCCTATGAACACACTGTGGCCTCTTAGGGCACCTTCTCCATGGCACCCACAGTGACAGTTTCTCGTATTAAACCAGACCATAAGGTATGGCTGGTTACAAACTCCTCAGTGGCTTTCCATCTCATTCAAAGTAAAAGCCTGAGGTGTTACGGAGGCCTACAAGGAACTATGTAATTTGGCTCCATTACCCCGCTGTCCCCTTCTGCTCTCACTGTCCTTTTGCTGACTACAGCCCAGTCAGACAGAACTCCTTACCCTCCCTCAAACACACCAGACACCTGCACGCCTCTGTACCTGCAAAGTCTGTGCTCTTAACAACTAGGCTATTCTGCAGGGCTTGCCTTCTCTTTTCATTTGTGCCTTTGCTCACATTTCACCTGCTTAATGAAGTCTTTCCTGACCTTGTAACCCTCCACCCTCCACGTGTACTTCTTCTCCTTAGCACTCACCAATACACGACATATTAAGAGTTTTAAATATTTTCTTTGATAATTGTCTTACCCCTTTAGATTTTAAGAGAACACAAATTTTTACCCGTCGTTCACTGCTATATATCCAGCAGCTAAATTACTATCCATCACATATTACATGTTCAGTAAGTTTGCCAGATAAATGAATAAAATGATATTTTAGGGCTTAACCTCAAATTTTTACTACTTTGCATAAAAATCCTAAAACAACAATGTTTAAACTATATGCAATCATGTACACTAGAGGGTATTGTAGTTTTCAGTGAGATTTCTCGTAAGACTAGAAGGCAAAAATAAATACTGGTAACTAGAGCACTGGTGAAAGTTTACAAAATAAATACATTTCCTACTTTGTAATTGGAAGAAACCAGGCCCTCTCGCAAAGGTTTTTGATATGACACCAAGTACAGATAAATGCTACAGGATAATAATAATATAAAAAAGATTCTTTTTCTACTTAATTGTGCGGAGCCTGATATATTTATGGATCTTTAGGTAAACAATAGTTTTTTTTAAAAAAAACATTTCCAAGGCTCTGGTATCTATTGTAAAGAAAAGCAGTGAATCGCAGGAATTCTGTAAACTATTTGACTAAATTTGGCTGCCAATCTCTACCATGTTTTCCAAACATTTGTTCAGAAAGATTCCTCTTAGTCCCTGTTACTAGTATACACAATAGCTGTTATTTGCTGATTATTATGCAGATATTGTCCTCCTTTGATCTTGATATACAATAATTAATCATACAACAGATGTGAGCTGTGTTGTATTCTTTATTATCCCCATTTTTAACAGAAGGGAACTGGGGCTTAGAAAAATCAGATAACTGGCCTGTGATCACATTTCTGATTTGTGTCTAATCTGGGATTCAAACCAAAAAAGCCGACTCCAGAATTCACAACCTGAACCACTTTGCTCAGCTATTGCCTCGGGCTTCCTGTGTCAGCCACACAACCTCAGGAACCCTACAGTCATCGAGCTGGAGACTCGTATTTGTCCATGGAAAGTGTCTTTGTTTCGAAAGAGCTAATAAAGAATTCACATTAAGGCAAAAGACAATTGAAAAGAAATTGCTGGCTTCAAACACGCAGCCAAGAAGATAACACCCGGATTCCAAAAGATTCTGATGCAATCTAAGCTAACTTGATTGATTATATCTATCAGCTTAATTATCTTTTAATATTTATATATTATTTCTTAAATTCTTAAAACTCAACATGAAATTTTAAAGAGAACAGAAAAGAACTTATTATAAAGTACCACTAAGATAAATGTCTGAAAACCTAATTTCTAATTTCATTTCTTTGTCAGTCTAACTGATTGCATTCCTTAACATAGGTGAGCCTATGTTTTTTCACATATAAAATTGGCAGACTAAATCATATTTCTCTATTCCTTTCTTCTCTGTGGATTCTAATATCCTTAAAATAAAGTTTTCTCTTAAATTTATTCTTGCTAATTTGAAAAATGTTCAACAAACATCTCAATTTTTGCAAAGTCTTATTAGACTTATGTCTATTGTATTATTCTTAAGAAAATGGTTCATTATAAAAAATATTTGGTTCCGTAATTTAGTATTTTGTACAACTAAAGAAGTTAACTTATATAAAATATTAGCAAATAATTAAATAATTTTGAGTATTCATTTGCATTATCCATTCTAAGTTATAAATTGGTGTAAGACTACAGATTTAATGCAGAGACTGGATGCTGACTAATCATTTTGATGTAAGCTTACAAAGAATAATTTCAACACTCTCCAAACTGGAATGATTTATTAGCATGTCATGCTATTTATTGTGTGATATGATAAATATAATATGATTCATCATGACATTCTATAAATATTGCAAAGGATTATTAAAGCGATAAAATCCATTGGCAGAAATATAATGAGACCATGTCACATTTGTACGAAAGCTACATGATAAGAGGCTGTTGTAACCTTAGACGGATTTAAAGTGAGAATTCTTAGAACAACAAAGCAAAAGAAAACAATCCTAAATCGTACCTAGGGTTCAATTAAGAGCAGCTGTTGAGAGCAGGGAATAATACAGAAGTACAGAAAGCTTATCATCTGCACTGCCATGGGATGGACAATTTTTCAATACAGGGACTATTCTTTAAATAGTTAATCTAAAATATTTCAGACAAAATTTGGAATAACCACTGCACTGAATCAACATGTCTAAGTAAAACTACAAATGGCAGCATATATGTGAGTGTATATATATATACACATATGCTTATATTTAGTTTAAAAATTGGTATGAATGTGAAAACTCATATCAGGCTGTATTTTTAGACATTTAAAATTTTACTTTGTCAAATAATTTTTATTTCTTCCATAACATTACAAAAATATAACCCTTTGGAGGAAAGGTTATTATAAGGGAAATTTTATTTTCTAAGTAGAGGCTTTTTAGGTTTCTGATGCTTTTACAGACAGAATTTGCCAAAGATTTTGTTTCTTATAGTTCAAAATATGGTTAACTAGTGGCCAACAATCTTTGGCATCGATTTGGAAGTAAGTATTCAACACAACACGATTGTTATGTCTTTACCAATGATTTTTGAATCATATACACAGTGTTTTAAAAGCCGCTTTGCAGTCATCTTCCTTGAGATTGTAAATTGTTCTCGCACATTATTTAAAATATCCTGAGAATAAGCACTAATTACTACTTTACAATTGAGCAAAGAAAAACATATTCTATAATTCTAGGATAAGCAACCACAATGATTGTTGAAAGCACTTTTTTGTGAGGAAATCAAGTTAACTCTGACAACAGAGAGATACGGAGCCTGTGTCTCTCACCACATTAATGAAATCTTTACGGGCTACAAATCTTTCGGTTTCTTACAATAATTTTTATGCTATTATATTTATTAACCACTTTTGCTTCATTTCTTTCTGAAAGTTGTTTCAACTTATCTATTTCCCTATATATGGACAATCTGGAATGCAAATATATATATAATAACAATCTGGAATGCAAATTGATTAATGACTATACATATAATCTTTGTTATACTCCTGTGATAAAGATATACAAGTCAAACACAAACAAACAAAGAAAAAAAACTTACCTTTATTTTATGGCAGCATGGCACATTTGAAATAAAATTGGAAAAGATAGGTATTATTAGGTACATACACCCTTTAAAATATTTAGATCTTTCTCTTTTTTATTTTTAAAATGTTATTTCCAGGAGCATAGATTCAAGCTGCCCTGAATAGACACTTCCTCAAATATCTTAGCTCTATTGTGCTTTTACATTGTATGTATTCTTTCAGGCCCCCAACTTTTATTTTCATTAAAAGAAAATCAGTTTAAAAGACCTGATTCAGATGTACTTATATTTGCTAAAGGAATAAAAGTAATTATTAGAAAATCTTTCTTTCTTTTTAAGGATTGTTAGAGCTAATCATATATTAGCATTCAGATAAATTTCAAATCACCAATAATTTGTCTTTAAATTTGGTCATCAGAGGACCAAACCGTAATTCTCTAATGAGAGTGGAACTACCTAGGAGCTTGGCCCAGAGGACAAGGGTTGTGCTAGTTCCCTGGACTGGTTCACGGCTGAGTCCTCGAATTTGAAGGCAACCATCTATAATGGGAGAGGCCAGAGGATTTGCAGCTGAGCTTCCTCAGCAAAATACTTAACTCCTCATCAGCTGTGTAACCTTCATAATATGTCAGTTTCCTCTTGCTGCATAACAGATTACAACAAAATTAGAAGTGTAACACAACACAAGTGTATTATTTCACATTTTCCATGGGTCAGGAATCTGAGTGTGTGACTCAACTGCATCCTCTGCTCTGGGTCTCACAAGTCTGAAATCAAGGTGTCAACCGGTCTGCAATTCTCACATGAAACTCGGAGGTCTTTTTCCAGTCTCATTCTGATTGATGGCAGAACTCAGCTTCTTGCAGTTAGAGGACTGACGTCCCTGTTTCTCTGCTGGTTGTCAACGAGAGTTGCTTTCAGCTCTTGGAGGCCACCTTCAGATCCAAGCCATATGGCCCTCTCAACACATAGCAGCTTACTTCTCTAAAGCTAGAGGAAACTCTCCAGCCTGCTATAAGGGAGGCTTATGTAACAAGAAATAATCCCAAGAGGATCACTCTTGTGGTATAATTTGCTTAGTTATATTCACACACACCAATTCCACTTAAAGGTAGGGTATTAAACAAAGCACATGTACACAGGAGACAAAACAGATGTACAGAGATTTTACTCTGCCATAAGTCTGCTGAGTGACCTTTGTCAAGTTACATCTCAGTATATGAATAAGCTTAGCACCTATCTCAAAAGTTTGGTAGAAAGAAAAGTTAACACAGGCTGGGTACAGTGGCTTATGCCTGTATTGCCAGCACTTTGGGAGGTCGAAATGGGAGGATAGCTTGAGGCCAGGAGTTCAAGACAAGCCTGGATCGCAGAGTGAGGTCTCATCTCTACAAAAAAAATAATAAAATTGGTCATGTGTGGTGGCAACACCTGCAGTCTCAGCTACCTGGGGGTCTGAGGTGGGAGGATTGCTTGAGCCCAAAGGGAGTCAAGACTGCAGTCAGCCACCGTTGCACCACTGCACTCCAGCCTGGGCAGCAAAGTGAGACTCTGTCTCAAAAAAAAAAAAAAAAAAAGGCCGGGCGCGGTGGCTCACGCTTGTAATCCCAGCACTTTGGGAGGCTGAGGCGGGCGGATCACGAGGTCAGGAGATCGAGACCACGGTGAAACCCCGTCTCTACTAAAAATACAAAAAAATTAGCCGGGCGTGGTGGTGGCGCCTGTAGTCCCAGCTACTTGGAGGCTGAGGCAGGAGAATGGCGTGAACCCGGGAGGTGGAGTTTGCAGTGAGCCAAGATTGTGCCACTGCACTCCAACCTGGGTGACAGAGTGAGACTCCGCCTCAAAAAAAAAAAAAAAGGGGGAGGAGGGCAGCATAAAAAAATTCTCAGAGCAACGTCTACGGTCTGGACTCAGTGAATGGCAGCTATTTTTAGACTTCGCCCAGTAACTCAAAAGGCCCCATGCCCTCTGCCACATTACATTACGCTCATGATTAACAATGCAAAACTTTTGCATAGCTGCCAAGTATGGTGACTCATTCCCTCTTTAAAGACTATAGTTAGTGTTACCTTGCATAAACATAGGTTAAGTATTTGAGTATCAGTTGTTTAAATGAGCTGATATGTGACAAAATGTAACCAGGCTTTTAGAATGAATGAATCTAATAAGCTTAATCAAGAACTTACAGTAATAGATTTCTTACTTATGAATAGAAAATCACTTAAATGAACTCTGATTGTTAAAAATGACATAGACAAATATTAGTATCAGTAGGCATAATTTTCTCCTATATTAACTCCAACATATATGATTTTAACAATTTTGAAATCTCCCCAAATGTTTTCTGTGATTTCTCACCATTATCTGGGGGAAAACAGAACAAAGCTATGATTTGCTAGGGTCAAGCAACGATTCCGTTCTGACAGCCCTATAGCTAACACTGTTCATGCTTTTTGATCTGCATTTCTTTGAATACTGTGCCTGTGTCTGGGAAAATTTCACCTTATAAATTCTTCTCTAAGATGAAAGCAAAAACCCAATTTCCTTTGCATCTAGAACACAGGCCTATAACCCAAGTAAGAAGAAGAATGCCAGGTAAGACTGAGTATTGACTTCACTTTTTATCAATGAAGGAGGGAGAAACTTGGATTTGAAATTTCGCGTTTTGTGACTGACAAAACCTGGTACAAAGTTTTGCTAATGTCGTAAAACTACAGTGACTCGTACACCTGTAATTGTTTGGGGATCACATTAGTGAAGTAGTCGGACAGCATATAACTCTGCTAGGATTTCTGATAAAAAAAATTATGTTTCAATTGAAATTTGTAAGTTAACTTTTAAAACAAATTATTTTAGACGTGCTGTTTTGATTATCTTATTAATATTTAAATTTTACTGTTGCACCCAAAAATCAGTTATGCCTTTCAAAGATTGTTTTAAGAGTTGGCTCCATCTTTGTGGTGGGCAGAACTAGGCCATATCCCCCAAGAATGTCCGCATTCTAATCTCTGTACACCTGTGAATATGTTAGGTTACATGGCACAGGGAAAGTTAAGATTGCTAGCCAATTGGCCTCAAAATAGGTAGATTATTTAGAGTCATCCCAGCAAGCCCAGTGACATCAGAATGGTCTTTAAAATGGGAAAGAGAAGCTGAAGAGCGAGAGTCAGAGGGAGATGTGACTATGGAAGAAAGAAACAGAGAGAGCAGTGTTGCTGGCTTTGAGGATGCTGTGGGACCACAGGAATGCGGGTGGCCCCTGCCGGATAGAAAAAGAAAGGAAATGGACCCTGTAGAACCTCCAGAAAGGAATTCAGTCCTGCTGATACCTCGATTTCAGCCTACTGAGACCCTTGTTGAATTTCTAAGGTACATAATTTAAGATAATGGATTTCTGGGGTTTTAGCCACCAAGCCATTAGAGGTAATTTGTTACAGCAGCTGCATAGAACTAATACAATTAAAAAGTGTGACTTTACTTTCTCCAGGAGGGAAATTTCTGGTGCTTCCAGCTGTATATCCAAAAAGTATTTGGTAAACAGGTTCATCTAGATAAAATATGTTTTTTTCACAAATTTCAACAGAACATGTCTCTACTATCAAACAACTCTGTTAATAACTCCTGGTCAAATATAGAAAATACAGGCAAGCAATATTTTATATCTGTGTCCACCTTTAGTTACAGAGTAAACAATGACTAAAGGTTCCTTTAAAAGTAAAAAATACATCTTACCAAAAAAAGAGAAAAACAATCTGAATAATGAGACTATACTTAAACACAGAGAGCTCAAACAACTCAGCTGAAATGCGATGTGTTTCCTAATTATTAACTTGGTTGCTGACCATGAGATGCAGGATGCAGGTGTTCAAAGGAAGCATGCACTTTACCTGAATTTATTCAGTAAAACAATTCCAGCTTCTAAAATTGGTTTTAGGAATGATAACGACATTTTTTTAAAACTTTGACATTAAATTAACTTGTTGCTGAGAATTTGCACATGTGAATTCACCTTGAAATTGATTTTTCGCAATCTTTATAAAGAAGAATAACATAAATAAACATGGCATTTTCCAGGTGGCTGCAAATCATACCAGGGAAAATAAAATCCTCAAATCGAGTGGAGTTTTGCAATAATCTTGTCCTTGGGGTGAAACTATAGCAAGAACATGCTTCTAGGATTTCTAATGTTGAAACACTGACCGCTGTCCAAGGTGAAAGAACATTAAATCAAATTCCAAGGTGGGAACAGGGATGATCATGAGATGGCGAAGTTTGAGATTTCTTATTCTCTGTTATTTCTCTGCCCATAACAAATCATTTTTCCAAGTTAAGAGTCACAGACAAGATCTATTAATTATCTTTCACACAGCAGTAAGAAGGAGATGTCTATTCCTGACTTGAAAAAATTCAAAAGAGTTGTAACATTGGTGTGACACCTTAAGCAAAAACCTTGGACTAGTTATTTACAGTTGTAAAGGGACCCAAATTAGCCACAGCAGTCAGATTATATTTACACTTCCCATTGTTAGGGATGAAAATCCTCGGTGACAGTCACCAGCAGAAATCGCTGCCAGCCTTCAAAACGACCACCTTCTGTGGAAGCCAATGTTTTCCCAGAAGACAACAGATCCGGGGCCAAAATGTCCTGTGCTGATTAAAATAACTAACCCTAGCATAATTTTATAAACCTCAGAGAGATGCAACAGCAGATGGGTTTTATTATTTACTAAAAGGTAAGATATTTCTCAAGATTATGGTTACAGATATAGTTAATCGTTCCTTCACCACATGGGATTATTAATACAATACCCATATTAGGTTTTATTCTATTTCTGAGGTACACAAAATTCAGGTCTCTGTGTGAAAATGCTTTTTAATTTATGTATGAATGATCATTCAGCATAGATGTGATTGCTAATAATTTTCCCACAGGTAGTTTTTGGATTATAAGAGCATGGAAATGATTTATAGTTATAGTCAGTGATGATAATCAAATACTCAAATCACATTGTCTTTTTTTAAAAAAAAACATTTTCTAGCCGATTCTGCTGGAAATCACACCAAAATACCTTGATGTGATAATGTCTTAAAAATATATAAAAGAATTTCTCTGGTACCAAAACAGAGATATAGACCAATGAAACAGAACAGAGCCCTCAGAAATAACACCACACATCTACAACCATCCGATCTTTGACAAACCTGACAAAAACAAGAAATGGGGAAAGGATTCCCTATTTAATAAATGGTGCTGGGAAAACTGGCTAGCCATATGGGGAAAGCTGAAACTGGATCCCTTCCTTACACCTTATACAAAAACTAATTCAAGATGGATTAAAGACTTACATGTTAGACCTAAAACCATACAAACCCTAGAAGAAAACCTAGGTAATACCATTCAGGACATAGGCATGGGCAAGGATTTCATGTCTAAAACACCAAAAGCAATGGCAATAAAAGCCAAAATTGACAAATGGGATCTAATTAAACTCAAGAGCTTCTGCACAGCAAAAGAAACCACCATCAGAGTGAACAGGCAACCTACAGAAAGGGAGAAAATTTTCACAACCTACTCATCTGACAAAGGGCTAATATCCAGAATCTACAATGAACTCAAACAAATTTACAAGAAAAAAACAAACAACCCCATCAGAAAGTGGGTGAAGGACATGAAAAGACACTTCTCAAAAGAAGACATTTATTCAGCCAAAAAACACATGAAAAAATGCTCATCATCACTGGCCATCAGAGAAATGCAAATCAAAACCACAGTGAGATACCATCTCACACCAGTTAGAATGGCCATCATTAAAAAGTCAGGAAACAACAGGTGCTGGAGAGGATGTGGATAAATGGATAAATAGGAACACTTTTACACTGTTGGTGGGACTGTAAACTAGTTCAACCATTGTGGAAGTCAGTGTGGCGATTTCTCAGGGATCTAGAACTAGAAATACCATTTGACCCAGCCATCCCATTACTGGGCATATACCCAAAGGATTATAAATCATTGCTACTATAAAGACACATGCACACATATGTTTACTGAGGCACTATTCACAATAGCAAAGACTTGGAACCAACCCAAATGTCCATCAGTGATAGACTGGATTAAGAAAATGTGGCACATATACACCATGGAATACTATGCAGCCATAAAAAAGGATGAGTTCATGTCCTTTGTAGGGACATGGATGAAGCTGGAAACCATCATTCTCAGTAAACTGTCACAAGGACAAAAACCAAACACCACATGTTCTCACTCATAGGTGGGAATTGAACAATGAGAACACATGGACACAGGAAGGGGAACATCACACTCCGGGGACTGTTGTGGGGTGGGGAGAGGGACAGCGTTAGGAGATATACCTAATGTTAAATGACGAGTTAATGGGTGCAGCAAACCAACACGGCACATGGATACATATGTAACAAACCTGCACGTTGTGCACATGGACCCTAAAACCTAAAGTATAATAATAATTAAAAGAAAAAGGCAAAGAAACCATCTTGCAACCAAATAGCAAAAAAAAAAAAAAAAGAGTTTCTGCTGTTTCGACATGTGATAGTTCATGTGTAACGTTCATCAACAAGTGGAAATTGTCACTCTACCTATTTCATCAATTAGGTCGCAATGAGTTTTATAATTACCCACTAGGTGCTTCAGGCAAAAGGCAGTATTACATTCATAATATGAACTTATTAGAACTTCTAAATACATTCAGTAGTAATAACTATAGTATCTGTTTTCCTTTTAAAAATATTCTCTACAGAAAACCAAACACCGCGTGTTCTCACTCCTAAGTGGGAGTTGAACAATTAGAACACGTGGACACAGGGAGGGGACATCACACACTGGGGCCTGTCAGGGGTGGGAGTTATGGGAGGGAGAGCATTAGGAGAAATGCCTAATGGAGGTGATGGGTTGATGGGTGCAGCTATCCACCATGGCACGTGTAGACCTACGTAACAAACCTTCACATTCTGCACATGTGTCCCAGAAGTGAATGTATAGTTTAAAAAAGGGGAAAAAAAAAGCTCTTTATAATGATTACAATTCTGAAAGTTACAACACTATCCTCCTAAAATAACATTATTGGATTTCTTTTATCTACCTCACTCAGGTTCCATTTTTAATCATAACCCTTCACAAACACATGGTAAAAGCAGTGATTTACTGTACTGGATTTTTAACTACCTATCTACATTTATGCTTTGCTGTTAAATCTGTCATTCCTGACAAACACAGCTAAACAAAAATATTTGTTTATGGTATGAGATTAGGAACAAAAATCAAGAAAAATGATTTAGAACAGGGAATGATCTTATTTTTCAGACCAAAAAACTAATTGAATTGTTACTTCAACAAGGAAAGATAAAACAAAGGACATTTGGTGAATATTTGCAAAAAGGGAAAAAAAAGCTGGTCTCATTGTTCAGCAGCAGTGATCTACAGCTCTGAATAATACGGTTCCAGCTCTATAAATCTGTTCTACTCCACAATACTTTCCCGAGAAAGTGATATATCTCTAAAAAAGTTCCATCTACGTGTCACCCTGAAAGCTTACTATGCTGAGGATAATTCCAAATGCAGAAGTGTGCAGCACAACCCTTTTTTGTGACCCAAAACTGACTTATTTATCAACCATGAACATGTTTATAAAGGAAATATGGAAATATTCTAGCTTTTTAAGAGAATGCTTGTCTCCTTTAAAGTATTTCGAACCTTCCAAAGCTTCTAAATATTAACATCTCTAAGCATAAGAGCTTTGTTCCTCCTGAGGTACTGAGGATCATTCATACTGAATTACTGAAGTAACAAATGTGTCGTATAAACCCAAGGATGGAGAGTCTAAATGACTTTAAGAAACTCCTGCAATGTCATAGGCACTGCAGGCTGTGAGTGGCACACATTTGAATAAGCCTGCATACGCCTAGTATCAGATTGAAGCACGTATAAATAAAAGGCCCTAGAAGGTGAGAGATGATGGTAACTTAAAATATTACACACAAAGGAACGGAATCCAGATGCTCATGATAAAATATTTTAAGATCTCATTTTGTTTCTAACTGGTCTTTAGAAAATTTGGGGAACTCCAAAATTAAGTAGACAGAATATTTAGGTAAATAACATATTTTAAATACATACACATGCATACACAACATGATTATTTTTTTTTTAAAAAGACCATAATTTTTAGCTGTTTTGTTTTGTTTTAATGAAGGATTGAAACTGCAAACTATTAACATATGCCCCAAAATTGCAATTTGCTACATCTGACATTACACTTTCCTCTATTATAGGGTAGACTTTAGCAAATCAATTTGCAGATTATAAAGTGCTACCAATCACCACTTCTGAATTCATAATCTACTGATGTATGTTTAAGATGTGTACCTCCTTAAATTGCCATAAACATCTGCAACCCTCCCATCGTAAATGTTCCTCAGAATGTTACAAGACTCAAATTTAAGTCTATGCTAAGTATTCTGAAGGCAATTGCTTCAGTGTAGTGATACATGTAAGATCCTTTTTCTTTTCTTTTTTTTTGGTAACCTCCTCTATAAACAGGCAACAAAACCTCAGTATTTTAAAAGTGAATGGGTTATTTTTTTTCGATTTTATTTTGGAGACCCTTTTAGAACATGTAGTTAAAATTAAATACAACCAACATGATCGTGCCTTTTAAAAAGTCACCATTTTTTAAAGAAAATATCATGTAATTTAAAGGTTTTAAAAGCAGGGTTAGTATTAGAACTATATTATATGGGCCAATGGCTTCTGTTTAAGAATATTTTGTTTCAGTCTGAATACAGTCATCCCTTGGTACCTGTGGGGCGCTTGTTCCAGAACGGACCCTCCTCAGAATCTGCAGATACTCAAGTCCTTTACATAAAATGGTGTAATATGTGTATATAATCTATGCACATCCTCCCGTATACTTTAAATTATCTACAGAGTTGTTATAATACTTAATACAATATGAATGCTATGTAGTTGTTATACTGTATTGTTTTTAATTTGTGTTATTTGTATCTTTTTTTGTTTTTCATTTTTTCAAATATTTTCAATTAGCACTTGGTTGAATCCATGGATGCAAAACCAGAGGATGTACTTTTAATCTCCAAAGTGTTGAATGAGTCGTGAGTCACAAAAACTAGTAAAATTAGTCAATCAAGTTTGTTTTTAAAAGCTGGTGGTCCAGCCGGGTGTGGTGGTGGTGCCTGTAGTCCCAGCTACTTGGGAGGCTGAAGCAGGAAAATCGCTTGAACCCAGGAGGTGGAGGTTGCAGCTAGCCGAGATGGCACCACTGCACTCCAGCCTGGCAACAGAGTGAGACTCCATCTCAAAAAATGAAATTAAAAAAATAAATAAATAAAATAAAAGCTGGTAGTCAACAGTTGATTAGATTTAAAAAATGTATATATACACCATGGAATACCATACAGTCATAAAAATAATAAAATCATGCCCTTTGCAGCAATGTGGATGGAGCTAGAGGCTATTATTCTAAGTGAACAAACCCAGAAGCAGGAAATCAAATCATTTCATATTCTCACAAGTAGGAGCTAAATAATGGGGACACATGGACATAAAGATGGAGATAACAGACACTGAAAACTCCAAAAGCGGGGAGGGCGATGGGAATGAGGGTTCATAAACTGCCTATTGTGTATAATGTTCACCATTTGGGTGACAGGTGTACTAGAAGCACATTCCCTACCATCACGCATGGAATAGCCATGTAACAAATAATCTATGTATCTAAAATTAGACATAAGATAAATACAATAAAAAGATGGTGGTGACAATTAGTAAGGTCTGCCTGATATGGTTTGGCTTTGTGTCCCCACCCAAATCTCATCTTGAATTGTAGCTCCCAGAATCCCCACAGGTTGTGGGAGGGACCCCGTGCGAGATACTGAATCATGGAGGTGGTTATTTTCCATGCTGTTCTCGTGATGTTGAATAAGTCTCATGAGAGCTGATGGTTTTATAAAGCACATGCCCTCTTCCCTGCTGCCATGTAAGATGTGACTTTGCTCCTCATTCACCTTCAGCCATGATTGTGAGGCCTCTCCAGCAATGTAGAACCGTGAGTCCATTAAACCTCTTTCCTTCATAAATGACCCAGTCTCGGGTGTGTCTTTATTAGCAGCATGAGAACAGACTAGTACACTGCCCTTTCAAACTGATAATCAATCAACTCAAGGATATGTCCAGAGATTCCTCACCTCCCCAAACTCCAGCTTAAGGGTTTCAGGGCTGACACGGGATGTGTCAGTTTATGCAAGCTAATGCATAAGCAAGCATACCAAGAGGACAGCTAGAAAATCTCTGCTCTTCTCTCCAACTTTCCCTGATAAACTATGCCAAAAATGCGTTTCAAACTTCCATGTTTAAAATTATTTTTGAAATAATTATTATGCACCTCCACTGATAGGCTCATAGGACTTAATGTGAATAATATAATACATAATCCAAATCCTGTTGGAATTCCCAGTGTCTGTTATCTCTGTTTATGTCCATGTGTCCTTACTCTTCAGCTCCTACTTATAAGTGACAACATGCAATAGGCATGTAAACAAGAAGGCATTAAACTTGGAGGGAATAAAACTAGAAGTATTTTTGGCCGGATAGAAAAATGAAAGTCATGATAACAGTGAACAACAGGGGTATAGTTAACTTTAGTTGACGTTTCTGAATTTCTGTCTAAACTCACTCTATGACTACTACTTTTAGAAGTTTATTCCTCAAGAGAAGTGACTTGACATGTCAGTAAGTAGATTTTCCAATTATTGGAGGTAGGGCTAGGCAGGAGAGGTTTTTCAATCTGAACTAAAGAACTAAATTCAGATAAAATATTTTATACAAATTACACAATACTGTATACAATTTATACAAACATAAACTAAGACATTTCACCTCACCAAATCAGGATTCATTCATGATAGGGGTTGCCTTATGATTGTAATTACTTATAACATTTAAATATTCGAGTAAAAATATAACTCTCAATTACAAAAAGGCAGGACTTAAAACATATTTCCATAAAGACATAAAACTTAAATTTCCCTATATGTTTGTTAATGTCTTTGGTCAATTTAGTTTCAAATAGATAAATTACATTGTTAGACAATGGTAATAGATATATAAAGTACGGATTATTGACTTAAATTTAGTATGTTTGCACGATATTTTTGGGAAATAGGCAAATGTTTATTAAACTATAAAAAGCTCTGAAAAACTATTTTATGAGTACTACTGTATCTGCTAGCCCACTTAATCTACATCAACAAGAGTTCATACAAGAAGATATATCATCAGGAAGCCAGGATTTCAATTTGCCTCTTATCACAGTAATATGAAGTCAATCTCCAAAATAAAAAAGGTGGGTGGAAGAAGTTAATGAACGCATTTATCTTAATGTATGGAAAATCTAATGCCAAAACAGCACATGATATTGTATTCACTATTTTCCTAGTGCATCCTACATTATGGAAGAGTTATTTTATAGCATCTGATAACATTTCTTTTGACTTCTATTTGTATGAAATAATAGTTTAAATATAAAGAAATGTTTTCATGTAGAATGTATTCAAATGCTAAAATATACATACATGTTATTCTCATCACAGTTGTAACAAATCTTTGCTTATTAATGAACTACCTTTAAATAATAGAACATTGTTTAGGTTTTGAAATGAAAGGAAAAGAACATCTACAATGCAGTTTTAACCTTTTTACAACTAGAAAATAGTCTCAGACTTTAAGTGTTTTATTTAAATTTAACTCTAGAAATAACAGTGCACTTCTCAAAGCTCTGTAAGTCTCAGTAACTTTGTATTAGTTGTAAAATTTAAAGAACTAAGTCAGCAGACTTGGCCCTCAGATATTTTATTTTAAAAACAAAAACTAAATGAATCATGTACTTTAACGTAAAAAGTAAAACTGACCCTGAATAAGTTCAGTGGATTATATCAATGTCAGCATCTTTGTTACGATACTGTCCTATAGTTTGGCCTACATGACCACTGCGGGAAGCTAGGCAAGTGGCAATAAAATATCTCTGTATTATTTCTTATAACTGCCTATGAACATATAATTATCTCAGAATTAAAGCTTAATTCATAAAACTAGCTTCTTTCAAATATAAATAACCAAAGGTTATATTTCCTGAGGAAAAATCCAGACTTGAACACTTTCAATGTTTAGAATTTCCCCAGTCAATTTAACATGTGATATGACCATTAGCTATTTTGAAGGTGACAACTTTGTGTTCCCTTGTCCGAAACACAGAATGAGTTTTACAAAATATCACTTACAAAGAGATTGGTCAGTTTATCACATCAGATCTGAAGATATGAATGTTAGATTATGCAGGGAAAATTTCAATTTGGAACCACAAACAATAATTCCTGAGAAATCTGCTGTAAAAAGACATCAACATAGTGAAGGATTACAAAGATTTCTGGTTCTTATATTTTGCTTTATAAAGCAGAAAGAGTATTTGCCAAAGTCCTTACAGAAACACTGAGAAATTTTACTTTAATCAGAAAATAAGGAGATACCCTAAGTTTTAAAAATACTTCACGCAAAATGTGTATCATGCAGTTTAACAAAAAGAATCTCAAGGACAGCATCTGAAATAATTGGGGTAGGAAATTCCATAAGCAAACATTACTAATTTAGATTAACCAAGCATTTCTTTGCTAGAAATTAAACCCATTATTTTATTTCACCAATTAACTTTATTATGGAACACAAACCATCTATGCGTGCATGTGTCAGTCCCAGCATACACATTTGATGCTAGATGATAAATGTTGCAATTTGCAGGGTAAAGTTAGTATTTGCATTACTCCGTTGTCTCTTAATTTTAAACAGAATTGGCACCTCTTCCTGGAAGACATCCTGTCCTTTCCTGTGCCATTTCAAGGGTTGTTAACTTTTTCTGACTGCTGTAGTTCTTAACACATCCTATGACACTGTTGTTTACATATGGGTTTTTAAAATAGATTGAGAACTTTTTAATTTATGAAGTGTGTGTAAAAGAATGTATGATCATTCATATTCCCATTTCATGAAAAAATAAATCATATTTTGGACGTAAAAATTGTTAAAGGAAAGCTTTTCTATAAATATTTTCTTTTAATAGTACTTTTAATCATTGAAATTTAGATCATTCAATTATGGAGATTTCTTCATTGAAGAGAAAATATCTCTTCAAAACTCTAAATAAGCTGAGCTTTATCAACTAAATTTATAGGAATACAGGCTTCAGAGGTATTAATTTATCTTACAATATTTTCCCTTCTAAAATTTGTCATGTTTTGTCACAGGTTTAAAGTGCAAGGCAACTATTGACATGAAAGATAATGTGGTATATGTAGTATAAGTGAACCTGATCTTTTCTCAAATATTTATTATTTTTATTTTCTTTGCTGTCAAGAAGAGTGGTAACAAATACGTATTATTTGTAAAGCCCCACAAAATTTGCATGAAAATAATTGTTGCATGAACTAGACATGCTTTCTGTGATATTAATCTGCAATATTCTGCAAGCCCCCAAAAAAATTCACATTCATTACAAGAAGCTTATTTCAGCATTTTACCTGTCAGAAACAGTGATTAATGTAGTTCAAATTATTTCATCAGCTAAATTCCCTTGAGATGTGTAAGATAAGGTGGTTCTTCAGAGGAACTTTGGACGGGAACTTATGACTGTAGTGACATGAATACATATGAAAGTACTTCATTTTTAAAATATAGAAAACAGACATGAAGAAAATGTACTTTAGAGTTTCATATCACTGAAATCATTTTTTTCAAATGAGGCACTAAGTAAGTGCATACGTCAATTTTTTTCCCAGCCTAGGCAATATGGCAATATATATAAGAACAAGTAAATATAACAAACAGTACAAGATTCATCTGGAGAAAAATAATTATACACGTGATAAAATACGAAAGAACAGAAGAAAACTCAATTGTTGATGTGGGATAAACTCATCACAGGATATCAATATATCACCAAGGTTTGCACATTTAAAACATGGGCAGGCCACAAGGAGGAGCTCTTGTGCAGGGATAGTGGCCTTTAATCTTCTATCTTCACTGTTTAATGAAAACGATAGGAATGTTAGTAATTTCAAAAAGCATCACAGCAGTATTCATTAGAGAAGAATTGTGTGAACTGCCTTTCACCTGCTGAGCCCTGTTGGAAGGAATCAGCTGTAGGAGGGAAGAAGGCATTTATAAAGGCAAAAGATCTGGAAACAGCTCTGGCCATCAGGTACTGAGAGAGAAGAGGGAGAGCACAGCAAGCACACAGCCGTTGCGAACTCGATGGAGAAATAAACACTGTAAGAGGCAGTGGCCACAAGAACCAGCCTGTGGGTGGTATTTACAACTTAACTGTACCTCCTAGCTGGGTGTATTAGTCAGGGTTCTCTAGGGCGACAGGACTAATAGGATAGATGTATGCATGAAAGGGAGTTTATTAGGAGAATTGACTCACATGATCTTAAGGTGAAGCCCCCAATACGCCATCTGCAAGCTGAGGACCCAGGAAGCCAGTCTGAGTCCCAAACTGCAAAAGCAGGGAAGCCAGCAGTGTCCCCTTCAGTGTGTGGCCGAAGACGCGAGAGCCCCTGGCAAATCACTGGTGTAATCCAAGAGTCTGAAAGCTGAAGAACTCAGAGTCCGATGTTCGAGGGCAGAAAGCACCCAGCACGGGAGAAAGATGGAGACCTGAGGACTTAGCCAGTCTGGTCCTTCTGCGTTCTCCTGCCTGCTTTTATCTTAGCCACAATGGCAGCTGCTTAGACAGCGCCCACTCAGATTGACGGTGGGTCTGTGTCTCTCAGTCCACTGACTCAAATGCTAATGTCCTTTGGCAATACCCTCAAAGACACACCCAGGAACAGTTATTTGCATCTTTCAACCCAATCAAGTTGACACTCGTTATTAACCATCACACTGGGGAATAGCAAGCATCAGCTACCAACTATTCTCTACTCATTTAATCAAAGCTTTGCTATGCTTGGGTTGTATTACAACACGAAGAAGAAGAGGCCTATCTTTTTATCATTTTTAATACACTGGGGCAGGAGGCAGAAATACAGAGGACTCTACCAATTGACCTGATTTCCAGAGAGGGACTATGCACTACCAGGAGTGAAAAATTTGCAACATGCCACCCAGGGTACGAGGACACACACATATCTTCCTCGTTTGATGAAAAAGTGGCACAAATTAGAGGACACTGGACAATAACTTTTATGAATTAAATTCAGAGAAGAATATGTGTAAATAATAAAGTAAGAGGAGGTGCTTCTCTAAAGAGCGTGATATAAATAACTTTACTTAGAAAATATTTAAGGTCTAAATATTTTCTCATTGTTTGTCCTTGTTGGAATATTGAATACATAGACACTAAAGGAACGCTTGTGGCCAGGCTCTGTGGCTCTCGCCTGTAATCCCAGCACTTTGGGAGACTGAGGGAGATGGATCACTTGAGTCCAGGAGTTTGAGATCAGCCTGGGCAATATGGAAAACTCTGTCTCTACACACACAAAATATATATATATACACGTAAATTAGCCAGGGGTGGTGGCATGCGCCTGTGGTCTCAGCTACTCCAGAGGCTGAGGTGACAGGACTGCTTGAGCCCAAGAGGTCGTGGCTGAAGCAGTGAGCTGTGGTCACATCATTGCACTCCAGCCTGGGCAGCACAGCAAAACCCTGTCTCAAAAAAACAAAAGCAAAAACAAAAAATGCTTGTGATAAACGTGAGACACTGAGATTAAATGTAAAAGGGTGTTCCTTACACCCACCGCCTAGCTACCCAGCTCAAAATAAGAAGTTGCTGAGGCTGGGCACGGTGGCTCACGCTTGTAATCCCAGCACTTTGGGAGGCCGAGGCGGGCGGATCACGAAGTCAGGAGATCGAGACCACGGTGAAACCCCGTCTCTACTAAAAATACAAAAAATTAGCCGGGCGTGGTGGCGGCGCCTGTAGTCCCAGCTACTCGGAGAGGCTGAGGCAGGAGAATGGCGGGAACCCGGGAGGCGGAGCTTGAAGTGAGCCGAGATCGCGCCACTACACTCCAGCCTGGGTGACAGAGCGGGACTCCGTCTCAAAAAAAAATAAAAAAAAAAGAAGTTGCCGAAACCCTTAGGGTCCCTGAGGGTCCCTCAACCTGACAACTCTCTCCCCCAAAGAGATTACCATTATCCTGTATCTTGTGTGGTTTTTAATTCCTCTTTATTTTTATTAATAGTTGTACCATCATATGTGCCTCTAATATGTTGTTTAGTGTTGCATGCTTTGAACTTTATTCAGGTATACTCAAGAAGTATGTATCTTTCTGTGGTGTGCTATTTTCATTCAACATTGTGTTCCTGAGATTAATCTTGTTAACATTTACAGTTCCGGTCCCTCATTCACACTGCTGTGTAGTATTCCATTTGTAAACATGCTATGATTTGTTAACTTGCTCTCCTGCTAATCTTCAGTGCCCCGTTACCGTAGACAGAGCTGCCATGGATGCTCTTGTGTGTCCTTATGCACATGTGTCTGAGCTTCCTTGCTAGCTTTTTAGGGGTTGTGAGCATCTTAAAACATATTGTATAATTTCATATTGTTTTTTCAACCAGTGTGACAATCCATAATCTCATCTGCAGTGCATAAGGGCTGCAATATTCCCATGTTCAAATTGTCATTCATATGATCAAAAACATTGACTAATTATTTACTGCTTACTATATTAAGTAAAAATATTTGCAGTTTACGTACAAACTCATTTTTCTGGCTTATCACTGTCTGTTTGCTACTCTAAAACATAAACCTGAGTGCCAATCATGATGTGTGCCTCCCTGTCATTGCAGGAAAAATTCACAATTTTCAAGTTATACAAATACAAGTTTAATTTTTAATTTTATCTAAAATGGTATGATTTCAATCAGAATTGCCCTATCACTAGCAGAAGATAGAGCTTTGCCAAACCCCACCGTGCAAAGGAAGTGTGCATATAGGTTAAGAGATGTGAATGCAACTATTTTCTTTTTTTTTTAGCATAAAATACCTGCCCACCTAAGGGAATGCAAACAATTTACTCCACTTATCATTCTCAAAATGTTGACAATGCATTCCATAAAATGTTTTACGATGACTAAATGAGATAATATATGAAAAGCCGCTAATACAACGCTCAGTATCAAGCAGACATTCAATAAAGCTATTGTTATTCAGCAACAACGCATTGATAAATCACCAACTTTGAGGGCTACTCTAATAACGAACAGGTATAATATAACCATATTCATTAAAAATATAATTTCTCCAAAGTTGTAACTTCAATAATATTTAATATTCCAGGTAAGATAACCTTACTATATTTTAAAAGCCCAGGTGTTCTTTATCGTAATAAAAATGTAGTAATCTGCAGATGAGATTATTAGATCAGAGACTAACACACTTCTTCGTAGAAATTAACTGGGGTCAAAGAATGTACATGCTTTCCAGACATACACCATGCACACAGGCATATTGTCTCTGGTCTCAAGACTGAATTCAAGGCTAGCCTTTTGAACATCTACATCTTATTAAATTATGTTTACACTAAGTTAAAAGCATTTTAATATAATTATCGCTGAGGCTTGTCGTCACTTACAAATCCCAGAAGGATTGTGTTGCATGACAAAGCAGACCAGAGATCCAGATCCTAAGTGGTAAACAAGACTCCTTCTCACCTCCACACAGTGCTGTCAATCTGCACTGAGGGCAATCTCTGTATCACTAACATCTATTAATGTCACACACATGTTGAGGGCAGGCTAGGTCTTTTCATAGAACCAGACGGACAGAGAGAAATGGAGAATGAATATTAGCTTTAATGAATGGATGCAGAGGATCAAATATTATCCTTAAAAGAATATTTTTGGTTCTTTTCATCTCTTTCTCCCTATTTAGCTATATTTTTCATGAGGAATATTAATGCATTATTAGTCCACAAGTTCAACCTCTGTGCACTGAGAAATAGGATTAGCATGGCTTATAAAATTTATCTGGGGGGAGGTTTCAGCTATCGAGGAATTATAGGGTGTATTAATTCTTACTTATTTAGGTTACAGACGGTTAAGCCAGGAATTATGTACTTATAATTAGGTACAGAATCGATAGCGATCCCATGGTTGCTACTTATCTATCACTTCTGTTCCCAATGCATTTAAGTTGCTTGCAAATGCATACAATATAGCAATATAAAATACTTAAACTCTTTAGAAAGAACCTTTAGAAAATACAAAAAATAGGGAAGCAAGATGGTGTCAGAAACGTGGTCAGTGAACAAATGGACACTTTGACGAATCATGCACTGAGTCAGGGCAGAGCACAAATTTGACTTTGAGTTTTCTAATTAACATGCAGAAAGGAGAAAATATAACCAGTAACAAGACCGTGCATGATATATTCTAGTTATTTGGGAGAACACCAATATGAAATAAGAGAAAATATTTCCTACGGCCCCTCAAGAAGAGAAGGTTTTATGATGGCTAAAGCAGTTCAGTAAGAAGCGACTGTGTTGGGCCCAGTATGATGTGGTCCAGTTAGGCTTCTTTTTCTTTTTTCTTTTTTTTTTTTTTTGAGACAGAGTCTCACTCTGTCGCCCAGGCTGGAGTGCAGTGGTGCAATCTCGGCTCACTGCAAGCTCCGCCTCCCGGGTTCACACCATTCTCCCACCTCAGCCTCCCAAGTAGCTGGGACTACAGGCGCCGCCACCACGCCTGGCTAATTTTTTGTGTTTTTAGTAGAGACGGGGTTTCACCGTGTTAGCCAGGATGGTCTCGATCTCCTCATCTCATGATCCGCCCGCCTCAGCCTCCCAAAGTGCTGGGATTACAGGGGTGAGCCACCGCACCCGGCCAGTTAGGCATTTTTGATGGTCTCACTTCATCTTGAAACAGATTTTAGATAACAATGCAGAATAGATGGCTTCGTTTCCTCCAGGCCATCTTTCATAAATATTATTTATCTTATCCACGTGTCTGAAAAGTATCCAGCTGCAGTGAATTCGTGATTATAGCCCCTGACAAGTACCGGGAAAGCTGTAATTCTATGTTTTCATTTGCAAACAAAGCATTACACTCCAAAAGTCAACAAAATTGCATGTAGCACAAACATCCTCATGTGAAAAGCAGGAGCTGGATAAAGATGGGCCTGAACAGACCGCTCAATTTCTGACTTGAAAGGTACACAAGCAGCGCTGGCAGTCAAAGTGAAGAGTTCCTCAGAAAACAATTTTGGGACTACTTTAATGCAAAGAAAAGCAGGAAATAAAGTTCAACAGCTGCATTCCATAAAGCATACTGGCAGTCATTTGTCAAAAAAAATAAATAAAAATAAAATTAAAAATAAAACTCTTCTAGTGAAAAATGGCTCAAGCCTTAGGAAGGAAGAAGGAAGAGAGAGGAAGGGAGAGGAGGAAAGAAACCAGCTCCAGCTACAGTGCTTGGTTTTGAGCAACAAAGATTCCTGAAATACTTTCCAAAATAAACCTGTGGCAAAATGCTGAACTTGGAAACAGAAATAGACAACTTGATGCACAAAATAATCAGTTCTAAAATAGTCAAAATGTACAAAAGGATACAAAGCATTTGTGGTGTTGACTGAGAAATTAACTATGTACATTTGCTAAACGTAGAAATCTGGGGACAGAGACTGAAAAATACAATGATCCCCAAGGCTATTTATTTTGGCATTACTTATTTATAAAGTAAATACATAAAATTGAAAGTCTTTCCTATAACCTGCTTCTCCAAATCTCTCGGAGTCTTTGTTTCAGGTCTAGTCTGGCCTCCCTCATTTTTGTTCTCAGTCTGCCTGGATCCTGAGGTCACTGGATTCTGTGCTCCCAGCGCGTGTCCATTCCACAGTGGAATGTGAGAAAGTAGTAAAACACAAAAATACAAATAAATAAGATTCTATGTTTGAGTCTGAGTGAGAGCAGCTAGAGGTGACTTAGATTAACTGAAAAAGGTGTAAAAGAATTTTGCTAAAATCATGCCTCAAAGAGTCTACAGTATTAATCGTGTAATACAGCACTACGCCACACGAGGGCACTATATGGTCAGCTTACTCAGATGAAAGCAAAATGTAAACGGAGTTTATAAGAACAAGATTTGATGAAAATAAAATTACATTCTCTCCCAGGTAATAAAAAAAATCAAAATTCTGGAACATTTAAAGACCCTATGTGTGGTTTGTAATAAAATGGTAATAGCTTGACTTGCTCTCATCCATTTCACCTGCAACTTGGCCGCTATCAGTTTTTCAAACAGCTTAGGAATTTTTCAACGTAAAGTCATTTACACATTCTATTTATCTCTGCCTAGGACACTCTCCGACCTCATTGTAATCTTTTAGGTCTCAGCTGAAATGCAATTTCCTCAGAGACAGCTAACCTAGACACCTTACCTAACGCAAGTCTCTCTTACGCAACATGCAACTGTATGTCAGCCCTCGGTGTATTTTAGTCATGGCACTTACCGAAAGTATTTTATTTATGCACATCGCACATTCCTATGTGAGTTTTGTCTGTTCCCTTCAATATGCTTTAAGCTCCATGAGGCTAAATACCTGTCAGTTTTGGTCACTGTCTAATCCCCAGAGCCTAGGACACTGGGGCATAATAGAAACAAAGCTATGTGTTGAATGAATGAATGAATCTCTGTGACTGTGGCTTATTTCTCCCTACAAAGTTTGACTGAGCCCCACACTCTCACAGAAATCTTTAAAATAATAACAAAAAAGTAGTGAATGTCACCATGTGTTTTCTGACCAATAAACCTGAGAGCTTGTCTGGAGGTTATATGAATTATGGAGCGTCATGATATACTCTTTATTCAACATTGCTTCTCTTCTATTTAAAAACCTGCCCTTCTTTGGAAAGGGTGAAGTGGGACAGGCTGAAGAACACAGATGTTTGAGGGAAGAATGCTTACATTCACCTACTTTGTGATAACTTTACCCTTGTTAAAACGGAAATACAGAAAAGAGGTTACGGAGGAGTTTAATGCTGCCCTTTCTTAGAACGAGAACAACACAATTCTCTTTTCTTTGTCTCCAACTTTACAGGTACTTACTGTGG
This sequence comes from Symphalangus syndactylus, assembly GCF_028878055.3. Taxonomy (NCBI): domain Eukaryota; kingdom Metazoa; phylum Chordata; class Mammalia; order Primates; family Hylobatidae; genus Symphalangus; species Symphalangus syndactylus. Next base: position 2,434,872 of record NC_072423.2, on the reverse strand, counting down.
CGTATAAAATGGTCACTTACAAATTAGACCAACAAAAGGGTATTAAAAGTATTTGTTTATGGGACATCGGGGTGTAAAACACACCACTCAACATCGTGATGTAACTTTACACGACAATAGGGAAGGAGATAGAAAAGACAAAATGCACGGGGTGGGGGGACAACAGCAGGGCAAAGTGATCCGAAGACAATCTCCACAGAGTTCCAAGATCATGTGGATTCCAAAAGGCCAGAGGCCATTTGCTCCTTGATATTAACTCCAGGCTTAGCGTGATACTACAATGTAATTGTGGATGAAGTAGATAAGTGCGTCTTGAAGGCTTAAACCAAAACTATGGTTGGTCATAAAGAGGTGGCCGTGTTTTTTTGTTTTGTTTTGTTTGGTTTTTGGTTGTTTTTTTTTTTTTTGGCCAAGGAAGAATTGGTTAGGGTATAAGGTCTGCATTTCAGGCTTCCATCATCAAAGACTGACAAATTCAGGCGAGCTGGAGTGAAGGTTAGGTCTTCCCCAGCCGTGGTCTTCACAGAGTGGGGGATCAGACCAGCAGGATTAAGGGGAATTCGGTGACCTTGTTACTCATAGGTCAGTAGCTTGGGGTTGCGCTTTCTCCTTTTTTCAACCTGTAGTCGACACAGCAAAAAGGCCCAGAACTGGCGAAGGAACAAAGCAGCAAAAAGTGAGGCCCAATAAAAGCTTCAGGCTCAAGAAGACCCCTGAGAAACGAAAGGGAGAGACTATTCCAGGGGACAGTAGGTGAAAAGGAGATAACTAAAAGCGCAGTGGCAAAATGTTCTTACACGTAAGGGATGTTCGTTAATGGACAAATATTCATGGCACTATGATCTGTTAGGACAAATGTAGAATCATCTGTATGCTTTAAATACCGTGTGTGTAAGATTTTAACTGTTTATTAGAAGTCCGAGAACCCCGTTTAAGGTATCTGGATATTCCCTCCCCTTCCTTTCCAAGATTCAGACACTACTAAGTGTTTAGCAGGATGAGCCGCAGACAAAACCCCTCAGACGCCGAGTTGTAGAAGGAAGGGCTTTATTCAGTTGGGAGCATCAGCAAGCTACTGCCTCAAAACCCGAGCTCCCCAAGTGCACAATTTCTGTCCCTTTTAAGGGCTCACAACACTAAGGATTTCACAAGAAAGGGTCGTGATTGATTTGAGCAAGCAAGGGGTACGTGGCAGGGGCTGCATGCACCGGTGGTCAGAGTGAAACGGAACAGGGCAGGGAGTTTCACAATGTTCTTCCATACAATGCCTGAAATCTATGGGTAACATCGGGTTCTAAGTCATGAGTTGATTTTTAGCTACTAGGTTTAGGCCAGGCAGGCCCAGGCCTGGTTTTGGGTCTGGCGCTGGGCTGCCTGTCTTTGATTTCACTTCCTTGTTTTTTTCTTAAAACAGGTACTGAGTATAAAACAGTATAAAACAATATGAGAGGGTCTCTCTCTTCCCTCAAGGGTAAAAATAAGATTGCGACAAATCTAAACTTTATGGAAGTCAAATAAAAAACACTTAAACATATGTAAATAATTGCATACATAAAATATTGCATTAAAATGCCTCCTAAGTGTCACGTAGTCTTTAAACAAATACATTTTCAATGATGGCACAGCTTTTTGGTTCCATTTCTATTTTAATCTCTGATATTCGCACATACCTGTGCACACGTGGAAACATCTATTACTGTTTCAAAAAGACAACTATTAGCAAAGTTCTTACATACACCTGCATATCATGCATTAGAATCAAGTACTTTATTCATTTCATGTCTTCAAAATTACGTTAATGTACTAATCAGGTATTCCATCCTTTCTACAGTATGGTCTTCCTAGAATAAGCTACCCAACTTTCTCAAAGGTGCAAAATGACCATATTTAAAGTTTGGATGAAATTTAATTCATCTTTAATTTGTTTCTGTCACTTTACTATGTTCTGGGGTGTTTTTTAATCTCTCTCTCTCTCGCTCTCTCTCTCCCTCTCTCACTGTCACACACACACAAACACACATGCCTGGTGCTGTCAGCTCTGAGATTTCTGATGATCAAGAGAAACAGGACATCTTTTAAACTTGAAGTACATTCATATGTCAATGAATGACAATGTGTTTGCACCATTACAGACAAAATCACAGCAGTCTTTATTTCCAAAAGCCAAAAATGTAGGGCTCAATCAACATAAAATGTCATAAGCAATAATTAAATAAATGCCAATAGAATGACCTTATAATTTTCAAACCCATGTCAGATAAAGCTATAAGAGATATCCAAATGCCAATACATATGATATTAATACCTGTGTTTTGTGGTATTAAGAACACGAAAAAATAGAAAATTCTATGAAGTTCAAAGTTCTTTAAAGTTAGATGGAAAAGGCATTCATTGGTATTCCCACGAAGTTTTACGGTTTAGTTGGAAAATACACATATGTTTCTTAAGAGCTAAAATAATGCATTCGACATACAGACAAATGACCAATGTAGGTGGGAGGGCAGAGTTCTGTGATTAGACAGGAGAATTAGAAAATCTGTTCCAAGTAACTCCAGGGAATGGGTGGTATAACTTCCTCCTTGAGGTCCGAGGGTCACCAACATAAAAGCTCTACATAAGTTTTTATTAGTAGCTCAGAAAAAAAAATAGAATCTAAAAAGATCAAAATCCTGGCAAAGGTTTCCGGTCATAATAAATCATAGTCGCGCAGGATGACATGATCTCCCACAGCATAAGATTTAGAATTAAGTGTTTGGTACTGTGAGTATCTTCAGTTACCAGATAGTCGTTGCTTTCATGATGTGTACACGTCTCCTTAGCCTCGGCAGGGTTTCCAATTAAGCATAGAAATACTTTAAAAATTTGAAATCCTAGTAAAGATAGTTTGGCATTGGAAAGGATCCAATCTGTGTTGGAAATCTACATACGTGTAATGTTTAAGAGAACTTCGCTTATGAGAGAAAGCTTCGTTTTGTTTTTTGAGAGAGAGTCTCACTCTGTCGCCCAGGCTGGAGGGCAGTGGTGGGATCTCAGCTCACTGCAACCTCCCCCTCCCAGTTCAAGCAATTCTCCTGCCTCAGCCTCCTGAGTAACTGGCACTACAGATGCACCCCACCACGCCCGGCTAATTTTTGTATTTTTAGTAGAGACAAGGTTTCTCCAGGTTGGCCAGGCTGGTCTTGAACTCCTGACCTCAGGTGATCTGCCCTCCTTTGCCTTCCAAAGTGCTGGGATTACAGGCATGAGCCCCCATGCCCAGCAGAGAGTGAGTTTTAAAGGTACAATATCTAATATGCAGTTGAGTACTTGAAACAGATATTTGATTTTAAATTTCTTACTAATATAAACAATATTGGAACATTTGACAAAGCGTTTGGATTCACCATATTGATTGTTCTTACAAAAATAAAATTATCGGGGAAATTTTGTTTGTAGATGCAGACACTAAAGAACTTAAGTGAAATAAAATATATTACATTTGGAATTCCTAGTGAATTGGAATGATGGTTTCATAATTTCAAACTTAAAATATGTAATTATTTGCTTGATTTTGACATGGTATTTTAAATTGATATTTTAGTATTTATATATTATTTTGGAACAACTAGATGCATTTTAGGGTCACTATTTTTATTAATTAGATTTATAAAAGTTATTTAGATATGCAGAAAAAATTTACTGTCCTAAGTTTGAAGCACTCAAAAAATAAGTTATAAAGGTTTATAAATAAATTTAAAAATATTTGAAAATGTCTTACATTTGTAAACAAGATTAAAAAAATTCATAAGCCCTTAAAATAATTGCTGCAATTTCCCATTTTAAAAATAAAATAATCTCAGTAATGAAAGAGACCTAGAGAAGAACTAGGCTTATAAATCTATAAATTGAATAGCAAATGTTAAAAATGAGCTTTAGAAGTTTTCTCTGCACAAAAAAGAAGACAAAAGAAGTCATTAAACCCTACATTCATTTTTAATTACAAGTCGGATATTATTTAAGAGAGCAATAATATGTCCCCTTTCATGTAATGTCCAGAATTCAAAGGAACCACAGGATGTCATGTCGTTTATTCTCCGAAGTGGAATGCCATCACTTCCGCAGATAATACTGATTAATTTGAGCCAGCCTTCCACCTACATCCCCTATGCAAATAAACTTTACAAAGCCTTTCATTACATTATATACAAATATTTCTTCTCTTCATCAGTCATATTCTAATTATAGAGGCTCAACCAGGTAAGTTTAGCCTGACAAATATCTATGCTTATTATTATAGATTCACAAAGAGCTCCTTCTTCCTTATTAGTCAGATAATGTTCTTTCCTTTTACCCTATAGACAAAGGATGCGATTCATTAGGAAGTATTCCCCAACAGAGAAAATGTTTATATAAGCTTATTGATGTGTTCTTTTCAAATGCAAGGTAATTTAAATTTTCTTTAAATGGTATTTTTCTTAAGAGAGTAAAAAAAAAGGGAAACAGATGTTTTCATCACAAACACCATTTACCAACCAACCCAAAATGCATGGCCATTTATATTAAACAAGAAAACAAGTAGAACATGTGATTGCCTACATTTGTGCCGTATAAATTCATTGTCATTACTCTCAACTGAACTCCTGATGCTGCCTAAAAAAAAAGAGACCACGTTTATTTTCTCAATTCAACCCATCACCCTTCAGAATGACTATTTTAATCTTTCACCACAAACACAACCTGTATTTCCCTCTGCTGTCCTTAATCTTTGTCTCTTTCTTCCCTGAAACAAACAAAAGCCAAGACAGGAAACTGTGCTGCATCCTCCTCTAGTCAACCTAACGCCAGTCTTTCCTATGGCCCCTCCGCCACCTGTGGAGGAACATTCCAAAGTCAATGTCATTTCTTCCACCTGAAACAAATTTTACATGTGTTACCACTGTCCTGATTTTGTGTTTCCTCCTAAGCTCTTCAGGAAGATTGTCAACATTACCCATCCTAAGTCTCCCTCTCTTATTCCTCTACACGGTCCAATTCCATTGCTGCTGGCATGACTTGACCAATTTAGCTGCATTCACTACTGAAACAAAAGGGCGAATCACTACTTTGTTCCTATTGCAGACATTATTTATTGACTGTGCAAGATTACTAGACACAATCTAGCACACTCTTTTAACACACACATACACACACACACATAAACACACATACACACACATACACACACACATACATACACACACATACACACACATACACACACACACATACACACACACATACACACACATACATAAACACACATACACACACATACATACACATACACACACACATACATACACACACATACACACACAGATACACACACACACACACATACACACACACACACATGCAGTTTTCCATGTGCTACCAGTTGTGTTCCCAGGGAAGGAGAATGTCAGATGGATACTAACAAGAAGGATGTCTTTTATGGAATTCTCTTGGGATCAATACCTAGGAAAGTAGAGAGAAGCATGGTAGGACAAGGAGAGAAAGTGGGCTGGACGCAGCTTCAGCCTATGGGGACACTGGTAAAATAATACTTCAGAGTTGTATAAAGGCCAAGTTCTAGTTGGAACGGGTAGACTGTGCCTTCATATCCGTCTATTGATCAGTCATTGGTTGCAGGCAGTTGAGACCACCCTTAAAGAGGGCTGTGATCACAGCACCCATCATACAATGTAACCTCATTCTGAGGATGTTCCTCACACCTCTATCATTCTTGCATCTTGATTGTTCCTTACCAGGTCCTACTTTTCTACTTAATTTTAAAGTGTTGAAGTTTCTCATAATTTCTTTTCCCCACTCTTCATGCAATATACACTCAATGCAATCTCACCTACTCCCATTCTTTCCTTTAATAATGATAGACTGAAGGGACCCAAATTTATATCTGTACCAGATATTTCTTCTAGCTCTACACATATATTTGCAAAACCTACTTGTAGAATTCTACTCACCATCTTCCCCCACTTCCTGTTCTTTCCCAAACAATCTTTCTTTTTTCTTGCTCCACAAACAGAAACTAGAATGATTTCTTTAAAAATACAAATGAGGTCAAGTTACCCTTCTGCTGAAACTTTTCGGTATCTTCCCAGTACCCTTCAGAAAAGGTAAGAACATTCTTAAAATGACTCTTTCAAAGCTCTGCACATTCTGATCTACGTTTCTTCCTTAAGTTCCTCTCTAGGTTAATTTTACTTATTCATACGTCCTCCTTGATCCCTGTCATTCGGTGAATCTTTCTTTATTTTTAAAGTATCTGTTTAAATGGCATTTCTTTAAAAACTCTTACTCATTGTCCAAAAGTAGTTAAGGATTTTGTTCTATAATATCACTCTATCTTTGTGTTTATTCAAATGACAAAATTATTTACTTTATTCTTTTGTTTCATATATTTTTCTTCTGTTTGACCGTGAGTTTCAAGGGGGCAGGGGAACAGATTATCCTATTTTGTTTGTTTTCAGTCTATCCCCAGTGCCTAGAATAAGGCTTGATGCACAGAAAACATTTTATGTATGTATACGCTGAGAAAAGCAGTATGATTGAAGAATGCGTAAATAGTGACTGGAAAATGAACATGTGAATCCCAGCACTTTGGGAGTCCGAGGAGGGCAGATCACGAGGTCAGGAGTTTGAGACCAGCCCAGCCCACAGGTGAAACCCCGTCTCTAGTAAAAATACAAAAATTAGCCAGGCATGGTGGTGGACACCTGTAATCCCAGCTACTTGGGAGGCTGAGGCAGCAGAATCGCTTGAAGCCAGGAGGCAGAGGTTGCAGTGAGCCAAGATCGTGCCAGTGCACTCCAGCCTGGGCAACAGAGTGATACTCTGTCTAAAAAAAAAAAGAAAAAAGAAAATGTACATGCAAAATTTAGCATGTGTTTCTACCACTGAACACAGTGTGGGAAACATAGGAATATAAATCAGGATGATGCAGATGAGTAAATAATTCTGAATTATTTAATAGTCAGGATTTATAGCTAGGATTATTTTCAAAGGCCTATTGATATGCAATGGAGATGGATGAGCATGTACTACTTGAGGGCAGAAGAAAATCTCAATGAAAAATAGGGAGTAGAAATCTGAAGACAACAAAGAGGATGGCAAGATAATTGCTTTTCCAAAGTAATACAAATGAACACAATTAAAAACAGGCATGGGTAAGTTCACTATGGCAAAATGTCCAAATATATACTGGGAAGCAAATGGAAAGTTTTATCTTGACTTTCGAGGTGAACAGAGATCTACAGGGATAAATATTTTATAGCTGAGAAAACATGTGAAAAAGGGGAGAAATGGCTGGGCACGGTGGCTCATGCCTGTAATCCCAGCACTTTGGGAGGCCGAGGCTGGCGGATCACCTGAGGGCGGGAGTCTGAGACCAGCCTCACCAACATGGAGAAACCCCGTCTCTACTAAAAACATGAAATTAGCTGGGCATGGTGGCGCATGCCTGTAATCCCAGCTACTAGGGAAGCTGAGGCAGGAGAGTCGCTTGACCCTGGGAGGCAGAGGTTGTGGTGAGCTGAGATTGCGCCATTGAACTCCAGCCTGGGCAACAAGAATGAAACTCTATTTCAAAAAAAAAAAGAAAAACAGGAGAAACTTGCCCCAAATCATTTGGTTAAAAAGTTGCATATTTAAAATGTGAACCAGCCAGGCGCGTTGGCTCACACCTGTAATCCCAGCACTTTGGGAGGCCGAGGCTGGCGGATCACCTGAGGGCGGGAGTCTGAGACCAGCCTCACCAACATGGAGAAACCCCGTCTCTACTAAAATCATGAAATTAGCTGGGCATGGTGGCGCATGCCTGTAATCCCAGCTACTAGGGAAGCTGAGGCAGGAGAGTCGCTTGACCCTGGGAGGCAGAGGTTGTGGTGAGCTGAGATTGCGCCATTGAACTCCAGCCTGGGCAACAAGAATGAAACTCTATTTCAAAAAAAAAAAGAAAAACAGGAGAAACTTGCCCCAAATCATTTGGTTAAAAAGTTGCATATTTAAAATGTGAACCAGCCAGGCGCGTTGGCTCACACCTGTAATACCAGCACTTTGGGAGGCCGAGGCAGGCAGATCACCTGAGGTCAGGAGTTTGAGACCAGCCTGGCCAACATGGTGAAACCCCATTTCTACTAAAAATACAAAAATTAACTGGGCGTGGTGGCGGGTGCCTGTAATCCCAGCTACTTGGGAGCCTGAGGCAGGAGAATCACTTGAACCCGGGAGGCGGTGGTTGCAGTGAGCCGGGATCGCACCACTGCACTCCACCCTGGGCAAGAGTGAGATCCTGCCTCAAAAAAAAAAGAAGTGAAACAGTTTCTTTCTAACCTCCAAATGCACAATATTCCACGACACCAACCCTACACCAAAGAAATGTGTAGAAGTTTATAAAAATGGTTATTAACTGATTTTTTTCAGCACCAGAATCAACTATCCTGACTCTAGCTTTAGAAACGTAAGTTAAAAAAAGAGGAAAATAACTTCGAAGGAAGTAATTCTTTGAAAGCCGTTAGGACAACACAATGATTTGAGGGTCTTGTGCTTTTCCATGAAAAGGTGGGGCTAAGTCTGTTTTAGAGGGTGAAGGAGACACAGGAGTTAAAAATGTGCCAACACCGTGGCCCTTGGAAATAACTTGTAAGATCAAATGAAAATCGCAATCGAGACTGTCACTTTTCGATCAGATTGTTTTCAATCGATAATGAGTGCAGGCCCGCAAATGTGTATGGGTGTTATGTGGCATATCAAGGTACATTTCTGCAGAACATACTCAGTGCAATATGGCTTGTGGGTACAACATTCCTTTATATAATTGCACTCAACTAATGTATGCCTTGGAAAGCAAGCACATCAAACATTATGTCTTAACAGACTTCTGAAAGAAAAACTGGAGTTCCTGGTGGCTCTTAAACAGTCTGCTGGTTATTTTATGGCATAGAGGAGAAAATTTACCCTGCAGAAATCTAGCCGAGCACATCCTCAGACTGATCACATTCACCTTCTCATCATGGTTCCAGTCTCAATTAAAAAAAAAAAAAACAACAAAGAATCATATTTGAGTAATCTGTTCTGAATCATACAGGGAAAGTCCATGCTGAGATAATACTTATGCATCTGTCTTAGAACATGTCTAGAATATTTACTAGGAAGACTCACTATCAAAAGGGATTTTGGCATATGTGCATTAATTCAGCAAGCCTCATTTCTTCAATACCAAACATGCGCCAGACATTGTCCTAGGAAGAGAGGATTTAGAAAAAAAAAAAATAAAGATATATTTACCGCAGTCCAGCCATAGAAAAAGATAAGTAAGTAATTAAATGCAGGAGTATACTATAGCTTCAAAGATAAAACTTATGAAGGTCTGGAAATTAGCACACATGGGATAAAACAGTCACTTCTACATAAGAGGAGGCGATTATAAAGAAGATTCACTTAAGATTCAGTATTGGCTAAGGTTAAAGAGAGAAGCATTGTTCTTGGACCAAGTTTTCTGGGAGGTGGGAGAGTAAAAGAAGTCCGGGACCAAAGGAAGCTACAACAGAGAGCACTGAACGAGCAGCCTTGCAGGTCTGACCCAGACTGCCATCTGAGAAAATTACAGGCAGTTTGATTGGCTGGGGCACAGGCCGTGAGGTGGGGCATGATGAGTGACAGCTGGAACCAGGCAAGGCTCATAAATGTCACACTAAGGAATTTTCACTGTTTTCTACCAGCCACTGGAAGAAACTGAAGAGCTTAAAGCAAGATAATGGCACATCACAAAACACATGGATTCGAGGTGGTAAGACAAAAAGAAGTTACTGTAGCAGAAGCATCAGGAAGTAGACTTGTATTAATTTAACTGCAAAATAATTACTTCTCCTACCCCCACAACAACATTCCAACACACAGAACTAATGTGGGTTATTAATTATTTCCCACTGTTCCCTACTGAAACAACATACTTTCAACTTTATTCTTTCAGTTCTGAGCGTGCTTATCTGCAAAGATATATAACCTAGTCTCCACGTCTTATCATAGAAAATTAGTACAGGTGACTTGTCTATTTTCAAACAGGGAGAAAAATAGAAATAGATGCATTTAGTCCTTCTGAATTAACCAGCTAAGCTACTTGAGGAGGAAGAGATTATATCAAAATTGTAAACTTTTAAAACTAATTTAACATTATAACCACAAATGGATATATAAATTTTTTTTCCTTCAGGGAATACTTGGGAGAAAAATTAGAATCCATGCTCCTGCCTTATTCAAAGCAAAATGATATTGGGTACAGCTGTTCATTTCAAAGGCCACTGCACATCTCCCATAAAAGCAGTGTGCTACAGTGATGAAAACTGCCCACCAATGGTCATGCCTATGCGCGTTTTCTAAGGTGTTTGCCACCCTCCTGTCAAGAGGTGAAGTCTGTTTCTTTAACTCCTGAATCTGGGTTGCCCACGTGGCTTGCTTTGATCAATGAAATGTCACAGAAGTTATGTTCTAGGACTTTTGAGCTCAGGTCTTCAGTTTCTACTTTCCCTTTCGGAACTCAGCTCCGAATAAAGAATTCCGGAATCTCCTATTAAGGAGGGTAACCACACAGAGAGACGGGAGAGTGACAGGCCACAGGCAGAAACACAATCTACATGGAAGAGACCCATGGCATTCCAGCCAACAGCAAGTACCAGGCCCCACGTGCAAATGAGGCCAATGGGTTCCACTATGTCCAGCTGAGCTGTCCCAGCCAAAACCATGTCAATCATGGACGAGTTCTCTCTTCTTCATCCTGCCCATATTGCTGTCTCATGGCATCATACCCAATAAAATGGCTGTGATTTGAAGTCATTAAGCTTTGCGGTGCTTTATTACATAGCAACATATAAATAATAATGAGTAGTAAAATGCTTATTGCTAACTTTTCAGTGTAAAATTCCAGTGGCAGACCATGATGCCATGTAGAAAATATCTGGCTCAATTCGTACAAAAATGGCACAGCGTGTGGGACTCAGAGGAAACACCACGGTAGCAGGCCCTATATGCACAGCAGGACACACAGGAAGCCAGTGTCCAAGGAGCTGAAGGTGACCCTGTGGCCTTTCAATATTCACACGAAGAAGCAAAAGCAATAGCACAGCATATCCTGGTCGGTGATGTGTGTGTATGTGTATGTGTCACAGCTGCATTAGACCAGACCACGTGGTAACATTGTCTAAAGAAAGAAATAGAAAATACATAGAAAGCTCTAAACTTGTTTTTCTTTAGAAGTTATGTCCCAACCATGATAAAAGTGTTATTTTTCCTCCTTGAGGAAACAAAGAAAAATCAACGATAACATTTCTACCCATTTTTTTTTTTTTTTTTTGCTGTTATATCCATTTTATGATGCTTTGCAAGTACTATTTATTCTTACTTTTACAGCCAGTCAGAATGTGTTTGGGTTTCTCTTATTTCTGTCTTTTTAAAGCTTCAACATTAAAGTTCTTTAGTACATCACACATTGCAATATTAAAAGAAAACACTATCTTGCCTAAATAAGCAGTATCGTATAATATCCAGTCGAAACTAACTTCAATGTATGTGATATGAATATTGCTTTCTGAAAACTTTACGGTCTGTTTGGACCACTCAATATGTAATTTTTAAACTAGGATGCCATAGTGTTTAAACAGTTTTCACATCAGAAATGTAAGAAGTGCTTCTCCTCAGCAAATGTAAAAGAACACACATCACAACAAACTATCTCTCAGACCACAGTGCAATCAAATTAGAACTCAGGATTAAGAAACTCACTCAAAACTGCACAACTACATGGAAACTGAACAACCTGCTCCTGAATGACTACTGGGTACATAACGAAATGAAGGCAGAAATAAAGATGTTCTTTGAAACCAATGAGAAAAAAGACACAACATACCAGAATCTCTGGGACACATTCAAAGCAGTATGTAGAGGGAAATTTATAGCACTAAATGCCCACAAGAGAAAGCAGGAAAGATCTAAAATCAACACCCTAACATGACTATTAAAAGAACAAGAGAAGCAAGAGCAAACACATCCCAAAGCTAGCAGAAGTCAGGAAATAACTAAGATCAGAGCAGAACTGAAGGAAATAGAGACACAAAACACCCTTCAAAAAAACCAATGAATCCAGGAGCTGGTTTTTTTTAAAAGATCAACAAAATTGATAGACCGCTAGCAAGACAAATAAAGAAGAAAAGAGAGAAGAATCAAATAGACGCAATAAAAAATGATAAAGGGGATATCACCACCGATCCCACAGAAATACAAACTACCATCAGAGAATACTATAAATGCCTCTATGCAAATAAATTAGAAAATCTAGAAGAAATGGATAAATTCCTGGACACATACACCCTCCCAAGACTAAACCAGAAAGATGCTGAATCCCTGAATAGACCAACAACAGACTCTGAAATTGAGGCAATAATTAATAGCCTACCAACCAAAAAAAGTCCAGGATTCACAGCTGAATTCTACTAGAGGTACAAAGAGGAATTGGTACCATTCCTTCTGAAACTATTCCAAACAATAGGAAAAGAGGGAATCCTCCCTAACTCATTTTATGAGGCCAGCTTCATCCTGATACCAAAGCCTGTCAGAGACACAACAAAAAAAGAGAATTTGAAACCAATATCCCTGATGAACATCGCTGCGAAAATCCTCAGTAAAATACTGGCAAACCGAATCCAGCAGCACATCAAAAAGCTTATCCACCAAGATCAATTTGGCTTCATCCCTGGGATGCAATGCTGGTTTAACATACGCAAATCAATAGATATAATCCATCACATAAACAGAACCAAAGACAAAAACCACATGATTATCTCAATAGATTTAGAAAAGGCCCTTGACAAAATTCAACAGCGCTTCGTGCTAAACACTCTCAATAAATTTGGTATTGATGGGACGTATCTCAAAATAATAAGAGCTATTTATGACAAACGCACAGCCAATATCTTACTGAATGTGCAACAACTGGAATCATGCCCTTTGAAAACCGGCACAAGACAGGGATGGCCTCTCTCACCACTCCTATTCAACATAGTGCTGGAAGTTCTGGCCAGGGCAATCAGGCAAGTGAAAGAAATAAAGAAATAAAGAGAAATAAATATTCAATTAGGAAAAGAGAAAGTCAAATTGTCCCTGTTTGCAGACGACATGATTTATATTTAGAAAACCCCATCATCTCAGCCCAAAATCTCCTTAAGCTGATAAGTAACTTCAGCAAAGTCTCAGGATACAAAATCAATGTGCAAAAATCACAAGCATTCCTATACACCAGTAACAGACAGAGAGCTAAATCATGAGTGAACTCCCATTCACAATTGCTACAAAGAGAATAAAATACATAAGAATCCAATTCACAAGGGATGTGAAAGACCTCTTCAAGGAGAACTACAAACCACTGCTCAATGAAATAAAAGAGGATACAAACAAATGGAAGAACATTCCATGCTCATGGATAGGAAGAATCACTATTGTGAAAATGGCCATACTCCCCAAGGTAATTTATAGATTCAATGCCATCCCCATCAAGCTACCAATGACTTTCTTCACAGAATTGGAAAAAAACTACTTTAAAGTTCACATGGAACCAAAAAAGAGCCTGTATTGCCAAGCCAATCCTAAGCAAAAACAACAAAGCTGGAGGCATCATGCTACCTGACTTCCAACTATACTACAAGGCTACAGTAACCAAAACAGCATGGTACTGGTACCAAAACAGATACATAGATGAATGGAACAGAACAGAGGCCTCAGAAATACCACCACACATCTAAAACCATCTTATCTTTCACAAACCTGACTAAAACAAGAAATGGGGAAATGATTTCCTATTTAATAAATGGTGCTGGGAAAACTGGCTAGCCATATGTAGAAAGCTGAAACTGGATCCCTTCCTGACACCTTATACAAAAATTAATTCAAGATGGATTAAAGACTTAAATGTTATATGTAAAACCGTAAAAACCCAGAAGAAAACCTAGGCAATACCATTCAGGACATAGGCATGGGCAAGGACTTCATGACTAAAACACCAAAAGCAGTGGCAACAAAAGCCAAGATAGACAAATGGGATCTAATTAAACTAAAGAGCTTCTGCACAGCAAAAGAAACTACCATCAGAGTGAACAGGCAACCTACAGAATGGGAGGAAATTTTTGCAATCTACCCATCTGACAAAGGGCTAATATCCAGAATCAATGAAGACTTTAACAAATTTACAAGAAAAAATCGAACAGCCCCATCAAAACGTGGGCAAAGGATATGAACAGACACTTTTCAAAGGAAGACCTTTATTCAGCCAACACACACATGAAAAAAGGCTCATCATCACTGGTCATCAGAGAAATGCAAATCAAAACCACAATGAGAAACCATCTCACACCAGTTAGAATGGCCATCATTTAAAAAGTCAGGAAACAACAGGTGCTGGAGATGATGTGGAGTAATAGGAAGGATTTTACACTGTTGGTGGGACTGTAAAGTAGTTCAACCATTGTGGAAGACAGTGTGGTGATTCCTCAAGGATCTCAAACTAGAAATACCATTTGACCCAGCAATTCTATTACTGGGTATATACCCAAAGGATTATAAATCATGCTACTATAAAGACATGAACACATATGTTTATTGTGGCACTATTCACAATAGCAAAGACTTGCAACCAACCCAAGTGTCCATCAATGATAGATTAGATTAAGAAAATGTGGCACATATACACCATGGAATACTATGCAACTGTAAAAAAGGATGAGTTCATGTCCTTTGTAGGGACATGGATGAAGCTGGAAACCATCATTCTGAGCAAACTACCGCAAGGACAGAAGACCAAACACTGCATGTTCTCACTCACAGGTGGGAATTGAACAATGAGAACATTTGAACACTGGGTTGGGAATATCACACACCAGAGCCTGTCATGGGGTGGGGGGTTGGGGGAGGGATAGCATTAGGAGAAATACCTAACGTAAATGAGGAGTTAATGGGTGCAGCACACCAACATGGCACATGTATACAAACCTGCACATTGTGCACATGTACCCTAGAACTTAAAGTATAATAATAATAATAAAGAAATGTAAGAAGTGCTAAATTACAGATTTTCAAATATTTAGGAGACATTAATATAATGCCATGTTTTTTCTGAACACTTATTAAGCACAGTTAACAAAAACAAATAGAAATGATAAAGTTTTGTTAATATTTCATGTTAACTCCCATTTTTATTTTAATTAATTTCTGGCTTGAAACCATTGGAAATTTGTTTTTAACGAACAGAATTAAATACATTAGGTCCTTGATAGAATTCTTTTCCTCCAAAGAATATCACCATCCCCCACTTTTAGCTAACTGTCATAATATGTTCTTTTTTTCCAGATGCTTCTTGTTCCAGAACTGTATACACAAGTTGGACGACTAAACTGATATTTGCATAACAAGAAAAGTGGTCTTTAGACAATTTGGCAAATATGCTCATAGCAGCACTGCCAGGAACTAACCCCCAAAATAGGATCACAGCAGAGTTGGAACGCCAGTGATAGGGCTTTATTTCCAAGCACACAACCAGAGTTAGAGAACACATTCAAATAACCCAGGCCTTTTTTTATGTAAAAATTTTTAATAATCATGGCATTTCCAATGCAAATTTAAAATCTAGTCAGTAGCTTATTTTATTAAGAGACTTCATGGTTTTGACAGGTAATGATCTTTGCTAGAAAGGTCCCCCTCCTCCTCCTCCTCCTCTTCTTTCTCAGGTCTATTCTTGATTCTGAAATTCACACCACTGGAATTTTATACCACACCACAGTTAAACATTTTTTTCTGAATTTTACTATATTGCATTTTCCTGAGGATTTCTTTAATGCATGCCCTAGTTCTTTGGAGACTTTCAATGCCTGTTTAACAGCTTTCCTTATTCATTAGCAACTTCCTTTAGAATCTAACAAGTCTCTTATGATCCTGGAGTTCTGTCAATTGTAGTAATTTTTTATTGTTTTTATCACACGGTTGGGAATATTTCTGCTACTTTTTACCCTCACTTAGAAGCTTAATATAACTACAAAAATGTTATATAACTCTTATTAATGTCTTCATCTTTTGTCATTATGAGTGGCCTAGCCCCTCCATAGACAATTTGAGCCTATGATTTTTCATGGAAGAGGGCATAGTTTAGCTTCATGTATTATTATCCTCTCTCATATTTGCTCTATCAGTATATATTGGAATATGGTTGAATTCTATAGCATGTATTTTATTGCTTTCACACGTTTTATTGCGCTTATGTTTGGATTTCTTCTCATCTGAGAAAGGATTGATTTTCTCATCTCAGTATATTTTTAATAAAATCATAGCTAAGAAAGAACATTTCATCCATCTAAAAGCTAACTTCCTTTCTTTTATTTTGTCCTGAAAAATACTACACCCACACATTTTTGCCAATAGCCTAAGACATTTAGCCATACTAATCTATCCTATTGGCTCCTTGGCTTTGATTGATGGACTAACAAAAATAGCTTGCTTGATGTTTCCAGAGAAAGTATCTTACCCTCATCTGTCTAAAGTATTCCTAACATAGGATTGTCAGATTTAGCAAATAAAAATATAGGATTTCTACTTATATTTCAATTTCATGTAAAAAACAAATAACTTTTTAGTATAAGAACATCTTAAATACTTAGAGGCTTATCTGAAGTTCACATTTAAATAGGTGCCCTGTAAGTTACCAGGCAATCCTGTCCTAAAGGAATAATATTCAAATCTCTCTTTAGCTTTTCCTCCAAATGTTGCTTAAAAATTTTCTGGGAAAATCATTAGTTTTATCTCCAGAAGCAAGACACTGTTGTCAGAAAAGGATGGGTTTCATTTTCTATTATTTTCATGTACTTGATTATTTATGATATTAGAACTGGGATCTCAGGAGTGGCCTTGTGTAGCAATCAATGGTGGCTGACCATTGGTTGCTCTTTAGGAAAAAGGGTCATAAGCCCCCTTTTGCTCACTTCCCTGCCCCTTGAAATTAACTTATTGATTTAAATTAAAAGCATTGCATGCCTACTCTACGATGAATATTGTGATGTCAAGAATCCCAAACAAGCAGCAAGATTCTGTCCACCAGAAATGTTAAGCATATGTAAACCGGAGGCGGGCGACTGGGAGGTACCAGAATATGCTCTTTGTATTGATTTTAGTACCTGAACTTATGTGCTTTAATTGAGTTATACTTACCTATAAATTGATGCTCCCATCATTGAAAACAGCTTATGCTGTTACAGAATACATTGCGTAAGTGTATGGATTCCTTTACAGTCAACCAAAGGGTAAAGGTGACATGAAGAAGAAAAAATACGCTAACTAAATGAAAATTGGGAGTCATAAAAACATTTTTATAGAACTATAGAAATGATCTAAATCTCTTTTGGTGGGCTTTCTTTGCATCAGTACTACAAATGTTGGATTGTCCCAGCTCTGTCCTCAGACATCTCTGTAATCAGTATCTTGTCAGAGATCCCTGAAGAGGGGTTCTGGAGAGCCCTGGAAGGTTCTTGAGACCTCTCGAGGCAATCCAAAATGTCTTCCCGAAATGCCTTGGCCCATCATTTCACTCAGATATCTATATAAAGTCTCCCCTTAGACAGATCTTCTCTGACAACCCATTAGAAAATAGCAGCCTCTGTTACTTCATCACCTTCCCTACTTCACATTTTGTATAGTTCTGTTGCAACCTGAAATAAAATAATTTAAACCGAAATATAAATAGCACATTTGTTTATATTGGGTTTCCCACACAAGCTCAAAGAATGTAAGGACATGTACTTTTGTTTATTACTTTATCCCCAACACATTCAATAGTACATACCATATTGCATGTCTACAGAAATCGTTTGTAATTTTTTTGTACAATGAATGTATTTTATCTGATAGTTTTTCTTGGCAGTGAAAATATGCTTTTCCCTTACAGCTGCTCTTATTGAAAGACATTACTCTTAAGTGAATTTCCTCACTCCAGTAATTCAAGAAGAAAAAGTGTATATAGAGAAAAAGCATTAATAGTGTTTTATAACTTATTCCTAAAAATGGGTTGATTAAATGTTTATCATTAGTGCAGCAATGAAGTTTCTTTTAAACTCTGAAAATGAGGGCACATTCAGTGACTTATATTTTCAATGCCTTGTGTAGACCAAAAATAGATAAAAACAAGAATCACTAGGAAAGTAATATTGTATAAGCCAATCTCTAACAGAGTCACAATAAAACAAATTAATGTTTGAAATTATCACCATTAGGTCAAATCTGTGTCTTGAGCTTCAAAATACTTCATTCATTCAATGGTTAATCGGTCACTGACTACTGTAGGCTGGGTACTGGGGAGCCAAAAGAGAAATTAATCACGGTCATCAATTTAAAAACCAAAAACTCTGTCAGCCAAGTGTATGCAACAGTTTTGCAGAATAAACACAGTGAGTTTGGTTTAAGACAGAGAAATTTAAGTTTCCAGAATATTGGGGAGAAAGTGTCTAATAGGATGGTGGAGTTCATGTAGAGATTCTGGACTGGAAAAATGATTTGGCCACCATTAGCATAGGACTAGATGCCACTAAAGTGGCAGAGATCACTTAGAATAAATGGCAAACAAAAAAGAGGCCTTACTTCCTTGAGATTCTTCTGACTAGGAGCCAGACACTACAGAGCATGGAAAATATTTTGTAAGGTAGAGTTACCGAAGACGGCCTTTTTCTCCGAGATATGCTGACATGCTTAATGTGGGCTTTCTTTACAACAATGTGATCATTCCAACAACTACTAGTTCCACGATGTTTTTAGAGTTTACAAATGTATTACTACAGTGAGTTTTATTGTATCTGAGCCTCGTGAGAGATTTACGATTATCCCTATTTTATGCAAAACTTCAGAAAGTTTAAATGAAAAGTCACAAATAGATGATTGATACCTAATCCACAGCTCTTGGATGACCTATAGCGTCAATGTTTTCAATGAAGAGAAGGTGATTTTCACCCCATCCTTCACTTCTAGTTTTTCCTAATTGTTCTATATGACTTTATTGAAAGCTTCACTTCAAAATCAATCTCTCCCCTTCTCAAACTATCTTTCTTAATAAGGATAATTGTTAGGAAGTTCCCACAGCTACCTAACACCCTCTAATTCCCAAGACCTTGTGAATGCTTCTGACTATGAATTTTGAAGGCATTCCAGAAATACAGTTTCAGTTTGATTATAAGGCAAATAACATCTTGGATATTATTATATTTAAATATTTAGAATTATTTAAAATTAATTTTTTGCAAAAAATTCTTGGAGGGAAATGAGAACAAGAGTTTATTTAAGAAGTAGAATTTTATTTCTTTTTCTACAGGTCGACTTACTAACACTGTGGTTCTCCATAGAAATAAATAAAATTCACATACATAAAAAACGGTAGAGAATACTAAATGTGCCAAATAACGAATTCCTTTAAGCATAGATATATATATACACATATATACACATATATATATACATATATACATACGCACACATATATATACATATATATACACACACACACATACATATACATGTATATATACACACATACATACTTATATACACTTTTATACCTGCCAAGAAAGGTAAGTTTGTCACTGCTTAGAGATTGCTGAAAGCAAAATGAAAGAGTTCCATCAAGTGGTCATATCAAGACACAGAAGTTTGTATTTCACCAATAGAAAGAGGAAAACAATTTCTCTGAAATCTAGTTCAGACATAGATTTCTAACCGAGCTATTAAAATTTTATGCCATGCAACATTAAAAAACACAATTAAATGCATTTTAAACATTATTACTAATTCATTTTCCAATTCATTTTTAAACTGCAAAGAAAATAGAAACTATGTGATTTTTATTTTTTATCTTTTTCATAACGAATACTCTCTCCATATAGTTTGCAGTTGAAAATGCGTGGTTATAATCTTAATTTGCATGTTAGTCATTTTTTTAAATTAGCAGGTAAACCACAGGTAATACTAAACTAAGTATTTGGATTGCACCGAAAATTCAGAAACTAACTACTTGCAAATGACCTATACATCTTAAAATAGTACAAAATAAATACAAAGAAAACTCTACTCAAGGTTGTTTTAAAAAATAAAATAAGTTATAAAACATAAACATGAGTTAACTTGCTTCTTTTAACAATCTATAGTTTTTGCCTTGCCAAATTTCATCTCCTTCATAAAGACAGACAAAACAGGCATCTTTCTTTTTAAAGTATAATTGATTTAAGGGGTCATTTTCTCATTATTTTGGAAAAACCATCATGGCTTATTTTAATGTTATAAATGCTACTTCTAAATATATATTACAGATTAAGATTTGTTTCTTGCTTAATAAAGCAGTAGTTCATTTAAGCAACCATTGTTTAATTAAACTTTCTGAATATTATATATATATTACTAATGAGATGAGGTTAAACAATAGATTTTTATATAAAACCTATGAAATATATATTATCTAGACATAAAATTGGAAGCAATGTATTTAATGATTAAGATCATGGATTTTGGCATCAGAGAGATTTGATTTGAATCTAATCTCTTCCACTTTTTTTCTCTGTAACCTGGAGCAATGACAAGCGTACTTTGTTTCATTGCACTTTTCTTGTAGATGTTGTGTTTTTTACAAATTGAAGGTTTGTGGCCAGCCTGCCTTGAGCAATTCTATCCACACTATTTTTTCCAACAGTATGTGCTCACTTTTGGTTTCTGGGTCACAGTTCAATACTTCTCACAATATTTCAGATTTTATCATTGTCATTATACTACTTATGGTTATCTGTGATCAATGATCTTTTATGTCACTATTGTAATTGTGGGACACCATACACTCTGCACATATAAGATAGCAAACTTAATTAATATCATGTGTGTTCCCACTTCTTCAGCAGCTAGCTGTTCTTCCATCTCTCTTCTTCTCCTCAAGCCTCACTATTCCCTGAGACACAACAATATTAAAATTAGACCAACTAATAACCCTGCAATGGCCTGTAAGTGTTCAAGTGAGAAGAAAAGCATCATACATCTCCCACTTTAAGTCAAAAGCTGGAAATGATTAAACTTAATGAAGAAGGCATGTTGAAAGCTGAGAGAGGCTAAAAGCTAGGTCTCTTATAACAAACAGCCAACTTATGAACACAAAGGAAAAGTTCTTGAAGGTAATTGACAGTGCTACTACAGTGAACAAATGAACGATGAAGAATGTAAAACAGGCTTGTTGCTGATATGGAGAACGTTTTATCAGTCTGGATAGAAAATCAAACCAACTACAACAAGGCCCAAATTATCTTCAATTCTCTTCAGGCTGAGAGAAATGAAGAAGAAAAGTTGGAAACTAGAAGAAGTTGGTTGATAATTTTTAAGGAAAGAAGCCATCCCAAAATAAAAGAAAAAGTGCAAGGTGAAGTAGTAGCATGTGCTGAGGTAGAAGCTTTAGCACATAATCTGGAAAATCTAGCTAAGATAATAGATGAAGTTTGTTACACTAAACAAGAGATTTTCAGTGTAGATGAAACAGACTTATATTGAAAGAAGATGCTGTCTAGGACGTTCATGGCTAGAAAATAAGTCAATGCCTGGCTTTAAAGCTTCAGTGCACAGGGTGACACTCTTGGTAGGGGCTAATGCAGCTGGTAAATTGAAGTTGAAGCCAATACTGATTAACGATTCTGAAAATAGCAAGAATTATGCTAAATCTACTGTGCCTGTACTCTATAAATGGAGCAAAGTCTGAATGACAGCATATCTGTTAACAGTATGGTATACTGGATATTTTTATCCCGCTCTTGAGACCTACTGCTCAGAAAAAAAAGAGTCCTTTCAAAATATTGCTGTTCATTGACATTGTACCTGACCACCCAAGAGTTCCGATGGAGGTGAACAAGGATATTAGTGTTTCTAAGCTCGTTAACACAACATCCATTCTGTAGCCTCTGAATCAAAGAGTAATTTCAACTTTCAAGTTTTATTACATAAGAACTAAACATGGTAAGGTTATTGCTGCCATAATGACTACTCTGATTAATCTGGGTAAAATAAATTGAAAATCTTCAGGAAAGGATTCACCACTCTAGATGACACTAAGGACATTTGTGATTCCTGGGAGGAGTCCAAAATATCAACAATAACAGGAGTTTAGAAGAAGTTGAGTCCAACTCTCACAGATGACCTTGAGGGGTTTAACTCTTCAGTGGAAGTAAATGCGGATGTGGTGGAATCAGCAAGACAACTAGAATTAGAACTGGAGCCTGAAAATGTGACTGAGTTGCTGCAGTTTCAAGATACAATTTTAATGCATTAGGATTTGTTTCTTAGAGATGAGCAAAGAAAGTCGTTCCTTGAGATAGAATCTACTCCTGGTAATGATGCTGTGAACATTCTTCAAATAACAACAAAGAATTTAGAATATTACAGAAACTTAGTTGATAAAGCAGTGGTAGAATTTGGGTTTGAAAGAAGTTGTACTGTGGGGAAAAAGCTATCAAACAGCATCACGTTACAAAAAAAAAAAAAAATCTTTCATGAAAGGAAAAGTCAACCAATGTGGCAAACTTCATTGCTGCCTTGTTAGAAGAAATTGCCACAGCCACATTAACTTTAAGAAACCACCACCCTGATTGGTCAGCTGCCACCAACACTTGGACCAAACCCTTTACCTGTGAAAAATCACAACTTGATGAAGGAACAGATAATCATTAGCATTTTAGCAATAAAGTATTTTAAAATTAAAGTATGTGCATTGTTTTTTAGACATACTTCTATTGCACACTCAGCTGCTTATATTGTAATGTAAACATGACTTTTTTATGCATTGGAAAACCAACAAACTTGTATGACTCATTTTATTGCAATGTTTGCTTTACTGCAGTGGTCTAGAACTGAATCTGTAATATCTCTAAGGTATGCCTGTATATCTTCATGTATAATAGGGAAGTAATTCTACTGATACAGGTATGGTAGAGCTTAGATAATGTCTCTTATATCAAGCATCTAGATTAGTAGCTGACTATCATCAAAATGAAAACACATGTTTGTGAATTAATATTTCCACTGTTCTATCTTGTTATTGGTAGGTGAGAGTGGTGGTGAACTTTCACCTCAAATTGTTTGATTTAAATAGTTGAAAAAATATAAACAAGTAAGGAGACAAAAGACAAATGTATTGCTTCTATGATGACAATACGATCATATTTCTTCTGAGTGCTCTATGACCTTCCTCCAATCTAAGCAATATTTCCATTTCTACTAGAAGCCAGAGAGATTCACACTGTTACCCTTCTTTCTGTCTTTTGGAAATTTGCAGTGATAATAAGTTGATTTAAAATCCTTACTTAATATCAAGAACAACTCTTCCTGTCAACATGGTAATAAAATGAACACTGAGGATGAAGAGAGAGAGAATGATAAAGTGCATTCAGTAAAACATAAACAAGTAAAGGATGTGGGCGCAAGGTATATAGGAAGTATTAATAGTTGTACTCCTCTCACATATTTTGTCATGTGTGAAATAATTCAAAAGTAAGATGTAAGTAAACCTAAAAGAAAAACTAAAACTCCCTTTAGGAAACCTAAAAGTGAATAGATTCACACTTCAACAAACTTTTGACGATATGTCAGCAAGATGGAAAATAACTACAAAAGGAAAGCTGCAGATACAAGAAGAAATGTTGAGTGAAGAACATGGAAAGCATGTAGATAAACCACAGGGTCTGTGTGAAATAACAAAAAAATTAAATTTGGGAATACAGAAAGGATATAATTAAAATATGGGACAATAAGTAAGACTAGCAGGTGATTTGATTTTTATAATTCTAAGGTCCCTATGTTATATAAAGAAGGAATAGAGAAAATGATTAATGTAGACTTTAAGTAAATAAATCTGTTAAAATTTCATGGTAACTATTAAAAGAATAAAGAGGGAAATAGAATTTAAATAAAAACTTCATGTAAAAGATGCAGAAAAAGTGATAAAAAGTAAAAGCGATGAAGCAAAAGAGGAACATACAAAACAAGAAATAGGATGGTAATGAATCCAAATATATCAGCAATCCTAATAAATGTAAATAAATTAACTTTCTAGTTAAAGGTTAAATTCAATAAAAGATAAGATCCAGGATTATACTATCGAAGAATCACACATGAAAATAAAAACATGGAAAAACTGATACACAAAGGATAAGAAATTAGGCAGCTTAAATATTAGTCAAAGGAAAGCTGGTGTATCTATATTAATATTATAGAGTGAAGTCTTTAAGGCACAAAGCATCATATAGAATGGAAAACATCATAAAACAATGATAATTATACACTCATTTCAACTTTGATGCCTCTAATAACTTGCCTCAAAACATATAAAGAAGTCAACAAACCCATCATACCAAGGAATACACAGTGTTCTCAGGTACGCACGGAACTTCAGAGAAAGCCGAACCACATGGGGAAGACATAATGCACATATCAGCCAATTCCAAGGAATTATCAGACAGATATACTTCTCTTAGCACAACGAAGTTCAAAGTCAGAAAAAAACATTTTTTTTTGAAAAATTTGTAGATTTGGAAATAGGAAAGCATATTTAAAACATACAAGAAAGCAATAAAGTCTGAAAACCGATAAATTCAACAGTTAACTTAAGATATTAGGGAAAATATAAGAAACCCAAGCAGAAGAAATGCAATTATAAAAACCAACAATAATAATGAATGAAATAGTAAATAGAGATACAGCAGATTAAAACAAAAAGATTAACAAATCGAAAGGCTAATTCTTATATATTTAATATATGTGTGTGTCTAATCTACTCTCAATATTAAACTATTAATCCTTTCTTTCCTAAATATATATCAACAATGATTGTTATATTTTTTCTATTTTTATATTTACACAGGGAAATGTGATATTCACCATGTTTCACTTAGTGTTTTTTAACTCAGTATCATTTTTGAGGCCAATTTTGAGACCCATGTGTATAGAGAGATACTTTATCCCTTTTAACTCTTGCCCAGTAATATATAGATTAAATTTTTATCCATCTATCCCCCATTTGCTATCTACTAATAGTATTTCAAAGCACATCCCTGAATTTTCCTATGCATCTCTGTTACACGTTACCCTAAAGAGAAATGACAAGCTTTTTAGAGAAGTGGCATACTCAATTTCCCTAAATGTTGGCAAATTGATTATTTAAATGGCATTTAGCAGAAAATCTAACAAAACATTTTTCTTCACATTAAAAAAGAAATCCTTAAATTGCTTCTTAGTTTCTATAAAAATGGAAGAGTGGAGAAGTATTCAGGGCTTTATGTTTTATTCAATTGGATCAATATCCTCCATAATCCTGTGAATCACCTTTTTAAAAAATTTGTAAAACTTAAGACAATATTTTATAGTTTTGCTCCACATTGTTTGAAATTTAGAAACTTTTATTTCTAATTAGATTGCTATGACATTAAGTGTGTGTGTGTGTGTGTGATTGGTAGGTATATAAATTATCTACTACATGCAAGATATAAAAATATGATAAAGTGTTTGGACCTTACCCTTAGAAAACAATATCTCAATAACTGTGGTGTGTCTGAGATGATGTTCAGGTATCATCTCATATTTGCCCACATTTCTAAGTTTATTTCTACATTGCCAAGTTTGTCACTATAACATGGCCATTTCCTGTATAGGAGACAGATGCTCTTTAGGTGTGTCCATCATAAAACTAGTTTAATAAATCAGGACACGTTGAAAATAAAATAAGCCTCAAGCATAAAGCAGGACCAATCCTTGAACAAAGTGTATATTCAATATATACTCCATTGGCTTCAATAGTGAAAATATACTGTGAGCTGTCACAAAGTTGGTAGGCTCTGATCCCCAGCGGGTACTGTGCCTGTCCTTTGCATAACTAGAGGGATTGTTAGTCCTCTTTGCATACATCACGATTGTTAATAAAGTGACATTTGTCAAAATGAGTAAGCACCTGTTGCCATGGAAGGTGCCATAAGCAAGATTATAAAACAAATTGTTGTAGTTGGCTAGGAACCAGGAGGAAGATGAACACCAGAAGAAAAGGCATTCTTTCCTTAATTCCTCATACCCATTTTACAATGCATTGCATACAGTTGTTTATGCAGAACACAGGCTGTTTTCTTTTTTTCTGAAACCTCATGTAACCGATGGTATTTTAAATGAGCTCTAATACAAAATGCCTCACACACTGCTATCCTATGCCTCATTTAACCCACTATATGGGTTCCCTCTTGAAACATTTAGTCTTCATTTGTCTATTTTTCCTGTAACTTATTTTTAGGAATAGAAAAATCATGTCCTGGGAAGCATGTCTTCTGGCACATATTTAAAATACCTAAGGGGGCTCAGGTAACATCAAGACCCTAGTAGGTGCAGACGGGTCCCCACCAATATCTCGGCATTTTATTTCAATTATTTACTATCTTTCAATATGGCCCACAGCATGAAGATTTTGCATATACCAGTTTATTTTTTAATTGAAAATTGAAATAATACCAATACTCATAAAAAAATCCATTCAATTCTATTCAGTAAACAGTCTTCCTCTTCATGCCAGTAGATATCTGTAACTCTTTCCCCAGGTTCCTTATTTAAAGTATCTTTACCAAAAAAAGCAGACAGGCTTCAAATAACCGTCTGACATTGGAGAATGACAATATTTTTTCTTGTGAATTAGCATCCTAGCTAGGCACTGATATGAGATATACTGACATAGCTTTCCTGCCAAATCTCATTCTTGTATTGTTCATGAATAGATTCATTATTTTGGTACAAAGACTTTAAATATCAAGTTTAATTGATCTTTTATATCACACTTCTCCAGAATTTTTTACTGAAGGATAAATTTGTTCCTCTAAAAAGCACAGCCTGTCCCGAGCAGATGCATGCCATTAAAAAAAAAAAAAATCACATAAATGTCTTCTTTTGGTTCTATCACAGCCTAACATATGAATCCATGTTTATTGTGGTAATGATTCAAACTAGTAAAATGGGGTATAATTTTTGTTTGTATTATAATTGCAGTGCTCCTCATTTCTAGGTACCCCATACTGGCTATTCTCATGTTTTATGTGAATCTCAGGGTGTATTGACTAGCTCTGTGATCTTGGAAAAAATGACTGGCTGCAAAAAGTTCTCTCATTTCTTCTGCCAATCCCATTCTCTGAAGAGGAAAATGTAAGACTATGTGTGCAAAAATTCTAAGACACTGAGAGTCCAAAGAAAATAGAGAATAGATATTTAAGCTTGAGACCAGAAAGCATTTGTGATTATTAAGACTGAATTCTTGTGACTTTGAGTCAGAATGGCTTGTTTTTAGTTGGAAGTTATCTTCTAGATCCTTATTCTCTGATTATATGCAATTTGGAAATGTCCTACATACAAACTGCTGCCTAACTTGTCACCTGGTTTTCTTCCAATGCACAGAAAGAACTAGAAGCCCTGCAACAAATGGATTATGTGCACCATCTGGCCATTTTGTGTCGCATACTAAATTTTAAACTAAAAATGCCTTTCTTCTTCCCATACTAGAACATAAGAAATTTGCTATCTTTTCTGGCTTGATGTATAACTTAATTTATTTGTTAATATAAGTTGTTGATGGCTAAAATTGTGTAAAATGTAGTTATACATAATTTTTAGCTTCAAAGTCACAAATTTTGTCACTTTATTATGGAGGAATTGCAAATATCTCTAGGGTATAAACTCAGCCTGATTTCTGGATATCTGTTTTTTTCTATTTGCAACTTCAATTATGTGTGTAACGCCATTGCGAACTCTCAATTTTGTTAGGTGTCTTTCAAGTATATATGAGAATTTAACATATGCATATTTTATATAATTTTTACATGTAAGTGCATATGAGTTCCTCTGAACTTTGAGAAACTAAACTGTCCAGAAAGGTATGTTTTTACATGTAGCCATTTGTAATTTGGTAACCACAGGAAATGTAAATCTGAAAATAACTATAAAACAGTTAAGGATAAGTATATAGTGTGATTCTTTTCCTTATCTAATATAAATTTTTAAAGCCACAGGAAAAGGAGCCGAAGACTGGACTATAACAGGTTTGGAGGCTATGGATACATAGAATGATACCAATTTATGGAAATACAGATTGATATTAGCTCATGTTATTGAGGGCCTACTCTTTGCCTTTTTTGTGTATGTATGTATGTATGTCTTTATTTATTTATTTCTGTATTTATTTATTTTTAGAGACAGGGTCTCACTCTGTGGTTCAGATTGGAGGGCAGTAGCGCGATCACAGCTCACTGCAACCTCAACCTCCCAGGCCTAAGCAATCCTTCTGCTACAGCCTCCCAAGTAGCTGGGACTACAGGCACGTGCCACTGCACCCAGCTAAATTTAAAAATATTTTGTAGAAACTGGGTCTTTCCCTGTTGCCCAGGCTGATCTTGAACTCCCGGGCTAAAGCGATCGTCCCACCTGGGCCTCCCAAATTGCGGGGATTACACGCACAAGCCACCGTGCCCAGCCACCATTGCCTTTATACATATTACCTCATTTAAATATGCATTTTTCCAATGGAAGGAACTGGAGCTTAGATAAATTCTATACCTCTCAAAATAACACCACGTGGATTTTTAAAAAAATCTTTAAGCATTTACCTACTTATTTATTTGGCTAATGGGAAAAAAAAGCTCCCAGTCACAAACATCCCCCGTCACAAACATCACGATCCATGATGATAGAGCAAAATCAGATATGCTAAATTTAGCCAAATGTATTGCATACAGTAGGTCATCAATACATGCTTATTGAATTAATTAAAATCCAACTTGAAAAGGAAATTGACCCTGTCAAATATTTGTATATTTTATCTCATCAAATTTAGTTGTGTGTGAGCCAAAGAAAACATATGAAAAGTGTTTTATTTTGCAGGGACAGATGTATAAAATATTATCTAATTTTAATATACTAAAGGCATAGTTATAGTTTTCCTTTAAACATCATTTTGACCTTAATGATGTGACTTACTATTTTACCCTCCAAAAACAGTACACTTTATAATTATAATTGCTGGAACACGCCACTTTCTAGAATTACGAAAAATAATTCATTACACATAAAGGCTTTATTTTGGAAGGAATAAATGAATGTTGGCTGTCATCGTAATTTGTGCCTCCCGAAAGATTGGTTTCCTACCTCTAGATAGAGAGAAAATAAAATTTAATCTTTAAGAATTCACATTTCTTGTTTGGCAAGAGTTTGTATTGCTACTAATTAGCTGAAATAGAAATTAAAGAATCTCGGCTACATTGAACAACTGGGCTTTGAATGTCTAAAACTGTTTCCTCAGAAGAGAACAGGTGATGTCATTGCATCAAGTCACTGGGATGAATTGCTGAAAGGGAGATGCATGGAAACAATATCGTACCCTCAAAATTTCCATTGAGGAGCACAATGTCTCCATATACACTATTACCAGTTTCCCTTCAGAATTTTCTCTATGTCTGCTTTTAATTATCACAAATTCATTTATCCCCCCTATTTAAGTTCCCCCTCCCTCTTCCCCTATATTTCCCCTTGAACCTATCTTTTCTGTATCCATTGCAGAGAGATCACTTCGTTGTAACTGAATACAGATCTGAATGCTTACCACTTGCAGAGTCCAATTCACAAGAGTGAGGTCTGGTGGAAAGAAAGGGATTTTACTAACCAAAACTAGTAAAGGGGATGTGGCCGGATTCCCATCCAAAGCAACCACTTCAATTTTGGGGGTGAGGGTAGGAGTTTAAGTGTGGAAAAATTGATAAGGAAGGCGCGCAAAATTGTGCTGAGTACAATGTCTGTGTGTCTTGCTCTGGTGGCTATTTTGTGTCTCAGTCCTCCTGAATCACGAGCTGGCAGCATCTCAACAATGGCGGGGTTGTTGACTAGCCAGCCACCTTGAAATAATCTTGGGAATTTTGCAGCTGAGTCTCCAAGCTTCCTTTGTCAGACTCAAGATTAGCCCCTGCAACTTCTAAGAAGGCATATAGACGACAGCATACAATTAGATAAATGTGAAGGGAGTATACATGGTAGGAAAGGGAGGGATATGGAGTCTATTTTATGGCTAAGAGAAAAGGCTTCTACAGTTTTCTTCAAGGTTTTATCTTGAAACCCAAGACTAAAAAAAATAAAATGCATTTTGAAGTTAAGCTATCTGGTTTTTTAATGATTTATAGCTCTGGGGGTCTTCTCTTTTCTAAATATCCCCAAGCCCTAGGATGTATTTTGGGCAATAATTTGTACTAAATATGTGAGTTCAAAATGAGATATTTATTTACCTTGTACTTTATGTTGCAAATTTCCTAAAACTGTAATTTTAACAATCTACACGTTTATATTTATGTGATGGTTTTGTTAATTTCATTTCAACACTTTTCTCCAACAAGTGGATTTATACAAAACTGACAATGTGAATCTTCTTCAGCATCCCCCTTCAACATCTTAATAGGATAAAATGAATCATAATTTTAAACTACATTTCTTAATTTAAAGAAAAATATTATGTGGACATATTCACATTCAAGGTGAGTATCCAGCAAACAGTAAATCAGGCAGGTGGTTATGTTGGGAAATGGTAGCAAAACATTTACAATTGATGCCATATGGCTTTCAGCCTAGTAGGGCCAACTAGCTGTGTTCAATGACTCTGGGGAAATTAAGCTGTTTGAAGGTCATTAATGCTAATTCTAAACCTCTGGGGCAGTGACAGGAAGTTGGCAGCAATATGCAGGGAAACCATACCTCCAACTGAGTGGATAAGCCTCCTTCATAAGTGGACCGAGGATTGTTCTTGTTGGGCCTGTGCTCTGATTTGGAGACAAAGAACCAGGTATAACCACTATTGCTGCATATACACAGCAGGCAGTAACGTATATTCTGATCCTGCCATTGTCTTTCTTAAACTGACCAGGAGTCCTTATCATAAAGTTCAAATCCCCTTCCATTATCTTCCTGTTTCAGCTGATACCACTGTCCTCTGGACTAAGCCCCAGGCACATTAAGTTTCTAAGTTGACATTTTTAATTAAGTTTTAAAGACATATTTGGAGAATTTTTTAATGCACAAGTATATGTCCAGCTCAAATAATTCCACTTTCAATGTGCTTTCCTGGGTTTCTTGAATGCCATTGAGAAATTACAGTACATATAAAGAAAATAGAAAAGAAATAGTAATCACTGAATCAATGATTAGCGAAAAAAAAACAGCAAAAGCTAAAGCTTTTCAGCAATTAAGTTCACCAATTTTCAGTAAATAACTCAAGTGAAAAAAATTAATTTATCTACTTGAAAATGGCTAATGCAGAGTCAAAGATTAAAATGTTGGAAATAAATTTTCTTCTTCCACGCCAACCTTTAAGGAAAATATTATTGAACTCTTCTGCAACACAAAATCTTTGCAACCAGCATTATTATGTATATTATCCACTTACATTAAATTAAAACTCTATATGCATGAGGGAATGTTTCTTCAAATATTAACCATAAATAGAAATTAGAAAAATATATAAAATTAGGTTGTATATTTCATTCCTAAGATTTTCTAGACTGGGTTTTCTGAAAGATGCAACACCATTCTCTTGATATTCTACAAATAGAAACACGCTACCCCAGAGCATTGGGTTCAGAACGTGCTACCCCAGAAGATGGCACCTTCACATTTGAGAAAATCACAAAGGAGAAAGGTCTCTGACCTTCTCCAATCCTTCTTCTCTGAAGCAAGCTGTAAAAGAATCTGATCTTCAGCTGGGTGCGGTGGCTCACTCCTGTAATCCCAGCACTTTGGGACGCCGAGGTGGGTGGATCACGAGGTCAGGAGATTGAGACCATCCTGGCTAACACGGTGAAACCTCGTCTCTACTAAAAATACAAAAAATTATCCGGGTGTGGTGGTGGCACCTGTAGTCCCAGCTACTCGGGAGGCTGAGGTAGGAAAACGGTGTGAACCCGGGAGGTGGAGCTTGCAGTGAGCGGAGATCACGCCACTGCCCTCCAGCCTGGGCGACAGAGCGAGACTCTGTCTCAAAAAAAAAATAAAAAAAGAATCTGATCTTCCTCTGAAGTATGTGATAAGAGCCTCATGTGCCTCATATCTGGAGACAAGGAATGTCACACTGGGACACAGAAAATAATATGAACAAACAGGCCTTGCTAAGTTCCCCCAGCTTATTACCATTAGATCATACTCCCTCTGTTCAATCATGCTTCCTCATGACTGTCTACTCCCCATCCAACCTAAGCATAAATATACCTAGATTTCGCCATTTCTTTGGGTCTTCATTTCTGAAGGTCCACACGTCACATAAAATTTACATTAAATAAATATGTACGCTTTTCTGTTGTTAAACTGCCTTTTGTTATAGGTGCTTCAGCCATGAACCTAGTGATGGATGAGAAAAAAAAATCCCTTCTACCCTACACTAACAAGGAAGGACGAGAGAGAGAATTCTAATTTCTTACCATAGGTATTCAATGTGATGAGAGGGTGGTCATTTGATGTATAAAATTAGGAATTCATTCTAAAACATGTTTGAAACTTTTGTTTACTTTATTGCAGAGGAAGGGGCAAGTTTGGTGCTCCAAATTCCTGTTTTATTTGCCATCATAGAAAGGATTTGAATTTGCAAGACACTTCAGAAAAGTCTGATTTTTTTTTTCACTTTAAATGTGGTATTGTGGTTACCGTAATGAGGTGGCATCGACATTGCTAATACTTACCCTTTGGAGTTTACCCCAAGGCTTTACCATAAGACATCATCCAGATCACTGTGCTTTCTTTTAAAAAACAAGTCTTTATTAAAAAGAAAAGCACAAACTAGACCATCACAAATAGAAATTAGTAATAGCCAGAAACGTATTTAGCAGCGATATTTTTTCTTTTTTTTTTTTAACAGTCTTGCTCTGTCTCTCAGGCTGGAGTGCAGTGGCGTGATCTCGGCTCACTGTAACCTCCACCTCCCAGGTTCAAGCAATTCTCCTGCCTCAGCCTCCCAGAGTAGTTGTAACTAGAGGTATCCACCACCACACCCAGGTAATTTGCATATTTTTAGTAGAGTTGGGGTATCACCATGTTGGCCAAGCTGGTCTTGAACTCCTGACCTCAGGTGACCCGCCTACGAAAGTGCTGGGATTACAGGAGTGAGGCACTGCACCCAGACTTATTTAACATCAGTTCTAAACATTGTTGACACATTGCAGTATCTAATTTTCTCTAGTATCCTTAATTAATTATATAATGTGACTTTTGAAGAATTCTTATATACATTAAGATAAAGTTCAAGAAGGCCATTAGCAAAGGATTTTAAAAAGAGTAGTTTTTTTACAAAGATTTTCCATTTTAAACAGATTTTTCTTATAAAATAAATTTCTCCATGTCTTTTAAAAATACGAAACTTGGCTCCCATTAAATATGCTCATTTTTAGTTACCCATGGGATACCCTTACTTATCTATGATAACAGATACTTGTCATAATTTCCTGTATACTCCTAATGTCAGAGGTATGTTTACAAGTGGTATCATTTACTTCTGGATTTCATTTCCAGCTATTTAACCTCCAGATTCATGATAAAGCATTTTTAAGATTATCTCTGAAAACAATACCTGCTTTTTATTTACTCAAAATATATCTACACTTAACATAAGTACACTTTGGATAAGCAGTTATTTTTAGGCAAACTTTTACTAAGATAAGTATATGACAACATAAATAATGGAGGATATCCATGTGTAGCTAAAAGTGAAAATATTTACTTTACCTGGAAGATGTGTTTTTTTTTAAAAAAAAACCCTGAAACAATTGATTTCATGCAAAAAAAGTGCTAAAAGAAAAATGCGTAATCTCTGTATGATAAAAACATTTTCTCGAGCTGTGCAAATGACCTTGTTGATTTTTATTTTATCTAAGAATGATTTTAATATGCAATAATACAACTTACAGCAACATATAACAATGCATTTAATAGTAATGCACAAAAGTAACAAAGCAATGCAGATAAAAATGTTATACTGAACTCATCATTTGACATACTTCCTGTATTAGAATAATTTGCTGAATAATGTCAATTATCAAAACATGTAGCTGCTATGTAGTCCCTTAAAAACTGATATTTCCAGCATGTATATAATACACATATAAGTATATTCGTGTTGAACATAGCTTTAGTACTTTTTATATTTTTTTAAAAAGAAATTGTATGCCTTTTGTTCAAAACCACTATAACTTACTTGACCTGTGTGTGATTTTTATTTTCCGTTAAAATATTTAATTTCCAATATAGTTTGGATGTAGGACAGTCTGCATTTTAGGAAGCAAAAAAATAAATTTTAGAAAGGTAAAATATCAAAGCCAGTTTTGTAGTAATAGTGATGTCTAAAAGTTGAAATAGTAGCTGTCATTAAATGAGCACCTACTATATTTCAGGCACTAAACTGGATTCTTATAGACTCTTTAATAATAATATCATACATTATAAATGTGAAATTTTAGACTGCAAAGTACATAATTTGCTAAAAGTCACAGATGTAATAAACTGTCAATCCAGAATTTGAACTTAAATCTTTTGGCTGCAGAGAGGAAAACAAAAGAACGGTAGGTAAATAGCTAGATGAATCCGTTGACTGACAGTCGTATCAGCTTCCCTTTACTGAATGCTGATCTCATCACACCAGTATAACTTTGTAAAATGTGTTTATTATTTCCATGTTCAAAGTGAGTGACTTAAGGCTAAAAATGATAAGAAATGTGTCCTTGATGGCAGCTATCACTGGAAGATCCAGAATTTTAACCAATATTTCACTATCCAGTATTACTCATTTCAAAGCACTCAGCCTTTCTGCTATCACATACAATTTCCACTTCAAGTAACAAATTCAAATATAATCGGTACAAAGTTTATCCTACCCTGAAAATGAAATGTATAATATTCAAGAACAACTTGATGATTCACATCTGAGAAAACATAGTACTCTCAAAGTGACAAATACTGAATAAATAAATATTACCTCTGTATTGGATGTCTAAAAATGAGTAAGGACAAGATACTTCAAGCTGGAAAAATTAGAATGCAAACAAAAGACAACGGAGAAACCAAACATAGCTGGTCACATATGTATTTTTGTAACGATTTTTAAGTCTGGGAGTCTTGTTTCCTAAGCAAACATTTATTTTTTTGTTAGCCAGAAGTTTATATCTCCCTAGATTATGTAAAATACTGAAAAAAGAAATATGAAAACTTTATTTTTAGTTGTGTCATCAAACAGTGCCTTACATATTTGAATGACTACACTTTCAAAAGCTGCCAAACTTTAATTTCTTCTGTTAGTATCTATATCTACACATATTCAACATTCAAAGTAAGGAATCTTGTAGTGTGTGTTATATTGTTCAAGTATTGATGATTTTGTTGCAACTCTGGGAACACTTTTTAGCCCCTGAAGCCTGAATTAGGGGTATCTATATAGAGAGGAAATTATTGGCTTATCAAAAGTGTGCATAGATTCTGTAGGTCAAGTCTATCCATCATAGACTTCCTAAAAGGTGGATTAGATTTGAAGCTCTCCCAATTTATTTTGTTATGGTTTATTGGCACATTCATTTTGCACAACTGTTTATACAAAATAAATGGCTGCTGATATCTTAAGCCCCTCCATTAGTGGAGTCCAATTCACCATCTAAGATAACAAAAACATAGGAATCTTCAGTTCCTACTGCTACCATTACAGAAGGCTCAAGCTGTAGAATATTTGATGCTTTCTGCTCTCAAAGTTCTGATCCAGTCCTTTCTCTTACATAACATCTGTCCATGGCCTTGCTCAGAGGGACCCAGTGCTCATTCAAAGATCCCTTTATTGTGGTGAATGTTTAATTTCTTACTAATATTCATTCAAATGCAATACATGTATAGTTACATTCAGTCTGTGCTGCTATAATGGAATATAAGAGACTGGGCAATTTGTAGAGATTCTTCATGGTTCTGGAAACTGGAAAATCCAAGATGCAAAGGCAAGTGTCTGGTGAGGACCTTCTTTCTGTGTCATCTCATGGTGGAAGGTGAGACAGCAAGAGATTGAACTCCCAGCTTTAAGTTATTTTAAATCAGCATGAATCTGTTCACAAGGCTTCAGCCTTCATGACCTAAACACCTCCCATTGGGCCCCACCTCCCAACAGTGGTTCATTGGATTATGTTCCAACACATGCCTTTTGGAGGGACACAGCCAAACGATAATGATATATAACAGCATTTTCTAAGTGTTCATTTTGATGAATTTTGACAAATGTTTACAGTAGTGTAACAACCACTTCAATGGAGACGTTTCATCCTAAAAATTCCCTTGTTCTATAGATTCAATTTTTATATTCTTCTGAAATTTTATGCTGAAATCTAATACCCAATATAATGGTATTGCGAGTTGGAGGCTTTGGAAGGTGATTAGATCATAAGAACAGAGACTTAATCAAAGGAGTTAGTGCTTTTTATAAGAGACCCTGGAGATATCCCGTCCTTCTACAATGTGAGGAGACAAAAGAATGACAGCCACCTCTGAATCAGGAAGTGAGTCATTACCAGGCACTGAATCTGTCAGTAACGTGAATTTGAACTTCTGGTCACGAAAACTGTGAAAAATAAATTTTGGTTGTTTATAAACTACCCAGTCTATGATATTCTGTTACAGCAACCTAAAGTACTATGTTACCTGGTGCCCCTTTGTAATCAGTCCTCGCCCCCAACCTGACACCTAGCCCCTGTCTACCCCACTCAGATTTGGGTGGCTACAGTTTTGGCTATTAAATAATGTCACAAAAATTGAATCATATACTATGTAGCTTTGATTGTTTTTTATTGAGTTTACTTAATGCGTTGGAGATTTATTCATGCTGTTACATATGTCTATATTGTATTTTTTTATCGCAAACTAGTGTTCCATTTGATTATACCTTTACTAATACATGGGCCTCTGGATTATTTCTAGTTTAAGGCCATGCAAATAAAGTTGCTATAAACATTAGCAAATGGGTCTCTGTATGAACATGCTTTTATTTCTCTTGGGTAAACATCCAGGAATTGACAGTTGAGTCATATGATAAATGTATATTTAAATTTAAAAGAAACTTCCCTATTGTTTTCCAAAGCAACTATACCACTGATGTTTCTACATATCCTCATCAGTACTCCGTCTTCTGTGATTTGATTATAGCCGTCCTAGTAGCTGTATAGAGCATCTCATTGCAGTTTTAATTGCATTTTCCTAATGACTAGTGGCGTTAAGCAAATTTTCACTGCTTATTTGCCATTGGTATATACAGTGGTTCCACGTTCTCCGTGAGAGATTAGTTCTAGAACCCTGATGGATGCCAAAATCCAGAAATGCTAAAATTCCAACATTGGTCCTGTATAACCTGGGAAAATTAAAACTGAGCCCTCTGCATCCTTGGGCTGCCCAATCTGGGAATACTATATTTTCTATCCATAGTTGGTTGAATCTGTGAATGCAGAGCTCGTACACAGGAAAGGCCAACTATATTTTTTGAAAGTCCAGTTTTTAGTCTGTTTCTACCAGTTATAAAAATTTCCAGTTCGCATATATGGAAACTGTTTTTATGTGGATGGCTGAGGATTCTTTTGGAAAAACATACTGTCAAGAAAAGAACATAGGGATTATAAGCCTGACTCTATAGCAAAATCTGATTTTTTAAAAAGAAATTTTTATTAAAATGTCTAAAAAACACTGGGGCCCTGTTGACATCACTTGGATACCCGGCTGGTATAATCTATGACAGTATAAAGAGCCCGTCTATGTACTCTTCCATGGAATATGAGATGTTGAGGACTTTGGCATGTCGGTAGTTATGTCCACTGGTATTTATTTAGGCAGAGTATGGGGGGTTGCCAGGATTAAGAGAGGGCATAGGGTCAAGTGTGCATCCTGAGAAGCCATAAACAGAAAAGAAAGTGTAACCTAGTAAACCGTGCAGTTCCCACAGGAATCTGGCAGGAATGGGACACAGTGGGCCCAGCATGGTCTACCAACCCCCTGCCGAATCCTTGAAATTCCTTCTGAAAACCTCCAGAAAGAAAGGACAGAGTACTGCATAGAGGGTTGAAGGTTCTGGTTTCTCCTGGCTCTTGTTTCTGTTTACGATTTGTATCTGTAGTAGTTTCCTGGGACTGCCCTAACAAAACAGCGCACAGTGGGTGGCTTAACCATAAGTGTACTGTCTCAGAGTTCTGGAAGGCAGAAGTCTAAAATCATGGTGTTGAAAAGGTGGCTCCTTCTGAGAGCCACAAGGAAAAAGCTATTCCAGAGAAGTCTCTCTCCTTATGTCATGCAGCTTTGGGTGTTTCTTGGTGTTTTAGTCTGTTCTCCTGCTGCTCATGAAGACATACCAGAGACTGGATAATTTATACAGAAAAAGAGGTTTAATGAACTCACAGTTCCATGTGCTGGGAAGGCCTCATAGTCATGGCAGAAGACGAAAGGCTCATTTCACATGGCGGCAGGCAAGAGAGAATGAGAACCAAGCAAAGAGGAGACCCCTTATCAAACCAACAGATCTTGTGAGACTCATTCACCACCACAAGAACAGTATGGGGAAAACCACCCCGTGATTCAATGATCTCTCACCAGATCCCTCCCACAACACATGGGAGTTACGGAAACTACAACCATGATTCAATTACCTCCCCCAAATCCCTCCCACAACACATGGGAGTTACAGGAGCTAAGACAGACCATATCGCTTGGCTTATCAATGGCATTCTTCCTGTGTCTTCACATCGCCTTCTCTGTATACCTATCTTTCCCTGTGTCCACATTTCTCCTTTTTGTAACTACAGAGTCATATTGGATTGGGCCCATCCTAATGACTTCATCCTGACTTGGTCATCTGCAAAGGCTGTATTTCCATACAAGGTCACATTCACAGCTACTGGAATTACCGCCTCATTATTTGCTGAAGGTACACAATTCAACCCATAACACTGTCAGTCTAGTAATTGTGCCCTTTTAGGTAATTTCTGTTTTCTACTCATAATTTAAAATGAAAGCATCTTGAAATTATAAAAGACAATAGTGCTAAGAGAAAATTTCCATCAACCTATGATTTTAAACTCTTCAAAGTGCTAAGAGAAAATATCCATCAATCTATTATTTTAAACCTTTCTAAATTATTAAGAGTAAGATATATAAAATAAGATAATTTTCAGGACAGCCATGGTTGTTCATGCGTGTAATCTCAGCACTTTGGGAGGCTCGGGAGAGCAGACTGCTTGAGCTCAAGAGTTCAAGACCAGCCTGGACAAGATAGTGAAACTTCATTTCTACTAAAAATACAAACAATTAGCCTGGTGTGGGCATGGTGGCAAATGCCTGTAGTCCCAGTTACCCAAGAGGCTGAGGTGGGAGACCTGCTTGAGCCCAGAAAGTCAAGGCTGCAGTGAACCATGATTGCACCACAGCACTGCAGCCTGGGTGACAGCCTGAGACCCTGCCACATACACACACACACATATTCAAATAAATGATTGAGTTTACATACCAAAGAGCACCAAAATATATGCTTCAATGAGAAGAAAAGAGTGAGATCTAAATGGCACTGAGTTATACAGAAACTTGAAAACACGTTGGTGTATCTAAATAATCAATAACCAAAGTAACAGCAATAATAACATTAAGGATAATGACTATTTAGCTTGGAATTTAAAAAACAATACATAATTATATTTACAAATTGCAATAATATAAAAACTGGAAGAGATGATCATATCTAAAATTTTCTACAGCCTTTAAATTGTTCAGGTAGAAGGAGATGATTGTTTCAAGTTGTACTTTGCTAATGCAACCTTGTGCTTCATTAGTGCTAATGCACTTTGTTCAACATTTAATAACTAAAGAGCAATGAAAAGCGACACAGATTAAATGGAAAAGGAAATATACAAACAACACACCCCCCAAAAATATGCAATCAAGTCAATGAAAAGCAGAAAACAAACGAAAAAAGTAAAGAAGTAAAAATAGAGTGAAATTTTATTAAAGATGCAGAAATATATCCATATGTGTCAAAATCATATTTAGTATAAATACATTAAGTTCACTATTAAAAGACAGAGAGTACAAGCTATAATGACAAAGGATTTTTACACGCTGAGGGACATAAAATGATATGCCAAAATTTAGATTGTATAGTAACATTAATATCTCATTAAATATGCTAGAGCAAAATCTGAAATATATTCAAAAATTAACTTTGGGAGCCCGAGGTGGGTGGATCAAGAGGTCAGCAGATCGAGACCATCCTGGCTAACATGGTGAAATACCATCTCTACTAAAAATACAAAAAATTAGCCAGGCATGGTGGCAGGCGCCTGTAGTCCCAGCTACTAGGGAGGCTGAGGCAGGAGAACAGGGTGAACCCGGGAGGTGGAGCTTGCAGTGAGCCGAGATCGTGCCCCTGCACTCCAGCCTGGGCGACAGAGCCAGATTCCATCTCAAAAAAAAAAAAAAAAAAAAAAAAAAGCTTTCCAGTTGAAATATCTTTATAACGTAATATTGAATTCTCATGGCTAAGGAAAAATAATTTTATAATTAATCAGGTCTAAATAAAATAAATTAAATACTGAAAGGGCAAAAAATTATCTTAAAGCTTTTACACTTCAATGCTCAGTTTTGCTGTGAACCTAAAACTGTTTTAAAATTAAATTATGTTAAATAGAAATAATTATTTGTGGGACATTTAATGTTTCTTGATTAACCCTTGGACTTGTAGAGATTTTAACTTAGAACAGGCATAAAAATTGTAACAATTGTTATTGTGAATAGAATAGAATATTGTTCTGAGAACAGTAAATATTTCTTGAGAATTTCGATGTGTCCGAGGCTGGAATATTTTCACATATTGTTTAACTCTTTTGTCTTATATACTATTTTGTCTTTAAAACAATCAGATGAGGAAAATGAGGCTCAGATAGCAACTAGCCTGACCCAAATCACACAGCTAGAAAGCAGAGGATGCAGGATTTAAACCCAGAACCTGTTTGACTATTCACTACACTCTACCACCTCCAAGGAACGTGGTGCGTATATGATACTTGAGGACATATCAACAGTCACGACTAAGATTTAGTAAAACGGTGGAGAAATGAAGACAATGTTGAAAGAGAAAGAGTTCTAAGCCAACCACAATTAAAGTCTGAGTATGAAGAAGTCATGCAAAATATTTAACAATTTTACAAATGAAGAAGATGAGGCTAAGAGAGAATTCATTGCTTGCCTTATCGGACATCACAGTCCTCACTAATTATTTTAGTTTGTGTTTTCTTTCACATGTCTTGAAACTTGCACCATCCTATAATAGTCACTAGAACTTAGTACTTAATTTTTCTCTCGTTTCTGTGCATCTGTGCATGGAGAGGGATACCCCTGCTGCATGCTGATAGAAACTGACATTGTTTGAAAACACCTACTTTCATTTCCTAAATATGTGACTTCAAATATAACATAATTAAATATATAAATACTTAGGATATTTTTCTCTCTCTTAAAATTTATCTTAGCTTTGCAGGCCATAAGCTCAGAAATATGTGTTCCTTGTAAAAGCCACCATCTTGACCTCTTATTCTCCAACCATTAGCACAGTAAGTGTGCATTTAAACAGTTAACTAGCTATGAAATTGTTGGTAGAGGAGTTCTACAAAAACTGCAATGTATTAAAATCCTGTTTGGTCACAACTTTCTGAGGGAGGGAAGAAAACTTCATATGAGTTATGGCGATGTAATTTATGTTGATTATAAGAAAAAATTTGTTTAGGCCAATAAAATTCAAATTAACAAAGCACATTCAGAAACGAGGTTTAAAACATAAATAGCATGAAATAGGGGAGATTAGAGCTAATATTTTCCAGGAGCTAAATAAACACACAAGCTCATATAGCATTTATTGTAAAGGTTAGAAGAGAAATCTAATTCAATATATTTAATGTACATGTAGAATGATTAGAATCTGTCTGGTTCTTGATAAATATAATCTAAAGAATTAGTTTAGACATCTTTCTCCCATCTTCAGTCAGAGTTTTATAAATTAATGAAATTATCTATTATCATTTCATCTTAGATGTCATAAGACTTTGGAAACAGGGGGTATTAGGGACTAATTTACAACACATAAATAGCTTGAACAGGTGGTACTTAATACCATCACAGATACTGGTCACTGGGTAGAGTTCACAGTTATGGAAGTGAATGCCAATTAGAAAAATGTTCATATCCTCATCACTGAGTAAACTTAAACTAAGTGAAAAGACACCACTTGCCAGGTGCAGTGGCTCAGGCCTGTAATCCCAGCACTTTGGGAGGCCGAGGCAGGCAGATCACGAGGTCAGGAGATCGAGACCATCCTGGCTAACAGGGTGAAACCCCGTCTCTACTAAAAATGCAAAAAAAAAATTAGCCAGGCGTGGTTGCGGACAACTGTAGTCCCAGCTACTCGGGAGGCTGAGGCAGGAGAATGGTGTGAACCCGGGAGGCGGAGCTTGCAGTGAGCCGAGATTGCACCACTGCACTCCAGCCTGGGCGACAGAGCGAGACTCCGTCTCAGGAAAAAAAAAAAAAGAATGGATGAATACAAATGCCTTTAATTCCGTTCAGACTTAAGACTTCACAGTTCTCAGAGACACCAAAGAAATTCTTTCCAAAAGTTTTTTTTGCAGAGATATATTTAAAGGCATAATTATATTTTTAAGAGCTTCCCAGA
Organism: Symphalangus syndactylus; assembly: GCF_028878055.3. NCBI lineage: Eukaryota > Metazoa > Chordata > Mammalia > Primates > Hylobatidae > Symphalangus > Symphalangus syndactylus. The sequence goes on along the minus strand of NC_072423.2, from coordinate 2,392,013 downwards.
TTGTAACAAATATAAGTAACTTCAACTAGCAAATAAGAAATTCATAAATGTAGCTAGCTGCTCAGTATTGCTGATTTGATATCATTTGATATCTTCGAAGTGTACCAACATTTAATGAGGATATAACTGAGTGAATCCTGCAACAGAAATATTAACATATGTGCTAAAATGAGCTATAATGGATATATATATTTCCAATGTCATTTAGAGCAAATACTTATATTAATCAGGCTGAATTATATGACTCCTACATTGAATCTTTGAACAATTGAGTTACAGTGGCAAATAATAGACAAATAAAGAAATGACATAATTAGATCATAAACTGATTTAGTAGTCTTATATAATTTTTATGTAGAGCCTGAAGGAAGAGTGCTGATCATGAAATAGTATCCTAAAAGAATGCAGCTATTACTTAATAATACAAGGAAATCAGAAAATTTGTCAAGGATCATGCAGCATAGTGAGTAGTGATGATTTACATATATCTGAATAGATGATTTACATATATCAGAATAGATGATTTACATATATCAGAACTGATGATTTACATATATCAGAACTGATGATTTACATATATCAGAATAGATGATTTACATATATCAGAATTGATGACTTACATATATCAGAATATTCATCCCTTAACTTAACTACTCATAGATAACAACTTGAGCATTGTGAAATGTTGTTTTCTCTCTGAGGTATTCTTTCAGATCCTACATACCAGTGAAACTACTGACATCAGCTCCTCCGAAGGGCTCCAGGAGAAGCTGACTCACTAAAGGGTGAAGTTTCTATATCCTGGTGATTTAAGATTTAATCCCCCTAACCCAAACCAGTCAGTGACCCCATTTATCCAGCCCCTGGTCCTCTACAATCCCTTCACCCCAACCAAGTACTCTCTGGAAAGACAGATTTGAGGGTGCTCGCATCTCCTCACTCAGCTGTCCTGCAATCATTAAACTCCTTCTTTACTGCAAACTCTGTTTATCAATTTATCAGACTGTGACTGCACAGCAGTCAGAGAATACAAACACGTGAGTCCTGTATCATTTATAAATATTTAACTTTTATATATATTTAACTTCTATACACATAATTGACTATTTTGTATATTACTATTAGTAGGTAATAATAATATTTATATTTCCTCCATAGGTAGCTTCTGGGGCATTTCTGCCTGGTAAATTTTATTCTTTAATGACAAAGACTAAAGTAAGTAACTTTAAAATATTATTGAGAATTTTTTTTCTATTGATGGGACACTGAATTTGTAGGTAGAAATAAAAACCTAGCTTTTTACTAAACTTAATTTTAAACACAATTCAAAATATAAATATAAAATTAAGAATTTCCAAAATTAAACTTAGTTTTAGAAACTCACATAAGCAAGTGTAATACTGAAGAGCAAAGAAACTGTGGTCTACAAAAAAAATTATAAGTAATTCATGAAATCTAAGGGCTAATTTGTGAAGTAAATTAGGAGGATATTTTATGCTGTAGCACCATCCTAGAGACCAAGAGAATCGCTCTAGGAAAACCTGCTCAACTCTTTTTAACCAGAAATTCTTTCTTTCTCCAGAAATCCCTTTCAGGTAATGCCTAATAATATCTCACTGAACATGTATTAGAAATCGTAGTTTAATTTTTAATTAAATAATTCAGTGAAAATATATTAATTGTAAAGATAAATTTTAACACATATGGGAATACTAGACTTACGGTGGTCATCAACCCAAAATGCTACAAAATTACATGGAATGGTTAGTTTGGCAAAAATAAATATCAACACTACCACCAAAAACCTAGGTTTCAAAAAGAAATACAAGAAGCATTCCAAAATGTTAAAAATTTTTCATTTGTCTACTTTCTAAATGCTCTTTAAAATACTTATGTCATCATAATTTTGAAGTTTAAAAGTAAAGAAATAGTTCTCCTAGTTAATATACTGCCTTAAAGTTACTCTGGCTCACAAACAGAACAAATCAAAGCATGACTTGACAGCCGTCAAATTACAGGAAATTGAAGCTAAATGAAATTGGACACCTCACCTCATCTAAACTCCTTACTTTATAAGAAGGAAAAGCCTCACAAAATGTTGAGGTCATTTAGCTTAAAGTCATCAGGTGAGTTAGAGATAATCTGAGAACACCACTTTTTTTCTCTTTGTTACTATTCTCTCATGAAATTTTGCCTGAAAACAGGTCTACTAAAGATAGAAGAATTTGTAATGAAGATGAATATATATCATTGTCTTTCTGCTTAGGGTTGTTCAATATTTTCCCATTGATAATATATAAAATCCTACCTACTTTGACCTCCTATCATTGCCTTTCTGCTTAGGGTTGTTCAATATTTTCCCATTGATAATATATAAAATCCTACCTACTTTGACCCCCTATCATTGCCTTTCTGCTTAGGGTTGTTCAATATTTTCCCATTGATAATATATAAAATCCTACCTACTTTGACCTCCTCTCCCACCATTTCCTTGCTATCTCCTAGAACTTCATTCTTGACTCCAAAGCTGCACCCTCCTGCATCAGTTTCTTTTGTTTGAAATCTTCAGCCCTTCATAAATTTCATCCACCAAACTCCTATTTATCCTTTAACTCCCTATTATTTTTTCTTACACTGCCACATTTTCCTTCATTAGCACATATCCAATTTAAAGTTATATAGTTTGAGTTTTTGCTTGACTTTCTGTTTCTCCATTAAAGCATAAGCTCCACAAAAGCAAGTATCATGTCTGATTTAACAGGGTATATTCTATTCTTATAAGAGTGCTGCCACGTAAGTGTCAATGAATGTTTGTGAAATAAATGAAGGACTAAAGGAGTGACTGAACAAATAAAAATAAGTTCTCTGTGTGTATTGTATGTGTGAATAAGATTTTGAGTTTGGCCAAGGCAGTTAATCACATATTAACAACTCATTAAAGTTTATTGCTATGAGGTACACAATTGGTTCAACACCAAATTCTAAGATGAAACAAGGTTTGTGTTCAGAAATATAGTGTCACTTTTTCTAATATCAGTTGCCCTCCAACTATCAGCATGACACATGCAAACCATTGATACGTGTTTTTCTGTTTTTTTTTTTGTATTGAAGATACAACATGAAGGAAAATTATTATATTTCTAATAGGAAGTCCTGTTCTAAATGACAACAAATCTGAGCGTGAACACATTTGTTTAAAAGAGAGAGATTAAAAAGATGAGATTCTGTTTGTACAGTATATAACTGAAGAGAGTTGTATCTAGCAATTTGACAAGAAAGGTGAAACAGAACATTAACCTGAGCACACAAGTTCAGCTAATGATCTGGGATGGGGAGTTGTGGGTAGAGAGGAGGACAAAGACGAAAGACAACCGTTTACCCCAAGTTACTCTCCAAAGATGAGAAAAAGCCCTCTTAGTAATGTCTTTCAAAATCTAACTACTTTCAAGAACACATCGATAAGATACAGAGAGATAACAATCAAGTTGGACAGTAACTTAAAAGTCAGATGTCTTTTTAAGCATAAGTAACTTAGAACTGTAAAGTAAAAAACACTAAATGTCATTGACTTTAAAGTGGATACTGAAGAAAAAGAAAACCCTTCTATTAAAAACTAGACTACATGCAGTAACTTATGTAGAAAACTTAGCATAAATATTTATACAAAATTGCCCTACCCTATTTTATTAAAGTATGACATTATAAATTAAGAGAAAATCATTTTAAAAATGAGTTATATTTTAGGCCTTTTTTCTCAAAATGAGTTTCATAAATTGATATGGTTATTAGCATAGGAATTTCAATAATAGGAACAAAGAAACCAAAAGAAAATGTGTGTGTGTGTATGTATGCAATTACCTGGCATTCCAACTTCAACATGTTTAAAAATATTTCAGTAAAAATGTTAGATTTATTTTAAGGTAGTTTGTAAGATATTTATTAGGTTTATTTGTAGGCCTTGCACACTAAGTTAAGCAACACTATCATAAAATAAATTATTTAATAATGAAACAGAAACTCAAAGCTTCATATTATAATTAAATAAACTCTAAAGTATCTAGTAACTTCAACTGTATCCCTAAAATAACATCAGGTCTACAGTGTGTATCAACTTGCCCAGAGAAAACGCAACAATAAAAGAAAGAAAGAGATATCTATTTTTTCATAAAAGATCAACACACTTTGTCCAATTTTTTTGTCCAACTGCTATCAAGTGGGCCAACGCTAATGGCAAATAAAAGAGCTGCCATTCAACATGCATTCTAGTAGTGAATATTAACTGACTACTCTGTGAAAGCAGTGTTCGTTGAACAAATAAAAGAATCTTTGCCTGCGTGACGCTTATATTTTGGTCACTTTACATTTTACTGGAGGAAACGTGAAGAATAGAATACCAGCAATATTAACAACATCATCCCACTAGAAGGTCTCCAGTGACTGATACTTTCAGACTCATGTCAATGACCCTATATGATCTTTATATTCCAAGGAGCATGGCAATGGATTTTAACATTTCCAAATTAAAAGGTAATGGTAAAGTAATGATAACCAACACAAAAATGACTCCCTGGAAACGACAGCAACTCATTTCAAATGGCTTTGGAATGCCATTAGGACAGTACCTTTTTCTTTGTAATGCAAAAGTCTCACAATCCAGAGAGCAGGTCTTGTGAATTTTGTGAATTTTGATGAGAGGTAAGGCATTACAGAAAGACCCAAAAGTCATGCTCCAGATTCCGGCAATATAGCTAGTAGGACAGACACAGAGTACATAGTTTTACTACTGATCACAGTGATTTAGAGATTGGAACCCATAGTTCTGTGAGATCAGGCATCACTTCAAGATAAATTTACATTTTTAATAAATGCAAACTTTGGCTCAGCTAAACAAGGTACCTTGGGCTATATTAACTGTAGATAGATAAATTTGGCGTAATTAACCCTTGCACAGTCTAAACATACCATGTGCCAAAAATGATGTAAAGCACTGAATATGTGAGATAAAGTATGATGAATTCCATTGACAAATACAGGCAATAGCTTCCATTTAATTGAGAAGAAACCGTATACCTAGCACAAGTCTTTTTCTGTGCATTAACTTTTCATAATACAACTATATGAAGTATATAGTATAAAATAGTATATGAAACTATTTTATATATAAATAAAGGTGTTTCCAAAGGTTAAGAAAGGGCACGGTGAGAGTGAGAAGCACAGTCTGGGTGGGCAGGACAATCTAGTTGTCTATCTGTGCTTTAAACTCCAATAAACATCATCTCCCACACCACGGCATCTAACTCAGAGTCACATTTCAATTGCCAGCAAATGGAAGCCTCATAAACCCAAAATGTGAACGGCAATGAAGTTCATAGAGCACGCTTTGAGTGCACAGAGTATCTTTGCAAACATTATCTTTTTTTATTACACTTTATGTTTTAGGGTACATGTGCACAACGTGGAGGTTTGTTACAGATGTATACATGTGCCATGTAGGTGTGCTGCACCCATTAACTCATCATTTAACATTAGGTATATCTCCTATTGCTATCCCTTCCCCTCCCCCCAAACATTATCTTTTAAGACTTTCACAATCACGCCATGAGATTATTCCCATATCAAAAAGTAGGAAATGAAAGCCTGGAAAGAAGTTATATTGACATTAAACTGCTCTCAAACCCAAGTGTACAAATGATTCTTCTTGCAAAGAAATTCATATTCTACACAAAGTTCTATTTCAAAATGAATTCTGGAATTCAATTAAACACTCATCTGGAAAACGAGAGCTTAAGTGGAAATTCCTCACTGGTATTCAAGCAAATAAATTAAATAATGATATTAAACCTACATCTAATCTCTTATTATTACATATTCAAAGTTTGCTATACAGCTACCACTAAGTTATACATTTCCAGTGACACAAACCATAAAATGAATTTGTTTCTATTGGTACTAGCAAAAAAAAAAAAAACCTGCGTAGACAGCAAAAGGGTCAATCTACTAATTTATCTTCTAATAACTTTCCACCCAGGAGCATTCGTCCCTCTCATTAGACAGTTGTTCTATGCTTCTTTTTTTCACATTCTAATTGCCTCACCTGAACCAAAAAAAGAATGTGGATCTAGGATCAATACCTTTTGAAAAGTCATTTATTTCCTTATATTATTTTTTCATATATCTGCATTATTGCATAGAATACCTGATTGGTCTTATGCTAAGTTTTTCATGTAACATTACCTCTGCAAGATGTTAATAAGTATCCTTCCAAAAATGTTTGAAAAATCTTGGGTAAAACATATTACGTAAGTTCCTGTTTTATAGTTTTCCAAGAGTTTTACTATCCTTGGCCAATGACAAAATTCAAAGCAGAGATACAGTACACAACTTTTGTAAAACTTACCTATTTTTCTTATAAGACTGTGGCTTTGTTTTGTTTTGTTTTGAACTTCTTTTCTGTGATGTGACATGAGACTGTGTGTTGAGTTAGGGGTGGGGACATACATTAACAGAGGTTTAGGAACTGCTTTGCTAAAGCAAGTTTGAGGAGAAAATGGGGAGACTAATACAAGATTTTCCTTTAAGCAGTGGGAGTTGAAGGGGTAGGTGGTTTTTGGAGAAAGAAGAGACCCATTCATGGCACAGGCTTCTTTATGTTTCTGCTCTGTGTGATACTTAATGAGGATACAGACATTCACTTCCTCTATTTCCCACCCCTGGCCGGGGGTAACCCAAAGGTACCTGATAAAGACACAGCCTTATAGCTGTATCAAGTATCCCTGAGTGTGTTAGGACTGGAGAGGCCTAAGGAATAAAAAACATACATGCATTAAATGGAACAAATACAGAGAAGAAGAAAACTCAGACATGGTACATTAATTGTGTACCTTTCCTTACAACCCAGCACATCACAGGGTACATGACCTGCTTCCTTTTGACCTGCTTCCTTTATGTTCACTGCATGAACAGGGAAGGGGGTTGGGGTACACGTGGGAGATAATTGTGTTTACTATGTACCTGGTATTAATACATCTATAGAGACAATTGGAATGACTATACTGGAGAAACAGCAAGAGAAGAACTGAAAAGGCTAAAACAAATACTTGGTTCTCTAAAAAATACTCCAAAGGATTTCTCATGTCTGACAAATTACATTTTAGTCTAATAGTAATAAGTGACCAAAACTAAGGTGATTTGATAAATATCATAAGGTATTTTACTGTGAAATTGATATCTATACGTATTGCTTATAAAGCTCAGTAATCTGTTCTTGAATTGAGAAATTACTGAGACAACATCAAAAGCTGTCATTTTTGTTTCTATGTTGTCGTTGTTATTGTTTGTGAGGTCAGAGCTTCTAAACTTTATGACTGTTTGAAAGGGGCCTATATAGACCTTGCCTGAATATTAAGTCATGTGAAATGATAAAAAGCTTTCTGATTTATTGGGTTAGACAAAGAAAAAATTGAGAAATTGAGCATCATTAAAATTAAAGACTTTTGTTATTAAAACTGTGCTTAGAATGAAAACAAAAGCCACAGGTTGGGAGAAAATTTTTTCAAAACATATTCAAAACATTTTCAAAACATATCAGATAAATTACTGGTATTTAAAGTATACAGAGAACTCGAAAATAAGAAAGAAAACAACTCATTTAAAAAATAGTCCAAAGGTCTAAATACAGCTGTCAAATGGGGATTTTGAAGTTACTAGTCATGTATCATTAGGGAACTGCAAGTCACAGCAACCGTGAGATATTATTACATGACTATTAAAATGACCAATATCCAAAAGTCTGATGATACCAAAAGCTGGCAAATGTGAGGAGAAACAGGAACTTTTATTCATTGCTTGTGAGAATGCAGAATAGTACAGCTACTTTGGCAGTCAGTTTGGCAGTTTCTTATAAAACTAAACATACTCCTACCACACAACCCAGCAATTACATTCCCGGTATTTACTTAAAGGATTTGAAAACTTACATGCACACAAAAGCCTTCTTCCCATGAATGTTACAGGAGCCTTATTCATGATCACTAAAATCGAAATGTCCTTCAGGAAGTGAATGGAAAAATAAACTGTGGTATATCCAGGCAATGGAATAGTATTCTGTCAAGCTACAGAAGACACACAGGAACCTTTAAATGCATATTGCCAAGTGAAAGAAGCCAGTCTGAAAAGTCTACATACCGTATGATTCAACTACATGACCTTCTGGAGAAAGCAAAACTATGGAGACAGTAAAGAGATCAGTGGCTATTAGGGATTTGGAGGAGATTTGCGCAGTCTAAACATGTCATGTGCCAACAATGACGTAAAGATATGTGAGATAAAGTATGACGAATTCTATTGACAAACACACGCAATGGCTTCCATTTAACTGAGAAGAAACCATATACCTAGCACAAGTCTTTTTCTGTGCATTAACTTTTTGTAATACAACTATATGAAGTTATAGCCTATTTTATATATGAATAAAAGCATTTCCAAAGGTTAAGAAAGGGCACAGTGAGAGTGAGAAGCACAGTCTGGGTAGGCAGGTCAATCTAGTTTTCTATCTGTGCTTTAAACTGCTATAACCATCAACTCAATCTACTAATTTATCTTCTACATAAATTAGTAGAGGAAACGATGAACGGATGGAGCAAGGAAGAATTTTAGGAGAGTGAATCCATTATTCTGTATGACACTGTAATGAGGATTATTTGTCATTACACATTTGACAAAACCTATAGAATTCATAAGACAAGGAGTAAACTCTAATACAAACTACATACTTTAGTCAATAGTAATGTACCAATATTGACTCATCAACTATAACAAATGTACCACACTATTGCAAGATGTTAAAAATCGGGGAAATTGGGGTAGAGGCTGAGGATGACGTGTGAATGCTTATTCACTTCTTTCTACAAACCTAAAATTGCTTTTAAAGAGTCAATAAAAATTAAAACAAGGCAGGGTTTTCATGCAATGGAAAAAAACACACAACTTTAGTAAGTGACTCATAATTATGCTTATGCCACTTTGCTAGATTACACTTCATTAATAAATATAGTTTCATTCTTTATGTTATAAAGCAGAATAAAGTCAGATATCTAGAGAAATTGATTTTAATGATTAGAGTAAAAGCATTTTCACCTCCAACGTCAGAATGAGTTCTTCAGAATCAGTCCATTTTATAGTTAAATCAATCATTGATTTTAAAAAAATATTGAGAAAAACTTTAACTTCACTTTTTCCATCAAACTCAATGTCATGACAGCATTGTCATTTCAATCTAGGATTAAAACCTATTTCTGGACCCAGTGGACTTACTGTGATAGATTCTGAAAATGTCAGACGTTAAAGTCCAGTCTTTGATCTGCTGTCCTCTGCAGTTATCAAAAGGTCAGTTTATCCTGCTTCTTTTCTCTCTTTTTCATATATCTTGCACTTCAGCTTAATATTAGTATTAAGCTAAATTTCTTATTTTATTTTGATTGATAAAGGAAAACAGATTGTTTCAATACAGTTACTGAGAATAAGCAGCAAAACGTACTTATAAAGTACACAAGAGAGCTATAAGATAAAAATTTGTTCAAAAAAAGATTTGGAAATTTTTATTGCATGAATGTTCAAATGGAAAGGAAAACTTTCTGGATTCTTTTTCCACCACACAGGAGTAGCAGCACTAAAGTAGTGAATAATGTCCGTTCAATTGGTAGTTTTCATGTATTTCTGATATCAGAAATGGACTGTTAGTAACTAGTTTTAAAAGCAGAGCATTTTTGTGCATGGCATTCCCCTGAATTCCAAAGCCCAAACTTAACTTAGGCTGATTTCTCTCTGCTGGGAGCCCCATTAATTTCTCATAGATAACATTTCATATATATGCGGCATTCTGATGATGTAAAGGAATTCACACCTTATGGGCCTACAAGCCAAATTTAATCAATGGCTTGCTTCATATGGCTGAGAGCTAAAAATTGTTTTGGCATTTTGGAAGTGTTTAAAGAAGGAGAAGGAAGGGGAGAAGAAGAATGAGTAGATGAAGGAGAGACAGAGACTACATATGGCCAGCAAAGCCTATAATATTTACTGTCTAGTTCTTTACACAAAGAACTTTTCCAATCTTGAACAAAACACACACATTTTCGTTATGCCAAAAAAGGACTACAATAAGTCTTCACTTAACATCATTGACAGGTGCTTGAAAACTGGTCATAGGTATATATATTTATGGTCACGTGATGTTTTGATACACGCATACGGAGGGATAAATTGGGGATGGTTAATTGGTACAAAAATACAGTCAGCGAAACCCATTTTACCATAGGTTGACATCAAAAGAGTTCAGCTTCTATGGCTTTTGGTAACTAAAACGTCAACAAACTTGTAAATAAAGATCAAAACACTTCTAATATTAAATGCTGAAATAAATTTCAGCTATTCATACGTTTAAGATTAATAAAAGCTAGTAAAATCATTATTTACCTACTTATTTCAGTTTAGGGTTGCAGTTGACCGCAGCCTATCCTGTCAGCTCAGGACGCAATGTGGGAACCAGCCCTGGACAGGGTGCCGTCGCATTGCAGGTGCACTCACACATACCCACAGTTACTCAGACTGGGACCACATAGACACGTCAATCAACCTCACATGCACAGCCTTGGGAAGTGAGAGGAAACTGGAGCATCCAGAGAATATCAATGCAGACATGGGGAGAATACATAAGCTCTACACAGACAGTGAACCCCAATTGGAATCAATTTGTTTTTTCTCATCAACATCATAATGAAATGACATTGAATGAAACGTCGTTATTCAAAGACCTGTTGTACTCAGTTCTAAACATTTCAGAATTAAGAGATCTACACACATCCTCTTCTATATAATGGAGTGGGTCTCTTAAAATTTCCTGGCAACATACTCTTAGCCTGCCTAGGAAACACTTTAGAATACAACTGCATTATAATAAATTTTCATATTCTATTCATATCTTCATATTTCTCCCTCTACTTATTAAGGTATAGTCTTGTATATGTAATCCTTCAGTTCCTGAACAAGGTGAACATATGATCTCATGATGTGTGTTTTAATTTCTTAACTTTGTTGAGATTTGGGAATGTGAGGATGATGGAAAGGAAAGAAAGGAATTCAGCAGCTATAAAAGAAATCTGACCTTTAATTTTTTTATTGAATTTGTTTCTTGTTTTATTTTTCCTTCCTTTGCACAAATGAGAACTTCTAGTTTTACAAAGGGTACCATCAACTTTAGGACAAAAATTTGTATTTGTGGCATAACACAAGTTGGAGACACAATGATTTAGAGATTGCATATCAATTTTATCAAATAAATGTGATAAAGTAGGTGATATGCACACACACACACATTTGTAGTGACAAAACCATTGACACAGATACCCAGATGGCACTTAATGTACTTTCAGCCTTAAATTCTTTCTCAAGGACAAGCCATTTGTTTGCAAATGATTTAGCATTCAAAAATGATTAAACACGGGAAAAAATGCATTGCACATAAAGTTCAGATTACAAGTGAATTAAAGTCACACTAATATAACTATAATTTATAATGAATTCAAATGGCTTTCAGAAGGGTCATCTGTGGAAGGTGAAGAGCAATCTGAATTTATTTTTCTGGTAACTGGTCACAGCAATGTTTTCTAGACTAGTGAGTGAGTGCTCATACAGCACCATGTGTGTTCAACAACACATAAAGTTGGATGACAAAATCTACTTTAGTGAGAAGGTAGCTATTTCCAGGGGCACCAATAGTAATGTCAGTTTTGAGTCTTGGGTTTGCTTTTGTTTGTTTACAAGGCGATGAAATGTTTAAGGAAAAAATAAATTCTACCAATCCATGTTGAGTGAACATTTCAATCCTTGTAAAGACCAAAGTCAGCTGCCACCATGCCATGCAAACCTTATAGTACATGACATGTTAAATCGGTAACCTCGAAAGGGACTTCTGAGAAGCTATGAGTAAAAGGCACATACAAAATGCCTCTGAGATGAATTCACAAATGAAATGGAAAAGGATAACTGTGTACATCCAAGAAGAATAGTAATTAACAGAAAACAAGAACACTTCTAAATTGAAAGAATCCCTAAAGTAAAAGAAGACCAAAGAAAAAGAAATAAAGATGAGAAGTGAAATGAGGCGGAAATGGTGAGCGACAAGGAGATACACTGAGAAAAAAAGTAGCTAAAGTTAGTGTGTTATTATTTCAGCAAAATTAAGTATATCAATACTGAGAAATATGACTTGAAATAGATTCAGTACCTCAAGCAGAAACATAAACAAATAACATCTGGGTTTTTCTTTTGATAACCAGTATTTTAAATACAAAAATCTAAAAATTTTGTCTTTGTGTAAGAGTTACACATTTATCATACCAATCAATAACAAAAAGGCGCTATAAATACTGTATGGAAATAAATGTCCTAACAGATGTTAACCAGACATCAGTCTTCACCGGTAAGGATTAGATTTGAAGGTGTTTGCAGATAATTAAAACTTGTTTTTATAACATAACTTAGCAGCTAAGTAGTATAATGAAAATGGGATATTCAAATTATAAGATATAAAATATTAAAGATAGAAGAACATGTTTATTTTTTCAATATAAATATTGTTACAGCTCAGAGAAACAGTATGAAATCTCAGGGCTCATGAAAGGCCACATTCTAGAGATAGTGATTGACAGGTATGGTAATTCCCCTACAGCGTGGTGCCTGTTGTCGTGGAGTAGCATGTCTCCTACAGGGTACTACCAGCAGGTTCATGTAGGAAGAGCCAATAGTCCATGTGAGAAACCCCGGAAGGCTAAAGATAGAAGGAAATATTTGTGCCACGTTGAAGAGCAAGTTCACCAGGTGAATTGGCATGTGGCTAGGGTACAACTTCCCATACATATATAAATAATGAAACACACAAAAAATTATCAGAAAAGTATTTTATTATTATTAGAGTCACGATTAGCACTCTCCTCATCAGGAGAGTTTTAGGTTTTTTTCTAGCCCTACTCTATACTTTTTAAACACAGTCTCCAAGTTTCAAAATAAAAGTTTCTTATTTTTAATTCAAATCTCAATTAAAATAAAACAAAAACCGAAAATGTAGAAGTTCCTTATTTTGACCATCTATATATCATACACAACAAAAAGACTGATAAAATTCCACTAAACACAACAGCTAGATCCGTATTCCCGTTACTGCTTAAGCCCATTCCAATAAGGATTTTATACCAAATCTGCCCTTGCCAAGGCTACCTGGGGCCTTCATTTTATTATTTGCAATGGACAATTTTAACTTCACATCCATGTTGGCTTCCTTACATCCTAGATGCACATACAGCCAGATTTTTTCCATCAGATGTGATTTGATCCTCCAAATTCGGAATGCCTTGATGACCTCCTCTTTATCTAAAGATCACTTTAAAAAGCCTGAAGTATTTGGCTCTTCCCTAAATCTTTGGCCAGATGTAATGTCATCCTCCCATTGGCTTTCTTTGTCCAAACTACATTAGCCTTATCTCAGATCTTCAAACAAGTTATATTTCCTGCCTAAGATCTTTCTATGAGTGAGTGAAAGGTGTGACGAAGATAGTTCCTCTTTGCCCCCAAAGGTTTCATTGATCACGCTGATAATGAATTTACTGTTATTTTAATCTCTTACTGTTATACTCAGGCTTAAATTCTCTACCCTACACACTTCAGTTGACATAATTTTAATTTCCACTGTGATGCTTCTCTCTCTTCTGTCAACACTCTCTCCTCACAGGGTTTCATCCAGATCAGGAGTCAGTAACATTTTTGACAAAGAGCCAGATAGTAAATATTGCAGGCTTTGTGTTGCCAAGAGGCAAATTTATGGAACTTTCCCTGCTGAAAAATTTCCCTGTATTTTACATTTTAGACTTATAAATGCCACACGTACTTATAACTCATGAGCCATACAAAAATAGGTGGCAGACCAGATCTGGCTCATGGGCTATAATAGTTTTCCAACCCCTCACCTAGATTCATGACTTTAGGCATGCTCTATAGGCTACGATGATCTAACTCACATCTCTAGCCAAGTCAACTTGTCAGTGCCTACTTGATGTCTCCACTTGGATTCTAACTAGCGTCTTAATTTAAGATTAAAAAATGTAAAATCAATCACACATACGCACCTACCCACACCTCTGTCACTTGCAAACTGCCTCATGTCATCAAGACTTTGCCATATCACTAAAAGTGACCATAATCCCCCATGTCCCTAAATCCAAATACCTTGATATAATTCTTGCTCAGTAAATTCAGTCATCTTCAAATCAACTTCCAATCTCAACTGATTTTCTCCAACTTTATTGCTACACTCATAATCCCAACTACCATCATCCTTCAACTGGACAGGTGCAATAGTCAGCTAAATGAACCCCCTTCCTTCACTAGTGTACCCTTCCACAATAGTACACCCTCCTAAGAGCTAACCTCATCGTATCACACATCCATCATACACTTTTCAATGTAGTTAATTTATATTCACATTTTGATATAAGATCTAGATTTGGTCCCTGAGAACACTCATGTAATCTCTCTCCATGCTCTTCCTTCATGGACATTCCAGCCAAACCGGCCTTCTTTTCTTTGTAAGAAACTATCAAGCTCTCTTTTTAAATTACAGAATCTTTATATCTGCCCTTCTTTCTGCTCAGAGCACCCCAGATCTTCAAAGTACCTTCCTCTTTGTCTTCACTCAACTCTCAAATGAAATATTACCTCCTCAGAGAGAAAAATGCTCTGAAATACCTACAGCCAGATCAGTGCCTTCCTCCTTGACAGTTTTACTCAGCCATGTTATCACATGTAATCTTCTTCGTAGTAGTGTACTTTATAGCCCTTCACACCATTGCTTTTTTTAGGTATTTGTATGTCTTCCTCCTCTTTCCCTCCTCACTACAGTATAGCCAATTGTGTCTTTGCCTTCTTCACTGCTATATCCCCTAGTGCCTGGTAGGCTTTCTATAAACAGCCATTTATTGACTTATTGACTACATGTATATGCTAATCCTTTTTACTAATTGTTGTTACACTATAAATTTCTCTTCTCCCTCTCTTCGCTTCCCTCTTCTCATGTCCCTTGATGCTTCCTACTCAATATTAACATGGACATCATTTTGTGTCTTCAGCATTTCTCTTTTCATTATATTATGATAGGTTAATTTTCCTAAGAAAACACTATTTTGACAAAAGCAAAGCATTAAAGTAAAGCAGCATAGGATCAATTTTTTCCTATTGAAAAGGAAACACCATCTTTCCGAGAAGACAATTCCACCAGGAAACAAAAAAAACACACACATTTCCGGTAAGTCCTAGTTCCCAAGACTTGAAGCCAGTATGTTTTTCCACTTTCAAATATCCTTGACTGTAGAGATAAAAGGTATCCACTTAGAGATATTAACTCATTACCACTGCCTAAATTTGGTTTCCAGAAACACAACTTAATATGACATCAATGGATGTGATAATCATTTGAAAGTAGCTTTATCAAAATCATCCAACAGAACAAGTTACTTTCCTAATTAGCATCCTCGGTTAAATACCTAAATCTGATGAATAATAAGTTATGCATTATGCTAAATTGCATTGGCTCACTATCTTAGAATGCTTTCAAACTAATTAAAAATGAGATATTCAGTGATGAGAAACATAAAAAGATAAAAACCTATTTCAATCAGTTTAAATTAGAATTTAACATTTCTTCAATACGCTCTTTTGTAGTCAATTGCAAGAGTAATAAAGCAAAATTATTGAGTCTATAATAGTGACCGTTCAAAATTCATAGTGAATTATTAAAAAGAAAACTAAGGTCCCTGCCAACTTTCCACCTCACTTCAAAGCATAGCCAAGGTCATTACAACAGCAAGTAAAAGACTCCACACAATTCCCACTTCTTCGCCTCTGTACTGTTACTTCTGGAATCTTCTACTGCTCCAAATTGTGTGTTTGCTCCAGACTCAGCAGTTCTCACCACCTTGTTCTTCCAATTGCCATCTTCTCTGTGCGGCCTTTCTTGACTACCCAGTTAAAAATTATCCTATCAAAATTATCTGATCCCCATCCAGGATTACTTTTCACCATCTAACTTACGATACTTTGCATATTTATGTGGCTCATTGTCTGTTATCTGTCTCCCTAAGTTAGAATGCGAGCTTCATGATGGCAGAGTTTTGGTCAATTTCCTTCACTCAATAATTCCTGACCCAAAGTAAACACTTCATAAGTATTTTTTGAATATACTAATATATAGTCCGAATTATCAAGGAACTTATAAATAAATAAAGACACAACCCAGCATATAGTGCAGCTTGAGAAATGTTGATAGTGTGGTACAGGAGGAGGTATGTAAACTATGAGAAGCAACAGTTAAATAAGAAGCAATCCAGAAAGACACACAGTGTGGGTGACATCTGAGTTAAAGGACAGAAGGTAAGAAGATAACCAGATGGAGAAAAGAGAGGAAGATCTTACAAACAAGCATCAGAAGTTACCATAAGAAAAGCAAGTACAAAATCATCAGAAGAAAAACAATTGCATCCCAGTTATTACCACAAACATAATTAACTATGAAAACCCAGAACAGTTCATGCTTTGATAATGCTAAAGTTGATACGTAGATTAAGATGTGATATAACAATCTGCAAATCTTAGTTTTCAGAAAACCTTTTTAGGCAAGATATGATGATTTAAGGAAGAAAAGTTGCTGATGGATGAGGCATGTTGTCCCTTAAAGACAAACACTATGAAGACTGCGTACAGCCTTTATAATGGAAAGGTGCCACGTTTTTTCTTTTTTAAGTCCTTGGAATCTCAGTTGGCAACTTTGAAATTCATGTGTAATTCATGAGCTTTTTAAAAGAAATGTAATAAGTAACACAAGTGATTCTAGAGCTTGTCTTTAGGCTGAGGTAGATATTGGCATTATAAATTGAAGTGCTAGAAAGGAACGATAAGAATTAAGAATAAGCAGTAATTTCTGCCAAGATCTGTGGCACCCAGTCTCACACATAAGGCTTTTTGGAATCTCTTGGTTTCCAAGGTTCAGGCTCTCATACTTTAGTTTGTACATAAAGGACTTAAGTTATTCTTAAAGCACAGTTTTAGCACTTCACACCAGGAGATGGTTATGAGACTGATCACAGGATAAAGTGAAATAGGATGTGTGCCTACTTGTAGAAGGAACCTCGTTCCTTTTGCCATTCTATTCCTACTTTTCTGGCAGGAAAGTCCTAGAAAAAATTTCATATACAGATTAATTTTAAACAATTTACATTATATTTTACTATTAATAGCTTCTAGAATATCTTAGCTTAGGCTGGCCCTGGTGGCTCACACTTGAAATCCCAGAATTTTGGGAGGCTGAAGTGGGCGGATCAACTGAAGTCAGGAGTTTGAGACTAGCCTAGCCAACATGGTCAAACCTAGTCTCTACTAAAAATCCAAAAATTAGCCGGGTGTGGTGATGCGTACCTGTAATCCCAGCTACACAGGAGGCTGAGGCAGGAGAACCATTGAGCCTGGGAGGTGGAGGCCGCAGTGAGCCAAGATTGTGTCACTGCACTCCAGCCTGGGCAACAGAGCAAGACTCTGTCTCACAAAAACAAAAAACAAACAAACAAAAAAAGAGTATCTTAGCTTATATATTTCTCACATCTGATCCTACCACTTTACTTCTTTTTTCCTGTTTATACCAATTATTTCTATTCCTCTTTACATATAGGCAGAAAGATAAGACTAAAATGTGTCATAGACAATGACATCTAGTAAATTGACGTATTCTTCATGTTTAATTCCACAACAGATTTCAAATACAACCAAAATCTCCAAATAAAATCTTAATTCTAAATTGAGTGCTTGTACAGTCTTCAAATATGTTCAAATAGAACATCAAAGCTCAATAAAAATAGTTATATCACTTGGGATGGTGTTTAAAATATTTTTTCCTAAATAAATTCAGCTTCAGAGGATGAGAAAACCTTCGTTAGGAGATGTTTTAAAGAACAAATTAAGTTAAATGTGAAGGAAATCATACTTTATTTTGTTGAATAGTAAGATTTTTTTGTTGCTATTGTGAATTAATGCCATCCAAATATTGAGTGATGTAATTCAATTTAGTAAAAGAAAAAAGTCTAAATTATCAACTTCTTTCCTTATAAAAATGAAATATGCTATAACTTGCATTTTTTCCATGGCAATGACCCTGATGATCAGAGAGGTTAAAACCTAAAAACATTTAAAATCATCTAATCTAAATTATAAAAAAGAAATCCCTTTCTTCAGAAAAAATAATTTTTTAAGGAAGCACTCATAAACAAATCTCTACTAGTAGATATACAGCATACACATCTCTTACTATCTCCCATGCAGACTGCATAAAAAGGCGTGCTGGCTACTTTTAAGAAAACAACATTCAGATGTCTGGAAAGTATCTGAAATGCATGATTAATCTACACAGATAATTTTCTCAAGAAACCAAATTTTGAAGACAAGTAATTCAAAAGTCTATTGTCTATAAAGTAAATCCGCTGGTATACTTAAACTGCTGTAATCCTTTCTCTGTTTACCTTATAGTGTGCACCTCTCAAGCTATGGGAATGCATGTCTTCTCTAAGAAGAGCTGACTTCTTTTGTAGGAAAAAGCTGTTGGAAATGACTGTTAGGATTTCAAATGTTTGGGAGTGTGTATTCATGTGGGTTTTACGTGTTGAATATTTGCATTTGTAATTTTAAGATGCTTAAATCAAAAACTAAAATGACCTATGCAACATAATTCTGCCATAGGATAAATTAAATTCAATTAAATGTTCCCATACAAATTATTATCTACCACAATGTAAAAATATTTATATATCACAAAGATGTAAGAAACACTGACTTCTATTATACAGCAGAGTTCAATTTCACTACTACTTAGCTTGATGATATTTTAAGGTCATGTCTCTTGGAATACACATTCAATATTCATTGCCAAACGTCTGAGCTCACCTCTCTTGAAGCAATATTCAATTATCAAAGGAAAATAATTTACCAAGCAACCTCACAAAACACAAACTCTAGGTAGCATCAAGGTTTTTCAAAGTGATTATCCCTTACTGGTCGAGATCCTAAGATATTAAAACTCATAGATCACATGATCTGAGATTTTCTAATTGAAAAGCTGTAGCTGTAAACCTTTCATTCAAAGTCGGATACTACTTTCAGCTGTCAAAAGAATTATGCAATCACTTAAACTTCTGGAATGAAAGAGAAAATGAAGGGAACAATAAAAGTAACTGAAATGCACTGAGAAATGAACATAAGGAACCAAATGGAGGCAAAGACAGAGAGAGAGAGAGAGAGGGCTGTTTATCTAACCTTCCCTTCTTGAGTGGGTTTTCTCTGATATCTCTAGAGAACAATTGGATGTGTAACAATGAAATACAAAACACAAGATACTGTCTTCGTATAATTACTTGTAATGATTCCAAGATGGCATAATTTGAGAACTTGCTAAATAGGACAACAAAGTGATCTGCTTTTCCAAAATTTTGCCCCTTAGCTTATATATTATTTCATGGTGAAGATCAATAAAACTGAAAATTGGAATTGCCAGATATTATCAGATTTTATTTTTTGAATGCTTAACAGCTGACCCAAAATCTGGTCATAAAAATGGAAGTTAAATTAAATTGTCCTCAAAATTTAAGTTTGCTACATTTGTAAGAACCACTTGCTTCTTCAAAATCTCAAACTTTCTCATATCTAGCAGCAAATTGAAATTAGGAATTTAAGCATGTAAATTCATCATGGAAACCAAATTGATTAAAATTTTCTGTGTATTCATGATAATGTTTAAAATTTTTGCTACATTTAAACCCTAAGTTAGTTACAAAAACCCTAAAATTATGCTTGTTTAAAAACTTGGGCTAACTTGCTTTTGAAAACATACTGACATATTCGTTCCATTCTTCTTATAATTATTTTTTTGTCACTCCCAAGCAGCACACCATTGTATATATCCCCAAAACGGCACTTCTTTGTTAAAGCCATTAGGACAGAAATATTTTTGAGCCAGATGCAATGGCTCATGCCTGTAATGTCAGTACTTTGGGAGGCCTAGGTTAGAGGACTGCTTGAGGATAGGAGTTTGTGACCTGCCTGGGCAACATAGCAAGACCCAGTCTTTACAAATGAAATGAAAATAAAATATAAAATAAACTGGCTGGACAAAGTAGTGCACACCTGTGGTCATAGCTACCAGGAGGCTGAGATGAGAGGACCATATGAACCCAGGAGTTTGGGGCTGAGAATGAGCTATGACTGCACCACTGCACTTCAGCCAGAACTATGGGTTGGTGAGTTAGAAATAAGTTCTCAGTTCTGAATATAATAACTGCTCCTGGCACTCCCCAGAATGAGCTGG
The DNA here is from genome assembly GCF_028878055.3 of Symphalangus syndactylus. Classification (NCBI taxonomy): domain Eukaryota; kingdom Metazoa; phylum Chordata; class Mammalia; order Primates; family Hylobatidae; genus Symphalangus; species Symphalangus syndactylus. The sequence goes on along the minus strand of NC_072423.2, from coordinate 2,371,567 downwards.
GTTTTCTTTTGCCTCTCTATAGTCCCTCTTCCTCAGGAAATACCCCCATGGTTCTGCCCGCTGTGCTATTAATTACACCAATGCTTATTATATGTCAGTTCAGTTTTATCTAGATTCTCCCAAAGTCAGTGCTGAACTTAGTTGTTTGAAAATGTATATATTGTAATAGTTACCAAAAAGACCAAATACAGCTAGATATTTATGCTATTTGTTTTATTTCCATCGTAGGTATATTTCCTTTTAAAATTCATATATATCTTTCTCTAAGGATTGTCTCCGTTTTCAGATGTTAAGCACTTTCTCATGCACACACCACCTAAGCAGCAAAGACAGAGTCCACGTCAGGGAATGTCACATTCAGGATAAGTACCTATTATTCTGTAACTCAGAAGTAGGAAAATGGATGTCCTCAAGCAGATGCTTTTCTTGACAGATACAAAAATTTGACAAGGATCACTGACTGACTTCCAACCCACCATTCATCACTTTTATCTTATTTTGACCCTAAGGGTCCCAGAGGGATAATGGCACTACATTCCTATTTAGAATTCAGATTTCAGATTGCATTTCTTATATCATTGTTTATAAGTAGTGGTTGCACACAGTCGCGATAATACTATGACATTAATCTACATTCCTCGTTAAATCGATTTTTGTCTTCCGTTTTTGAGCTTAGCTACAATTTCTCACACGGTTTCTCTAGGAAGATTCCTCAATGACTGAAACATTTAGAACATGGTCGATTCATAAATACGACACTGGGATTCCCCAATGACTGAAACATTTTGAACATGGTCCATTCATAAATACGACACTGGGATTCCCCAATGACTGAAACATTTAGAACATGGTCCACTCATAAATACGACACTGGGATTCCCCAATGACTGAAACATTTAGAACATGGTCCATTCATAAATACGACACTGGGATTCCCCAATGACTGAAACTTTTAGAACATGGTCCATTCATAAATATGACATTGGGATTCCCCAATGACTGAAACATTTAGAACATGGTCCATTCATAAATATGACATTGGGATTCCCCAATGATTGAAAAATTTAGAACATGGTCTATTCATAAATATGAAGAGCTTGTGTAGAAAGTATAATTTACTTATCCTATTATGCTTAAGAAATTATGTGAAATAATGTGAAAATAATCTTAAAACATTTGCATGCATATTTGCTGCAAGAGTCATCTTTCATTGATACTTAATCATAATCATGGACATGGTGGGTCCCAATAACCAATATTTAATGCAAGACTGTAAATTTAATAGAGAGAAAACCTTATTTATAAATTTTCATGTGTTCTTTTCTTGACAATAAGGAGCTGTGAGATTTGTATTTTAAAAGATACTTAGTAATAAAAACTTTAATTTTTAAAACTTTTATTTTTAAATTCTGCTTAATTGCATAAAAGTTAAAAGGTAATATTTAATATTTAATGAGGCTTATTGAGCTAAATGATGATATGCAGCTTGGGTTATACTTGCAATTATAAGATTTGCTCATTATACCTAAGCAATCTCCTTCACTCAATCTAGCTACCACTAAGGAAGCAAAATTCCCTGAATCATAGTATCAAAGCATTCCATTATGTTTTCTATTAAGTTGTTTTGTTCTTTGAATCATTGTCTATTTTAATTTATCCTTTTAGAAAGAAAACAAATTACTTAACTTGCATTTCCCACTAGAAGCTTCACTACAGCTAGACTTGGAATTGATTTCAGGCCATTTTTTAATAAATGATGGTCCCTAGTGAAAGATAGAATACTTGAGCCATCAATATTGAGTAAATAAAAGGGTTTGGGTAAATAAGAGAGAAGATACCTATTTTTCTCAAATATTTTAAATATCTAATAACCTATTCCTCATCTAAAACAAGCCACAATTACTGGAAATGATGGTCAGAGGAAGGTATTAGCAACCCTGTGTAATACTACATGTCATGTTGGATCACTATTACAGAGAAACAGTTGTCATGCTGCATTTTAGTAATTCTACACATCACCAGAGAAATAGACAACTCTTATAGCCAAAGAAATCCAACGTAGCTACTGTCTACATATTCTTGTTTTAGACCTTTGGTGAAAAAAACTACTATGTGTATTGAATATATTTTACATTAGTTTTATCACAAAAGAAAAATGAGAATTCTATTAGATGCAAATACAAATTCTGAATGACAGGAAAGAAAAATTAAAATCAAAGCTGATCTTAATTAACAAAATGTATTATCTGCTTACATGTATATACAACTGTTCATATACAAAGGCACAGATGCATTTGTGGTTTTGAAAAAATATCTATTTCATTTCAAATCTTCATTGAACAATATTACATATGGCAAGAAAACTGATCCTTTTGAAGGATCTTTTAAAAAGTGTTAAACTTTATTAGATACTCCAAACTAGCAAAGCTCAACTTCATCACAATTATATAATAACACTGCACACTTTCAATTTCATCTGGAGAAATATATCTATCCCTTGAAATAACTCTGTAAACTTCCTGCTCACAGATTTCATTTCAAGCCTTGAAAATGCAGAAAATCAATGCTGAATATACTTGCCCCGAAAGGAAAAGAAAATTTCAGGGGTGTCAGGATGTTTTATCACATAAAGTACAGAATTGCAATTTGTATATGAGCAGGCAACACACCTCCAAAAATAATACAATACTTATCACAAAATACATTCACAGATACTAGATTTGGCACAAACCACTCCATACAGCTATTGATGAAATCAGTATTGAAAGCCTTATTCCAAAATCTATGGCCCTTTTCTACTCTCCAACTGACATTTCAGGATGCCACAACCTTGCAGCTCCACTCTCTCATTAATTTCCCCTAAATACCCTTGGCAGAAGAACGAGAAACGTCACATTTTTCATTTAATTTCTAAAGAACATCACATCCTTTAAGAATAGGTTCTTGAAATTTTAAAATGTTAAACATAAAAACCCTAAAGAGACAAACATCCAAAAACATAAAAACCCTAAACAGACAAACGTCCAAAAACTTTTCTTCAAAATCACAACAACTTTATATGCTACGTGTTCCTGTAAAATACCACATACACAAACTCACAGGCACACCCACCCACCCAAAACCCACACACTCGAATTTATATGGCCTCGTAATACCTCACATATATATACATGTCACCAAATGCAACAGAGACACACGCATATATATGGCCTCATAATACCTCACATATATATACATATCATCAATTACAACAGAGAAAAGCCAATTTCAGAAACATGGCTTCAATTTTGATGCATTTACTCACACTTAATTCTATTTCAATTTAACTGCAGAGATATTACAATACCCTGTAACAAAAACCTGACGGAAGATTGTAACAAATTGCTTAAACATCAAACCAAACACTAAACATAATTTCATCACAAAGTGAAATTCGCATCCAACTCGCAAAGAATTAGAAAATCCTTGCACTTACCTTGGCCTTGTCCATTCCCCAGATGACCCCAAAACACCACCGTCATCATCAACAGCCCCGGAGCCCACGTCCACATCCTTCTAGTGACACGCTCGTGTCTTCTGGCCATTGCATCTTAAACTCTGCATATTCAGTGGGGTGGATGTGAAAGTACAATAAATTACATTCTTAGAGAAATACACTACGACTCAAATCCCATATCTAATATGCACTGTGCATTTCTGAATTATCCTGCCTACAAGGAGGTACATTTGAAAATCATGCTTCCCTTTAGGGTTGTCATATTGATGATTAATACGAAAGCTCATTCATTTTTAATCTTTAAGCATTCATCTGAATTCCATTTTTAATATCATTTTCCAAAACAGGCCACTTAACCTATGAATGTTAAAAAGTACTCCCGATATACATATTGGAGTTCAGTCAAGCAAAAGCATGGTGTATGGACACTACTTAAGTATAACTTGATATTTAGGCAAATTGATGAATTTAACATACCATGTAATCTCTACATATATACAAAAGGACTTTTCAACACATTTATGTAAGTTTTGCATAAATACCCTTGAAAATATTCTCAAGTTTTAAGTGGTATTCTAATTATGTCAGTAATTTTAACTGAATAAAGAGATGCATCATGTGCAAAAACTAATCTTGTTTACTTAAAATTGAGAGTAAAATTAATTATAGAAGGTACAAAACACTTGTAATTTTGATTTCAGATATATGACCCACAGGAACCTTCATATATACAAATATTATACACATATATGACAATGTATATTTGAATGTTCATTTTGAAACTGCTTTTCATACTGATACATGAAAATACTTAAATGTCCACCAAAGCAAGGTTATTTATTCATACATTTGAATGATATACAGTAGCTCAAAAGAATAAACTTGAGTTGCATGTACTAATATGGATAAGTGTCCAAAATGAATAGTGAAGCAAAACTAGCAAATTTAATAATGATAAGTTCAAAATTACACCTTTCATATGTAAACATGTGCAATAGTTAAAACTATAAATTTTATGTTGCATAAATATATAATACAGTATAATAACGCATAAGAATGAGAAACACCTTCAAGACTAAAGTTAGGAAATTACAAGACTACAATTTAAATGGTTAGTAGGTGGAATTTTAAATCAGAGGTTACTCCTAAATCCCAATTTTTCCACAGTTGACAAAATAACGGAGTTAAGAAAAATAAACTTAATGATTTCCAGAATGAATGCTTTATTCAAAATGCTACGTAATTACAATTCTAATAAACTTGCAAGGGAATCCAGTCACCCAGAAATTTTTTATGCCTTTCTCCTACATCACGAAAGGGGAAGATTTAATTACCAACTTTGCATTACTTAACGTCAGACTCATAGTATCAGAGCTAAAGAGAAATTTAAGAAACACCTAACTCAACCTCTCCATTTTAAATGACCAAATGAGTTGAGAAGGTTACAATGACATTTCTAAGTTCATATGTAAAAACAGAATTTTGATGACAATGACAGTTTAAGTACTAATAAACACTCCTGGAAAAGTTACTGTAATCCAGGTTATTTTACTGTGCTAAATGCCTTACATTCTTTACCCAATTCAGTTTTCACAGAAATCCTATGAACAAAGCACTTCCAAAATTTACCACTTCACAGCTAAGAAAACAAGGCTTAGAGAAATGCTACACGATCCCCTAGTCATGAGGTTAGTAGGTACCACTGTGGAGACTGAGGCAAAACAGGACGATTTCAAAGCCTATGCTCTGAACAAGTAAACACTAAGCAGGAATTTAGTTCTAGATCTCCCAGTTGTAGTCCAATAATCAGCCAAAAAATGGTGCTGAGAAGAGGGGAAAGAAAGATGTCTTGTATATGGAGCCTCATGTATTTGATCCCAAATACATCTTCATATTGAAAATCATTAGAGCACAAGGCAAAAGAATTATTAGTTTGTTTCTAAAATCATCAACCTTTCCCAAGTTGAACATACAAATATATTTTATCATATATATACTATATGTGTGTATAGCGTGTGTTTATCTAAGTATTCCTGTGGTTTATATATCTGGATGTGGAATTACAAGTGTTTTGTGGTTTATTATTTATTTATTATTATACTTTGAGTTTTGGGGTACATGTGCACAATGTGCAGGTTTGTTACATATGTATCCATGTGCCATGTTGATGTGCTGCACCCATTAACTCGTCATATAGCATTAGGTGTATCTCCTAATGCTGTCCCTGCCCCCTCCCCCCACCCCACCACAGTCCCCAGAGTGTGATGTTCCCCTTCCTGTGTCCACGTGTTCTCATTGTCTCCCTCTGTTGCTCTGGCTGGAGTCAGTGGTGTGATCATAGCTCACTGCAGACTCCAAGTCCTAGGCTCAAGCGATACTTTTGCCTCGGCCTCTCAAGTAGCTCGGACTACAGGCACGCACCACCATCCCCGGCTAATTTTTTTACAGAGATGGGTCCCACCGTGTTGCTTGACTGGTCTCAGCCTCCTTAAGTCAAGGGATCCTCCCACCTGGACTTCCGAAAGCACTGAGATTACAGGTGTCAGCCACCGTGCGTTTTTTGATTTCTTCAATTAATTTTACTTATACACTTGATTACACAAGATTAATTTTGTGTACATAATGAATCTCTTTTGAGGTTTAAGTTACTGATTAATTAGAGTACCACTTAACAAGCGTGTCATCCCAGCACTTTGGGAGGCTGAAGTGGGCGGCTCACCTGAGGTCAGGCATGAGCCACCGTGCCCGGCTTACACACATTCTTTTCACTCCTGCTTGCAGATCTCTGTTCCCTTCTAATTCCAGTGGAACCACTTTCACTTAGTATCAAAATATCCAGATCCACTCATCAAAGTGTAAATAATCCTCCAGCAAATTACCTTTGCAAATCTATTTTTATGTAATATTTCCTTAACTTCTTCTTACCTACATCCAGTAGTCATTTTACAAGGCAGAATTTTTTCTATTTTATATAGAACTGAGGCAGTATTTGAAAAAAATCTCAAAACACTCTTCAGGAAGGACTGGCATCTAAAACACCAGTTCCAATATATATTTCAGTAACATTTTAAAGGACAGATGCTTTTCAAAATGTTATTATAATTTAAAAAAATGTAACCTTCCTCTCTGAGTTCATGTTTATGGAAAACTAATATTTCATAAATGCCAAGTTACTATGATGTATTATCTAAATGCTGCCCCTGCCATTCTATAAATACAAAAATCATAACCTTCTAACTAACTTTGGTATTAGTCAACAACTGTGCTGATGAAAAGTAAAATCAATTCATTTAAAATAATTTTCCATGAACAAAATCAAGTAACTTGTAAGTAGTATGGTAGATGAACCAAAAAATAAAGTAACATTAACCAGAAAGACATGCCATGGACTTCTCTAATCTTTTTTTGGAACACCCTTTTCATGCATATGAAAATAAAAATTAAATATAAAATACCTACTTTATGTATGTACTTTTACTTGTGTCTATTGTTCTTTAAAGATTAAAATAACTCCTAAAGCCTGGATAGCTGAGCCCATTGTGCTCTTCTGCCCATAAAATAGATCGGATGTGCAGTGAAAGAGGTAAAACTTAGGCTTTCAGGTTAGTTATGACGATGGAAACACAATTCTATTCAATAGTGTTCATCTTGGTCTTTCAAATGTTTAAGGTCACAAGGCAAAAGAGAACAGACTTTAAGAATGTTCGTGTATTACTTCTCGTCTTACCCAATAGCTACATTAGTTCAATTAGGCCAGTGTTTTGGAGTAAACAGCACTGTGAAATGTGTCGTGGAGTCCGGAGGCTCCACCACCTACCTCCATGTAGTTGTTCTGTCCGATGGAGCCTAGAGTAATACCTTAGGAGATGCATTACATCTACAGGTACCAACCAGGAAGGGTAGTCTTGAATTAAATGGCTTTAGAACACGTTATAAGAGCAAATCGAAGCTTCTAGGTATTAGAACCACCTCAATCACAGAGCGTCTCTGGGTTCTATCTGTGGCCAGCATCAAGTATCTGTCTGCCCTCCCCGAATGCTTTCTCTCATCATGTGGATCTTCTAGATGGTCTTATTCTTCCCCAGCCAGCCAACTTGATCAACAAGCCTAGGTATATTAGATATGTATAAAGTTGGTTCTTAAATAAAGTCCATTTCTGTATCTAGGTAAGTAATGTCTTCAGACTTACAATTTCATTGATATCTAGAAAGAGTGACTCTAGTTAGCTTCTAGTGTCAGTTTTTCTAGCAGCTTCTTTAAAAACAAAAATCCTCTCTGGAACAAAGCTTCCTTGCAAGTATTGCTGTTGGCAATAGTCCTCTTTACTGAAATGCTTATCCGGTGAAACTTGCGCTGTGCCAGTGAGCCTGCAGGTTGATGGTCCTTTTGTTCAACTTCTCCATTATAAAGCAACCTCTCTGATCACCCTTTTAAAACTAAAGACCAAAGAATCAAATGAGATCAGGAAGTGACCAGAGCTCACAGGTCATCAACTCCTCTTCTTAGCATATTATAGCACACAGTCTAAGCCCGAAAAACACAGCAGAACCCATTACAGCTCTCGAGTTCCAGTTATTAACATTGATTTTTTCCAATGGGAAATTTTCATTAGAAGCTATCACAGGACTCACATTCAGTAATAACTTAGATTAGGATACATACTGGAGCCTTTGTCCTTAGAGTAGGTGCCACTGAGTCACTATTAAAAGGAGTCTTTTTGATCTTAGTAAATTCTCACAGGGCTTATCTCAGTCTAAACTGTAACTGGCCTTTACTAGTGATGTCATGTGTAGTTCAAATTAATATTGTAATGTATATAAATTGTATATATAGGTATAATACATGCATGTATTTACAATTATTTATTTTATTTTATTTTTTAATAAGATAAAAGTTAGAGGTTAAAATATGACTCTAGGCCATTGTGCTTTAGAATGAAGAGCACAGACATGGGTTGGAAATGTAAATTTTGGCCCAATTTAATTTCTGTGACAAATTCATTAATGTCTTCAAGGTTCAGGCTCTATGTATGAGACAAATGAAAACAGCTCTAAGATTCCTGAAAACCCTAAAATATTAAAATTCCACTCTGCCATTAGTTCAGATAAATCATTTGCCAATTTGCCCCACAAGAACCAGGCATCTTTAAATGGTAACTTAACATGCACTTCTCTCTCCCAAAGTGTGGTGCATAAACGTTCTGCTTCTCAATAACACAGGATGCCTGCTAAAATGTGCTGTCAGGGGGATTAGTAAGGAAATGTTGTATCAAAACTTCTGCAGATGTGGCCCTGAAATACACATTGTAATAAATCCTCCAGGCCTCTCAAGTTAGGAATAACTGGTTTATAAAATTGTACTTACTTAAAAATTATAGATAAACAGATTTCACCGTAACCCATTCTTTCTGCTCTGAATGAAATAAGGCTCTATATTCAGACTGAATTTTCAGTGAAAAACAACTTAAAATAGTGACAAATCATCTATAAGTTTAAATGAATATAACTAGGAGACCTGAAAACTCAGGTTTAGCAGTCATCTTCCAACAGTTTGAGAGCCCACAGGAGCCACAGAGCCCTCATGTCTCTCCAGAGAAGCAGGGTGATTCTTCCCCCTAAACACCATGCAATTCTTGAAGTGAGTGAAAGCATCCCTGCTCACACTGATACCCTCTCAAGTGAACTCAAAGTTAAGCCATCTCCAGCCAGACCAGATATCCTGGCCCATATCTCATTCATTAATATATGTTGAGAAGCCTTTGTTTCTTGGAAACTACATGAAGTGAATAGGCTGTGGACTCCACTGGACATAGTGGTCTATATTTAACCAATTCCCTTCACACATATGTATCAGATGCTCTCTTAGTTACGGAGCTGCAGTGGTGAATAAGAAAGCCACAGTCCTGTACTCCCAGGGTTTCAATTCTGAAGACGAAGACAGGCACAGAAACCCAACTGAGCAAAGAGAAGAGATTATTACAAAATGTGTTCACATGCAAAGTGAAGCAAGGGACTGAATATACAACAAGGGTTTTGGGGCGAACATTAGATACAATCTTAATTCACATTATATAAGATTCATACATATAATTTTTATATATAGATATATTAATTTGGGCCGGGCGTGGTGGCTTATGCCTGTAATCCCAGCATTTTGGGAGGCCAAGGCGGATGGATCACTTCAGTCCAGGAGTTTCAGACCAGTCTGATCAACATGGCAAAACCCCATCTCTACTAAAAATAAAAAAGTTAGCCGGGTGTAGTGGTGTGCGCTTGTAGTCCCAGCTACTCAGGAGGCTGAGAAAGGAAAACTGCTTGAACCCAGGAGGCAGAGGTTTCAGTGAGCCAAGATTGTGCCACTGCACTCCAGCCTGGGTGACACAGCAAGACCCTGTCTCAAAAGAAAAAGAAAAAAAGAAATATTAATTTGGATTATACAGATTCTAACCACTTCTTTCAAGTGAGAATATTTAAGGTAAGACCTGAGAATAAAAAGAGTTAGCTTTTCATACACTACAGAAAGATTCGTCTTTTAGGAAAAACCCCCAGTGTTCATGGACCCTAATATATGAGCAAGATCTTGGCATGTAGAAGAAACCTGTGAATTGGATGAAATGAAAAACTGAAAAGTAGGAATCTGGATGAAGTACAGAAGGGAGAAAGACTAATGTGAGACGTGGCTGAAAGAGAAGGATATGTGAAACAGTACAGGTCTTCATTAGTAATGATGAGGAACATAAATCTTAGTCCAAGTACACCAGAAAAGTGGGAGAGTTGGAAACTGAAAGACATGTTAAGAGATCACTTTGGTTTCTCTGTAGCTAACAGGGTGTAGGAGATTAAGAATTAAAGTAGGTTGACTAAGGATGACCTAAGAAAATAAGCGTAGGTAAGAAAATATGTGGCTCTGGCTAGGCTGGGGACATTGGAAATCAAAAGAGGTGGAGGAAATTACAGATGTATTTGGAACCAAAATATTTTTTAAATGAATGTTGAATTGGATATTGTCAGAATATTGAGGAAGGGCCAAAAATGACTTATAAGCGTCTAGCATGGCTGGCAGTGCCACTTACTGACATGTGGGAAACCAGGACATGTTACCTCTGAATTATTCGAGTGCTATTGTCATGTAAATCATCAACTCCCAGAATAAAGGTCTGGGCCAAACTCTAAGACTGGAAATTATGAGCTGTTTAGTAGTGTTTAGAGCTTAGAGAGAGTATGTGTGTGGAGAGAAAAGAAGAGCAATTAGGACAGAACCCTTAGAAACATCAATATTTAAAATTTGGGAAGAGAAACAGAAACAAATAAATTGTGGGAAAATGAAGCTCAGGGTAGTTGCAAGGGAATGCTAAAAATGAACTATGGCATTTGAGGAGGAAAACGTGGAAACTGAAAGCAAGAGAGTACGGATGGATCGTGAGGGAGCAGCAGCAGCTGTGTCCTAAGAAGAGTCTCAGTGAAAATGAAGGGTTGTAGGAATGAGGACATCTGGGCCAACGAGCTGGCAAGGAGTGATGTCCAGGAGGCAGAATATTTGCATCTAGATCCTGGTGGTATATACCCTTATAGAAAATGTTTCAGATTTGATGACAATAAAGTGGAGGAAAGAAAAAAATAATGGAAATAAAGATGTCAAAAAACGGGGAACCGAGGTTTGTACTGGTGCTTTCACGTGAAAGCTGAGCCACTAAAATGATGGCTGAACTTGCCTGAAGATGATATTGAGCAAAAGATCTACAGCCTTAAATAAATGGCAAGAGGCCAGGTGCAGTGGATCATGCCTGTAATCCCAGCACTTTGGGGGGCTGAGGCAGGCATATCACCTTAGGTCAGGAGTTCGAGACCAGCCTGGCCAACATGGCGAAACCCCGTCTCTACCAAAAATACAAAAATTAGCTGGGTGTGGTGGTATGCACCTGTAATCCCAGTTACTCAGGAACCTGAGGCAGGAGAATCACTTGAAACCGGGAGGAGGAGGTTGCAGTGAGCCGAGATCACACCATTACACTCCAGCATGGGTGACAGAGCAAGACTCCATCTCAAAAAAAAAAAAAAAATAAGACCAGAGTGCCCAGGAGGGAGGTCTGTTGATGATGGTAATACCAAAGGGGCATGGCCGATATTTCCAAGGGGTTTGAGTTTCAAAGGAACAGTCTAATTTGCAAGGAGCGGAGAAATTAACAGTCTAGAAGTTGTAACGGGAACCAAGAACAACCACCTCGGCTTCCAGCCATAGGTATGTGGAGGGTGAGAAAAAGACCTGTCTCAATTTATGAAAGCTAGAGGAAAAACTGCACTTTAGTATCAACCAACTTTTGTTTTAAGATAATTACAAACCAATATGGAACTTAGCAAGAGTCAATTTTGACAGTTTCCTGCAGCTTAGTAAATTCTGCACAAAATTAAGATTTAACACAAAAGTAGAGAAAAATTTTAATGGCATAGCACATTTCTTCACAATTCCTTAAACCAAATAATTCCCTGTTCTTCTAACTCTCACCTTACACTATCAACTAGGCTTCTTATTCAATGAACGGTTTAAGTCTACTAAGACACACACACACACACACACACACGTCTTATCCAGCTGCAGATCTCATTTTTGAAGGTACATTGAAAGTACATAGATCATTCTATAATCATCAACTATGAAGATTGTGAGCAACTGGAACAAGTATTCTTGGAAAAGAAGTTTCCTGTGTATAAGAAAAAAAAGAGTCCAACTCTGGGAACTGACTTGGCTGAGTCATCATTATATGCCACTGGCAAGAAATCAAGAAGTAACTCAGGACTGATAAACTTTGTTAAAGGAAATGGAAACAGCCTATCTGTGAGGCTTAATTCTTGATAATCTGGCCAAGATATAGCATCTGGATAAGAGTTCACTGACTCAACTAAATTTTGTGAAGGTGAAGTACTTGTTAAAATGAAAGATCTATTTAGAGAGAAATAAGTAGACATAATGTCTGCACTATGGATAGGTGTATACCTGTTTTTTGCAAAAACAGTTTGTATCTTTGAAATGCTGGTTTGCCCTGGACAGAGCTAACTTAAATAGAGACCAGGCGCGGTGGTTCATGCCTGTAATCCCAGCACTTTGGGAGGCCGAGGAGGGTGGATCATGAGGTCAGGAGATCGAGACCATCCTGGCTAACACGGTGAAACCCCGTCTGTACTAAAAATGCAAAAAATTAGCCGGGCATGGTGGCGGGCACCTGTAGTCCCAGCTACTCTGGAGGCTGAGGCAGGAGAATGGTGTGAACCCGGGAGGCGGAGCTTGCAGTGAGCCGACATCGCGCCACTGCACTCCAGCTGGGTGACAGAGAGAAACTCCGTCCCCAAAATATATATATATAGTTTTTTTATATATATATGTATATATACCCAAAGGATTATAAGTCATGCTGCTATAAAGACACATGCACACGTATGTTTATTGTGGCACTATTCACAATAGCAAAGACTTGGAACCAACCCAAACGTCCAACGATGATAGACTGGATTAAGAAAATGTGGCTGGATACATATGTAACAAACCTGCACATTGTGCATATGTACCCTAAAACCTAAAGTATAATAAAAAAAAGAAAAAAAAAAGAAAATGTGGCACATATACACCATGGAATACTATGCAGCCATAAAAAAGGATGAGTTCATGTCCTTTGTAGACACATGGATGAAGCTGGAAACCATAATTCTCAGCAAACTATCACAAGGACAAAAAAAACCAAACGCTGCATGTTCTCACTCATAGGTGTGAATTGAACAATGAGAACACATGGACCCAGGAAGGGGAACATCACACTCCAGGGCCTGTCATGGGGTGGGGTGAGGGGGAGGGACAGCATTTGGAGATATACCTAATGTAAATGATGAGTTACTGGGTGCAGCACACCAACATGGCACATGTATACATATGTAACAAACCTGCACGTTGTGCACATGTGTCCTAGAACTTAAAGTATATATATATATATATATATATATATATATATATATATATATAAATATAAAGAGAAAACCATTAAAGAAAGGCTATAATACACAGGAACACACAGACATACATACACCTGTGTGTCTATATCTTCAGTTATCACACTTTTTCTATACAGACTCCACACGAGACAAACATGTTACATTTTATGAGAAACTATAAGTGGAAAGAGGAGAATTTGTGAAATCAATATAGAATGTTCCTTGTTTAGCATAATTCTAACTGTTTCTCATTAGAGGTCTGAGTATCAATCTGTATTATATGTGGCCATGCTGGCATTTGGGAAATTCCACAAGAAACTTTTTAAATATGAATTTGGAAAAGGGAAAAGGATTTTTAAAGTGTCTTTTTTTGTTCTGCATTCTATGTGGAACATCTATTTTGTGCTAACTGCTCGTGTTAGCTTGTGATTGCCTGTGACTATGTGGAAGATATACTTTACGTGACTATGTGAGCAATAGTCTTAAAGTTAAGAAATCTAAAATTTGGTTGGTTTAGTTGCTAATTAGGTAAATTACCTTGTAATGGTTACTTAACCTCTCAAAGATTAATTATCTTCAGTGGTACATTGAAGGTTCCATTCATATTGATTTTAGTAGACTTATCCTACTAAAAAGTAAATTTAACAGAAATTATTCTAGACCTCATTATTTCAGGAGACCCCACCCCAGCTTTTATTCCTAACTTCAAGAAATGCAGAGAAATTTAAAAATTCGATGTTCTCCCAATTCAACAGAATATAACTGAACTAAATCGATTTATGTATAATTCATTATTTCAACCTTTAACGCTATATCCGAGCGGTTTGTTTTCACCATAAAGTTATAGCTGTTTAGGCCAATAATTAAAGAGGACCTTGATAGAGAATGACAAGAGAGGATGATCACCCTATTGTCTATCTTCCAGCTGTTTTCAATGCCCTGAAGTTTTATTCACACCCAAATATTAGAATCTTATCTGAGAGAGCGTACTCAAATGATGAATCATGCTAATTTCTCAAGAAAAGTGTTACAGAATAATAAATGCCTTTCTGGTCAAAGCACTGATGCTCTGGAAATAATCTTTATCCAAATGAGGTACAGGAATTGTTAGGACTATTAAAAGTTTGTATATGATATCTGCCAGGTTCGACTGAGCTTCACTTAAAATCTACCATATTAGGGCCAAGTGTAATGACTCAAATTAGTGAACTTAAAAATTGTTTTAAAATGTTTCCTGGAGACATTTCAAATATTGCTCTCTGATTTATCACTGTTACTTTTGCTGAATTCAATTTGATGCCAAGATTTATTCAGATTAATCAAATGCCATAAACTCTGATACCTAATGTTCCTTAACACCTTAAGAACTTTTAAACAGATCAAATGTTGAAGATACGCTTTTAGTGAAACTGTACCTAAGCACATGAATTCTATTGAATATAGCTTTTTAGAAGACTAACAAAGAAAGAAGACTTAGGAAATTCGGAAACATTTTTTAAACCTTCTAGAGGGAATTAAACTACTGAAAAATAATTTCAATTGGTGAATCTAATGGCATTAATCAGAAGATAAGAAAAAAGTAACCATAAAACTTTATGGGGGTAATATTTGCTATGAGGATCAGGAAAAACAACTAATGGATATTAGGCTTAATATCTGGGTGATGAAATAAACTGTACAACCAATCCCATGGCATAAGCTTACCTCTGTAACAAACCTACACTTGTACCCCTGAACTTAAAAGTTAAAATTTAAATAAATAACGTTGTGCTATTAATTTCAACCAGAGCCTTTCCAAGGTGCAGGGAACTTTTGAGAATTTTATTTCTTGCAAAAGGAAACTTGATTCCTTGCTTAGGGCCTTCCTAGGAAAACCTCTATTCTTTGGAGAAGCATCATACTCCTACAAGGTTTAAGGACCATCATATTTGTCAGACTTTTTTTCTGTTTTACTGTGAGCAGTTTACAGAACATAAAGAAAAATCAAATCCGAAGGTGCACTACACGTGTTTTATCAAAAGGAACATTTTTGTGTACTTTTAAGAAAATACGACAAATTGAGTTTTCTGACCTATTACCAAGTTAGACATCTTGAGTGAATTGAATCTGTTGTAATCCTGTTTGGTTTTCATCCCATGGCTCTGGAAAACTGACATTTATCTCCAATTTTTCAACTCTGCTTCTTTCCAGTACCTCATCTATACGACTATTATAGTACTTTTCATCTGCTTCTACCACTACACTATGGCTGCATTACTTTTAACACAGTGTCCCACATGTTACCCATTTCTACCTTATATAAAGAGTAGAAATTGAATTGTAATTGAGTATCCAGTTGCCTCATATTCAGGTCTTCAACTGAAATAACTCCAGCTATCTCAAAACTTCAACCCTCTCTGGAAGTATTGGACCAAATTATCCCAGATTATAGCACTCTCAGGCTAAAATTACTAATGCTTCTATAGTTTCAGAGACTGTATCAGGTTATTCAACACAACATTCCATGCACCATTCCAGCCTCATATAATCAGAGGACACTTAGACGACTTTAATAGCCTTCAAAAGACACCCTCCTCTTTTACTTATATATATATATTTATTTATCTATTTATTTAATGGAGACAAGGTCTCACTCTGTCACCCAGACTGGAGCGCAGTGGCATAATCACGGTCCACCGCAGCCTGCACCTGCCGGGCTCCGATCCTTCCACCGCAGCCTCCTGAGTGGCTGGGACCACAGGCGCCGCCACCACGTCTGCCTGGTTTTTGTATTTTTGTGGAGATGGGGTTTCACATGTTGCCCAGGCTGATCTGAGACTCCTGGGCTCAAGAGATCCACCTGCCCCGGCCTCCCAAAGTGCTGGGATTACATGAACGAGCCATTGTGCCCAGCCGGTCCCGCCCGGTTTTTAACCTTCGTACTGTTTATATAATCATCCTTCACAAAATAGAACACTTCATTACTCGATGGTTCTCATTATTCTAATATGAAGAACTATATTAAGAAAATAAATTCCTGGCCGGGCGCGGTGGCTCACACTTGTAATCCCAGCACTTTGGGAGGCCGAGGCGGGCGGATCACGAGGTCAGGAGATCAAGACCACGGTGAAACCCCGTCTCTACTAAAAATACAGAAAATTAGCCGGCGTGGTGGCGGCGCCTGTAGTCCCAGCTACTCGGGAGGCTGAGGCAGGAGAATGGCGGGAACCCGGGAGGCAGAGCATGCAGTGAGCCGAGATCGCGCCACTGCACTCCAGCCTGGGCGACAGAGCCAGACTCCAGCTCAGACAAAAAAATAAATCAATAAATTTCCAATATTTCCTTGCATATCCAATTTAATTCTATACATCACATAAAAATAAAAGCCGTCTTACTGTGTTAGTTTCTTACTGCTGTTACAGTAAATTAACATAAACTCAGAGGCTTAAAACAACACATTTTTTTTCTTTATACTTCTGGGGGTCAGAAGTCCAAAATGGGTCTTAGTGTGCTAAAATCAAGGTATCATCAAGTGTATATTGTGTCTAGAGATTCCAGGAGAGAATTCACCAGGTTTGAGGGGTCACATGTATCCCTGAGCTCTTGGCCTCTGCACATCTTGGACACAGCACATCACTTCAGCCTCGGCTCCAGTTTACCCAAGCTCTTCTGCTCACTCTGGTCTCTCCGCCTTCCTGTCTGAAGGTTCTTTGTGACTACAGTGGGCCCACCTAGATAATTCAGGATAATCGCTCCAGTTTAAGGTGAGGTGATTAGCAATCTTAATTCCACCTCTAACCATAATGCTTCCATGCTGCCTGACAACACATTCAAAAGGTCATCCTGCTAAGGGTCATTATTCTACCTACACACTAAGTGACTGAGAAAAAGTAAAGTTATCTATCATGCCTTACCTATGGCGAGGAAATAATAACTTATAATGATTTATCTACGAAAACCTGTTTTTAAAAGCTTTGGTCCTAGTCTATTGATTAAAGTTTTGGTATATTCCAGATAAATTTCATGTCCTTGATGCTAACACATTGTGCACAGTAGATGGCCTTTTTAAAATAGTACTGCATAAAGGAATATTTAAGGTTGTCTGGACAATAGAAAAGGAACTTTAGTTGCTATGCCACAAAAGGCCGGATTTCTGCACATTACACCTCCTACCAGTGCACACATGTGCCAAACTCCTTCCTGAAAGCCTGGTTTATGTTTCCTATGTGCTTAGCAATAGTTTTACTCTCACGACTGTTTATATTAAGTCCTATTTTTTAAAGCATATCCTCATTTGTTTGTTTTCCTGAGCCTCTGAACTGGATTTCATCTGGTATGTATTGCACAGGTTTGCACACTTGATTGTACGCTACCTAAAAGCATCCTCTTGTGTTCTGGACACGGTTATTTTTCTCCATGGTAAGGTGATAAGTGACTTCTCTGAGGACTTGCCACCTTAGAATGCAGTGGTGACATCACCTGCTCAGGCTCTGTCTGCAATGTGGAATTTAGTATTTTCCAACTTCTGGTCTAACTTGAACTTCATAATTAAGCAGAGCCGCCTTTTGAGGGAACAGTAGGGTGTCTGCCCCTAAACGTCTGTGTAAATGCAGAGACACATTTGGGAACATAACTGACTTTTACGTACAGAAGCCAGATGCATTTCATGACCATGCATGCTTAGGGAAGCAAGTTCATCTCATCTATCACAATAAGCATCTGTGCCACTAAATTCCACTGCAGGATACTTTTCACACTTAGACAACAAAACATTTAAGGAAATAAAAGCTCTTTCCAATAAAAATGTGCATCAAATACTGTGTGTATGTTTAAAAAAAAACCTTCCTCTATAAGATAAGGCCACAGGAACTACTAAAAAAGCATTCTTGAAATACATTTTCTGATAGGAATCTAGGCCCTTGCCTTATATAAGATTTAAGGAAAGTGATGTGTGTGTCTTTATACTTGAAAGGCTGTTTTCAACAGCAAAGGGTATGCTTTGAGGTATCAATATAGTTTTGAGAATGCAAAAGTTTAAAAGAAATGGAATGCATATTCTCCAGGTATGAATATGCAATTGTCATTATTTTCCTACCATCTACTAGATTAGAAACAGAAGAAAAATTATGGAAATGTCTGTTTTCCCTCAATAGGAGTACCTATTTATTAAAGTTAATTAATTACTATTCTTTAAACATTTTCAAAATAGACTCATAAGTGACAACTTTCAGAGAAAACAAGGGTTTTTGGATGTAAATATTTACTTATAACATGGATAAAATAATTTTGTTAAATATTAACTCCATATTCATAATGTTCTCTATTGTTTTTGCATTTTGTTTAACAATAGAGAATCTAAGACATTTAGTGTTCATGAGTTTCATACAGTTTCCTGTCAATGTACTTTGTCTTTTTTTTATTGGACTACTAATCATTTATTTATGATTTGTTGGAACTACTCATATTTTAAATATGTCAAGTGAACTGCAAGCACTTGTTGCTGATTTGATATTTGCTTTTTACACATATTCATTGTATCCTCTGAAAAAGAAAAGTTTTATATTTTAACAAATTCCAATCCATAAATTTTTTTTTAAATTTTCTGTTATTGGTTAGGGCTATGTTTGGATATTTAATTTTAACCGTAATGTTGCAAGTGATATTTGTCTATGGTATTTTTTCTTTATATTTTGGAAAAGTGTATTTGACATCCACTATGGAATTAATATTTATTAATGACATATTATACCTTTGTGCAACTATAAAATACATATAGCCAATTATCTGAACACCATTTTATGAACTGTTTATCACTTATCCACTGATTTGAAACACTATCTTTATCATATATTGGATTTTAGGTTTATCGAGATTATGTAACATGAAATTATTTAATTATGAAATTATGTGAATTCAAGCATGACAGTCAGCTCTTCTTCCCCACCACTACCCTGTAAAAGGATGGATGGAATAATTGCTTCCCTATGGCTTAAGTGTATGAGAGGTATACAACATGGTCTTGATGAAGTGGGAACTACACAGAAACTGTTTTTGGTCCTGAAATGTACTCCAGCTTTACCAATTTGTTCTACACATATACCATTGAGGGTAGAAGCTGAATTTTGCTAATGATTATATTTACACTACTTAACATTGTGCCAGATACTGAGTAGATGCTTAGAAACATGTTTAATGACTTGTTTTATTGATAGAGACCTGATTATCTGCTGTAGTGGTGCTATCTCATTCAGAATCATTTTGACCAGCCTTTCTCCATCATGAATAAAACACTTATTTACACACTTGTGTACATGCACATGTGCATAGAAACACACACACCCTTTGCAGAGACAAACTGCATCGAAAGCATGTACAAACATTATAGTATTTTTGTTGATTCTGACCTGATTCTGATTCTATTGTATACATTTTCATTCTGATCACAATAACAATAAAAATAGAAAACTATAAGTTGTGAAGCTGGAAGATGCAGAACATGAAAGATCGAATTACCAATTTTTTTTTCTATTTTCTTTAGTTGGCTGCTGATAAAATCAGAAAAGAAATGGACACAAAAATGAAAGTATGCAATGTGTGTGCGTGTGTGTGTGTGTGTATCACATGCACTCGTTTCCATGATGTACATATGGAATTTCATAACCAGCCAAACTAAGCTTCATAAGTGAATGAGAAATAAAATCCTTTACAGACAAGCAGATGCTGACAGATTTAGTCACCATCAGACCTGCCTTCCAAGAGCTCCTAAAGGAAGCACTAAACATGGAAAGGAAAAACCAGTACCAGCCTCTGCAAAAACACACCAAAATATATAAACCAATGAAACTAGGAAGAAACTGCTTCAACTAATGTGCAGAATAACCAGCTAACATCATGATGACAGGACCAAATTCACACATAACAATATTAACGGTAAATATAAATGAGCTAAATGCCCCAATTAAAAGACATACACTGGCAAATTGGATAAAGAGTCAATACCCACAGGTGTGCTGTATTCAGGAGACACATCTCACTCGCAAGGTCACACATAGGCTCAAAATAAAGGGATGGAGGAATATTTACCAAGCAAATGGAAAGAAAGAAAAAAAAAGCAGGAGTTGCAATCCTAGTCTCTAATAAAACAGACTTTAAACCAACAAGGATAAAAAAGGACAAAGAAGGGCATTACATAGTAGTAAAGGGATCAATGCAACAAGAAGAGCTAAGTATCCTAAATATATATATATGCCAAATACAGGAGCACCAGGATTCATAAAACGAGTTCCTAGAGACCTACAAGGAGACTTAGACTCCCACACAATAATAGTGGGAAACTTTAACAACCCACTATCAATATTAGACAGATCAACAAGAAAGGAAATTAACAAGGATATTCAGACTTGAACTCAGCTCTGGTCCAAGTGGACCTAATAGATACCTACAGAACTCTCCACCCCAAATCAACAGAATATACATTCTTCTCAGCACCACATAGCACTTATTCTAAAATCAACCACATAATTGGAAGTAAAACACTCCTCAGCAAATGCAAAAGAATGAAAATCATAACAAACAATCTCTCACACCACAGTGTAATCAAATTAGAACTCAGAATTAAGAAGCTCACTCAAAACTGCACAACTACATGGAAACTGAACAACCTGCTTATGAATGACTACTGGGTAAATAGCAAAATTAAGGCAGAAATAAATAAGTTCTTTGAAACCAATGAGAACAAAGACACAACATATCAGAATTTCTGGGATACAGTTAAAACAGTGTTTAGAGGGAAATTTACAGCATTAAATGTCCACATTAGAAAGTGGGAAAGATCTAAAATAGACACCCTAACATCACAATCAAAAGAAGCAATGGAAAACACATTAAAAACCTAGTATAAAACAAGAAATAACTAAGATCACAGCAGAACCGAATGGGAGAGAAACACAAAAAAACCTTCAAAAAAAAATCAATGAATCTAGGAGTGGGTTTTTTGAAAAGATTAACAAAATAGATAGACCGGTAGCCAGACTAACAAGGAAGAAAAGAGAGAAAGATCAAATAGACACATTAAAAAACGATAAAGGGGATATCACCACTGATCCCACAGAAATACAAACTATTATTAGAGAATACTGTAAACACCTCTACACAAATAAACTAGAAAATCTAGAAGAAATGGATAAAGTCCTGGACACATACACCCTCCCAAGACTAAAGCAGGAAGAAGTCAAATCCCTGAATAGACCAATAACAAGTTCTGAAATTGACTCAGTAATTACTAGCCTACCAACCAAAAAAAGCCCAGGACCAGATGTCTTCACAGCCGAGTTCTACCAGAGGTACAAAGAGGAGCTGGTACCATTCCTTCTGAAACTATTCTGAACAATAGAAAAAGAAAGACTCCTCCCTAAATCATTTTATGAGGCCAGCATCACTCTGATTCCAAAACCTGGCGGAGACCCAATAGAAAAAGAAAATTTCAGGCCAATATCACTGATGAACATCGATGCGAAAATCCTGAATAAAATACTGGCAAGAGAATCCAGCAGCACATCAAAAACTTATCCACCACGATCAAGTTGGCTTCATGCCTGGCATGAAAGGCTGGTTCAACATATGCAAATCAATAAACATAATCCATCACATAAACAGAACCAATGACAAAAACCACATGATTATCTCAATAGATGCAGAAAAGGCCTTCAATAAAATTCAACACCCCTCATACTAAAAACTCTCAATAAACTAGGTACTGATGGAACATATCTCACAAAAATAAGAGCTATTTATGACAAATGCATAGCTAATATCATGCTAAATGGCCGAAAGCTGGAAGCATTACCTTTGAAAACTGGCCCAAGAGTAGGATGCCCTCTCTCCCCACTCTTATCAACATAGTATTGGAAGTTCTGGCCAGGGCAATCGAGTAAGAGAAAGAAATAAAAGCATGCAAATAGGAAGAGAGGAAATCAAATTGTCTCTGTCTGCAGATGACATGATTGTATATTTACAAAACGCCACCACCTCAGCCCAAAAATTCCTTAACCTGATAAGCAACTTTGGCAAAGTCTCAGGATATAAAATTCATGTGCAAAAATCACAATCATTCTTATATACCAATAACAGACAAGCAGAGAGCCAAATCATTAGTAAACTCCCATTCACAATTGCTATAAAGAAAACAAAATACCTAGGAATACAACCTACAAGGGATGTGAAGGACCTCTTCAAAGAAAACTACAAACCAGAGCTCAAGGAAATGACAGGACACAAACATATAGAGAAACACTCCATCCTCATGGATAGGAAGACTCAATATCATGAAAATGGCCATATTGCCCAAAGTAATTTATAGATTCAATGCTATTCCCATCAAGCTACCATTGACTTTCTTCACAGAACTAGAAAAAAACTATGTTAAATTTCATATGGAAGCAAAAAAGAGCCTGTGGAGCCAAGGCTAACCTAAGCAAAAAGAACAAAGCTGGAGGCATGACGCTGCCTGACTTCAAACTATATTACAAAGCTAAAGTAACCAAAACAGCATGGTGCTAATACCAAAACAGATATATAGACCAATGAAACAGAATAGAGGCCTCAGAAATAACACCACACATCTACAACAATCTGATCTTCAACAAACCTGACAAAAGCAAGCAATGGGGAAAGGATTCCCTATGTAATAAATGGCGCTGGGAAAACTGGGTAGCCATATGCAGAAAAGAGAAACTAGACCCCTTCATTATACCTTATAAAAGAATTAACTCAAGGTGGATTAAAAACATAAATGTAAAACCTAAAACTATAAAAACCCTAGAAGAAAACCTAGGCAATATGATTCAGGACATAGGTGTGGGCAAAGACTTCATGACTAAATCACCAACAGCACTTGAAACAACAGCCAAAATTGACAGATGGAATCTAATCAAACTAAAGAGCTTCTGCTCAGTAAAATAAACTATCACAAGAGTGAACAGGCAACCTACAAAATATGAGAAAATTTTTGCAATCTATCCATCTGACAAAGGTCTAATATCCAGAATCTAGAAGGAACTTAAACAAATTTACAAGAAAAAAAAAACAAACAACCCCATCAAAAAGTGGGCAAAGGATATGAACAGACACTCCTCAAAAGAAGATATGTATATGGCCAATAAACATATGAAAAAAGCTCATTATCACTGTTCATTAGAGAAATGCAAATCAAAACCACAATGACATACCATCTCACACCAGTTAGAATGGTGATCATTAAAAATTCTGGAAACAGCAGATGCTGGAGAAGATGCAGAGAAATAGGAACACTTTTACACTGTTGGTGGGCTTGTAAAATAGTTCAACCATTGTGGAATACAATGTGGTGATTCCTCAAGGATATAAAACCAGAAATACCATTTGACCCAGCAATCCCATTACTGGGTATATACCAAAGGATTATACATCATTCTACTCTAAAGACACATGTACATATATGTTTATCATGGGACTATTTACAATAGCAAAGACTTGGAACCAACATAATGCCCATCAATGATAGACTGGATGAAGAAAATGTGGCACATATTCACCATGGAATACTACACAGCCATAAAAAAGGATGAGTTCACGTCCTTTGCGGGGATATGGATGAAGCTGGAAACCATCATCCTCAGCAAACTAACACAGGAACAGAAAACCAAACACTGCATGTTCTCACTCATAAGTGGGTGCTGAACAATGAGAACATGTTGACACAGGGAGAGGAACATCACACACTGGGGTCTGTAGGTGGGTGTGGGGAAAGGGGAGGGAGAGCATTAGGACAAATAGCTAATGCATGTGGAGCTTAAAACCTAGATGACGGGTTGATGGGTGCAGCAAATTACCATGGCACAAGTATACCTATGTAACAAACCTGCATGTTCAGCACATGTATCCCAGAACTTAAAGTAAAATTTTAAAAAATGAAAGTATGCAATATGTGTATGTGTGTGTATACATACATATAAAACAAGCACTCATTTTCATTTTGTACATATATGCACATTATGAGTGTGAATATATGTTAAATAATATCCTATCAGTTTTGTATTTGTAACACATATATGTACATGCATATACAACAAATAGAGGTGTTTTGCATAATAATTTCATTTATATTCATTTCATCAGCTAAGAACTAAAAAGAATTTAAATCAAAATCAATTATTCATTTACAGGTGTTTTTAACCATCATCTCCCCCTTTATCTTCAGTTTTATGCCTCCTTGTATTGCCATTTTGTGACTTTTTTGCCATAAATTATACATATTTGGAACAGTCACTTTAAGAAATTCAATCTTTGGATAAGATCTCTAAGATTGATTTAGTATGAATACGTGTGTGGGCACACACTTGACAAAGAAAGGTCAGTTATAAATATATGTGTACACTTATCAAAATAATTCACATAAAATCTCTGAATAAAATTATCTGTATGCTTTTTCTGTCAATAAAAGCAATATAGTATAATTCTTGGTAGTAAACCTGTTTGTTTTCATTCTGTTGCCTACCATGTGAGCTGCCATGTTGGTATAAAACATCGATCATTTGATATTTTACTACAGCAAATAATAGTGATCCCCACGAAATAATAAATAAATCAGTGAGTTTCACGGAAATAAGTTTTTGGATGGATCAGATAATTTGAAGTTGTTAGTTTATTCTCCAGCAAGGTGAAAGAAAAAAGCTGTTAGTTTGTTCTCTATCAGGTGATCGAAGATGAAAACTAAAGTTCTCAAGGCCAGTGCATAATAATGGTGCCGTATTCTGTGCATCAATCACCATTACCAAATACCTATATTGCCAAATATTTCATGTACCGCTTTAGTGGTGATTAATCAATGTGCCATGGCACTGAAACTGAAACGAGACTTTGTAGTACAAGTGATATTCAAAGGGTTTTGAAAATTTATCAGCTCTATAGATATAGATGAAAATTTATCATCATCTATCTAGAAATCCTGTTTTTATAAATGTTACCTAGCCAAATATTGGTTTTATTTACTTAATATTTAGAAAACATGAGTTTAGTAAAAATTGTTCAGATTTTCTTAATGTAGTGTGTGAAATTACTATGTAATTATACAAGAAATATGCTACACAGCTGAATACACAAAGAGGTCAGCAGAGGGAGCAAAAGGTGCCTTTCCCCTATAATCCACAGCAACATCACCCGCTCTTCTCTCTACATCATCGATGTATGTTATCTAAAGTCCTGTGCAAATGCCACCTCAACACAAGTCCTCTAGCCTTGCCTTCTTATCAGAAGCAGCTCGAAAGCCCCGATAATTCTAGAACCACTGAAAAATACACACTTGTTGCAAGGATTGAAAAGCCTCATATTGCAAATTCAGAATTCACAGTACTGAAAAAATTCATAATTTTTTAAAGTTACAATACTGTGAACTATACAAAATGAATTATGCTGGGATCCGATGACTCCCTTCATTCCAGCCTATCTTATATTTTCTCATTCATTTCTCCACATAGTCACAACAACAGACTCACTATTACATTTCATTAATGGCTATTTTATAATAAATGATCTCAATAGCATTTCTGAAACCTCTGCTGTTCTGGTTTTACAGAACTCTTGAATTTTTGAATGAGTTAGTTTTTGATTGAAAAAGACCTGGCTCTTATGCTTAGAAAAGCCATCATTTCTTTCTGTAAGCTTTCCGTCTTCTATAAGCTTTACATGTTCCATAAGCAAACATTCGCTGGTTTTGTGATCAAACTAGAGAGGCAAATTCAGTTAATAATAACAACGTCATTTATCATCCTCAAATCTAGTGTTATGGATAATACGATCTCCACAAGGAGACGGTTGCACGAGCGACAAGAGAAAGACAATCAACAGTCTTTTACTCATACCAAGATATGTCCACACACACTTGTTTCAACAGTCAAAGTAACGCCATATGTCCCCAGTGATGTGGGTGGGCAAAAGGAACAGTTGGCCTGCTAATGAGGGCCATATGTACACGCAGCCTATCGTACCATCCTTCTTACTTATGGTTGCTGAAAACTCAGTGGAAGAGCTTGCTCTGAGGAATGGCATGGCTGGAGGAGGAGAGGCTTCCTTAAGAGCAGGAAAGGACCATTTGTTGTACAACTACTGTATCTCTGAAACTGGGAGCTAAAGATATGCATGTACGTTACTCATTCTTATTAAGAGTTACTTACGCATCCGTAGAGTTCTTTACTCCAGTTTCACCTTCTTTCACTAAATTCTTTTGCATTTATGTGCAAAGGGATTTTGGGCCCTTTTCAAAAATTACTTTTCCTAATCAATCTTGTTAATTTGATGTTCATTTACATCGGCTTCTCTTTATTTTTAGCTTGATTTCCAGAAAAATTATACTTTCTTTGACATTGTTAAATGTTACAATATTAAAAGAAATGAAAAAGACTTAAAAACTTAGAATATTTGAATGAGGGTTTCTGGAAGGCAGAGAGAACAATAAGGCAAAAGTACTTACTGCACTACTGTTCCAAAGTAAAAGAAAAACAAAGATTTTAAAAATGATTATAGCAGCTTTGTATCTCAACCAGGGTTTCCTTTGAAATTTCTACAACTGCAAACACTATTCAGCAATTTGCACTGATTATAAAATTTATTGTTTTAAGGTCAATTGTGATACTATGATCAGATAATATAATTTACTTTACTCTTAATGGCTTCATTTTGACAACTGAGGGAGCTTTCAGGAAGGACAACGCTTCCTGCACAACAACCAGTAAAGCAGGTCACATCCATTTTCAATCTAATTTTAAGAAAGATGAAGGACAAACTACTTGTGAGGCAGCAAGAATTCATTTGCATTAAATTAATTTGAACAGGGCATTTCAAGTTCTCTCTGGCAACAATGGAATAAAGGGGAAAATGAATCTATCTTATGCAATGATCCTCTTCTAGGTTACAGAAAGATTTGAAAGGCTGACATGACCATTGCTAAATTTCTTCTAGAAGTCTATGATTAGTGTCATAGATATAACTCATGAGATAAAATATTCACAAAGAATGTCTGTGAACTGCATCAATTGTGATGGAACTACTGTCTAACATCCCTTTGAAAAGTTATATTCTGCAAAGGTTAAAAAACACCAACCTTTCGATGCTTTCTTATATGGATGAGCTTTTGTCAACAAGAACTAAGCTTCACAATTAAGCACTATGGAAGATAATGTTCTAGGTTAATTTAAACCTAACTAATCCAGGACTTGGCCTTGATAAATAATGGGTTTAATTAATATTTTTGACCCTAGCAGTGCAAATACTTTTACTTATATTTTACTAAAGCTAGTTTTGACAAATCTAAGGGTATTTAATTTATCAGTATCTGTTGTCAGATGAAAACTTCCCCATCAATACCTTCTAATGGTTCAAAAATAAACTGTTACCCCCACAGATACATTGTTTTTCCATGCGTAAGCAAGTACATTAATTTCAGGGTCTCAAGGCATAAAAGTGATATTACCACTTGTGATAGGCTGCATAATAGTCCCAAAAGATGTTCTTCACCTAATCTCCCGGCCCTGGGAATGTGCTGCCTTACACAGCCAAAGGACTTGTAGATACGATTCATTTAAGGATCTGGAGACAAGGTGATTATCCCAGATCATCCACGTGAGTCCAAAGTAATCACAGGAGTCCTTAGATGAAGTGGAGAGAAGGACTCAAAGTTAAAGGAGGAGACAGCGCGGAGACAGAAACAGAAATAAAAGCAACGCACCTTGAAAATGGAGGAATGGGGAAAAGACAATGAAGACAGGTGCCACCAGAAGCAGAAAATGCAAGAGAATGGATTCTCCCCTCAGCACCTCGAGAAGGAACCCACACTGCAGACACATTGACTTAGCCATATTAAAGTGATTTTGGACTTCTGACCTTTGAAACTGCAAGACAATAAATATGTGTTAAGTTATGTAAATGTGTCGTAATTTGTTATAGCAGCAGTAATACAACTAATACACCACTACAATAAGCAAAGGAAATAAAGTGCAATAGTGACAAACTTAAGGGTTTCCAGGAAAGAGAAACGAAGTGGTAAACTCAATCACAGGATTATATTAGTAACTGTAGTATATGTTACTTGCTTACCCTTTCAATCACATTATTGCTGTAATTATCATTATCATCCAATCAATATGATTACACCAGTATGTATAACTTAGACATGAAAATTTTTTTCTATTTCACTCTTCCCATAATTCCATGCAGCTACCCCTAAGCAACTATGTATCTGATGAAGCTAATATTTTCAGGGAAAATCTTCCATGTTAAGCAGAAAATTTACATCTAAAATTAAATTCTTTTAAGCCAGTCTGGGGACAATACCTAGAAAATTCAAACATTACTTCTCAAGAATACCACTAGCAGTGAATTTGTGACGCTATCTTCCACCAACTGAATCAAAATTAATTTTAAATATTTTCAAAGCAATATTTTAAAAAATCGTGTACACATTTTTTCCTCTTGGTAAAAATAAACCACTTCTCAACCATCCATTATATTTATGTTAGTTACATGAAGTCCATACATGAATTATCATACCACAAATAGAAAACTATTTAAATAGAAAAATCTCACTTGGTGCTGACAGAATGACAGCATAAAACTGTTAAGCATGAGGAGAAAGTTGTTTGCAGTGTAAATATTTCCCTTTTCCTATCAAAGTGTGTCCTGTGATCTAGCGCTCTTCTCTCCACATGCTTAAGTACAGCAAAAGTTATAAAAACACTCATTCTAGTTTTCTATACTTTAATGGTTGTAGAACATCAGAAGAGAATTGGGAGATGGGAATGTTTTGTGCTTGACATTGCATTTGAGGGGAAAATAAAAACTTGGACATAATATGTGGGATGTCTCCACAGTAATACATGGGAGGGCAAGAAAAAAATGCTATCAAATTTCTACCATGCGCTGAGCCCCTTATATCAACAAATATCCAGCCTTTCTAATGTACTAACAACCACTCTTCATAGCAAGTATTCTATTCCCAGCTTGTAGGTAAGAAACAAAGCTTCAGAAAGGGATCTTCACCAATTTCACACAGTCAATAAAAGGCAGAACTAGGGCAAATATCAATAATAAAAATAGCAATCTAATCCTAATTGGACCTGGCACTGTTCTAAGAAGAAAATCATTAACAAAGGATTTTGAGTTACCACACTCTTAGTCTCCCCGTTTTACAAAAGAAGCAACTGGGGTAAAGTGAAGCTATGCCGTTTCTTTTCAAGCTCATATACCTAACAAGATACCACTTTAATCATGGGTCTCTGATAGATCGTGTACCTCATTTCTAGCGTTTGCTGAGATTTTTCTTATTAACCCTAAGCAAGTATTTGATCCCTGGTAAGTATGCTGTAATTTTTTCACCGCTCATTCTTATCACGGTTCTTCAAGAAAAGTACAGTTCAACACATTTGTCCTATTTGGTTACAAATTTTGAAATTCAAAATATGTATCACACTAAGCTGTTAGCTCCATTTGGAATTTTAAAAAACTAAATTTTTCACTCAGTTAAAAAAAAATTGCATTGTTTACTCCCATATCTACAATATAGCTTATAAGTGTATATTTGTATTGAAAACATAATTTTCTACAACTTTTATAATATTTAAATATTATTTAAGGTTTTAATAATATTTAAATATTTAAATAATACATTTAAAAACATAGTTCAACAAGTCCGAATAATCCATCACTTACTTATGACAGAATATTTGTTCAGTATCTTCTGTTTGTTCACTCTTGTGTAATATATCCTATTTTAAGAATCAAAAACTTCTCTTAATGTCAACACTACAGCCTCTTCACAATTCCTACTTATTCCTAATTACCCTTCAGGAGCAAATAAAATGAATTTATCCCAAATTTCTTTGCTTTGAAACAACTTCAGTGAAAATGGTGGTTGTCAACCATATCTACCATTCATATATCCCATTGTTTTCTGCATTAAATTTCATCTAATACTCCTTATGCCATCAGTGTCACTACAAAGGGGGACAGGGGATGAATCTCATCATGAACAAAGGTATATACACTAGATCTTAGGATGTTCAATCATTTCCTTACTCTATTATGTCCCATCTGAACTACTCATATTAAAATGAGCAACTATATGAACATGGTACTTTTAAGAAAGGATGTTCAAAAATTAATTCATATCTTGTACAAATTGGTATCCAAGAAATCATGACCTAATAGGCATCACATATGTGAATGAAAAAATTCACTTTCAGCAATGAATGTTGATGACACTCCTTTAGCAAGAGTTGTACCGAGCTACCCACAACTCCTCAGCACTCACTATTCTCATACATGCGGTCGGACAATGTCCAAGGGTGCAGTGATTCTGTCCAGAGGCTTTTCTGGGCCGTTAGAGCTGTCTCAGCCTGTGTACAGGGTTATACAGACACTCTAGGGCATTCATGACTCTGATCACTGGAGCAGCCCTGTACTAACTGCAAATTTATGGAGGAAACTTTCAAGTCCTCTTGCCCCCCAGTTGGGGTAACTCTGTTACCTATTTCATGTGGTCTCAGTTCTCCAACAAAAATGATCTCGGCCTGCTCATCTTACTTCCATTTCACTACATGGCATAACTAGAAGTTGACTAGGTATTCTGCTTTAATGTATATGCAAAGCCCTCTTGTTCAGGAATGTTTGTAGAATAATATTTCTAAATTAGGAATACAATTGGTCTTGTTCTTTCCTGAGGGATAAAATGTCATCTCTCTTCTTCTCTCCCTCTCTCCTTTCTTCCTAACTCAGCTAACCCTCTATCTGAAAGAATTACAAAGGAAGAAATCTAGGGCATTGTTTAGCATTCTCAGGAGTATTGGAAATGTTGGAATGACAGCGAGTATCACACATACACTGCTTGAAGTATTTTGTAGGATCCAAGGGAAGAGAAAATTTTGACATTCCAGAAAATTTAAGTCATCCTTTTAATATCAGGACCAGAAAGAAACAGGTCACACGGGCAAGAGCCATAAAACTAATTATCTTGACTCTTTCCAGAATACCTGAGCTATAAATGTACAGGGAATCCTGTAATCAGATGCAAAGTTGTGTATAATATACTTAGTTCCCAAATGTAACTAGGAATTTTATGTATATAATGTGAAAAATCGTTCCAAAGTATTTGAGACTCCAAAAACTTTCCTAGCTAGCATTCAATATTCTTGCTTAACTTCTCCTTATACCCCGAACTGTATTGAGCATGCATAGACACACAAAAGCTAGGATCAACTATTACCGCTTAAGAAAGAAAAGGAGGAAAAAGGCTGTATTATAGGGATTTAGTTTTCTTCCTCAACTCTTGAAGAAGCCTATTTGTATCAGCCCGTGTCAGACAACAAAGTACTTATCAATAAAGTTTTATGAATGTGGTCACATATGAAATATAAGAGCATTCAGTTTCTACCTCTCCTTTTCTCATAAATCCTACATCAGATAGACATTAGCTATATCTGCCAATGTTTCCACGGAATCTTAAAGACTATTCACTGCAAAGCTGGCAGTGTAGCCTGAAAGCAAGTTATGTCTGCGTTGCAACTTCACACTAAGTGGTTTAAAAATACAACTAAATGTGGCCTGTCTTTATCTTGATTATAAGACATAAATTATCCCAAGAATATTCTTAGTAAAAATTGGGTCTCCCGGTCAAGCCACTTCTATTAAGAAGGACACAGGTCAGTTTTTAGGAGTTTAGGTGTTATTTGGAAGTTAGGAGCATCTAAATATGGAATATAACTCCATTAAATTATAGTATATTTTATATCAAAGAGAAACGACAAAAATAAGAAATGTTTTAAGTATTTTTTCGTATAGCGTGTTCATATATAATTACTTCAGTAGTCTCAATGTAGTCATGCAATTGTTTGGGTAAAGAACTAAACTTGAAGTTAAATAGCATAGGTCTGAATTCTTATGGTTTATAACATTCATATATTTTATATGTTCCAGAATAATATGTAATTTCTAAGTTTATAACATAATAATTACAGAAATCTAGGTAAAGTAATACTTCTGTGACACAGTCTCTTCATCTACAAAATGGAATATTGCTTTTCTCCTTAAATTTATATTAAAAATTGGAGAAGTAATATATGTGAAAGAACCTTACATTAAATATGCAAGTTTTATTTGTTGAATTCAAACAGTCATTAAAGAACAAAATAAAACATTACATTTGGATTAACAAAGTAGATACATATATCTCAATCTGAGAAACCTTTAAGCTCTCTTGACCATAAAATGACATTGGATCCTATAAGAGAGTTTGGTAAATATTTGAAAGATATTTCAATTTCACACCTAAATGTTGATTCTGACATTTATTTCCTAAACTTATCATTTGTATACTTACCTGCTATTAAATCCACAGGGGTCATGTCACTAACTGTATGCCCACCGATTTTATTGAGAGGTATTCAGCAAGGCCCACAAAGTAAGTATTGAATTTTTTTAAAAAACAGACCCAAAACACCTAAAAGCAAAACACTTAGTAAATTCTTATAATCATGAAGATCACAAATTAGTGCTATTAGTAAGAAAGAAACTTCTAAACCAAATAAAGTCCTAATACCTCCAACGAATTTTGTCTCTCTGATACACACACACACGATTAAAAAAAAAATGAAGGAAATGTAAAAAAAATAAATAAATGAAGGAAGTTCTGTGGGAAATGTCCATAATTTCATGCCCAGAATTTCCCTATCAATCTCTTTCCCCAAAGTTCTTCCGAGAAAATAAAGTTGCCTTTCTCTCAACGTTAACTCATCACTTTTCTCATAGCATTTTCAAAAGAAATATTTCCTGTCAGCCGGCCACTTAAACTTTGTGCTGTTAAAGAAATCCAAAAAGGTATCAATTTTGCAACAAAGGATAAAGAGGAGACGAAGTGAACCAACATGGCTTTTAAGCTAAATTGCCGTCACCTGTCACAGGTTGTCTAGCGAGCCTCAAGTTCCCTCTAATAAGCTTATGGAGGGTGCGGAGCAAAGGCACCTCAAGGTGCTCTGCGGGTTTTCCCCTGGTAAATTAGGCTGAAAGGAAAAGAGTCCCACCCCCCACCCCCAAACTTGGAGACCAGGGCTGCCCTGCCGAATGCTGTGCCCAGACCTCCTACTTCCACGCCCTTCCAGTCCTTTCCTCGGCTTGGAAAATTGGGCATGAGGCAAGCAAAAGGAAGGACAGAAGGCCAAAACGGGCATCCGGGAAGCCAAATTTCTGTCTCAAAAGCTCGTCTAGAAACGCGTACATAGCGCGTGCCTTGCGGACATCTCCTAAAACCCCGTTCACTGAAGCTAATTCCTCCCGAACGCCCCCACGCCGGCTGAGGATCGCAACCGCCCATCCGCCCCTCCAGCCTGTGCAGCCGCCCCCAAAACCTCCCGTGAATCGGGAAATGTCAAGGCAGCAGCGCTTGGGGAGCCGAGCAGCCTCGCCAGTTCCAAGTCTCTGGTTCGAGACCCCTCGCTTCGCCTCTTTGGGGAACTCACCTGGAGTCAGGTTTAGATGGCAGCCTCCACCCAGGGGACCGGGAAGCGGCCCCGGGAAGCGCCGCCGCGTCCTGTGAATAACGAGCGCAGCACAGCGGAGCAGCTCCCCCTGGACTGGCCGCTCCCCGATTCCTCCCGCTCTGTCCGGGAACCGTCCCTCCGTTCTTTCCTCTCCCTCCCCTGCCTGCAGCCGCCGCGCTCCCTCCTCCTGCTGGCGGCTCAGGGCTGTGCTTCCGCCTCCCTCCTGCGGGCGCACGAGCTGCCCGCGCTGCTAATGAGCAGGCTCCAGGCTCCGCCCGGCCAGGGGTGCGCACACACCCCACGCCGGAGACGAGCTCCCGGGAGCGGAGCTATGGATACGCCTGGTGCGGCCGCTGGAGAAATGAACTGGAGGAGGCATCCAGCATCTCACACTTTCTGGCCACTCAGCTTAACTAAGCCATAACCCCAGACTTCTTCCTAAATCTCCAGTAATTTACAGGTGCTGAAAAGTCAATGAGGGGTTTGAGCACAATCTGTGTTAACAGTATTGCCAGTATAGACATGCTAATCTGGCTAGATTCTAGGGATGAAATGTTCAAGGGACGGTATATGATTCTTTCTGGTGGTTATTTTGACATATTTTGGCTATACTTACAGATCTGTAAAATAAACCAGCAATCTTCTAATCATGACAACACAGATTCCTAATTGAAGGCAGCTGATACTTATTAAATACCAGGCTCTGTTTAATAGGCTCTTCTTTCCCAGCTGATCTTTACTACAATTCTGTGAGCACTACTAGCACCCCTATTCTATATTTTAAGAATTTGGGTTTAACTTTTAAAACAAGACGGTCTTAAAACAAGACTAAGGATCATGTCCAACCTTGCAGAGATTCTAAGTTTCTGAGCCTAAATAATAACTGAAATCTGTAGCTCCCACAACCCATAGCCTGTGTATAATGTGTTGCAGCATCTTGGATGGTACTGTGTAACTGAACCAACAAAGATAATAGGACCATCAGCAAATACACACCACGAGACTAATGAATACCTAGAATCCTAGTGAGACTTGTAAATAGTCAAGCACCCTAAGTAACAATAGTTCAAGTGCATGCTAAACATGGTGATTACTTATAAAAGAACAGCAACCAGTATGAGTGAAGACAGGCAAATAATGTTCAAAATGTTCAGAATCAATGTCCAGCCACTTATGAGTTGAATTCCCCACTCTAAAAAGGAGGCCAGATGTGATGTATTCTAAGAAGTCTACAATGGGCGTGGTCTTTTCGCAACCAAAAAGGGCTTTTTAAACACTTATTTCCCATTAAGAATATGCAATAGCTAATTAATATTAAATCTGAAAATCAGTGATAATTTATTTCAACTAACCTTACGTGAAAAAATCATTACTCATTCAAGCTTTTAGAATTAGATTAAATAGCATTGAGTATCAAATTTACTTCAACCCATAGAAATAATAGACAGTTAATTAATAAAGTAAGTAATTTAATTAACTTTACTTTTGTGTCATGATGTATTTTTCCTTAGGAAAAGGATAAGACATTTTTTCCATGGTATAAAATACTAGAATATGACTTTTATATTTTTCTTCATGAAGATTAAAGAATTAATAAAATAAGTACAGACATATTGTCAACAAATCTATCCAGATCATTCATTCTCCACTCAAGAAATTATGCTAGGCAAGCTTTATTTCTCCATATGTACAAGGCAATTCAGAGGTCAAAAATTTGAAAACACTTCAATGAACATCAACCATTAATTAACTAAGAGTAGATTTTATTTATAAACAACTTTAAAAGACTATAAAAAAGGTATAACAAACTTCTACTTTATCAGTACTGCTACTCCTGTTGAACACAAAGATATATAATTATAGTTTTCTCCCTATTTAAAATATTTATTGATTCTGGCATAATAATGTCATACTCATCCCTCAATAATCAGTGTACATGGAACCAGAAATCTTTTCTTTCACCTAGTCAATTTAAGTATTTCTGTGTTTTGCATGTTAACACTCTATTTATTCTGTGTTTCTAGTGCTTATCCTCAAAATTTTTATAGTTCCGTTCACATATGAATTCTACCAATCAGCACTATATATAAATAATGCAACGTATAAAATTTGTTAAATAAATGGATGTAAGATTTATGCTAAATTTTTCACATAGTAAGTACTTCAAAACCCTTATTATTTTTCCTTAAGCTTTTATGTGCATATATTTTATCTCTCCAACTAAAGAATAAACTTCTAAATAAGAAGAGTTTTGTCTATAAATTTTACGCATTTTAATACATTATTAATCTAAAACCTTGGACTAGAGTTTGGAATTCTTTTATGTATTCATTTATTGATTCAAAAAATAGGTGTCCATGCCATTTTTTCTAAACCTTGTGCAAGATGTAGGGTATACAATGATGTCCAGACTTTAGAGTCCTTGACCTCATGGCGTTTAAAGTGCAGTAATGTACAGTAATTTTAAAATCTATTTACTATTATTTAAAACAATCAATGAATACATTCTTGTCGAAAATAACTGAAAAGTCTGTCTGAATTCCCTGGCCAAGGCCAAAACATGAAAGCAAAAGAGCTGCCTGAAAACAGTGCAAGCCACTCTCCAGAGGGTTTCTCTGTTGAAACAGCACATCGCATTATGGAAATAATGAGAAAAATTAGTAACTGTGCAAACGACAACACATATGCATCTTTGTGGTTTCTGACCTTTTAGCATCGTCGAAGCAAGACCACAAACCTTTCAACACCAGGCGTGGTATTAATCTTGCACAGAATATAATGTTTTCACATATTTTATTCTGATTTCCTACAAAGTAATTTCAATTTCTAGCTAAAGCTAATGGATTTTTCTAGTGAAAACATTGTGTACCGAATGACTTTCCAGTGAGATCCGCGTACCATGCGCCATTTTCATGTTCGTGCTCATTTCTCTGAAGTCTGTTTGCCTTTAATTCACCATAATGAAATTCCTTGTGTACTTTTATTGGCAACCATTGCATAGTGACACTTGCATCCAAATGTAATTCCATTTGAGCTTGGCAGTGTTTGCTTTTTTATCAGAAGAGGAAAGTTAGAGGGAACAAGGGGCAAAGATGTGTGTAAGAATATCTGAGGGACCATCACAGCATCATCACAAATTCAAGATTTTTTTGAAACATTAGACAAGGGACTCACAGCCATGCCCTGGGATGGCTGAAACACTTCACAACCTGCTCATGTTTATGACCAAAATCATCACCTAAAATGAATTCAATGTGTCAATATCATAATATTGTTTGTGTATAAGTAATCATGAAGCAGTTAGGGAAGGGAGTATAATCTAGTAAGAAATTGGAACAAAAAGTGTTAGACAAAATTCAAGAAGATTTAAAAGAAGAAAATTAACCTGTCTGATCTGAACAGAATTGGAAAAGCACATCAATCATAGCTCTATACATTGACCATAGACTTAAAGCATAACATAAAAATAAAGAAGGCAGATAACTCAGGAAAACATTTCTATTAAATCTACTCCGTAAAGTTTTCCCATACTTTTATTTTACTAACAGGAGCATACATTTAAATCTGACAAAATCATATATATTTTGTTGATTCAATTTGTAGCAGATAGAGGAGCATGTCCCAGTGCTATGACAGTGAGTTGTCACTATAACATACCACTGCTTTACATCTTACCCACAGGCTAAAATGCTTACCCCTAGAGTCGTGACTTTGTATATGACAGGAGATTGCTACTAAAAGTAAATATATTTGGCTGAAGGGTAGATACAACTTTAGGCCATTATATCATTCACTAAAATTTAGCTGGCATTTACATATTTACCTGCTTAGTTCATATGACAAATATGTTTGAGAGACTGCCATATACAAAAAAAAAAAGATGGAACCATCTTACAAATTTAGAGATTACTTAAAGAAATGGAACTGAAGGGTTAACTGTGATGGCAAGAATGAAGAGAGCAAAACCAGAGGGTACTTCAAGGAGAACAGGCATGAGAGAGGCATTATAATTTGGAGGGTGCTATGATTTGAACCTATGTGCCCATCCAAAGTTTGTATGTTGAAACTAAAATCCCAGGACAATGACATCAAGAGATGGGGCTTTTGGTTAAGTGATTAAGTGAAGAAGGATCCACCCTCATGAATGAGATAAACGTCCTGGTAAAAGATGCTTTAGAGGAATGCCGGGCTCCTCAGTCTCTTCTGCCATGTCGTTACATTGTCCGTTTTTGCCCACTTTTGTCACGTGAAGACGAAGCAAGAAGGTGCCACCTCGGGACCAACTGCCAAATCTCCACTGCCTTGATTTCGGACTTCTCAGCCCCAGAACTGTGAGAAATACATTTCTGTTTTTTATGAATTACTCAATCTGTGGCATTTTGTTATAGCAGCATACAGACAAAAACAGGGTAAACAGCCTGGTGAGAGTGGATATTTTAGAAACTTGAGATGATTCAATGTCGCTGATTCTCCATTTTCTCATATGTAAAATGAAGGAAATAATGCTGATTACTTCATAGTTCATTGTACAAATTAAATTAACTATGTAAATAAAGCAATATAGTTCCTTTTATCTAGTATACATTGTTTAAGTGTTGTTGTCATTACATGAGGAAAACAAGAACTTCCCCAAACAGAAGGATGTGGGAACCAAAACTAAGATATAAGAAAGGACCAAAGTTCACTGTGACAATCTGGTCAAGCGCTGGTTAGGGAAGATAGCATAATGTTACGCATAGATATTATTTGAGGATAATTTTCCTCCACCCCGAACTCCTCTAGCACTTTCCCTACGTCTTTCATTGCACTTCTTCATTTGTCTCTTTAATTACGGTTATTTATATAAATCTTTTAGCTTCCTACAAAAATAAGCTTGTAGTGGGACAGATTCTTGAGGATCTATGTCAAAGCAATTTTTCTATTTCCTACAGCAAGTAACCCAGTAGTAATCACACAGAATTTGTTAAAAGAATAAACATAGGAAGATTAATTTCCATTTTTTTCTTTGCTAATTTTTAATCAGAATTATACCATTGTTAGGGAGGGAGAAATTATAAATTGAGGACATGAGTATTAACATTTAAATCTGTTATTCTGCTTTATTTTAGAGCTTGCCATGTTTTGTGATTAAAAAAAGAAACAGGACATTCTATATAGCTGTTGCAAAACGTGTGGTCTGTTGGTGAACTAGCAGCACCAGCATTATCAAGATTTCCTTAGTTTGCAGGGCTACTGAGTCAGAATTCGCATTTTGACAAAACTCCAGGTGATTCATGCTCTGCATTTAAGTTGGAGAAGCACTGTTCTATAGTTCTCCTTATGTCCTAAATGCATTGTCAGTGAAAGAAAATACTATACGTATGATAATAATAACGGTAATATTAACAAAAATGTAACTATTAGTAATTTTCTATGCTCTCCCAGATACTAAGTCCTTTATTTAATACTTGTGATATTTCTGCGAAGTTGCAATTGATATCACCTACTAAACTGATACTCAGAAATCTGAAGTAATTCTCCAAGGTCACAAAGCTAGTGAATCACAAACCAGATTTTTAAACTCTTGCTGCTTCATTCCAAAGACTAAACCGTTTCTAACTCACGGTTAATACATTTGCTTCTGCCTTCCATTTCCTAAATATGGTTTCCTTTCTATTTCATTAGCTTTACTTATACATGACTGATTTTTAACCCTCTCTAACATTTGCAGAATATGGTGTACTATGGTTAATAAGGACAATACCAAGTAATATCATGTTGAGAAAGCGTGCAGAAGTAGCATCAAAAAACAGACTTTTTCCAAAATGTTTACTAAAAACTTTCAATAAAAACAAGATTTTCTACTTAGAATTTCTACCTTGCATAACTCAAATGGAGCATGATTATTAAAATGACAAAAAGATTCCGTAATTGCCTAAGAGCTAAGAATAAGAATTGCTATATAAAAAAGCATAAATATGCCATATGAATGACATGTATAAGAATCATGGGAGTGCTATTTGGTATTTAGTATTTAGTTCCATTCTGCAGCATGATCAAAAAGAAGCATCTGTATAGTTCACTGTGCATTATAGCACAATAAATCACCTCATTAGGCTCAGATATATGTAAAGATTTACAGTCTGGGAAAGTCCACTAGATATTCTTAATCACTTCTTAGACTGTACTGTCCCCCATATTTCTCTTTTTCTATAGAAAGGTTGCACATGGAAAGGCTTTATTTGAAATCCAGCAATGAATGGAATGTCTGTGAAGCAAGAAATAGATGGAAATTGACATTTTAAAAGAAAGTTTGGCTTCTGAAGAGATACAGCTGTGACCTTGGTCTTTTTGTTGGAGAGAAGTATTCCCTAGCCTTACTGTACTATTTTTCCCAAAGCACCCTCTCTATTGTTCTCCCTTCATCTCTGGCTCGTATCATATGGCCCCTCCCTCATTCTATCTGGTGAGTTCTGAGAAAAATGCTTAAATTCTGCAGAGAAGATTGAGAA
Organism: Symphalangus syndactylus; assembly: GCF_028878055.3. Lineage (NCBI taxonomy): Eukaryota > Metazoa > Chordata > Mammalia > Primates > Hylobatidae > Symphalangus > Symphalangus syndactylus. The sequence continues at coordinate 2,331,066 of NC_072423.2, read as the reverse complement.
CAATGCTAAATATTCCTCAGAGAAGCAAAATATTATGTTAACAGTTTATATTTTCACATGAAATTGTCTATCTCTTCTCTCTGTCTCATGTGTGTATGTGTGTATGTGTATATATATATATACGTATAATATACAGTAGATATGTATATATAGAGTATAATATTCAGTATATATGTATATATAGTATAATATACCGTATATATGTATATATATACAGTGTGTGTGTGTATATATATATACATATATATATATATGTATATATATACTACCATTTACCTCCCAGGCTATACGTCCTGACATCTTAAAAGTAGAAAGCCCTCACAGGCCGCGGTTGCTCATGCCTGTAATCCCAGCACTTTGAGAGGCCGAGGCGTGCAGATCACCTGAGGTCGGGAGTTCAAGACCAGCCTGACCAACATGGTGAAACCCCATCTCTACTAAAAATACAAAAAATTAGCTGGGCGTTGTGTTGCGCACCTGTAATCCCAGCTACTCAGGAGGTGGAGGCAGGAGAATCACATGAACCCGGGAGTCGGAGGTTGTGTGAGCCGAGACCATGACATTGCACTGCAGCCTGGGCAATGAGAGCAAAACTCCATCTCAAAAAAAAAAGATGGAAAGGCCTTAAAAGACTTTTGAAAATGAGATTTGTCAAATATTTATTAGAGATGAAGAAAATAAGTGCGGACCCACACGTAACTTGTCTGAGGTCACAGAAGTAGGGACACTCATGTAACTTGTCTGAGGTCATAGAGGTAGTCATGCTGCAGCAGACTTATTGGTTTTCCTCTATGACATGCATTATTATTGTTTTTGATCATTTCAGGAGGTTTCTAGTCGATAGTGGGACAAAATTTCTAATTTGGGAACCTAATTTTCTCTGCAAATCTTCTTTACATCTCTAGCTTATTAATACACCTCAGAAGTGTTACAGGAATTAATTCGCAGGATTTTGAAGAATATTTTGAGGTATGCTGGGAAAAATCATGTCAAGTATCAATGATTAGAAACTCAACAATCAATATTAGATATTGTAAAATTATATTTAAACTTCCATATGGCATAAATAAGTTATTTTAATGTACAGTCGTTGTACTTTGTAAACTTGCATATAAAATATTTGAAAAAATAACTTTCAATATGTAAAATGTAAATATACAAAGGAAAGGATCGGAAAAAATAGGTAAAAATAATCAGGCTAAGAAAACACTACAGTGTCACCCTCAGAAGACTATAGAAGGATTCTCACCCTCGAGAAACAGAGGAACTTGAACATGGAAATGACCCTCTGCTGGCCATACTGATTATGGTACATAATTTTAAAAGGCTTTTGGAGAGAAGGGAAATGTTTTATTATGCATTCAGCACAGTGTTATGGTGATGTTTCTTAACTATCAGCTATTTTTAAAATTCCCATAATCTTTCTATAGATGACAAAGTTACATAAATATGAAGGATAAGAAGGGCCCCTGCAAACCTGATAATACAATTCTCTTTTCAATGATAACGTATTTCTAAGCGTGCATCTCCTAATCATATTGATGTGCATTTAGTGTTCTTTTACCTACACCGGTCAAAGTGGCTAAAGTAATCCTTCATGAGGAGATAATTTTTTCCTTTAGGTGATTTTTTCCACATAATACTCTAACATTTCCAATTCCATTTTTCTCGAAAAAGTTTACATGATATACATATACAATTACTAAAACTTTGGCTGCATAAATAATTTAAATGGACTTTACTTCAAAGATAATATTTACTTTTAAAGTTGTAAACCTTTGAATCATCAATTAATTAGAACTATCTTTTTCCTTATAAATAAAGATTTTTGTCCCTACATATTTATGATTTGGAAATTTTCACCTGGAAAATTTCATTTTCATTTGGATGCCTTGTCTTTACTATCAAATTCAGTATTTCAATTTCAATATAATTTTTTGATTGATTTTTACCTGAAATTATGATAAAATAAGAAAAATGAAAAATAGAGATAAACTTTAAGTACAATGTTATTTGTGCTTAATAATAAAACCAAGAAAGTAAAATATCTAAAATAATTATAACTATTGAAATAAACAAAGTATCATGTAATGGGCGAAATATTCTTCTGGCTCATTTTTGATTCTGACAGGTTGTTTACAGGTTCTGAAGTTCAGTTTGCTCATCTCTAACATGAGGTTGAACTAGGTATGGCTTGTTTGGCTGAACTCTGTAAAGCTGGTCAAAAAAGTTGCATTTGCATTCTTCTTCCTGTTACTGTATACAATAGAATCCTTCCTGTTTCTACCATGAGATTCAGAACACAGTCTCTGACCTTTCTGAAGTTTCCAAGTCTCCTTTTTCTCCTGAAGCCTTCTCATAAACGGCTCTACCATGCACCCTTCTTGTCAACACCAAACTCGAAGTATACCTGATGTCATCCCTTCCTTTACCATCTTCCTACCTGTTTCCAATCTTTAGCTCAACCATATCAAACTTGAGAAATCTCTCTAATGCATCCATTCTGCTCATTCTCTATAATAACCACTCTAGGTCAAACCACGGCCAAACCCATCAGTTCAGTTCAATATTTTGATGGATCCCTAATGTGTCTGCATATTTCCACTTCCCCCTTCTACCATCTGTACCCTAGAAAGCAAAGAGAGTAATCACCAAAAAAAGAAAAAGAAAAAGAAAACAGGAAAGGAATAACATCAGGTTATTGCCCTAGAAAAATCTTGCAGAAGCTTCCCAATACTTGTGCAAGAAAGCTCACACCCCATATTCGGACCCCCTAACTCTAAATGGGTGTATAACCTCACGTCATGCATCACTCACTTACTATGCTCCGGCCACCATGGACTTCTATTACTCCTACACGCAGAACATTCTCTTGTTAGAAGGCCTTGTCATGTGTTCTTCTGGTTGCCAGGAAATCTCTTGTCATTTTCTGCTCTTTCAGGCCTGAGATTAATTTCCTCAAACAGGCCTTTCTTGATCCCACCTTATCTCACTTCACCTTCAACCTCTTTTAAAAATCCTCAATCTGATTTTTCTTCATAGCATATATTATAATATGTCAATATCTCGTCTATTTATGTGATTACTAACTTATACTGAGGAGAGCCTTTTGAATAGAATCTCAAAAGGCCAAGTTACTACAACTTTGTCCTCATACCTCAATCCCCGGAACTTGGCACAGGATCGAGTACAGCAAACACTTACTGACTGGATAACGAACTACATGTAAGATAAAATCAAACCTTGCAGAATTGCAGGCATGTTCCCTTACTCTTATACTCCTATGCTTAAAGTGAAAATATATTCATGTTATATTGCCCCGAATGTCCACTTCCAGTTTCTACAGAAAGAGCGTTTCACAACTCCTCAATCAAAAGTAAGGTTCAACTCTGTTAGTTCAACGCACAGAACAGAAAGAAGTTTCACAGAATGATTCTGTGTAGTGTTTATATGAAGATATTCCTTTTTCCACTATAGGCCTCTAAGCGCTAAGAATGTTCACTTCCAGTTTCTACAAAAAGAGTGTTTCAGAACTGCACAATCAAAAGTAAGGATCAAATCTCTAAGTTGAATGCACATATCAGGAAGAAGTTTCACAGAATGCTTCTGTGTAGTTTTTATTTGAAGATATTCCTTTTTCCGCTATAGGCGTCTTAGCGCTCCGAATGTCCACTTGCAGTTTCTACAGAAAGAGTGTTTCTGAACTGCTCAATCAAAAGTAAGGTTCAACTCTGTTAGTTGAATGCACAGAACAGAATGAAGTTTCACAGAATGCTTCTGTGTAGTTTTTATTTGAATATATTCCTTTTTCCAATATAGGCCCCTTAGCGCTCCGAATGTCCACTTGCAGTTTCTAGAGAAAGAGTGTTTCTGAACTGCTCAATCAAAAGTAAGGTTCAAATCTGTTAGTTGAATGCACAGAACAGAATGAAGTCTCACAGAATGCTTCTGTGTAGTTTTTATTTGAAGATATTCCTTTTTGCAATATAGGCCTCTTAGCTCTCCGAATGTCCAACTGCAGTTTCTACAGAAAGAGTGTTTCAGAACGACTCAATCAAAAGTAAGGTTCAAGTCTGTTAGTTGAATGCACAGAACAGAAAGAAGTTTCACAGAATTCTTCCGTGTAGTATTTATTTGAAGATATTCATTTTTCCACTGTAGCCCTCTTAGCGCTCCGAATGTCCATTGCTGTTTCTACAGAAAGAGTGTTTCAGAAATGCTCAATCAAAAGTAAGGTTCAACTCTGTTAGTTGAATGAACAGAACAGAAAAAAAAATCACAGAATGCTTCTGCGTAATTTTATTTGAAGATATTCTTTTTTCCATTATTACCCTCTTAACGCTCTGAATGTCCACTTGCAGTTTCTACAAAAAGAGTGTTTCAAAACTGCTCTAGCAAAAGTCCAGTTTAATTCTGTTAGTTGAATGCACAGATCAGAAAGAAGTTTCACAGAATGCTTCTGCGTAGTTTTTATATGAAGATATACCTTTTTCCACTATTACCCTCTTAGCGCTCCGAATGTCCACTGCAGTTTCTACAGAAACAGTGTTTCAGAAATGCTCAATCAAAAGTAAGGTTCAAATCTGTTAGTTGAATGCACAGAACAGAAAGAAGTTTCACAGAATGCTTCTGTGTAGTTTTATTTAAACATATCCGTTTTTCCACAATACGCCTGTTAGCGCTCCGAATGTCCATTTGCAGTTACTACAGAAAGAGTGTTTCCGAACTGCTAAACCAAAAATAAGGCTCAACTCTGTTAATTGAATGAAGAGAACAGAAAGAAGTTTCAGAGAATGCTTCTGTGTAGTTTTTAATTGGAGATATTCCTTTTTTCACTATATGCCTCTTAGCGCTCCGAATGTCCACTTGCAGATTCTACAGAAAGAGTGTTTCAGAACTGCTCTATCAAAGGTAAGGTTCAACTCTGTTAGTTGAATGCACACAACAAAAAGAAGTTTCACAGAATCCTTCTGTGTAGATTTTATTTGAAGATATTCCCTTTTCCAATATAGGCGTCTTAGCGCGCCGAATGTCCACTTGCAGTTTCTACAGAAAGAGTGTTTCAGAACTGCTAAATCAAAAGTAAGGTTCAAATCTGTTATTTGAAGGCACAGAACAGAAAGAAGTTTCACAGAAGACTTCTTTGTAGTTTATATTTGAAGATATTCCTTTTTCCGCTACTACCCTCTAAGCGCTCCGAACGTTCACTTGCATTTTCTACAGAAAGAGTGTTTCAGAACTGCTCAATCAAAAGTATGGTTTAACTCTCTTAGTTGAATGCACAGATCAGAAAGAAGCTGCACAGAATGCTTCTGTGTAGTCTATATTTGAAGATATTCCTTTTTCCAATATAGGACTTTTAGCGTTCCGAATGTCCAATTGCAGTTTCTGCAGAAAGAGTGTTTCAGAACGGCTCAATCAAAAGTAAGCTTCAACTCTGTTAGTTGAATGCACAGAACAAAATGAAGTTTCACAGAATGCTTCTGTGTAGTTTTTATTTGAAGATATTCCTTTTTCCAATATAGGCCTCTTAGGCCTCGGAGTGTCCACTTGTAGTTTCTACAGAAAGAGTGTTTCAGAATTGGTCAATCAAAATATGGTTTAATTCTGTTAGTTGAAAGCACAGATCAGAAAAAACTTTCACAGAATGCTTCCGTGTAGTTTTTATTTGAAGATATTCCTTTTTCCAATATATTCCTCTTAGCGCTCCGAATGTCCAATTGCAGTTTCTACAGAAAGAGTGTTTCAGAACGGCTCAATCAAAAGTAAGGTTCCACACTGTTAGCTGAATGCACAGAACAGAAAGAAGTTTCACAGAATGCTTCTGTGCAGTATTTATTTGAGGATATTCGTTTTTCCACTATAGGCCTCTTAGCGCTCCGAATGTCCACTGCAGTTTCTACAGAAAGAGTCTTTCAGAAATGCTCAATCAAAAGTAAGGTTCAACTCTATTAGTTGAAAGCACATAACAGAAAGAAGTTTCACAGAATGATTCTGTGTAGTATTTATTTGAAGATATTCGATTTTCCACGATTACCATCTCAGCGCTCCGAATGTCCACATGCATTTTCTACAGAAAGAGTGTTTCAGAACTGCTCAAACGAAAGTATGGATAAACTCTGTGAGTTGAATGCGAAGATCAGAAAGAAGTTTCACAGAATGCTTCTGTGTAGTTTTTATTTGAAGATATTCCTTTTTCCAATATAGGACTCTTAGTGCTCAGAATGTCCAATTGCAGTATCTAGAGAAAGAATGTTTCAGAACTGCTCAATCAAAAGTAAGGCTCAACTCTGTTAGTTGAAAGCAGAGAACAGAAAGAAGTTTCAGAGAATGCTTCTGTGTAGATTTTACTTGGAGATATTCCTTTTTCCACTATTACCATCTTAGCGCTCCGTATGTCCACTTGCATTTTCTACAGAAAGAGTGTTTCAGAACGGCTCAATCAAAAGTAAGGTTCAACTCTGTTAGTTGAGTTCACAGAACAGAAAGACGTTTCACAGAATGCTTCTGTGTAGTTTATATTTTAATATATAGCTTTTTCCACTATTACCCACTTAGCGCTCCGAATGTCCACTTGCATTTTTTACAGAGTGTTCAGAACTGCTGAGTCAAAAGTATTGTTTAACTCTGTTAGTTGAATGCACAGATCAGAAAGAAGTTTCACAGAATGCTTCTGTGTAGTATTTAGTTGAAGATATTCCTTTTTGCACTATTACCCTCTTAGCGCTCCGAATGTCCTCTTGCAGTGACTACAGAAAGAGTGTTTCAGAACTGCTCCTTGAAAAGTAAGGCTCAACTCCGTTAGTTGAATGCAGAGAACAGAGAGAAGTTTCAGAGAATGATTCTGTGTAGTTTTTATTTGGAGATATTCCTTTTTCCACTATTACCCACTTAGCGCTCAGAATGTCCACTTGCATTTTCTACAGAAAGAGTGTTTCAGAACTGCTGAATCAAAAGTATGGTTTAACTCAGTTAGCTGAATGCACAGATCAGAAAGAAGTTTCACAGAATGCTTCTGCGTAGTTTTAATTTGAAGATATTCTTTTTCTCAATATAGGCCTCTTAGCGCTCAGAATGACCAATTGCAGTTTTAACAGAAAGAGTGTTTCAGAACGGCTCAAAAAAAAGGAAGGTTCAAATCTGTTAGTTGAATGCACAGAACAGAAAGAAATTTCACAGAATACTTCTGTGTAGTTTATATTAGAATATATTCCTTTTTCCACTATTACCCTCTTAGCGCTCCTAATGCACACTTGCATTTTCTACAGAAATAGTGTTCAGAACTGCTAAATCAAAAGTATTGTTTAACTCTGTTAGTTGAATGCACAGATCAGAAGCAAGTTTCACAGAATGCTTCTGTGTAGTTTTTATTTGAAGTTACTCCTTTTTCCAATATAGGACTCCTAGTGCTCAGAATGTCCAATTGCAGTTTCTAGAGAAAGAGTGTTTCAGAACTGCTCAATCAAAAGCAAGGTTCAACTCTTTTAGTTGAATGCACGGAACAGAAAGAAGTTTCAGAGAATGCTTCTGTGTAGTTTATATTTGAATATATTACTTTTTCCACTGTTACACTCTTAGCATTCCGAATGTCCACTTGCATTTTCTACAGAAGCAGTGTTCAGAACTGCTCAATCAAAGATATGATCTAACTCTGTTAGTTGAATGCACATATCAGAAAGAAGTTGCACAGAATGCTTCTGTGTAGTTTTTATTTGTAGATACTCCTTTTTCAAATATAGGACTTTTAACGCTCACAATGTCCAGTTGCACTATCTACAGAAAGAGTGTTTCAGAATTGCTCAATAAAAAGTAAGGTTCAACACTGTTAGTTGAATGCACGGAACAGAAAGAAGTTTCAGAGAACGCTTCTGTGTAGTTTATATTTGAATATATTTCTTTTTCCAATATTACCCTCTTAGCGCTCCGAATGTCCACTTGCATTTTCTACAGAAGCAGTGTTCAGAACTGCTCAATCAAAAGTATGGATTAACTCTGTTAGTTGAATGCACAGATAAGAAAGAAGTTTCACAGAATTATTTTGTGTGGTTTTTATTTGAAGATATTACTTTTTCCTATATAGGACTCTTAGCGTTCAGAATGTACAATTGCAGTATCTACAGAAAGAGTGTTTCAGAACTGCTCCATCAAAGGTAAGGTTCAACACTGTTAGTTGAATGCACCGAACAGAAAGAAGTTTCAGAGAATGCTTCTGTGTAGTTTATATTTGAAGATATTCCTTTTTCCACTATTACTCTCTTAGCACTCCGAATGTCCACTTGCATTTTTCACAGAATGAGTGTTTCAGAACTGCTCAATCAAAAGTATGGTTTTATTCTATTAGCTGAATGCACAGATCAGAAAGAAGTTTCACAGAATGCTTCTGTGTGGTTTTTATTTGAAGATAGTCCTTTTTCCAATAGAGACCGATTAGCGCTCCTAATATCCAATTGCAGTTTCTACAGAAGGAGTGTTTCAGAACGGCTCAATCAAAAGTAAGGTTCAACACTTTTAGTTGAATGCACAGAACAGAAAGAAGTTTCACAGAATGCTTCTGTGTAGTATTTAGTTGAAGATATTTCTTTTTGCACTATTACACTCTTAGCGCTCCGAATGTCCTCTTGCAGTTACTACAGAAAGAGTGTTTCAGAACTGCTCCTTGAAAAGTAAGGCTCAACTCCGTTAGTTGAATGCAGAGAACAGAAAGAAGTTTCAGAGAATGCTTCTGTGTAGTTTTTATTTGGAGATATTCCTTTTTCCACTATTACCATCTTAGCACTCAGAACGTCCACTTGCATATTCTACAGAAAGAGTGTTTCAGAACTGCTCAATCAAAAGTATGGTTTAACTCAGTGAGCTGAATGCACAGATCAGAAAGAAGTTTCACAGAATGCTTCTGCGTAGTTTTTATTTGAAGATATTCTTTTTCCCAATATAGGCCTCTTAGCGCTAAGAATGACCAATTGCAGTTTTAACAGAAAGAGTGTTTCAGAATGGCTCAAACAAAAGTAAGTTTCAAGTCCGTTAGTTGAATGCACAGAACAGAAAGAAGTTTCACAGAATACTTCTGTGTAGTTTATATTTGAATATATTCCTTTTTCCACTATTACCCTCTTAGCGGTCCGAATGTCCACTTGCATTTTCTACAGAAAGAGTGTTCAGAAATGCTCAATCAAAAGTGTGGTTTAACACTGTTAGTTGAATGCACAGACGAGAAAGAAGTTTCACAGAATGCTTCTCTTTAGTTTTTATTTGAAGATATTCCTTTTTCCAATATAGGACTCTCAGCGCGCAGAATGCCCAATTGCAGTATCTACAAAAAGAGTGTTTCAGAACTGCTCCTTCAAAAGTAAGGCTCAACTCTGTTAGTTGAAAGCAGAGAACAGAAAGAAGTTTCAGAGAATGCTTCTGCGTAGTTTTTATTTGGAGATATTCCTTTATCCACTATTACCATCTTAGCGCTCCTTATGTCCACTTGCATTTTCTACAGAAAGAGTGTTTCAGAACTGCTCAAAGGTATGGTTTAAATCTGTTAGATGAATGCACAGATCAGAAAGAAGTTTCACAGAATGCTTCTGTGTACTTTTTATTTGAAGATATTCTTTTTCCCAATATATGCCTCTTAGCACTCAGAATGTCCAATTGCAGTTTCTACAGAAAGAGGGTTTCAGAAGGGCTCAATCAAAAGTAAGGTTCAACTCTGTTAGTTGAGTGCACAGAACAGAAAGCAGTTTTACAGAATGCTTCTGTGTAGTTTATATTTAAATATATTCCTTTTTCCACTATTAACCTCTTAGCGCTCCGAATGTCCACTTTCATTTTCTACAGAAAGAGTGTTCCGAACTGCTCAATCAAAAGTATTGTTTAACTCTCTTAGTTGAATGCACAGATCAGAAAGAAGTTTCACAGAATGCTTCTGTGTAGTTTCTATTTGCAGATACTTCTTTTTCAAATATAGGACACTTAGCGCTCAGAATGTCCAATTGCAGTATCTACAGAAAGAGTGTTTCAATATTGCTCAATCAAAAGTAAGGTTCAACTCTGTTAGTTGAATGCACGGAACAGAAAGAAGTTTCAGAGAACGCTTCTGTGTAGTTTATATTTGAATATATTGCTTTTTCCACTATTACCATCTTAGCGCTCTGAATGTCCACTTGCATTTTCTACAGAAGCAGTGTTCAGAACTGCTCAATCAAAAGTATGGTTTAACTCTGTTAGTTGAATGCACAGATCAGAAAGAAGTTTCACAGAATTCTTTTGTGTGGTTTTTATTTGAAGATATTCCTTTTTCCAATATAGGACTCTTAGCGTTCAGAATGTCCAATTGCAGTATCTACAGAAAGAGTGTTTCAGAACTGCTCGATCAAAACTAAGGTTCAACACTGTTAGCTGAATGCACCGAACAGAAAGTAGTTTCAGATAATGCTTCTCTGTAGTTTATATTTGAAGATATTCCTTTTTCCACTATTACCCTCTTTGGACTGCGAATGTCCACTTGCATTTTCTACAGAAAGAGTGTTTCAGAGCTGCTCAGTCAAAAGTATGGTTTAACTCTGTTAGCTGAATGCACAGATCAGAAAGATGTTTCACAGAATACTTCTGTGTGGTTTTTATTTGAAGTTAGTCCTTTTTCCAATAGAGGCCGCTTAGCGCTCCTAATATCCAATTGCAGTTTCTACAGAAAGAGTGTTTCAGAACGGCTCAATCAAAAGTAAGGTTCACCTCTTTTAGTTGAATGCACAGAAGAGAAAGAAGTTTCACAGAATGCTTCTATGTAGCATTTAGTTGAAGATTTTCCTTTTTCCACTATTACCCTCTTAGCGCTCCGAATGTCCACTTGCAGTATCTACAGAAATAGTGTTTCAGAACTGCTGAATCAAAAGTAAGTTTCAACACTGTTTGTCGAAAGTACGGAACAGAAAGAAGTTTCATAGAATGCATCTGTGTAGTTTATATTTGAAGATATTCCTTATTCCACTATTACCCTCTTAGCGCTCCGAATGTCCACTTGCATTTTATACAGAAAGAGTGTTTCAGAACTGCTCAATCAAAAGTATGTTTTAACTCTGTTAGCTGAATGCACAGATCAGAAAGAAGTTTCACAGAATGCTTCTGTGTAGTTTTTATTTGAAGATATTCTTTTTCCCAATATAGGCCTCTTAGCGCTCAGAATGTCCAATTGCAGTTTCTACAGAAAGAGTGTTTCAGAACGGCTCAACCAAAAGTAAGGTTAAACTCTGTTAGTTGAATGCACAGAACAGAAAGAAGTTTCACAGAATGCATCTGTGTAGTTTATATTTGAAGATATTACTTTTTCCACTATTAGCCTCTTAGCGCTCCGAATGTCCACTTACATTTTCCACAGAAAGAGTGTTCAGAACTGCTCAATCAAAAGTATGGTTAACTCTGTTAGCTGAATGCACAGATCAGAAAGAAGTTTCACAGAATGCTTCTGTGTGGTTTTTATTTGAAGATAGTCCTTTTTCCAATATAGGCCGCTTAGCGCTCCTAATATCCAATTGTAGTTTCTACAGAAGGAGTGTTTCAGAATGGCTCAATCAAAAGTAAGGTTCAACTCTTTTAGTTGAATGCACAGAACAGAAAGAATTTTCACAGAATGCTTCTGTGTAGTATTTAGTTGAAGATATTCCTTTTTGCACTATTACCCTCTTAGCGCTCCGAACGTCCTCCTTCAGTTACTACAGAAAGAGTGTTTCAGAACTGCTCCTTGAAAAGTAAGGCTCAATTCCGTTAGTTGAATGCAGAGAACAGAAAGAAGTTTCAGAGAATGCTTCTGTGTAGTTTTTATTTGGAGATATTCCTTATTCCATTATTACCATCTTAGCGCTCAGAATGTCCACTTGCATTTTCTACAGAAAGAGTGTTTCCGAACTGCTCAATCAAAAGTATGGTTTAACTCAGTTAGCTGAATGCACAGATCAGAAAGAAATTTCACAGAATGATTCTGCGTAGTTTTTATTTGAAGATATTCTTTTTCCCAATATAGGCCTCTTAGCGCTAAGAATGACCAATTGCAGTTTTAACAGAAAGAGTGCTTCAGAACCGCTCAAACAAAAGTAAGGTTCAACTCTGTTAGTTGAATTCACAGAACTGAAAGAAGTTTCACAGAATACTTCTGTGTAGTTTGTATTAGAATATATTCCTTTTTCCACTATTACCCTCTTAGCGCTCCTAATGTCCACTTGCATTTTCTACAGAAAGAGTGTTCAGAAATGCTCAATCAAAAGTATGGTTTAACTCTGTTAGTTGAATGCACCGATGAGAAAGAAGTTTCACAGAATGCTTCTGTGTAGTTTTTATTTGAAGATATTCCTTTTTCCAATATAGGACTCTCAGCGCACAGAATGTCCAATTGCAGTATCTACAGAAAGAGTGTTTCACAACTGCTCCTTCAAAAGTAAGGCTCAACTCTGTTAGTTGAAAGCAGAAAACAGGAAGAAGTATCAGAGAATGCTTCTGCGTACTTTTTATTTGGTGATATTCCTTTTTCCACTATTACCATCTTAGCGCTCCGTATGTCTACTTGCATTTTCTGCAGAAAGAGTGTTTCAGAACTGCTCAATCAAAGATATGGTTTAAATCTGTTAGCTGAATGCACAGATCAGAAAGAAGTTTCACAGAATGCTTCTGTGTATTTTTTATTTGAAGATATTCTTTTTCCCAATATAGGCCTCTTAGCACTCAGAATGTCCAATTGCAGTTTGTACAGAAAGAGGGTTTCAGAACGGCTCAATCAAAAGTAAGGTTCAACTCTGTTAGTTAACTGCACAGAACAGAAAGCAGTTTCACAGAATGCTTCTGTGTAGTTTATATTTGAATATATTCCTTTTTCCACTATTATCCTCTTAGCGCTCTGAATCTCCACTTGCATTTTCTACAGAAAAAGTGTTTCAGAACGGCTCAATCAAAAGTAAGTTTCAACTCTTTAGTTGAATGCAAAGAACAGAAAGAAGTTTCACAGAATGCTTCTGTGTAGTATTTAGTTGAAGATATTCCTTTTTCCACTATTACCCTATTAGCGCTCCGAATGTCCACTTGCAGTTTCTACGGAAAGTGTTTCATAACTGCTCCTTCAAAAGTAAGGCTCAACTCTGTTAGTTGAATGCAGAGAACAGAAAGAATTTTCATAGAATTCTTCTGTGTAGTTTTTATTTGGAGATATTCCTTTTTCCACTATTACAATCTTAGCGCTCCGAATGTCCACTTGCATTTTCTACAGAAACAGTGTTTCATAACTGCTCAATGAAAAGTATGGTTTAACTCTGTTAGTTGAATGCACAGATCAGAAATAAGTTTCACAGAATGCTTCTGTGTAGTTTTCATTTGAAGATATTCTTTTTCCCAATATAGGCCACTTAGCGCTGAGAATGTCCACTTGCAGTTTCTGCAGAAAGAGTGTTTCAGAACTGCTCTTTCAAAACTAAGGCTCAACTCTGTTAGTTGAATGCAGAGAACAAAAAGAAGTTTCAGAGAATGCTTCTGTATAGTTTTTATTTGGAGATATTCCTTTTTCCACTATTACCATCTTAGCGCTCCGAATGTCCACGTGCATTTTCTAGAGAAAGAGTGTTTCAGAACTGCTCAATCAAAAGTACGGTTTAACTCTGTTAGCGGAATGCACAGATCAAGAAGAAGTTTCACAGAATGCTTCTGTGTAGTTTTTATTTTAATATATTCTTTTTCCCAATATAGGCCTCCTAGCGCTCAGAATTTCCAATTGCAATTTCTACAAAAAGAGTGTTTCAGAACGACTCAATAAAAAGTAAGATTCAACACTGTTAGTTGAATGCACAGAACAGAAAGTAGTTTCACAGAATGATTCTTTGTAGTTTATATTTGAAGTTATTCATTTTTCCACTATTACCCCCTTAGCGCTCCCAATGTCCACTTGCATTTTCTACAGAAGCAGTGTTCAGAACTGCTCAATAAAATTATGATTTAAATATGTTAGTTGAATGCACAGATCAGAAAAAAGTTTCACAGAATGCTTCTGTGTAGTTTTTATTTGCAGATACTTCTTTTTCAAATATAGGACACTTAGCGCTCAGAATGTCCAATTGCAGTATCTACAGAAAGAGTGTTTCAATATTGCTCAATCAAAAGTAAGGTTCAACTCTGTTAGTTGAATGCACGGAACAGAAAGAAGTTTCAGAGAACGCTTCTGTGTAGTTTATATTTGAATATACTAGTTTTTCCACTATTACCATCTTAGCGCTCCGAATGTCCACTTGCATTTTCTACAGAAGCAGTGTTAAGAACTGCTCAATCAAAAGTATGGTTTAACTCTGTTAGTTGAATGAACAGATCAGAAAGAAGTTTCACAGAATTCTTTTGTGTGGTTTTTATTTGAAGATATTCCTTTCTCCAATATAGGACTCTTAGCGTTCAGAATGTCCAATTGCAGTATCTACAGAAAGAGTGTTTCAGAACTGCTCCATCAAAACTAAGGTTCAACACTGTTAGCTGAATGCACCGAACAGAAAGTAGTTTCAGAGAATGCTTCTGTGTAGTTTATATTTGAAGATATTCCTTTTTCCACTATTACCCTCTTTGGACTGCGAATGTCCACTTGCATTTTCTACAGAAAGAGTGTTTCAGAGCTGCTCAGTCAAAAGTATGGTTTAACTCTGTTAGCTGAATGCACAGATCAGAAAGATGTTTCACAGAATACTTCTGTGTGGTTTTTATTTGAAGTTAGTCCTTTTTCCAATAGAGGCCGCTTAGCGCTCCTAATATCCAATTGCAGTTTCTACAGAAAGAGTGTTTCAGAACGGCTCAATCAAAAGTAAGGTTCAACTCTTTTAGTTGAATGCATAGAACAGAAAGAAGTTTCACAGAATGCTTCTGTGTAGTATTTAGTTGAAGATATTCCTTTTTCCACTATTACCCTCTTAGCGCTCCGAATGTCCAATTGCAGTATCTACAGAAATACTGTTTGAGAACTGCTCAATCAAAAGTAAGTTTCAACACTGTTAGTCGAATGCACGGAACAGAAAGAAGTTTCATAGAATGCTTCTGTGTAGTTTATATTTGAAGATATTCCTTTTTCCACTATTACCCTCTTAGCGCTCCGAATGTCCACTTGCATTTTATACAGAAAGAGTGTTTCAGAACTGCTCAATCAAAAGTATGGTTTAACTCTGTTAGCTGAATGCACAGATCAGAAAGAAGTTTCACAGAATGCTTCTGTGTAGTTTTTATTTGAAGATATTCTTTTTCCCAATATTGGCCTCTTAGCGCTCAGAATGTCCAATTGCAGTTTCTACAGAAAGAGTGTTTCAGAACGGCTCAATAAAAAGTAAGGTTCAACTCTGTTAGTTGAATGCACAGAACAGAAAGAAGTTTCACAGAATGCATCTGTGTAGTTTATATTTGAAAATATTACTTTTTCCACTATTAGCCTCTTAGCACTCCGAATGTCCACTTACATTTTCCACAGAAAGAGTGTTCAGAACTGCTCAATCAAAAGTATGGTGAACTCTGTTAGCTGAATGCACAGATCAGAAAGAAGTTTCACAGAATGCTTCTGTGTAGTTTTTGTTTGAAGATATTCTTTTTCCCAATATAGGCCCCTTAGCGCTCAGAATTTCCAATTGCAGTTTCTACAGAAACAGTGTTTCAGAACGGCTCAATCAAAAGTAAGGTTCAACCCTGTTAGTTGAATGCACGGAACAGAAAGTTGTTTCACAGAATGCTTCTGTGTAGTTTATATTTGAATACCTTCCTTTTTCCAGTATTACCCTCTTAGCGCTCCGAATGTCCACCTGAATTTTCTACAGAAAGAGTGTTAAAAACTGCTCAATCAATAGTATGGTTTAACTCTGTTAGTTGAATGCACAGATCGGAAAGAAGTTTCACAGAATTCTTCTGTGTATTTTTTATTTGAAGATATACCTTTTTCCAATATTGGATTCTTAGCACTCAGAATGTGCAATTGCAGTATATACAAAAATAGTGTTTCAGAACTGCTCAATCAAAGGTAAGTTTCAACACTGTTAGTCGAATGCACGGAACAGAAAGAAGTTTCAGAGAATTCTTCTGTGTAGTTTATATTTGCAGATATACCTTTTTCCACTATTACCCTCTTATTGCTCCGAATGTCCACTTGCATTTTCTACAGAAAGAGTGTTTCAGAACAGCTCAATCAAAAGTATGGTTATCTCTGTTAGCTGAATGCGCAGATCAGAAAGTAGTTTCACAGAATGCTTTTGTGTAGTTTTTATTTGAAGATATTCCTTTTTCCAATTTAGAACTCTTAGCCTCCCAAAGTGCTGGGATTACAGGCATGAGCCAGCGCGCCCCGCCCAGTCTCAGCTGCTATACAGTGTTTATAAATGTTCTTAATCAAGGGAATTTATATCGATCTAGTAGAATAAAATAAAATATTTGAGTTCTTAATTTCCTTTAATTAGGATAACCTTTTTCTTCAAGTGAAGAGAACGGCTTTGTTACGTATTTTTCTTAGGACAAGATAGACTGTATTTTCTAGCAGTTACGCATTTGTTATATATGATGATCTGGTTCTTGGAACATTCTTGAATCTAGTGTCTCTAAGGCAGGCGTGTACAGCAAGAAGTGAAGAACACAGAAATCAATGATGAAAGCATTAGAAGACAAGTGAGTTTGTCAGAACTGCAAAATATTGCTGAGCGTGGATTGCTCTGAAATCTGAAAACATTACTTGTGAATTGCTTCTATCCAAAACGCAGACACAATGCCGCGTGTTGGTTTACTTGTTTCCCATTTTTCAACCCCCTTTTCTAGGCAAAAACTGTCCAAACCATGCAGACCCACAGAATCGAACCGATGTCTCTAGATTCCTCCTCCTAGAACTCTCAGGGGATCCAGAACTGCAGCCAACCCTCGCCGGGCTGTTGCTGTCCATGTGCCTGGTCACGGTCCTGGGGAACCTGCTCATCATCCTGGCCATCAGCCCTGACTCCCACCTCCACACCCCCATGTACTTCTTCCTCTCCAACCTGTCCTCGCCTGACATGGG
Source organism: Symphalangus syndactylus (assembly GCF_028878055.3). Lineage (NCBI taxonomy): Eukaryota > Metazoa > Chordata > Mammalia > Primates > Hylobatidae > Symphalangus > Symphalangus syndactylus. The sequence continues at coordinate 2,314,049 of NC_072423.2, read as the reverse complement.
TTTCACCTCCGCCACGGTCCCCGAGACGATTGTGGACATCCAATCTCACGGCAGAGTCATCTCCTAGGCAGGCCGCCTGACTCAGATGTCTCTGTTTGCCATTTTTCGAAGCATGGAAGAGAGACACGCTCCTGAGTGTGATGGCCTATGACCGGTTTGTAGCCATCTGTCACCCTCTATATCATTCGGCCATCATGAACCCGTGTTTCTGTGGCTTCCTAGTTTGGTTGTCTTTTTTTTTTTTTTCTTCTCAGTCTTCTAGACTCCCAGCTGCACAACTTGATTGCCTTGGTAACGACCTGCTTCAAGGGTGCGGAAAATCCTAATTTCTTCTGTGACCCTTCTCAACTCCCCCACCTTGCATGTTGTGACACCTTCACCAATAGCATAATCATGTATTTTCCTGCTGCCGTATTTGGGTTCCTTCCCATCTCGGGGACCCTTTCCTCTTACTATAAAATGGTTTCCTCCATTCTGAGGCTGTCATCGTCAGGTGGGAAGTATAAAGCCTTCTCCACCTGTGGGTCTCACCTGTCAGTTGTTTGCTGGGTTTATGGAAGAGGCGTTGGAAGGGACCTCAGTTCAGATGTGTCCTCTTCCCCCAGAAAGGTTGCAGTGGCCTCGGTGATGTACACGGTGGTCACCCCCATGCTGAACCCCTTCATCGACAGCCTGAGAAACAGGGATAGTAAAGGTGTCCTGCAGCGGCCACACGGCAGCACGGCCCAATCTCCATATCTTTTTATCTGTTCCATTCCTTCTGTAGTGTGGGTTAAAAAAGGCAGTCAGGTCAAATAAGAATGATAACACAGGGTGAACACCCACTGTGACATTAGGAGTAATACCTCCTTAGGATATAAAAAACACTGTCACAGAGTATACACACGAGGGGTCCACCCACTGTGATATTAGAAGCAATATCTCCCTATAATATGAAGAACAATATCACAGGGTGATTTCATTCCGGATGTTGGTAATAAAACAATGATAAACATTAAGATTAATAACTAATATTAAAAATGGCATTAATAGTAATAATTCTAATCATGCATAATCCTCTCTTTAAAATAATCATTAATGATTAATAACGTTATACTATGAATTAATATTAGCATTGATAGTTATTAATGAGACTGATGTTTAATAATTCACAATATTATGACTCCTAATACCGCAGGAGGTGGACACCTGCCTGTGATATTGTTCCTAATATCCAGGGATGGAGAGCATGATATTAGTTTTAATATCGCAGTAGGTGTACACTCACCCTGTGACACTGATCCTAATATCCAGCGGGTAGAGTATGACATGACTGCAACATAACAATGAATGTACAGCCACCCGGTGATATTGCTCCTAACATTCACGGAAGAAGCGTATGACGTTACTCCCAATATCGCAGGGAGTGTCCACCCCTTTTGTGATATTGTTCCTAGTATCCCGAGGGGGAGAGGATGATAATAATTCCAGCATCGCAGGCTGTGTTCACCCACTCTGTGATATTGTTATTAATATCGCAGGGAGTAGAAACACCCCTGTGATACTGTTGTTAATCTTCAGGGAGGAAGAGGATGATGTTACTCGAATACAGACGGGTGTACGTCCTCTGTAGAAAGCCGGTGTACACCCGCCTGTGCAATAGTTGATAATTTCCAGAGGGGAAGATATTAGTCACAATACGGTAAACAGGCTGTGAGTCCACCACGGGTCCTAAGAGCCAGGGGGGCAGAGGGGCTGGCTCTCAGTCCCCACCTCGCGGGGGGCGCCTCGCCCCTCTGCCTCTCCCGCCCTGCATATTACGAAAAATATCACAGAGTGGGTGTACACCTCCTGCGATATGGGGGGTAATATCATCTTGTCTTCTTTTGGATAATAGGAACAATATCACACGGGTTTGTACACTTTCTGTGATATTGGGAGTAATATCAACCTCTCTGCCTTGGAATATTAAGAACAATGTCACAGAATGGATGTACACCCCCTGCGATATTGGGAGTAATAGCAGCCTCTCCTCTCCGTGGATGTTCGGAGTCATATCCCAGGGTGGCTGTACACCTCCTGCTGTATGCACCCTATTTGTAATCTTTTATCCCTCGCCCCCCTCCCTATTAAATAATAGACAAAAAATAATGGGTTTAGAATAAATGAGTTCAAACAAATTGTCAAACATATGTGGGAAAATTGGAATCAGTTTCTGAGGAAAAGCAAAAAACTCAACAGAAATGCTCATAAAGCATCATCCCTCCATGGCTAGAGCTGCCAGGACACCAAAACACCAAAATCAGCTAGGGAAATTTTGTAGAAGTCCTAGATGTACTAACTGTTCTGTGAATACACAGAGATGTAATTATAACTGTTACCTGCATGTAGAGTAAAGATGAGAAGGGATTGGTCATGGTGGCAGCTACCTCAGGTGTTACAGAGCAGACGTGGTTCCAGGACAGTATGTGTCAGGGCAGAGGGGTCCTCGGAGGCTATTAGAAGCTGGTCATGGCACAGACATTGTAAGTCACATGGTCTCATTACTTTCAATGACGAAAGCAAAATTGCTTTTGCATCAGCCTAATACAACGGCCTGGCAAGAGCACAGGAAACGTCCCTGTGGTGTTAGATGGAGACCTCTGATGCAGCACAATTCCTTCATCCCCTTCTCCAAAACCCCCTCTTCCAATTCCACTGAAGAGAAAATCTGATGCAAATCTGGTGTAAGCAGGCTCAGATATATCTACCACTATAGATAGTAGAGGTGACTCACAAATCCAAGCCTATCAAATACATCACTAACAAATTACATGTTTAATTTTTTTTTGAAATTAGGGATCATGATATGAAAGTTATCAGAATCAAAACTGTCACTAATGTTTAAAAGGAAAACACCTGGACAAATAGATTCAGAGAAGGCCTTGAAGAGAGGGTTCTCATGCTTCTAGGCCTGATAACAAAAACTATCACAAAATACCACAAAAACCACAACCTTGCACAAAGGCCATAGCAACCTTACACAAAATACACTTCTGTGAGGACATCTATCCAGCAACCACCTGCCCAACCTTCAACTGACATCGACCTTCTTGTTGATCTGTATAGTTGAAGATAACTATATCGAAACAATTACATAAGCCTCTTCATTTTTCCTTTATTTGTTTCTACTCCCCCATGCTTCCAGGTTGATCGTTTTTCTGTTAAAGACCTTGTCTTCCTTCACCATTTGAATCTACATAGTTTCTTTTGTCAGGCATGTTCCCATTACAATGTCCTCCTCCCTAAGGTCTGTCTTTTTCCGTCAGAGAGCCTTTCTCTGTTTTCTAGGTTTACAATGAGAAGGGCTCTAAAGCATTTTGGTAAAACTTTTACTGTCTTCCTAGGAACAAATCATTGACTTTCAGTATTGATATTGACTTATTTACATTTCTGGGGATGAGGAATTAAAGATTTCACAAATTTTCTTCTTGAGAAGATCCAAGTTTTCACGTGAGCAAAACTGAATATGTAAATTGATATGTAAATTATGCTGCAGATAATATAGTCAAATGTTTACTTGTATTTAATTTGTTACACATGGAAACTGCATATGTGAGATAATATACTAAGAAATTATCACATTTAATGAAATGCTTTAATCAAATTCCCGATTGAATTTTTGATATCAATATCTTTTTCTTTGTTTAATCCATCTTTAGAGTGAACAGGGCTGTCTAGGCCAAAGTCCTCACTTCTATCTACATTGTCTGAGTTACAGAACTTTTTGAATTTATTATGTTGTCACAGGAAGTCTCCTATTGCTTGTTTAAAGGAGTCTCTCTCAATATGATGCAGAATCCAAAAGCCCTGAAAGGCGTATATCCTGAGTTTCTGTTACCGGAGCCAAAGGTTGCCAATTTCTTGTAGATCCTGCTACAGTTAAACTTCATTTAAGTAATCATTAAAAGCTGCATTTATTCCCTCACTTGAAATTTTGATTTCACACTATTAGGACTAATTCTCTAAGTCTTTGCTAAGTAATGTTCCTCCTTTTCTTGTAGCTTCACTCTGATGATCTCTATATGCAACATCAATTGACATAAAGTACATTCGGGGCAAGAGAGTTTCTTTAAATATTACTTCGTTATTCAAAATAATCACAAAAGCACTCATCGTAGGAAAACTTGTGAGGATTCATATATAGGGAAATACTTTTTCTAAGGCATAATTCTGTAAAGAAATTCACCTTAATTTGAATATATATGGGAAAATATCCTTGTTCACTAGTAGTCTATATTCACTGTTTTCTTCCCTCATAGACCAGCCAGTTCACTATTATTCTCCAAATGATATGTGCCTCTGTAGAGTCTAGGCTATCTGCATACCAAACTTTTCCCACAATTAGTTTTGAATTACACTGAATTCAATTCAAGGGGATGTCATTTATAAACATTGCAAATACGTACTGCGCAAGGGATCTTAGAAATCATATGCATGGTTTGATCCATAAGCTCATATGAGCGTGCAATGTCAACTTCTTTCATGTTTTTTTTAAACCCACTTAAATTCTATTTTAAGCCACCATCTGTCTGTGCTCTTAGGGCGGTTAGCCTTAAATCATTTTAAGATGCTCCCCTCTAAGTACTGTGATGATAGTGATAGAGATGTCACCAGTCAGGTGTCCTAGGAAACCGACTTGGAGTTGGAGATTTGCATGCAAGGAAGTTGAAATGGATATTCCCAACACCTGCGAAGAGTGAAAGCAATAGGATTGGGCAGAGCAGGAAGCTGGCTGGAATGCAATCACTATCATGGCCGCAGCCGGCTCTACAGGGATCTTGGTGAGTTTACCTAATGAGCTCAAATTGGAGCAAGCAAGCCAGGCCATTATATTTCTGTACCAAGCAGTTCTCGGATATGGGATGCCTGGAGAAGGGACATGAACTTGGATGAAGGAACTTTACTGTGCTCTGAGTGTTGTTGCCAGGAGTCAGCTGTCAACACTCCCAGGAGATGGGGAATTATGCTTTAGTCACTGAGGTGGCACCTTGTGCCAGACCACAGCCTTGTTAAACAGAGCCAGAATTTGGAGGATGGATGGTGGGTTTAACATTTGGGGCTTGATATATTGTCCCCACAAGCTGCTGCTGGTCTATTCCTTGTCCATTTCTGTGTGGCCTGTTTAGGCCCACCGGCTTCCTGCTTCTTCTTTACCATATCTGGAATGCAAAAGTCTACTCGTAATTTGGCCCATGGTCCCTTCTGCTTAGACATATCCTTGTAGCTATTTTTTTTAAAGATGACTATGCCTTCTAGAATATTTCTAAGAAACTGCCTACGTCACCACTGCTACCAAGAGGCCTTTGCTTTTTCCTCTTCTTAACTATGGGAAAGGAAGATAGGAGTGTAGGGAGGGAGTATTTTCTAACCTGGAAAAAACTCATTTTACCCTATATAATTTTTGTTAGCGAATTCCTTCTTTGCACTTACTCCACAATCTTTCCAAATTCTCCCAAATGCTCAAGCTTTTAAAGAACAAAAGACAGAAATGATAGCAGGTTATTATTTTTTCCACCAAACCTTTTGTTTCTATTCCTTTACGTCAATGAGCTTAGAATAACTGCTCCTGGAACTGGGAAAGCGACTTGGGAAAAGAAAGAAAAAAAAAGCTCTCAAAGTTTAACATCACAAAACATTATAGTCACTGTTATTTTATATTTATTTATTTATTTATTTATTTTTGAGGTGGAATCTTGTTCTGCCACCAGGCTGCAGTGCAGTGGTGCAATCTCAGCTCACTGCAACCTCCGCGTCTTGGGTTCAAACGATTCTCCTGCCTGAGCCTTCTGAGTAGCTGGGACTACAGTCGCCGCCACCACAGCCAGCTAATTTTTGTATTTTTAGTAGAGATGGGTTTCACCGTTTTAGCCAGGATGGTCTCGATCTCCTGACCTTGTGATCCACCCGCCTCGGCCTCCCAAGGTGCTGGGATTACAGGCGTGAGCCACCGCGCGTGGCCTTGTTATGTAATTTTTACATCATATACCCCCTGCGTTAGACCAAGAGCTTGTAAAAGTCAGAAGACATACACCATTTGTAGTTCAATTAGAGATGTTTACTGATAAAACTGATTCTTCAATCTGAGGGTGGTATTTGTAGTTACAGTAATGTAGATGACAATCTAAGTTATGTTCTATAAACTGTGTCACTGACATCTCAATCTACAGCTAACTTTAATTTTTTAGAAGCAGAGGAGTGGGTTGTATAGGTTTAGAAATACATCCATCAAGCTAGTTAAGTGAGATGGATTCAAACCTTCAACTCACTGGAATATTTACCAAATTGACTATTCATTCTCTAAAGGAGCCATATAAACAAGGTACTTTCTAAAATTCAAAATTATGTAAGGTTTTATTTCCTTTTTATGCTGTTATGAATTGGATTGTAGAGGTTATAAGGTGAAATAAGATTACTTTTACAGTAAAACATACAACACATTGTCACAAGAGGGCAGCCTTTGAACATGAATTGCTTCTCAGGCATCCTTGAAATTTTGAAAGTTACTTTAATTCACACAACTAAATAATAAAACACTACAGAGGATCAAAGAAGATACTTTGACTTATGCATATTGTTACTTTTTTATTACTGCTAGTGGAAGACGTAATCTATAAGGAAGGCAAGGGCTGAATTTGTTTTATGTAAAAAGACAAATTTCTTTGGGTTGTAGTTTTCAAACATCAAGATAGTAGGTCAATGTCTAAATGAGTGTATCAAAGTTCTCACACTAGCACATGTAAGTCCACCTCTTATCTACCCAAAATTCTAACCAAGCAAAGGCAAGGTGGAAGAACCAGACAAATGTAAGTGCCTAGGATACATAAATGCCACTGGATTTTATGTTTTTAATTTTCAATCTCCCAAGTTTCACTAAGAGACATGTTATTTGGGGAGGTTGCTAAAGTGTAATTGCATGATGTCTCTGTGTACGGTTGGTCTGGACCTCTCTCTGTCCAGTGGTTGCCCTCAACTGGTTAGAGCCACTTCTCTAAAGATCATGCTTACGTCCCTGGAGCAGTCCACAGCACTATCAATGTCTGACCTCCACCTTGTTCCAATTAAGATTTCTGTACTCACTGAATTGGAAAACATACAGGTGTTTCCTGCCTGGTCACTTGTGGTTTTACAACACTCTCCCCCTCCCCACCACTGCCCCAGGTGATTTTGATGCCAGCCAAAGTGTGAGAACTACTGGCAGCTGCTGGCAGAGAGCAACAAAGGCCCAAACCCTCTGCGCGATTTCAAGACCCGTATCTGCTTTTCAGCTCTATGTCCTTCTCCTTCTCACAGCTGAGCCCACGCCTCCTCCCTCAGCACTTGCAGGCTATGCTGTCCAGCCTGTGTCCAGGATCAGTCCTGACGTAAGGCACGTGGGGTTTAAGGAGTTCTCTCTTCAGTCTTGTTTCTGCACCATCTCTGACAGTTATATTCTAGTTGTAATCATGGGGCTTCCTCCTTTTGTTTCCAGCCCCATGCTCGTTTTCTCTATCACATTCTACCTTGTAATAACCTAAATCTTCTGGTGGGCAAGCTTCTTCCTCAATCCAATTTGTGTTTATGAGTTCCTGCTTTGGGGATTGGCTTAGTGATCCAAGTATTGCTACTGCCTTGAATGCGGAGACTGCATCCTTCTGTCTGGATTTCTTGAGTTTCTGGATCGTAAACCTTATTAGGGCCCCTTTTTCCTAGAATTGGAGCCTCTACTTTGTTCTTGCTACTTTAGTTCACCCAGAAAGCGCGATCTCTGCCTAAATTTCAAAGTGTTGGCTAGTTTAAATATCCTTTTGTGAGACTTTTGTCTTCCTTAGGGGTGATTTTTTCATCTTACATACAATTGCTAATCCTTTTATCTTGAATGTAATTGAAATAATTTAATCTGTGTTACCAGCAACAAGAACCCCTTTTATGAGATGGAGAAGGCAGGTCAGTCTCATAACATGTGTCCCCCTCTGTGTGTTGAATTTATGTCAGAGCCAGGCTCTTTCCTACCTGATGTCTCTCACCAAATTCCAGTGTTTATGTCCTAGGAGGTGCCCAATAAATTCTAGAGTTGCTACAAGTTGTAATTTTAGAGAAATTAAATTAAGTTTCTTAATTTTTTGCGTAAATTAAGCAACTTAATTGAATTTCTCTAAAATTAAGCCCAAAGCAAGTAGAATTAGATTATATACAACCTAATCAACTTTTTTTTTTTTTTTTCTGAGGATGACCAAGATTTGGGCTTCAGTGACAACAGTTGTCCCCTAAATATTAATACTCAAAATCTGGAATCACCAGTACAATGTTGAATGGAGGTGACGAACACACACATCCTTTTCTTGTCCTAATCTGTGTGGTTTAAACATTGACGCTTTCACCATTAAATATAATATTGTTTATATGTTTTGTTGTGGATGCTTTCCATCACTTCGAGAAAATTTCTTTTTCTAGCTTGCTGAGAGTTTTTTCTTTTTTTAATCAGCAATAGATATTTCTCCAAATGAAATATCCAAATGACCAACAGGTACATGAGAAAAATGCTCAGCATCACTAATCATCAGGGAAATGCAAATCAAAACCAAAGAGATTTTGCCTCAAGCCTGTTAGAATGGTCTTATTAAAAGAAAAAGATAATGAGTGTTAACAATGGGGAGAAATTGGAACACTTGTACAGTGTTTCTGGGAATGTAAAACTGTGCAGCCTCTATGGAAAACAGTACGGTGGCTCCTCAAAAAAATTAAGAAAGTAGAACTACTATATGATCTGGCAATCTCACTTCAGGTTATTTATCTGAAAGGATTGAAATTGGGATGATTCTCTGATTCTCAGGCTCATTGCAGCATTATTTACACAAATCAAAATATGGGAATAAGGTTAATATCTATTGGCAGATCAATAGATAAAGAAAATGTGGTATATTCATGCAACGGAGTATTATTCAGCTTTAAAAACAGAAAGCCCTGCAATATGCAATATGGATGAACCTAGAGGACATTAATGCTAAGTAAAGGAAATCAGTCACAGAAGGACAAACTGTGTGATTCCACTTGTATAAAGTATCTAAGATAGCCAAATTCATTAGAATCACAGATTAGAATGGTGACAGCTCTTTAAGCTGAAATAAGTTTTGCATTCCTGGGTTTCGTAGTTTTGGTATCAGAATTCTGACTCATAAAACAAGTTTGGAATTTCCCCCTTCTTTATTTCTGAAATAATTTCAACATTTTATTTTTTTTAAATGTTTGAAAGAATTCACCAGCAAAACTCTTTGGATCTGGAGTTTGCTTATTTTTTTTATTTTCTTTAGTTTTATGTTTTTATGTGCAAGTATTTGACAATTAATTACTTTAATAATCGTCAATTCTTATGTTCCATTTAATCTTGTGAATTTTTTATAAGTTTTTTTCCAAGGAATTCACCCTTTCATCCAAGTAATGAAAATTGGTATAAAATGTTTCACAATATTCCATTATCTTGTTAATGTCTCTTGCTTCTACAACTGTACAATCTCATTAATCCCTGATATTTATAATTTGCGTTTTCTTTCTTTCTCACAGAACTAACTTTTGGCCATGTGAATTTTCTCCTGTGTCTGTTTTCTGTCTCATTGATTTCTAATTTCTGTTTTATTTCCTTTCTTCTACTTTGTTTGGACTTAATTTGCTCTCTTGTTTTAGATTTTCTTTTTAAGGTAGAAAATTAGTTCACTTGTTTTGAAATTCTCTTTTTTAGAATAAGCATTTATACAAAAACTTTACTCTGGGTCTGCTTAACTTTATCCCACACATTTTGAGATAGTATACTTTTATTTTTATTCAGTTCAATGTATTTTAAGGTGTTTCTCATGATTTCTTCCTTGAGCTAAAGGGCATTTTAAGGTGTATTTAAATCTTCCAGTAGTGTAGACTTTCCTGGGTAGCTTGTTTTTACCCATTTCAACTCATTTTCATTATGGTCAGAAAGCATACTTTCTATGATTACAGTGTTTTGAAACTTCTTGAGGGATATTTTGTGGTCTATAGTCTATTGATAAATGTTTCACGTGTAGCATAATAGAACATATATTCTATCGTCTTGGTCAACATTGATTAGGTCAAGCTGTTGTCAAAATTATTTTATCTTAACTTTAGTTATTCTATCAGTTAGCAGTATAGCACTATGTCTTCATATGTACTCGACATTTTATCATTATGAAATAACTTTTTGTTTTAATATTGCTTGTTTGGAGGTCTACTTTTTCTTCTATTAATATAGCCACATAAGATTTCTTGTGCTTGTTTTTTCCATGGTATACTTGGAAATTATTTTACTCTCAGCTTATCTATATCATACTATTTGGCATGCATCTCTTATAGGTACTTTTATTAATGTCTATTGGCAGATGAATAAAGATAATGTGGTATATTCATACAACAGAATATACTTATGGACAATCTGTGTTTTATTTGGAGTATTTAAATTACATTTGAAATAATTATTGATAAGGTTGGATTTAAGCCTGCTATTTTGCTTTTTTTTTCTTTTTTTCTTTTTTGTTTTTTTTTAGACGGAGTCTCGCTCTGTCGCCCAGGCTGGAGTGCAGGGGCGCGATCTCAGCTCACTGCAGGCTCCGCCTCCAGGGTTCACGCCATTCTCCTGCCTCAGCCTCCCGAGTAGCTGGGACTACAGGTGCCGCCACCACGCCCGGCTAATTTTTTGTATTTTTAGTAGAGACGGAGTTTCACCGTGTTAGCCAGGATGGTCTCGATGTCCTGACCTCGTGATCCGCCCGCCTCGGCCTCCCAAAGTGCTGGGATTAAAGGTGTGAGCCACCGCGCCCGGCCTATTTTGCTCTTATGTTCTATTTGTTCCGCCATTTTTTGCTCCTCTGTTCTTTCTTTCATGCCTTTTTATATTAACTGAACAATATTTGGCGTTCCATTTCAATTCCTTTATTGGCATTTTAGAAGAATGTCTTCATATGATGTGGTGCTCCTCTAGGGATTATAATCAGCATCCTGGTCTTATCGCAGTCCACTTACTCTTAACAGTCAACGATTTCATGTAACATAAGGAAATGTTGCAGCAAAATTGTTAGGTTTAGTCTCCTGTCAGAGCTATTAATTTAGAATAGTTTACATACATTATCAACAGTACACTTAATTTTTTATTTAAACCATCAGTTGTTTGTTATAAAACTAAAAGAAAAAAGCCTTAGTTTTTCATGTTGATGCACTTGCCATTCCTAGAGCTTCTCCTTGCTTCCTGTAGTTCAGAATTTCCATCTGTTGTTATCTTTCTTTAGCCTGAAAAATTTCCGTTTGCATTTCTTGTATTTAGGTCTGCTAATGACAGATGTTCGAAGCTTTCTTTTATCTGAATAAATCTTTATTTTCTCAAGAATTACTATTTCTAGTTATAGAATTTGGACTTGACAGGTTTTTTTTTTTTTTTGAAGATGTGGTTTCATTGCTTTTTAAACTGTCATTTCTGATGACAGGTCATCTGTCTATTTGTTTCCATGTATGTACATTATTTTTCTCCCTCCCTTTAGCTACTTTCAAGATTTACTCATTTTTTGCCCAGTGGTTTGACTATGATATGTCTGCATTTGGTTCTTTATTTTTATTCTGTTCTTTGAGTTTCTTAAACCTGTAAGTTGATATATGCTGACAATTAGGAAAACTTTTGGTCTTTACTTTTTCAAATAGCTTTTTCTGTCTCATTTTCTCCTTCTCTACTCTTTCTAGGACTCCAATTATATTAGTTCTAGACTGGCCCTATTTTTATTATTTTTCTTCCTCTGTGTTCTTAACTGTATTGGGAAATTGTTCTTGATCTGTTTTTAAGTGCACTGATAGTTTTTTTCTGCCATCTTTAATTTACTGGTATGTGCGTACGATGTCATTTTTATATAAGATATTCTGTCCCTCAGTTCTAAAATTTGTCCCATTATTTCTTTATCGTTTTTACTTCTCTGTTGAGATTCTCCATATATTCACTCTTATGACCGTCTATTCCTTAAATCCTTGAATATGCTTACAATAGCTTATTTTAAATTTCTTATCTTCTAATCCCAGCGTGTGGGCCATTTCAATGTCTTAATCCATTTTTTACTTTTTTTTCTTATGCGTCATAATTTCCCGGTTCTATGTCTAGACAGGTTAAATTATATGTTAGATTATGTGGATGATATTTTGTAGAGATAGGTTCTTTTATTTTCCTTTGAAGAGCGACTCTTTTCTAATATTAGTCTTCTTTGTGTAGTCAAACACCAAACTTTTACTCCTGAGCTATATGCAATGGTTGAAATATCTGCTCTGTACTAGCAATTTAGCTGTTGTTTTCTGCTGGATTCTATGGAGTCTCTTTTTATCAATGTGAAATGTAGCAGCCGTCATATATCTGAATGTAGTTTAAGTGCTGATTTTAGATTTTTACTCTGTGACATTCTCCTCTGTGACTTTCACTTGTGTGAGATTTCCTCCCATGTCACTCTAATTTCCCAGTTCTTCTTTTCTGTCAGCCTGGAACTCTGTGCACTTATTCCTCAAGCTAGTAAAACTCACTGCTTTACTCGTAGACATGCAATTTTGCACAGACCAGGGAGTGTCATCATGTGTGAAGCTGCATTGATGCAAATTTAAATCATTGGAATTTTTCTTTATTCAATGGTTAAAAACTTCATCAGTGATCAAATATTCTACTATTTCTGCCTATTTTCTGTTTCTTATTACCATCAAATGTGTATTTTTTTTTTTAGAGTTTACAGTTTTTTTTTCCCTGCATTTGAGTTAGACATGAGCTACTACCACATTTTCTAATTCAAACTTTTTGTCTAACAGTGTTTTAAAAAACTCTTTCTTTGGAGGGAATTCTCAAATTTCTAAATACTCTACAAACATTAGGATTGGGGCTCAAATTCCCAGTTTCCCTTGTAGCCAGATGTGCCTATGAAACATGGCCTCAGCTAATTAAGCATACCCAGATATTTGAAAGTAAGAAAAGTGTTAAGAGGAACTATAGATATCATTTTAGTTGATGCAAGAATGGAAAAAGAAAAACCAACTTTCACTGGTGAACTTTGTCTTCAATTATTGTTTTCCTGTGGGAAGTGGCTAATTTTCTGGCCTAGAGGTGGAATTGGTGTGTTAGTAACAATTGATTTGATGATAACCTGCGTTCATCTTTTTAAAATTGCTGATCCACCATTGTTTCTGGTCCTGTTTTATACTTATGCAGTGTATAATCTCTCATGCAAAATTTAGTTCTTTGTTTCTCAGCTTAAACTGGATTTTGATGAGCAGTTTTCACCTTCAAATGAAAGAAACGGCTTTGTTTGATGTTACACAAAAATAACAACAAGAGGGAATTAAAGAAATACGTTTGTCTCCTTGTGACACTACATAAATGAAACTTTGAAAATTCAACAATTCTGCTTTATAAGAAAATATAAAGTTTCTACTGTTTTTCTTTATTTTCAAAGCTATGTCATTAAATGAAATTTCTGCCTCATGGAAGATTTTTAGAACTATGTAACAATAACATACAGACCATCAGGAGAGAAATGAATAAAGATGGAAAGAAGTAGGCACTGTGTGGTCACGTAGATGGCGCACAGTTGTGTGCCTGGAGCCCTAATACATTTTACCATGGAATTTATACAATAAATGTTAGTTTCCTGTGAACCTGCTAATTAATATGACTTCTGCAAACATTTCATTAACCCGAACAGTTGAGGTTTCCTGTAGACAGACTGCACGTATTCTCATTTTTAACCTTTCCATAATGTTCTCTAATTAGAGATGTCACTCGTTCTCAAGAGCAAAAGAACAGCAGTAGCTTATAAAGTTACATTATTTGTTTTTTACTAATATGTAAAGTGATTTTGTCTTTCATTTCACCTCTAGAGCTAATTATGTATTCTAGGTTAACAAAAATTCCAGATCATACCATCATGAGTTTAAACTTTACAATGAACTCGTTATTTCCATTTATTACTAGCCTGCATTATAGCAATATTTAGCTAATGAATTCTCAAAATAGTTCTTGAAAGGTGAAAGAGTGCCTCAAGTAAATGGTGTAATTATTTATTTCTCAGAATTTTAAATTCAGTGTTCTGTTTAATCTCAAAGGGATACCAATGAAGTTAGGGCGTAAGGACTCTGTGGTTAATAAATGGCAGGAATTAAAAAGGATTATTACATTTTTTCCTCATACTATGATGGCTACAATTTTTTAAAATAGTAGAAATGTTTAATTTTTAAAGGCTGCTAGTGTCTATTTTACGCAAAATGTGAGCTCCCCAGTTCAACCTGTTGTTTGAAATTTGACCAGCTTTTTCTTGCTCTTGTTCAGGACAGTTATTAAACAGTCCAGGCAGGCCTCCGGAGTTACATATATGTATGTGGCTCTGTGTGTATATATACACAGAAGTACAAGTAGCATATAATCAATTTACATAAGACTTTTGCTTTTGATGAAAATTCTTCTAAAAGTGAATATAAATTAATAGCATATGGAGCCTACAAAAATTGTCTAATAGGCAAGTAGTCAAAGATAATCTGTGAACAAAGAGTTTGCTAAAACATACTTTTTTTTTTTACATGTAATAACATTGTATCGAAGGGTTTCCAGAATTACATAATGTTATAGGGCACTTATCCTGAGACACACAAAGGAGACAAGGGGTAGAGCTAGAATGGAAGGGAAAATAAAGGACAAATAGAGATAGATACTTAAGTGGAAATGTTTTTATAAGAAAATCATCAAACAGGTGGTAATTTTAAAACATGGCTTTTCCAGGCAGCAAATTTTCTGAATTTATTGCAAAAGAAGATAAATCACGTGTCTACGTAGATCATGCCAATGAAATGAACAATAAAGGTTACTTATTAGAATATTGAAAATGGTTGATAATAAATTATTTATATTTATGGTAAGAGCAATAAACTTGATTTTTAGGGGGTTCAATGACTTCCTGAAAATATCTTTCACAGATTTTCTCAGAGTGTCTAATTGGCAAAAGCACAGCTCCAAATAGCTCTTTCTGTCAATGTCTACAGAACATTTACAGTTTGATATCTGAAAGTTACCATTTCTACTGATCTTACAAATTTGTAAAATGAATGCCCACCAGGACAAAATATTAAGTGATAAAATTAATTGGATCCTACAAGCGAAAATCTAGGCAAGGAAAGGCTTCTTCCTTCTTAATGAATGATTTTTATGTCTCTTTATTCATGTCCTTCTACGTAGAGCAACACTCTGCAGACCTTCTTTTGAGGCATTTCACCACCAGAGTAAGTGTGATGTATGACTAATTAGTCCACCCACAGGGGGCTGGTGAAATTATATTGGAAGTTATTTCCTAACTGGCATATCTTGGAGTAAAATTAATCTAATAACAGCTCTCATAAGAGAGCATAAGCTTAAAAGACCATTTTTCATTCAACTTTACCAAACAAAGTGCAAATTTAGGACTCCAGTTGTGAAGTTTGGTTGTGTGTGGATTGTACAGTGAAGGTACCAGTGGACAACAGTTGCTCATCAAGCAAGTTTATACAAAAGCTTTGGGACAAGTCCAACTCTAGATAAAATTCTAAAGGATTTCGTGCCTGTGTTCAGAGATACTTTTTCTCTCTCCAAGGTAACCCACATATCAAAAGACATATGGGTTGTGGGTAGAACTTCCTAAAATTGCTGGTGAGAAGTGTGCCATGCATAAACATACTTCACTAGCTTGAATTTTCTATTAGTCTCACAGGCAACAATTACAATCCTGTATGTTGTTCTATCTCCACACACTCCTGTACATTGAAAGATCAAGTAACATCCCTGGTTAAGATGTGTACAGGTTACAAGACATGTCTAAATATATTCACCAAGAGGTTTATTATTTTCACAGTGGCATTCACTAAATCAGTTGTCAGTGCAGCAATACTCAAGGAATAAGCAGGGTCTTTACTTTATCAAAGTTTGGAGTCAACCCCAAGTTAGATCACTGAAGCACATAACTATAGATAAGGTCACTCAAAAGCACAAATCCAGGTTATAAATATTCAGTTGTCATTTATATGCATTTAGCAAATTGAATGCTGGGAATTGTAGCCCAGAAAATCAATGGACCTGGAACTATTGAAGAGGCATGCATGGCACCTGCACTTTGAATCTCTTCAGACTCAGGTTAAACAGGAGTCACCGTAGCTCATGTATCCTGCAATAACCCTTCCTCATCGCCTTTTTATCTACGAACCTGCCCTTTTCAATGTTATCTATATGCCTGAAGGTATGAATACCCTTAATCTTGGTAAAAAATGGTACCACCCGTCAGCAAAATCTCACTGATCAGTGTCTATGTTACCTCACCGAGTTAGCCTTTTGTGTTGTTGTGGCCCAGGATGACAATGTTGACACAATCCAAACCAGTATTGGAAAGTTAATGTTGGATGCGTCTTTGACAATTGATGGAATGACCTGAAATCAAATGTGAGGCAGTGGAGACTCAAGAATGCTATTCAGGCAGTTAGTGATCTGTGGAGATACTAAATGAAATATCTGGAAGGAATTGTAATCTTGCAACTATGCTTTTATGTGTTTTTTGACATAAACAGTTTCTATTTATGATGGAGCTGCAGAGTGCATTTCCCATGAAGTTCCCTCAGTGTTAACTAACATAGTCATGTGTCACTTAATGACAGGGGTATGTCTGAGAAATGCATTGCTGGACAATTTTATTATTGTATGAACATCACAGAGTTTACTTACACAAACCTAGATACTATAGCTGATTACATACCTATGCTATATGGTATAGCCTATTCCTCCTAAGCTACAAACCTGTGCAGCATGTTACTGCACTGAGTACTGTAGGCAATTGTAACACAACAGTTAAGTATATCTATATGCTTACTTATATCTATACAGTAAGTGTATCTATACATGTCTAAACATAGAAGAGGTACAGTAAAAATACAGTGTTATGATTTTATTGCATCACTGTCATGTGTGTGCACCATCCTTGACCAAAATGTTATGTGATGTATGATTGTAACAAAAGAATTAATTAAAGATAATATTGAAGTGCCTATTGAAATTTCAATGAAGGAATGAATATTTATAAATTCTGATTGCCTTAAGTGGGAGTTGACTTTCTTCCGGTTTCCACGGTTGTTCTTGTGAAAGGGCACAGCTTTCCAAAGACCTGAAATCTCCGACAAATCTTGCAATTCTCTATTGCCTGCATCATGAAGGTCACCTGGTATCAAATGAAGCAAAATGGTAGACTATAAATACCTGTACTTTCTTGTCAGTTCCTAAACATAGCAAGCGTTGCTCTGTCTTGAACATTTCTGCGGTTATAAATTAGCCTTGGGTCATGATTGTCTGCCTTTTTATCATAGGCAAGATTTAATTTAGGAGATGTCCTTTAAATGTGTTATGTGAATAGTAAGTGCCACTTATGAAGCCCTATTTTCTTCCAGTCATTTTAATTGTCGAATCTATCCAGTCAAGATGCATTGTTAGAGGCTTCACTGACGACACCGTCTGTGTGTGTGTGTGTGTGTGTGTGTCTGTGTACATACATATGATTGAGCAGGATTTAATGTAAGTCAAAACAATCTCAAATTTCTTAGGACAATACAGCTTCCTTGGCCATTCCCTTGGAGCTCTGGGTTGAGGAGCTGGTGATGTGTGTTTCTTTTGCGTGTTCTACACGTTATCCCTATGCAGGCCTTCCTTGGGCTTGGTTTTGGAACCAGTGATGAGGAATATCATTAGAATTGTTGTGCTCAAAAAGATTCCTCCATTCTTCTGTATAAGCAATGGCAATTTTCCCAGACCAATATTTCTTCTTTTGAAATGGTAAATTTTGAATAGTAACAGGTTAGTATAATCCCATAAAATAACACAGTTTGAGTTCTATGAACTGTGTTTTATGCTAAATAATCATCTACTCCTTGTATGAACTTTTTAATTTTTTTTGAGATGGAGTCTCACACTGTCGGGGAGGCTGGAGTGCAGTGGCATGATTTTGGCTCACAGCAATCTCCACCTCCCGGATTCACACCATTCTCCTGCCTCAGCTTCCTGAGTAGCTGGGACTACAGATGCTGCCACCATGCCTCGCTAATTGTTTTTTAAGATTAAGGGCAAAATCAAAGCTGCTCCCCTATATTATACACATAAACCAGAATGATTAAAGCAAGCTATTTATTTATTAGAAGCAAATACTCCAAATTTAGCATCTAAGACATGACAGCCTTTCAAAAGACATCAATTTACATTTTAGTGTCTATAGCTATGTTTGTATTCATGTTATTGGTGTCCGTAATATTTCACTAGATGTTCTGGGCAAATCGATAAACGAAAATAATGTATATGATAAGGAGAACAATCTAGGCCACCTGGAGACCCCTTACAACTCAGCTGGTGAAGCAGGAATGCCTGGGTGTAATAGTGAGCAACAACCTTTCAAACGTGTTGGGCAGTTTTCAGGCAGCGGAATATGTATGCCAAACCAGGCAGAAAGATAAGTGGAGGCCAGTTAAAAGATCAGGCTGTGATTACACGTTTTTTGTTTGTTTGTTTCTACTGAGGAAATATAACACTTACTTATTATTTTCTCCGTCTATCCCGCTATTTTGTCAAAACCTTTCATGTAAGTTACTACCAAACACTGGGTTATCCAAGATCTGTGGGTCATATTCAATATTTGCTTTTCCCTCCACTACTAACACATTTGATTCCCTTTGTAACTTTCGCCCGTTTCTCCTTTCAGCCTGTTTTCTCCAACCACACTGAGGTTATGAGCCTCCCTATGTACTCTCCCACCCTGTTTCATCTCATAGTGGAAAAACAAATATCTTCATATAAAACTACACAGAAGCATTCTGTGAAACTAGTTTCTGTTCCGTGCATTCAACTAACAGAGTTAAACCATACTTTTGATTGAGCAGTTCTGAAACACTCTTTCTGTAGAAAATGCAAGTGAACATTCGGAGCGCTAAGAGGGTAATAGTGGAAAAAGGAATATCTTCAAATATAAACTACACAGAA
This sequence comes from Symphalangus syndactylus, assembly GCF_028878055.3. NCBI lineage: Eukaryota > Metazoa > Chordata > Mammalia > Primates > Hylobatidae > Symphalangus > Symphalangus syndactylus. The sequence continues at coordinate 2,295,010 of NC_072423.2, read as the reverse complement.
GCATTCTGTGAAACTTCTTTCTGATCTGTGCATTCAACTAAGAGAGTTGAAACTTATGTTTGATGGAGCAGTTCTGAAACACTCTTTCTGTAGAAACTGCAAGCAGACATTCGGAGCGCTAAGAGTCCTACAGTGGAAAAAGGAATATCTTCAAATAAAAACTACACAGAAGCATTCTGTGAAACTTCATTTCATTCTGTGCATTCAACTAACAGAGTTGAACCTTACTTTTGATTGAGCAGTTCTGAAACACTCTTTCTGTAGAAACTGCAAGTGGACATTAAGAGCGCTAATCGGCCTATAGTGGAAAAAGGAATATCTCCAAATAAAAACTACACAGAAGCATTCTGTGAAACTTCTTTCTGTTCCGTGCATTCAACTAACAGAGTTAAACCATACTTTTGATAGAAAGTTCTCTAACACTCTTTCTGTAGAAAGTGAAAGTGAACATTCGGAGCGCTAAGAGGGTAATAGTGGAAAAAGGAATATCTTCAAATATAAACTACACAGAAGCATTCTCTGAAACTCCTTTCTGTTCTGTACATTCAACTAACAGAGTTGAACCTTACTTTTGATTGAGCAGTTCTGAAACAATCCTTCTGTAGAAACTGCAAGTGGACATTCGGAGCGCTAAGACGCCTATAGTGGAAAAAGGAATATCTTCCAATATAAACTACACAGAAGCATTCTGTGAAACTTCTTTTTGTTCTGTGCATTCAACTAACAGAGTTGAACCTTACATTTGATTGAGCAGTTCTGAAACACTCTTTCTGTAGAAACTGCAAGTTGACATTCGCAGCGTTAAGAGGTGTATAGTGGGAAAAAAAATCTTCAAATATAAATACACAGAAGCATTCTGTGAAACTTCTTTCTGTTCTGTGAATTCAACTAAAAGAGTTGAACCTTACTTTTGATTGAGCCATTGTGAAACACTCTTTCTGTAGAAAATGCAAGTGGACATTCGGTGCGCTAAGAGGTTAATAGTGGAAAAAGGAATATCTTCAAATATAAACTAAACAGAAGCACACTCTGAAACTTCATTCTGTTCCGTGCATTTCACTAACAGAGTTGAACCTTACTTTTGATTGAGCAGTTCTGAAACAGTCTTTTTGTAGAAACTGCAAGTGGACATTAGGAATGCTAAGAGGTCAGTAGTGGAAAAAGAATACCTTCAATTAAAAACTACACAGAAGCATTCTGTGTAACTGCTTTCTGATCTGTGCATTCAACTAACAGAGTTAAACCACACTTTTGATTGAGCAGCTCTGAAACCATCTTTCTGTGGTAACTGCAAGTGGACATTCAGAGGGCTAAGTGGCCTATAGTGGAAAAAGGAATATCTTCAAATAAAAACTACACAGAATTATTCTGTGGAACATCATTTTGTTCTGTGCATTCAACTAACAGAGTTGAACCTTACCTTTGATTGAGCAGTACAGAAACACTCCTTCTGTAGAAAATGCAAGTGGACATTCGGAGCGCTAAGAGGGTAATAGTGGAAAAAGGAATATCATCAAATATAAACTACACAGAAGCATTCTGTGAAAATTCTTTCTGATCTGTGCATTCAACCAACAGATTTAAACCATACATTTGATTGAGCAGTTCTGAACACTCTTTCTGTAGAAAATGGAAGTGGACATTCGGAGCGCTAAGAGGGTAATAGCGGAAAAGGAATATCTTCAAATAAAAATTACACAGAAGCATTCTGTGAAACTTCTTTCTGTTCTGTGCATTCAACTAAAAGAGTTGAACCTTACTTTTGATTGAGCCATTCTGAAACACTCTTTCTGTAGAAACTGCAATTGGATATTCGGAGCGCTAAGAGGCCTATATTGGAAAAAGAACTATCTTCAAATAAAAACTACACAGAAGCATTCTGTGAAACTTCTTTCTGATCTGTGCATTTAGCTAACAGAGTTAAACCATACTTTTGATTGAGCAGTTCAGAAACACTCTTTCTGTAGAAAATGCAAGTGGACATTCGGAGGGCTAAGAGGGTAATAGTGGAAAAAGGAATATATTCAAATATAAACTACACAGAAGCATTCTGTGAAACTTATTTCTGATCTGTGCATTCAGCTAACAGAGTTAAACCATACATTTGATTGAGCAGTTCTGAAACACTCTTTCTGTAGAAAATGCAAGTGCACATTTGGAGCGTTAAGATGGTAATAGTGTAAAAAATGGTATCTCCAAATAAAAACTACACAGAAGCATTCTCTGAAACTTCCTTCTGTTCTCTGCATTCAACTAACAGAGTTGAGCCTTACATTTGAAGAAGCAGTTCTGAAACACTCTTTCTGTAGAAACTGCAAGTGGACATTCGCAGCGCAAAGAGGGTAATAGTGGAAAAAGGAATATCTTCAAATAAATCCTACACAGAAGCATTCTGTGAAACTACTTTCTGTTCTGTGCATTCAACTAAAAGAGTTGAACCTTACTTTTAATTGAGCGGTTCTGAAACACACTTTCTGTAGAATCTGCAATTGGATATTCGGAGCGCTAAGATGCCTATATTGGAAAAAGGACTATCTTCAAATAAAAACTACACAGAAGCATTCTGTGAAACTTATTTCTGATCTGTGCATTCAGCTAACAGAGTTAAAGCATACTGTTGATTGAGCAGTTCTGAAACACACTTTCTGCAGAAAATGCAAGTGGACATTCCTAAGCGCTAAGTGGGTAATAGTGGAAAAACGAATATCTTCAAATATAAACTACACAGAAGCATTATATGAAACTCCTTTCTGTTCCGTGCATTCGACTAACAGTGTTGAACCTTACTTTTGATAGAGCAGTTCTGAAACACTCTTTCTGTAGATACTGCAATTGGACAATCTGAGCGCTGAGGGTCCTCTATTGGAAAAAGGAATAGCTTCAAATAAAAAATACACAGAAGAATTCTGAGAAACTTCTTTCTGATATGTGCATTCAACTAACAGAATTAAACCATACTTTTGATTGAGAAGGTCTGAACACACTTTCTGTAGAAAATGCAAGTGGACATTCGGAGCGCTAAGAGGGTAATAGTGGAAAAAGGAATATCTTCAATATAAACTACACAGAAGCATTCTCTGAAACTTCTTTCTGTTCCGTGCATTCAACTAAGAGAGTTGAACCTTACTTTTGATTGAGCAGTTCTGAAAAATTCTTTCTGTAGATACTGCAATTGGACATTCTGAGCGCTAAGAGTCCTATATTGGGAAAAGGAATATCTTCAAATAAAAACTACACAGAAGCATTCTGTCAAACTTTTTCTTATCTGTGCATTCAACTAACAGAGTTAAACCATACTTTTGATTGAAGAGTTCTGAGCACTCCTTCTGTAGAAAATGCAAGTGGACATTCGGAACGCTAAGAGTATAAGAGTATAAAAAGGAGTATATTCAAATATAAACTACACAGAAGCGTTCTGTGAAACTTCTTTCTCTTCTGTGCATTCAACTAACAGAGTTGAACCTTACTTTTGATTGAGCCGTTCTGAAACACTCTTTCTGTAGAAACTGCAATTGGATATTCGGAGCGCTAAGAGGCCTATATTGGAAAAAGGACTATATTCAAATAAAAACTACACAGAAGCATTCTGTGAAACTTCTTTCTGATCTGTGCGTTCAGATAACAGAGTTAAACCATACTTCTGATTGAGCAGTTCTGAAACACTCTTTCTGTAGAAAATGCAAGTGGACAATCGGAGCGCTAAGAGGGTAATAGTGGAAAAAGGAATATCTTCAAATATAAACTACACAGAAGCCTTCTCTGAAACTTCTTTCTGTTCCGTGCATTCAACTAACAGAGTTGAACCTTACTTTTGATTGTGAAGTTCTGAAACACTCTTTCTGTAGATACTGAAATTGGACATTCTGAGCGCTAAGAGTCCTCTATTGGAAAAAGGAATATCTTCAAATAAAAACCACACAGAAGCATTCTGTGAAACTTCTTTCTGATCTGTGCATTCAAATAACAGAGTTAAACCATACTTTTGATTGAGCAGTTCTGAACACTCTTTCTGTAGAAAATGCAAGTGGACATTCAGAGCGCTAAGAGGGTAATAGTGGAAAAAGGAATATATGCAATTATAAACTACACAGAGTCATTCTGTGAAACTTATTTCTGTTCTGTGCATTCAACTAACAGAGTTGAACCATACTTTTCATTGAGCCTTTCTGAAACACTCTTTCTGTAGAGACTGCAATTGGACATTCTGAGATCTAAGAGGCCTATATTGGGAAAAAGAATATCTTCAAATAAAAACTACACAGAAGCCTTCTGTGAAACTTCTTTCTGATCTGTGCATTCAGCTAAAACAGTTACAACATACTTTTGATTGAGCAGTTCAGAAACAGTTTTTCTGTAGAAAATGCAAGTGGACATTCGGAGCGCTAAGATTGTAATAGTGGAAAAAGTAATATCTCCTAATAAAAACTACACAGAAGCATTCCCTGAAACTACTTTCGGTTCTCTGCATTCAACTAACAGAGTTGAGCCTTACTTTTGAAGGAGCAGTTCTGAAACATTCTTTCTGTAGAAACTGCAAGTGGATATTCGGAGCGCTAAGAGGGTAATAGTGGAAAAAGGAATATATTCAAATATAAACTACACAGAAGCATTCTGTGAAACTTCTTTTTGTTCTGTGTATTCAACTACCAGGGTTGAACCTTACTTTTGATAGAGCCGTTCTGAAACACTCTTTCTGTAGAAACTGCCGTTGCATATTAGAAGCGCTAAGAGGCCTATATTTAAAAATGGACTGTCTTCAAATAAAAACCACACAGAAGCATTCTGTGAAACTTCTTTCTGATCTGTGCATTCAGCTAACAGAGTTAAACCATACTTTTGATTGCGCAGTTCTGAAACACCCTTTCTGTTGAAAATGCAAGTGGACATTCGGAGCGCTAAGACGGTAATAGTGGAAAAAGGAATATCTTCAAATATAAACTACACAGAAGCATTCTCTGAAACTTCTTTCTGTTCTGTGCATTCAACTAACAGTGTTGAACCTTAGTTTTGATGGAGCAGTTCCCAAACACTCTTTCTGTAGATACTGCAATTGGACATTCTGAACGCTAAGAGTCCTATTTTGGAAAAAGGAATATCTTCAAATAAAAACTACACAGAAGAATTCTGTGAAACTTCTTTCTGAAATGTGCATTCAACTAACAGAGGTAAACCATACTTTTGATTGAGTAGTTCTGAACACTGTTTCTGTAGAAAATGCAACTGGACGTTTGGAGCGCTAAGAGGGTAATAGTGGAAAAAGGAATATATTCAAATATAAACTACACAAAAGCATTCTGTGAAACTTCTTTCTGTTCCGTGCATTCAACTAAAGAGTTGAACCTTACTTTTGATTGAGCCGTTCTGAAACAATCTTTCTGTAGAAACTGCAAGTGGACATTTGGAGCGCTAAGAGTCCTATATTGGGAAAAAGAATATCTTCATATAAAAACTACACAGAAGCATTCCGTGAAACTTAATTCTGACCTGTGCATTCAGCTAACAGAGTTAAACCATACTTTTGATTGAGCCGTTATGAACACTCTTTCTCTTGAAAATGCAAGTGGACATTCGGAGCGCTAAGTGTGTAATAGTGGAAAAAGGAACATCTTCAAATATAAACTACACAGAACCATTGTATGAAACTTCTTTCTGTTCCGTGCATTCGACTAACAGTGTTGAAACTTACTTTTGATTGAGCAGTTCTGAAACACTCTTTCTGTAGATACGGTAATTGGACATTCTGAGCGGTAAGAGGCCTATATTGGGAAAAAGAATATCTTCAAATAAAAACTACACAGAAGCATTCTGTGAAACTTATTTCTGATCTGTGCATTCAGCTAACAGAGTTAAACCATACTTTTCATTGAGCAGTTCTGAACACTCTTTCTGTAGAAAATGCAAGTGGATATTCGGAGGGCTAAGAGGGTAATAGTGGAAAAAGGAATATATTCAAATATAAACTACACAGAAGCATTCTGTGAAAATTCTTTCTGTTCTGTGCATTCAACTAACAGAGTTGAGCCTTACATTTGAAGGAGCACTTCTGAAACACTCTTTCTGTAGAAACTGCAAGTGGACCTTCGGAGCGCTAAGAGGGTAATAGTGGAAAAAGGAATATCTTCAAATAAATCCTACTCAGAAGCATTCTGTGAAACTTCTTTCTGTTCTGTGCATTCAACTAAAAGAGTTGAACCTTACTTTTGACTGAGCGGTTCTGAAACACTGTTTCTGTAGAATCTGCAATTGGATATACAGAGCGCTAAGAGGCCTGTATTGGAAAAAGTACTATCTTCAAATAAAAACTACACGTAAGCATTCTGTGAAACTTATTTCTGATCTGTGCATTCAACTAACTGAGCTAAACCATATTTTTGATTGAGCAGTTCTGAACATAATTTCTGTAGAAAATGCAAGTGGACATTCTTAGCGCTAAGAGGGTAATAGTGGAAAAAGGAATATCTTCAAATATAAACTACACAGAAGCATTGTATGAAACTTCTTTCTGTTCTGTGCATTCGACTAACAATGTTGAACCCTACTTTTGATTGAGCAGTTCTGAAACACTCTTTCTGTACATACTGCAATTGGAAATTCTGAGCGCTGAGAGTCCTATATTGGAAAAAGGAATATCTTCAAATAAAAAATACACAGAAGGATTCTGTGAAACTTCTTTCTGATATGTGCATTCAATTAACATAGTTAAAACATACTTTTGATTGAGCATTTCTGAACACTCTGTAGAAAATGCAAGTGGACATTCGGAGCGCTAATAGGGTAATAATGCAAAAAGGAATATCTCCAAATAAAAACTACACAGAAGCATTCTCTGAAACTACTTTCTTTTCTCTGCATTCAACTAACAGAGTTGAGCCTTACTTTTGAAGGAGCAGTTTTGCAACAGTCTTTCTGTAGAAACTGCAAGGGGACATTCGGAGTGCTAAGAGGGTAATAGTGGAAAAAGGAATATCTTCAACTAAATACTGCACAGAAGCATTCTGTGAAACTTGTTTCTGTTCTGTGCATTTAACTAACAGAGTTGAGCCTTACTTTTGATGGAGCAGTTCTGAAACACTCTTTCTGTAGAAACTGCAAGTGGACATTCTGAGCGCTAAGAGGTCTATATTGGGAGAAAGAATATCTTCAAATAGAACTACACAGAATCATTCTGTGAAACTTCTTTCTTATCTGTGCATTCAGCTTACAGACTTAAAGCATACATTTGATTGAGTTGTTCTGAAACACTCTTTCTGTAGATACTGCAATTGGATATTAGGAGGGCTAAGAGGCCTATATTGGAAAAAGGACTATCTTCAAATAAAAACTACACAGAAGCATTCTGTGAAACTTGTTTCCGATCTGTGCATTCAACTCACAGAGTAAAACCATACTATTGATTGAGCCGTTCTGAACACTCTTTCTGTAGAAAATGCAAGTGGACATTCGGCGCGCTAAGAGAATATCATCAAATATAAACTACTCAGAAGCATTTTATGAAATTTCTTTCAGTTCCGTGTATTCGACTAACAGTGTTGAACCTCACTTTTGATTGAGTAGTTCTGAAACACTCTTTCTGTAGATACTGCAATTGGACGTTCTGAGTGCTAACAGTCCTATATTGGAAAAAGGAATATCTTCAAATAAAAACTACAGAGAAGAATTCTGTGAAACTTCTTTCTGATGTGTGCATTCAACTAACAGATTTAAACCATACTTTTGATTGAGCAGTTCTGAACACTCTTTCTGTAGAAAATGCAACTGGACATTCTGAGCGCTAAGATGGTAATACTGGAAAAAGTAATATATTCAAATATAAACTGCACAGAAGCATTCAGTGAAACTTCTTTCTGTTCTGTGCATTCAACTAACAGAGTTGAACCTTACTTTTGATTGAGCCGTTCTGAAACACTCTTTCTGTAGAAAATGCATGTGGACATTCGGAGCTCTAAGAGGGTAATAGTGGAAAAAGGAATATCTTCAAATATAAACCACACAGAGGCATTCTCTGAAACTTCTTTCTGTTCCGTGGATTTAACGAACAGTGTTGAACCTTACTTTTGATGGAGTATTTCCCAAACACTGTTTCTGTAGATACTGCAATTGGACATTCTGAACGCTAAGAGTCCTATATTGGAAAAAGGAATATCTTCAAATAAAAATTACACAGAAGAATTCTGTGAAACTTCTTTCTGATCTGTGCATTCAACTAACAGAGTTAAAACATACTTTTGGTTGAGCATTTCTGAACTCTCTTTCCCCAGAAAATGCAACTGGACATTTGGAGCGCTAAGAGGGTAGTAGTGGTAAAAGGAATATATTCAAATATAAACTACCCAGAAGCATTCTGTGAAACTTCTTTCTGTTCTGTGCATTCAACCAACAGATTTGAACCTTACTTTTGATTGAGCCTTTCTGAAACACTCTTTCTGTAGAAACTGCAATTGGACATTCTGAGCGTTAAGAGGCCTATATTGTTAAAAAGAATATCTTCAAATAACAACTACACAGATGCATTCTGTGAAACTACTTTCTGATCTGTGCATTCAGCTAACAGAGCTAAACCATACTTTTGATTGAGCAGTTCTGAAAATATCTTTCTGTAGAAAATGCAAGTGGACATTCTGAACGCTAAGAGTCCTATATTGGAAAAAGGAATATCTTCAAATAAAAACTACACAGAAGAATTCTCTGAAACTTCTTTCTGTTCTCTGCATTCAACTAACAGAGTTGAACCTTACTTTTGAAGGAGCAGTTCTGAAACACTCTTTCTGTAGAAATTGCAAGTGGACATTCAGAGCGCTAAGAAGGTAATAGTGGAAAAAGGATTATCTTCAAATAAATACTACAGAGAAGCATTCCGTGAAACTTCTTTCTGTTCTGTGCATTCAACTACAAGAGTTGAATCTTACTTTTGATTGAGCCGTTCTGAAATACTCTTTCTGTAGAAAGTGCAATTGGACATTCTGAGCGCTAAGAGGCCTATATTGGGAAAAAAAATATCTTCAAATAAAAACTACTCAGAAGCATTCTGTGAAACTTCTTTCTGCTGTGTGCATTCAGCTAACAGAGTTAAAGCATATTTTTGATTGAGCAGTTCTGAAACACTCTTTTTGTAGAAAATGCAAGTGGACATTCCGAGCGCTCAGTGGGTAATAGTGGAAAAAGGAATATATTTAAATATAAACTACACAGAATCATTGTATGAAACTTCATTCTGTTCCGTGCATTCGACTAACAGTGTTGAACCTTACTTTTGATTGAGCAGTACTGAAACACTCTTTCTGTAGATACTGCAATTGGACATTCTGAGCGCTAAGAGTCCAATATTGGAAAAAGGAATATCTTCAAATAAAAACTACACAGAAGAATTCTGTGAAACTTTTTTCTGATCTGTGCATTCAACTAACAGAGATAAACCATAATTTTGATTGAGCAGTTCTGAACACTCTTTCTGTAGAAAATGCAAGTGGACATTGGGAGCCCTAAGAGGGTAATACTGGAAAAAGTAATGTATTCAAATATAAACTACACAGAAGCTTTCTGTGAAACTACTTTCTGTTCTGTGCATTCAAATAACAGAGTTGAACTTTACTTTTGATTGAGCCGTTCTGAAATACTCTTTCTGTGGAAACTGCAATTGGACATTCTGAGTGCTAAGGGGCCTATATTGGGAAAAATAATATCTTCAAATAAAAACTACACAGAAGCATTCTGTGAAACTTGTTTCTGATCTGTGCATTCAATTAACAGAGTTAAACCATACTTTTGATTGAGCACTTTTAAAACACTCTTTCTGTAGAAAATGCAAGTGGACATTCGGAGCGCTAAGATTGTAATAGTGGAAAAAGTAATATCTCCAAATAAAAACTACACAGAAGCATTCTCTGAAACTCCTTTCTGTTCCCTGCATTCAACTAACAGAGTTGAGCCTTAATTTTGAAGGAGCAGTTCTGAAACACTCTTTCTGTAGAAACTGCAAGTGGACATTCGGAGCGCTAAGAGGGTAATAGTGGAAAAAGGAATATCTTCAACTAAATACTACACAGAAGCATTCTGTGAAACTTCTTTCTGTTCTGTGTATTCAACAAACAGAATTGAATCTTACTTTTGATTGAACCGTTCTGAAACACTCTTTCTGTAGAAACTGCAATTGGACATTCTGAGCGCTAAGAGGCATATATTGGGAAAAAGAATATCTTCAAATAAAACTACATAAAAGTATTCTGTGAAACTTCTTTCTGATCAGTGCATTCAACTAACAGAGTTAAAACATACTTTTGATTGAGCAGTTCTGAACACTCTTTCTTTAGAAAATGCAAGTGGACATTCGGAGTGCTAAGAGGGTAATAGTGGAAAAAGCAATATCTTCAAATATAAACTACACAGAAGCATTGTGTGAAACTTCTTTCTGTTCTGTGCATTCAACTAACAGAGTTGAACCTTACTTTCGATTGAGCCGTTCTGAAACCCTCTTTCTGTAGAAACTGCAATTAGATATTCTGAGCGCTAAGAGGCCTATAATGGGAAAAAGAATATCTTCAAATAAAAACTACACAGAAGCATTCTGTGAAACTTCTTTCTGATCTGTGCATTCAGCTAACAGAGTTAAACCATAGTTTTGATTGAGCAGTTCTGAAACACTCTTTCTGTAGAAAATGCAAGTGGACATTCGGAGCGCTAAGATTGTAATAGTGGAAAAAGGAATATCTCCATATAATAATTACACAGAAGCATTCTCTGAAACTCCTTTCTGTTCTCTGCATTCAACTAACAGAGTTGAGCCTTACTTTTGAAGGAGCAGTTCTTAAACACCCTTTCTGTAGAAACTGCAAGTGGACATTCGGAGCACTAAGAGGGTAATAGTGGAAAAAAAATATCTTCAACTAAATACTACACAGAAGCATACTCTGAAAATTCTTTCTGTTCTGTGCATTCAACTAAAAGTGTTGAAACTTACTTTTGATTGAGCCGTTCTGAAACACTCTTTCTGTAGAAACTGCAATTGAATATTAGCAGCGTTAAGAGGCCTGTATTGGAAAAAGGACTATCTTCAAACAAAAACCACACAGAAACATTCTGTGAAACTTCTTTCTGATCTGTGCATTCAGCTAACAGAGTTAAACCATACTTTTGATTGAGCAGTTCTGAAACACTCTTTCTGTAGAAAATGCAAGTGGACATTCGCAGCGCTAAGAGGGTAATACCAGAAAAAGGAATATATTCAAATATAAACAAGACAGAAGCAATCACTGAAACTTCTTTCTGTTCCGTGCATTCAATTAACAGTGTTGAACCTCACTTTTGATTTAGCAGTTCCCAAACACTCCTTCTGTAGATACGGCAATTGGACATTCTGAACGCTAAGACTCCTATATTTTAAAAAGGAATATCTTCTAATGAATACTACACAGAAGCATTCTGTGAAACTTCTTTCTGTTCTGTGCATTCATGTAACATATTTGAAACTTACTTTTGATTGAACCGTTCTGGAACACTCTTTCTTTAGAAACTGCAATTCGACATTCTGAGCGCTAAGCGTCCTATATTGGAAAAAGGAATATCTTCAAATAAAAACTACACAGAAGAATTCTGTGAAACTTCTTTCTGATCTGTGCATTCAACTAACAGAATTAAACCATACATTTGATTGAGAAGTTCTGAACACTCTTTCTTTAGAAAATGCAAGTGGACATTTGGAGCGCTAAGAGGGTAATACTGGAAAAAGGAATATATTCAAATATAAACTACACAGAAGCATTCTGTGAAACTTCTTCCTGTTCTGTGAATTCAGCTAACAGTGTTGAACCTTACTTTTGATTGAGCAGTTCTGAAACACTCTTTCTGTAGAAACTGCAATTGGACATTCTGAGTGCTCTGAGGCCTATATCGGGAAAAAGAATATTTTCATATAAAAACTACACAGAAGCATTCTGTGAATCTACTTTCTGATCTGTGCATTCAGCTAACAGAGTTAAACCACACTTTTGATTGAGCAGTTCTGAAACGCTCTTTCTGTAGAAAATGCAAGTGGACATTCGGAGCGCTAAGAAGGTAATAGTGGAAAAAGGAATATCTTCAAATATAAACTACACAGAAGCATTCTCTGAAACTTCTTTCTGTTCCGTGCATTCAACTACCAGAATTGAAACTTACTTTTGACTGAGCTGTTCTGAAACACTCTTTCTGTAGATACTGCAATTAGACATTCTGAGCGCTAAGAGCCCTATATTGGAAAAAGGAGTATCTTGAAATAAAAAGTACACAGAAGCATTCTGAGAAACTTCTTTCTGATCTGTGCATTCAACTAACAGAGTTAAACCATACTTTTGATTGAGCAGTTCTGAACACTCTTTTTTTAGAAAATGCAAGTGGACATTCGGAGCGCTAAGAGGGTAATACTGGAAAAAGGAATATATTCAAATATAAACTACACAGAAGCATTCTGTGAAACTTCTTTCTGTTCTGTGCATTCAACTAACAGAGTTGAACCTTACATTTGATTGAGCCGTTCTGAAACACTCCTTCTGTAGAAACTGCAATTGGACATTCTGAGTGCTACGACGCTTATATTGGGAAAAAGAATATCTTCAAATAAAAACTACACAGAAGCATTCTGTGAAACTTCTTTCTGATCTGTGCATTCAACTAACAGAGTTAAACCATACTTTTGATTGAGCTGTTATGAAACACTCTTTCTGTAGAAAATGCAAGTGGACATTCGGAGCGCTAAGACTGTAATAGTTGAAAAAGGAATATCTCCAAATAAAAACTACAAAGAAGCATTCTCTGAAACTCCTTTCTGTTCTCTGCATTCAACTAACAGAGTTGAGCCTTACTTTTGAAGGAGCAGTTCTGAAACACTCTTTCTGTAGAAACTGCGAGTGGACATTCGGAACGCTAAGAGGGTAATAGTGGAAAAAGGAATATCTTCAACTAAATACTACAGAGAAGCATTCTGTGAAACTTCTTTCTATTCTGTGCATTCAACTAAAAAGTTGAACATTACTTTTGATTGAGCCATTCTGAAACAATCTTTCTGTAGAAACTGCAATTGGATATTAGGAGCGCTAAGACCCTATATTGGAAAAAGGACTATCTTCAAATGAAAACCACACAGAAGCATTCTGTGAAACACCCTTCTGATCTGTGCATTCAGCTAACAGAGTTAAACCATACTTTTGATTGAGCAGTTCTGAAAAACTCTTTCTGTATAAAATGCAAGTGGACATTAGGAGCGCTAAGAGGGTAATAGTGGAAAAAGGAATATCTTCAAATATAAACTACACAGAAGCATTCTCTGTAACTTCTTTCTGTTCCGTGCATTCAAGTAACAGTGTTGAACCTTACTTTTGATAGAGCAGTTCCCAAACACTCTTTCTGTAGATACTGAAATTGGACATTCTGAACCCTAAGTGTCCTATATTGGAAAAAGGAATATCTTCAAATAAAAAATGCACAGAAGAATTCTGTGTAACTTCTTTATGATCTGTCCATTCAACTAACAGTGATAAACCATACTTTTGATTGAGCAGTTCTGAAAACCCTTTCTGTAGAAAATGCAACTGGACATTTGGAGCGCTAAGAGGGTAGTAGTGGAAAAAGGAATATATTCAAATATAAACTACACAGAAGCATTCTGTGAAACTTCCTTCTGTTCTGTGCATTCAACTCACAGTGTTGAACCTTACTTTTGATTGAGCCGTTCTGAAACACTCTTTCTGTAGAAAGTGCAATTGGACATTCTGAGGGCTCAGAGGCCTATATCGGGAAAAAGAATATCTTCATATAAAAACTACACAGAAGCATTCTGTGAATCTTCTTTCTGATCTTTGCATTCAGCTAACAGAGTTAAACCACACTTTTGATTGTGCAGTTCTGAAACACTCTTTCTGTAGAAAATGCATGTGGATATTCGGAGCGCTAAGAGGGTAATAGTGGAAAAAGGAATATCTTCAATTATAAACTACACAGAAGCATTCTCAGAAACTCCCTTCTGTTCCGTGCTTTCAACTAACAAAGTTGAGGCTTACTTTTGAAGGAGCAGTTCTGAAACACTGTTTCTGTAGATACTTCAATTGGACATTCTGAGCGCTAAGAGTCCTATATTGGAAAAAGGAGTATCTTCAAATAAAAACTACACAGAAGCATTCTGTGAAACTTCTTTCTCTTCTCTGCATTCAACTAACAGAGTGAAACCATACTTTTGATTGAGGAGTTCTGAACACTCCTTCTGTAGAAAATGCATGTGGATATTCGGAGCGCTAAGAGGGTAATTGTGGAAAAAGGTATATATTCAAATAGAAACTACACAGAAGCATTCTGTGAAACTTCTTTCTGTTCTGTGCATTCAACTAAAGGATTGAACCTTACTTTTGATTAAGCCGTTCTGAAACACTCTTTCTGTAGAAACTGCAGTTGGACATTCTGAGCGCTAAGAGGCCTATATTGGGAAAAACAATATCTTCAAATAAAAACTACACAGAAGCATTCTGTGAAACTTCTTTCTGATCTGTGCATTCAATTAACAGTTAAATCATACTTTTGATTGAGCAGTTCCGAACACTCTTTCTGTAGAAAATGCAAGTGGACATTCGGAGCGCTAAGAGGGTAATAGGGGAAAAAGGAATATCTTCAAATAAAAACTACACAGAGGAATTCTATGAAACTTCTTTCTGATCTGTGCATTCAATTAACAGAGTTAAACCATACCTTTGATTGAGGAGTTCTGAACACTCCTTCTGTAGTAAATGCAAGTGGAAATTCGGAGCGCTAAGAGGGTAATAGTTGAAAAAGTAATATATTCAAATATAAACTTCACAGAAACATTCTGTGAAACTTCTTTCTGTTCTGTGCATTCAACTAACAGAATTGAACCTTACTTTTGATTGAGCCGTTCTGAAACCCTCTTTTTGTAGAAACTGCAATTGGACATTCTGAGCGCTAAGAGGCCTATATTGGGAAAAAGAATATCTTCAAATAAAAACTACACAGAAGCATTCTGTGAAACATCTTTCTGATCTGAGCATTCAGCTAACAGATTTAAACCATACTTTTGTTTGAGCAGTTCTGAAACACTCTTTCTGTAGAAAATGCAAGTGGACATTTGGAGCTTTAAGATGGTAATACTGGAAACAGGAATATCTTCAAATATAAACTACACAGAAGCATTCTCTGAAACTTATTTCTGTTCCATGCATTCAACTAACAGGGTTGAGCCTTACTTTTGAAGGAGCAGTTCTGAAACACTCCTTCTGTAGAAACTGCAAGTGGACATTCGGAGCGCTAAGAGGCAAATAGTGGAAAAAGGAATATATTCAAATATAAACTACATGGAAGCATTCTGTGAAACTTCTTTTTATTCTGTGCATTCAACTAACAGAGTTGAATCTTACTTTTGATTGAGCCATTCTGAAACACACTTTCTGTAGAAACTGCAAGTGGACATTTTGAGCGCTAAGAGGGTAATAGTGGAAACAGGCATATCTTCAAATAAACACTGCACAGAATCATTCTGTGAAACTTCTTTCTGTTCTGTGCATTCAACTAAAAGAGTTCAACCTTACTTTTGATTGAGCCGTTGTGAAACACTCTTTCTGTACAAACTGCAATTGGACATTCTGAGCGCTAAGTGTCCTATATTGGAAAAAGCAATATCTTCAAATAAAAATTACAGAGAATCATTCTGTGAAACGTCTTTCTCTTCTGTGCATTCAACTAACAGAGTTAAACCATACTTTTGATTGAGGAGTTCTGAACACTCCTTCTGTAGAAAATGCAAGTGGACATTCGGAGCGCAAAGAGGGTAATAGTGGAAAAAGTAATATATTCAAATAAATACTACACAGAAGCATTCTGTGATACTTCCTTCTGTTCTGTGCATTCAACTAAAATAGTTTAACCTTACTTTTGATTGAGCCATTCTGAAACACTCGCTCTGTAGAAACTGCAATTGGATATTCGGAGCACTAAGAGGCCTATATTGGAAAAAGTTCTATCTTCAAATAAAAACTACACAGAAGCATTCTGTGAAACTTCTTTCTGATATGTGCATTCAGCTAACAGAGTTATACCATACTTTTGATTGAGCAGTTCTGAAACATTCTTTCTGTAGAAACTGCAAGTGGACATTAGGAGCGCTAAGAGGGTAATAGTGGAAAAAGGAATATCTTCAAATATAAACTGCACAGAAGGATTCTGTGAATCTTATTTCTGTTCTGGGCATTCAACTAACAGTATTCAACCTTACTTTTGATTGAGCTGTTCTGAAACACTCTTTCTGTAGAAACTGCAATTGGCATTCGGAGGGCCAAGACGCCTATATTGGAAAAAGGAATATCTTCAAATAAAAACTACACAGAAGCATTCTCTGAGACTCTTTTCTTATCTGTGCATTCAACTATTGGACTTAAACCATCGTTTAGATTGAGCAGTTCTCATACAGTCTTTCAGTAGAAAATGCAAGTGGACAGTCGGAGCACTAAGGGGGTAATTGTGGAAAAAGGAATCTCTTCAAATATAAACTACACAGAAGCATTCTGTGAAACTTCTTTCTCTTCTGTGCATTCAACAAATAGAGTTGAACATTACATTTGATTGAGTATTTCTGAAACACTCTTTCTGTAGAAACTGCAGTGGACATTCGGAGCGCTAAGAGGCCTATAGTGTAAAAACAAATATCTTCAAATAAATACTACACAGAAGCATTCTGTGAAACCTCTTGCTGTTCTGTGCATTCAACTAACAGAGTTGAACCTTACTTTTGATTGAGCCGTTCTGAAACACTCTTTCTGTAGAAACTGCAATTGGATATTCGGAGCGCTAAGACGCCTATATTGGAAAAAGGAATATCTTCAAATAAAAATTACACGGAAGCATTCTGTGAAACTTCATTTTTTTCTGTGCATTCAACTAACAGATTTGAACATTACTTTTGATTGAGCTGTTCTGAAACACTCTTTCTGTAGGAACTGCAATTGGACATTTGGAGCGCTAAGAGGCCTATATTGGAAAAAGAAATATCTTCAAATAAAAACTGCACAGAATCACTCTGTGAAACTTTTTTCTGATCTGCGCATTCAACTGACAGAATTACACCATACTTTTGATTGAGCAGTTGTGAAACAGTCTTTCAGTGGAAAATGGAAGTGGACATTCGGAGCGCTAAGAGGGTAATAGTGGAAAAAGGAGTATGTTCAAATATAAACTACACAGAAGCATTCTGTGAAACTTCTTTCTGTTCTGTGCATTCAACTAGCAGAGTTGAACCTTACTTTTGATTGAGCAGTTCGGAAACACTCTTTCTGTAGAAACTGCAAGTGGACATTCGGACCGCTAAGAGGCCTATAGTGGATAAAGGAATATGTCCAAATAAAAACTACACAGGACCTTTCTCTGAAACTTCTTTCTGTTCTCTGCATTCAAATAACAGTGTTGATCCTTACTTTTGATTGAGCAGTTTTGAAACACTCTTTCTGTAGAAACTGCAGTGGACATTTGGAGCGCTAATAGGCGTAAAGTGGAAAAACAAATATCTTCAAATAAAACTAGACAGAAGCATTCTGTGAAACTTCTTTCTGTTCTGTGCTTTCAACTAACAGAGTTGAACCTTACTTTTTATTGAGCCATTCGGAAACACTCTTTCTGTAGAAAATGTAATTGGACATTCCGAGCGCTAAGAGGCCTATATTGGAAAAAGGAATATCTTGAAATAAAAACTTCACAGAAGCATTCTGTGAAACTCTTTTATGATCTGTGCATTCAACTAACAGAGTTACACCATATTTTTGATTGAGCAGTTCTGAAACAGTCTTTCAGTAGAAAATGCAAGTGGACATTCAGTGCGCTAAGGGGGTAATTGTGGAAAAAGGAATATCTTCAAATATAAACTACACAGAAGCATTCTGTGAAAATTCGTTCAGTTCTGTGCATTCAACTAATAGAGTTGAATCTTACATTTGATTGAGCTGTTCTGAAACACTCTTTCTTTAGAAACTGCAAGTGGACATTCGGAGTGCTAAGAGGCCTAGAGTCTAAAAAGGAATATCTTCAAATAAAAACTACACAGAAGCATTCTGTGAAACTTCATTTTGTTCTGTGCGTTCAACCAGCAGAGTTGAACCTTACCTTTGATTGAGCAGTTCTGAATCACTCTTTATGTAGTAACTGCAAGTGGACATTCGGATCGCTAAGAGGCCTGTAGTGGAGAAAGGAATATCTCCAAATAAAAACTACACAGAAGCATTCTCTGAAACTTCTTTCTGTTCTCTGCATTCAACTAACAGAATTGAGCCTTACTTTTGAGGGAGCAGTTCTGAAACACTCTTCTGTAGAAACTGCAAGTGGACATTCGGAGCTCTAAGTGGCGTAAAGTGCAAAAACAAATATCTTCAAATAAAACTAGACAGAAGCATTCTGTGAAACTTCTTTCTGTTCTGTGCATTCAACTAACAGAGTTGAACCTTACTTTTGATTGAGCAGTTCTGGAAACACTCTTTCTGAAGAAACTCCAAGTGGACATTCGGACTGTTAAGAGGCCTATATTGGAAAAAGGAATTTCTACACATAAAAACTACATAGAAGCATTCTGTGAAACTTCTTTCTGATCTGTGCATTCAACTAACAGAGTTAAACCATACTTTTGATTGAGCAGTTCTGAAACACTCTTTCTGTAGAAAATGCAGGTGGACATTTGAGCGCTAATAGGCCTTTACTGGAAAAAGGAATATCTCCAAATAAAAACTACACAGAAGCATTTTCTGAAACTTCTTTCTCTTCTCTGCATTGAACTAAGAGAATTTGCCTCACTTTTCATTGAGTAGTTCTGAAACACTCTTTCTGTAGAAACTGCTAGTGGACATTCGGATCGCTAAGAGGCGTATAGTGGAAAAACAAATATCTTCAAATAAAACTACATAGAAACATTCTGTGAAACTTCTTTCTGTTCCGTGCATTCAACTAACGGAGTTGAACTTTACTTTTGATTGAGCCGTTCTGAAACACTCTTTCTGTAGAGACTGCAAGTGGACATTCGGAGCGCTAAGCGGCCTATAGTGTAAAAACGAATATCTTCAATTAAATACTACACAGAAGCATTCTGTGAAACCTCTTTCTGTTCTGTGCATTCAACTAACAGAGTTGAATCTTACTTTTGATGGAGCAGTTCTGAAACATTCTTTCTGTAGAAACTGCAAGTGGACATTCGGAGTGCTAAGAGGGTAATAGTGGAAAAAGGAATGTCTTCAAAGATAAACTACGCAGAAGCATTCTGTGAAACTTCTTTCCGTTCTGTGCATTCAACTAACAGTGTTGAACCTTACTTTTCATTGAGCAGTTCTGAAACACTCTTTCTGTAGAAACTGCAAGTGGACATTCGGAGCGCTAAGAGGCCTATATTTGAAAAAGGAATATCTTCAAATAAAAACTACACGGAAGCATTCTGTGTAACTTCATTTTGTTCTGTGCATTCAACTAACTGAGTTGAACCTTACTTTTGATTGAGCTGTTCTGAAACGCTCTTTCTGTAGAAACTGCAATTGGACATTCTGGGCGCTAAGAGGCCTATATTGGAAAGAGGAATATCTTCAAATAAAAACTACACAGAAGCATTCGGTGAAACTTCTTTCTGATCTTTGCATTCAACTAACAGAGTTAAACCATACATTTGCTTGAGCAGTTCTGAAACACTCTTTCTGTAGGAAATGCAAGTGGACATTCGGAGCGCTAAGAGGGTAATAGTGGAAAAAGGAATATATTCAAATATAAACTACACAGAGGCATTCTGTGAAACTTCTTTCTGTTCTGTGCTTTCAACTTTTAGAGTTGAACCTTACTTTTGATAGAGCAGTTCTGAAACACTCTTTCTGTAGATACTGCAGTTGCACATTCTGAGCGCTAAGAGTCCTATATTGGAAAAAGGAATATCTTCAAATAAAAACTACAAAGAAGCATTCTGTGAAACTTCTTTCTGATCTGTGCATTCAACTAACAGAGTTAAACCATACTTTTGATTGAGCAGTTCTGAACACACTTTCTGTAGAAAATGCAAGTGGACATTCGGAGCGCTAAGAGGGTAATAGTGGAAAAAGGAATATCTTCAAATATAAACTACACAGAGGCATTCTGTGAAACTTCTTTCTGTTCTGTGCATTCAACTTTCAGAGTTGAACCTTACTTTTGATTGAGCAGTTCTGAAACACTCTTTCTGCAGAAACTGCAATTGGAAATTCGTAGCGCTAAGAGACCAATAGTGGAAAAAGGAATATCTTCAAATAAACACTACACAGAAGCATTCTGTGAAACTTCTTTCTGTTCTGTGCATTCAACTAACATAGTTGAACCTTACTTTTGATTGAGGACTTGTCAAACACTCTTTCTGTAGAAACTGGAAATGGACATTCGGAGCAATATAACATGAATATATTTTCACTTTAAGCATAGGAGTATAATAGTAAGGGAACATGACTGCAATTCCGCAAGTTTTGATTTTATCTTACATGTAGTTCGTTATCCAGTCAGTAAGTGTTTGTTGTACTCGATCCTGTGCCAAGTGCTGGGAATTGAGGTATGAGGACAAAGTTGTAGAAACTCAGCCTATTGAGATTCTATTCAAAAGGCTCTCCTCATTATAAGTTAGTAATCACATAAATAGACGAGATATTGACATATTATAATATATGGTATGAAGAAAAATCATATTGAAGATTTTTAAAAGAGGTTGAAGGTAAAGTGAGATAAGGTGGAATCAAGAAAGGCCTGTTTGAGGAAATTAATCTCAGGCCTGAAAGAGGAGAAGATGACAAGAGATTTCCAGGCAACCAGAAGAACACATGACAAGGCCTTCTAACAGGAGAATGTTCAGCGTGTATGAGTAATAGAAGTCCATGGTGGCCGGAGCATATTAAGTGAGGGTTGCATGACATGAGGTTATACACACATTTAGAGTTAGGGGGTCCGAATATGGGGTGTGAGCTTTCTTGCACAAGTATTGGGAAGCTTCTGCAAGATTTTTCTAGGGCAATGACCTGATGTTATTCCTTTCCTGTTTTCTTTTTCTTTTTCTTTTTTTGGTGATTACTTTCTTTGCTTTCTAGAGAACAGATGGTAGAAGGGGGAAGTGGAAATATGCAGACACATTAGGGATCCATCAAAATATTGAACTGAACTGATGGGTTTGGCCGTGGTTTGACTTAGAGTGGTTATTATAGAGAATGAGCAGAATGGATGCATTAGAGAGATTTCTCAAGTTTGATATGGTTGAGCTACAGATTGGATACAGGTAGGAAGATGGTAAAGGAAGGGATGACATCAGGTATACTTCGAGTTTGGTGTTGACAAGCAGGGTGCATGGTAGAGCCGTTTATGAGAATGCTTCAGGAGAAAAAGGAGACTTGGAAACTATTCAGAAAGGTCAGAGACTGTGTTCTGAATCTCATGGTAGAAACAGGAAGGATTCTATTGTATACAGTAACAGGAAGAAGAATGCAAATGCAACTTTTTTGACCAGCTTTACAGAGTTCAGCCAAACAAGCCATACCTAGTTCAACCTCGTGTTACAGATGAGCAAACTGAACTTCAGAACCTGTAAACAACCTGTCAGACTCAAAAACGAGCCAGAAGAATTTTTCGCCCATTACATGATACTTTGTTTATTTAAATAGTTATAATTATTTTAGATATTTTACTTTCTTGATTTTATTATTAAGCACAAATAACATTGTACTTAAAGTTTATCTCTATTTTTCACTTTTCTTATTTTATCATAATTTCAGGTAAAAATGAATCAAAAAATTATATTGAAATTGAAATACTGAATTTTATAATAAGGCAAGGCATCCAAATGAAAATGAAATTTTCCAGGTGAAAATTTCCAAATCATAAATATGTAGGGACAAAAAACTTTATTTATGAAGAAAAAGATAATTCTAATTAATTGATGATTCAAAGGTTTACAACTTTAAAAGTAAATATTATCTTTGAAGTAAAGTCCATTTAAATTATTTATGCAGACAAAGTTTTACTAATTGTATATGTATATCATGTAAACTTTTTCGAGAAAAATGGAATTGGAAATGTTAGAGTATTATGCGGAAAAAATCACCTAAAGGAAAAAATTATCTCCTCATGAAGGATTACTTTAGCCACTTTGACAGGTGTACGTAAAAGAACAGTAAATGCACATCAATATGATTAGGAGATGCACGCTTAGAAATACGTTATCATTGAAAAGAGAATTGTACTATCAGGTTTGCAGGGGCCCTTCTTATCCTTCATATTTATGTAACTTTGTCATCTATAGAAAGATTATTGGAATTTTAAAAATAGCTGATAGTTAAGAAACATCACCATAACACTGTGCTGAATGCATAATAAAACATTTCCCTTCTCTCTAAAAGCCTTTTAAAATTATGCACCATAATCAGTATGGCCAGGAGAGGGTCATTTCCATGTTCAAGTTCCTCTGTTTCTCGAGGGTGAGAATCCTTCTATAGTCTTCTGAGGGTGACGCTGTAGTGTTTTCTTAGCCTGATTATTTTTACCTATTTTTTCCGATCCTTTCCTTTGTATATTTACATTTTATATTTTGAAAGTTATTTTTTCAAATATTTTATATGCAAGTTTACAAAGTACAACGACTGTACATTAAAATAACTTATTTATGCCACATGGAAGTTTAAATACAATTTTACAATATCTAATATTGATTGTTTAGTTTCTAATCATTGATACTTGACATGATTTTTCCCAGCATACCTCAAAATATTCTTCAAAATCCTGCGAATTAATTCCTGTAACACTTCTGAGGTGTATTAATAAGCTAGAGATGTAAAGAAGATTTGCAGAGAAAATTAGGTTCCCAAATTAGAAATTTTGTCCCAATATCGACTAGAAACCTCTTGAAATGATCAAAAACAATAATAATGCATGTCATAGAGGAAAACCAATAAGGCTGCTGCAGCATGACTACCTCTGTGACCTCAGACAAGTTACGTGTGGGTCCCTACTTCTGTGACCTCAGACAAGTTACGTGTGGGTCCGCACTTATTTTCTTCATCTCTAATAAATATTTGACAAATCTTATTTTCAAAAGTCTTTTAAGGCCTTTCCACCTTTTTTTTTTGAGATGGAGTTTTGCTCTCATTGCCCAGGCTGCAGTGCAATGTCATGGTCTCGGCTCACACAACCTCCGACTCCCGGGTTCATGTGATTCTCCTGCCTCCACCTCCTGAGTAGCTGGGATTACAGGTGCGCAACACAACGCCCAGCTAATTTTTTGTATTTTTAGTATAGATGGGGTTTCACCATGTTGGTCAGGCTGGTCTTGAACTCCCAACCTCAGGTGATCTGCACGCCTCGGCCTCCCAAAGTGCTGGGATTACAGGCATGAGCAACCGCGGCCTGTGAGGGCTTTCTACTTTTAAGATTTCAGGACGTATAGCCTGGGAGGTAAATGGTAGTATATATATACATATATATATATACACACACACACACACACACTGTATATATATACATATATACGTTATATTATACTATATATACATATATACTGAATATTATACTCTATATATACATATCTACTGTATATTATACTGTATATATATATATACACATACACACATACACACATGAGACAGAGAAGAGATAGACAATTTCATGTGAAAATATAAACTGTTAACATAAAATTTTGCTTCTCTGAGGAATATTTAGCATTGTTCTCAATCTTCTCTGCAGAATTTAAGCATTTTTCTCAGAACTCACCAGATAGAATGAGGGAGGGGCCATATGATAGGAGCCAGAGATGAAGGGAGAACAATAGAGAGGGTGCTTTGGGAAAAATAGTACAGTAAGGCTAGGGAATACTTCTCTCCAACAGAAAGACCAAGGTCACATCTATATCTCTTCAGAAGCCAAACTTTCTTTTAAAATGTCAATTTCCATCTATTTCTTGCTTCACAGAAATTCCATTCATTGCTGGATTTCAAATAAAGCCTTTCCATGTGCAACCTTTCTATAGAAAAAGAGAAATATGGGGGACAGTACAGTCTAAGAAGTGATTAAGAATATCTAGCGGACTTTCCCAGACTGTAAACCTTTACATATATCTGAGCCTAATGAGGTGATTTATTGTGCTATAATGCACAGTGAACTAAACTGATGCTTCTTTTTGATCATGCTGCAGAATGGAACTAAATACTAAATACCAAATAGCACTCCCATGATTCTTATAGATGTCATTCATATGGCATATTTATGCTTTTTTATATAGCAATTGTTATTCTTAGCTCTTAGGCAATTACAGAATCTTTTTTGTCATTTTAATAATCATGCTCCATTTGAGTTATGCAAGGTAGAAATTCTAAGTAGAAAATCTTGTTTTATTGAACGTTTTTAGTAAACATTTTGGAAAAAGTCTGTTTTTTGATGCTACTTCTGCACGCTTTCTCAACATGATATTACATGGTATTGTCCTTATTAACCATAGTACACCATATTCTGCAAATATTAGAGAGGGTTAAAAATCAGTCATGTATAAGTAAAGTTAATGAAATAGAAAGGAAACCACATTTAGGAAATGGAAGGCAGAAGCAAATGTATTAACCGTGAGTTAGAAACGGTTTAGTCTTTGGAATGAAGCAGCAAGAGTTTAAAAATCTTGTTTGTGATTCACTAGCTTTGTGATCTTGGAGAATTACTTCAGATTTCTGAGTATCAGTTTAGTAGGTGATATCAATTGCAACTTCGCAGAATTATCACAAGTATTAAATAAAGGACTTAGTATCTGGGAGAGCATATTAAGTTACTAATAGTTACATTTTTGTTAATATTACCGTTATTATTATCATACGTATAGTATTTTCTTTCACTGACAATGCATTTAGGACATAAGGAGAACTATAGAACAGTGCTTCTCCAACTTAAATGCAGAGCGTGAATCACCTGGAGTTTTGTCAAAATGCGAATTCTGACTCAGTAGTCCTGCAAACTAAGGAACTCTTGGTAATGCTGGTGCTGCTAGTTCACCAACAGACCACACGTTTTGCAACAGCTATATAGAATGTCCTGTTTCTTTTTTTAATCACAAAACATGGCAAGCTCTAAAATAAAGCAGAATAACAGATTTAAATGTTAATACTCATGTCCTCAATTTATAATTTCTCCCTCCCTAACAATGGTATAATTTTGATTAAAAATTAGCAAAGAAAAAAATGGAAATTAATCTTCCTATGTTTATTCTTTTAACAAATTCTGGGTGATTACTACTGGGTTACTTGCTGTAGGAAATAGAAAATTGCTTTGACATAGATCCTCAAGAATCTGTCCCACTACAAGCTTATTTTTGTAGGAAGCTAAAAGATTTATATAAATAACCGTAATTAAAGAGACAAATGAAGAAGTGCAATGAAAGACGTAGGGAAAGTGCTAGAGGAGTTCGGGGTGGAGGAAAATTATCCTCAAATAATATCTATGCGTAACATTATGCTATCTTCCCTAAGCAGCGCTTGACCAGATTGTCACAGTGAACTTTGGTCCTTTCTTATATCTTAGTTTTGGTTCCCACATCCTTCTGTTTGGGGAAGTTCTTGTTTTCCTCATGTAATGACAACAACACTTAAACAATGTATACTAGATAAAAGGAACTATATTGCTTGCTTTATTTACATAGTTAATTTAATTTGCACAATGAACTATGAAGTAATCAGCATTATTTCCTTCATTTTACATATGAGAAAATGGAGAATCAGCGACATTGAATCATCTCAAGTTTCTAAAATATCCACTCTCACCAGGCTGTTTACCCTGTTTTTGTCTGTATGCTGCTATAACAAAATGCCACAGATTGAGTAATTCATAAAAAACAGAAATGTATTTCTCACAGTTCTGGGGCTGAGAAGTCCGAAATCAAGGCAGCGGAGATTTGGCAGTTGGTCCCGAGGTGGCACCTTCTTGCTTCGTCTTCACGTGACAAAAGTGGGCAAAAACGGACAATGTAACGACATGGCAGAAGAGACTGAGGAGCCCGGCATTCCTCTAAAGCATCTTTTACGAGGACGTTTATCTCATTCATGAGGGTGGATCCTTCTTCACTTAATCACTTAACCAAAAGCCCCATCTCTTGATGTCATTCTCCTGGGATTTTAGTTTCAACATACAAACTTTGGATGGGCACATAGGTTCAAATGATACCACCCTCCAAATTATAATGCCTCTCTCATGCCTGTTCTCCTTGAAGTACCCTCTGGTTTTGCTCTCTTCATTCTTGCCATCACAGTTAACCCTTCAGTTCCATTTCTTTAAGTAATCTCTAAATTTGTAAGATGGTTCCATCTTTTTTTTTTGTATATGGCAGTCTCTCAAACATATTTGTCATATGAACTAAGCAGGTAAATATGTAAATGCCTGCTAAATTTTAGTGAATGATATAATGGCCTAAAGTTGTATCTACCCTTCAGCCAAATATATTTACTTTTAGTAGCAATCTCCTGTCATATACAAAGTCACGACTCTAGGGGTAAACATTTTAGCCTGTGGGTAAGATGTAAAGCAGTGGTATGTTATAGTGACAACTCACTGTGATAGCACTGGGACATGCTCCTCTATCTGCTACAAATTGAATCAACAAAATATATATGATTTTGTGAGATTGAAATGTATGCTCCTGTTCGTAAAATAAAAGTATGGGAAAACTTTACGGAGTAGATTTAATAGAAATGTTTTCCTGAGTTATCTGCCTTCTCTA
Organism: Symphalangus syndactylus; assembly: GCF_028878055.3. Lineage (NCBI taxonomy): Eukaryota > Metazoa > Chordata > Mammalia > Primates > Hylobatidae > Symphalangus > Symphalangus syndactylus. The sequence continues at coordinate 2,268,276 of NC_072423.2, read as the reverse complement.
TTTTTATGTTATGCTTTAAGTCTATGGTCAATGTATAGAGCTATGATTGATGTGCTTTTCCAATTCTGTTCAGATCAGACAGGTTAATTTTCTTCTTTTAAATCTTCTTGAATTTTGTCTAACACTTTTTGTTCCAATTTCTTACTAGATTATACTCCCTTCCCTAACTGCTTCATGATTACTTATACACAAACAATATTATGATATTGACACATTGAATTCATTTTAGGTGATGATTTTGGTCATAAACATGAGCAGGTTGTGAACTGTTTCAGCCATCCCAGGGCATGGCTGTCAGTCCCTTGTCTAATGTTTCAAAAAAATCTTGAATTTGTGATGATGCTCTGATGGTCCCTCAGGTATTCTTACACACATCTTTGCCCCTTGTTCCCTCTAACTTTCCTCTTCTGATAAAAAAGCAAACACTGCCAAGCTCAAATGGAATTACATTTGGATGCAAGTGTCACTATGCGATGGTTGCCAATAAAAGTACACAAGGAATTTTATTATGGTGAATTAAAGGCAAACAGACTTCAGAGAAATGAGCACGAACATGAAAATGGCGCATGGTACGCGGATCTCACTGGAAAGTCATTCGGTACACAATGTTTTCACTAGAAAAATCCATTAGCTTTAGCTAGAAATTGAAATTACTTTGTAGGAAATCAGAATAAAATATGTGAAAACATTATATTCTGTGCAAGATTAATACCACGCCTGGTGTTGAAAGGTTTGTGGTCTTGCTTCGACGATGCTAAAAGGTCAGAAACCACAAAGATGCATATGTGTTGTCGTTTGCACAGTTACAAATTTTTCTCATTATTTCCATAATGCGATGTGCTGTTTCAACAGAGAAACCCTCTGGAGAGTGGCTTGCACTGTTTTCAGGCAGCTCCTTTGCTTTCATGTTTTGGCCTTGGCCAGGGAATTCAGACAGACTTTTCATTTATTTTCGACAAGAATGTATTCATTTATTGTTTTAAATAATAATAAATAGATTTTAAAATTACTGTACATTACTGCACTTTAAACTCCATGAGGTCAAGGACTCTAAAGTCTGGACATCATTGTATACCCTACATCTTGCACAAGGTTTAGAAAAAATGGCATGGACACCTATTTTTTGAATCAATAAATGAATACATAAAAGAATTCCAAACTCTAGTCCAAGGTTTTAGATTAATAAGGTATTAAAATGCGTAAAATTTATAGACAAAACTATTCTTATTTAGAAGTTTATTCTTTAGTTTGAGAGATAAAATATATGCACCTAAAAGCTTAAGGAAAAATAATAAGGGTTTTGAAGTACTTACTGTGTGAAAAATTCAGCATAAACCTTACATCCATTTATTTAACAAATTTTATACGTTGCATTATTTATATATAGTGCTGATTGGTAGAATTCATATGTGAACGGAACTATAAAAATTTTGAGGATAAGCCCTAGAAACACAGAATAAATAGAGTGTTAACATGGAAAACATAGTAATACTTAAATTGACTAGGTGAAAGAAAAGATTTCTGGTTCCATGTACACTGATTATTGAGAGATGAGTATGACATTATTATGCCAGAATCAATAAATATTTTAAATAGGGAGAAAACTATAATTATATATCTTTGTGTTCAACAGGAGTAGCAGTACTGATAAAGAAGAAGTTTGTTATACCTTTTTTATAGTCTTTTAAAGTTGTTTATAAAATCTACTCTTAGTTAATTAATGGTTGATGTTCATTTAAGTGTTTTAAAATTTTTGACCTCTGAATTGCCTTGTACATATGGAGAAATAAAGGTTGCCTAGCATAATTTCTTGAGTGGAGAATGAATGATCTGGATAGATTTGTTGACAATAAATATGTCTGTACTTATTTTATTAATTCTTTAATCTTCATGAAGAAAAATATAAAAGTCATATTCTAGTACTTTATACCATGGAAAAAATGTCTTATCCTTTTCCTAAGAAAAAATACATCATGACACAAAAGTAAAGTTAATTAAATTACTTACTTTATTAATTAACTGTCTATTATTTCTATGGGTTGAAGTAAATTTGATACTCAATGCTATTTAATCTAATTCTAAAAGCTTGAATGAGTAATGATTTTTTCATGTAAGGTTAGTTGAAATAAATTATCACTGATTTTCAGATTTAATATTAATTAGCTATTGCATATTCTTAATGGGAAATAAGTGTTTAAAAAGCCCTTTTTGGTTGCGAAAAGACCACGCCCATTGTAGACTTCTTAGAATACATCACATCTGGCCTCCTTTTTAGAGTGGGGAATTCAACTCATAAGTGGCTGGACATTGATTCTGAACATTTTGAACATTATTTGCCTGTCTTCACTCATACTGGTTGCTGTTCTTTTATAAGTAATCACCATGTTTAGCATGCACTTGAACTATTGTTACTTAGGGTGCTTGACTATTTACAAGTCTCACTAGGATTCTAGGTATTCATTAGTCTCGTGGTGTGTATTTGCTGATGGTCCTATTATCTTTGTTGGTTCAGTTACACAGTACCATCCAAGATGCTGCAACACATTATACACAGGCTATGGGTTGTGGGAGCTACAGATTTCAGTTATTATTTAGGCTCAGAAACTTAGAATCTCTGCAAGGTTGGACATGATCCTTAGTCTTGTTTTAAGACCGTCTTGTTTTAAAAGTTAAACCCAAATTCTTAAAATATAGAATAGGGGTGCTAGTAGTGCTCACAGAATTGTAGTAAAGATCAGCTGGGAAAGAAGAGCCTATTAAACAGAGCCTGGTATTTAATAAGTATCAGCTGCCTTCAATTAGGAATCTGTGTTGTCATGATTAGAAGATTGCTGGTTTATTTTACAGATCTGTAAGTATAGCCAAAATATGTCAAAATAACCACCAGAAAGAATCATATACCGTCCCTTGAACATTTCATCCCTAGAATCTAGCCAGATTAGCATGTCTATACTGGCAATACTGTTAACACAGATTGTGCTCAAACCCCTCATTGACTTTTCAGCACCTGTAAATTACTGGAGATTTAGGAAGAAGTCTGGGGTTATGGCTTAGTTAAGCTGAGTGGCCAGAAAGTGTGAGATGCTGGATGCCTCCTCCAGTTCATTTCTCCAGCGGCCGCACCAGGCGTATCCATAGCTCCGCTCCCGGGAGCTCGTCTCCGGCGTGGGGTGTGTGCGCACCCCTGGCCGGGCGGAGCCTGGAGCCTGCTCATTAGCAGCGCGGGCAGCTCGTGCGCCCGCAGGAGGGAGGCGGAAGCACAGCCCTGAGCCGCCAGCAGGAGGAGGGAGCGCGGCGGCTGCAGGCAGGGGAGGGAGAGGAAAGAACGGAGGGACGGTTCCCGGACAGAGCGGGAGGAATCGGGGAGCGGCCAGTCCAGGGGGAGCTGCTCCGCTGTGCTGCGCTCGTTATTCACAGGACGCGGCGGCGCTTCCCGGGGCCGCTTCCCGGTCCCCTGGGTGGAGGCTGCCATCTAAACCTGACTCCAGGTGAGTTCCCCAAAGAGGCGAAGCGAGGGGTCTCGAACCAGAGACTTGGAACTGGCGAGGCTGCTCGGCTCCCCAAGCGCTGCTGCCTTGACATTTCCCGATTCACGGGAGGTTTTGGGGGCGGCTGCACAGGCTGGAGGGGCGGATGGGCGGTTGCGATCCTCAGCCGGCGTGGGGGCGTTCGGGAGGAATTAGCTTCAGTGAACGGGGTTTTAGGAGATGTCCGCAAGGCACGCGCTATGTACGCGTTTCTAGACGAGCTTTTGAGACAGAAATTTGGCTTCCCGGATGCCCGTTTTGGCCTTCTGTCCTTCCTTTTGCTTGCCTCATGCCCAATTTTCCAAGCCGAGGAAAGGACTGGAAGGGCGTGGAAGTAGGAGGTCTGGGCACAGCATTCGGCAGGGCAGCCCTGGTCTCCAAGTTTGGGGGTGGGGGGTGGGACTCTTTTCCTTTCAGCCTAATTTACCAGGGGAAAACCCGCAGAGCACCTTGAGGTGCCTTTGCTCCGCACCCTCCATAAGCTTATTAGAGGGAACTTGAGGCTCGCTAGACAACCTGTGACAGGTGACGGCAATTTAGCTTAAAAGCCATGTTGGTTCACTTCGTCTCCTCTTTATCCTTTGTTGCAAAATTGATACCTTTTTGGATTTCTTTAACAGCACAAAGTTTAAGTGGCCGGCTGACAGGAAATATTTCTTTTGAAAATGCTATGAGAAAAGTGATGAGTTAACGTTGAGAGAAAGGCAACTTTATTTTCTCGGAAGAACTTTGGGGAAAGAGATTGATAGGGAAATTCTGGGCATGAAATTATGGACATTTCCCACAGAACTTCCTTCATTTATTTATTTTTTTTACATTTCCTTCATTTTTTTTTTAATCGTGTGTGTGTGTATCAGAGAGACAAAATTCGTTGGAGGTATTAGGACTTTATTTGGTTTAGAAGTTTCTTTCTTACTAATAGCACTAATTTGTGATCTTCATGATTATAAGAATTTACTAAGTGTTTTGCTTTTAGGTGTTTTGGGTCTGTTTTTTAAAAAAATTCAATACTTACTTTGTGGGCCTTGCTGAATACCTCTCAATAAAATCGGTGGGCATACAGTTAGTGACATGACCCCTGTGGATTTAATAGCAGGTAAGTATACAAATGATAAGTTTAGGAAATAAATGTCAGAATCAACATTTAGGTGTGAAATTGAAATATCTTTCAAATATTTACCAAACTCTCTTATAGGATCCAATGTCATTTTATGGTCAAGAGAGCTTAAAGGTTTCTCAGATTGAGATATATGTATCTACTTTGTTAATCCAAATGTAATGTTTTATTTTGTTCTTTAATGACTGTTTGAATTCAACAAATAAAACTTGCATATTTAATGTAAGGTTCTTTCACATATATTACTTCTCCAATTTTTAATATAAATTTAAGGAGAAAAGCAATATTCCATTTTGTAGATGAAGAGACTGTGTCACAGAAGTATTACTTTACCTAGATTTCTGTAATTATTATGTTATAAACTTAGAAATTACATATTATTCTGGAACATATAAAATATATGAATGTTATAAACCATAAGAATTCAGACCTATGCTATTTAACTTCAAGTTTAGTTCTTTACCCAAACAATTGCATGACTACATTGAGACTACTGAAGTAATTATATATGAACACGCTATACGAAAAAATACTTAAAACATTTCTTATTTTTGTCGTTTCTCTTTGATATAAAATATACTATAATTTAATGGAGTTATATTCCATATTTAGATGCTCCTAACTTCCAAATAACACCTAAACTCCTAAAAACTGACCTGTGTCCTTCTTAATAGAAGTGGCTTGACCGGGAGACCCAATTTTTACTAAGAATATTCTTGGGATAATTTATGTCTTATAATCAAGATAAAGACAGGCCACATTTAGTTGTATTTTTAAACCACTTAGTGTGAAGTTGCAACGCAGACATAACTTGCTTTCAGGCTACACTGCCAGCTTTGCAGTGAATAGTCTTTAAGATTCCGTGGAAACATTGGCAGATATAGCTAATGTCTATCTGATGTAGGATTTATGAGAAAAGGAGAGGTAGAAACTGAATGCTCTTATATTTCATATGTGACCACATTCATAAAACTTTATTGATAAGTACTTTGTTGTCTGACACGGGCTGATACAAATAGGCTTCTTCAAGAGTTGAGGAAGAAAACTAAATCCCTATAATACAGCCTTTTTCCTCCTTTTCTTTCTTAAGCGGTAATAGTTGATCCTAGCTTTTGTGTGTCTATGCATGCTCAATACAGTTCGGGGTATAAGGAGAAGTTAAGCAAGAATATTGAATGCTAGCTAGGAAAGTTTTTGGAGTCTCAAATACTTTGGAATGATTTTTCACATTATATACATAAAATTCCTAGTTACATTTGGGAACTAAGTATATTATACACAACTTTGCATCTGATTACAGGATTCCCTGTACATTTATAGCTCAGGTATTCTGGAAAGAGTCAAGATAATTAGTTTTATGGCTCTTGCCCGTGTGACCTGTTTCTTTCTGGTCCTGATATTAAAAGGATGACTTAAATTTTCTGGAATGTCAAAATTTTCTCTTCCCTTGGATCCTACAAAATACTTCAAGCAGTGTATGTGTGATACTCGCTGTCATTCCAACATTTCCAATACTCCTGAGAATGCTAAACAATGCCCTAGATTTCTTCCTTTGTAATTCTTTCAGATAGAGGGTTAGCTGAGTTAGGAAGAAAGGAGAGAGGGAGAGAAGAAGAGAGATGACATTTTATCCCTCAGGAAAGAACAAGACCAATTGTATTCCTAATTTAGAAATATTATTCTACAAACATTCCTGAACAAGAGGGCTTTGCATATACATTAAAGCAGAATACCTAGTCAACTTCTAGTTATGCCATGTAGTGAAATGGAAGTAAGATGAGCAGGCCGAGATCATTTTTGTTGGAGAACTGAGACCACATGAAATAGGTAACAGAGTTACCCCAACTGGGGGGCAAGAGGACTTGAAAGTTTCCTCCATAAATTTGCAGTTAGTACAGGGCTGCTCCAGTGATCAGAGTCATGAATGCCCTAGAGTGTCTGTATAACCCTGTACACAGGCTGAGACAGCTCTAACGGCCCAGAAAAGCCTCTGGACAGAATCACTGCACCCTTGGACATTGTCCGACCGCATGTATGAGAATAGTGAGTGCTGAGGAGTTGTGGGTAGCTCGGTACAACTCTTGCTAAAGGAGTGTCATCAACATTCATTGCTGAAAGTGAATTTTTTCATTCACATATGTGATGCCTATTAGGTCATGATTTCTTGGATACCAATTTGTACAAGATATGAATTAATTTTTGAACATCCTTTCTTAAAAGTACCATGTTCATATAGTTGCTCATTTTAATATGAGTAGTTCAGATGGGACATAATAGAGTAAGGAAATGATTGAACATCCTAAGATCTAGTGTATATACCTTTGTTCATGATGAGATTCATCCCCTGTCCCCCTTTGTAGTGACACTGATGGCATAAGGAGTATTAGATGAAATTTAATGCAGAAAACAATGGGATATATGAATGGTAGATATGGTTGACAACCACCATTTTCACTGAAGTTGTTTCAAAGCAAAGAAATTTGGGATAAATTCATTTTATTTGCTCCTGAAGGGTAATTAGGAATAAGTAGGAATTGTGAAGAGGCTGTAGTGTTGACATTAAGAGAAGTTTTTGATTCTTAAAATAGGATATATTACACAAGAGTGAACAAACAGAAGATACTGAACAAATATTCTGTCATAAGTAAGTGATGGATTATTCGGACTTGTTGAACTATGTTTTTAAATGTATTATTTAAATATTTAAATATTATTAAAACCTTAAATAATATTTAAATATTATAAAAGTTGTAGAAAATTATGTTTTCAATACAAATATACACTTATAAGCTATATTGTAGATATGGGAGTAAACAATGCAATTTTTTTTTAACTGAGTGAAAAATTTAGTTTTTTAAAATTCCAAATGGAGCTAACAGCTTAGTGTGATACATATTTTGAATTTCAAAATTTGTAACCAAATAGGACAAATGTGTTGAACTGTACTTTTCTTGAAGAACCGTGATAAGAATGAGCGGTGAAAAAATTACAGCATACTTACCAGGGATCAAATACTTGCTTAGGGTTAATAAGAAAAATCTCAGCAAACGCTAGAAATGAGGTACACGATCTATCAGAGACCCATGATTAAAGTGGTATCTTGTTAGGTATATGAGCTTGAAAAGAAACGGCATAGCTTCACTTTACCCCAGTTGCTTCTTTTGTAAAACGGGGAGACTAAGAGTGTGGTAACTCAAAATCCTTTGTTAATGATTTTCTTCTTAGAACAGTGCCAGGTCCAATTAGGATTAGATTGCTATTTTTATTATTGATATTTGCCCTAGTTCTGCCTTTTATTGACTGTGTGAAATTGGTGAAGATCCCTTTCTGAAGCTTTGTTTCTTACCTACAAGCTGGGAATAGAATACTTGCTATGAAGAGTGGTTGTTAGTACATTAGAAAGGCTGGATATTTGTTGATATAAGGGGCTCAGCGCATGGTAGAAATTTGATAGCATTTTTTTCTTGCCCTCCCATGTATTACTGTGGAGACATCCCACATATTATGTCCAAGTTTTTATTTTCCCCTCAAATGCAATGTCAAGCACAAAACATTCCCATCTCCCAATTCTCTTCTGATGTTCTACAACCATTAAAGTATAGAAAACTAGAATGAGTGTTTTTATAACTTTTGCTGTACTTAAGCATGTGGAGAGAAGAGCGCTAGATCACAGGACACACTTTGATAGGAAAAGGGAAATATTTACACTGCAAACAACTTTCTCCTCATGCTTAACAGTTTTATGCTGTCATTCTGTCAGCACCAAGTGAGATTTTTCTATTTAAATAGTTTTCTATTTGTGGTATGATAATTCATGTATGGACTTCATGTAACTAACATAAATATAATGGATGGTTGAGAAGTGGTTTATTTTTACCAAGAGGAAAAAATGTGTACACGATTTTTTAAAATATTGCTTTGAAAATATTTAAAATTAATTTTGATTCAGTTGGTGGAAGATAGCGTCACAAATTCACTGCTAGTGGTATTCTTGAGAAGTAATGTTTGAATTTTCTAGGTATTGTCCCCAGACTGGCTTAAAAGAATTTAATTTTAGATGTAAATTTTCTGCTTAACATGGAAGATTTTCCCTGAAAATATTAGCTTCATCAGATACATAGTTGCTTAGGGGTAGCTGCATGGAATTATGGGAAGAGTGAAATAGAAAAAAATTTTCATGTCTAAGTTATACATACTGGTGTAATCATATTGATTGGATGATAATGATAATTACAGCAATAATGTGATTGAAAGGGTAAGCAAGTAACATATACTACAGTTACTAATATAATCCTGTGATTGAGTTTACCACTTCGTTTCTCTTTCCTGGAAACCCTTAAGTTTGTCACTATTGCACTTTATTTCCTTTGCTTATTGTAGTGGTGTATTAGTTGTATTACTGCTGCTATAACAAATTACGACACATTTACATAACTTAACACATATTTATTGTCTTGCAGTTTCAAAGGTCAGAAGTCCAAAATCACTTTAATATGGCTAAGTCAATGTGTCTGCAGTGTGGGTTCCTTCTCGAGGTGCTGAGGGGAGAATCCATTCTCTTGCATTTTCTGCTTCTGGTGGCACCTGTCTTCATTGTCTTTTCCCCATTCCTCCATTTTCAAGGTGCGTTGCTTTTATTTCTGTTTCTGTCTCCGCGCTGTCTCCTCCTTTAACTTTGAGTCCTTCTCTCCACTTCATCTAAGGACTCCTGTGATTACTTTGGACTCACGTGGATGATCTGGGATAATCACCTTGTCTCCAGATCCTTAAATGAATCGTATCTACAAGTCCTTTGGCTGTGTAAGGCAGCACATTCCCAGGGCCGGGAGATTAGGTGAAGAACATCTTTTGGGACTATTATGCAGCCTATCACAAGTGGTAATATCACTTTTATGCCTTGAGACCCTGAAATTAATGTACTTGCTTACGCATGGAAAAACAATGTATCTGTGGGGGTAACAGTTTATTTTTGAACCATTAGAAGGTATTGATGGGGAAGTTTTCATCTGACAACAGATACTGATAAATTAAATACCCTTAGATTTGTCAAAACTAGCTTTAGTAAAATATAAGTAAAAGTATTTGCACTGCTAGGGTCAAAAATATTAATTAAACCCATTATTTATCAAGGCCAAGTCCTGGATTAGTTAGGTTTAAATTAACCTAGAACATTATCTTCCATAGTGCTTAATTGTGAAGCTTAGTTCTTGTTGACAAAAGCTCATCCATATAAGAAAGCATCGAAAGGTTGGTGTTTTTTAACCTTTGCAGAATATAACTTTTCAAAGGGATGTTAGACAGTAGTTCCATCACAATTGATGCAGTTCACAGACATTCTTTGTGAATATTTTATCTCATGAGTTATATCTATGACACTAATCATAGACTTCTAGAAGAAATTTAGCAATGGTCATGTCAGCCTTTCAAATCTTTCTGTAACCTAGAAGAGGATCATTGCATAAGATAGATTCATTTTCCCCTTTATTCCATTGTTGCCAGAGAGAACTTGAAATGCCCTGTTCAAATTAATTTAATGCAAATGAATTCTTGCTGCCTCACAAGTAGTTTGTCCTTCATCTTTCTTAAAATTAGATTGAAAATGGATGTGACCTGCTTTACTGGTTGTTGTGCAGGAAGCGTTGTCCTTCCTGAAAGCTCCCTCAGTTGTCAAAATGAAGCCATTAAGAGTAAAGTAAATTATATTATCTGATCATAGTATCACAATTGACCTTAAAACAATAAATTTTATAATCAGTGCAAATTGCTGAATAGTGTTTGCAGTTGTAGAAATTTCAAAGGAAACCCTGGTTGAGATACAAAGCTGCTATAATCATTTTTAAAATCTTTGTTTTTCTTTTACTTTGGAACAGTAGTGCAGTAAGTACTTTTGCCTTATTGTTCTCTCTGCCTTCCAGAAACCCTCATTCAAATATTCTAAGTTTTTAAGTCTTTTTCATTTCTTTTAATATTGTAACATTTAACAATGTCAAAGAAAGTATAATTTTTCTGGAAATCAAGCTAAAAATAAAGAGAAGCCGATGTAAATGAACATCAAATTAACAAGATTGATTAGGAAAAGTAATTTTTGAAAAGGGCCCAAAATCCCTTTGCACATAAATGCAAAAGAATTTAGTGAAAGAAGGTGAAACTGGAGTAAAGAACTCTACGGATGCGTAAGTAACTCTTAATAAGAATGAGTAACGTACATGCATATCTTTAGCTCCCAGTTTCAGAGATACAGTAGTTGTACAACAAATGGTCCTTTCCTGCTCTTAAGGAAGCCTCTCCTCCTCCAGCCATGCCATTCCTCAGAGCAAGCTCTTCCACTGAGTTTTCAGCAACCATAAGTAAGAAGGATGGTACGATAGGCTGCGTGTACATATGGCCCTCATTAGCAGGCCAACTGTTCCTTTTGCCCACCCACATCACTGGGGACATATGGCGTTACTTTGACTGTTGAAACAAGTGTGTGTGGACATATCTTGGTATGAGTAAAAGACTGTTGATTGTCTTTCTCTTGTCGCTCGTGCAACCGTCTCCTTGTGGAGATCGTATTATCCATAACACTAGATTTGAGGATGATAAATGACGTTGTTATTATTAACTGAATTTGCCTCTCTAGTTTGATCACAAAACCAGCGAATGTTTGCTTATGGAACATGTAAAGCTTATAGAAGACGGAAAGCTTACAGAAAGAAATGATGGCTTTTCTAAGCATAAGAGCCAGGTCTTTTTCAATCAAAAACTAACTCATTCAAAAATTCAAGAGTTCTGTAAAACCAGAACAGCAGAGGTTTCAGAAATGCTATTGAGATCATTTATTATAAAATAGCCATTAATGAAATGTAATAGTGAGTCTGTTGTTGTGACTATGTGGAGAAATGAATGAGAAAATATAAGATAGGCTGGAATGAAGGGAGTCATCGGATCCCAGCATAATTCATTTTGTATAGTTCACAGTATTGTAACTTTAAAAAATTATGAATTTTTTCAGTACTGTGAATTCTGAATTTGCAATATGAGGCTTTTCAATCCTTGCAACAAGTGTGTATTTTTCAGTGGTTCTAGAATTATCGGGGCTTTCGAGCTGCTTCTGATAAGAAGGCAAGGCTAGAGGACTTGTGTTGAGGTGGCATTTGCACAGGACTTTAGATAACATACATCGATGATGTAGAGAGAAGAGCGGGTGATGTTGCTGTGGATTATAGGGGAAAGGCACCTTTTGCTCCCTCTGCTGACCTCTTTGTGTATTCAGCTGTGTAGCATATTTCTTGTATAATTACATAGTAATTTCACACACTACATTAAGAAAATCTGAACAATTTTTACTAAACTCATGTTTTCTAAATATTAAGTAAATAAAACCAATATTTGGCTAGGTAACATTTATAAAAACAGGATTTCTAGATAGATGATGATAAATTTTCATCTATATCTATAGAGCTGATAAATTTTCAAAACCCTTTGAATATCACTTGTACTACAAAGTCTCGTTTCAGTTTCAGTGCCATGGCACATTGATTAATCACCACTAAAGCGGTACATGAAATATTTGGCAATATAGGTATTTGGTAATGGTGATTGATGCACAGAATACGGCACCATTATTATGCACTGGCCTTGAGAACTTTAGTTTTCATCTTCGATCACCTGATAGAGAACAAACTAACAGCTTTTTTCTTTCACCTTGCTGGAGAATAAACTAACAACTTCAAATTATCTGATCCATCCAAAAACTTATTTCCGTGAAACTCACTGATTTATTTATTATTTCGTGGGGATCACTATTATTTGCTGTAGTAAAATATCAAATGATCGATGTTTTATACCAACATGGCAGCTCACATGGTAGGCAACAGAATGAAAACAAACAGGTTTACTACCAAGAATTATACTATATTGCTTTTATTGACAGAAAAAGCATACAGATAATTTTATTCAGAGATTTTATGTGAATTATTTTGATAAGTGTACACATATATTTATAACTGACCTTTCTTTGTCAAGTGTGTGCCCACACACGTATTCATACTAAATCAATCTTAGAGATCTTATCCAAAGATTGAATTTCTTAAAGTGACTGTTCCAAATATGTATAATTTATGGCAAAAAAGTCACAAAATGGCAATACAAGGAGGCATAAAACTGAAGATAAAGGGGGAGATGATGGTTAAAAACACCTGTAAATGAATAATTGATTTTGATTTAAATTCTTTTTAGTTCTTAGCTGATGAAATGAATATAAATGAAATTATTATGCAAAACACCTCTATTTGTTGTATATGCATGTACATATATGTGTTACAAATACAAAACTGATAGGATATTATTTAACATATATTCACACTCATAATGTGCATATATGTACAAAATGAAAATGAGTGCTTGTTTTATATGTATGTATACACACACATACACATATTGCATACTTTCATTTTTTAAAATTTTACTTTAAGTTCTGGGATACATGTGCTGAACATGCAGGTTTGTTACATAGGTATACTTGTGCCATGGTAATTTGCTGCACCCATCAACCCGTCATCTAGGTTTTAAGCTCCACATGCATTAGCTATTTGTCCTAATGCTCTCCCTCCCCTTTCCCCACACCCACCTACAGACCCCAGTGTGTGATGTTCCTCTCCCTGTGTCAACATGTTCTCATTGTTCAGCACCCACTTATGAGTGAGAACATGCAGTGTTTGGTTTTCTGTTCCTGTGTTAGTTTGCTGAGGATGATGGTTTCCAGCTTCATCCATATCCCCGCAAAGGACGTGAACTCATCCTTTTTTATGGCTGTGTAGTATTCCATGGTGAATATGTGCCACATTTTCTTCATCCAGTCTATCATTGATGGGCATTATGTTGGTTCCAAGTCTTTGCTATTGTAAATAGTCCCATGATAAACATATATGTACATGTGTCTTTAGAGTAGAATGATGTATAATCCTTTGGTATATACCCAGTAATGGGATTGCTGGGTCAAATGGTATTTCTGGTTTTATATCCTTGAGGAATCACCACATTGTATTCCACAATGGTTGAACTATTTTACAAGCCCACCAACAGTGTAAAAGTGTTCCTATTTCTCTGCATCTTCTCCAGCATCTGCTGTTTCCAGAATTTTTAATGATCACCATTCTAACTGGTGTGAGATGGTATGTCATTGTGGTTTTGATTTGCATTTCTCTAATGAACAGTGATAATGAGCTTTTTTCATATGTTTATTGGCCATATACATATCTTCTTTTGAGGAGTGTCTGTTCATATCCTTTGCCCACTTTTTGATGGGGTTGTTTGTTTTTTTTTTCTTGTAAATTTGTTTAAGTTCCTTCTAGATTCTGGATATTAGACCTTTGTCAGATGGATAGATTGCAAAAATTTTCTCATATTTTGTAGGTTGCCTGTTCACTCTTGTGATAGTTTATTTTACTGAGCAGAAGCTCTTTAGTTTGATTAGATTCCATCTGTCAATTTTGGCTGTTGTTTCAAGTGCTGTTGGTGATTTAGTCATGAAGTCTTTGCCCACACCTATGTCCTGAATCATATTGCCTAGGTTTTCTTCTAGGGTTTTTATAGTTTTAGGTTTTACATTTATGTTTTTAATCCACCTTGAGTTAATTCTTTTATAAGGTATAATGAAGGGGTCTAGTTTCTCTTTTCTGCATATGGCTACCCAGTTTTCCCAGCGCCATTTATTACATAGGGAATCCTTTCCCCATTGCTTGCTTTTGTCAGGTTTGTTGAAGATCAGATTGTTGTAGATGTGTGGTGTTATTTCTGAGGCCTCTATTCTGTTTCATTGGTCTATATATCTGTTTTGGTATTAGCACCATGCTGTTTTGGTTACTTTAGCTTTGTAATATAGTTTGAAGTCAGGCAGCGTCATGCCTCCAGCTTTGTTCTTTTTGCTTAGGTTAGCCTTGGCTCCACAGGCTCTTTTTTGCTTCCATATGAAATTTAACATAGTTTTTTTCTAGTTCTGTGAAGAAAGTCAATGGTAGCTTGATGGGAATAGCATTGAATCTATAAATTACTTTGGGCAATATGGCCATTTTCATGATATTGAGTCTTCCTATCCATGAGGATGGAGTGTTTCTCTATATGTTTGTGTCCTGTCATTTCCTTGAGCTCTGGTTTGTAGTTTTCTTTGAAGAGGTCCTTCACATCCCTTGTAGGTTGTATTCCTAGGTATTTTGTTTTCTTTATAGCAATTGTGAATGGGAGTTTACTAATGATTTGGCTCTCTGCTTGTCTGTTATTGGTATATAAGAATGATTGTGATTTTTGCACATGAATTTTATATCCTGAGACTTTGCCAAAGTTGCTTATCAGGTTAAGGAATTTTTGGGCTGAGGTGGTGGCGTTTTGTAAATATACAATCATGTCATCTGCAGACAGAGACAATTTGATTTCCTCTCTTCCTATTTGCATGCTTTTATTTCTTTCTCTTACTCGATTGCCCTGGCCAGAACTTCCAATACTATGTTGATAAGAGTGGGGAGAGAGGGCATCCTACTCTTGGGCCAGTTTTCAAAGGTAATGCTTCCAGCTTTCGGCCATTTAGCATGATATTAGCTATGCATTTGTCATAAATAGCTCTTATTTTTGTGAGATATGTTCCATCAGTACCTAGTTTATTGAGAGTTTTTAGTATGAGGGGTGTTGAATTTTATTGAAGGCCTTTTCTGCATCTATTGAGATAATCATGTGGTTTTTGTCATTGGTTCTGTTTATGTGATGGATTATGTTTATTGATTTGCATATGTTGAACCAGCCTTTCATGCCAGGCATGAAGCCAACTTGATCGTGGTGGATAAGTTTTTGATGTGCTGCTGGATTCTCTTGCCAGTATTTTATTCAGGATTTTCGCATCGATGTTCATCAGTGATATTGGCCTGAAATTTTCTTTTTCTATTGGGTCTCCGCCAGGTTTTGGAATCAGAGTGATGCTGGCCTCATAAAATGATTTAGGGAGGAGTCTTTCTTTTTCTATTGTTCAGAATAGTTTCAGAAGGAATGGTACCAGCTCCTCTTTGTACCTCTGGTAGAACTCGGCTGTGAAGACATCTGGTCCTGGGCTTTTTTTGGTTGGTAGGCTAGTAATTACTGAGTCAATTTCAGAACTTGTTATTGGTCTATTCAGGGATTTGACTTCTTCCTGCTTTAGTCTTGGGAGGGTGTATGTGTCCAGGACTTTATCCATTTCTTCTAGATTTTCTAGTTTATTTGTGTAGAGGTGTTTACAGTATTCTCTAATAATAGTTTGTATTTCTGTGGGATCAGTGGTGATATCCCCTTTATCGTTTTTTAATGTGTCTATTTGATCTTTCTCTCTTTTCTTCCTTGTTAGTCTGGCTACCGGTCTATCTATTTTGTTAATCTTTTCAAAAAACCCACTCCTAGATTCATTGATTTTTTTTTGAAGGTTTTTTTGTGTTTCTCTCCCATTCGGTTCTGCTGTGATCTTAGTTATTTCTTGTTTTATACTAGGTTTTTAATGTGTTTTCCATTGCTTCTTTTGATTGTGATGTTAGGGTGTCTATTTTAGATCTTTCCCACTTTCTAATGTGGACATTTAATGCTGTAAATTTCCCTCTAAACACTGTTTTAACTGTATCCCAGAAATTCTGATATGTTGTGTCTTTGTTCTCATTGGTTTCAAAGAACTTATTTATTTCTGCCTTAATTTTGCTATTTACCCAGTAGTCATTCATAAGCAGGTTGTTCAGTTTCCATGTAGTTGTGCAGTTTTGAGTGAGCTTCTTAATTCTGAGTTCTAATTTGATTACACTGTGGTGTGAGAGATTGTTTGTTATGATTTTCATTCTTTTGCATTTGCTGAGGAGTGTTTTACTTCCAATTATGTGGTTGATTTTAGAATAAGTGCTATGTGGTGCTGAGAAGAATGTATATTCTGTTGATTTGGGGTGGAGAGTTCTGTAGGTATCTATTAGGTCCACTTGGACCAGAGCTGAGTTCAAGTCTGAATATCCTTGTTAATTTCCTTTCTTGTTGATCTGTCTAATATTGATAGTGGGTTGTTAAAGTTTCCCACTATTATTGTGTGGGAGTCTAAGTCTCCTTGTAGGTCTCTAGGAACTCGTTTTATGAATCCTGGTGCTCCTGTATTTGGCATATATATATATTTAGGATACTTAGCTCTTCTTGTTGCATTGATCCCTTTACTACTATGTAATGCCCTTCTTTGTCCTTTTTTATCCTTGTTGGTTTAAAGTCTGTTTTATTAGAGACTAGGATTGCAACTCCTGCTTTTTTTTTCTTTCTTTCCATTTGCTTGGTAAATATTCCTCCATCCCTTTATTTTGAGCCTATGTGTGACCTTGCGAGTGAGATGTGTCTCCTGAATACAGCACACCTGTGGGTATTGACTCTTTATCCAATTTGCCAGTGTATGTCTTTTAATTGGGGCATTTAGCTCATTTATATTTACCGTTAATATTGTTATGTGTGAATTTGGTCCTGTCATCATGATGTTAGCTGGTTATTCTGCACATTAGTTGAAGCAGTTTCTTCCTAGTTTCATTGGTTTATATATTTTGGTGTGTTTTTGCAGAGGCTGGTACTGGTTTTTCCTTTCCATGTTTAGTGCTTCCTTTAGGAGCTCTTGGAAGGCAGGTCTGATGGTGACTAAATCTGTCAGCATCTGCTTGTCTGTAAAGGATTTTATTTCTCATTCACTTATGAAGCTTAGTTTGGCTGGTTATGAAATTCCATATGTACATCATGGAAACGAGTGCATGTGATACACACACACACACACGCACACACATTGCATACTTTCATTTTTGTGTCCATTTCTTTTCTGATTTTATCAGCAGCCAACTAAAGAAAATAGAAAAAAAAATTGGTAATTCGATCTTTCATGTTCTGCATCTTCCAGCTTCACAACTTATAGTTTTCTATTTTTATTGTTATTGTGATCAGAATGAAAATGTATACAATAGAATCAGAATCAGGTCAGAATCAACAAAAATACTATAATGTTTGTACATGCTTTCGATGCAGTTTGTCTCTGCAAAGGGTGTGTGTGTTTCTATGCACATGTGCATGTACACAAGTGTGTAAATAAGTGTTTTATTCATGATGGAGAAAGGCTGGTCAAAATGATTCTGAATGAGATAGCACCACTACAGCAGATAATCAGGTCTCTATCAATAAAACAAGTCATTAAACATGTTTCTAAGCATCTACTCAGTATCTGGCACAATGTTAAGTAGTGTAAATATAATCATTAGCAAAATTCAGCTTCTACCCTCAATGGTATATGTGTAGAACAAATTGGTAAAGCTGGAGTACATTTCAGGACCAAAAACAGTTTCTGTGTAGTTCCCACTTCATCAAGACCATGTTGTATACCTCTCATACACTTAAGCCATAGGGAAGCAATTATTCCATCCATCCTTTTACAGGGTAGTGGTGGGGAAGAAGAGCTGACTGTCATGCTTGAATTCACATAATTTCATAATTAAATAATTTCATGTTACATAATCTCGATAAACCTAAAATCCAATATATGATAAAGATAGTGTTTCAAATCAGTGGATAAGTGATAAACAGTTCATAAAATGGTGTTCAGATAATTGGCTATATGTATTTTATAGTTGCACAAAGGTATAATATGTCATTAATAAATATTAATTCCATAGTGGATGTCAAATACACTTTTCCAAAATATAAAGAAAAAATACCATAGACAAATATCACTTGCAACATTACGGTTAAAATTAAATATCCAAACATAGCCCTAACCAATAACAGAAAATTTAAAAAAAAATTTATGGATTGGAATTTGTTAAAATATAAAACTTTTCTTTTTCAGAGGATACAATGAATATGTGTAAAAAGCAAATATCAAATCAGCAACAAGTGCTTGCAGTTCACTTGACATATTTAAAATATGAGTAGTTCCAACAAATCATAAATAAATGATTAGTAGTCCAATAAAAAAAAGACAAAGTACATTGACAGGAAACTGTATGAAACTCATGAACACTAAATGTCTTAGATTCTCTATTGTTAAACAAAATGCAAAAACAATAGAGAACATTATGAATATGGAGTTAATATTTAACAAAATTATTTTATCCATGTTATAAGTAAATATTTACATCCAAAAACCCTTGTTTTCTCTGAAAGTTGTCACTTATGAGTCTATTTTGAAAATGTTTAAAGAATAGTAATTAATTAACTTTAATAAATAGGTACTCCTATTGAGGGAAAACAGACATTTCCATAATTTTTCTTCTGTTTCTAATCTAGTAGATGGTAGGAAAATAATGACAATTGCATATTCATACCTGGAGAATATGCATTCCATTTCTTTTAAACTTTTGCATTCTCAAAACTATATTGATACCTCAAAGCATACCCTTTGCTGTTGAAAACAGCCTTTCAAGTATAAAGACACACACATCACTTTCCTTAAATCTTATATAAGGCAAGGGCCTAGATTCCTATCAGAAAATGTATTTCAAGAATGCTTTTTTAGTAGTTCCTGTGGCCTTATCTTATAGAGGAAGGTTTTTTTTTAAACATACACACAGTATTTGATGCACATTTTTATTGGAAAGAGCTTTTATTTCCTTAAATGTTTTGTTGTCTAAGTGTGAAAAGTATCCTGCAGTGGAATTTAGTGGCACAGATGCTTATTGTGATAGATGAGATGAACTTGCTTCCCTAAGCATGCATGGTCATGAAATGCATCTGGCTTCTGTACGTAAAAGTCAGTTATGTTCCCAAATGTGTCTCTGCATTTACACAGACGTTTAGGGGCAGACACCCTACTGTTCCCTCAAAAGGCGGCTCTGCTTAATTATGAAGTTCAAGTTAGACCAGAAGTTGGAAAATACTAAATTCCACATTGCAGACAGAGCCTGAGCAGGTGATGTCACCACTGCATTCTAAGGTGGCAAGTCCTCAGAGAAGTCACTTATCACCTTACCATGGAGAAAAATAACCGTGTCCAGAACACAAGAGGATGCTTTTAGGTAGCGTACAATCAAGTGTGCAAACCTGTGCAATACATACCAGATGAAATCCAGTTCAGAGGCTCAGGAAAACAAACAAATGAGGATATGCTTTAAAAAATAGGACTTAATATAAACAGTCGTGAGAGTAAAACTATTGCTAAGCACATAGGAAACATAAACCAGGCTTTCAGGAAGGAGTTTGGCACATGTGTGCACTGGTAGGAGGTGTAATGTGCAGAAATCCGGCCTTTTGTGGCATAGCAACTAAAGTTCCTTTTCTATTGTCCAGACAACCTTAAATATTCCTTTATGCAGTACTATTTTAAAAAGGCCATCTACTGTGCACAATGTGTTAGCATCAAGGACATGAAATTTATCTGGAATATACCAAAACTTTAATCAATAGACTAGGACCAAAGCTTTTAAAAACAGGTTTTCGTAGATAAATCATTATAAGTTATTATTTCCTCGCCATAGGTAAGGCATGATAGATAACTTTACTTTTTCTCAGTCACTTAGTGTGTAGGTAGAATAATGACCCTTAGCAGGATGACCTTTTGAATGTGTTGTCAGGCAGCATGGAAGCATTATGGTTAGAGGTGGAATTAAGATTGCTAATCACCTCACCTTAAACTGGAGCGATTATCCTGAATTATCTAGGTGGGCCCACTGTAGTCACAAAGAACCTTCAGACAGGAAGGCGGAGAGACCAGAGTGAGCAGAAGAGCTTGGGTAAACTGGAGCCGAGGCTGAAGTGATGTGCTGTGTCCAAGATGTGCAGAGGCCAAGAGCTCAGGGATACATGTGACCCCTCAAACCTGGTGAATTCTCTCCTGGAATCTCTAGACACAATATACACTTGATGATACCTTGATTTTAGCACACTAAGACCCATTTTGGACTTCTGACCCCCAGAAGTATAAAGAAAAAAAATGTGTTGTTTTAAGCCTCTGAGTTTATGTTAATTTACTGTAACAGCAGTAAGAAACTAACACAGTAAGACGGCTTTTATTTTTATGTGATGTATAGAATTAAATTGGATATGCAAGGAAATATTGGAAATTTATTGATTTATTTTTTTGTCTGAGCTGGAGTCTGGCTCTGTCGCCCAGGCTGGAGTGCAGTGGCGCGATCTCGGCTCACTGCATGCTCTGCCTCCCGGGTTCCCGCCATTCTCCTGCCTCAGCCTCCCGAGTAGCTGGGACTACAGGCGCCGCCACCACGCCGGCTAATTTTCTGTATTTTTAGTAGAGACGGGGTTTCACCGTGGTCTTGATCTCCTGACCTCGTGATCCGCCCGCCTCGGCCTCCCAAAGTGCTGGGATTACAAGTGTGAGCCACCGCGCCCGGCCAGGAATTTATTTTCTTAATATAGTTCTTCATATTAGAATAATGAGAACCATCGAGTAATGAAGTGTTCTATTTTGTGAAGGATGATTATATAAACAGTACGAAGGTTAAAAACCGGGCGGGACCGGCTGGGCACAATGGCTCGTTCATGTAATCCCAGCACTTTGGGAGGCCGGGGCAGGTGGATCTCTTGAGCCCAGGAGTCTCAGATCAGCCTGGGCAACATGTGAAACCCCATCTCCACAAAAATACAAAAACCAGGCAGACGTGGTGGCGGCGCCTGTGGTCCCAGCCACTCAGGAGGCTGCGGTGGAAGGATCGGAGCCCGGCAGGTGCAGGCTGCGGTGGACCGTGATTATGCCACTGCGCTCCAGTCTGGGTGACAGAGTGAGACCTTGTCTCCATTAAATAAATAGATAAATAAATATATATATATAAGTAAAAGAGGAGGGTGTCTTTTGAAGGCTATTAAAGTCGTCTAAGTGTCCTCTGATTATATGAGGCTGGAATGGTGCATGGAATGTTGTGTTGAATAACCTGATACAGTCTCTGAAACTATAGAAGCATTAGTAATTTTAGCCTGAGAGTGCTATAATCTGGGATAATTTGGTCCAATACTTCCAGAGAGGGTTGAAGTTTTGAGATAGCTGGAGTTATTTCAGTTGAAGACCTGAATATGAGGCAACTGGATACTCAATTACAATTCAATTTCTACTCTTTATATAAGGTAGAAATGGGTAACATGTGGGACACTGTGTTAAAAGTAATGCAGCCATAGTGTAGTGGTAGAAGCAGATGAAAAGTACTATAATAGTCGTATAGATGAGGTACTGGAAAGAAGCAGAGTTGAAAAATTGGAGATAAATGTCAGTTTTCCAGAGCCATGGGATGAAAACCAAACAGGATTACAACAGATTCAATTCACTCAAGATGTCTAACTTGGTAATAGGTCAGAAAACTCAATTTGTCGTATTTTCTTAAAAGTACACAAAAATGTTCCTTTTGATAAAACACGTGTAGTGCACCTTCGGATTTGATTTTTCTTTATGTTCTGTAAACTGCTCACAGTAAAACAGAAAAAAAGTCTGACAAATATGATGGTCCTTAAACCTTGTAGGAGTATGATGCTTCTCCAAAGAATAGAGGTTTTCCTAGGAAGGCCCTAAGCAAGGAATCAAGTTTCCTTTTGCAAGAAATAAAATTCTCAAAAGTTCCCTGCACCTTGGAAAGGCTCTGGTTGAAATTAATAGCACAACGTTATTTATTTAAATTTTAACTTTTAAGTTCAGGGGTACAAGTGTAGGTTTGTTACAGAGGTAAGCTTATGCCATGGGATTGGTTGTACAGTTTATTTCATCACCCAGATATTAAGCCTAATATCCATTAGTTGTTTTTCCTGATCCTCATAGCAAATATTACCCCCATAAAGTTTTATGGTTACTTTTTTCTTATCTTCTGATTAATGCCATTAGATTCACCAATTGAAATTATTTTTCAGTAGTTTAATTCCCTCTAGAAGGTTTAAAAAATGTTTCCGAATTTCCTAAGTCTTCTTTCTTTGTTAGTCTTCTAAAAAGCTATATTCAATAGAATTCATGTGCTTAGGTACAGTTTCACTAAAAGCGTATCTTCAACATTTGATCTGTTTAAAAGTTCTTAAGGTGTTAAGGAACATTAGGTATCAGAGTTTATGGCATTTGATTAATCTGAATAAATCTTGGCATCAAATTGAATTCAGCAAAAGTAACAGTGATAAATCAGAGAGCAATATTTGAAATGTCTCCAGGAAACATTTTAAAACAATTTTTAAGTTCACTAATTTGAGTCATTACACTTGGCCCTAATATGGTAGATTTTAAGTGAAGCTCAGTCGAACCTGGCAGATATCATATACAAACTTTTAATAGTCCTAACAATTCCTGTACCTCATTTGGATAAAGATTATTTCCAGAGCATCAGTGCTTTGACCAGAAAGGCATTTATTATTCTGTAACACTTTTCTTGAGAAATTAGCATGATTCATCATTTGAGTACGCTCTCTCAGATAAGATTCTAATATTTGGGTGTGAATAAAACTTCAGGGCATTGAAAACAGCTGGAAGATAGACAATAGTGTGATCATCCTCTCTTGTCATTCTCTATCAAGGTCCTCTTTAATTATTGGCCTAAACAGCTATAACTTTATGGTGAAAACAAACCGCTCGGATATAGCGTTAAAGGTTGAAATAATGAATTATACATAAATCGATTTAGTTCAGTTATATTCTGTTGAATTGGGAGAACATCGAATTTTTAAATTTCTCTGCATTTCTTGAAGTTAGGAATAAAAGCTGGGGTGGGGTCTCCTGAAATAATGAGGTCTAGAATAATTTCTGTTAAATTTACTTTTTAGTAGGATAAGTCTACTAAAATCAATATGAATGGAACCTTCAATGTACCACTGAAGATAATTAATCTTTGAGAGGTTAAGTAACCATTACAAGGTAATTTACCTAATTAGCAACTAAACCAACCAAATTTTAGATTTCTTAACTTTAAGACTATTGCTCACATAGTCACGTAAAGTATATCTTCCACATAGTCACAGGCAATCACAAGCTAACACGAGCAGTTAGCACAAAATAGATGTTCCACATAGAATGCAGAACAAAAAAAGACACTTTAAAAATCCTTTTCCCTTTTCCAAATTCATATTTAAAAAGTTTCTTGTGGAATTTCCCAAATGCCAGCATGGCCACATATAATACAGATTGATACTCAGACCTCTAATGAGAAACAGTTAGAATTATGCTAAACAAGGAACATTCTATATTGATTTCACAAATTCTCCTCTTTCCACTTATAGTTTCTCATAAAATGTAACATGTTTGTCTCGTGTGGAGTCTGTATAGAAAAAGTGTGATAACTGAAGATATAGACACACAGGTGTATGTATGTCTGTGTGTTCCTGTGTATTATAGCCTTTCTTTAATGGTTTTCTCTTTATATTTATATATATATATATATATATATATATATATATATATATATATATATACTTTAAGTTCTAGGACACATGTGCACAACGTGCAGGTTTGTTACATATGTATACATGTGCCATGTTGGTGTGCTGCACCCAGTAACTCATCATTTACATTAGGTATATCTCCAAATGCTGTCCCTCCCCCTCACCCCACCCCATGACAGGCCCTGGAGTGTGATGTTCCCCTTCCTGGGTCCATGTGTTCTCATTGTTCAATTCACACCTATGAGTGAGAACATGCAGCGTTTGGTTTTTTTTGTCCTTGTGATAGTTTGCTGAGAATTATGGTTTCCAGCTTCATCCATGTGTCTACAAAGGACATGAACTCATCCTTTTTTATGGCTGCATAGTATTCCATGGTGTATATGTGCCACATTTTCTTTTTTTTTTCTTTTTTTTATTATACTTTAGGTTTTAGGGTACATATGCACAATGTGCAGGTTTGTTACATATGTATCCAGCCACATTTTCTTAATCCAGTCTATCATCGTTGGACGTTTGGGTTGGTTCCAAGTCTTTGCTATTGTGAATAGTGCCACAATAAACATACGTGTGCATGTGTCTTTATAGCAGCATGACTTATAATCCTTTGGGTATATATACATATATATATAAAAAAACTATATATATATATTTTGGGGACGGAGTTTCTCTCTGTCACCCAGCTGGAGTGCAGTGGCGCGATGTCGGCTCACTGCAAGCTCCGCCTCCCGGGTTCACACCATTCTCCTGCCTCAGCCTCCAGAGTAGCTGGGACTACAGGTGCCCGCCACCATGCCCGGCTAATTTTTTGCATTTTTAGTACAGACGGGGTTTCACCGTGTTAGCCAGGATGGTCTCGATCTCCTGACCTCATGATCCACCCTCCTCGGCCTCCCAAAGTGCTGGGATTACAGGCATGAACCACCGCGCCTGGTCTCTATTTAAGTTAGCTCTGTCCAGGGCAAACCAGCATTTCAAAGATACAAACTGTTTTTGCAAAAAACAGGTATACACCTATCCATAGTGCAGACATTATGTCTACTTATTTCTCTCTAAATAGATCTTTCATTTTAACAAGTACTTCACCTTCACAAAATTTAGTTGAGTCAGTGAACTCTTATCCAGATGCTATATCTTGGCCAGATTATCAAGAATTAAGCCTCACAGATAGGCTGTTTCCATTTCCTTTAACAAAGTTTATCAGTCCTGAGTTACTTCTTGATTTCTTGCCAGTGGCATATAATGATGACTCAGCCAAGTCAGTTCCCAGAGTTGGACTCTTTTTTTTCTTATACACAGGAAACTTCTTTTCCAAGAATACTTGTTCCAGTTGCTCACAATCTTCATAGTTGATGATTATAGAATGATCTATGTACTTTCAATGTACCTTCAAAAATGAGATCTGCAGCTGGATAAGACGTGTGTGTGTGTGTGTGTGTGTGTCTTAGTAGACTTAAACCGTTCATTGAATAAGAAGCCTAGTTGATAGTGTAAGGTGAGAGTTAGAAGAACAGGGAATTATTTGGTTTAAGGAATTGTGAAGAAATGTGCTATGCCATTAAAATTTTTCTCTACTTTTGTGTTAAATCTTAATTTTGTGCAGAATTTACTAAGCTGCAGGAAACTGTCAAAATTGACTCTTGCTAAGTTCCATATTGGTTTGTAATTATCTTAAAACAAAAGTTGGTTGATACTAAAGTGCAGTTTTTCCTCTAGCTTTCATAAATTGAGACAGGTCTTTTTCTCACCCTCCACATACCTATGGCTGGAAGCCGAGGTGGTTGTTCTTGGTTCCCGTTACAACTTCTAGACTGTTAATTTCTCCGCTCCTTGCAAATTAGACTGTTCCTTTGAAACTCAAACCCCTTGGAAATATCGGCCATGCCCCTTTGGTATTACCATCATCAACAGACCTCCCTCCTGGGCACTCTGGTCTTATTTTTTTTTTTTTTTTGAGATGGAGTCTTGCTCTGTCACCCATGCTGGAGTGTAATGGTGTGATCTCGGCTCACTGCAACCTCCTCCTCCCGGTTTCAAGTGATTCTCCTGCCTCAGGTTCCTGAGTAACTGGGATTACAGGTGCATACCACCACACCCAGCTAATTTTTGTATTTTTGGTAGAGACGGGGTTTCGCCATGTTGGCCAGGCTGGTCTCGAACTCCTGACCTAAGGTGATATGCCTGCCTCAGCCCCCCAAAGTGCTGGGATTACAGGCATGATCCACTGCACCTGGCCTCTTGCCATTTATTTAAGGCTGTAGATCTTTTGCTCAATATCATCTTCAGGCAAGTTCAGCCATCATTTTAGTGGCTCAGCTTTCACGTGAAAGCACCAGTACAAACCTCGGTTCCCCGTTTTTTGACATCTTTATTTCCATTATTTTTTTCTTTCCTCCACTTTATTGTCATCAAATCTGAAACATTTTCTATAAGGGTATATACCACCAGGATCTAGATGCAAATATTCTGCCTCCTGGACATCACTCCTTGCCAGCTCGTTGGCCCAGATGTCCTCATTCCTACAACCCTTCATTTTCACTGAGACTCTTCTTAGGACACAGCTGCTGCTGCTCCCTCACGATCCATCCGTACTCTCTTGCTTTCAGTTTCCACGTTTTCCTCCTCAAATGCCATAGTTCATTTTTAGCATTCCCTTGCAACTACCCTGAGCTTCATTTTCCCACAATTTATTTGTTTCTGTTTCTCTTCCCAAATTTTAAATATTGATGTTTCTAAGGGTTCTGTCCTAATTGCTCTTCTTTTCTCTCCACACACATACTCTCTCTAAGCTCTAAACACTACTAAACAGCTCATAATTTCCAGTCTTAGAGTTTGGCCCAGACCTTTATTCTGGGAGTTGATGATTTACATGACAATAGCACTCGAATAATTCAGAGGTAACATGTCCTGGTTTCCCACATGTCAGTAAGTGGCACTGCCAGCCATGCTAGACGCTTATAAGTCATTTTTGGCCCTTCCTCAATATTCTGACAATATCCAATTCAACATTCATTTAAAAAATATTTTGGTTCCAAATACATCTGTAATTTCCTCCACCTCTTTTGATTTCCAATGTCCCCAGCCTAGCCAGAGCCACATATTTTCTTACCTACGCTTATTTTCTTAGGTCATCCTTAGTCAACCTACTTTAATTCTTAATCTCCTACACCCTGTTAGCTACAGAGAAACCAAAGTGATCTCTTAACATGTCTTTCAGTTTCCAACTCTCCCACTTTTCTGGTGTACTTGGACTAAGATTTATGTTCCTCATCATTACTAATGAAGACCTGTACTGTTTCACATATCCTTCTCTTTCAGCCACGTCTCACATTAGTCTTTCTCCCTTCTGTACTTCATCCAGATTCCTACTTTTCAGTTTTTCATTTCATCCAATTCACAGGTTTCTTCTACATGCCAAGATCTTGCTCATATATTAGGGTCCATGAACACTGGGGGTTTTTCCTAAAAGACGAATCTTTCTGTAGTGTATGAAAAGCTAACTCTTTTTATTCTCAGGTCTTACCTTAAATATTCTCACTTGAAAGAAGTGGTTAGAATCTGTATAATCCAAATTAATATTTCTTTTTTTCTTTTTCTTTTGAGACAGGGTCTTGCTGTGTCACCCAGGCTGGAGTGCAGTGGCACAATCTTGGCTCACTGAAACCTCTGCCTCCTGGGTTCAAGCAGTTTTCCTTTCTCAGCCTCCTGAGTAGCTGGGACT
Organism: Symphalangus syndactylus; assembly: GCF_028878055.3. Lineage (NCBI taxonomy): Eukaryota > Metazoa > Chordata > Mammalia > Primates > Hylobatidae > Symphalangus > Symphalangus syndactylus. Next base: position 2,240,567 of record NC_072423.2, on the reverse strand, counting down.
ACAAGCGCACACCACTACACCCGGCTAACTTTTTTATTTTTAGTAGAGATGGGGTTTTGCCATGTTGATCAGACTGGTCTGAAACTCCTGGACTGAAGTGATCCATCCGCCTTGGCCTCCCAAAATGCTGGGATTACAGGCATAAGCCACCACGCCCGGCCCAAATTAATATATCTATATATAAAAATTATATGTATGAATCTTATATAATGTGAATTAAGATTGTATCTAATGTTCGCCCCAAAACCCTTGTTGTATATTCAGTCCCTTGCTTCACTTTGCATGTGAACACATTTTGTAATAATCTCTTCTCTTTGCTCAGTTGGGTTTCTGTGCCTGTCTTCGTCTTCAGAATTGAAACCCTGGGAGTACAGGACTGTGGCTTTCTTATTCACCACTGCAGCTCCGTAACTAAGAGAGCATCTGATACATATGTGTGAAGGGAATTGGTTAAATATAGACCACTATGTCCAGTGGAGTCCACAGCCTATTCACTTCATGTAGTTTCCAAGAAACAAAGGCTTCTCAACATATATTAATGAATGAGATATGGGCCAGGATATCTGGTCTGGCTGGAGATGGCTTAACTTTGAGTTCACTTGAGAGGGTATCAGTGTGAGCAGGGATGCTTTCACTCACTTCAAGAATTGCATGGTGTTTAGGGGGAAGAATCACCCTGCTTCTCTGGAGAGACATGAGGGCTCTGTGGCTCCTGTGGGCTCTCAAACTGTTGGAAGATGACTGCTAAACCTGAGTTTTCAGGTCTCCTAGTTATATTCATTTAAACTTATAGATGATTTGTCACTATTTTAAGTTGTTTTTCACTGAAAATTCAGTCTGAATATAGAGCCTTATTTCATTCAGAGCAGAAAGAATGGGTTACGGTGAAATCTGTTTATCTATAATTTTTAAGTAAGTACAATTTTATAAACCAGTTATTCCTAACTTGAGAGGCCTGGAGGATTTATTACAATGTGTATTTCAGGGCCACATCTGCAGAAGTTTTGATACAACATTTCCTTACTAATCCCCCTGACAGCACATTTTAGCAGGCATCCTGTGTTATTGAGAAGCAGAACGTTTATGCACCACACTTTGGGAGAGAGAAGTGCATGTTAAGTTACCATTTAAAGATGCCTGGTTCTTGTGGGGCAAATTGGCAAATGATTTATCTGAACTAATGGCAGAGTGGAATTTTAATATTTTAGGGTTTTCAGGAATCTTAGAGCTGTTTTCATTTGTCTCATACATAGAGCCTGAACCTTGAAGACATTAATGAATTTGTCACAGAAATTAAATTGGGCCAAAATTTACATTTCCAACCCATGTCTGTGCTCTTCATTCTAAAGCACAATGGCCTAGAGTCATATTTTAACCTCTAACTTTTATCTTATTAAAAAATAAAATAAAATAAATAATTGTAAATACATGCATGTATTATACCTATATATACAATTTATATACATTACAATATTAATTTGAACTACACATGACATCACTAGTAAAGGCCAGTTACAGTTTAGACTGAGATAAGCCCTGTGAGAATTTACTAAGATCAAAAAGACTCCTTTTAATAGTGACTCAGTGGCACCTACTCTAAGGACAAAGGCTCCAGTATGTATCCTAATCTAAGTTATTACTGAATGTGAGTCCTGTGATAGCTTCTAATGAAAATTTCCCATTGGAAAAAATCAATGTTAATAACTGGAACTCGAGAGCTGTAATGGGTTCTGCTGTGTTTTTCGGGCTTAGACTGTGTGCTATAATATGCTAAGAAGAGGAGTTGATGACCTGTGAGCTCTGGTCACTTCCTGATCTCATTTGATTCTTTGGTCTTTAGTTTTAAAAGGGTGATCAGAGAGGTTGCTTTATAATGGAGAAGTTGAACAAAAGGACCATCAACCTGCAGGCTCACTGGCACAGCGCAAGTTTCACCGGATAAGCATTTCAGTAAAGAGGACTATTGCCAACAGCAATACTTGCAAGGAAGCTTTGTTCCAGAGAGGATTTTTGTTTTTAAAGAAGCTGCTAGAAAAACTGACACTAGAAGCTAACTAGAGTCACTCTTTCTAGATATCAATGAAATTGTAAGTCTGAAGACATTACTTACCTAGATACAGAAATGGACTTTATTTAAGAACCAACTTTATACATATCTAATATACCTAGGCTTGTTGATCAAGTTGGCTGGCTGGGGAAGAATAAGACCATCTAGAAGATCCACATGATGAGAGAAAGCATTCGGGGAGGGCAGACAGATACTTGATGCTGGCCACAGATAGAACCCAGAGACGCTCTGTGATTGAGGTGGTTCTAATACCTAGAAGCTTCGATTTGCTCTTATAACGTGTTCTAAAGCCATTTAATTCAAGACTACCCTTCCTGGTTGGTACCTGTAGATGTAATGCATCTCCTAAGGTATTACTCTAGGCTCCATCGGACAGAACAACTACATGGAGGTAGGTGGTGGAGCCTCCGGACTCCACGACACATTTCACAGTGCTGTTTACTCCAAAACACTGGCCTAATTGAACTAATGTAGCTATTGGGTAAGACGAGAAGTAATACACGAACATTCTTAAAGTCTGTTCTCTTTTGCCTTGTGACCTTAAACATTTGAAAGACCAAGATGAACACTATTGAATAGAATTGTGTTTCCATCGTCATAACTAACCTGAAAGCCTAAGTTTTACCTCTTTCACTGCACATCCGATCTATTTTATGGGCAGAAGAGCACAATGGGCTCAGCTATCCAGGCTTTAGGAGTTATTTTAATCTTTAAAGAACAATAGACACAAGTAAAAGTACATACATAAAGTAGGTATTTTATATTTAATTTTTATTTTCATATGCATGAAAAGGGTGTTCCAAAAAAAGATTAGAGAAGTCCATGGCATGTCTTTCTGGTTAATGTTACTTTATTTTTTGGTTCATCTACCATACTACTTACAAGTTACTTGATTTTGTTCATGGAAAATTATTTTAAATGAATTGATTTTACTTTTCATCAGCACAGTTGTTGACTAATACCAAAGTTAGTTAGAAGGTTATGATTTTTGTATTTATAGAATGGCAGGGGCAGCATTTAGATAATACATCATAGTAACTTGGCATTTATGAAATATTAGTTTTCCATAAACATGAACTCAGAGAGGAAGGTTACATTTTTTTAAATTATAATAACATTTTGAAAAGCATCTGTCCTTTAAAATGTTACTGAAATATATATTGGAACTGGTGTTTTAGATGCCAGTCCTTCCTGAAGAGTGTTTTGAGATTTTTTTCAAATACTGCCTCAGTTCTATATAAAATAGAAAAAATTCTGCCTTGTAAAATGACTACTGGATGTAGGTAAGAAGAAGTTAAGGAAATATTACATAAAAATAGATTTGCAAAGGTAATTTGCTGGAGGATTATTTACACTTTGATGAGTGGATCTGGATATTTTGATACTAAGTGAAAGTGGTTCCACTGGAATTAGAAGGGAACAGAGATCTGCAAGCAGGAGTGAAAAGAATGTGTGTAAGCCGGGCACGGTGGCTCATGCCTGACCTCAGGTGAGCCGCCCACTTCAGCCTCCCAAAGTGCTGGGATGACACGCTTGTTAAGTGGTACTCTAATTAATCAGTAACTTAAACCTCAAAAGAGATTCATTATGTACACAAAATTAATCTTGTGTAATCAAGTGTATAAGTAAAATTAATTGAAGAAATCAAAAAACGCACGGTGGCTGACACCTGTAATCTCAGTGCTTTCGGAAGTCCAGGTGGGAGGATCCCTTGACTTAAGGAGGCTGAGACCAGTCAAGCAACACGGTGGGACCCATCTCTGTAAAAAAATTAGCCGGGGATGGTGGTGCGTGCCTGTAGTCCGAGCTACTTGAGAGGCCGAGGCAAAAGTATCGCTTGAGCCTAGGACTTGGAGTCTGCAGTGAGCTATGATCACACCACTGACTCCAGCCAGAGCAACAGAGGGAGACAATGAGAACACGTGGACACAGGAAGGGGAACATCACACTCTGGGGACTGTGGTGGGGTGGGGGGAGGGGGCAGGGACAGCATTAGGAGATACACCTAATGCTATATGACGAGTTAATGGGTGCAGCACATCAACATGGCACATGGATACATATGTAACAAACCTGCACATTGTGCACATGTACCCCAAAACTCAAAGTATAATAATAAATAAATAATAAACCACAAAACACTTGTAATTCCACATCCAGATATATAAACCACAGGAATACTTAGATAAACACACGCTATACACACATATAGTATATATATGATAAAATATATTTGTATGTTCAACTTGGGAAAGGTTGATGATTTTAGAAACAAACTAATAATTCTTTTGCCTTGTGCTCTAATGATTTTCAATATGAAGATGTATTTGGGATCAAATACATGAGGCTCCATATACAAGACATCTTTCTTTCCCCTCTTCTCAGCACCATTTTTTGGCTGATTATTGGACTACAACTGGGAGATCTAGAACTAAATTCCTGCTTAGTGTTTACTTGTTCAGAGCATAGGCTTTGAAATCGTCCTGTTTTGCCTCAGTCTCCACAGTGGTACCTACTAACCTCATGACTAGGGGATCGTGTAGCATTTCTCTAAGCCTTGTTTTCTTAGCTGTGAAGTGGTAAATTTTGGAAGTGCTTTGTTCATAGGATTTCTGTGAAAACTGAATTGGGTAAAGAATGTAAGGCATTTAGCACAGTAAAATAACCTGGATTACAGTAACTTTTCCAGGAGTGTTTATTAGTACTTAAACTGTCATTGTCATCAAAATTCTGTTTTTACATATGAACTTAGAAATGTCATTGTAACCTTCTCAACTCATTTGGTCATTTAAAATGGAGAGGTTGAGTTAGGTGTTTCTTAAATTTCTCTTTAGCTCTGATACTATGAGTCTGACGTTAAGTAATGCAAAGTTGGTAATTAAATCTTCCCCTTTCGTGATGTAGGAGAAAGGCATAAAAAATTTCTGGGTGACTGGATTCCCTTGCAAGTTTATTAGAATTGTAATTACGTAGCATTTTGAATAAAGCATTCATTCTGGAAATCATTAAGTTTATTTTTCTTAACTCCGTTATTTTGTCAACTGTGGAAAAATTGGGATTTAGGAGTAACCTCTGATTTAAAATTCCACCTACTAACCATTTAAATTGTAGTCTTGTAATTTCCTAACTTTAGTCTTGAAGGTGTTTCTCATTCTTATGCGTTATTATACTGTATTATATATTTATGCAACATAAAATTTATAGTTTTAACTATTGCACATGTTTACATATGAAAGGTGTAATTTTGAACTTATCATTATTAAATTTGCTAGTTTTGCTTCACTATTCATTTTGGACACTTATCCATATTAGTACATGCAACTCAAGTTTATTCTTTTGAGCTACTGTATATCATTCAAATGTATGAATAAATAACCTTGCTTTGGTGGACATTTAAGTATTTTCATGTATCAGTATGAAAAGCAGTTTCAAAATGAACATTCAAATATACATTGTCATATATGTGTATAATATTTGTATATATGAAGGTTCCTGTGGGTCATATATCTGAAATCAAAATTACAAGTGTTTTGTACCTTCTATAATTAATTTTACTCTCAATTTTAAGTAAACAAGATTAGTTTTTGCACATGATGCATCTCTTTATTCAGTTAAAATTACTGACATAATTAGAATACCACTTAAAACTTGAGAATATTTTCAAGGGTATTTATGCAAAACTTACATAAATGTGTTGAAAAGTCCTTTTGTATATATGTAGAGATTACATGGTATGTTAAATTCATCAATTTGCCTAAATATCAAGTTATACTTAAGTAGTGTCCATACACCATGCTTTTGCTTGACTGAACTCCAATATGTATATCGGGAGTACTTTTTAACATTCATAGGTTAAGTGGCCTGTTTTGGAAAATGATATTAAAAATGGAATTCAGATGAATGCTTAAAGATTAAAAATGAATGAGCTTTCGTATTAATCATCAATATGACAACCCTAAAGGGAAGCATGATTTTCAAATGTACCTCCTTGTAGGCAGGATAATTCAGAAATGCACAGTGCATATTAGATATGGGATTTGAGTCGTAGTGTATTTCTCTAAGAATGTAATTTATTGTACTTTCACATCCACCCCACTGAATATGCAGAGTTTAAGATGCAATGGCCAGAAGACACGAGCGTGTCACTAGAAGGATGTGGACGTGGGCTCCGGGGCTGTTGATGATGACGGTGGTGTTTTGGGGTCATCTGGGGAATGGACAAGGCCAAGGTAAGTGCAAGGATTTTCTAATTCTTTGCGAGTTGGATGCGAATTTCACTTTGTGATGAAATTATGTTTAGTGTTTGGTTTGATGTTTAAGCAATTTGTTACAATCTTCCGTCAGGTTTTTGTTACAGGGTATTGTAATATCTCTGCAGTTAAATTGAAATAGAATTAAGTGTGAGTAAATGCATCAAAATTGAAGCCATGTTTCTGAAATTGGCTTTTCTCTGTTGTAATTGATGATATGTATATATATGTGAGGTATTATGAGGCCATATATATGCGTGTGTCTCTGTTGCATTTGGTGACATGTATATATATGTGAGGTATTACGAGGCCATATAAATTCGAGTGTGTGGGTTTTGGGTGGGTGGGTGTGCCTGTGAGTTTGTGTATGTGGTATTTTACAGGAACACGTAGCATATAAAGTTGTTGTGATTTTGAAGAAAAGTTTTTGGACGTTTGTCTGTTTAGGGTTTTTATGTTTTTGGATGTTTGTCTCTTTAGGGTTTTTATGTTTAACATTTTAAAATTTCAAGAACCTATTCTTAAAGGATGTGATGTTCTTTAGAAATTAAATGAAAAATGTGACGTTTCTCGTTCTTCTGCCAAGGGTATTTAGGGGAAATTAATGAGAGAGTGGAGCTGCAAGGTTGTGGCATCCTGAAATGTCAGTTGGAGAGTAGAAAAGGGCCATAGATTTTGGAATAAGGCTTTCAATACTGATTTCATCAATAGCTGTATGGAGTGGTTTGTGCCAAATCTAGTATCTGTGAATGTATTTTGTGATAAGTATTGTATTATTTTTGGAGGTGTGTTGCCTGCTCATATACAAATTGCAATTCTGTACTTTATGTGATAAAACATCCTGACACCCCTGAAATTTTCTTTTCCTTTCGGGGCAAGTATATTCAGCATTGATTTTCTGCATTTTCAAGGCTTGAAATGAAATCTGTGAGCAGGAAGTTTACAGAGTTATTTCAAGGGATAGATATATTTCTCCAGATGAAATTGAAAGTGTGCAGTGTTATTATATAATTGTGATGAAGTTGAGCTTTGCTAGTTTGGAGTATCTAATAAAGTTTAACACTTTTTAAAAGATCCTTCAAAAGGATCAGTTTTCTTGCCATATGTAATATTGTTCAATGAAGATTTGAAATGAAATAGATATTTTTTCAAAACCACAAATGCATCTGTGCCTTTGTATATGAACAGTTGTATATACATGTAAGCAGATAATACATTTTGTTAATTAAGATCAGCTTTGATTTTAATTTTTCTTTCCTGTCATTCAGAATTTGTATTTGCATCTAATAGAATTCTCATTTTTCTTTTGTGATAAAACTAATGTAAAATATATTCAATACACATAGTAGTTTTTTTCACCAAAGGTCTAAAACAAGAATATGTAGACAGTAGCTACGTTGGATTTCTTTGGCTATAAGAGTTGTCTATTTCTCTGGTGATGTGTAGAATTACTAAAATGCAGCATGACAACTGTTTCTCTGTAATAGTGATCCAACATGACATGTAGTATTACACAGGGTTGCTAATACCTTCCTCTGACCATCATTTCCAGTAATTGTGGCTTGTTTTAGATGAGGAATAGGTTATTAGATATTTAAAATATTTGAGAAAAATAGGTATCTTCTCTCTTATTTACCCAAACCCTTTTATTTACTCAATATTGATGGCTCAAGTATTCTATCTTTCACTAGGGACCATCATTTATTAAAAAATGGCCTGAAATCAATTCCAAGTCTAGCTGTAGTGAAGCTTCTAGTGGGAAATGCAAGTTAAGTAATTTGTTTTCTTTCTAAAAGGATAAATTAAAATAGACAATGATTCAAAGAACAAAACAACTTAATAGAAAACATAATGGAATGCTTTGATACTATGATTCAGGGAATTTTGCTTCCTTAGTGGTAGCTAGATTGAGTGAAGGAGATTGCTTAGGTATAATGAGCAAATCTTATAATTGCAAGTATAACCCAAGCTGCATATCATCATTTAGCTCAATAAGCCTCATTAAATATTAAATATTACCTTTTAACTTTTATGCAATTAAGCAGAATTTAAAAATAAAAGTTTTAAAAATTAAAGTTTTTATTACTAAGTATCTTTTAAAATACAAATCTCACAGCTCCTTATTGTCAAGAAAAGAACACATGAAAATTTATAAATAAGGTTTTCTCTCTATTAAATTTACAGTCTTGCATTAAATATTGGTTATTGGGACCCACCATGTCCATGATTATGATTAAGTATCAATGAAAGATGACTCTTGCAGCAAATATGCATGCAAATGTTTTAAGATTATTTTCACATTATTTCACATAATTTCTTAAGCATAATAGGATAAGTAAATTATACTTTCTACACAAGCTCTTCATATTTATGAATAGACCATGTTCTAAATTTTTCAATCATTGGGGAATCCCAATGTCATATTTATGAATGGACCATGTTCTAAATGTTTCAGTCATTGGGGAATCCCAATGTCATATTTATGAATGGACCATGTTCTAAAAGTTTCAGTCATTGGGGAATCCCAGTGTCGTATTTATGAATGGACCATGTTCTAAATGTTTCAGTCATTGGGGAATCCCAGTGTCGTATTTATGAGTGGACCATGTTCTAAATGTTTCAGTCATTGGGGAATCCCAGTGTCGTATTTATGAATGGACCATGTTCAAAATGTTTCAGTCATTGGGGAATCCCAGTGTCGTATTTATGAATCGACCATGTTCTAAATGTTTCAGTCATTGAGGAATCTTCCTAGAGAAACCGTGTGAGAAATTGTAGCTAAGCTCAAAAACGGAAGACAAAAATCGATTTAACGAGGAATGTAGATTAATGTCATAGTATTATCGCGACTGTGTGCAACCACTACTTATAAACAATGATATAAGAAATGCAATCTGAAATCTGAATTCTAAATAGGAATGTAGTGCCATTATCCCTCTGGGACCCTTAGGGTCAAAATAAGATAAAAGTGATGAATGGTGGGTTGGAAGTCAGTCAGTGATCCTTGTCAAATTTTTGTATCTGTCAAGAAAAGCATCTGCTTGAGGACATCCATTTTCCTACTTCTGAGTTACAGAATAATAGGTACTTATCCTGAATGTGACATTCCCTGACGTGGACTCTGTCTTTGCTGCTTAGGTGGTGTGTGCATGAGAAAGTGCTTAACATCTGAAAACGGAGACAATCCTTAGAGAAAGATATATATGAATTTTAAAAGGAAATATACCTACGATGGAAATAAAACAAATAGCATAAATATCTAGCTGTATTTGGTCTTTTTGGTAACTATTACAATATATACATTTTCAAACAACTAAGTTCAGCACTGACTTTGGGAGAATCTAGATAAAACTGAACTGACATATAATAAGCATTGGTGTAATTAATAGCACAGCGGGCAGAACCATGGGGGTATTTCCTGAGGAAGAGGGACTATAGAGAGGCAAAAGAAAACCCAGCTCATTCTGGGGAGTGCCAGGAGCAGTTATTATATTCAGAACTGAGAACTTATTTCTAACTCACCAACCCATAGTTCTGGCTGAAGTGCAGTGGTGCAGTCATAGCTCATTCTCAGCCCCAAACTCCTGGGTTCATATGGTCCTCTCATCTCAGCCTCCTGGTAGCTATGACCACAGGTGTGCACTACTTTGTCCAGCCAGTTTATTTTATATTTTATTTTCATTTCATTTGTAAAGACTGGGTCTTGCTATGTTGCCCAGGCAGGTCACAAACTCCTATCCTCAAGCAGTCCTCTAACCTAGGCCTCCCAAAGTACTGACATTACAGGCATGAGCCATTGCATCTGGCTCAAAAATATTTCTGTCCTAATGGCTTTAACAAAGAAGTGCCGTTTTGGGGATATATACAATGGTGTGCTGCTTGGGAGTGACAAAAAAATAATTATAAGAAGAATGGAACGACTATGTCAGTATGTTTTCAAAAGCAAGTTAGCCCAAGTTTTTAAACAAGCATAATTTTAGGGTTTTTGTAACTAACTTAGGGTTTAAATGTAGCAAAAATTTTAAACATTATCATGAATACACAGAAAATTTTAATCAATTTGGTTTCCATGATGAATTTACATGCTTAAATTCCTAATTTCAATTTGCTGCTAGATATGAGAAAGTTTGAGATTTTGAAGAAGCAAGTGGTTCTTACAAATGTAGCAAACTTAAATTTTGAGGACAATTTAATTTAACTTCCATTTTTATGACCAGATTTTGGGTCAGCTGTTAAGCATTCAAAAAATAAAATCTGATAATATCTGGCAATTCCAATTTTCAGTTTTATTGATCTTCACCATGAAATAATATATAAGCTAAGGGGCAAAATTTTGGAAAAGCAGATCACTTTGTTGTCCTATTTAGCAAGTTCTCAAATTATGCCATCTTGGAATCATTACAAGTAATTATACGAAGACAGTATCTTGTGTTTTGTATTTCATTGTTACACATCCAATTGTTCTCTAGAGATATCAGAGAAAACCCACTCAAGAAGGGAAGGTTAGATAAACAGCCCTCTCTCTCTCTCTCTCTGTCTTTGCCTCCATTTGGTTCCTTATGTTCATTTCTCAGTGCATTTCAGTTACTTTTATTGTTCCCTTCATTTTCTCTTTCATTCCAGAAGTTTAAGTGATTGCATAATTCTTTTGACAGCTGAAAGTAGTATCCGACTTTGAATGAAAGGTTTACAGCTACAGCTTTTCAATTAGAAAATCTCAGATCATGTGATCTATGAGTTTTAATATCTTAGGATCTCGACCAGTAAGGAATAATCACTTTGAAAAACCTTGATGCTACCTAGAGTTTGTGTTTTGTGAGGTTGCTTGGTAAATTATTTTCCTTTGATAATTGAATATTGCTTCAAGAGAGGTGAGCTCAGACGTTTGGCAATGAATATTGAATGTGTATTCCAAGAGACATGACCTTAAAATATCATCAAGCTAAGTAGTAGTGAAATTGAACTCTGCTGTATAATAGAAGTCAGTGTTTCTTACATCTTTGTGATATATAAATATTTTTACATTGTGGTAGATAATAATTTGTATGGGAACATTTAATTGAATTTAATTTATCCTATGGCAGAATTATGTTGCATAGGTCATTTTAGTTTTTGATTTAAGCATCTTAAAATTACAAATGCAAATATTCAACACGTAAAACCCACATGAATACACACTCCCAAACATTTGAAATCCTAACAGTCATTTCCAACAGCTTTTTCCTACAAAAGAAGTCAGCTCTTCTTAGAGAAGACATGCATTCCCATAGCTTGAGAGGTGCACACTATAAGGTAAACAGAGAAAGGATTACAGCAGTTTAAGTATACCAGCGGATTTACTTTATAGACAATAGACTTTTGAATTACTTGTCTTCAAAATTTGGTTTCTTGAGAAAATTATCTGTGTAGATTAATCATGCATTTCAGATACTTTCCAGACATCTGAATGTTGTTTTCTTAAAAGTAGCCAGCACGCCTTTTTATGCAGTCTGCATGGGAGATAGTAAGAGATGTGTATGCTGTATATCTACTAGCAGAGATTTGTTTATGAGTGCTTCCTTAAAAAATTATTTTTTCTGAAGAAAGGGATTTCTTTTTTATAATTTAGATTAGATGATTTTAAATGTTTTTAGGTTTTAACCTCTCTGATCATCAGGGTCATTGCCATGGAAAAAATGCAAGTTATAGCATATTTCATTTTTATAAGGAAAGAAGTTGATAATTTAGACTTTTTTCTTTTACTAAATTGAATTACATCACTCAATATTTGGATGGCATTAATTCACAATAGCAACAAAAAAATCTTACTATTCAACAAAATAAAGTATGATTTCCTTCACATTTAACTTAATTTGTTCTTTAAAACATCTCCTAACGAAGGTTTTCTCATCCTCTGAAGCTGAATTTATTTAGGAAAAAATATTTTAAACACCATCCCAAGTGATATAACTATTTTTATTGAGCTTTGATGTTCTATTTGAACATATTTGAAGACTGTACAAGCACTCAATTTAGAATTAAGATTTTATTTGGAGATTTTGGTTGTATTTGAAATCTGTTGTGGAATTAAACATGAAGAATACGTCAATTTACTAGATGTCATTGTCTATGACACATTTTAGTCTTATCTTTCTGCCTATATGTAAAGAGGAATAGAAATAATTGGTATAAACAGGAAAAAAGAAGTAAAGTGGTAGGATCAGATGTGAGAAATATATAAGCTAAGATACTCTTTTTTTGTTTGTTTGTTTTTTGTTTTTGTGAGACAGAGTCTTGCTCTGTTGCCCAGGCTGGAGTGCAGTGACACAATCTTGGCTCACTGCGGCCTCCACCTCCCAGGCTCAATGGTTCTCCTGCCTCAGCCTCCTGTGTAGCTGGGATTACAGGTACGCATCACCACACCCGGCTAATTTTTGGATTTTTAGTAGAGACTAGGTTTGACCATGTTGGCTAGGCTAGTCTCAAACTCCTGACTTCAGTTGATCCGCCCACTTCAGCCTCCCAAAATTCTGGGATTTCAAGTGTGAGCCACCAGGGCCAGCCTAAGCTAAGATATTCTAGAAGCTATTAATAGTAAAATATAATGTAAATTGTTTAAAATTAATCTGTATATGAAATTTTTTCTAGGACTTTCCTGCCAGAAAAGTAGGAATAGAATGGCAAAAGGAACGAGGTTCCTTCTACAAGTAGGCACACATCCTATTTCACTTTATCCTGTGATCAGTCTCATAACCATCTCCTGGTGTGAAGTGCTAAAACTGTGCTTTAAGAATAACTTAAGTCCTTTATGTACAAACTAAAGTATGAGAGCCTGAACCTTGGAAACCAAGAGATTCCAAAAAGCCTTATGTGTGAGACTGGGTGCCACAGATCTTGGCAGAAATTACTGCTTATTCTTAATTCTTATTGTTCCTTTCTAGCACTTCAATTTATAATGCCAATATCTACCTCAGCCTAAAGACAAGCTCTAGAATCACTTGTGTTACTTATTACATTTCTTTTAAAAAACTCATGAATTACACATGAATTTCAAAGTTGCCAACTGAGATTCCAAGGACTTAAAAAAGAAAAAACGTGGCACCTTTCCATTATAAAGGCTGTACGCAGTCTTCATAGTGTTTGTCTTTAAGGGACAACATGCCTCATCCATCAGCAACTTTTCTTCCTTAAATCATCATATCTTGCCTAAAAAGGTTTTCTGAAAACTAAGATTTGCAGATTGTTATATCACATCTTAATCTACGTATCAACTTTAGCATTATCAAAGCATGAACTGTTCTGGGTTTTCATAGTTAATTATGTTTGTGGTAATAACTGGGATGCAATTGTTTTTCTTCTGATGATTTTGTACTTGCTTTTCTTATGGTAACTTCTGATGCTTGTTTGTAAGATCTTCCTCTCTTTTCTCCATCTGGTTATCTTCTTACCTTCTGTCCTTTAACTCAGATGTCACCCACACTGTGTGTCTTTCTGGATTGCTTCTTATTTAACTGTTGCTTCTCATAGTTTACATACCTCCTCCTGTACCACACTATCAACATTTCTCAAGCTGCACTATATGCTGGGTTGTGTCTTTATTTATTTATAAGTTCCTTGATAATTCGGACTATATATTAGTATATTCAAAAAATACTTATGAAGTGTTTACTTTGGGTCAGGAATTATTGAGTGAAGGAAATTGACCAAAACTCTGCCATCATGAAGCTCGCATTCTAACTTAGGGAGACAGATAACAGACAATGAGCCACATAAATATGCAAAGTATCGTAAGTTAGATGGTGAAAAGTAATCCTGGATGGGGATCAGATAATTTTGATAGGATAATTTTTAACTGGGTAGTCAAGAAAGGCCGCACAGAGAAGATGGCAATTGGAAGAACAAGGTGGTGAGAACTGCTGAGTCTGGAGCAAACACACAATTTGGAGCAGTAGAAGATTCCAGAAGTAACAGTATAGAGGAGAAGAAGTGGGAATTGTGTGGAGTCTTTTACTTGCTGTTGTAATGACCTTGGCTATGCTTTGAAGTGAGGTGGAAAGTTGGCAGGGACCTTAGTTTTCTTTTTAATAATTCACTATAAATTTTGAACGGTCACTATTATAGACTCAATAATTTTGCTTTATTACTCTTGCAATTGACTACAAAAGAGCGTATTGAAGAAATGTTAAATTCTAATTTAAACTGATTGAAATAGGTTTTTATCTTTTTATGTTTCTCATCACTGAATATCTCATTTTTAATTAGTTTGAAAGCATTCTAAGATAGTGAGCCAATGCAATTTAGCATAATGCATAACTTATTATTCATCAGATTTAGGTATTTAACCGAGGATGCTAATTAGGAAAGTAACTTGTTCTGTTGGATGATTTTGATAAAGCTACTTTCAAATGATTATCACATCCATTGATGTCATATTAAGTTGTGTTTCTGGAAACCAAATTTAGGCAGTGGTAATGAGTTAATATCTCTAAGTGGATACCTTTTATCTCTACAGTCAAGGATACTTGAAAGTGGAAAAACATACTGGCTTCAAGTCTTGGGAACTAGGACTTACCGGAAATGTGTGTGTTTTTTTTGTTTCCTGGTGGAATTGTCTTCTCGGAAAGATGGTGTTTCCTTTTCAATAGGAAAAAATTGATCCTATGCTGCTTTACTTTAATGCTTTGCTTTTGTCAAAATAGTGTTTTCTTAGGAAAATTAACCTATCATAATATAATGAAAAGAGAAATGCTGAAGACACAAAATGATGTCCATGTTAATATTGAGTAGGAAGCATCAAGGGACATGAGAAGAGGGAAGCGAAGAGAGGGAGAAGAGAAATTTATAGTGTAACAACAATTAGTAAAAAGGATTAGCATATACATGTAGTCAATAAGTCAATAAATGGCTGTTTATAGAAAGCCTACCAGGCACTAGGGGATATAGCAGTGAAGAAGGCAAAGACACAATTGGCTATACTGTAGTGAGGAGGGAAAGAGGAGGAAGACATACAAATACCTAAAAAAAGCAATGGTGTGAAGGGCTATAAAGTACACTACTATGAAGAAGATTACATGTGATAACATGGCTGAGTAAAACTGTCAAGGAGGAAGGCACTGATCTGGCTGTAGGTATTTCAGAGCATTTTTCTCTCTGAGGAGGTAATATTTCATTTGAGAGTTGAGTGAAGACAAAGAGGAAGGTACTTTGAAGATCTGGGGTGCTCTGAGCAGAAAGAAGGGCAGATATAAAGATTCTGTAATTTAAAAAGAGAGCTTGATAGTTTCTTACAAAGAAAAGAAGGCCGGTTTGGCTGGAATGTCCATGAAGGAAGAGCATGGAGAGAGATTACATGAGTGTTCTCAGGGACCAAATCTAGATCTTATATCAAAATGTGAATATAAATTAACTACATTGAAAAGTGTATGATGGATGTGTGATACGATGAGGTTAGCTCTTAGGAGGGTGTACTATTGTGGAAGGGTACACTAGTGAAGGAAGGGGGTTCATTTAGCTGACTATTGCACCTGTCCAGTTGAAGGATGATGGTAGTTGGGATTATGAGTGTAGCAATAAAGTTGGAGAAAATCAGTTGAGATTGGAAGTTGATTTGAAGATGACTGAATTTACTGAGCAAGAATTATATCAAGGTATTTGGATTTAGGGACATGGGGGATTATGGTCACTTTTAGTGATATGGCAAAGTCTTGATGACATGAGGCAGTTTGCAAGTGACAGAGGTGTGGGTAGGTGCGTATGTGTGATTGATTTTACATTTTTTAATCTTAAATTAAGACGCTAGTTAGAATCCAAGTGGAGACATCAAGTAGGCACTGACAAGTTGACTTGGCTAGAGATGTGAGTTAGATCATCGTAGCCTATAGAGCATGCCTAAAGTCATGAATCTAGGTGAGGGGTTGGAAAACTATTATAGCCCATGAGCCAGATCTGGTCTGCCACCTATTTTTGTATGGCTCATGAGTTATAAGTACGTGTGGCATTTATAAGTCTAAAATGTAAAATACAGGGAAATTTTTCAGCAGGGAAAGTTCCATAAATTTGCCTCTTGGCAACACAAAGCCTGCAATATTTACTATCTGGCTCTTTGTCAAAAATGTTACTGACTCCTGATCTGGATGAAACCCTGTGAGGAGAGAGTGTTGACAGAAGAGAGAGAAGCATCACAGTGGAAATTAAAATTATGTCAACTGAAGTGTGTAGGGTAGAGAATTTAAGCCTGAGTATAACAGTAAGAGATTAAAATAACAGTAAATTCATTATCAGCGTGATCAATGAAACCTTTGGGGGCAAAGAGGAACTATCTTCGTCACACCTTTCACTCACTCATAGAAAGATCTTAGGCAGGAAATATAACTTGTTTGAAGATCTGAGATAAGGCTAATGTAGTTTGGACAAAGAAAGCCAATGGGAGGATGACATTACATCTGGCCAAAGATTTAGGGAAGAGCCAAATACTTCAGGCTTTTTAAAGTGATCTTTAGATAAAGAGGAGGTCATCAAGGCATTCCGAATTTGGAGGATCAAATCACATCTGATGGAAAAAATCTGGCTGTATGTGCATCTAGGATGTAAGGAAGCCAACATGGATGTGAAGTTAAAATTGTCCATTGCAAATAATAAAATGAAGGCCCCAGGTAGCCTTGGCAAGGGCAGATTTGGTATAAAATCCTTATTGGAATGGGCTTAAGCAGTAACGGGAATACGGATCTAGCTGTTGTGTTTAGTGGAATTTTATCAGTCTTTTTGTTGTGTATGATATATAGATGGTCAAAATAAGGAACTTCTACATTTTCGGTTTTTGTTTTATTTTAATTGAGATTTGAATTAAAAATAAGAAACTTTTATTTTGAAACTTGGAGACTGTGTTTAAAAAGTATAGAGTAGGGCTAGAAAAAAACCTAAAACTCTCCTGATGAGGAGAGTGCTAATCGTGACTCTAATAATAATAAAATACTTTTCTGATAATTTTTTGTGTGTTTCATTATTTATATATGTATGGGAAGTTGTACCCTAGCCACATGCCAATTCACCTGGTGAACTTGCTCTTCAACGTGGCACAAATATTTCCTTCTATCTTTAGCCTTCCGGGGTTTC
Organism: Symphalangus syndactylus; assembly: GCF_028878055.3. NCBI lineage: Eukaryota > Metazoa > Chordata > Mammalia > Primates > Hylobatidae > Symphalangus > Symphalangus syndactylus. The sequence goes on along the minus strand of NC_072423.2, from coordinate 2,223,158 downwards.
TCACATGGACTATTGGCTCTTCCTACATGAACCTGCTGGTAGTACCCTGTAGGAGACATGCTACTCCACGACAACAGGCACCACGCTGTAGGGGAATTACCATACCTGTCAATCACTATCTCTAGAATGTGGCCTTTCATGAGCCCTGAGATTTCATACTGTTTCTCTGAGCTGTAACAATATTTATATTGAAAAAATAAACATGTTCTTCTATCTTTAATATTTTATATCTTATAATTTGAATATCCCATTTTCATTATACTACTTAGCTGCTAAGTTATGTTATAAAAACAAGTTTTAATTATCTGCAAACACCTTCAAATCTAATCCTTACCGGTGAAGACTGATGTCTGGTTAACATCTGTTAGGACATTTATTTCCATACAGTATTTATAGCGCCTTTTTGTTATTGATTGGTATGATAAATGTGTAACTCTTACACAAAGACAAAATTTTTAGATTTTTGTATTTAAAATACTGGTTATCAAAAGAAAAACCCAGATGTTATTTGTTTATGTTTCTGCTTGAGGTACTGAATCTATTTCAAGTCATATTTCTCAGTATTGATATACTTAATTTTGCTGAAATAATAACACACTAACTTTAGCTACTTTTTTTCTCAGTGTATCTCCTTGTCGCTCACCATTTCCGCCTCATTTCACTTCTCATCTTTATTTCTTTTTCTTTGGTCTTCTTTTACTTTAGGGATTCTTTCAATTTAGAAGTGTTCTTGTTTTCTGTTAATTACTATTCTTCTTGGATGTACACAGTTATCCTTTTCCATTTCATTTGTGAATTCATCTCAGAGGCATTTTGTATGTGCCTTTTACTCATAGCTTCTCAGAAGTCCCTTTCGAGGTTACCGATTTAACATGTCATGTACTATAAGGTTTGCATGGCATGGTGGCAGCTGACTTTGGTCTTTACAAGGATTGAAATGTTCACTCAACATGGATTGGTAGAATTTATTTTTTCCTTAAACATTTCATCGCCTTGTAAACAAACAAAAGCAAACCCAAGACTCAAAACTGACATTACTATTGGTGCCCCTGGAAATAGCTACCTTCTCACTAAAGTAGATTTTGTCATCCAACTTTATGTGTTGTTGAACACACATGGTGCTGTATGAGCACTCACTCACTAGTCTAGAAAACATTGCTGTGACCAGTTACCAGAAAAATAAATTCAGATTGCTCTTCACCTTCCACAGATGACCCTTCTGAAAGCCATTTGAATTCATTATAAATTATAGTTATATTAGTGTGACTTTAATTCACTTGTAATCTGAACTTTATGTGCAATGCATTTTTTCCCGTGTTTAATCATTTTTGAATGCTAAATCATTTGCAAACAAATGGCTTGTCCTTGAGAAAGAATTTAAGGCTGAAAGTACATTAAGTGCCATCTGGGTATCTGTGTCAATGGTTTTGTCACTACAAATGTGTGTGTGTGTGCATATCACCTACTTTATCACATTTATTTGATAAAATTGATATGCAATCTCTAAATCATTGTGTCTCCAACTTGTGTTATACCACAAATACAAATTTTTGTCCTAAAATTGGTGGTACCCTTTGTAAAACTAGAAGTTCTCATTTGTGCAAAGGAAGGAAAAATAAAACAAGAAACAAATTCAATAAAAAAATTAAAGGTCAGATTTCTTTTATAGCTGCTGAGTTCCTTTATTTCCTTTCCATCATCCTCACATTCCCAAATCTCAACAAAGTTAAGAAATTAAAACACACATCATGAGATCATATGTTCACCTTGTTCAGGAACTGAAGGATTACATATACAAGACTATACCTTAATAAGTAGAGGGAGAAATATGAAGATATGAATAGAATATGAAAATTTATTATAATGCAGTTGTATTCTAAAGTGTTTCCTAGGCAGGCTAAGAGTATGTTGCCAGGAAATTTTAAGAGACCCACTCCATTATATAGAAGAGGATGTGTGTAGATCTCTTAATTCTGAAATGTTTAGAACTGAGTACAACAGGTCTTTGAATAACGACGTTTCATTCAATGTCATTTCATTATGATGTTGATGAGAAAAAACAAATTGATTCCAATTGGGGTTCACTGTCTGTGTAGAGCTTATGTATTCTCCCCATGTCTGCATTGATATTCTCTGGATGCTCCAGTTTCCTCTCACTTCCCAAGGCTGTGCATGTGAGGTTGATTGACGTGTCTATGTGGTCCCAGTCTGAGTAACTGTGGGTATGTGTGAGTGCACCTGCAATGCGACGGCACCCTGTCCAGGGCTGGTTCCCACATTGCGTCCTGAGCTGACAGGATAGGCTGCGGTCAACTGCAACCCTAAACTGAAATAAGTAGGTAAATAATGATTTTACTAGCTTTTATTAATCTTAAACGTATGAATAGCTGAAATTTATTTCAGCATTTAATATTAGAAGTGTTTTGATCTTTATTTACAAGTTTGTTGACGTTTTAGTTACCAAAAGCCATAGAAGCTGAACTCTTTTGATGTCAACCTATGGTAAAATGGGTTTCGCTGACTGTATTTTTGTACCAATTAACCATCCCCAATTTATCCCTCCGTATGCGTGTATCAAAACATCACGTGACCATAAATATATATACCTATGACCAGTTTTCAAGCACCTGTCAATGATGTTAAGTGAAGACTTATTGTAGTCCTTTTTTGGCATAACGAAAATGTGTGTGTTTTGTTCAAGATTGGAAAAGTTCTTTGTGTAAAGAACTAGACAGTAAATATTATAGGCTTTGCTGGCCATATGTAGTCTCTGTCTCTCCTTCATCTACTCATTCTTCTTCTCCCCTTCCTTCTCCTTCTTTAAACACTTCCAAAATGCCAAAACAATTTTTAGCTCTCAGCCATATGAAGCAAGCCATTGATTAAATTTGGCTTGTAGGCCCATAAGGTGTGAATTCCTTTACATCATCAGAATGCCGCATATATATGAAATGTTATCTATGAGAAATTAATGGGGCTCCCAGCAGAGAGAAATCAGCCTAAGTTAAGTTTGGGCTTTGGAATTCAGGGGAATGCCATGCACAAAAATGCTCTGCTTTTAAAACTAGTTACTAACAGTCCATTTCTGATATCAGAAATACATGAAAACTACCAATTGAACGGACATTATTCACTACTTTAGTGCTGCTACTCCTGTGTGGTGGAAAAAGAATCCAGAAAGTTTTCCTTTCCATTTGAACATTCATGCAATAAAAATTTCCAAATCTTTTTTTGAACAAATTTTTATCTTATAGCTCTCTTGTGTACTTTATAAGTACGTTTTGCTGCTTATTCTCAGTAACTGTATTGAAACAATCTGTTTTCCTTTATCAATCAAAATAAAATAAGAAATTTAGCTTAATACTAATATTAAGCTGAAGTGCAAGATATATGAAAAAGAGAGAAAAGAAGCAGGATAAACTGACCTTTTGATAACTGCAGAGGACAGCAGATCAAAGACTGGACTTTAACGTCTGACATTTTCAGAATCTATCACAGTAAGTCCACTGGGTCCAGAAATAGGTTTTAATCCTAGATTGAAATGACAATGCTGTCATGACATTGAGTTTGATGGAAAAAGTGAAGTTAAAGTTTTTCTCAATATTTTTTTAAAATCAATGATTGATTTAACTATAAAATGGACTGATTCTGAAGAACTCATTCTGACGTTGGAGGTGAAAATGCTTTTACTCTAATCATTAAAATCAATTTCTCTAGATATCTGACTTTATTCTGCTTTATAACATAAAGAATGAAACTATATTTATTAATGAAGTGTAATCTAGCAAAGTGGCATAAGCATAATTATGAGTCACTTACTAAAGTTGTGTGTTTTTTTCCATTGCATGAAAACCCTGCCTTGTTTTAATTTTTATTGACTCTTTAAAAGCAATTTTAGGTTTGTAGAAAGAAGTGAATAAGCATTCACACGTCATCCTCAGCCTCTACCCCAATTTCCCCGATTTTTAACATCTTGCAATAGTGTGGTACATTTGTTATAGTTGATGAGTCAATATTGGTACATTACTATTGACTAAAGTATGTAGTTTGTATTAGAGTTTACTCCTTGTCTTATGAATTCTATAGGTTTTGTCAAATGTGTAATGACAAATAATCCTCATTACAGTGTCATACAGAATAATGGATTCACTCTCCTAAAATTCTTCCTTGCTCCATCCGTTCATCGTTTCCTCTACTAATTTATGTAGAAGATAAATTAGTAGATTGAGTTGATGGTTATAGCAGTTTAAAGCACAGATAGAAAACTAGATTGACCTGCCTACCCAGACTGTGCTTCTCACTCTCACTGTGCCCTTTCTTAACCTTTGGAAATGCTTTTATTCATATATAAAATAGGCTATAACTTCATATAGTTGTATTACAAAAAGTTAATGCACAGAAAAAGACTTGTGCTAGGTATATGGTTTCTTCTCAGTTAAATGGAAGCCATTGCGTGTGTTTGTCAATAGAATTCGTCATACTTTATCTCACATATCTTTACGTCATTGTTGGCACATGACATGTTTAGACTGCACAAATCTCCTCCAAATCCCTAATAGCCACTGATCTCTTTACTGTCTCCATAGTTTTGCTTTCTCCAGAAGGTCATGTAGTTGAATCATACGGTATGTAGACTTTTCAGACTGGCTTCTTTCACTTGGCAATATGCATTTAAAGGTTCCTGTGTGTCTTCTGTAGCTTGACAGAATACTATTCCATTGCCTGGATATACCACAGTTTATTTTTCCATTCACTTCCTGAAGGACATTTCGATTTTAGTGATCATGAATAAGGCTCCTGTAACATTCATGGGAAGAAGGCTTTTGTGTGCATGTAAGTTTTCAAATCCTTTAAGTAAATACCGGGAATGTAATTGCTGGGTTGTGTGGTAGGAGTATGTTTAGTTTTATAAGAAACTGCCAAACTGACTGCCAAAGTAGCTGTACTATTCTGCATTCTCACAAGCAATGAATAAAAGTTCCTGTTTCTCCTCACATTTGCCAGCTTTTGGTATCATCAGACTTTTGGATATTGGTCATTTTAATAGTCATGTAATAATATCTCACGGTTGCTGTGACTTGCAGTTCCCTAATGATACATGACTAGTAACTTCAAAATCCCCATTTGACAGCTGTATTTAGACCTTTGGACTATTTTTTAAATGAGTTGTTTTCTTTCTTATTTTCGAGTTCTCTGTATACTTTAAATACCAGTAATTTATCTGATATGTTTTGAAAATGTTTTGAATATGTTTTGAAAAAATTTTCTCCCAACCTGTGGCTTTTGTTTTCATTCTAAGCACAGTTTTAATAACAAAAGTCTTTAATTTTAATGATGCTCAATTTCTCAATTTTTTCTTTGTCTAACCCAATAAATCAGAAAGCTTTTTATCATTTCACATGACTTAACATTCAGGCAAGGTCTATATAGGCCCCTTTCAAACAGTCATAAAGTTTAGAAGCTCTGACCTCACAAACAATAACAACGACAACATAGAAACAAAAATGACAGCTTTTGATGTTGTCTCAGTAATTTCTCAATTCAAGAACAGATTACTGAGCTTTATAAGCAATACGTATAGATATCAATTTCACAGTAAAATACCTTATGATATTTATCAAATCACCTTAGTTTTGGTCACTTATTACTATTAGACTAAAATGTAATTTGTCAGACATGAGAAATCCTTTGGAGTATTTTTTAGAGAACCAAGTATTTGTTTTAGCCTTTTCAGTTCTTCTCTTGCTGTTTCTCCAGTATAGTCATTCCAATTGTCTCTATAGATGTATTAATACCAGGTACATAGTAAACACAATTATCTCCCACGTGTACCCCAACCCCCTTCCCTGTTCATGCAGTGAACATAAAGGAAGCAGGTCAAAAGGAAGCAGGTCATGTACCCTGTGATGTGCTGGGTTGTAAGGAAAGGTACACAATTAATGTACCATGTCTGAGTTTTCTTCTTCTCTGTATTTGTTCCATTTAATGCATGTATGTTTTTTATTCCTTAGGCCTCTCCAGTCCTAACACACTCAGGGATACTTGATACAGCTATAAGGCTGTGTCTTTATCAGGTACCTTTGGGTTACCCCCGGCCAGGGGTGGGAAATAGAGGAAGTGAATGTCTGTATCCTCATTAAGTATCACACAGAGCAGAAACATAAAGAAGCCTGTGCCATGAATGGGTCTCTTCTTTCTCCAAAAACCACCTACCCCTTCAACTCCCACTGCTTAAAGGAAAATCTTGTATTAGTCTCCCCATTTTCTCCTCAAACTTGCTTTAGCAAAGCAGTTCCTAAACCTCTGTTAATGTATGTCCCCACCCCTAACTCAACACACAGTCTCATGTCACATCACAGAAAAGAAGTTCAAAACAAAACAAAACAAAGCCACAGTCTTATAAGAAAAATAGGTAAGTTTTACAAAAGTTGTGTACTGTATCTCTGCTTTGAATTTTGTCATTGGCCAAGGATAGTAAAACTCTTGGAAAACTATAAAACAGGAACTTACGTAATATGTTTTACCCAAGATTTTTCAAACATTTTTGGAAGGATACTTATTAACATCTTGCAGAGGTAATGTTACATGAAAAACTTAGCATAAGACCAATCAGGTATTCTATGCAATAATGCAGATATATGAAAAAATAATATAAGGAAATAAATGACTTTTCAAAAGGTATTGATCCTAGATCCACATTCTTTTTTTGGTTCAGGTGAGGCAATTAGAATGTGAAAAAAAGAAGCATAGAACAACTGTCTAATGAGAGGGACGAATGCTCCTGGGTGGAAAGTTATTAGAAGATAAATTAGTAGATTGACCCTTTTGCTGTCTACGCAGGTTTTTTTTTTTTTGCTAGTACCAATAGAAACAAATTCATTTTATGGTTTGTGTCACTGGAAATGTATAACTTAGTGGTAGCTGTATAGCAAACTTTGAATATGTAATAATAAGAGATTAGATGTAGGTTTAATATCATTATTTAATTTATTTGCTTGAATACCAGTGAGGAATTTCCACTTAAGCTCTCGTTTTCCAGATGAGTGTTTAATTGAATTCCAGAATTCATTTTGAAATAGAACTTTGTGTAGAATATGAATTTCTTTGCAAGAAGAATCATTTGTACACTTGGGTTTGAGAGCAGTTTAATGTCAATATAACTTCTTTCCAGGCTTTCATTTCCTACTTTTTGATATGGGAATAATCTCATGGCGTGATTGTGAAAGTCTTAAAAGATAATGTTTGGGGGGAGGGGAAGGGATAGCAATAGGAGATATACCTAATGTTAAATGATGAGTTAATGGGTGCAGCACACCTACATGGCACATGTATACATCTGTAACAAACCTCCACGTTGTGCACATGTACCCTAAAACATAAAGTGTAATAAAAAAAGATAATGTTTGCAAAGATACTCTGTGCACTCAAAGCGTGCTCTATGAACTTCATTGCCGTTCACATTTTGGGTTTATGAGGCTTCCATTTGCTGGCAATTGAAATGTGACTCTGAGTTAGATGCCGTGGTGTGGGAGATGATGTTTATTGGAGTTTAAAGCACAGATAGACAACTAGATTGTCCTGCCCACCCAGACTGTGCTTCTCACTCTCACCGTGCCCTTTCTTAACCTTTGGAAACACCTTTATTTATATATAAAATAGTTTCATATACTATTTTATACTATATACTTCATATAGTTGTATTATGAAAAGTTAATGCACAGAAAAAGACTTGTGCTAGGTATACGGTTTCTTCTCAATTAAATGGAAGCTATTGCCTGTATTTGTCAATGGAATTCATCATACTTTATCTCACATATTCAGTGCTTTACATCATTTTTGGCACATGGTATGTTTAGACTGTGCAAGGGTTAATTACGCCAAATTTATCTATCTACAGTTAATATAGCCCAAGGTACCTTGTTTAGCTGAGCCAAAGTTTGCATTTATTAAAAATGTAAATTTATCTTGAAGTGATGCCTGATCTCACAGAACTATGGGTTCCAATCTCTAAATCACTGTGATCAGTAGTAAAACTATGTACTCTGTGTCTGTCCTACTAGCTATATTGCCGGAATCTGGAGCATGACTTTTGGGTCTTTCTGTAATGCCTTACCTCTCATCAAAATTCACAAAATTCACAAGACCTGCTCTCTGGATTGTGAGACTTTTGCATTACAAAGAAAAAGGTACTGTCCTAATGGCATTCCAAAGCCATTTGAAATGAGTTGCTGTCGTTTCCAGGGAGTCATTTTTGTGTTGGTTATCATTACTTTACCATTACCTTTTAATTTGGAAATGTTAAAATCCATTGCCATGCTCCTTGGAATATAAAGATCATATAGGGTCATTGACATGAGTCTGAAAGTATCAGTCACTGGAGACCTTCTAGTGGGATGATGTTGTTAATATTGCTGGTATTCTATTCTTCACGTTTCCTCCAGTAAAATGTAAAGTGACCAAAATATAAGCGTCACGCAGGCAAAGATTCTTTTATTTGTTCAACGAACACTGCTTTCACAGAGTAGTCAGTTAATATTCACTACTAGAATGCATGTTGAATGGCAGCTCTTTTATTTGCCATTAGCGTTGGCCCACTTGATAGCAGTTGGACAAAAAAATTGGACAAAGTGTGTTGATCTTTTATGAAAAAATAGATATATCTTTCTTTCTTTTATTGTTGCGTTTTCTCTGGGCAAGTTGATACACACTGTAGACCTGATGTTATTTTAGGGATACAGTTGAAGTTACTAGATACTTTAGAGTTTATTTAATTATAATATGAAGCTTTGAGTTTCTGTTTCATTATTAAATAATTTATTTTATGATAGTGTTGCTTAACTTAGTGTGCAAGGCCTACAAATAAACCTAATAAATATCTTACAAACTACCTTAAAATAAATCTAACATTTTTACTGAAATATTTTTAAACATGTTGAAGTTGGAATGCCAGGTAATTGCATACATACACACACACACATTTTCTTTTGGTTTCTTTGTTCCTATTATTGAAATTCCTATGCTAATAACCATATCAATTTATGAAACTCATTTTGAGAAAAAAGGCCTAAAATATAACTCATTTTTAAAATGATTTTCTCTTAATTTATAATGTCATACTTTAATAAAATAGGGTAGGGCAATTTTGTATAAATATTTATGCTAAGTTTTCTACATAAGTTACTGCATGTAGTCTAGTTTTTAATAGAAGGGTTTTCTTTTTCTTCAGTATCCACTTTAAAGTCAATGACATTTAGTGTTTTTTACTTTACAGTTCTAAGTTACTTATGCTTAAAAAGACATCTGACTTTTAAGTTACTGTCCAACTTGATTGTTATCTCTCTGTATCTTATCGATGTGTTCTTGAAAGTAGTTAGATTTTGAAAGACATTACTAAGAGGGCTTTTTCTCATCTTTGGAGAGTAACTTGGGGTAAACGGTTGTCTTTCGTCTTTGTCCTCCTCTCTACCCACAACTCCCCATCCCAGATCATTAGCTGAACTTGTGTGCTCAGGTTAATGTTCTGTTTCACCTTTCTTGTCAAATTGCTAGATACAACTCTCTTCAGTTATATACTGTACAAACAGAATCTCATCTTTTTAATCTCTCTCTTTTAAACAAATGTGTTCACGCTCAGATTTGTTGTCATTTAGAACAGGACTTCCTATTAGAAATATAATAATTTTCCTTCATGTTGTATCTTCAATACAAAAAAAAAAACAGAAAAACACGTATCAATGGTTTGCATGTGTCATGCTGATAGTTGGAGGGCAACTGATATTAGAAAAAGTGACACTATATTTCTGAACACAAACCTTGTTTCATCTTAGAATTTGGTGTTGAACCAATTGTGTACCTCATAGCAATAAACTTTAATGAGTTGTTAATATGTGATTAACTGCCTTGGCCAAACTCAAAATCTTATTCACACATACAATACACACAGAGAACTTATTTTTATTTGTTCAGTCACTCCTTTAGTCCTTCATTTATTTCACAAACATTCATTGACACTTACGTGGCAGCACTCTTATAAGAATAGAATATACCCTGTTAAATCAGACATGATACTTGCTTTTGTGGAGCTTATGCTTTAATGGAGAAACAGAAAGTCAAGCAAAAACTCAAACTATATAACTTTAAATTGGATATGTGCTAATGAAGGAAAATGTGGCAGTGTAAGAAAAAATAATAGGGAGTTAAAGGATAAATAGGAGTTTGGTGGATGAAATTTATGAAGGGCTGAAGATTTCAAACAAAAGAAACTGATGCAGGAGGGTGCAGCTTTGGAGTCAAGAATGAAGTTCTAGGAGATAGCAAGGAAATGGTGGGAGAGGAGGTCAAAGTAGGTAGGATTTTATATATTATCAATGGGAAAATATTGAACAACCCTAAGCAGAAAGGCAATGATAGGGGGTCAAAGTAGGTAGGATTTTATATATTATCAATGGGAAAATATTGAACAACCCTAAGCAGAAAGGCAATGATAGGAGGTCAAAGTAGGTAGGATTTTATATATTATCAATGGGAAAATATTGAACAACCCTAAGCAGAAAGACAATGATATATATTCATCTTCATTACAAATTCTTCTATCTTTAGTAGACCTGTTTTCAGGCAAAATTTCATGAGAGAATAGTAACAAAGAGAAAAAAAGTGGTGTTCTCAGATTATCTCTAACTCACCTGATGACTTTAAGCTAAATGACCTCAACATTTTGTGAGGCTTTTCCTTCTTATAAAGTAAGGAGTTTAGATGAGGTGAGGTGTCCAATTTCATTTAGCTTCAATTTCCTGTAATTTGACGGCTGTCAAGTCATGCTTTGATTTGTTCTGTTTGTGAGCCAGAGTAACTTTAAGGCAGTATATTAACTAGGAGAACTATTTCTTTACTTTTAAACTTCAAAATTATGATGACATAAGTATTTTAAAGAGCATTTAGAAAGTAGACAAATGAAAAATTTTTAACATTTTGGAATGCTTCTTGTATTTCTTTTTGAAACCTAGGTTTTTGGTGGTAGTGTTGATATTTATTTTTGCCAAACTAACCATTCCATGTAATTTTGTAGCATTTTGGGTTGATGACCACCGTAAGTCTAGTATTCCCATATGTGTTAAAATTTATCTTTACAATTAATATATTTTCACTGAATTATTTAATTAAAAATTAAACTACGATTTCTAATACATGTTCAGTGAGATATTATTAGGCATTACCTGAAAGGGATTTCTGGAGAAAGAAAGAATTTCTGGTTAAAAAGAGTTGAGCAGGTTTTCCTAGAGCGATTCTCTTGGTCTCTAGGATGGTGCTACAGCATAAAATATCCTCCTAATTTACTTCACAAATTAGCCCTTAGATTTCATGAATTACTTATAATTTTTTTTGTAGACCACAGTTTCTTTGCTCTTCAGTATTACACTTGCTTATGTGAGTTTCTAAAACTAAGTTTAATTTTGGAAATTCTTAATTTTATATTTATATTTTGAATTGTGTTTAAAATTAAGTTTAGTAAAAAGCTAGGTTTTTATTTCTACCTACAAATTCAGTGTCCCATCAATAGAAAAAAAATTCTCAATAATATTTTAAAGTTACTTACTTTAGTCTTTGTCATTAAAGAATAAAATTTACCAGGCAGAAATGCCCCAGAAGCTACCTATGGAGGAAATATAAATATTATTATTACCTACTAATAGTAATATACAAAATAGTCAATTATGTGTATAGAAGTTAAATATATATAAAAGTTAAATATTTATAAATGATACAGGACTCACGTGTTTGTATTCTCTGACTGCTGTGCAGTCACAGTCTGATAAATTGATAAACAGAGTTTGCAGTAAAGAAGGAGTTTAATGATTGCAGGACAGCTGAGTGAGGAGATGCGAGCACCCTCAAATCTGTCTTTCCAGAGAGTACTTGGTTGGGGTGAAGGGATTGTAGAGGACCAGGGGCTGGATAAATGGGGTCACTGACTGGTTTGGGTTAGGGGGATTAAATCTTAAATCACCAGGATATAGAAACTTCACCCTTTAGTGAGTCAGCTTCTCCTGGAGCCCTTCGGAGGAGCTGATGTCAGTAGTTTCACTGGTATGTAGGATCTGAAAGAATACCTCAGAGAGAAAACAACATTTCACAATGCTCAAGTTGTTATCTATGAGTAGTTAAGTTAAGGGATGAATATTCTGATATATGTAAGTCATCAATTCTGATATATGTAAATCATCTATTCTGATATATGTAAATCATCAGTTCTGATATATGTAAATCATCAGTTCTGATATATGTAAATCATCTATTCTGATATATGTAAATCATCTATTCAGATATATGTAAATCATCACTACTCACTATGCTGCATGATCCTTGACAAATTTTCTGATTTCCTTGTATTATTAAGTAATAGCTGCATTCTTTTAGGATACTATTTCATGATCAGCACTCTTCCTTCAGGCTCTACATAAAAATTATATAAGACTACTAAATCAGTTTATGATCTAATTATGTCATTTCTTTATTTGTCTATTATTTGCCACTGTAACTCAATTGTTCAAAGATTCAATGTAGGAGTCATATAATTCAGCCTGATTAATATAAGTATTTGCTCTAAATGACATTGGAAATATATATATCCATTATAGCTCATTTTAGCACATATGTTAATATTTCTGTTGCAGGATTCACTCAGTTATATCCTCATTAAATGTTGGTACACTTCGAAGATATCAAATGATATCAAATCAGCAATACTGAGCAGCTAGCTACATTTATGAATTTCTTATTTGCTAGTTGAAGTTACTTATATTTGTTACAATCTGGGAAGCTCTTAAAAATATAATTATGCCTTTAAATATATCTCTGCAAAAAAAACTTTTGGAAAGAATTTCTTTGGTGTCTCTGAGAACTGTGAAGTCTTAAGTCTGAACGGAATTAAAGGCATTTGTATTCATCCATTCTTTTTTTTTTTTTCCTGAGACGGAGTCTCGCTCTGTCGCCCAGGCTGGAGTGCAGTGGTGCAATCTCGGCTCACTGCAAGCTCCGCCTCCCGGGTTCACACCATTCTCCTGCCTCAGCCTCCCGAGTAGCTGGGACTACAGTTGTCCGCAACCACGCCTGGCTAATTTTTTTTTTGCATTTTTAGTAGAGACGGGGTTTCACCCTGTTAGCCAGGATGGTCTCGATCTCCTGACCTCGTGATCTGCCTGCCTCGGCCTCCCAAAGTGCTGGGATTACAGGCCTGAGCCACTGCACCTGGCAAGTGGTGTCTTTTCACTTAGTTTAAGTTTACTCAGTGATGAGGATATGAACATTTTTCTAATTGGCATTCACTTCCATAACTGTGAACTCTACCCAGTGACCAGTATCTGTGATGGTATTAAGTACCACCTGTTCAAGCTATTTATGTGTTGTAAATTAGTCCCTAATACCCCCTGTTTCCAAAGTCTTATGACATCTAAGATGAAATGATAATAGATAATTTCATTAATTTATAAAACTCTGACTGAAGATGGGAGAAAGATGTCTAAACTAATTCTTTAGATTATATTTATCAAGAACCAGACAGATTCTAATCATTCTACATGTACATTAAATATATTGAATTAGATTTCTCTTCTAACCTTTACAATAAATGCTATATGAGCTTGTGTGTTTATTTAGCTCCTGGAAAATATTAGCTCTAATCTCCCCTATTTCATGCTATTTATGTTTTAAACCTCGTTTCTGAATGTGCTTTGTTAATTTGAATTTTATTGGCCTAAACAAATTTTTTCTTATAATCAACATAAATTACATCGCCATAACTCATATGAAGTTTTCTTCCCTCCCTCAGAAAGTTGTGACCAAACAGGATTTTAATACATTGCAGTTTTTGTAGAACTCCTCTACCAACAATTTCATAGCTAGTTAACTGTTTAAATGCACACTTACTGTGCTAATGGTTGGAGAATAAGAGGTCAAGATGGTGGCTTTTACAAGGAACACATATTTCTGAGCTTATGGCCTGCAAAGCTAAGATAAATTTTAAGAGAGAGAAAAATATCCTAAGTATTTATATATTTAATTATGTTATATTTGAAGTCACATATTTAGGAAATGAAAGTAGGTGTTTTCAAACAATGTCAGTTTCTATCAGCATGCAGCAGGGGTATCCCTCTCCATGCACAGATGCACAGAAACGAGAGAAAAATTAAGTACTAAGTTCTAGTGACTATTATAGGATGGTGCAAGTTTCAAGACATGTGAAAGAAAACACAAACTAAAATAATTAGTGAGGACTGTGATGTCCGATAAGGCAAGCAATGAATTCTCTCTTAGCCTCATCTTCTTCATTTGTAAAATTGTTAAATATTTTGCATGACTTCTTCATACTCAGACTTTAATTGTGGTTGGCTTAGAACTCTTTCTCTTTCAACATTGTCTTCATTTCTCCACCGTTTTACTAAATCTTAGTCGTGACTGTTGATATGTCCTCAAGTATCATATACGCACCACGTTCCTTGGAGGTGGTAGAGTGTAGTGAATAGTCAAACAGGTTCTGGGTTTAAATCCTGCATCCTCTGCTTTCTAGCTGTGTGATTTGGGTCAGGCTAGTTGCTATCTGAGCCTCATTTTCCTCATCTGATTGTTTTAAAGACAAAATAGTATATAAGACAAAAGAGTTAAACAATATGTGAAAATATTCCAGCCTCGGACACATCGAAATTCTCAAGAAATATTTACTGTTCTCAGAACAATATTCTATTCTATTCACAATAACAATTGTTACAATTTTTATGCCTGTTCTAAGTTAAAATCTCTACAAGTCCAAGGGTTAATCAAGAAACATTAAATGTCCCACAAATAATTATTTCTATTTAACATAATTTAATTTTAAAACAGTTTTAGGTTCACAGCAAAACTGAGCCTTGAAGTGTAAAAGCTTTAAGATAATTTTTTGCCCTTTCAGTATTTAATTTATTTTATTTAGACCTGATTAATTATAAAATTATTTTTCCTTAGCCATGAGAATTCAATATTACGTTATAAAGATATTTCAACTGGAAAGCTTTTTTTTTTTTTTTTTTTTTTTTTTGAGATGGAATCTGGCTCTGTCGCCCAGGCTGGAGTGCAGGGGCACGATCTCGGCTCACTGCAAGCTCCACCTCCCGGGTTCACCCTGTTCTCCTGCCTCAGCCTCCCTAGTAGCTGGGACTACAGGCGCCTGCCACCATGCCTGGCTAATTTTTTGTATTTTTAGTAGAGATGGTATTTCACCATGTTAGCCAGGATGGTCTCGATCTGCTGACCTCTTGATCCACCCACCTCGGGCTCCCAAAGTTAATTTTTGAATATATTTCAGATTTTGCTCTAGCATATTTAATGAGATATTAATGTTACTATACAATCTAAATTTTGGCATATCATTTTATGTCCCTCAGCGTGTAAAAATCCTTTGTCATTATAGCTTGTACTCTCTGTCTTTTAATAGTGAACTTAATGTATTTATACTAAATATGATTTTGACACATATGGATATATTTCTGCATCTTTAATAAAATTTCACTCTATTTTTACTTCTTTACTTTTTTCGTTTGTTTTCTGCTTTTCATTGACTTGATTGCATATTTTTGGGGGGTGTGTTGTTTGTATATTTCCTTTTCCATTTAATCTGTGTCGCTTTTCATTGCTCTTTAGTTATTAAATGTTGAACAAAGTGCATTAGCACTAATGAAGCACAAGGTTGCATTAGCAAAGTACAACTTGAAACAATCATCTCCTTCTACCTGAACAATTTAAAGGCTGTAGAAAATTTTAGATATGATCATCTCTTCCAGTTTTTATATTATTGCAATTTGTAAATATAATTATGTATTGTTTTTTAAATTCCAAGCTAAATAGTCATTATCCTTAATGTTATTATTGCTGTTACTTTGGTTATTGATTATTTAGATACACCAACGTGTTTTCAAGTTTCTGTATAACTCAGTGCCATTTAGATCTCACTCTTTTCTTCTCATTGAAGCATATATTTTGGTGCTCTTTGGTATGTAAACTCAATCATTTATTTGAATATGTGTGTGTGTGTATGTGGCAGGGTCTCAGGCTGTCACCCAGGCTGCAGTGCTGTGGTGCAATCATGGTTCACTGCAGCCTTGACTTTCTGGGCTCAAGCAGGTCTCCCACCTCAGCCTCTTGGGTAACTGGGACTACAGGCATTTGCCACCATGCCCACACCAGGCTAATTGTTTGTATTTTTAGTAGAAATGAAGTTTCACTATCTTGTCCAGGCTGGTCTTGAACTCTTGAGCTCAAGCAGTCTGCTCTCCCGAGCCTCCCAAAGTGCTGAGATTACACGCATGAACAACCATGGCTGTCCTGAAAATTATCTTATTTTATATATCTTACTCTTAATAATTTAGAAAGGTTTAAAATAATAGATTGATGGATATTTTCTCTTAGCACTTTGAAGAGTTTAAAATCATAGGTTGATGGAAATTTTCTCTTAGCACTATTGTCTTTTATAATTTCAAGATGCTTTCATTTTAAATTATGAGTAGAAAACAGAAATTACCTAAAAGGGCACAATTACTAGACTGACAGTGTTATGGGTTGAATTGTGTACCTTCAGCAAATAATGAGGCGGTAATTCCAGTAGCTGTGAATGTGACCTTGTATGGAAATACAGCCTTTGCAGATGACCAAGTCAGGATGAAGTCATTAGGATGGGCCCAATCCAATATGACTCTGTAGTTACAAAAAGGAGAAATGTGGACACAGGGAAAGATAGGTATACAGAGAAGGCGATGTGAAGACACAGGAAGAATGCCATTGATAAGCCAAGCGATATGGTCTGTCTTAGCTCCTGTAACTCCCATGTGTTGTGGGAGGGATTTGGGGGAGGTAATTGAATCATGGTTGTAGTTTCCGTAACTCCCATGTGTTGTGGGAGGGATCTGGTGAGAGATCATTGAATCACGGGGTGGTTTTCCCCATACTGTTCTTGTGGTGGTGAATGAGTCTCACAAGATCTGTTGGTTTGATAAGGGGTCTCCTCTTTGCTTGGTTCTCATTCTCTCTTGCCTGCCGCCATGTGAAATGAGCCTTTCGTCTTCTGCCATGACTATGAGGCCTTCCCAGCACATGGAACTGTGAGTTCATTAAACCTCTTTTTCTGTATAAATTATCCAGTCTCTGGTATGTCTTCATGAGCAGCAGGAGAACAGACTAAAACACCAAGAAACACCCAAAGCTGCATGACATAAGGAGAGAGACTTCTCTGGAATAGCTTTTTCCTTGTGGCTCTCAGAAGGAGCCACCTTTTCAACACCATGATTTTAGACTTCTGCCTTCCAGAACTCTGAGACAGTACACTTATGGTTAAGCCACCCACTGTGCGCT
This sequence comes from Symphalangus syndactylus, assembly GCF_028878055.3. Classification (NCBI taxonomy): domain Eukaryota; kingdom Metazoa; phylum Chordata; class Mammalia; order Primates; family Hylobatidae; genus Symphalangus; species Symphalangus syndactylus. The sequence continues at coordinate 2,205,785 of NC_072423.2, read as the reverse complement.
GTTTTGTTAGGGCAGTCCCAGGAAACTACTACAGATACAAATCGTAAACAGAAACAAGAGCCAGGAGAAACCAGAACCTTCAACCCTCTATGCAGTACTCTGTCCTTTCTTTCTGGAGGTTTTCAGAAGGAATTTCAAGGATTCGGCAGGGGGTTGGTAGACCATGCTGGGCCCACTGTGTCCCATTCCTGCCAGATTCCTGTGGGAACTGCACGGTTTACTAGGTTACACTTTCTTTTCTGTTTATGGCTTCTCAGGATGCACACTTGACCCTATGCCCTCTCTTAATCCTGGCAACCCCCCATACTCTGCCTAAATAAATACCAGTGGACATAACTACCGACATGCCAAAGTCCTCAACATCTCATATTCCATGGAAGAGTACATAGACGGGCTCTTTATACTGTCATAGATTATACCAGCCGGGTATCCAAGTGATGTCAACAGGGCCCCAGTGTTTTTTAGACATTTTAATAAAAATTTCTTTTTAAAAAATCAGATTTTGCTATAGAGTCAGGCTTATAATCCCTATGTTCTTTTCTTGACAGTATGTTTTTCCAAAAGAATCCTCAGCCATCCACATAAAAACAGTTTCCATATATGCGAACTGGAAATTTTTATAACTGGTAGAAACAGACTAAAAACTGGACTTTCAAAAAATATAGTTGGCCTTTCCTGTGTACGAGCTCTGCATTCACAGATTCAACCAACTATGGATAGAAAATATAGTATTCCCAGATTGGGCAGCCCAAGGATGCAGAGGGCTCAGTTTTAATTTTCCCAGGTTATACAGGACCAATGTTGGAATTTTAGCATTTCTGGATTTTGGCATCCATCAGGGTTCTAGAACTAATCTCTCACGGAGAACGTGGAACCACTGTATATACCAATGGCAAATAAGCAGTGAAAATTTGCTTAACGCCACTAGTCATTAGGAAAATGCAATTAAAACTGCAATGAGATGCTCTATACAGCTACTAGGACGGCTATAATCAAATCACAGAAGACGGAGTACTGATGAGGATATGTAGAAACATCAGTGGTATAGTTGCTTTGGATAACAATAGGGAAGTTTCTTTTAAATTTAAATATACATTTATCATATGACTCAACTGTCAATTCCTGGATGTTTACCCAAGAGAAATAAAAGCATGTTCATACAGAGACCCATTTGCTAATGTTTATAGCAACTTTATTTGCATGGCCTTAAACTAGAAATAATCCAGAGGCCCATGTATTAGTAAAGGTATAATCAAATGGAACACTAGTTTGCGATAAAAAAATACAATATAGACATATGTAACAGCATGAATAAATCTCCAACGCATTAAGTAAACTCAATAAAAAACAATCAAAGCTACATAGTATATGATTCAATTTTTGTGACATTATTTAATAGCCAAAACTGTAGCCACCCAAATCTGAGTGGGGTAGACAGGGGCTAGGTGTCAGGTTGGGGGCGAGGACTGATTACAAAGGGGCACCAGGTAACATAGTACTTTAGGTTGCTGTAACAGAATATCATAGACTGGGTAGTTTATAAACAACCAAAATTTATTTTTCACAGTTTTCGTGACCAGAAGTTCAAATTCACGTTACTGACAGATTCAGTGCCTGGTAATGACTCACTTCCTGATTCAGAGGTGGCTGTCATTCTTTTGTCTCCTCACATTGTAGAAGGACGGGATATCTCCAGGGTCTCTTATAAAAAGCACTAACTCCTTTGATTAAGTCTCTGTTCTTATGATCTAATCACCTTCCAAAGCCTCCAACTCGCAATACCATTATATTGGGTATTAGATTTCAGCATAAAATTTCAGAAGAATATAAAAATTGAATCTATAGAACAAGGGAATTTTTAGGATGAAACGTCTCCATTGAAGTGGTTGTTACACTACTGTAAACATTTGTCAAAATTCATCAAAATGAACACTTAGAACATGCTGTTATATATCATTATTGTTTGGCTGTGTCCCTCCAAAAGGCATGTGTTGGAACATAATCCAATGAACCACTGTTGGGAGGTGGGGCCCAATGGGAGGTGTTTAGGTCATGAAGGCTGAAGCCTTGTGAACAGATTCATGCTGATTTAAAATAACTTAAAGCTGGGAGTTCAATCTCTTGCTGTCTCACCTTCCACCATGAGATGACACAGAAAGAAGGTCCTCACCAGACACTTGCCTTTGCATCTTGGATTTTCCAGTTTCCAGAACCATGAAGAATCTCTACAAATTGCCCAGTCTCTTATATTCCATTATAGCAGCACAGACTGAATGTAACTATACATGTATTGCATTTGAATGAATATTAGTAAGAAATTAAACATTCACCACAATAAAGGGATCTTTGAATGAGCACTGGGTCCCTCTGAGCAAGGCCATGGACAGATGTTATGTAAGAGAAAGGACTGGATCAGAACTTTGAGAGCAGAAAGCATCAAATATTCTACAGCTTGAGCCTTCTGTAATGGTAGCAGTAGGAACTGAAGATTCCTATGTTTTTGTTATCTTAGATGGTGAATTGGACTCCACTAATGGAGGGGCTTAAGATATCAGCAGCCATTTATTTTGTATAAACAGTTGTGCAAAATGAATGTGCCAATAAACCATAACAAAATAAATTGGGAGAGCTTCAAATCTAATCCACCTTTTAGGAAGTCTATGATGGATAGACTTGACCTACAGAATCTATGCACACTTTTGATAAGCCAATAATTTCCTCTCTATATAGATACCCCTAATTCAGGCTTCAGGGGCTAAAAAGTGTTCCCAGAGTTGCAACAAAATCATCAATACTTGAACAATATAACACACACTACAAGATTCCTTACTTTGAATGTTGAATATGTGTAGATATAGATACTAACAGAAGAAATTAAAGTTTGGCAGCTTTTGAAAGTGTAGTCATTCAAATATGTAAGGCACTGTTTGATGACACAACTAAAAATAAAGTTTTCATATTTCTTTTTTCAGTATTTTACATAATCTAGGGAGATATAAACTTCTGGCTAACAAAAAAATAAATGTTTGCTTAGGAAACAAGACTCCCAGACTTAAAAATCGTTACAAAAATACATATGTGACCAGCTATGTTTGGTTTCTCCGTTGTCTTTTGTTTGCATTCTAATTTTTCCAGCTTGAAGTATCTTGTCCTTACTCATTTTTAGACATCCAATACAGAGGTAATATTTATTTATTCAGTATTTGTCACTTTGAGAGTACTATGTTTTCTCAGATGTGAATCATCAAGTTGTTCTTGAATATTATACATTTCATTTTCAGGGTAGGATAAACTTTGTACCGATTATATTTGAATTTGTTACTTGAAGTGGAAATTGTATGTGATAGCAGAAAGGCTGAGTGCTTTGAAATGAGTAATACTGGATAGTGAAATATTGGTTAAAATTCTGGATCTTCCAGTGATAGCTGCCATCAAGGACACATTTCTTATCATTTTTAGCCTTAAGTCACTCACTTTGAACATGGAAATAATAAACACATTTTACAAAGTTATACTGGTGTGATGAGATCAGCATTCAGTAAAGGGAAGCTGATACGACTGTCAGTCAACGGATTCATCTAGCTATTTACCTACCGTTCTTTTGTTTTCCTCTCTGCAGCCAAAAGATTTAAGTTCAAATTCTGGATTGACAGTTTATTACATCTGTGACTTTTAGCAAATTATGTACTTTGCAGTCTAAAATTTCACATTTATAATGTATGATATTATTATTAAAGAGTCTATAAGAATCCAGTTTAGTGCCTGAAATATAGTAGGTGCTCATTTAATGACAGCTACTATTTCAACTTTTAGACATCACTATTACTACAAAACTGGCTTTGATATTTTACCTTTCTAAAATTTATTTTTTTGCTTCCTAAAATGCAGACTGTCCTACATCCAAACTATATTGGAAATTAAATATTTTAACGGAAAATAAAAATCACACACAGGTCAAGTAAGTTATAGTGGTTTTGAACAAAAGGCATACAATTTCTTTTTAAAAAAATATAAAAAGTACTAAAGCTATGTTCAACACGAATATACTTATATGTGTATTATATACATGCTGGAAATATCAGTTTTTAAGGGACTACATAGCAGCTACATGTTTTGATAATTGACATTATTCAGCAAATTATTCTAATACAGGAAGTATGTCAAATGATGAGTTCAGTATAACATTTTTATCTGCATTGCTTTGTTACTTTTGTGCATTACTATTAAATGCATTGTTATATGTTGCTGTAAGTTGTATTATTGCATATTAAAATCATTCTTAGATAAAATAAAAATCAACAAGGTCATTTGCACAGCTCGAGAAAATGTTTTTATCATACAGAGATTACGCATTTTTCTTTTAGCACTTTTTTTGCATGAAATCAATTGTTTCAGGGTTTTTTTTTAAAAAAAAACACATCTTCCAGGTAAAGTAAATATTTTCACTTTTAGCTACACATGGATATCCTCCATTATTTATGTTGTCATATACTTATCTTAGTAAAAGTTTGCCTAAAAATAACTGCTTATCCAAAGTGTACTTATGTTAAGTGTAGATATATTTTGAGTAAATAAAAAGCAGGTATTGTTTTCAGAGATAATCTTAAAAATGCTTTATCATGAATCTGGAGGTTAAATAGCTGGAAATGAAATCCAGAAGTAAATGATACCACTTGTAAACATACCTCTGACATTAGGAGTATACAGGAAATTATGACAAGTATCTGTTATCATAGATAAGTAAGGGTATCCCATGGGTAACTAAAAATGAGCATATTTAATGGGAGCCAAGTTTCGTATTTTTAAAAGACATGGAGAAATTTATTTTATAAGAAAAATCTGTTTAAAATGGAAAATCTTTGTAAAAAAACTACTCTTTTTAAAATCCTTTGCTAATGGCCTTCTTGAACTTTATCTTAATGTATATAAGAATTCTTCAAAAGTCACATTATATAATTAATTAAGGATACTAGAGAAAATTAGATACTGCAATGTGTCAACAATGTTTAGAACTGATGTTAAATAAGTCTGGGTGCAGTGCCTCACTCCTGTAATCCCAGCACTTTCGTAGGCGGGTCACCTGAGGTCAGGAGTTCAAGACCAGCTTGGCCAACATGGTGATACCCCAACTCTACTAAAAATATGCAAATTACCTGGGTGTGGTGGTGGATACCTCTAGTTACAACTACTCTGGGAGGCTGAGGCAGGAGAATTGCTTGAACCTGGGAGGTGGAGGTTACAGTGAGCCGAGATCACGCCACTGCACTCCAGCCTGAGAGACAGAGCAAGACTGTTAAAAAAAAAAAAGAAAAAATATCGCTGCTAAATACGTTTCTGGCTATTACTAATTTCTATTTGTGATGGTCTAGTTTGTGCTTTTCTTTTTAATAAAGACTTGTTTTTTAAAAGAAAGCACAGTGATCTGGATGATGTCTTATGGTAAAGCCTTGGGGTAAACTCCAAAGGGTAAGTATTAGCAGTGTCGATGCCACCTCATTACGGTAACCACAATACCACATTTAAAGTGAAAAAAAAAATCAGACTTTTCTGAAGTGTCTTGCAAATTCAAATCCTTTCTATGATGGCAAATAAAACAGGAATTTGGAGCACCAAACTTGCCCCTTCCTCTGCAATAAAGTAAACAAAAGTTTCAAACATGTTTTAGAATGAATTCCTAATTTTATACATCAAATGACCACCCTCTCATCACATTGAATACCTATGGTAAGAAATTAGAATTCTCTCTCTCGTCCTTCCTTGTTAGTGTAGGGTAGAAGGGATTTTTTTTTCTCATCCATCACTAGGTTCATGGCTGAAGCACCTATAACAAAAGGCAGTTTAACAACAGAAAAGCATACATATTTATTTAATGTAAATTTTATGTGACATGTGGACCTTCAGAAATGAAGACCCAAAGAAATGGCGAAATCTATGTATATTTATGCTTAGGTTGGATGCGGAGTAGACAGTCATGAGGAAGCATGATTGAACAGAAGGAGTATGATCTAATGGTAATAAGCTGGGGGAACTTAGCAAGGCCTGTTTGTTCATATTATTTTCTGTGTCCCAGTGTGACATTCCTTGTCTCCAGATATGAGGCACATGAGGCTCTTATCACATACTTCAGAGGAAGATCAGATTCTTTTTTTATTTTTTTTTTGAGACAGAGTCTCGCTCTGTCGCCCAGGCTGGAGGGCAGTGGCGTGATCTCCGCTCACTGCAAGCTCCACCTCCCGGGTTCACACCGTTTTCCTACCTCAGCCTCCCGAGTAGCTGGGACTACAGGTGCCACCACCACACCCGGATAATTTTTTGTATTTTTAGTAGAGACGAGGTTTCACCGTGTTAGCCAGGATGGTCTCAATCTCCTGACCTCGTGATCCACCCACCTCGGCGTCCCAAAGTGCTGGGATTACAGGAGTGAGCCACCGCACCCAGCTGAAGATCAGATTCTTTTACAGCTTGCTTCAGAGAAGAAGGATTGGAGAAGGTCAGAGACCTTTCTCCTTTGTGATTTTCTCAAATGTGAAGGTGCCATCTTCTGGGGTAGCACGTTCTGAACCCAATGCTCTGGGGTAGCGTGTTTCTATTTGTAGAATATCAAGAGAATGGTGTTGCATCTTTCAGAAAACCCAGTCTAGAAAATCTTAGGAATGAAATATACAACCTAATTTTATACATTTTTCTAATTTCTATTTATGGTTAATATTTGAAGAAACATTCCCTCATGCATATAGAGTTTTAATTTAATGTAAGTGGATAATATACATAATAATGCTGGTTGCAAAGATTTTGTGTTCCAGAAGAGTTCAATAATATTTTCCTTAAAGGTTGGCGTGGAAGAAGAAAATTTATTTCCAACATTTTAATCTTTGACTCTGCATTAGCCATTTTCAAGTAGATAAATTAATTTTTTTCACTTGAGTTATTTACTGAAAATTGGTGAACTTAATTGCTGAAAAGCTTTAGCTTTTGCTGTTTTTTTTTCGCTAATCATTGATTCAGTGATTACTATTTCTTTTCTATTTTCTTTATATGTACTGTAATTTCTCAATGGCATTCAAGAAACCCAGGAAAGCACATTGAAAGTGGAATTATTTGAGCTGGACATATACTTGTGCATTAAAAAATTCTCCAAATATGTCTTTAAAACTTAATTAAAAATGTCAACTTAGAAACTTAATGTGCCTGGGGCTTAGTCCAGAGGACAGTGGTATCAGCTGAAACAGGAAGATAATGGAAGGGGATTTGAACTTTATGATAAGGACTCCTGGTCAGTTTAAGAAAGACAATGGCAGGATCAGAATATACGTTACTGCCTGCTGTGTATATGCAGCAATAGTGGTTATACCTGGTTCTTTGTCTCCAAATCAGAGCACAGGCCCAACAAGAACAATCCTCGGTCCACTTATGAAGGAGGCTTATCCACTCAGTTGGAGGTATGGTTTCCCTGCATATTGCTGCCAACTTCCTGTCACTGCCCCAGAGGTTTAGAATTAGCATTAATGACCTTCAAACAGCTTAATTTCCCCAGAGTCATTGAACACAGCTAGTTGGCCCTACTAGGCTGAAAGCCATATGGCATCAATTGTAAATGTTTTGCTACCATTTCCCAACATAACCACCTGCCTGATTTACTGTTTGCTGGATACTCACCTTGAATGTGAATATGTCCACATAATATTTTTCTTTAAATTAAGAAATGTAGTTTAAAATTATGATTCATTTTATCCTATTAAGATGTTGAAGGGGGATGCTGAAGAAGATTCACATTGTCAGTTTTGTATAAATCCACTTGTTGGAGAAAAGTGTTGAAATGAAATTAACAAAACCATCACATAAATATAAACGTGTAGATTGTTAAAATTACAGTTTTAGGAAATTTGCAACATAAAGTACAAGGTAAATAAATATCTCATTTTGAACTCACATATTTAGTACAAATTATTGCCCAAAATACATCCTAGGGCTTGGGGATATTTAGAAAAGAGAAGACCCCCAGAGCTATAAATCATTAAAAAACCAGATAGCTTAACTTCAAAATGCATTTTATTTTTTTTAGTCTTGGGTTTCAAGATAAAACCTTGAAGAAAACTGTAGAAGCCTTTTCTCTTAGCCATAAAATAGACTCCATATCCCTCCCTTTCCTACCATGTATACTCCCTTCACATTTATCTAATTGTATGCTGTCGTCTATATGCCTTCTTAGAAGTTGCAGGGGCTAATCTTGAGTCTGACAAAGGAAGCTTGGAGACTCAGCTGCAAAATTCCCAAGATTATTTCAAGGTGGCTGGCTAGTCAACAACCCCGCCATTGTTGAGATGCTGCCAGCTCGTGATTCAGGAGGACTGAGACACAAAATAGCCACCAGAGCAAGACACACAGACATTGTACTCAGCACAATTTTGCGCGCCTTCCTTATCAATTTTTCCACACTTAAACTCCTACCCTCACCCCCAAAATTGAAGTGGTTGCTTTGGATGGGAATCCGGCCACATCCCCTTTACTAGTTTTGGTTAGTAAAATCCCTTTCTTTCCACCAGACCTCACTCTTGTGAATTGGACTCTGCAAGTGGTAAGCATTCAGATCTGTATTCAGTTACAACGAAGTGATCTCTCTGCAATGGATACAGAAAAGATAGGTTCAAGGGGAAATATAGGGGAAGAGGGAGGGGGAACTTAAATAGGGGGGATAAATGAATTTGTGATAATTAAAAGCAGACATAGAGAAAATTCTGAAGGGAAACTGGTAATAGTGTATATGGAGACATTGTGCTCCTCAATGGAAATTTTGAGGGTACGATATTGTTTCCATGCATCTCCCTTTCAGCAATTCATCCCAGTGACTTGATGCAATGACATCACCTGTTCTCTTCTGAGGAAACAGTTTTAGACATTCAAAGCCCAGTTGTTCAATGTAGCCGAGATTCTTTAATTTCTATTTCAGCTAATTAGTAGCAATACAAACTCTTGCCAAACAAGAAATGTGAATTCTTAAAGATTAAATTTTATTTTCTCTCTATCTAGAGGTAGGAAACCAATCTTTCGGGAGGCACAAATTACGATGACAGCCAACATTCATTTATTCCTTCCAAAATAAAGCCTTTATGTGTAATGAATTATTTTTCGTAATTCTAGAAAGTGGCGTGTTCCAGCAATTATAATTATAAAGTGTACTGTTTTTGGAGGGTAAAATAGTAAGTCACATCATTAAGGTCAAAATGATGTTTAAAGGAAAACTATAACTATGCCTTTAGTATATTAAAATTAGATAATATTTTATACATCTGTCCCTGCAAAATAAAACACTTTTCATATGTTTTCTTTGGCTCACACACAACTAAATTTGATGAGATAAAATATACAAATATTTGACAGGGTCAATTTCCTTTTCAAGTTGGATTTTAATTAATTCAATAAGCATGTATTGATGACCTACTGTATGCAATACATTTGGCTAAATTTAGCATATCTGATTTTGCTCTATCATCATGGATCGTGATGTTTGTGACGGGGGATGTTTGTGACTGGGAGCTTTTTTTTCCCATTAGCCAAATAAATAAGTAGGTAAATGCTTAAAGATTTTTTTAAAAATCCACGTGGTGTTATTTTGAGAGGTATAGAATTTATCTAAGCTCCAGTTCCTTCCATTGGAAAAATGCATATTTAAATGAGGTAATATGTATAAAGGCAATGGTGGCTGGGCACGGTGGCTTGTGCGTGTAATCCCCGCAATTTGGGAGGCCCAGGTGGGACGATCGCTTTAGCCCGGGAGTTCAAGATCAGCCTGGGCAACAGGGAAAGACCCAGTTTCTACAAAATATTTTTAAATTTAGCTGGGTGCAGTGGCACGTGCCTGTAGTCCCAGCTACTTGGGAGGCTGTAGCAGAAGGATTGCTTAGGCCTGGGAGGTTGAGGTTGCAGTGAGCTGTGATCGCGCTACTGCCCTCCAATCTGAACCACAGAGTGAGACCCTGTCTCTAAAAATAAATAAATACAGAAATAAATAAATAAAGACATACATACATACATACACAAAAAAGGCAAAGAGTAGGCCCTCAATAACATGAGCTAATATCAATCTGTATTTCCATAAATTGGTATCATTCTATGTATTCATAGCCTCCAAACCTGTTATAGTCCAGTCTTCGGCTCCTTTTCCTGTGGCTTTAAAAATTTATATTAGATAAGGAAAAGAATCACACTATATACTTATCCTTAACTGTTTTATAGTTATTTTCAGATTTACATTTCCTGTGGTTACCAAATTACAAATGGCTACATGTAAAAACATACCTTTCTGGACAGTTTAGTTTCTCAAAGTTCAGAGGAACTCATATGCACTTACATGTAAAAATTATATAAAATATGCATATGTTAAATTCTCATATATACTTGAAAGACACCTAACAAAATTGAGAGTTCGCAATGGCGTTACACACATAATTGAAGTTGCAAATAGAAAAAAACAGATATCCAGAAATCAGGCTGAGTTTATACCCTAGAGATATTTGCAATTCCTCCATAATAAAGTGACAAAATTTGTGACTTTGAAGCTAAAAATTATGTATAACTACATTTTACACAATTTTAGCCATCAACAACTTATATTAACAAATAAATTAAGTTATACATCAAGCCAGAAAAGATAGCAAATTTCTTATGTTCTAGTATGGGAAGAAGAAAGGCATTTTTAGTTTAAAATTTAGTATGCGACACAAAATGGCCAGATGGTGCACATAATCCATTTGTTGCAGGGCTTCTAGTTCTTTCTGTGCATTGGAAGAAAACCAGGTGACAAGTTAGGCAGCAGTTTGTATGTAGGACATTTCCAAATTGCATATAATCAGAGAATAAGGATCTAGAAGATAACTTCCAACTAAAAACAAGCCATTCTGACTCAAAGTCACAAGAATTCAGTCTTAATAATCACAAATGCTTTCTGGTCTCAAGCTTAAATATCTATTCTCTATTTTCTTTGGACTCTCAGTGTCTTAGAATTTTTGCACACATAGTCTTACATTTTCCTCTTCAGAGAATGGGATTGGCAGAAGAAATGAGAGAACTTTTTGCAGCCAGTCATTTTTTCCAAGATCACAGAGCTAGTCAATACACCCTGAGATTCACATAAAACATGAGAATAGCCAGTATGGGGTACCTAGAAATGAGGAGCACTGCAATTATAATACAAACAAAAATTATACCCCATTTTACTAGTTTGAATCATTACCACAATAAACATGGATTCATATGTTAGGCTGTGATAGAACCAAAAGAAGACATTTATGTGATTTTTTTTTTTTTAATGGCATGCATCTGCTCGGGACAGGCTGTGCTTTTTAGAGGAACAAATTTATCCTTCAGTAAAAAATTCTGGAGAAGTGTGATATAAAAGATCAATTAAACTTGATATTTAAAGTCTTTGTACCAAAATAATGAATCTATTCATGAACAATACAAGAATGAGATTTGGCAGGAAAGCTATGTCAGTATATCTCATATCAGTGCCTAGCTAGGATGCTAATTCACAAGAAAAAATATTGTCATTCTCCAATGTCAGACGGTTATTTGAAGCCTGTCTGCTTTTTTTGGTAAAGATACTTTAAATAAGGAACCTGGGGAAAGAGTTACAGATATCTACTGGCATGAAGAGGAAGACTGTTTACTGAATAGAATTGAATGGATTTTTTTATGAGTATTGGTATTATTTCAATTTTCAATTAAAAAATAAACTGGTATATGCAAAATCTTCATGCTGTGGGCCATATTGAAAGATAGTAAATAATTGAAATAAAATGCCGAGATATTGGTGGGGACCCGTCTGCACCTACTAGGGTCTTGATGTTACCTGAGCCCCCTTAGGTATTTTAAATATGTGCCAGAAGACATGCTTCCCAGGACATGATTTTTCTATTCCTAAAAATAAGTTACAGGAAAAATAGACAAATGAAGACTAAATGTTTCAAGAGGGAACCCATATAGTGGGTTAAATGAGGCATAGGATAGCAGTGTGTGAGGCATTTTGTATTAGAGCTCATTTAAAATACCATCGGTTACATGAGGTTTCAGAAAAAAAGAAAACAGCCTGTGTTCTGCATAAACAACTGTATGCAATGCATTGTAAAATGGGTATGAGGAATTAAGGAAAGAATGCCTTTTCTTCTGGTGTTCATCTTCCTCCTGGTTCCTAGCCAACTACAACAATTTGTTTTATAATCTTGCTTATGGCACCTTCCATGGCAACAGGTGCTTACTCATTTTGACAAATGTCACTTTATTAACAATCGTGATGTATGCAAAGAGGACTAACAATCCCTCTAGTTATGCAAAGGACAGGCACAGTACCCGCTGGGGATCAGAGCCTACCAACTTTGTGACAGCTCACAGTATATTTTCACTATTGAAGCCAATGGAGTATATATTGAATATACACTTTGTTCAAGGATTGGTCCTGCTTTATGCTTGAGGCTTATTTTATTTTCAACGTGTCCTGATTTATTAAACTAGTTTTATGATGGACACACCTAAAGAGCATCTGTCTCCTATACAGGAAATGGCCATGTTATAGTGACAAACTTGGCAATGTAGAAATAAACTTAGAAATGTGGGCAAATATGAGATGATACCTGAACATCATCTCAGACACACCACAGTTATTGAGATATTGTTTTCTAAGGGTAAGGTCCAAACACTTTATCATATTTTTATATCTTGCATGTAGTAGATAATTTATATACCTACCAATCACACACACACACACACACTTAATGTCATAGCAATCTAATTAGAAATAAAAGTTTCTAAATTTCAAACAATGTGGAGCAAAACTATAAAATATTGTCTTAAGTTTTACAAATTTTTTAAAAAGGTGATTCACAGGATTATGGAGGATATTGATCCAATTGAATAAAACATAAAGCCCTGAATACTTCTCCACTCTTCCATTTTTATAGAAACTAAGAAGCAATTTAAGGATTTCTTTTTTAATGTGAAGAAAAATGTTTTGTTAGATTTTCTGCTAAATGCCATTTAAATAATCAATTTGCCAACATTTAGGGAAATTGAGTATGCCACTTCTCTAAAAAGCTTGTCATTTCTCTTTAGGGTAACGTGTAACAGAGATGCATAGGAAAATTCAGGGATGTGCTTTGAAATACTATTAGTAGATAGCAAATGGGGGATAGATGGATAAAAATTTAATCTATATATTACTGGGCAAGAGTTAAAAGGGATAAAGTATCTCTCTATACACATGGGTCTCAAAATTGGCCTCAAAAATGATACTGAGTTAAAAAACACTAAGTGAAACATGGTGAATATCACATTTCCCTGTGTAAATATAAAAATAGAAAAAATATAACAATCATTGTTGATATATATTTAGGAAAGAAAGGATTAATAGTTTAATATTGAGAGTAGATTAGACACACACATATATTAAATATATAAGAATTAGCCTTTCGATTTGTTAATCTTTTTGTTTTAATCTGCTGTATCTCTATTTACTATTTCATTCATTATTATTGTTGGTTTTTATAATTGCATTTCTTCTGCTTGGGTTTCTTATATTTTCCCTAATATCTTAAGTTAACTGTTGAATTTATCGGTTTTCAGACTTTATTGCTTTCTTGTATGTTTTAAATATGCTTTCCTATTTCCAAATCTACAAATTTTTCAAAAAAAAATGTTTTTTTCTGACTTTGAACTTCGTTGTGCTAAGAGAAGTATATCTGTCTGATAATTCCTTGGAATTGGCTGATATGTGCATTATGTCTTCCCCATGTGGTTCGGCTTTCTCTGAAGTTCCGTGCGTACCTGAGAACACTGTGTATTCCTTGGTATGATGGGTTTGTTGACTTCTTTATATGTTTTGAGGCAAGTTATTAGAGGCATCAAAGTTGAAATGAGTGTATAATTATCATTGTTTTATGATGTTTTCCATTCTATATGATGCTTTGTGCCTTAAAGACTTCACTCTATAATATTAATATAGATACACCAGCTTTCCTTTGACTAATATTTAAGCTGCCTAATTTCTTATCCTTTGTGTATCAGTTTTTCCATGTTTTTATTTTCATGTGTGATTCTTCGATAGTATAATCCTGGATCTTATCTTTTATTGAATTTAACCTTTAACTAGAAAGTTAATTTATTTACATTTATTAGGATTGCTGATATATTTGGATTCATTACCATCCTATTTCTTGTTTTGTATGTTCCTCTTTTGCTTCATCGCTTTTACTTTTTATCACTTTTTCTGCATCTTTTACATGAAGTTTTTATTTAAATTCTATTTCCCTCTTTATTCTTTTAATAGTTACCATGAAATTTTAACAGATTTATTTACTTAAAGTCTACATTAATCATTTTCTCTATTCCTTCTTTATATAACATAGGGACCTTAGAATTATAAAAATCAAATCACCTGCTAGTCTTACTTATTGTCCCATATTTTAATTATACCCTTTCTGTATTCCCAAATTTAATTTTTTTGTTATTTCACACAGACCCTGTGGTTTATCTACATGCTTTCCATGTTCTTCACTCAACATTTCTTCTTGTATCTGCAGCTTTCCTTTTGTAGTTATTTTCCATCTTGCTGACATATCGTCAAAAGTTTGTTGAAGTGTGAATCTATTCACTTTTAGGTTTCCTAAAGGGAGTTTTAGTTTTTCTTTTAGGTTTACTTACATCTTACTTTTGAATTATTTCACACATGACAAAATATGTGAGAGGAGTACAACTATTAATACTTCCTATATACCTTGCGCCCACATCCTTTACTTGTTTATGTTTTACTGAATGCACTTTATCATTCTCTCTCTCTTCATCCTCAGTGTTCATTTTATTACCATGTTGACAGGAAGAGTTGTTCTTGATATTAAGTAAGGATTTTAAATCAACTTATTATCACTGCAAATTTCCAAAAGACAGAAAGAAGGGTAACAGTGTGAATCTCTCTGGCTTCTAGTAGAAATGGAAATATTGCTTAGATTGGAGGAAGGTCATA
This sequence comes from Symphalangus syndactylus, assembly GCF_028878055.3. Taxonomy (NCBI): domain Eukaryota; kingdom Metazoa; phylum Chordata; class Mammalia; order Primates; family Hylobatidae; genus Symphalangus; species Symphalangus syndactylus. The sequence goes on along the minus strand of NC_072423.2, from coordinate 2,190,775 downwards.
GAGCACTCAGAAGAAATATGATCGTATTGTCATCATAGAAGCAATACATTCGTCTTTTGTCTCCTTACTTGTTTATATTTTTTCAACTATTTAAATCAAACAATTTGAGGTGAAAGTTCACCACCACTCTCACCTACCAATAACAAGATAGAACAGTGGAAATATTAATTCACAAACATGTGTTTTCATTTTGATGATAGTCAGCTACTAATCTAGATGCTTGATATAAGAGACATTATCTAAGCTCTACCATACCTGTATCAGTAGAATTACTTCCCTATTATACATGAAGATATACAGGCATACCTTGGAGATATTACAGATTCAGTTCCAGACCACTGCAGTAAAGCAAACATTGCAATAAAGTGAGTCATACAAGTTTGTTGGTTTTCCAATGCATAAAAAAGTCATGTTTACATTACAATATAAGCAGCTGAGTGTGCAATAGAAGTATGTCTAAAAAACAATGCACATACTTTAATTTTAAAATACTTTATTGCTAAAATGCTAATGATTATCTGTTCCTTCATCAAGTTGTGATTTCTCACAGCTAAAGGGTTTGGTCCAAGTGTTGGTGGCAGCTGACCAATCAGGGTGGTGGTTTCTTAAAGTTAATGTGGCTGTGGCAATTTCTTCTAACAAGGCAGCAATGAAGTTTGCCACATTGGTTGACTTTTCCTTTCATGAAAGATTTTTTTTTTTTTTGTAACGTGATGCTGTTTGATAGCTTTTTCCCCACAGTACAACTTCTTTCAAACCCAAATTCTACCACTGCTTTATCAACTAAGTTTCTGTAATATTCTAAATTCTTTGTTGTTATTTGAAGAATGTTCACAGCATCATTACCAGGAGTAGATTCTATCTCAAGGAACGACTTTCTTTGCTCATCTCTAAGAAACAAATCCTAATGCATTAAAATTGTATCTTGAAACTGCAGCAACTCAGTCACATTTTCAGGCTCCAGTTCTAATTCTAGTTGTCTTGCTGATTCCACCACATCCGCATTTACTTCCACTGAAGAGTTAAACCCCTCAAGGTCATCTGTGAGAGTTGGACTCAACTTCTTCTAAACTCCTGTTATTGTTGATATTTTGGACTCCTCCCAGGAATCACAAATGTCCTTAGTGTCATCTAGAGTGGTGAATCCTTTCCTGAAGATTTTCAATTTATTTTACCCAGATTAATCAGAGTAGTCATTATGGCAGCAATAACCTTACCATGTTTAGTTCTTATGTAATAAAACTTGAAAGTTGAAATTACTCTTTGATTCAGAGGCTACAGAATGGATGTTGTGTTAACGAGCTTAGAAACACTAATATCCTTGTTCACCTCCATCGGAACTCTTGGGTGGTCAGGTACATTGTCAATGAACAGCAATATTTTGAAAGGACTCTTTTTTTTCTGAGCAGTAGGTCTCAAGAGCGGGATAAAAATATCCAGTATACCATACTGTTAACAGATATGCTGTCATTCAGACTTTGCTCCATTTATAGAGTACAGGCACAGTAGATTTAGCATAATTCTTGCTATTTTCAGAATCGTTAATCAGTATTGGCTTCAACTTCAATTTACCAGCTGCATTAGCCCCTACCAAGAGTGTCACCCTGTGCACTGAAGCTTTAAAGCCAGGCATTGACTTATTTTCTAGCCATGAACGTCCTAGACAGCATCTTCTTTCAATATAAGTCTGTTTCATCTACACTGAAAATCTCTTGTTTAGTGTAACAAACTTCATCTATTATCTTAGCTAGATTTTCCAGATTATGTGCTAAAGCTTCTACATCAGCACATGCTACTACTTCACCTTGCACTTTTTCTTTTATTTTGGGATGGCTTCTTTCCTTAAAAATTATCAACCAACTTCTTCTAGTTTCCAACTTTTCTTCTTCATTTCTCTCAGCCTGAAGAGAATTGAAGATAATTTGGGCCTTGTTGTAGTTGGTTTGATTTTCTATCCAGACTGATAAAACGTTCTCCATATCAGCAACAAGCCTGTTTTACATTCTTCATCGTTCATTTGTTCACTGTAGTAGCACTGTCAATTACCTTCAAGAACTTTTCCTTTGTGTTCATAAGTTGGCTGTTTGTTTTAAGAGACCTAGCTTTTAGCCTCTCTCAGCTTTCAACATGCCTTCTTCATTAAGTTTAATCATTTCCAGCTTTTGACTTAAAGTGGGAGATGTATGATGCTTTTCTTCTCACTTGAACACTTACAGGCCATTGCAGGGTTATTACTTGGTCTAATTTTAATATTGTTGTGTCTCAGGGAATAGTGAGGCTTGAGGAGAAGAAGAGAGATGGAAGAACAGCTAGCTGCTGAAGAAGTGGGAACACACATGATATTAATTAAGTTTGCTATCTTATATGTGCAGAGTGTATGGTGTCCCACAATTACAATAGTGACATAAAAGATCATTGATCACAGATAACCATAAGTAATATAATGACAATGATAAAATCTGAAATATTGTGAGAAGTATTGAACTGTGACCCAGAAACCAAAAGTGAGCACATACTGTTGGAAAAAATAGTGTGGATAGAATTGCTCAAGGCAGGCTGGCCACAAACCTTCAATTTGTAAAAAACACAACATCTACAAGAAAAGTGCAATGAAACAAAGTACGCTTGTCATTGCTCCAGGTTACAGAGAAAAAAAGTGGAAGAGATTAGATTCAAATCAAATCTCTCTGATGCCAAAATCCATGATCTTAATCATTAAATACATTGCTTCCAATTTTATGTCTAGATAATATATATTTCATAGGTTTTATATAAAAATCTATTGTTTAACCTCATCTCATTAGTAATATATATATAATATTCAGAAAGTTTAATTAAACAATGGTTGCTTAAATGAACTACTGCTTTATTAAGCAAGAAACAAATCTTAATCTGTAATATATATTTAGAAGTAGCATTTATAACATTAAAATAAGCCATGATGGTTTTTCCAAAATAATGAGAAAATGACCCCTTAAATCAATTATACTTTAAAAAGAAAGATGCCTGTTTTGTCTGTCTTTATGAAGGAGATGAAATTTGGCAAGGCAAAAACTATAGATTGTTAAAAGAAGCAAGTTAACTCATGTTTATGTTTTATAACTTATTTTATTTTTTAAAACAACCTTGAGTAGAGTTTTCTTTGTATTTATTTTGTACTATTTTAAGATGTATAGGTCATTTGCAAGTAGTTAGTTTCTGAATTTTCGGTGCAATCCAAATACTTAGTTTAGTATTACCTGTGGTTTACCTGCTAATTTAAAAAAATGACTAACATGCAAATTAAGATTATAACCACGCATTTTCAACTGCAAACTATATGGAGAGAGTATTCGTTATGAAAAAGATAAAAAATAAAAATCACATAGTTTCTATTTTCTTTGCAGTTTAAAAATGAATTGGAAAATGAATTAGTAATAATGTTTAAAATGCATTTAATTGTGTTTTTTAATGTTGCATGGCATAAAATTTTAATAGCTCGGTTAGAAATCTATGTCTGAACTAGATTTCAGAGAAATTGTTTTCCTCTTTCTATTGGTGAAATACAAACTGCTGTGTCTTGATATGACCACTTGATGGAACTCTTTCATTTTGCTTTCAGCAATCTCTAAGCAGTGACAAACTTACCTTTCTTGGCAGGTATAAAAGTGTATATAAGTATGTATGTGTGTATATATACATGTATATGTATGTGTGTGTGTGTATATATATGTATATATATGTGTGCGTATGTATATATGTATATATATATGTGTATATATATATCTATGCTTAAAGGAATTCGTTATTTGGCACATTTAGTATTCTCTACCGTTTTTTATGTATGTGAATTTTATTTATTTCTATGGAGAACCACAGTGTTAGTAAGTCGACCTGTAGAAAAAGAAATAAAATTCTACTTCTTAAATAAACTCTTGTTCTCATTTCCCTCCAAGAATTTTTTGCAAAAAATTAATTTTAAATAATTCTAAATATTTAAATATAATAATATCCAAGATGTTATTTGCTTTATAATCAAACTGAAACTGTATTTCTGGAATGCCTTCAAAATTCATAGTCAGAAGCATTCACAAGGTCTTGGGAATTAGAGGGTGTTAGGTAGCTGTGGGAACTTCCTAACAATTATCCTTATTAAGAAAGATAGTTTGAGAAGGGGAGAGATTGATTTTGAAGTGAAGCTTTCAATAAAGTCATATAGAACAATTAGGAAAAACTAGAAGTGAAGGATGGGGTGAAAATCACCTTCTCTTCATTGAAAACATTGACGCTATAGGTCATCCAAGAGCTGTGGATTAGGTATCAATCATCTATTTGTGACTTTTCATTTAAACTTTCTGAAGTTTTGCATAAAATAGGGATAATCGTAAATCTCTCACGAGGCTCAGATACAATAAAACTCACTGTAGTAATACATTTGTAAACTCTAAAAACATCGTGGAACTAGTAGTTGTTGGAATGATCACATTGTTGTAAAGAAAGCCCACATTAAGCATGTCAGCATATCTCGGAGAAAAAGGCCGTCTTCGGTAACTCTACCTTACAAAATATTTTCCATGCTCTGTAGTGTCTGGCTCCTAGTCAGAAGAATCTCAAGGAAGTAAGGCCTCTTTTTTGTTTGCCATTTATTCTAAGTGATCTCTGCCACTTTAGTGGCATCTAGTCCTATGCTAATGGTGGCCAAATCATTTTTCCAGTCCAGAATCTCTACATGAACTCCACCATCCTATTAGACACTTTCTCCCCAATATTCTGGAAACTTAAATTTCTCTGTCTTAAACCAAACTCACTGTGTTTATTCTGCAAAACTGTTGCATACACTTGGCTGACAGAGTTTTTGGTTTTTAAATTGATGACCGTGATTAATTTCTCTTTTGGCTCCCCAGTACCCAGCCTACAGTAGTCAGTGACCGATTAACCATTGAATGAATGAAGTATTTTGAAGCTCAAGACACAGATTTGACCTAATGGTGATAATTTCAAACATTAATTTGTTTTATTGTGACTCTGTTAGAGATTGGCTTATACAATATTACTTTCCTAGTGATTCTTGTTTTTATCTATTTTTGGTCTACACAAGGCATTGAAAATATAAGTCACTGAATGTGCCCTCATTTTCAGAGTTTAAAAGAAACTTCATTGCTGCACTAATGATAAACATTTAATCAACCCATTTTTAGGAATAAGTTATAAAACACTATTAATGCTTTTTCTCTATATACACTTTTTCTTCTTGAATTACTGGAGTGAGGAAATTCACTTAAGAGTAATGTCTTTCAATAAGAGCAGCTGTAAGGGAAAAGCATATTTTCACTGCCAAGAAAAACTATCAGATAAAATACATTCATTGTACAAAAAAATTACAAACGATTTCTGTAGACATGCAATATGGTATGTACTATTGAATGTGTTGGGGATAAAGTAATAAACAAAAGTACATGTCCTTACATTCTTTGAGCTTGTGTGGGAAACCCAATATAAACAAATGTGCTATTTATATTTCGGTTTAAATTATTTTATTTCAGGTTGCAACAGAACTATACAAAATGTGAAGTAGGGAAGGTGATGAAGTAACAGAGGCTGCTATTTTCTAATGGGTTGTCAGAGAAGATCTGTCTAAGGGGAGACTTTATATAGATATCTGAGTGAAATGATGGGCCAAGGCATTTCGGGAAGACATTTTGGATTGCCTCGAGAGGTCTCAAGAACCTTCCAGGGCTCTCCAGAACCCCTCTTCAGGGATCTCTGACAAGATACTGATTACAGAGATGTCTGAGGACAGAGCTGGGACAATCCAACATTTGTAGTACTGATGCAAAGAAAGCCCACCAAAAGAGATTTAGATCATTTCTATAGTTCTATAAAAATGTTTTTATGACTCCCAATTTTCATTTAGTTAGCGTATTTTTTCTTCTTCATGTCACCTTTACCCTTTGGTTGACTGTAAAGGAATCCATACACTTACGCAATGTATTCTGTAACAGCATAAGCTGTTTTCAATGATGGGAGCATCAATTTATAGGTAAGTATAACTCAATTAAAGCACATAAGTTCAGGTACTAAAATCAATACAAAGAGCATATTCTGGTACCTCCCAGTCGCCCGCCTCCGGTTTACATATGCTTAACATTTCTGGTGGACAGAATCTTGCTGCTTGTTTGGGATTCTTGACATCACAATATTCATCGTAGAGTAGGCATGCAATGCTTTTAATTTAAATCAATAAGTTAATTTCAAGGGGCAGGGAAGTGAGCAAAAGGGGGCTTATGACCCTTTTTCCTAAAGAGCAACCAATGGTCAGCCACCATTGATTGCTACACAAGGCCACTCCTGAGATCCCAGTTCTAATATCATAAATAATCAAGTACATGAAAATAATAGAAAATGAAACCCATCCTTTTCTGACAACAGTGTCTTGCTTCTGGAGATAAAACTAATGATTTTCCCAGAAAATTTTTAAGCAACATTTGGAGGAAAAGCTAAAGAGAGATTTGAATATTATTCCTTTAGGACAGGATTGCCTGGTAACTTACAGGGCACCTATTTAAATGTGAACTTCAGATAAGCCTCTAAGTATTTAAGATGTTCTTATACTAAAAAGTTATTTGTTTTTTACATGAAATTGAAATATAAGTAGAAATCCTATATTTTTATTTGCTAAATCTGACAATCCTATGTTAGGAATACTTTAGACAGATGAGGGTAAGATACTTTCTCTGGAAACATCAAGCAAGCTATTTTTGTTAGTCCATCAATCAAAGCCAAGGAGCCAATAGGATAGATTAGTATGGCTAAATGTCTTAGGCTATTGGCAAAAATGTGTGGGTGTAGTATTTTTCAGGACAAAATAAAAGAAAGGAAGTTAGCTTTTAGATGGATGAAATGTTCTTTCTTAGCTATGATTTTATTAAAAATATACTGAGATGAGAAAATCAATCCTTTCTCAGATGAGAAGAAATCCAAACATAAGCGCAATAAAACGTGTGAAAGCAATAAAATACATGCTATAGAATTCAACCATATTCCAATATATACTGATAGAGCAAATATGAGAGAGGATAATAATACATGAAGCTAAACTATGCCCTCTTCCATGAAAAATCATAGGCTCAAATTGTCTATGGAGGGGCTAGGCCACTCATAATGACAAAAGATGAAGACATTAATAAGAGTTATATAACATTTTTGTAGTTATATTAAGCTTCTAAGTGAGGGTAAAAAGTAGCAGAAATATTCCCAACCGTGTGATAAAAACAATAAAAAATTACTACAATTGACAGAACTCCAGGATCATAAGAGACTTGTTAGATTCTAAAGGAAGTTGCTAATGAATAAGGAAAGCTGTTAAACAGGCATTGAAAGTCTCCAAAGAACTAGGGCATGCATTAAAGAAATCCTCAGGAAAATGCAATATAGTAAAATTCAGAAAAAAATGTTTAACTGTGGTGTGGTATAAAATTCCAGTGGTGTGAATTTCAGAATCAAGAATAGACCTGAGAAAGAAGAGGAGGAGGAGGAGGAGGGGGACCTTTCTAGCAAAGATCATTACCTGTCAAAACCATGAAGTCTCTTAATAAAATAAGCTACTGACTAGATTTTAAATTTGCATTGGAAATGCCATGATTATTAAAAATTTTTACATAAAAAAAGGCCTGGGTTATTTGAATGTGTTCTCTAACTCTGGTTGTGTGCTTGGAAATAAAGCCCTATCACTGGCGTTCCAACTCTGCTGTGATCCTATTTTGGGGGTTAGTTCCTGGCAGTGCTGCTATGAGCATATTTGCCAAATTGTCTAAAGACCACTTTTCTTGTTATGCAAATATCAGTTTAGTCGTCCAACTTGTGTATACAGTTCTGGAACAAGAAGCATCTGGAAAAAAAGAACATATTACGACAGTTAGCTAAAAGTGGGGGATGGTGATATTCTTTGGAGGAAAAGAATTCTATCAAGGACCTAATGTATTTAATTCTGTTCGTTAAAAACAAATTTCCAATGGTTTCAAGCCAGAAATTAATTAAAATAAAAATGGGAGTTAACATGAAATATTAACAAAACTTTATCATTTCTATTTGTTTTTGTTAACTGTGCTTAATAAGTGTTCAGAAAAAACATGGCATTATATTAATGTCTCCTAAATATTTGAAAATCTGTAATTTAGCACTTCTTACATTTCTTTATTATTATTATTATACTTTAAGTTCTAGGGTACATGTGCACAATGTGCAGGTTTGTATACATGTGCCATGTTGGTGTGCTGCACCCATTAACTCCTCATTTACGTTAGGTATTTCTCCTAATGCTATCCCTCCCCCAACCCCCCACCCCATGACAGGCTCTGGTGTGTGATATTCCCAACCCAGTGTTCAAATGTTCTCATTGTTCAATTCCCACCTGTGAGTGAGAACATGCAGTGTTTGGTCTTCTGTCCTTGCGGTAGTTTGCTCAGAATGATGGTTTCCAGCTTCATCCATGTCCCTACAAAGGACATGAACTCATCCTTTTTTACAGTTGCATAGTATTCCATGGTGTATATGTGCCACATTTTCTTAATCTAATCTATCATTGATGGACACTTGGGTTGGTTGCAAGTCTTTGCTATTGTGAATAGTGCCACAATAAACATATGTGTTCATGTCTTTATAGTAGCATGATTTATAATCCTTTGGGTATATACCCAGTAATAGAATTGCTGGGTCAAATGGTATTTCTAGTTTGAGATCCTTGAGGAATCACCACACTGTCTTCCACAATGGTTGAACTACTTTACAGTCCCACCAACAGTGTAAAATCCTTCCTATTTCTCCACATCATCTCCAGCACCTGTTGTTTCCTGACTTTTTAAATGATGGCCATTCTAACTGGTGTGAGATGGTTTCTCATTGTGGTTTTGATTTGCATTTCTCTGATGACCAGTGATGATGAGCCTTTTTTCATGTGTGTGTTGGCTGAATAAAGGTCTTCCTTTGAAAAGTGTCTGTTCATATCCTTTGCCCACGTTTTGATGGGGCTGTTCGATTTTTTCTTGTAAATTTGTTAAAGTCTTCGTTGATTCTGGATATTAGCCCTTTGTCAGATGGGTAGATTGCAAAAATTTCCTCCCATTCTGTAGGTTGCCTGTTCACTCTGATGGTAGTTTCTTTTGCTGTGCAGAAGCTCTTTAGTTTAATTAGATCCCATTTGTCTATCTTGGCTTTTGTTGCCACTGCTTTTGGTGTTTTAGTCATGAAGTCCTTGCCCATGCCTATGTCCTGAATGGTATTGCCTAGGTTTTCTTCTGGGTTTTTACGGTTTTACATATAACATTTAAGTCTTTAATCCATCTTGAATTAATTTTTGTATAAGGTGTCAGGAAGGGATCCAGTTTCAGCTTTCTACCTATGGCTAGCCAGTTTTCCCAGCACCATTTATTAAATAGGAAATCATTTCCCCATTTCTTGTTTTAGTCAGGTTTGTGAAAGATAAGATGGTTTTAGATGTGTGGTGGTATTTCTGAGGCCTCTGTTCTGTTCCATTCATCTATGTATCTGTTTTGGTACCAGTACCATGCTGTTTTGGTTACTGTAGCCTTGTAGTATAGTTGGAAGTCAGGTAGCATGATGCCTCCAGCTTTGTTGTTTTTGCTTAGGATTGGCTTGGCAATACAGGCTCTTTTTTGGTTCCATGTGAACTTTAAAGTAGTTTTTTTCCAATTCTGTGAAGAAAGTCATTGGTAGCTTGATGGGGATGGCATTGAATCTATAAATTACCTTGGGGAGTATGGCCATTTTCACAATAGTGATTCTTCCTATCCATGAGTATGGAATGTTCTTCCATTTGTTTGTATCCTCTTTTATTTCATTGAGCAGTGGTTTGTAGTTCTCCTTGAAGAGGTCTTTCACATCCCTTGTGAATTGGATTCTTATGTATTTTATTCTCTTTGTAGCAATTGTGAATGGGAGTTCACTCATGATTTAGCTCTCTGTCTGTTACTGGTGTATAGGAATGCTTGTGATTTTTGCACATTGATTTTGTATCCTGAGACTTTGCTGAAGTTACTTATCAGCTTAAGGAGATTTTGGGCTGAGATGATGGGGTTTTCTAAATATAAATCATGTCGTCTGCAAACAGGGACAATTTGACTTTCTCTTTTCCTAATTGAATATTTATTTCTCTTTATTTCTTTATTTCTTTCACTTGCCTGATTGCCCTGGCCAGAACTTCCAGCACTATGTTGAATAGGAGTGGTGAGAGAGGCCATCCCTGTCTTGTGCCGGTTTTCAAAGGGCATGATTCCAGTTGTTGCACATTCAGTAAGATATTGGCTGTGCGTTTGTCATAAATAGCTCTTATTATTTTGAGATACGTCCCATCAATACCAAATTTATTGAGAGTGTTTAGCACGAAGCGCTGTTGAATTTTGTCAAGGGCCTTTTCTAAATCTATTGAGATAATCATGTGGTTTTTGTCTTTGGTTCTGTTTATGTGATGGATTATATCTATTGATTTGCGTATGTTAAACCAGCATTGCATCCCAGGGATGAAGCCAAATTGATCTTGGTGGATAAGCTTTTTGATGTGCTGCTGGATTCGGTTTGCCAGTATTTTACTGAGGATTTTTGCAGCGATGTTCATCAGGGATATTGGTCTCAAATTCTCTTTTTTTGTTGTGTCTCTGACAGGCTTTGGTATCAGGATGAAGCTGGCCTCATAAAATGAGTTAGGGAGGATTCCCTCTTTTCCTATTGTTTGGAATAGTTTCAGAAGGAATGGTACCAATTCCTCTTTGTACCTCTAGTAGAATTCAGCTGTGAATCCTGGACTTTTTTTGGTTGGTAGGCTATTAATTATTGCCTCAATTTCAGAGTCTGTTGTTGGTCTATTCAGGGATTCAGCATCTTTCTGGTTTAGTCTTGGGAGGGTGTATGTGTCCAGGAATTCATCCATTTCTTCTAGATTTTCTAATTTATTTGCATAGAGGCATTTATAGTATTCTCTGATGGTAGTTTGTATTTCTGTGGGATCGGTGGTGATATCCCCTTTATCATTTTTTATTGCGTCTATTTGATTCTTCTCTCTTTTCTTCTTTATTTGTCTTGCTAGCGGTCTATCAATTTTGTTGATCTTTTAAAAAAAACCAGCTCCTGGATTCATTGGTTTTTTTGAAGGGTGTTTTGTGTCTCTATTTCCTTCAGTTCTGCTCTGATCTTAGTTATTTCCTGACTTCTGCTAGCTTTGGGATGTGTTTGCTCTTGCTTCTCTTGTTCTTTTAATAGTCATGTTAGGGTGTTGATTTTAGATCTTTCCTGCTTTCTCTTGTGGGCATTTAGTGCTATAAATTTCCCTCTACATACTGCTTTGAATGTGTCCCAGAGATTCTGGTATGTTGTGTCTTTTTTCTCATTGGTTTCAAAGAACATCTTTATTTCTGCCTTCATTTCGTTATGTACCCAGTAGTCATTCAGGAGCAGGTTGTTCAGTTTCCATGTAGTTGTGCAGTTTTGAGTGAGTTTCTTAATCCTGAGTTCTAATTTGATTGCACTGTGGTCTGAGAGATAGTTTGTTGTGATGTGTGTTCTTTTACATTTGCTGAGGAGAAGCACTTCTTACATTTCTGATGTGAAAACTGTTTAAACACTATGGCATCCTAGTTTAAAAATTACATATTGAGTGGTCCAAACAGACCGTAAAGTTTTCAGAAAGCAATATTCATATCACGTACATTGAAGTTAGTTTCGACTGGATATTATACGATACTGCTTATTTAGGCAAGATAGTGTTTTCTTTTAATATTGCAATGTGTGATGTACTAAAGAACTTTAATGTTGAAGCTTTAAAAAGACAGAAATAAGAGAAACCCAAACACATTCTGACTGGCTGTAAAAGTAAGAATAAATAGTACTTGCAAAGCATCATAAAATGGATATAACAGCAAAAAAAAAAAAAAAAAAAAATGGGTAGAAATGTTATCGTTGATTTTTCTTTGTTTCCTCAAGGAGGAAAAATAACACTTTTATCATGGTTGGGACATAACTTCTAAAGAAAAACAAGTTTAGAGCTTTCTATGTATTTTCTATTTCTTTCTTTAGACAATGTTACCACGTGGTCTGGTCTAATGCAGCTGTGACACATACACATACACACACATCACCGACCAGGATATGCTGTGCTATTGCTTTTGCTTCTTCGTGTGAATATTGAAAGGCCACAGGGTCACCTTCAGCTCCTTGGACACTGGCTTCCTGTGTGTCCTGCTGTGCATATAGGGCCTGCTACCGTGGTGTTTCCTCTGAGTCCCACACGCTGTGCCATTTTTGTACGAATTGAGCCAGATATTTTCTACATGGCATCATGGTCTGCCACTGGAATTTTACACTGAAAAGTTAGCAATAAGCATTTTACTACTCATTATTATTTATATGTTGCTATGTAATAAAGCACCGCAAAGCTTAATGACTTCAAATCACAGCCATTTTATTGGGTATGATGCCATGAGACAGCAATATGGGCAGGATGAAGAAGAGAGAACTCGTCCATGATTGACATGGTTTTGGCTGGGACAGCTCAGCTGGACATAGTGGAACCCATTGGCCTCATTTGCACGTGGGGCCTGGTACTTGCTGTTGGCTGGAATGCCATGGGTCTCTTCCATGTAGATTGTGTTTCTGCCTGTGGCCTGTCACTCTCCCGTCTCTCTGTGTGGTTACCCTCCTTAATAGGAGATTCCGGAATTCTTTATTCGGAGCTGAGTTCCGAAAGGGAAAGTAGAAACTGAAGACCTGAGCTCAAAAGTCCTAGAACATAACTTCTGTGACATTTCATTGATCAAAGCAAGCCACGTGGGCAACCCAGATTCAGGAGTTAAAGAAACAGACTTCACCTCTTGACAGGAGGGTGGCAAACACCTTAGAAAACGCGCATAGGCATGACCATTGGTGGGCAGTTTTCATCACTGTAGCACACTGCTTTTATGGGAGATGTGCAGTGGCCTTTGAAATGAACAGCTGTACCCAATATCATTTTGCTTTGAATAAGGCAGGAGCATGGATTCTAATTTTTCTCCCAAGTATTCCCTGAAGGAAAAAAAATTTATATATCCATTTGTGGTTATAATGTTAAATTAGTTTTAAAAGTTTACAATTTTGATATAATCTCTTCCTCCTCAAGTAGCTTAGCTGGTTAATTCAGAAGGACTAAATGCATCTATTTCTATTTTTCTCCCTGTTTGAAAATAGACAAGTCACCTGTACTAATTTTCTATGATAAGACGTGGAGACTAGGTTATATATCTTTGCAGATAAGCACGCTCAGAACTGAAAGAATAAAGTTGAAAGTATGTTGTTTCAGTAGGGAACAGTGGGAAATAATTAATAACCCACATTAGTTCTGTGTGTTGGAATGTTGTTGTGGGGGTAGGAGAAGTAATTATTTTGCAGTTAAATTAATACAAGTCTACTTCCTGATGCTTCTGCTACAGTAACTTCTTTTTGTCTTACCACCTCGAATCCATGTGTTTTGTGATGTGCCATTATCTTGCTTTAAGCTCTTCAGTTTCTTCCAGTGGCTGGTAGAAAACAGTGAAAATTCCTTAGTGTGACATTTATGAGCCTTGCCTGGTTCCAGCTGTCACTCATCATGCCCCACCTCACGGCCTGTGCCCCAGCCAATCAAACTGCCTGTAATTTTCTCAGATGGCAGTCTGGGTCAGACCTGCAAGGCTGCTCGTTCAGTGCTCTCTGTTGTAGCTTCCTTTGGTCCCGGACTTCTTTTACTCTCCCACCTCCCAGAAAACTTGGTCCAAGAACAATGCTTCTCTCTTTAACCTTAGCCAATACTGAATCTTAAGTGAATCTTCTTTATAATCGCCTCCTCTTATGTAGAAGTGACTGTTTTATCCCATGTGTGCTAATTTCCAGACCTTCATAAGTTTTATCTTTGAAGCTATAGTATACTCCTGCATTTAATTACTTACTTATCTTTTTCTATGGCTGGACTGCGGTAAATATATCTTTATTTTTTTTTTTCTAAATCCTCTCTTCCTAGGACAATGTCTGGCGCATGTTTGGTATTGAAGAAATGAGGCTTGCTGAATTAATGCACATATGCCAAAATCCCTTTTGATAGTGAGTCTTCCTAGTAAATATTCTAGACATGTTCTAAGACAGATGCATAAGTATTATCTCAGCATGGACTTTCCCTGTATGATTCAGAACAGATTACTCAAATATGATTCTTTGTTGTTTTTTTTTTTTTTAATTGAGACTGGAACCATGATGAGAAGGTGAATGTGATCAGTCTGAGGATGTGCTCGGCTAGATTTCTGCAGGGTAAATTTTCTCCTCTATGCCATAAAATAACCAGCAGACTGTTTAAGAGCCACCAGGAACTCCAGTTTTTCTTTCAGAAGTCTGTTAAGACATAATGTTTGATGTGCTTGCTTTCCAAGGCATACATTAGTTGAGTGCAATTATATAAAGGAATGTTGTACCCACAAGCCATATTGCACTGAGTATGTTCTGCAGAAATGTACCTTGATATGCCACATAACACCCATACACATTTGCGGGCCTGCACTCATTATCGATTGAAAACAATCTGATCGAAAAGTGACAGTCTCGATTGCGATTTTCATTTGATCTTACAAGTTATTTCCAAGGGCCACGGTGTTGGCACATTTTTAACTCCTGTGTCTCCTTCACCCTCTACAACAGACTTAGCCCCACCTTTTCATGGAAAAGCACAAGACCCTCAAATCATTGTGTTGTCCTAACGGCTTTCAAAGAATTACTTCCTTCGAAGTTATTTTCCTCTTTTTTTAACTTACGTTTCTAAAGCTAGAGTCAGGATAGTTGATTCTGGTGCTGAAAAAAATCAGTTAATAACCATTTTTATAAACTTCTACACATTTCTTTGGTGTAGGGTTGGTGTCGTGGAATATTGTGCATTTGGAGGTTAGAAAGAAACTGTTTCACTTCTTTTTTTTTTGAGGCAGGATCTCACTCTTGCCCAGGGTGGAGTGCAGTGGTGCGATCCCGGCTCACTGCAACCACCGCCTCCCGGGTTCAAGTGATTCTCCTGCCTCAGGCTCCCAAGTAGCTGGGATTACAGGCACCCGCCACCACGCCCAGTTAATTTTTGTATTTTTAGTAGAAATGGGGTTTCACCATGTTGGCCAGGCTGGTCTCAAACTCCTGACCTCAGGTGATCTGCCTGCCTCGGCCTCCCAAAGTGCTGGTATTACAGGTGTGAGCCAACGCGCCTGGCTGGTTCACATTTTAAATATGCAACTTTTTAACCAAATGATTTGGGGCAAGTTTCTCCTGTTTTTCTTTTTTTTTTTGAAATAGAGTTTCATTCTTGTTGCCCAGGCTGGAGTTCAATGGCGCAATCTCAGCTCACCACAACCTCTGCCTCCCAGGGTCAAGCGACTCTCCTGCCTCAGCTTCCCTAGTAGCTGGGATTACAGGCATGCGCCACCATGCCCAGCTAATTTCATGATTTTAGTAGAGACGGGGTTTCTCCATGTTGGTGAGGCTGGTCTCAGACTCCCGCCCTCAGGTGATCCGCCAGCCTCGGCCTCCCAAAGTGCTGGGATTACAGGTGTGAGCCAACGCGCCTGGCTGGTTCACATTTAAAATATGCAACTTTTTAACCAAATGATTTGGGGCAAGTTTCTCCTGTTTTTCTTTTTTTTTTTTGAAATAGAGTTTCATTCTTGTTGCCCAGGCTGGAGTTCAATGGCGCAATCTCAGCTCACCACAACCTCTGCCTCCCAGGGTCAAGCGACTCTCCTGCCTCAGCTTCCCTAGTAGCTGGGATTACAGGCATGCGCCACCATGCCCAGCTAATTTCATGTTTTTAGTAGAGACGGGGTTTCTCCATGTTGGTGAGGCTGGTCTCAGACTCCCGCCCTCAGGTGATCCGCCAGCCTCGGCCTCCCAAAGTGCTGGGATTACAGGCATGAGCCACCGTGCCCAGCCATTTCTCCCCTTTTTCACATGTTTTCTCAGCTATAAAATATTTATCCCTGTAGATCTCTGTTCACCTCGAAAGTCAAGATAAAACTTTCCATTTGCTTCCCAGTATATATTTGGACATTTTGCCATAGTGAACTTACCCATGCCTGTTTTTAAGTGTGTTCATTTGTATTACTTTGGAAAAGCAATTATCTTGCCATCCTCTTTGTTGTCTTCAGATTTCTACTCCCTATTTTTCATTGAGATTTTCTTCTGCCCTCAAGTAGTACATGCTCATCCATCTCCATTGCATATCAATAGGCCTTTGAAAATAATCCTAGCTATAAATCCTGACTATTAAATAATTCAGAATTATTTACTCATCTGCATCATCCTGATTTATATTCCTATGTTTCCCACACTGTGTTCAGTGGTAGAAACACATGCTAAATTATGCATGTACATTTTCTTTTTTCTTTTTTTTTTTAGACAGAGTATCACCCTGTTGCCCAGGCTGGAGTGCACTGGCACGATCTTGGCTCACTGCAACCTCTGCCTCCTGGCTTCAAGCGATTCTGCTGCCTCAGCCTCCCAAGTAGCTGGGATTACAGGTGTCCACCACCATGCCTGGCTAATTTTTGTATTTTTACTAGAGACGGGGTTTCACCTGTGGGCTGGGCTGGTCTCAAACTCCTGACCTCGTGATCTGCCCTCCTCGGACTCCCAAAATGCTGGGATTCACATGTTCATTTTCCAGTCACTATTTACGCATTCTTCAATCATACTGCTTTTCTCAGCGTATACATACATAAAATGTTTTCTGTGCATCAAGCCTTATTCTAGGCACTGGGGATAGACTAAAAACAAACAAAATAGGATAATCTGTTCCCCTGCCCCCTTGAAACTCACGGTCAAACAGAAGAAAAATATATGAAACAAAAGAATAAAGTAAATAATTTTGTCATTTGAATAAACACAAAGATAGAGTGATATTATAGAACAAAATCCTTAACTACTTTTGGACAATGAGTAAGAGTTTTTAAAGAAATGCCATTTAAACAGATACTTTAAAAATAAAGAAAGATTCACCGAATGACAGGGATCAAGGAGGACGTATGAATAAGTAAAATTAACCTAGAGAGGAACTTAAGGAAGAAACGTAGATCAGAATGTGCAGAGCTTTGGAAGAGTCATTTTAAGAATGTTCTTACCTTTTCTGAAGGGTACTGGGAAGATACCGAAAAGTTTCAGCAGAAGGGTAACTTGACCTCATTTGTATTTTTAAAGAAATCATTCTAGTTTCTGTTTGTGGAGCAAGAAAAAAGAAAGATTGTTTGGGAAAGAACAGGAAGTGGGGGAAGATGGTGAGTAGAATTCTACAAGTAGGTTTTGCAAATATATGTGTAGAGCTAGAAGAAATATCTGGTACAGATATAAATTTGGGTCCCTTCAGTCTATCATTATTAAAGGAAAGAATGGGAGTAGGTGAGATTGCATTGAGTGTATATTGCATGAAGAGTGGGGAAAAGAAATTATGAGAAACTTCAACACTTTAAAATTAAGTAGAAAAGTAGGACCTGGTAAGGAACAATCAAGATGCAAGAATGATAGAGGTGTGAGGAACATCCTCAGAATGAGGTTACATTGTATGATGGGTGCTGTGATCACAGCCCTCTTTAAGGGTGGTCTCAACTGCCTGCAACCAATGACTGATCAATAGACGGATATGAAGGCACAGTCTACCCGTTCCAACTAGAACTTGGCCTTTATACAACTCTGAAGTATTATTTTACCAGTGTCCCCATAGGCTGAAGCTGCGTCCAGCCCACTTTCTCTCCTTGTCCTACCATGCTTCTCTCTACTTTCCTAGGTATTGATCCCAAGAGAATTCCATAAAAGACATCCTTCTTGTTAGTATCCATCTGACATTCTCCTTCCCTGGGAACACAACTGGTAGCACATGGAAAACTGCATGTGTGTGTGTGTGTATGTGTGTGTGTGTGTGTATCTGTGTGTGTATGTGTGTGTATGTATGTGTGTGTGTATGTGTATGTATGTGTGTGTATGTGTGTTTATGTATGTGTGTGTATGTGTGTGTGTATGTGTGTGTGTGTATGTGTGTGTATGTGTGTGTATGTATGTGTGTGTGTATGTGTGTGTATGTGTGTTTATGTGTGTGTGTGTATGTGTGTGTTAAAAGAGTGTGCTAGATTGTGTCTAGTAATCTTGCACAGTCAATAAATAATGTCTGCAATAGGAACAAAGTAGTGATTCGCCCTTTTGTTTCAGTAGTGAATGCAGCTAAATTGGTCAAGTCATGCCAGCAGCAATGGAATTGGACCGTGTAGAGGAATAAGAGAGGGAGACTTAGGATGGGTAATGTTGACAATCTTCCTGAAGAGCTTAGGAGGAAACACAAAATCAGGACAGTGGTAACACATGTAAAATTTGTTTCAGGTGGAAGAAATGACATTGACTTTGGAATGTTCCTCCACAGGTGGCGGAGGGGCCATAGGAAAGACTGGCGTTAGGTTGACTAGAGGAGGATGCAGCACAGTTTCCTGTCTTGGCTTTTGTTTGTTTCAGGGAAGAAAGAGACAAAGATTAAGGACAGCAGAGGGAAATACAGGTTGTGTTTGTGGTGAAAGATTAAAATAGTCATTCTGAAGGGTGATGGGTTGAATTGAGAAAATAAACGTGGTCTCTTTTTTTTTAGGCAGCATCAGGAGTTCAGTTGAGAGTAATGACAATGAATTTATACGGCACAAATGTAGGCAATCACATGTTCTACTTGTTTTCTTGTTTAATATAAATGGCCATGCATTTTGGGTTGGTTGGTAAATGGTGTTTGTGATGAAAACATCTGTTTCCCTTTTTTTTTACTCTCTTAAGAAAAATACCATTTAAAGAAAATTTAAATTACCTTGCATTTGAAAAGAACACATCAATAAGCTTATATAAACATTTTCTCTGTTGGGGAATACTTCCTAATGAATCGCATCCTTTGTCTATAGGGTAAAAGGAAAGAACATTATCTGACTAATAAGGAAGAAGGAGCTCTTTGTGAATCTATAATAATAAGCATAGATATTTGTCAGGCTAAACTTACCTGGTTGAGCCTCTATAATTAGAATATGACTGATGAAGAGAAGAAATATTTGTATATAATGTAATGAAAGGCTTTGTAAAGTTTATTTGCATAGGGGATGTAGGTGGAAGGCTGGCTCAAATTAATCAGTATTATCTGCGGAAGTGATGGCATTCCACTTCGGAGAATAAACGACATGACATCCTGTGGTTCCTTTGAATTCTGGACATTACATGAAAGGGGACATATTATTGCTCTCTTAAATAATATCCGACTTGTAATTAAAAATGAATGTAGGGTTTAATGACTTCTTTTGTCTTCTTTTTTGTGCAGAGAAAACTTCTAAAGCTCATTTTTAACATTTGCTATTCAATTTATAGATTTATAAGCCTAGTTCTTCTCTAGGTCTCTTTCATTACTGAGATTATTTTATTTTTAAAATGGGAAATTGCAGCAATTATTTTAAGGGCTTATGAATTTTTTTAATCTTGTTTACAAATGTAAGACATTTTCAAATATTTTTAAATTTATTTATAAACCTTTATAACTTATTTTTTGAGTGCTTCAAACTTAGGACAGTAAATTTTTTCTGCATATCTAAATAACTTTTATAAATCTAATTAATAAAAATAGTGACCCTAAAATGCATCTAGTTGTTCCAAAATAATATATAAATACTAAAATATCAATTTAAAATACCATGTCAAAATCAAGCAAATAATTACATATTTTAAGTTTGAAATTATGAAACCATCATTCCAATTCACTAGGAATTCCAAATGTAATATATTTTATTTCACTTAAGTTCTTTAGTGTCTGCATCTACAAACAAAATTTCCCCGATAATTTTATTTTTGTAAGAACAATCAATATGGTGAATCCAAACGCTTTGCCAAATGTTCCAATATTGTTTATATTAGTAAGAAATTTAAAATCAAATATCTGTTTCAAGTACTCAACTGCATATTAGATATTGTACCTTTAAAACTCACTCTCTGCTGGGCATGGGGGCTCATGCCTGTAATCCCAGCACTTTGGAAGGCAAAGGAGGGCAGATCACCTGAGGTCAGGAGTTCAAGACCAGCCTGGCCAACCTGGAGAAACCTTGTCTCTACTAAAAATACAAAAATTAGCCGGGCGTGGTGGGGTGCATCTGTAGTGCCAGTTACTCAGGAGGCTGAGGCAGGAGAATTGCTTGAACTGGGAGGGGAGGTTGCAGTGAGCTGAGATCCCACCACTGCCCTCCAGCCTGGGCGACAGAGTGAGACTCTCTCTCAAAAAACAAAACGAAGCTTTCTCTCATAAGCGAAGTTCTCTTAAACATTACACGTATGTAGATTTCCAACACAGATTGGATCCTTTCCAATGCCAAACTATCTTTACTAGGATTTCAAATTTTTAAAGTATTTCTATGCTTAATTGGAAACCCTGCCGAGGCTAAGGAGACGTGTACACATCATGAAAGCAACGACTATCTGGTAACTGAAGATACTCACAGTACCAAACACTTAATTCTAAATCTTATGCTGTGGGAGATCATGTCATCCTGCGCGACTATGATTTATTATGACCGGAAACCTTTGCCAGGATTTTGATCTTTTTAGATTCTATTTTTTTTTCTGAGCTACTAATAAAAACTTATGTAGAGCTTTTATGTTGGTGACCCTCGGACCTCAAGGAGGAAGTTATACCACCCATTCCCTGGAGTTACTTGGAACAGATTTTCTAATTCTCCTGTCTAATCACAGAACTCTGCCCTCCCACCTACATTGGTCATTTGTCTGTATGTCGAATGCATTATTTTAGCTCTTAAGAAACATATGTGTATTTTCCAACTAAACCGTAAAACTTCGTGGGAATACCAATGAATGCCTTTTCCATCTAACTTTAAAGAACTTTGAACTTCATAGAATTTTCTATTTTTTCGTGTTCTTAATACCACAAAACACAGGTATTAATATCATATGTATTGGCATTTGGATATCTCTTATAGCTTTATCTGACATGGGTTTGAAAATTATAAGGTCATTCTATTGGCATTTATTTAATTATTGCTTATGACATTTTATGTTGATTGAGCCCTACATTTTTGGCTTTTGGAAATAAAGACTGCTGTGATTTTGTCTGTAATGGTGCAAACACATTGTCATTCATTGACATATGAATGTACTTCAAGTTTAAAAGATGTCCTGTTTCTCTTGATCATCAGAAATCTCAGAGCTGACAGCACCAGGCATGTGTGTTTGTGTGTGTGTGACAGTGAGAGAGGGAGAGAGAGAGCGAGAGAGAGAGAGATTAAAAAACACCCCAGAACATAGTAAAGTGACAGAAACAAATTAAAGATGAATTAAATTTCATCCAAACTTTAAATATGGTCATTTTGCACCTTTGAGAAAGTTGGGTAGCTTATTCTAGGAAGACCATACTGTAGAAAGGATGGAATACCTGATTAGTACATTAACGTAATTTTGAAGACATGAAATGAATAAAGTACTTGATTCTAATGCATGATATGCAGGTGTATGTAAGAACTTTGCTAATAGTTGTCTTTTTGAAACAGTAATAGATGTTTCCACGTGTGCACAGGTATGTGCGAATATCAGAGATTAAAATAGAAATGGAACCAAAAAGCTGTGCCATCATTGAAAATGTATTTGTTTAAAGACTACGTGACACTTAGGAGGCATTTTAATGCAATATTTTATGTATGCAATTATTTACATATGTTTAAGTGTTTTTTATTTGACTTCCATAAAGTTTAGATTTGTCGCAATCTTATTTTTACCCTTGAGGGAAGAGAGAGACCCTCTCATATTGTTTTATACTGTTTTATACTCAGTACCTGTTTTAAGAAAAAAACAAGGAAGTGAAATCAAAGACAGGCAGCCCAGCGCCAGACCCAAAACCAGGCCTGGGCCTGCCTGGCCTAAACCTAGTAGCTAAAAATCAACTCATGACTTAGAACCCGATGTTACCCATAGATTTCAGGCATTGTATGGAAGAACATTGTGAAACTCCCTGCCCTGTTCCGTTTCACTCTGACCACCGGTGCATGCAGCCCCTGCCACGTACCCCTTGCTTGCTCAAATCAATCACGACCCTTTCTTGTGAAATCCTTAGTGTTGTGAGCCCTTAAAAGGGACAGAAATTGTGCACTTGGGGAGCTCGGGTTTTGAGGCAGTAGCTTGCTGATGCTCCCAACTGAATAAAGCCCTTCCTTCTACAACTCGGCGTCTGAGGGGTTTTGTCTGCGGCTCATCCTGCTAAACACTTAGTAGTGTCTGAATCTTGGAAAGGAAGGGGAGGGAATATCCAGATACCTTAAACGGGGTTCTCGGACTTCTAATAAACAGTTAAAATCTTACACACACGGTATTTAAAGCATACAGATGATTCTACATTTGTCCTAACAGATCATAGTGCCATGAATATTTGTCCATTAACGAACATCCCTTACGTGTAAGAACATTTTGCCACTGCGCTTTTAGTTATCTCCTTTTCACCTACTGTCCCCTGGAATAGTCTCTCCCTTTCGTTTCTCAGGGGTCTTCTTGAGCCTGAAGCTTTTATTGGGCCTCACTTTTTGCTGCTTTGTTCCTTCGCCAGTTCTGGGCCTTTTTGCTGTGTCGACTACAGGTTGAAAAAAGGAGAAAGCGCAACCCCAAGCTACTGACCTATGAGTAACAAGGTCACCGAATTCCCCTTAATCCTGCTGGTCTGATCCCCCACTCTGTGAAGACCACGGCTGGGGAAGACCTAACCTTCACTCCAGCTCGCCTGAATTTGTCAGTCTTTGATGATGGAAGCCTGAAATGCAGACCTTATACCCTAACCAATTCTTCCTTGGCCAAAAAAAAAAAAAACAACCAAAAACCAAACAAAACAAAACAAAAAAACACGGCCACCTCTTTATGACCAACCATAGTTTTGGTTTAAGCCTTCAAGACGCACTTATCTACTTCATCCACAATTACATTGTAGTATCACGCTAAGCCTGGAGTTAATATCAAGGAGCAAATGGCCTCTGGCCTTTTGGAATCCACATGATCTTGGAACTCTGTGGAGATTGTCTTCGGATCACTTTGCCCTGCTGTTGTCCCCCCACCCCGTGCATTTTGTCTTTTCTATCTCCTTCCCTATTGTCGTGTAAAGTTACATCACGATGTTGAGTGGTGTGTTTTACACCCCGATGTCCCATAAACAAATACTTTTAATACCCTTTTGTTGGTCTAATTTGTAAGTGACCATTTTATACGCCACAGTAAGTACCTGTAAAGTTGGAGACAAAGAAAAGAGAATTGTGTTGTTCTCGTTCTAAGAAAGGGCAGCATTAAACTCCTCCGTAACCTCTTTTCTGTATTTCCGTTTTAACAAGGGTAAAGTTATCACAAAGTAGGTGAATGTAAGCATTCTTCCCTCAAACATCTGTGTTCTTCAGCCTGTCCCACTTCACCCTTTCCAAAGAAGGGCAGGTTTTTAAATAGAAGAGAAGCAATGTTGAATAAAGAGTATATCATGACGCTCCATAATTCATATAACCTCCAGACAAGCTCTCAGGTTTATTGGTCAGAAAACACATGGTGACATTCACTACTTTTTTGTTATTATTTTAAAGATTTCTGTGAGAGTGTGGGGCTCAGTCAAACTTTGTAGGGAGAAATAAGCCACAGTCACAGAGATTCATTCATTCATTCAACACATAGCTTTGTTTCTATTATGCCCCAGTGTCCTAGGCTCTGGGGATTAGACAGTGACCAAAACTGACAGGTATTTAGCCTCATGGAGCTTAAAGCATATTGAAGGGAACAGACAAAACTCACATAGGAATGTGCGATGTGCATAAATAAAATACTTTCGGTAAGTGCCATGACTAAAATACACCGAGGGCTGACATACAGTTGCATGTTGCGTAAGAGAGACTTGCGTTAGGTAAGGTGTCTAGGTTAGCTGTCTCTGAGGAAATTGCATTTCAGCTGAGACCTAAAAGATTACAATGAGGTCGGAGAGTGTCCTAGGCAGAGATAAATAGAATGTGTAAATGACTTTACGTTGAAAAATTCCTAAGCTGTTTGAAAAACTGATAGCGGCCAAGTTGCAGGTGAAATGGATGAGAGCAAGTCAAGCTATTACCATTTTATTACAAACCACACATAGGGTCTTTAAATGTTCCAGAATTTTGATTTTTTTTATTACCTGGGAGAGAATGTAATTTTATTTTCATCAAATCTTGTTCTTATAAACTCCGTTTACATTTTGCTTTCATCTGAGTAAGCTGACCATATAGTGCCCTCGTGTGGCGTAGTGCTGTATTACACGATTAATACTGTAGACTCTTTGAGGCATGATTTTAGCAAAATTCTTTTACACCTTTTTCAGTTAATCTAAGTCACCTCTAGCTGCTCTCACTCAGACTCAAACATAGAATCTTATTTATTTGTATTTTTGTGTTTTACTACTTTCTCACATTCCACTGTGGAATGGACACGCGCTGGGAGCACAGAATCCAGTGACCTCAGGATCCAGGCAGACTGAGAACAAAAATGAGGGAGGCCAGACTAGACCTGAAACAAAGACTCCGAGAGATTTGGAGAAGCAGGTTATAGGAAAGACTTTCAATTTTATGTATTTACTTTATAAATAAGTAATGCCAAAATAAATAGCCTTGGGGATCATTGTATTTTTCAGTCTCTGTCCCCAGATTTCTACGTTTAGCAAATGTACATAGTTAATTTCTCAGTCAACACCACAAATGCTTTGTATCCTTTTGTACATTTTGACTATTTTAGAACTGATTATTTTGTGCATCAAGTTGTCTATTTCTGTTTCCAAGTTCAGCATTTTGCCACAGGTTTATTTTGGAAAGTATTTCAGGAATCTTTGTTGCTCAAAACCAAGCACTGTAGCTGGAGCTGGTTTCTTTCCTCCTCTCCCTTCCTCTCTCTTCCTTCTTCCTTCCTAAGGCTTGAGCCATTTTTCACTAGAAGAGTTTTATTTTTAATTTTATTTTTATTTATTTTTTTTGACAAATGACTGCCAGTATGCTTTATGGAATGCAGCTGTTGAACTTTATTTCCTGCTTTTCTTTGCATTAAAGTAGTCCCAAAATTGTTTTCTGAGGAACTCTTCACTTTGACTGCCAGCGCTGCTTGTGTACCTTTCAAGTCAGAAATTGAGCGGTCTGTTCAGGCCCATCTTTATCCAGCTCCTGCTTTTCACATGAGGATGTTTGTGCTACATGCAATTTTGTTGACTTTTGGAGTGTAATGCTTTGTTTGCAAATGAAAACATAGAATTACAGCTTTCCCGGTACTTGTCAGGGGCTATAATCACGAATTCACTGCAGCTGGATACTTTTCAGACACGTGGATAAGATAAATAATATTTATGAAAGATGGCCTGGAGGAAACGAAGCCATCTATTCTGCATTGTTATCTAAAATCTGTTTCAAGATGAAGTGAGACCATCAAAAATGCCTAACTGGCCGGGTGCGGTGGCTCACCCCTGTAATCCCAGCACTTTGGGAGGCTGAGGCGGGCGGATCATGAGATGAGGAGATCGAGACCATCCTGGCTAACACGGTGAAACCCCGTCTCTACTAAAAACACAAAAAATTAGCCAGGCGTGGTGGCGGCGCCTGTAGTCCCAGCTACTTGGGAGGCTGAGGTGGGAGAATGGTGTGAACCCGGGAGGCGGAGCTTGCAGTGAGCCGAGATTGCACCACTGCACTCCAGCCTGGGCGACAGAGTGAGACTCTGTCTCAAAAAAAAAAAAAAAGAAAAAAGAAAAAGAAGCCTAACTGGACCACATCATACTGGGCCCAACACAGTCGCTTCTTACTGAACTGCTTTAGCCATCATAAAACCTTCTCTTCTTGAGGGGCCGTAGGAAATATTTTCTCTTATTTCATATTGGTGTTCTCCCAAATAACTAGAATATATCATGCACGGTCTTGTTACTGGTTATATTTTCTCCTTTCTGCATGTTAATTAGAAAACTCAAAGTCAAATTTGTGCTCTGCCCTGACTCAGTGCATGATTCGTCAAAGTGTCCATTTGTTCACTGACCACGTTTCTGACACCATCTTGCTTCCCTATTTTTTGTATTTTCTAAAGGTTCTTTCTAAAGAGTTTAAGTATTTTATATTGCTATATTGTATGCATTTGCAAGCAACTTAAATGCATTGGGAACAGAAGTGATAGATAAGTAGCAACCATGGGATCGCTATCGATTCTGTACCTAATTATAAGTACATAATTCCTGGCTTAACCGTCTGTAACCTAAATAAGTAAGAATTAATACACCCTATAATTCCTCGATAGCTGAAACCTCCCCCCAGATAAATTTTATAAGCCATGCTAATCCTATTTCTCAGTGCACAGAGGTTGAACTTGTGGACTAATAATGCATTAATATTCCTCATGAAAAATATAGCTAAATAGGGAGAAAGAGATGAAAAGAACCAAAAATATTCTTTTAAGGATAATATTTGATCCTCTGCATCCATTCATTAAAGTTAATATTCATTCTCCATTTCTCTCTGTCCGTCTGGTTCTATGAAAAGACCTAGCCTGCCCTCAACATGTGTGTGACATTAATAGATGTTAGTGATACAGAGATTGCCCTCAGTGCAGATTGACAGCACTGTGTGGAGGTGAGAAGGAGTCTTGTTTACCACTTAGGATCTGGATCTCTGGTCTGCTTTGTCATGCAACACAATCCTTCTGGGATTTGTAAGTGACGACAAGCCTCAGCGATAATTATATTAAAATGCTTTTAACTTAGTGTAAACATAATTTAATAAGATGTAGATGTTCAAAAGGCTAGCCTTGAATTCAGTCTTGAGACCAGAGACAATATGCCTGTGTGCATGGTGTATGTCTGGAAAGCATGTACATTCTTTGACCCCAGTTAATTTCTACGAAGAAGTGTGTTAGTCTCTGATCTAATAATCTCATCTGCAGATTACTACATTTTTATTACGATAAAGAACACCTGGGCTTTTAAAATATAGTAAGGTTATCTTACCTGGAATATTAAATATTATTGAAGTTACAACTTTGGAGAAATTATATTTTTAATGAATATGGTTATATTATACCTGTTCGTTATTAGAGTAGCCCTCAAAGTTGGTGATTTATCAATGCGTTGTTGCTGAATAACAATAGCTTTATTGAATGTCTGCTTGATACTGAGCGTTGTATTAGCGGCTTTTCATATATTATCTCATTTAGTCATCGTAAAACATTTTATGGAATGCATTGTCAACATTTTGAGAATGATAAGTGGAGTAAATTGTTTGCATTCCCTTAGGTGGGCAGGTATTTTATGCTAAAAAAAAAAGAAAATAGTTGCATTCACATCTCTTAACCTATATGCACACTTCCTTTGCACGGTGGGGTTTGGCAAAGCTCTATCTTCTGCTAGTGATAGGGCAATTCTGATTGAAATCATACCATTTTAGATAAAATTAAAAATTAAACTTGTATTTGTATAACTTGAAAATTGTGAATTTTTCCTGCAATGACAGGGAGGCACACATCATGATTGGCACTCAGGTTTATGTTTTAGAGTAGCAAACAGACAGTGATAAGCCAGAAAAATGAGTTTGTACGTAAACTGCAAATATTTTTACTTAATATAGTAAGCAGTAAATAATTAGTCAATGTTTTTGATCATATGAATGACAATTTGAACATGGGAATATTGCAGCCCTTATGCACTGCAGATGAGATTATGGATTGTCACACTGGTTGAAAAAACAATATGAAATTATACAATATGTTTTAAGATGCTCACAACCCCTAAAAAGCTAGCAAGGAAGCTCAGACACATGTGCATAAGGACACACAAGAGCATCCATGGCAGCTCTGTCTACGGTAACGGGGCACTGAAGATTAGCAGGAGAGCAAGTTAACAAATCATAGCATGTTTACAAATGGAATACTACACAGCAGTGTGAATGAGGGACCGGAACTGTAAATGTTAACAAGATTAATCTCAGGAACACAATGTTGAATGAAAATAGCACACCACAGAAAGATACATACTTCTTGAGTATACCTGAATAAAGTTCAAAGCATGCAACACTAAACAACATATTAGAGGCACATATGATGGTACAACTATTAATAAAAATAAAGAGGAATTAAAAACCACACAAGATACAGGATAATGGTAATCTCTTTGGGGGAGAGAGTTGTCAGGTTGAGGGACCCTCAGGGACCCTAAGGGTTTCGGCAACTTCTTTTTTTTTTATTTTTTTTTGAGACGGAGTCCCGCTCTGTCACCCAGGCTGGAGTGTAGTGGCGCGATCTCGGCTCACTTCAAGCTCCGCCTCCCGGGTTCCCGCCATTCTCCTGCCTCAGCCTCTCCGAGTAGCTGGGACTACAGGCGCCGCCACCACGCCCGGCTAATTTTTTGTATTTTTAGTAGAGACGGGGTTTCACCGTGGTCTCGATCTCCTGACTTCGTGATCCGCCCGCCTCGGCCTCCCAAAGTGCTGGGATTACAAGCGTGAGCCACCGTGCCCAGCCTCAGCAACTTCTTATTTTGAGCTGGGTAGCTAGGCGGTGGGTGTAAGGAACACCCTTTTACATTTAATCTCAGTGTCTCACGTTTATCACAAGCATTTTTTGTTTTTGCTTTTGTTTTTTTGAGACAGGGTTTTGCTGTGCTGCCCAGGCTGGAGTGCAATGATGTGACCACAGCTCACTGCTTCAGCCACGACCTCTTGGGCTCAAGCAGTCCTGTCACCTCAGCCTCTGGAGTAGCTGAGACCACAGGCGCATGCCACCACCCCTGGCTAATTTACGTGTATATATATATATTTTGTGTGTGTAGAGACAGAGTTTTCCATATTGCCCAGGCTGATCTCAAACTCCTGGACTCAAGTGATCCATCTCCCTCAGTCTCCCAAAGTGCTGGGATTACAGGCGAGAGCCACAGAGCCTGGCCACAAGCGTTCCTTTAGTGTCTATGTATTCAATATTCCAACAAGGACAAACAATGAGAAAATATTTAGACCTTAAATATTTTCTAAGTAAAGTTATTTATATCACGCTCTTTAGAGAAGCACCTCCTCTTACTTTATTATTTACACATATTCTTCTCTGAATTTAATTCATAAAAGTTATTGTCCAGTGTCCTCTAATTTGTGCCACTTTTTCATCAAACGAGGAAGATATGTGTGTGTCCTCGTACCCTGGGTGGCATGTTGCAAATTTTTCACTCCTGGTAGTGCATAGTCCCTCTCTGGAAATCAGGTCAATTGGTAGAGTCCTCTGTATTTCTGCCTCCTGCCCCAGTGTATTAAAAATGATAAAAAGATAGGCCTCTTCTTCTTCGTGTTGTAATACAACCCAAGCATAGCAAAGCTTTGATTAAATGAGTAGAGAATAGTTGGTAGCTGATGCTTGCTATTCCCCAGTGTGATGGTTAATAACGAGTGTCAACTTGATTGGGTTGAAAGATGCAAATAACTGTTCCTGGGTGTGTCTTTGAGGGTATTGCCAAAGGACATTAGCATTTGAGTCAGTGGACTAAGAGACACAGACCCACCGTCAATCTGAGTGGGCGCTGTCTAAGCAGCTGCCATTGTGGCTAAGATAAAAGCAGGCAGGAGAACGCAGAAGGACCAGACTGGCTAAGTCCTCAGGTCTCCATCTTTCTCCCGTGCTGGGTGCTTTCTGCCCTCGAACATCGGACTCTGAGTTCTTCAGCTTTCAGACTCTTGGATTACACCAGTGATTTGCCAGGGGCTCTCGCGTCTTCGGCCACACACTGAAGGGGACACTGCTGGCTTCCCTGCTTTTGCAGTTTGGGACTCAGACTGGCTTCCTGGGTCCTCAGCTTGCAGATGGCGTATTGGGGGCTTCACCTTAAGATCATGTGAGTCAATTCTCCTAATAAACTCCCTTTCATGCATACATCTATCCTATTAGTCCTGTCGCCCTAGAGAACCCTGACTAATACACCCAGCTAGGAGGTACAGTTAAGTTGTAAATACCACCCACAGGCTGGTTCTTGTGGCCACTGCCTCTTACAGTGTTTATTTCTCCATCGAGTTCGCAACGGCTGTGTGCTTGCTGTGCTCTCCCTCTTCTCTCTCAGTACCTGATGGCCAGAGCTGTTTCCAGATCTTTTGCCTTTATAAATGCCTTCTTCCCTCCTACAGCTGATTCCTTCCAACAGGGCTCAGCAGGTGAAAGGCAGTTCACACAATTCTTCTCTAATGAATACTGCTGTGATGCTTTTTGAAATTACTAACATTCCTATCGTTTTCATTAAACAGTGAAGATAGAAGATTAAAGGCCACTATCCCTGCACAAGAGCTCCTCCTTGTGGCCTGCCCATGTTTTAAATGTGCAAACCTTGGTGATATATTGATATCCTGTGATGAGTTTATCCCACATCAACAATTGAGTTTTCTTCTGTTCTTTCGTATTTTATCACGTGTATAATTATTTTTCTCCAGATGAATCTTGTACTGTTTGTTATATTTACTTGTTCTTATATATATTGCCATATTGCCTAGGCTGGGAAAAAAATTGACGTATGCACTTACTTAGTGCCTCATTTGAAAAAAATGATTTCAGTGATATGAAACTCTAAAGTACATTTTCTTCATGTCTGTTTTCTATATTTTAAAAATGAAGTACTTTCATATGTATTCATGTCACTACAGTCATAAGTTCCCGTCCAAAGTTCCTCTGAAGAACCACCTTATCTTACACATCTCAAGGGAATTTAGCTGATGAAATAATTTGAACTACATTAATCACTGTTTCTGACAGGTAAAATGCTGAAATAAGCTTCTTGTAATGAATGTGAATTTTTTTGGGGGCTTGCAGAATATTGCAGATTAATATCACAGAAAGCATGTCTAGTTCATGCAACAATTATTTTCATGCAAATTTTGTGGGGCTTTACAAATAATACGTATTTGTTACCACTCTTCTTGACAGCAAAGAAAATAAAAATAATAAATATTTGAGAAAAGATCAGGTTCACTTATACTACATATACCACATTATCTTTCATGTCAATAGTTGCCTTGCACTTTAAACCTGTGACAAAACATGACAAATTTTAGAAGGGAAAATATTGTAAGATAAATTAATACCTCTGAAGCCTGTATTCCTATAAATTTAGTTGATAAAGCTCAGCTTATTTAGAGTTTTGAAGAGATATTTTCTCTTCAATGAAGAAATCTCCATAATTGAATGATCTAAATTTCAATGATTAAAAGTACTATTAAAAGAAAATATTTATAGAAAAGCTTTCCTTTAACAATTTTTACGTCCAAAATATGATTTATTTTTTCATGAAATGGGAATATGAATGATCATACATTCTTTTACACACACTTCATAAATTAAAAAGTTCTCAATCTATTTTAAAAACCCATATGTAAACAACAGTGTCATAGGATGTGTTAAGAACTACAGCAGTCAGAAAAAGTTAACAACCCTTGAAATGGCACAGGAAAGGACAGGATGTCTTCCAGGAAGAGGTGCCAATTCTGTTTAAAATTAAGAGACAACGGAGTAATGCAAATACTAACTTTACCCTGCAAATTGCAACATTTATCATCTAGCATCAAATGTGTATGCTGGGACTGACACATGCACGCATAGATGGTTTGTGTTCCATAATAAAGTTAATTGGTGAAATAAAATAATGGGTTTAATTTCTAGCAAAGAAATGCTTGGTTAATCTAAATTAGTAATGTTTGCTTATGGAATTTCCTACCCCAATTATTTCAGATGCTGTCCTTGAGATTCTTTTTGTTAAACTGCATGATACACATTTTGCGTGAAGTATTTTTAAAACTTAGGGTATCTCCTTATTTTCTGATTAAAGTAAAATTTCTCAGTGTTTCTGTAAGGACT
The DNA here is from genome assembly GCF_028878055.3 of Symphalangus syndactylus. Classification (NCBI taxonomy): domain Eukaryota; kingdom Metazoa; phylum Chordata; class Mammalia; order Primates; family Hylobatidae; genus Symphalangus; species Symphalangus syndactylus. The sequence continues at coordinate 2,158,867 of NC_072423.2, read as the reverse complement.
TTGGCAAATACTCTTTCTGCTTTATAAAGCAAAATATAAGAACCAGAAATCTTTGTAATCCTTCACTATGTTGATGTCTTTTTACAGCAGATTTCTCAGGAATTATTGTTTGTGGTTCCAAATTGAAATTTTCCCTGCATAATCTAACATTCATATCTTCAGATCTGATGTGATAAACTGACCAATCTCTTTGTAAGTGATATTTTGTAAAACTCATTCTGTGTTTCGGACAAGGGAACACAAAGTTGTCACCTTCAAAATAGCTAATGGTCATATCACATGTTAAATTGACTGGGGAAATTCTAAACATTGAAAGTGTTCAAGTCTGGATTTTTCCTCAGGAAATATAACCTTTGGTTATTTATATTTGAAAGAAGCTAGTTTTATGAATTAAGCTTTAATTCTGAGATAATTATATGTTCATAGGCAGTTATAAGAAATAATACAGAGATATTTTATTGCCACTTGCCTAGCTTCCCGCAGTGGTCATGTAGGCCAAACTATAGGACAGTATCGTAACAAAGATGCTGACATTGATATAATCCACTGAACTTATTCAGGGTCAGTTTTACTTTTTACGTTAAAGTACATGATTCATTTAGTTTTTGTTTTTAAAATAAAATATCTGAGGGCCAAGTCTGCTGACTTAGTTCTTTAAATTTTACAACTAATACAAAGTTACTGAGACTTACAGAGCTTTGAGAAGTGCACTGTTATTTCTAGAGTTAAATTTAAATAAAACACTTAAAGTCTGAGACTATTTTCTAGTTGTAAAAAGGTTAAAACTGCATTGTAGATGTTCTTTTCCTTTCATTTCAAAACCTAAACAATGTTCTATTATTTAAAGGTAGTTCATTAATAAGCAAAGATTTGTTACAACTGTGATGAGAATAACATGTATGTATATTTTAGCATTTGAATACATTCTACATGAAAACATTTCTTTATATTTAAACTATTATTTCATACAAATAGAAGTCAAAAGAAATGTTATCAGATGCTATAAAATAACTCTTCCATAATGTAGGATGCACTAGGAAAATAGTGAATACAATATCATGTGCTGTTTTGGCATTAGATTTTCCATACATTAAGATAAATGCGTTCATTAACTTCTTCCACCCACCTTTTTTATTTTGGAGATTGACTTCATATTACTGTGATAAGAGGCAAATTGAAATCCTGGCTTCCTGATGATATATCTTCTTGTATGAACTCTTGTTGATGTAGATTAAGTGGGCTAGCAGATACAGTAGTACTCATAAAATAGTTTTTCAGAGCTTTTTATAGTTTAATAAACATTTGCCTATTTCCCAAAAATATCGTGCAAACATACTAAATTTAAGTCAATAATCCGTACTTTATATATCTATTACCATTGTCTAACAATGTAATTTATCTATTTGAAACTAAATTGACCAAAGACATTAACAAACATATAGGGAAATTTAAGTTTTATGTCTTTATGGAAATATGTTTTAAGTCCTGCCTTTTTGTAATTGAGAGTTATATTTTTACTCGAATATTTAAATGTTATAAGTAATTACAATCATAAGGCAACCCCTATCATGAATGAATCCTGATTTGGTGAGGTGAAATGTCTTAGTTTATGTTTGTATAAATTGTATACAGTATTGTGTAATTTGTATAAAATATTTTATCTGAATTTAGTTCTTTAGTTCAGATTGAAAAACCTCTCCTGCCTAGCCCTACCTCCAATAATTGGAAAATCTACTTACTGACATGTCAAGTCACTTCTCTTGAGGAATAAACTTCTAAAAGTAGTAGTCATAGAGTGAGTTTAGACAGAAATTCAGAAACGTCAACTAAAGTTAACTATACCCCTGTTGTTCACTGTTATCATGACTTTCATTTTTCTATCCGGCCAAAAATACTTCTAGTTTTATTCCCTCCAAGTTTAATGCCTTCTTGTTTACATGCCTATTGCATGTTGTCACTTATAAGTAGGAGCTGAAGAGTAAGGACACATGGACATAAACAGAGATAACAGACACTGGGAATTCCAACAGGATTTGGATTATGTATTATATTATTCACATTAAGTCCTATGAGCCTATCAGTGGAGGTGCATAATAATTATTTCAAAAATAATTTTAAACATGGAAGTTTGAAACGCATTTTTGGCATAGTTTATCAGGGAAAGTTGGAGAGAAGAGCAGAGATTTTCTAGCTGTCCTCTTGGTATGCTTGCTTATGCATTAGCTTGCATAAACTGACACATCCCGTGTCAGCCCTGAAACCCTTAAGCTGGAGTTTGGGGAGGTGAGGAATCTCTGGACATATCCTTGAGTTGATTGATTATCAGTTTGAAAGGGCAGTGTACTAGTCTGTTCTCATGCTGCTAATAAAGACACACCCGAGACTGGGTCATTTATGAAGGAAAGAGGTTTAATGGACTCACGGTTCTACATTGCTGGAGAGGCCTCACAATCATGGCTGAAGGTGAATGAGGAGCAAAGTCACATCTTACATGGCAGCAGGGAAGAGGGCATGTGCTTTATAAAACCATCAGCTCTCATGAGACTTATTCAACATCACGAGAACAGCATGGAAAATAACCACCTCCATGATTCAGTATCTCGCACGGGGTCCCTCCCACAACCTGTGGGGATTCTGGGAGCTACAATTCAAGATGAGATTTGGGTGGGGACACAAAGCCAAACCATATCAGGCAGACCTTACTAATTGTCACCACCATCTTTTTATTGTATTTATCTTATGTCTAATTTTAGATACATAGATTATTTGTTACATGGCTATTCCATGCGTGATGGTAGGGAATGTGCTTCTAGTACACCTGTCACCCAAATGGTGAACATTATACACAATAGGCAGTTTATGAACCCTCATTCCCATCGCCCTCCCCGCTTTTGGAGTTTTCAGTGTCTGTTATCTCCATCTTTATGTCCATGTGTCCCCATTATTTAGCTCCTACTTGTGAGAATATGAAATGATTTGATTTCCTGCTTCTGGGTTTGTTCACTTAGAATAATAGCCTCTAGCTCCATCCACATTGCTGCAAAGGGCATGATTTTATTATTTTTATGACTGTATGGTATTCCATGGTGTATATATACATTTTTTAAATCTAATCAACTGTTGACTACCAGCTTTTATTTTATTTATTTATTTTTTTAATTTCATTTTTTGAGATGGAGTCTCACTCTGTTGCCAGGCTGGAGTGCAGTGGTGCCATCTCGGCTAGCTGCAACCTCCACCTCCTGGGTTCAAGCGATTTTCCTGCTTCAGCCTCCCAAGTAGCTGGGACTACAGGCACCACCACCACACCCGGCTGGACCACCAGCTTTTAAAAACAAACTTGATTGACTAATTTTACTAGTTTTTGTGACTCACGACTCATTCAACACTTTGGAGATTAAAAGTACATCCTCTGGTTTTGCATCCATGGATTCAACCAAGTGCTAATTGAAAATATTTGAAAAAATGAAAAACAAAAAAAGATACAAATAACACAAATTAAAAACAATACAGTATAACAACTACATAGCATTCATATTGTATTAAGTATTATAACAACTCTGTAGATAATTTAAAGTATACGGGAGGATGTGCATAGATTATATACACATATTACACCATTTTATGTAAAGGACTTGAGTATCTGCAGATTCTGAGGAGGGTCCGTTCTGGAACAAGCGCCCCACAGGTACCAAGGGATGACTGTATTCAGACTGAAACAAAATATTCTTAAACAGAAGCCATTGGCCCATATAATATAGTTCTAATACTAACCCTGCTTTTAAAACCTTTAAATTACATGATATTTTCTTTAAAAAATGGTGACTTTTTAAAAGGCACGATCATGTTGGTTGTATTTAATTTTAACTACATGTTCTAAAAGGGTCTCCAAAATAAAATCGAAAAAAAATAACCCATTCACTTTTAAAATACTGAGGTTTTGTTGCCTGTTTATAGAGGAGGTTACCAAAAAAAAAGAAAAGAAAAAGGATCTTACATGTATCACTACACTGAAGCAATTGCCTTCAGAATACTTAGCATAGACTTAAATTTGAGTCTTGTAACATTCTGAGGAACATTTATGATGGGAGGGTCGCAGATGTTTATGGCAATTTAAGGAGGTACACATCTTAAACATACATCAGTAGATTATGAATTCAGAAGTGGTGATTGGTAGCACTTTATAATCTGCAAATTGATTTGCTAAAGTCTACCCTATAATAGAGGAAAGTGTAATGTCAGATGTAGCAAATTGCAATTTTGGGGCATATGTTAATAGTATGCAGTTTCAATCCTTCATTAAAACAAAACAAAACAGCTAAAAATTATGGTCTTTTTTTAAAAAAAATAATTATGTTGTGTATGCATGTGTATGTATTTAAAATATGTTATTTACCTAAATATTCTGTCTACTTAATTTTGGAGTTCCCCAAATTTTCTAAAGACCAGTTAGAAACAAAATGAGATCTTAAAATATTTTATCATGAGCATCTGGATTCCGTTCCTTTGTGTGTAATATTTTAAGTTACCATCATCTCTCACCTTCTAGGGCCTTTTATTTATACGTGCTTCAATCTGATACTAGGCGTATGCAGGCTTATTCAAATGTGTGCCACTCACAGCCTGCAGTGCCTATGACATTGAAGGAGTTTCTTAAAGTCATTTAGACTCTCCATCCTTGGGTTTATACGACACATTTGTTACTTCAGTAATTCAGTATGAATGATCCTCAGTACCTCAGGAGGAACAAAGCTCTTATGCTTAGAGATGTTAATATTTAGAAGCTTTGGAAGGTTCGAAATACTTTAAAGGAGACAAGCATTCTCTTAAAAAGCTAGAATATTTCCATATTTCCTTTATAAACATGTTCATGGTTGATAAATAAGTCAGTTTTGGGTCACAAAAAGGGGTTGTGCTGCACACTTCTGCATTTGGAATTATCCTCAGCATAGTAAGCTTTCAGGGTGACACGTAGATGGAACTTTTTTAGAGATATATCACTTTCTCGGGAAAGTATTGTGGAGTAGAACAGATTTATAGAGCTGGAACCGTATTATACAGAGCGGTAGATCACTGCTGCTGACCAATGAGACCAGCTTTTTTTTCCCTTTTTGCAAATATTCACCAAATGTCCTTTGTTTTATCTTTCCTTGTTGAAGTAACAACTCAATTAGTTTTTTGGTCTGAAAAATAACATCATTCCCTGTTCTAAATCATTTTTCTTGATTTTTCTTCCTAATCTCATACCATAAACAAATGTTTTTGTTTAGCTGTGTTTGTCAGGAATGACAGATTTAACAGCAAAGCATAAATGTAGATAGGTAGTTAAAAATCCAGTACAGTAAATCACTGCTTTTACCATGTGTTTGTGAAGGGTTATGATTAAAAATGGAACCTGAGTGAGGTAGATAAAAGAAATCCAATAATGTTATTTTAGGAGGATAGTGTTGTAACTTTCAGAATTGTAATCATTATAAAGAGCTTTTTTTTTCCCCTTTTTTAAACTATACATTCACTTCTGGGACACATGTGCAGAATGTGAAGGTTTGTTACGTAGGTCTACACGTGCCATGGTGGATAGCTGCACCCATCAACCCATCACCTCCATTAGGCATTTCTCCTAATGCTCTCCCTCCCATAACTCCCACCCCTGACAGGCCCCAGTGTGTGATGTCCCCTCCCTGTGTCCACGTGTTCTAATTGTTCAACTCCCACTTAGGAGTGAGAACACGCGGTGTTTGGTTTTCTGTAGAGAATATTTTTAAAAGGAAAACAGATACTATAGTTATTACTACTGAATGTATTTAGAAGTTCTAATAAGTTCATATTATGAATGTAATACTGCCTTTTGCCTGAAGCACCTAGTGGGTAATTATAAAACTCATTGCGACCTAATTGATGAAATAGGTAGAGTGACAATTTCCACTTGTTGATGAACGTTACACATGAACTATCACATGTCGAAACAGCAGAAACTCTTTTTTTTTTTTTTTTTGCTATTTGGTTGCAAGATGGTTTCTTTGCCTTTTTCTTTTAATTATTATTATACTTTAGGTTTTAGGGTCCATGTGCACAACGTGCAGGTTTGTTACATATGTATCCATGTGCCGTGTTGGTTTGCTGCACCCATTAACTCGTCATTTAACATTAGGTATATCTCCTAATGCTGTCCCTCTCCCCACCCCACAACAGTCCCCAGAGTGTGATGTTCCCCTTCCTGTGTCCATGTGTTCTCATTGTTCAATTCCCACCTATGAGTGAGAACATGTGGTGTTTGGTTTTTGTCCTTGTGACAGTTTACTGAGAATGATGGTTTCCAGCTTCATCCATGTCCCTACAAAGGACATGAACTCATCCTTTTTTATGGCTGCATAGTATTCCATGGTGTATATGTGCCACATTTTCTTAATCCAGTCTATCACTGATGGACATTTGGGTTGGTTCCAAGTCTTTGCTATTGTGAATAGTGCCTCAGTAAACATATGTGTGCATGTGTCTTTATAGTAGCAACGATTTATAATCCTTTGGGTATATGCCCAGTAATGGGATGGCTGGGTCAAATGGTATTTCTAGTTCTAGATCCCTGAGAAATCGCCACACTGACTTCCACAATGGTTGAACTAGTTTACAGTCCCACCAACAGTGTAAAAGTCTTCCTATTTATCCATTTATCCACATCCTCTCCAGCACCTGTTGTTTCCTGACTTTTTAATGATGGCCATTCTAACTGGTGTGAGATGGTATCTCACTGTGGTTTTGATTTGCATTTCTCTGATGGCCAGTGATGATGAGCATTTTTTCATGTGTTTTTTGGCTGCATAAATGTCTTCTTTTGAGAAGTGTCTTTTCATGTCCTTCACCCACTTTCTGATGGGGTTGTTTGTTTTTTTCTTGTAAATTTGTTTGAGTTCATTGTAGATTCTGGATATTAGCCCTTTGTCAGATGAGTAGGTTGTGAAAATTTTCTCCCTTTCTGTAGGTTGCCTGTTCACTCTGATGGTGGTTTCTTTTGCTGTGCAGAAGCTCTTGAGTTTAATTAGATCCCATTTGTCAATTTTGGCTTTTGTTGCCATTGCTTTTGGTGTTTTAGACATGAAATCCTTGCCCATGCCTATGTCCTGAATGGTATTACCTAGGTTTTCTTCTAGGGTTTGTATGGTTTTAGGTCTAACATGTAAGTCTTTAATCCATCTTGAATTAGTTTTTGTATAAGGTGTAAGGAAGGGATCCAGTTTCAGCTTTCTCCATATGGCTAGCCAGTTTTCCCAGCACCATTTATTAAATAGGGAATCCTTTCCCCATTTCTTGTTTTTGTCAGGTTTGTCAAAGATCAGATGGTTGTAGATGTGTGGTGTTATTTCTGAGGGCTCTGTTCTGTTCCATTGGTCTATATCTCTGTTTTGGTACCAGAGAAATTCTTTTATATATTTTTAAGACATTATCACATCAAGGTATTTTGGTGTGATTTCCAGCAGAATCGGCTAGAAAATGTTTTTTTTTAAAAAAAGAAAATGTGATTTGAGTATTTGATTATCATCACTGACTATAACTATAAATCATTTCCATGCTCTTATAATCCAAAAACTACCTGTGGGAAAATTATTAGCAATCACATCTATGCTGAATGTTCATTCATACATAAATTAAAAAGCATTTTCACACAGAGACCTGATTTTTGTGTACATCAGAAATAGAATAAAACCTAATATGGGTATTGTATTAATAATCCCATGTGGTGAAGGAACGATTAACTATATCTGTAACCATAATCTTGAGAAATATCTTACCTTTTAGTAAATAATAAAACCCATCTGCTGTTGCATCTCTCTGAGGTTTATAAAATTATGCTAGGGTTAGTTATTTTAATCAGCACAGGACATTTTGGCCCCGGATCTGTTGTCTTCTGGGAAAACATTGGCTTCCACAGAAGGTGGTCGTTTCGAAGGCTGGCAGCGATTTCTTCTGGTGACTGTCACCGAGGATTTTCATCCCTAACAATGGGAAGTGTAAATATAATCTGACTGCTGTGGCTAATTTGGGTCCCTTTACAACTGTAAATAACTAGTCCAAGGTTTTTGCTTAAGGTGTCACACCAATGTTACAACTCTTTTGAATTTTTTCAAGTCAGGAATAGACATCTCCTTCTTACTGCTGTGTGAAAGATAATTAATAGATCTTGTCTGTGACTCTTAACTTGGAAAAATGATTTGTTATGGGCAGAGAAATAACAGAGAATAAGAAATCTCAAACTTCGCCATCTCATGATCATCCTGTTCCCACCTTGGAATTTGATTTAATGTTCTTTCACCTTGGACAGCGGTCAGTGTTTCAACATTAGAAATCCTAGAAGCATGTTCTTGCTATAGTTTCACCCCAAGGACAAGATTATTGCAAAACTCCACTCGATTTGAGGATTTTATTTTCCCTGGTATGATTTGCAGCCACCTGGAAAATGCCATGTTTATTTATGTTATTCTTCTTTATAAAGATTGCGAAAAATCAATGTCAAGGTGAATTCACATGTGCAAATTCTCAGCAACAAGTTAATTTAATGTCAAAGTTTAAAAAAAATGTCGTTATCATTCCTAAAACCAATTTTAGAAGCTGGAATTGTTTTACTGAATAAATTCAGGTAAAGTGCATGCTTCCTTTGAACACCTGCATCCTGCATCTCATGGTCAGCAACCAAGTTAATAATTAGGAAACACATCGCATTTCAGCTGAGTTGTTTGAGCTCTCTGTGTTTAAGTATAGTCTCATTATTCAGATTGTTTTTTTCTTTTTTTGGTAAGATGTATTTTTTACTTTTAAAGGAACCTGTAGTCATTGTTTACTCTGTAACTAAAGGTGGACACAGATATAAAATATTGCTTGCCTGTATTTTCTATATTTGACCAGGAGTTATTAACAGAGTTGTTTGATAGTAGAGACATGTTCTGTTGAAATTTGTGAAAAAAACATATTTTATCTAGATGAACCTGTTTACCAAATACTTTTTGGATATACAGCTGGAAGCACCAGAAATTTCCCTCCTGGAGAAAGTAAAGTCTCACTTTTTAATTGTGTTAGTTCTATGCAGCTGCTGTAACAAATTACCTCTAATGGCTTGGTGGCTAAAACCCCAGAAATCCATTATCTTAAATTATGTATCTTAGAAATTCAACAAGGGTCTCAGTGGGCTGAAATCGAGGTATCAGCAGGACTGAATTCCTTTCTGGAGGTTCTACAGGGTCCATTTCCTTTCTTTTTCTATCCGGCAGGGGCCACCCGCATTCCTGTGGTCCCACAGCATCCTCAAAGCCAGCAACACTGCTCTCTCTGTTTCTTTCTTCCATAGTCACATCTCCCTCTGACTCTCGCTCTTCAGCTTCTCTTTCCCATTTTAAAGACCATTCTGATGTCACTGGGCTTGCTGGGATGACTCTAAATAATCTACCTATTTTGAGGCCAATTGGCTAGCAATCTTAACTTTCCCTGTGCCATGTAACCTAACATATTCACAGGTGTACAGAGATTAGAATGCGGACATTCTTGGGGGATATGGCCTAGTTCTGCCCACCACAAAGATGGAGCCAACTCTTAAAACAATCTTTGAAAGGCATAACTGATTTTTGGGTGCAACAGTAAAATTTAAATATTAATAAGATAATCAAAACAGCACGTCTAAAATAATTTGTTTTAAAAGTTAACTTACAAATTTCAATTGAAACATATTTTTTTTATCAGAAATCCTAGCAGAGTTATATGCTGTCCGACTACTTCACTAATGTGATCCCCAAACAATTACAGGTGTACGAGTCACTGTAGTTTTACGACATTAGCAAAACTTTGTACCAGGTTTTGTCAGTCACAAAACGCGAAATTTCAAATCCAAGTTTCTCCCTCCTTCATTGATAAAAAGTGAAGTCAATACTCAGTCTTACCTGGCATTCTTCTTCTTACTTGGGTTATAGGCCTGTGTTCTAGATGCAAAGGAAATTGGGTTTTTGCTTTCATCTTAGAGAAGAATTTATAAGGTGAAATTTTCCCAGACACAGGCACAGTATTCAAAGAAATGCAGATCAAAAAGCATGAACAGTGTTAGCTATAGGGCTGTCAGAACGGAATCGTTGCTTGACCCTAGCAAATCATAGCTTTGTTCTGTTTTCCCCCAGATAATGGTGAGAAATCACAGAAAACATTTGGGGAGATTTCAAAATTGTTAAAATCATATATGTTGGAGTTAATATAGGAGAAAATTATGCCTACTGATACTAATATTTGTCTATGTCATTTTTAACAATCAGAGTTCATTTAAGTGATTTTCTATTCATAAGTAAGAAATCTATTACTGTAAGTTCTTGATTAAGCTTATTAGATTCATTCATTCTAAAAGCCTGGTTACATTTTGTCACATATCAGCTCATTTAAACAACTGATACTCAAATACTTAACCTATGTTTATGCAAGGTAACACTAACTATAGTCTTTAAAGAGGGAATGAGTCACCATACTTGGCAGCTATGCAAAAGTTTTGCATTGTTAATCATGAGCGTAATGTAATGTGGCAGAGGGCATGGGGCCTTTTGAGTTACTGGGCGAAGTCTAAAAATAGCTGCCATTCACTGAGTCCAGACCGTAGACGTTGCTCTGAGAATTTTTTTATGCTGCCCTCCTCCCCCTTTTTTTTTTTTTTGAGGCGGAGTCTCACTCTGTCACCCAGGTTGGAGTGCAGTGGCACAATCTTGGCTCACTGCAAACTCCACCTCCCGGGTTCACGCCATTCTCCTGCCTCAGCCTCCAAGTAGCTGGGACTACAGGCGCCACCACCACGCCTGGCTAATTTTTTTGTATTTTTAGTAGAGACGGGGTTTCACCGTGGTCTCGATCTCCTGACCTCGTGATCCGCTCGCCTCAGCCTCCCAAAGTGCTGGGATTACAAGCGTGAGCCACCGCGCCCGGCCTTTTTTTTTTTTTTTTTGAGACAGAGTCTCACTTTGCTGCCCAGGCTGGAGTGCAGTGGTGCAACGGTGGCTGACTGCAGTCTTGACTCCCTTTGGGCTCAAGCAATCCTCCCACCTCAGACCCCCAGGTAGCTGAGACTGCAGGTGTTGCCACCACACATGACCAATTTTATTATTTTTTTTGTAGAGATGAGACCTCACTCTGCGATCCAGGCTTGTCTTGAACTCCTGGCCTCAAGCTATCCTCCCATTTCGACCTCCCAAAGTGCTGGCAATACAGGCATAAGCCACTGTACCCAGCCTGTGTTAACTTTTCTTTCTACCAAACTTTTGAGATAGGTGCTAAGCTTATTCATATACTGAGATGTAACTTGACAAAGGTCACTCAGCAGACTTATGGCAGAGTAAAATCTCTGTACATCTGTTTTGTCTCCTGTGTACATGTGCTTTGTTTAATACCCTACCTTTAAGTGGAATTGGTGTGTGTGAATATAACTAAGCAAATTATACCACAAGAGTGATCCTCTTGGGATTATTTCTTGTTACATAAGCCTCCCTTATAGCAGGCTGGAGAGTTTCCTCTAGCTTTAGAGAAGTAAGCTGCTATGTGTTGAGAGGGCCATATGGCTTGGATCTGAAGGTGGCCTCCAAGAGCTGAAAGCAACTCTCGTTGACAACCAGCAGAGAAACAGGGACGTCAGTCCTCTAACTGCAAGAAGCTGAGTTCTGCCATCAATCAGAATGAGACTGGAAAAAGACCTCCGAGTTTCATGTGAGAATTGCAGACCGGTTGACACCTTGATTTCAGACTTGTGAGACCCAGAGCAGAGGATGCAGTTGAGTCACACACTCAGATTCCTGACCCATGGAAAATGTGAAATAATACACTTGTGTTGTGTTACACTTCTAATTTTGTTGTAATCTGTTATGCAGCAAGAGGAAACTGACATATTATGAAGGTTACACAGCTGATGAGGAGTTAAGTATTTTGCTGAGGAAGCTCAGCTGCAAATCCTCTGGCCTCTCCCATTATAGATGGTTGCCTTCAAATTCGAGGACTCAGCCGTGAACCAGTCCAGGGAACTAGCACAACCCTTGTCCTCTGGGCCAAGCTCCTAGGTAGTTCCACTCTCATTAGAGAATTACGGTTTGGTCCTCTGATGACCAAATTTAAAGACAAATTATTGGTGATTTGAAATTTATCTGAATGCTAATATATGATTAGCTCTAACAATCCTTAAAAAGAAAGAAAGATTTTCTAATAATTACTTTTATTCCTTTAGCAAATATAAGTACATCTGAATCAGGTCTTTTAAACTGATTTTCTTTTAATGAAAATAAAAGTTGGGGGCCTGAAAGAATACATACAATGTAAAAGCACAATAGAGCTAAGATATTTGAGGAAGTGTCTATTCAGGGCAGCTTGAATCTATGCTCCTGGAAATAACATTTTAAAAATAAAAAAGAGAAAGATCTAAATATTTTAAAGGGTGTATGTACCTAATAATACCTATCTTTTCCAATTTTATTTCAAATGTGCCATGCTGCCATAAAATAAAGGTAAGTTTTTTTTCTTTGTTTGTTTGTGTTTGACTTGTATATCTTTATCACAGGAGTATAACAAAGATTATATGTATAGTCATTAATCAATTTGCATTCCAGATTGTTATTATATATATATTTGCATTCCAGATTGTCCATATATAGGGAAATAGATAAGTTGAAACAACTTTCAGAAAGAAATGAAGCAAAAGTGGTTAATAAATATAATAGCATAAAAATTATTGTAAGAAACCGAAAGATTTGTAGCCCGTAAAGATTTCATTAATGTGGTGAGAGACACAGGCTCCGTATCTCTCTGTTGTCAGAGTTAACTTGATTTCCTCACAAAAAAGTGCTTTCAACAATCATTGTGGTTGCTTATCCTAGAATTATAGAATATGTTTTTCTTTGCTCAATTGTAAAGTAGTAATTAGTGCTTATTCTCAGGATATTTTAAATAATGTGCGAGAACAATTTACAATCTCAAGGAAGATGACTGCAAAGCGGCTTTTAAAACACTGTGTATATGATTCAAAAATCATTGGTAAAGACATAACAATCGTGTTGTGTTGAATACTTACTTCCAAATCGATGCCAAAGATTGTTGGCCACTAGTTAACCATATTTTGAACTATAAGAAACAAAATCTTTGGCAAATTCTGTCTGTAAAAGCATCAGAAACCTAAAAAGCCTCTACTTAGAAAATGAAATTTCCCTTATAATAACCTTTCCTCCAAAGGGTTATATTTTTGTAATGTTATGGAAGAAATAAAAATTATTTGACAAAGTAAAATTTTAAATGCCTAAAAATACAGCCTGATATGAGTTTTCACATTCATACCAATTTTTAAACTAAATATAAGCATGTGTATATATATATACACTCACATATATGCTGCCATTTGTAGTTTTACTTAGACATGTTGATTCAGTGCAGTGGTTATTCCAAATTTTGTCTGAAATATTTTAGATTAACTATTTAAAGAATAGTCCCTGTATTGAAAAATTGTCCATCCCATGGCAGTGCAGATGATAAGCTTTCTGTACTTCTGTATTATTCCCTGCTCTCAACAGCTGCTCTTAATTGAACCCTAGGTACGATTTAGGATTGTTTTCTTTTGCTTTGTTGTTCTAAGAATTCTCACTTTAAATCCGTCTAAGGTTACAACAGCCTCTTATCATGTAGCTTTCGTACAAATGTGACATGGTCTCATTATATTTCTGCCAATGGATTTTATCGCTTTAATAATCCTTTGCAATATTTATAGAATGTCATGATGAATCATATTATATTTATCATATCACACAATAAATAGCATGACATGCTAATAAATCATTCCAGTTTGGAGAGTGTTGAAATTATTCTTTGTAAGCTTACATCAAAATGATTAGTCAGCATCCAGTCTCTGCATTAAATCTGTAGTCTTACACCAATTTATAACTTAGAATGGATAATGCAAATGAATACTCAAAATTATTTAATTATTTGCTAATATTTTATATAAGTTAACTTCTTTAGTTGTACAAAATACTAAATTACGGAACCAAATATTTTTTATAATGAACCATTTTCTTAAGAATAATACAATAGACATAAGTCTAATAAGACTTTGCAAAAATTGAGATGTTTGTTGAACATTTTTCAAATTAGCAAGAATAAATTTAAGAGAAAACTTTATTTTAAGGATATTAGAATCCACAGAGAAGAAAGGAATAGAGAAATATGATTTAGTCTGCCAATTTTATATGTGAAAAAACATAGGCTCACCTATGTTAAGGAATGCAATCAGTTAGACTGACAAAGAAATGAAATTAGAAATTAGGTTTTCAGACATTTATCTTAGTGGTACTTTATAATAAGTTCTTTTCTGTTCTCTTTAAAATTTCATGTTGAGTTTTAAGAATTTAAGAAATAATATATAAATATTAAAAGATAATTAAGCTGATAGATATAATCAATCAAGTTAGCTTAGATTGCATCAGAATCTTTTGGAATCCGGGTGTTATCTTCTTGGCTGCGTGTTTGAAGCCAGCAATTTCTTTTCAATTGTCTTTTGCCTTAATGTGAATTCTTTATTAGCTCTTTCGAAACAAAGACACTTTCCATGGACAAATACGAGTCTCCAGCTCGATGACTGTAGGGTTCCTGAGGTTGTGTGGCTGACACAGGAAGCCCGAGGCAATAGCTGAGCAAAGTGGTTCAGGTTGTGAATTCTGGAGTCGGCTTTTTTGGTTTGAATCCCAGATTAGACACAAATCAGAAATGTGATCACAGGCCAGTTATCTGATTTTTCTAAGCCCCAGTTCCCTTCTGTTAAAAATGGGGATAATAAAGAATACAACACAGCTCACATCTGTTGTATGATTAATTATTGTATATCAAGATCAAAGGAGGACAATATCTGCATAATAATCAGCAAATAACAGCTATTGTGTATACTAGTAACAGGGACTAAGAGGAATCTTTCTGAACAAATGTTTGGAAAACATGGTAGAGATTGGCAGCCAAATTTAGTCAAATAGTTTACAGAATTCCTGCGATTCACTGCTTTTCTTTACAATAGATACCAGAGCCTTGGAAATGTTTTTTTTAAAAAAAACTATTGTTTACCTAAAGATCCATAAATATATCAGGCTCCGCACAATTAAGTAGAAAAAGAGTCTTTTTTATATTATTATTATCCTGTAGCATTTATCTGTACTTGGTGTCATATCAAAAACCTTTGCGAGAGGGCCTGGTTTCTTCCAATTACAAAGTAGGAAATGTATTTATTTTGTAAACTTTCACCAGTGCTCTAGTTACCAGTATTTATTTTTGCCTTCTAGTCTTACGAGAAATCTCACTGAAAACTACAATACCCTCTAGTGTACATGATTGCATATAGTTTAAACATTGTTGTTTTAGGATTTTTATGCAAAGTAGTAAAAATTTGAGGTTAAGCCCTAAAATATCATTTTATTCATTTATCTGGCAAACTTACTGAACATGTAATATGTGATGGATAGTAATTTAGCTGCTGGATATATAGCAGTGAACGACGGGTAAAAATTTGTGTTCTCTTAAAATCTAAAGGGGTAAGACAATTATCAAAGAAAATATTTAAAACTCTTAATATGTCGTGTATTGGTGAGTGCTAAGGAGAAGAAGTACACGTGGAGGGTGGAGGGTTACAAGGTCAGGAAAGACTTCATTAAGCAGGTGAAATGTGAGCAAAGGCACAAATGAAAAGAGAAGGCAAGCCCTGCAGAATAGCCTAGTTGTTAAGAGCACAGACTTTGCAGGTACAGAGGCGTGCAGGTGTCTGGTGTGTTTGAGGGAGGGTAAGGAGTTCTGTCTGACTGGGCTGTAGTCAGCAAAAGGACAGTGAGAGCAGAAGGGGACAGCGGGGTAATGGAGCCAAATTACATAGTTCCTTGTAGGCCTCCGTAACACCTCAGGCTTTTACTTTGAATGAGATGGAAAGCCACTGAGGAGTTTGTAACCAGCCATACCTTATGGTCTGGTTTAATACGAGAAACTGTCACTGTGGGTGCCATGGAGAAGGTGCCCTAAGAGGCCACAGTGTGTTCATAGGAAATGCTAAGCCTTCTACCTGTGTGCCAGACACTGTCACCTCTCACCTAATGCAGGAACATCATTCCCCCAACTTTTCCCTTTCTTCTGCATCATCAATTCTCCTCTTGCTAATTAATAATATTCTTCATATGCAAACATGCTACAATTATTCTTATTTTAAAATACCTTTCCACATTCTACAAATCTCTCAAGATACTGCCTCCGTTCTCTGATCCTCAGAGCAAAACTCCATGCACCCATTATACCCAAATCCTTTCATCTTGGTTTTTAAAGATTCCACCCCAATCTGCCTTCTCCTTTTCTACTGTCCAAAATTTGTTGTTGCCAAGGACAACATTGATCTCCATATTCTTCAACTTTTAGTCCTTTTCACAGAATTTGACACAGGTAATCACTGACTTCTCCTTGAAACATGTTTGTCACCTGGGTTCCAGGTCACAGTATTGTCAGTTCCATTCACCTTGTTACAGCTGCTGCTTCCTGCGTTCCTTCGTTCACCACCATCTTCCTGATTTCTCAGTTACAGCACAGAAGGGATGATTCTGGCATTTATTTACTTTATTTAAATGCATTTTCTTTTTTATCTCAGATGGTGTCATGCTTTAACTCCTATGCGTATACTGCCGATTTTCAAGTGTTTAATCCCCAGCCTTCATTGTGCTGTAGAACTCTAGAATTGTACATTGAGCCACCTAGTTAATATCACTTCTTGAAATCTAATAAGTAACTCAAGGTTATTATTTGCAAAATTGACCCTCTGATTTTCTCCCTAAACCTGGTTCTGCCGCAACTTGGCCAGCTCAATAAATGACAGTTTTATTCTTCGATAATTTAAACCAAACTCTATGAAGTTATCCTTACCTGCTATTTCTAGTTTTCCCAGATTCAATCCATCAGGAAATCCTGCAAGTCTACTTTTAAACTGAATGCCTGTTGAGGTAATTTGCACTGACACTACTTGGTATAAACCACCATCAGCTCTCAATGGAATATTGCCTTAGTTTCCTGTTTGCGTCTAGAGCTGATGAAGCCGGACAGCAGGCTGATGGCTAGTTTTTTTTTTTTTCCTGAAAGAAATAAATTATTGTAATTTGGTGGGTCTTAAATAACTGACTTAGAAATTATGTAATCTCATTAAAATTCCTACACTATTTTTTAATGAAAATTAGAAACATCCTAAACTTTGTTTAGTAAAGTCTTGACAAGTTCTTTCTGTGTGAGTTTTAATGGCGAAATCTTGTTCAAGAACAAAGAACACGTTCAGACGTGTTAGGTAAGGGAAGGTCTAAGCTAAACTCAGAGAGAAGAGGCCTATTGCTTTATTTGAATTTGTGATTCTTTGAGATTCTTAATGTCACAAAAACAAGTATAAAAAGAAACCATACAAATACCTCATTAGCCATCTAGTTTTTAATATGCTGTCTAACCAAGGGTTGCATTTCTTGAGTCAAAGGTAGCATTTTATGATTCATAGTTTCTACCATTGCTAAAATTTTAAATTTGGTCTTAACATTTGATTGGTTCTCTTTCATAATTGCAATTTCAGGGCCTATAGTTTGTCTGGGTTGATAATTATTCAGATGAATGATTTATCCATTTAGATAAACATCAACTGGTTCTAATAATTTGCAGTTACTGTTTATGTCAGGTTGCTTAATCATAAATGCTTTCTTGAGACCCCCTCTTTGTCAAAACTGTTCTTTAGATTCCCACAAAACACTTTTGGAGTTAGAATTTTCCCTATCATTTCTAAAGATAAATGGAAGAACTCAGAAATTAATTTGACCTCTTTGCTGCCTTGCCATCCTGCTTAATTACTACAGAGTTAACTATAAAAGCTATTATCTCATCAGTAACTATCTAATTTATAATATCCTATATTGAGTATAAAATGTATGAACTGGTTGGGTTATCTGGCTTTATGTTACATAATTGCCCATTCAAATTTTTATTTCAACCTGGTTTATGTGCTTTGCGACATTTCGGATATATTCGTATTTTTAGGTATTTCTCGTTTTAGTAGAGACTGATGTTCTTAAATACAAGCTTTTACTTTGATTTTTATCAGCATTGTGAGCAATTTGCTCATTTTCTAATCGGACGTTTTCAGGTCATAGAAAAATTAAGGAATGATATTGTCATTTAAATTCACTAAGAGAGTTGGAAACACCAGTAGTGATTTACAAGTTAAGGAAAGTAAACAGACGCTTTAAAAATATATATTTTTTAATGATTATATTATTATTAATTGAAAGCTGATTTTTAGGAATGGAAACAAATGTAGATTTGTGGGTTCTTAATGTCAAGCTAACACCTGTTTCTGGTAGTTTAATTTACTTTGGTTCACTGTCTTCTTCATGTAAGAGTAAAAACTGTTTTGTGGAACACACTTCAGTACCAAGAAAAGCTTGTTAATAGCTGTTCTACAGTATATATTCTCAAATTCGTGTCATGCCACATCTTTTCATATGTTGTAAGTCAGTGGTTTAGGACATTAAAAAATGATGTTTCTCAAAACACTTATTTTCTCACACATACTGTGTTCTAGCATTCTAGAAGTGTTTTGGTAGATTTAAAGATTGGTTTGCTCTGTCACACTATAATCTAACAAAGTTTTCTTTGGCTTTTAAATCTAATCTCTGAGGCTGGATAGTAGGCTTTCTTTCCCCCACAAAAAAACTCTTCGTTGGATTTTTTTTCCTTGAGGCATATCAAATTCTTATTTCCTTTAGGTTATAAAGAAATAGAGACTCAAAACATTGTGTCAAAACTTTTTCATATTTTACCCCCTATTTTGTGGAGAAATGTTTCGAAAAGTAGCCAATGCTATATTTCTTAGTTGTATTTTATTTTTATTTTTACTTCATATTATGTTGAATATAAAATAAAACTTGAGAGATGCATTTACCAGTTTATTCAATAAGGCCTTTTCTTTATATATACTCCTAGATAAATTTTAGCAGGAAAGTCAGAAACTTGTACTAAATTAAAGCTTAGTTTTTTTTTTGTTTTTTTTTTTTAAGACCTACAAACTCCTCTTGTATCAGCACACTTCATATTATGGCTTAAGCTGTTATCAGAAATACTATTTCTTAATATCATATATTATTTTTAAAGCGCAAAAATTTAATACAGCTCTATTTATTAAGACCCTCACAGATCAAGAGCTGAGGGTGTTTATAAATGAAACATAAAAGATGACAGACATAGGGCCAGTGGTCTCGAGCAATGTCCATGAAACCCCAGTGCAGGAATGCAGGCAGGCCTCAGAGGTAGTAAAGTTATACTAAGAAGTAGAAAGTTGACAATTGTTTCTCTACCTATTCAGACCTCTGTTTCCTCATTTGTCAAATGAAATCAATAATAGAAAGTACCTCCCAGGACAAACGATGGGATGGATATAAAGCATTCTTACACTTTAGCACATAATAATTTTTCAGTGTTCCACAAGAAACCTTTATTTTGATTTATTTTATTTTGTCCCTATTCTTTCCCCAGTCACTTGAAATGTTGGAATGAAGGTGAGGGGACTGATCTGCTTACTGCTCTTGTGTTGTGGCTGAAATTTGTAGGGGAGGCTGCTCTCCATAATTAAGTCTAGTATCATTGTTTCATACGTGTGCCTTTAATATTTTTAAAACATTTATTTAAAAACTTAAGCCTAACTGATTTGTGAACTTCTCAGAATGAGTATTCTTCTGAAAATGTTAAATTAATAAGAAAATTAAGCACAATATAAGGAAGACATTTATATAAAAACTGAACAATAAGTTAAATTGGAGTGTAGTCAAAGGCACTTGGGATGCTAGAGCTGTTATAAGTGAGCTTTCAATTTATGTCAAGAGTCCTGGTAGATGGAAGATTAAGAGTCTTTGTGTCTTACCATCTTATAAAGTAAGTTATACGGGTTCAACTAGAGAGATAAGCAGTGTCCTGACAAACGTGAATACGGGTTCCCTTTTAAAAACGTTTCTAATAAAGGCATTGTGTTGAGCTTGCCTCCAATGTGGCATCTCGGTGGAGACCTGAAGCTGAGGCTCCAGGTCCGTGGAGGTCATTTCTCACTCTTCAGTTCCATCAGATGATGTGCCAGGGGTTAGGAGAAGCTACACCCCGTCTCACATTTCAACTCTGCTGCAATGAGAAGGAAATAAGCCAAGGAAAATGCCTTACTGCGTTAAGGCAGGGGCAAGAGAGAAGAAGAGCACCATGGTTTGCTCATGATTAAAAAATATTCAGCCAGATGGCCCACAAGTAAATGTGGCCCAATTAATTGGTAATGTGTAATCAGATTAGAATCTCTTGCCTTCTTAGAGGAGTAAGAAATGGGCAAAGATATGGACAGAGGTGCCAAACATATCTTCTTTCTTAATTTCTCATCAGGAAAAATGTTGATTATGAGTAAAAAGGAAGGAATTAATTGAAGTTAAACTAATATTAAGTGAGATGGATCAATATGTTAGGTTAAATACTTGTCATTAATCTGGAGGAATTAGTATAAAGTAAAATATAAGACTGTTCATTGTAAAATAGTCAATAAAATGAATATAAAGGCACATAGCCCACATATGCTAGTTTTTTAATGAAAAAGGAAAGTTCTGTTTCAGATATGGCCCTTCAAAATATATGTAAAGAAGACACAAAATAAATTGATCAAAAAACGGTAAAGTAACATGTCAGATTACTTTTAAAAATTGTTCCTTTAAGCAAAAGTTAATGAAATGGTGGTAGTTGCATATAAAGAAAGAAATATGTGACAATAGGGTCTTTCATATTCACTAGAAACATACTTGGGGATGAGACTTAACCCATAAGGCATGAATACGAACAGAAATGGAAGACATTCAGACACAAGTGATCATTTGTGAGACATGAGATTGGTCGTATTTATCCTGCTGAGTTCTTTGTTGAAACGACATTGCTTCCCCACATGATATTTCCCACAGCCCGTCTGAATTATGCTGTGTGGAGCCGTGTCACCCAGGCTTTCTGTGCCAGGGCCACCGTGTGATGGCTCATCCAGTATCTACTATCCACTAGCCAGTAACTTCCAAGGCTGAGAGTGGCCAGGGGAGGAAGAAAGATTATGTCATTATTACCAGGAAGGCAAGGCACACTGGTGATATCTACAGCCTGAATGTTTCTACAGGAAGAGTGTTTCAGAAAGGCTCAATCAAAAATATAGTTCAACTCTTTTAGTTGAATGCAAAGAACAGAACGAAGTTTCACAGAATGCTTCTGTGTAGTTTAGATTTGAATATATTCCTTTTTCACTATTACCCTCTTAGCGCTCCGAATGTCCACTTGCATTTTCTACAGAAAGAGTGTTCAGAACTGCGCAATCAAAAGTATGGTTTAATTCTGTTAGCTGAATGCACATATCAGAAATAAGTTTCACACAATGCTTCTGTGTAGTTTTTATTTGAAGATATTATTTTTCCCAATATAGGCCTCTTAGCGCGCAGAATGTCCAATTGCAGTTTCTACAGAAAGAGTGTTTCAGAACGGCTCAATCAAAAGTAAGGTTCAACACTGTTAGTTGAATGCACAGAACAGAAAGAAGTTTCACACAATGCTTCTGTGTAGTTTATATTTGAACATATTCCTTTTTCCACTGTTACCCACTTAGCGCTCCGAATGTCCAGTTGCATTTTCTACAGACAGAGTGTTTCAAAACTGCTCAATCAAAAGTATGGTTTAACTCTGTTAGCTCAATGCTCAGATCAGAAAGAAGTTTCACAGAATGCTTCTGTGTAGTTTATATTTGAATATATTCCTTTTTCCACTACTACCCTCTTAGCGCTCCAAATGTCCAGTTGCATTTTCTACAGAAAGAGTGTTCAGAACTGCTCAATCAAAAGTATGGTTTAACTCTGTTAGCTGAATGCACAGATCAGAAAGAAGTTTCACAGAATGATTCTGTGTAGTTGATATTTGAAGATATTACTTTTTCCACTATTACCCTCTTAGCGCTCCGAATCTCCACTTGCATTTTCTACAGAAAGAGTGTTTCAGAACGGCTCAATCAAAACTAAGGTTCAACTCTTTTAGGTGAATGCACAGAACAGAAAGAAGTTTCACAGAATGCTTCAGTGTAGTATTTAGTTGAAGATATTCCTTTTTCGACTATTACCGTCTTAGCGCTCCGAATGTCCACTGGCACTTTCTACACAAAGAGTGTTTCAGAACTGCTACTTCAAAAGTAAGGCTCAGCTCTGTTAGTTGAATGCAGAGAACAGAAAGGAGTTTCAGAGAATGCTTCTGTGTAGTTTTTATTTGGAGATATTCCATTTTCCACTATTACAATCTTAGCGCTCCGAATGTCCACTTGCATTTTCTACAGAAAGAGTGGTCAGAACTGCTCAATCAAAAGAATGGTTTAACTCTGTTAGCTGTATGAACAGATCAGAAAGAAGTTTCACAGAATGCTTCTGTGTAGTTTTTATTTGAAGAAATTCTTTTTCCCAATATAGGCCACTTAGCGCTCTGAATGTCCAATTGCAGTATCTACAGAAAGAGTGTTACAGAACTGTTCAATCAAAAATAAGGTTCAATAGTGTTAGTTGAATGCACAGAACAGAAAGAAGTTTCATACAATGCTTCTGTGTAGTTTATATTTGAAGATATTCCTTTTTCCACTATTACCCACTTAGCGCTCCAAATGTCCAGTTGCATTTTCTACAGAAAGAGTGTTTCAGAACTGCTCTATCAAAAGTAAGGTTTAACTCTGTTAGTTGAATGCAGAGATCAGAAAGAAGTTTCACAGAATGCTTCTGTGTAGTGTTTATATGAAGATATTCTTTTTACCAATATAGGCCTCTTAGCGCTCAGAATGTCCAATTGCAGTTTCTATAGAAAGAGTGTTTCAGAACGGCTCAATAAAAATAAGGTTCACCTCTTTTAGTTGAATGCACAGAACAGAAAGAAGTTTCACAGAATGCTTCTGTGTAGTATTTAGTTGAAGATATTCCTTTTTTGACTATTATCCACTTAGCGCTCCGAATGTCCACTGGCAGTTTCTACACAAAGAGTGTTTCAGAACTGCTCCTTCAAAAGTAAGGCTAAACTCTGTTAGTTGAATGCAGAGAACAGAAAGGAGTCTCAGAGAATGCTTCTGTGTAGTTTTTATTTGGAGATATTCCCTTTTCCTCTATTACAATCTTAGCGCTCCGAATGTCCACTTGCATTTTCTACAGAACGAGTGTTTCATAACTGCTCAATCAAAAGTATGGTTTAGCTCTGTTAACTGAATGCACTGATCAGAAATAAGTTTCACAGAATGCTTCTGTGTAGTTTTTATTTGAAGATATTCTTTTTAACAATGTAGGCCTCTTAGCGCTTAGAAAGTCCAATTGCAGTTTCTACAGAAAGAGTGTTTCAGAACGGCTCAATCAAATGTAAGGTTCAACTCTGTTAGTTGAATGCACAGAACTGAAAGAAGTTTCACAGAATGCTTCTGTGTACTTTTTATTTGAATATATTCCTTTTCAACTATTACCCTCTTAGCGCTCTGAATGTCCACTTACATTTTCTACAGAAAGAGTGTTCAGAACGGCTCAATCAAAAGTATGGTTTTACTCTGTTAGTTCAATGCACAGATCCGAAAGAAGTTTCACAGAATGCTTCTGTGTAGTTTTTATTTGTAGATATACTTTTTCCCAATATAGGACTTTTAGCGGTCAGAATGTCCGTTTGCAGTTTCTACAGAAAGAGTGTTTCACAACGGCTCCATCAAAAGTAAGGTTCAAATCAGTTAGTTGAATGCACAGAACTGAAAGAAGTTTCACAGAATGCTTCTGTGTAGTTTATAATTTCATATATTCCTTTTCCCACTATTACCGTATTAGCGCTCCGAATGTCCACTTGCATTTTCTACAGAAAGAGTGTTCAGAACTGCGCAATCAAAAGTATGGTTTAGCTCTGTTAGCTGAATGCACATATCAGAAATAAGTTTCACACAATGCTGCTGTGTAGTTTTTATTTGAAGATATTATTTTGCCCAATATAGGCCTCTTAGCGCTCAGAATGTCCAATTGCAGTTTCTACAGAAAGAGTGTTTCAGAACGGCTCAATCAAAAGTAAGGCTCAACACTGTTACTTGGATGCACAGAACAGAAGGACGTTTCATACAATGCTTCTGTGTAGTTTATATTTGAACATATTCCTTTTTCCATTATTACCCACTTAGCGCTCCGAATGTCCAGTTGCATTTTCTACAGACAGACTGTTTCAAATCTCCACAATCAAAAGTATGCTTTAACTCTGTTAGCTGAATGCTCAGATCAGAATGAAGTTTCACAGAATGCTTCTGTGTAGCTTATATTTGAATATATTCCTTTTTCCACTACTAAACTCTTAGCGCTCAAAATGTCCAGTTGCATTTTCTACAGAAAGAGTGTTCAGAACTGCTCTATCAAAACTATGGTTTAACTCTGTTAGCTGAATGCACATATCAGAAAGAAGTTTCACAGAATGATTCTGTGTACTATTTAGTTGAAGATATTCCTTTTTTACTATTACCCACTTAGCGCTCCGAATATCCACTGGCAGTTTCTACACAAAGAGTGTTTCAGAACTGCTCCTTCAAAAGTAAGGCTAAACTCTGTTAGTTGAATGCAGAGAACAGAAAGGAGTCTCAGAGAATGCTTCTGTGTAGTTTTTATTTGGAGATATTCCCTTTTCCTCTATTAAAATCTTAGCGCTCCGAATGTCCACTTGCATTTTCTACAGAACGAGTGTTTCATAACTGCTCAATCAAAAGTATGGTTTAGCTCTGTTAACTGAATTTACAGATCAGTAATAAATTTCACAGAATGCATCTGTGTAGTTTTTATTTGAAGATATTCTTTTTCCCAATATAGGCCTCTTAGCGCTTAGAAAGTTCAATTGCAGTTTCTACAGAAAGAGTGTTTCAGAACGGCTCAATCAAAAGTAAGGTTCAACTCTGTTAGTTGAATGCACAGAACAGAAAGAAGTTTCAAAGAATGCTTCTGTGTACTTTTTATTTGAATATATTCCTTTTTCAACTATTACCCTCTTAGCGCTCTGAATGTCCACTTACATTTTCTACAGAAAGAGTGTTCAGAACGGCTCAATCAAAAGTATGGTTTTACTCTGTTAGTTCAATGCACAGATCCGAAAGAAGTTTCACAGAATGCTTCTGTGTAGTTTTTATTTGTAGATATTCTTTTTCCCAATATAGGCCTTTTAGCGGTCAGAATGTCCGATTGCAGTTTCTACAGAAAGAGTGTTTCACAACGGCTCCATCAAAAGCAAGGTTCAAATCAGATAGTTGAATGCACAGAACTGAGAGAAGTTTCACAGAATGCTTCTGTGTAGTTTATAATTTCATATATTCCTTTTCCCACTATTACCGTATTAGCGCTCCGAATGTCCACTTACATTTTCTACAGAAAGAGTGTTCAGAACTGCGCAATCAAAAGTATGGTTTAACTGTGTTAGCTGAATGCACATATCAGAAATAAGTTTCACACAATGCTGCTGTGCAGTTTTAATTTGTAGATATTCTTTTTCCCAATATAGGCCTCTTAGCGCTCTGAATGTCCAATTGCAGTTTCTACAGAAAGAGTGTTTCAGAACGGCTCAATCAAAAGTAAGGCTCAACTCTGTTACCTGAATGCACAGAACAGAAAGAAGTTTCATACAATGCTTCTGTGTAGTTTATATTTGAACATATTCCTTTTTCCATTATTACCCACTTAGCGCTCCGAATGTCCAGTTGCATTTTCTACACACAGAGTGTTTCAAATCTCCTCAATCAAAAGTATGGTTTAACACTGTTAGCTGAATGCTCAGATCAGAAAGAAGTTTCACAGAATGCTTCTGTGTAGCTTATATTTGAATATATTCCTTTTTCCACTACTAAACTCTTAGCGCTCCAAATGTCCGGTTGCATTTTCTACAGAAAGAGTGTTCAGAACTGCTCTATCAAAACTATGGTTTAACTCTGTTAGCTGAATGCACATATCAGAAAGAAGTTTCACAGAATGATTCTGTGTAGTTTATATTTGAAGATCGTCCTTTTTCCACTATTACCCTCTTAGCGCTCCGAATCTCCACTTTCATTTTCTACAGAAAGAGTGTTTCAGAACGGCTCAATCAAAACTAAGGTTCAACTCTTTTAGTTGAATGCACAGAACAGAAAGTAGTTTCACAGAATGCTTCTGTGTAGTATTTAGTTGAAGATATTCCTTTTTCGACTATTACCCTCTTAGCGCTCTGAATTTCCACTGGCAGTTTCTACACAAAGAGTGTTTCAGAACTGCTCCTTCAAAAGTAAGGCTCAGCTCTGTTACTTGAATGCAGAGAACAGAAAGGAGTTTCAGAGAATGCTTCTGTGTAGTTTTTATTTGGAGATATTCTTTTTTCCACTAGTACTATCTTAGCGCTCCAAATGTCCACTTGCATTTTCTACAGAAAGAGTGTTTCAGAACGGCTCAATCAAAACTATGGTTCAACACATTTAGTTGAATGCACAGAACAGAAACAAGTTTCACAGAATGCTTCTCTGTAGTTTTTATTTGTAGATATTCTTTTTCCCAATATAGGCCTCTTAGCGCTCAGAATGTCCAATTGCATTTTCTACAGAAAGAGTGTTCCAGAACGGCTCAATCAAAAGCAAGGTTCAACTCAGTTAGTTGAATGCAAAGAACAGAAAGAAGTTTGACAGAATGCTTCTGTGTAGTTTATATTTGAATATATTGCTTTTTCCACTATTACCCTCTTAGCGCTCCGAATGTACATTGCATTTTCTACAGAAAGAGGGTTCAGAACTGCGCAATCAAAAGTATGGTTTAACTCTGTTACCTGAACGCACATATGAGAAATAAGTTTCACACAATGCTTCTGTGTAGTTTTTATTTGAATATATTATTTTTCCCAATATAGGCCTCTTAGGGCTCAGAATGTCCACTTGCAGTTTCTACAGAAAGAGTGTTTCAGAACGGCTAAATCAAAAGTAAGTTTCAACTCTGTTAGCTGAATGTACAGAACAGAAAGATGTTTCATACAATGCTTCTGTGTAGTTTATATTTGAACATATTCCTTTTTCCACTATTACCCACTTAGCGCTCCGAATGTCCAGTTGGATTTTCTACAGACAGAGTGTTTCAAAACTGCTCAGTCAAAAGTATGGTTTAACTCTGTTAGCTGAATGCTCAGATCAGAAAGAAGTTTCACAGAATGCTTCTGTGTAGTTTATATTTGAATATAATCCTTTTTCCACTACTACCCTCTTAGCGCTCCAAATGTCCAGTTGCATTTTCAACAGAAAGAGTGTTCAGAACTGCTCAATGAAAAGTATGGTTTAATTCTGTTAGCTGAATGCACAGATCAGAAAGAAGTTTCACAGAATGATTCTGTGTAGTTTATATTTGAAGATATTACTTTTTCTAGTATTACCCTCTTATCGCTCCGAATGTCCACTTGCATTTTCTACAGAAAGAGTGTTCAGAACGGCTCAATCAAAAGTATGGTTTTACTCTATTAGTTGAATGCCCATATCAGAAATAAGTTTCACAGAATGCTTCTGTGTAGTTTTTATTTGAAGATATTCTTTTTCCCAATATAGGCCTCTTAGCGCTCAGAATGTCCAATTGCAGTTTGTACAGAAAGAGTGTTTCAGAACGGCTGCATCAAAAGTAAGGTTCAACTCAGTTAGTTGAATGCAAAGAACAGAAAGAAGTTTCACAGAATGCTTCTGTGTAGTTTATATTTGAATATATCCCTTTTTCCACTACTACACTCTTAGCGCTCCAAATGTCCAGTTGCATTTTCTACACAAAGAGTGTTCAGAGCTGCTCAATCAAAAGTATGGTTTAATTCTGTTAGCTGAATGCACAGATCAGAAAGAAGTTTCACAGAATGATTCTGTGTAGTTGATATTTGAAGATATTACTTTTTCCACTATTCCCCACTTACCGCTCCAAATGTCCAGTTGCATTTTCTACAGAAAGAGTGTTTCAGAACTGCTCAATCAAAAGTATGGTTTAACTCTGTTAGCTGAATGCACAGATCAGAAAGAAGTTTCACAGAATGCTTCTGTGTAGTGTTTCTGTGAAGATATTCTTTTTACCAATATAGGCCTCTTAGCGCTCAGAATGTCCAATTGCAGTTTCTATAGAAAGAGTGTTTCAGAACGGCTCAATCAAAATAAGGTTCACCTCTTTTAGTTGAATGCACACAACAGAAAGAAGTTTCACAGAATGCTTCTGTGTAGTATTTAGTTGAAGATATTCCTTTTTTGACTGTTACCCACTTAGCGCTCCGAATGTCCACTGGCAGTTTGTACACAAAGAGTGTTTCAGAACTGCTCCTTCAAAAGTAAGGCTAAACTCTGTTAGTTGAATGCAGAGAACAGAAAGGAGTTTCAGAGAATGCTTCTGTGTAGTTTTTATTTGGAGATATTTCTTTTTTCTCTATTACAATCTTAGCGCTCAGAATGTGCACTTGCATTTTCTACAGAACGAGTGTTTCATAACTGCTCAATCAAAAGTATGTTTTAGCTCTGTTAACTGAATGCACTGATCAGAAATAAGTTTCACAGAATGCTTCTGTGTAGTTTTTATTTGAAGATATTCTTTTTAACAATGTAGGCCTCTTAGCGCTTAGAAAGTCCAATTGCAGTTTCTACAGAAAGAGTGTTTCAGAAGGGCTCAATAAAAAGTAAGTTTCAACTCTGTTAGTTGAATGCACAGAACAGAAAGAAGTTTCACAAAATGCTTCTGTGTAGTTTATATTTGAATATATTCCTTTTTCAACTATTACCCTCTTAGCGCTCTTAATGTCCACTTACATTTTCTACAGAAAGGGTGTTCAGAACGGCTCAATCAAAAGTATGGTATTACTCTGTTAGTTCAATGCACAGATCCAAAAGAAGTTTCACAGAATGCTTCTGTGTAGTTTTTATTTGTAGATATTCTTTTTCCCAATATAGGCCTTTTAGCGGTCACTATGTCCAATTGCAGTTTCTACAGAAAGAGTGTTTCACAACGGCTCCATCAAAAGTAAGGTTCAACTCAGTTAGTTGAATGCACAGAACTGAAAGAAGTTTCACAGAATGCTTCTGTGTAGTTTATAATTGAATATATTACTTTTTCCACTATTACCGTATTAGCGCTCTGAATGTCCACTTGCATTTTCTACAGAAAGAGTGTTCAGAACTGCGCAATCAAAAGAATGGTTTAGTTCTGTTAGCTGAATGCACATATCAGAAATAACTTTCACAAAATGCTGCTGTGTAGTTTTTATTTGAAGATATTATTATTCCCAATATAGGCCTCTTAGAGCTGAGAATGTCTAATTGCAGTTTCTACAGAAAGAGTGTTTCAGAACGGCTCAATCAAAAGTAAGGTTCAACTCTGTTAGTTGAATGCACGGAACAGAAAGAAGTTTCATACAATGCTTCTGTGTTGTTTATATTTGAACATATTCCTTTTTCCATTATTACCCACTTAGCGCTCCGAATGTCCAGTTGCATTTTCTACAGTCAGAGTGTTTCAAATCTCCTCAATCAAAAGTATGGTTTAACTCTGTTAGCGGAATGCTCAGATCAGAAAGAAGTTTCACAGAATGCTTCTGTGTAGCTTATATTTGAATATATTCCTTTTTCCACTACTACCCTCATAGCGCTCCAAATGTCCAGTTGCATTTTCTACAGAAAGAGTGTTCAGAACTGCTCAATCAAAAGTATGCTTTAACTCTGTTAGCTGAATGCACATATCAGAAAGAAGTTTCACAGAATGATTCTGTGTAGTTTATATTTGAAGATAATATTTTTTCCACTATTACCCTCTTAGCGCTCCGAATCTCCACTTTCATTTTCTACAGAAAGAGTGTTTAAGAACGGCTCAATCAAAACTAAGGTTCAACTCTTTTAGTTGAATGCACAGAACAGAAAGAAGTTTCACAGAATGCTTCTGTGTAGTATTTAGTTGAAGATATTCCTTTTTCGAATCTTACCCTCTTAGCGCTCTGAATTTCCACTGGCAGTTTCTACACAAAGAGTGTTTCAGAACTGCTCCTTCAAAAGTAAGGCTCAGCTCTGTTAGTTGAATGCAGAGAACAGAAAGGAGTTTCAGAGAATGCTTCTGTGTAGTTTTTATTTGGAGATATTCCTTTTTCCACTATTACTATCTTAGCCCTCCGAAAGTCCACTTGCATTTTCTACAGAAAGAGTGTTTCAGAACGGCTCAATCAAAACTAAGGTTCAACACATTTAGTTGAATGCACAGAAGAGAAAGAAGTTTCACAGAATGCTTCTGTGTAGTTTTTATTTGTAGATATTCTTTTTCCCAATATAGGCCACTTAGCGCTCAGAATGTCAAATTGCATTTTCTACAGAAAGAGTGATCCAGAACGGCTCAATCAAAAGCAAGGTTCAACTCAGTTAGTTGAATACAGAGAACAGAAAGAAGTTTCACAGAATGCTTCTGTGTAGTTTATATTTGAATATATTGCTTTTTCCAATATTACCCTCTTAGCGCTCCGAATGTCCACTTGCATTTTCTACAGAAAGAGTGTTCAGAACTGCGCAATAAAAAGTATGGTTTATCTCTGTTAGCTGAACGCACATATCAGAAATAAGTTTCACACAATGCTTCTGTGTAGTTTTTATTTGAATATATTATTTTTCCCAATATAGGCCTCTTAGCGCTCAGAATGTCCAATTGCAGTTTCTACAGAAAGAGTGATTCAGAACGTCTAAATCAAAAGTAAGGTTCAACCCTGTTAGTTGAATGTACAGAACAGAAAGCTGTTTCATACAATGCTTCTGTGTAGTTTATATTTGAACATATTCCTTTTTCCACTATTACCCACTTAGCGCTCCGAATGTCCAGTTGCATTTTCTACAGACAGAGTGTCTCAAAACTGCTCAGTCAAAAGTATGGTTTAACTCTGTTAGCTGAATTCTCAGATCAGAAACAAGTTTCACAGAATGCTTCCGTGTAGTTTATATATGAATATATTCCTTTTTCCACTACTACCCTCTTATCGCTCCAAATGTCTAGTTGCATTTTCTACAGAAAGAGTGTTCAGAACTGCTCAAAGAAAAGTATGGTTTAATTCTGTTAGCTGAATGCACAGATCAGAAAGAAGTTTCACAGAATGATTCTGTGTAGTTTATATTTGAAGATATTACTTTTTCTAGTATTACCCTCTTAGCGCTCATAATGTCCACTTGCATTTCCTACAGAAAGAGTGTTCAGAACGGCTCAATCAAAATTATGGTTTTACTCTATTAGTTGAATGCCCATATCCGAAATAAGTTTCACAGAATGCTTCTGTGTAGTTTTTATTTGAAGATATTCTTTTTCAAAATATCGGCCTCTTAGCGCTCAGAATGTCCAATTGCAGTTTCTACAGAAAGAGCTTTTCAGAACGGCTCCATCAAAAGTAAGGTTCAACTCAGTTAGTTGAATGCACAGAACAGAAATATGTTTCACAGAATGCTTCTGTGTAGTTTATATTTGAATATATTCCTTTTCCAGTATTACCGTCTTAGCGCTGCGAATATCCACTTGCATTTTCTAAAGAAAGAGTGTTTCAGAACGGCTCAATCAAAAATAAGGTTCAACTCTGTTAGTTAAATGCACAGAAGAGAATGGAGTTTCATACAATGCTTCTGTGTAGTTTATATTTGAATATATTACTTTTTCCACTACTACCCTCTTAGCGCTCCAAATGTCCAGTTGCATTTTCTACAGAAAGAGTGTTCAGAACTGCTCAATCAAAAGTATGCTTTAACTCTGTTAGCTGAATGCACAGATCAGAAAGATGTTTCACAGAATGATTCTGTGTAGTTTATATTTGAAGATATTCCTTTTTCCACTATTACCCACTTAGCGCTCCAAATGTCCAGTAGCATTTTCTACAGAAAGAGTGTTTCAGAACTGCTCAATCCAAAGTATGGTTTAACTCTGTTAGCTGAATGCACAGATCAGAAAGAAGTTTCACAGAATGCTTCTGTGTAGTGTTTATATGAAAATATTCTTTTTACCAATATAGGCCTCTTAGCGCTCAGAATGTCCAATTGCAGTTTCTATAGAAAGAGTGTTTCAGAACGGCTCAATGAAAAGTAAGGTTCACCTCTTTTAGTTGAATGCACAGAACAGAAAGTAGTTTCACAGAATGCTTCTGTGTAGTATTTAGTTGAAGATATTCCTTTATTGACTATTACCCACTTAGCGCTCTGAATGTCCACTGGCAGTTTCTACACAAAGAGTGTTTCAGAACTGTTCCTTCAAAAGTAAGGCTCAACTCTATTAGTTGAATTCAGAGAACAGAAAGGAGTTTCAGAGAATGCTTCTGTGTGGTTTTTATTTGGAGATAATCCTTTTTCCCCTATTACACTCTTAGCGCTCCGAAGGTCCACTTATATTTTCTACACAAAGAGTGTTTCATAACTGCTCAATCAAAAGTATGCTTTAGCTCTGTTAACTGAATGCACATATCAGAAATATGTTTCACAGAATGCTTCTGTGTTGTTTTTATTTGAAGATATTCTTTTTAACAATGTAGGCCTCTTAACGCTTAGAAAGTCCAAATGCAGTTTCTACAGAAAGAGTGTTTCAGAACGGCTCAATCAAAAGTAAGGTTCAACTCTGTTAGTTGAATGCACAGAACAGAAAGAAGTTTCATACAATGCTTCTGTGTAGTTTATATTTGAACATATTCTTTTTTCCACTATTACCCACTTAGCGCTACGAATGTCCAGTTGCATTTTCTACAGACAGAGTGTTTCAAAACTGCTCAATCAAAAGTATGGTTTAACTCTGTTAGCTGAATGCTCAGATCAGAAAGAAGTTTCACAGAATGCTTCTGTGTAGTTTATATTTGAATATATTCCTTTTTCCACTACTATGCTCTTAGCGCTCCAAATGTCCAGTAGCATTTTCTACAGAAAGAGTGTTTCAGAACTGCTCAATCCAAAGTATGGTTTAACTCTGTTAGCTGAATGCACAGATCAGAAAGAAGTTTCACAGAATGCTTCTGTGTAGTGTTTATATGAAAATATTCTTTTTACCAATATAGGCCTCTTAGCGCTCAGAATGTCCAATTGCAGTTTCTATAGAAAGAGTGTTTCAGAACGGCTCAATGAAAAGTAAGGTTCAACTCTTTTAGTTGAATGCACAGAACAGAAAGGAGTTTCACGGAATGCTTCTGTGTAGTATTTAGTTGAAGATATTCCTTTATTGACTATTACCCACTTAGCGCTCCGAATGTCCACTGGCAGTTTATACACAAAGAGTGTTTCAGAACTGTTCTTTCAAAAGTAAGGCTCAACTCTGTTAGTTGAATTCAGAGAACAGAAAGGAGTTTCAGAGAATGCTTCTGTGTGGTTTTTATTTGGAGATAATCCTTTTTCCCCTATTACAATCTTAGCGCTCCGAAGGTCCACTTATATTTTCTACACAAAGAGTGTTTCATAACTGCTCAATCAAAAGAATGGTTTAGCTCTGTTAACTGAATGCACATATCAGAAATATGTTTCACAGAATGCTTCTGTGTAGTTTTTATTTGAAGATATTCTTTTTAACAATGTAGGCCTCTTAGCGCTTAGAAAGTCCAATTGCAGTTTCTACAGAAAGAGTGTTTCAGAACGGCTCAATCAAAGTAAGGTTCAACTCTGTTAGTTGAATGCACAGAACAGAAAGAAGTTTCACAGAATGCTTCTGTGTAGTTTATATTTGAATATATTTCTTTTTCAACTATTACCCACTTAGCGCTCCGAATGTCCACTTGCATTTTCTACAGGAAGAGTGTTCAGAACGGCTGAATCAAAAGTATGGTTTTACTCTGTTAGTTGAATGCACAGATCCGAAAGAAGTTTCACAGAATGCTTCTGTGTAGTTTTTATTTGTAGATATTCTTTTTCCCAATATAGGCCTTTTAGCGGTCAGAATGTCCGATTGCAGTTTCTACAGAAAGAGTGTTTCACAACGGCTCCATCAAAAGCAAGGTTCAAATCAGATAGTTGAATGCACAGAACTGAGAGAAGTTTCACAGAATGCTTCTGTGTAGTTTATAATTTCATATATTCCTTTTCCCACTATTACCGTATTAGCGCTCCGAATGTCCACTTACATTTTCTACAGAAAGAGTGTTCAGAACTGCGCAATCAAAAGTATGGTTTAACTGTGTTAGCTGAATGCACATATCAGAAATAAGTTTCACACAATGCTGCTGTGCAGTTTTAATTTGTAGATATTCTTTTTCCCAATATAGGCCTCTTAGCGCTCTGAATGTCCAATTGCAGTTTCTACAGAAAGAGTGTTTCAGAACGGCTCAATCAAAAGTAAGGCTCAACTCTGTTACCTGAATGCACAGAACAGAAAGAAGTTTCATACAATGCTTCTGTGTAGTTTATATTTGAACATATTCCTTTTTCCATTATTACCCACTTAGCGCTCCGAATGTCCAGTTGCATTTTCTACACACAGAGTGTTTCAAATCTCCTCAATCAAAAGTATGGTTTAACACTGTTAGCTGAATGCTCAGATCAGAAAGAAGTTTCACAGAATGCTTCTGTGTAGCTTATATTTGAATATATTCCTTTTTCCACTACTAAACTCTTAGCGCTCCAAATGTCCGGTTGCATTTTCTACAGAAAGAGTGTTCAGAACTGCTCTATCAAAACTATGGTTTAACTCTGTTAGCTGAATGCACATATCAGAAAGAAGTTTCACAGAATGATTCTGTGTAGTTTATATTTGAAGATCGTCCTTTTTCCACTATTACCCTCTTAGCGCTCCGAATCTCCACTTTCATTTTCTACAGAAAGAGTGTTTCAGAACGGCTCAATCAAAACTAAGGTTCAACTCTTTTAGTTGAATGCACAGAACAGAAAGTAGTTTCACAGAATGCTTCTGTGTAGTATTTAGTTGAAGATATTCCTTTTTCGACTATTACCCTCTTAGCGCTCTGAATTTCCACTGGCAGTTTCTACACAAAGAGTGTTTCAGAACTGCTCCTTCAAAAGTAAGGCTCAGCTCTGTTACTTGAATGCAGAGAACAGAAAGGAGTTTCAGAGAATGCTTCTGTGTAGTTTTTATTTGGAGATATTCTTTTTTCCACTAGTACTATCTTAGCGCTCCAAATGTCCACTTGCATTTTCTACAGAAAGAGTGTTTCAGAACGGCTCAATCAAAACTATGGTTCAACACATTTAGTTGAATGCACAGAACAGAAACAAGTTTCACAGAATGCTTCTCTGTAGTTTTTATTTGTAGATATTCTTTTTCCCAATATAGGCCTCTTAGCGCTCAGAATGTCCAATTGCATTTTCTACAGAAAGAGTGTTCCAGAACGGCTCAATCAAAAGCAAGGTTCAACTCAGTTAGTTGAATGCAAAGAACAGAAAGAAGTTTGACAGAATGCTTCTGTGTAGTTTATATTTGAATATATTGCTTTTTCCACTATTACCCTCTTAGCGCTCCGAATGTACATTGCATTTTCTACAGAAAGAGGGTTCAGAACTGCGCAATCAAAAGTATGGTTTAACTCTGTTACCTGAACGCACATATGAGAAATAAGTTTCACACAATGCTTCTGTGTAGTTTTTATTTGAATATATTATTTTTCCCAATATAGGCCTCTTAGGGCTCAGAATGTCCACTTGCAGTTTCTACAGAAAGAGTGTTTCAGAACGGCTAAATCAAAAGTAAGTTTCAACTCTGTTAGCTGAATGTACAGAACAGAAAGATGTTTCATACAATGCTTCTGTGTAGTTTATATTTGAACATATTCCTTTTTCCACTATTACCCACTTAGCGCTCCGAATGTCCAGTTGGATTTTCTACAGACAGAGTGTTTCAAAACTGCTCAGTCAAAAGTATGGTTTAACTCTGTTAGCTGAATGCTCAGATCAGAAAGAAGTTTCACAGAATGCTTCTGTGTAGTTTATATTTGAATATAATCCTTTTTCCACTACTACCCTCTTAGCGCTCCAAATGTCCAGTTGCATTTTCAACAGAAAGAGTGTTCAGAACTGCTCAATGAAAAGTATGGTTTAATTCTGTTAGCTGAATGCACAGATCAGAAAGAAGTTTCACAGAATGATTCTGTGTAGTTTATATTTGAAGATATTACTTTTTCTAGTATTACCCTCTTATCGCTCCGAATGTCCACTTGCATTTTCTACAGAAAGAGTGTTCAGAACGGCTCAATCAAAAGTATGGTTTTACTCTATTAGTTGAATGCCCATATCAGAA
This sequence comes from Symphalangus syndactylus, assembly GCF_028878055.3. Classification (NCBI taxonomy): domain Eukaryota; kingdom Metazoa; phylum Chordata; class Mammalia; order Primates; family Hylobatidae; genus Symphalangus; species Symphalangus syndactylus. The sequence goes on along the minus strand of NC_072423.2, from coordinate 2,122,574 downwards.
ATAAGTTTCACAGAATGCTTCTGTGTAGTTTTTATTTGAAGATATTCTTTTTCCCAATATAGGCCTCTTAGCGCTCAGAATGTCCAATTGCAGTTTGTACAGAAAGAGTGTTTCAGAACGGCTGCATCAAAAGTAAGGTTCAACTCAGTTAGTTGAATGCAAAGAACAGAAAGAAGTTTCACAGAATGCTTCTGTGTAGTTTATATTTGAATATATCCCTTTTTCCACTACTACACTCTTAGCGCTCCAAATGTCCAGTTGCATTTTCTACACAAAGAGTGTTCAGAGCTGCTCAATCAAAAGTATGGTTTAATTCTGTTAGCTGAATGCACAGATCAGAAAGAAGTTTCACAGAATGATTCTGTGTAGTTGATATTTGAAGATATTACTTTTTCCACTATTCCCCACTTACCGCTCCAAATGTCCAGTTGCATTTTCTACAGAAAGAGTGTTTCAGAACTGCTCAATCAAAAGTATGGTTTAACTCTGTTAGCTGAATGCACAGATCAGAAAGAAGTTTCACAGAATGCTTCTGTGTAGTGTTTCTGTGAAGATATTCTTTTTACCAATATAGGCCTCTTAGCGCTCAGAATGTCCAATTGCAGTTTCTATAGAAAGAGTGTTTCAGAACGGCTCAATCAAAATAAGGTTCACCTCTTTTAGTTGAATGCACACAACAGAAAGAAGTTTCACAGAATGCTTCTGTGTAGTATTTAGTTGAAGATATTCCTTTTTTGACTGTTACCCACTTAGCGCTCCGAATGTCCACTGGCAGTTTGTACACAAAGAGTGTTTCAGAACTGCTCCTTCAAAAGTAAGGCTAAACTCTGTTAGTTGAATGCAGAGAACAGAAAGGAGTTTCAGAGAATGCTTCTGTGTAGTTTTTATTTGGAGATATTTCTTTTTTCTCTATTACAATCTTAGCGCTCAGAATGTGCACTTGCATTTTCTACAGAACGAGTGTTTCATAACTGCTCAATCAAAAGTATGTTTTAGCTCTGTTAACTGAATGCACTGATCAGAAATAAGTTTCACAGAATGCTTCTGTGTAGTTTTTATTTGAAGATATTCTTTTTAACAATGTAGGCCTCTTAGCGCTTAGAAAGTCCAATTGCAGTTTCTACAGAAAGAGTGTTTCAGAAGGGCTCAATAAAAAGTAAGTTTCAACTCTGTTAGTTGAATGCACAGAACAGAAAGAAGTTTCACAAAATGCTTCTGTGTAGTTTATATTTGAATATATTCCTTTTTCAACTATTACCCTCTTAGCGCTCTTAATGTCCACTTACATTTTCTACAGAAAGGGTGTTCAGAACGGCTCAATCAAAAGTATGGTATTACTCTGTTAGTTCAATGCACAGATCCAAAAGAAGTTTCACAGAATGCTTCTGTGTAGTTTTTATTTGTAGATATTCTTTTTCCCAATATAGGCCTTTTAGCGGTCACTATGTCCAATTGCAGTTTCTACAGAAAGAGTGTTTCACAACGGCTCCATCAAAAGTAAGGTTCAACTCAGTTAGTTGAATGCACAGAACTGAAAGAAGTTTCACAGAATGCTTCTGTGTAGTTTATAATTGAATATATTACTTTTTCCACTATTACCGTATTAGCGCTCTGAATGTCCACTTGCATTTTCTACAGAAAGAGTGTTCAGAACTGCGCAATCAAAAGAATGGTTTAGTTCTGTTAGCTGAATGCACATATCAGAAATAACTTTCACAAAATGCTGCTGTGTAGTTTTTATTTGAAGATATTATTATTCCCAATATAGGCCTCTTAGAGCTGAGAATGTCTAATTGCAGTTTCTACAGAAAGAGTGTTTCAGAACGGCTCAATCAAAAGTAAGGTTCAACTCTGTTAGTTGAATGCACGGAACAGAAAGAAGTTTCATACAATGCTTCTGTGTTGTTTATATTTGAACATATTCCTTTTTCCATTATTACCCACTTAGCGCTCCGAATGTCCAGTTGCATTTTCTACAGTCAGAGTGTTTCAAATCTCCTCAATCAAAAGTATGGTTTAACTCTGTTAGCGGAATGCTCAGATCAGAAAGAAGTTTCACAGAATGCTTCTGTGTAGCTTATATTTGAATATATTCCTTTTTCCACTACTACCCTCATAGCGCTCCAAATGTCCAGTTGCATTTTCTACAGAAAGAGTGTTCAGAACTGCTCAATCAAAAGTATGCTTTAACTCTGTTAGCTGAATGCACATATCAGAAAGAAGTTTCACAGAATGATTCTGTGTAGTTTATATTTGAAGATAATATTTTTTCCACTATTACCCTCTTAGCGCTCCGAATCTCCACTTTCATTTTCTACAGAAAGAGTGTTTAAGAACGGCTCAATCAAAACTAAGGTTCAACTCTTTTAGTTGAATGCACAGAACAGAAAGAAGTTTCACAGAATGCTTCTGTGTAGTATTTAGTTGAAGATATTCCTTTTTCGAATCTTACCCTCTTAGCGCTCTGAATTTCCACTGGCAGTTTCTACACAAAGAGTGTTTCAGAACTGCTCCTTCAAAAGTAAGGCTCAGCTCTGTTAGTTGAATGCAGAGAACAGAAAGGAGTTTCAGAGAATGCTTCTGTGTAGTTTTTATTTGGAGATATTCCTTTTTCCACTATTACTATCTTAGCCCTCCGAAAGTCCACTTGCATTTTCTACAGAAAGAGTGTTTCAGAACGGCTCAATCAAAACTAAGGTTCAACACATTTAGTTGAATGCACAGAAGAGAAAGAAGTTTCACAGAATGCTTCTGTGTAGTTTTTATTTGTAGATATTCTTTTTCCCAATATAGGCCACTTAGCGCTCAGAATGTCAAATTGCATTTTCTACAGAAAGAGTGATCCAGAACGGCTCAATCAAAAGCAAGGTTCAACTCAGTTAGTTGAATACAGAGAACAGAAAGAAGTTTCACAGAATGCTTCTGTGTAGTTTATATTTGAATATATTGCTTTTTCCAATATTACCCTCTTAGCGCTCCGAATGTCCACTTGCATTTTCTACAGAAAGAGTGTTCAGAACTGCGCAATAAAAAGTATGGTTTATCTCTGTTAGCTGAACGCACATATCAGAAATAAGTTTCACACAATGCTTCTGTGTAGTTTTTATTTGAATATATTATTTTTCCCAATATAGGCCTCTTAGCGCTCAGAATGTCCAATTGCAGTTTCTACAGAAAGAGTGATTCAGAACGTCTAAATCAAAAGTAAGGTTCAACCCTGTTAGTTGAATGTACAGAACAGAAAGCTGTTTCATACAATGCTTCTGTGTAGTTTATATTTGAACATATTCCTTTTTCCACTATTACCCACTTAGCGCTCCGAATGTCCAGTTGCATTTTCTACAGACAGAGTGTCTCAAAACTGCTCAGTCAAAAGTATGGTTTAACTCTGTTAGCTGAATTCTCAGATCAGAAACAAGTTTCACAGAATGCTTCCGTGTAGTTTATATATGAATATATTCCTTTTTCCACTACTACCCTCTTATCGCTCCAAATGTCTAGTTGCATTTTCTACAGAAAGAGTGTTCAGAACTGCTCAAAGAAAAGTATGGTTTAATTCTGTTAGCTGAATGCACAGATCAGAAAGAAGTTTCACAGAATGATTCTGTGTAGTTTATATTTGAAGATATTACTTTTTCTAGTATTACCCTCTTAGCGCTCATAATGTCCACTTGCATTTCCTACAGAAAGAGTGTTCAGAACGGCTCAATCAAAATTATGGTTTTACTCTATTAGTTGAATGCCCATATCCGAAATAAGTTTCACAGAATGCTTCTGTGTAGTTTTTATTTGAAGATATTCTTTTTCAAAATATAGGCCTCTTAGCGCTCAGAATGTCCAATTGCAGTTTCTACAGAAAGAGCTTTTCAGAACGGCTCCATCAAAAGTAAGGTTCAACTCAGTTAGTTGAATGCACAGAACAGAAATATGTTTCACAGAATGCTTCTGTGTAGTTTATATTTGAATATATTCCTTTTCCAGTATTACCGTCTTAGCGCTGCGAATATCCACTTGCATTTTCTAAAGAAAGAGTGTTTCAGAACGGCTCAATCAAAAATAAGGTTCAACTCTGTTAGTTAAATGCACAGAAGAGAATGGAGTTTCATACAATGCTTCTGTGTAGTTTATATTTGAATATATTACTTTTTCCACTACTACCCTCTTAGCGCTCCAAATGTCCAGTTGCATTTTCTACAGAAAGAGTGTTCAGAACTGCTCAATCAAAAGTATGCTTTAACTCTGTTAGCTGAATGCACAGATCAGAAAGATGTTTCACAGAATGATTCTGTGTAGTTTATATTTGAAGATATTCCTTTTTCCACTATTACCCACTTAGCGCTCCAAATGTCCAGTAGCATTTTCTACAGAAAGAGTGTTTCAGAACTGCTCAATCCAAAGTATGGTTTAACTCTGTTAGCTGAATGCACAGATCAGAAAGAAGTTTCACAGAATGCTTCTGTGTAGTGTTTATATGAAAATATTCTTTTTACCAATATAGGCCTCTTAGCGCTCAGAATGTCCAATTGCAGTTTCTATAGAAAGAGTGTTTCAGAACGGCTCAATGAAAAGTAAGGTTCACCTCTTTTAGTTGAATGCACAGAACAGAAAGTAGTTTCACAGAATGCTTCTGTGTAGTATTTAGTTGAAGATATTCCTTTATTGACTATTACCCACTTAGCGCTCTGAATGTCCACTGGCAGTTTCTACACAAAGAGTGTTTCAGAACTGTTCCTTCAAAAGTAAGGCTCAACTCTATTAGTTGAATTCAGAGAACAGAAAGGAGTTTCAGAGAATGCTTCTGTGTGGTTTTTATTTGGAGATAATCCTTTTTCCCCTATTACACTCTTAGCGCTCCGAAGGTCCACTTATATTTTCTACACAAAGAGTGTTTCATAACTGCTCAATCAAAAGTATGCTTTAGCTCTGTTAACTGAATGCACATATCAGAAATATGTTTCACAGAATGCTTCTGTGTTGTTTTTATTTGAAGATATTCTTTTTAACAATGTAGGCCTCTTAACGCTTAGAAAGTCCAAATGCAGTTTCTACAGAAAGAGTGTTTCAGAACGGCTCAATCAAAAGTAAGGTTCAACTCTGTTAGTTGAATGCACAGAACAGAAAGAAGTTTCATACAATGCTTCTGTGTAGTTTATATTTGAACATATTCTTTTTTCCACTATTACCCACTTAGCGCTACGAATGTCCAGTTGCATTTTCTACAGACAGAGTGTTTCAAAACTGCTCAATCAAAAGTATGGTTTAACTCTGTTAGCTGAATGCTCAGATCAGAAAGAAGTTTCACAGAATGCTTCTGTGTAGTTTATATTTGAATATATTCCTTTTTCCACTACTATGCTCTTAGCGCTCCAAATGTCCAGTAGCATTTTCTACAGAAAGAGTGTTTCAGAACTGCTCAATCCAAAGTATGGTTTAACTCTGTTAGCTGAATGCACAGATCAGAAAGAAGTTTCACAGAATGCTTCTGTGTAGTGTTTATATGAAAATATTCTTTTTACCAATATAGGCCTCTTAGCGCTCAGAATGTCCAATTGCAGTTTCTATAGAAAGAGTGTTTCAGAACGGCTCAATGAAAAGTAAGGTTCAACTCTTTTAGTTGAATGCACAGAACAGAAAGGAGTTTCACGGAATGCTTCTGTGTAGTATTTAGTTGAAGATATTCCTTTATTGACTATTACCCACTTAGCGCTCCGAATGTCCACTGGCAGTTTATACACAAAGAGTGTTTCAGAACTGTTCTTTCAAAAGTAAGGCTCAACTCTGTTAGTTGAATTCAGAGAACAGAAAGGAGTTTCAGAGAATGCTTCTGTGTGTTTTTATTTGGAGATAATCCTTTTTCCCCTATTACAATCTTAGCGCTCCGAAGGTCCACTTATATTTTCTACACAAAGAGTGTTTCATAACTGCTCAATCAAAAGAATGGTTTAGCTCTGTTAACTGAATGCACATATCAGAAATATGTTTCACAGAATGCTTCTGTGTAGTTTTTATTTGAAGATATTCTTTTTAACAATGTAGGCCTCTTAGCGCTTAGAAAGTCCAATTGCAGTTTCTACAGAAAGAGTGTTTCAGAACGGCTCAATCAAAGTAAGGTTCAACTCTGTTAGTTGAATGCACAGAACAGAAAGAAGTTTCACAGAATGCTTCTGTGTAGTTTATATTTGAATATATTTCTTTTTCAACTATTACCCACTTAGCGCTCCGAATGTCCACTTGCATTTTCTACAGGAAGAGTGTTCAGAACGGCTGAATCAAAAGTATGGTTTTACTCTGTTAGTTGAATGCACAGATCCGAAAGAAGTTTCACAGAATGCTTCTGTGTAGTTTTTATTTGTAGATATTCTTTTTCCCAATATAGGCCTTTTAGCGGTCAGAATGTCCAATTGCAGTTTCTACAGAAAGAGTGTTTCACAACGGCTCCATCAATAGTAAGGTTCAACTCAGTTAGTAGAATGCACAGAACAGAAAGAAGTTTCACAGAATGCTTCTGTGTAGTTTATAATTGAATATATTCCTTTTTCCACTATTACCGTATTAGCGCTCCGAATGTCCACTTGCATTTTCTACAGAAAGAGTGTTCAGAACTGCGCAATCAAAAGTATGGTTTAACTCTATTAGCTGAATGCACATATGAGAAATAAGTTTCACACAATGCTGCTGTGTAGTTTTTATTTGAAGATATTATTATTCCCAATATAGGCTTCTTAGAGCTGAGAATGTCCAATTGCAGTTTCTACAGAAAGAGTGTTTCAGAACGGCTCAATCAAAAGTAAGGTTCAACTCTGTTAGTTGAATGCACAGAACAGAAAGAAGTTTCATACAATGCTTCTGTGTTGTTTATATTTGAACATATTCCTTTTTCCATTATTACCCACTTAGCGCTCCGAATGTCCAGTTGCATTTTCTACAGTCAGAGTGTTTCAAATCTCCTCAATCAAAAGTATGGTTTAACTCTGTTAGCGGAATGCTCAGATCAGAAAGAAGTTTCACAGAATGCTTCTGTGTAGCTTATATTTGAATATATTCCTTTTTCCACTACTACCCTCTTAGCGCTCCAAATGTCCAGTTGCATTTTCTACAGAAAGAGTGTTCAGAACTGCTCAATCAAAAGTATGTTTTAACTCTGTTTGCTGAATGCACATATCAGAAAGAAGTTTCACAGAATGATTCTGTGTAGTTTATATTTGAAGATAATCCTTTTTCAACTATTACCCTCTCAGCGCTCCGAATCTCCACTTGCATTTTCTACAGAAAGAGTGTTTCAGAACGGCTCAATCAAAACTAAGGTTCAACTCTTTTAGTTGAATGCACAGAACAGAAAGAAGTTTCACAGAATGCTTCTGTGTAGTATTTAGTTGAAGATATTCCTTTTTCGACTATTACCCTCTTAGCGCTCTGAATTTCCACTGGCAGTTTCTACACAAAGAGTGTTTCAGAACTGCTCCTCCAAAAGTAAGGCTCAGCTCTGTTAGTTGAATGCAGAGAACAGAAAGGAGTTTCAGAGAATGCTTCTGTGTAGTTTTTATTTGGAGATATTCCTTTTTCCACTATTACTAACTTAGCGCTCCGAATGTCCACTTGCATTTTCTACAGAAAGAGTGTTTCAGAACGGCTCAATCAAAACTAAGGTTCAACTCTGTTAGTTGAATGTACAGAACAGAAAGGTGTTTCATACAATGCTTCTGTGTAGTTTATATTTGGACATATTCCTTTTTCCACTATTACCCACTTAGCGCTCTGAATGTCCAGTTGCATTTTCTACAGACAGAGTGTTTCAAAACTGCTCAGTCAAAAGTATGGTTTAACTCTGTTAGCTGAATTCTCAGATCAGAAAGAAGTTTCACAGAATGCTTCCGTGTAGTTTATATTTGAATATATTCCTTTTTCCACTACTACCCTCTTATCGCTCCAAATGTCTAGTTGCATTTTCTACAGAAAGAGTGTTCAGAACTGCTCAATGAAAAGTATGGTTTAATTCTGTTAGCTGAATGCACAGATCAGAAAGAAGTTTCACAGAATGATTCTGTGTAGTTTCTATTTGAAGATATTACTTTTTCTAGTATTACCCTCTTAGCGCTCAGAATGTCCACTTGCATTTTCTACAGAAAGAGTGTTCAGAACGGCTCAATCAAAAGTATGGTTTTACTCTATTAGTTGAATGCCCATATCCGAAATAAGTTTCACAGAATGCTTCTGTGTAGTTTTTATTTGAAGATATTCTTTTTCAAAATATAGGCCTCTTAGCGCTCAGAATGTCCAATTGCAGTTTCTACAGAAAGAGCTTTTCAGAACGGCTCCATCAAAAGTAAGGTTCAACTCAGTTAGTTGAATGCACAGAACAGAAAGAAGTTTCACAGAATGCTTCTGTGTAGTTTATATTTGAATATATTCCTTTTCCAGTATTACCGTCTTAGCGCTGCGAATATCCACTTGCATTTTCTAAAGAAAGAGTGTTTCAGAACGGCTCAATCAAAAATAAGGTTCAACTCTGTTAGTTAAATGCACAGAAGGGAAAGGAGTTTCATACAATTCTTCTGTGTAGTTTATATTTGAATATATTACTTTTTCCACTACTACCCTCTTAGCGCTCCAAATGTCCAGTTGCATTTTCTACACAAAGAGTGTTCAGAACTGCTCAATCAAAAGTATGCTTTAACTCTGTTAGCTGAATGCACAGATCAGAAAGATGTTTCACAGAATGATTCTGTGTAGTTTATATTTGAAGATATTCCTTTTTCCACTATTACCCACTTAGCGCTCCAAATGTCCAGTAGCATTTTCTACAGAAAGAGTGTTTCAGAACTGCTCAATCCAAAGTATGGTTTAACTCTGTTAGCTGAATGCACAGATCAGAAAGAAGTTTCACAGAATGCTTCTGTGTAGTGTTTATATGAAAATATTCTTTTTACCAATATAGGCCTCTTAGCGCTCAGAATGTCCAATTGCAGTTTCTATAGAAAGAGTGTTTCAGAACGGCTCAATGAAAAGTAAGGTTCAACTCTGTTAGTTGAATGCACAGAACAGAAAGAAGTTTCATACAATGCTTCTGTGTAGTTTATATTTGAACATATTCTTTTTTCCACTATTACCCACTTAGCGCTCCGAATGTCCAGTTGCATTTTCTACAGTCAGAGTGTTTCAAATCTCCTCAATCAAAAGTATGGTTTAACTCTGTTAGCGGAATGCTCAGATCAGAAAGAAGTTTCACAGAATGCTTCTGTGTAGCTTATATTTGAATATATTCCTTTTTCCACTACTACCCTCTTAGCGCTCCAAATGTCCAGTTGCATTTTCTACAGAAAGAGTGTTCAGAACTGCTCAATCAAAAGTATGGTTTAACTCTGTTTGCTGAATGCACATATCAGAAAGAAGTTTCACAGAATGATTCTGTGTAGTTCATATTTGAAGATAATCCTTTTTCAACTATTACCCTCTCAGCGCTCCGAATCTCCACTTTCATTTTCTACGGAAAGGTGTTTCAGAACGGCTCAATCAAAACTAAGGTTCAACTCTTTTAGTTGAATGCACAGAACAGAAAGAAGTTTCACAGAATGCTTCTGTGTAGTATTTAGTTGAAGATATTCCTTTTTCGACTATTACCCTCTTAGCGCTCTGAATTTCCACTGGCAGTTTCTACACAAAGAGTGTTTCAGAACTGCTCCTCCAAAAGTAAGGCTCAGCTCTGTTAGTTGAATGCAGAGAACAGAAAGGAGTTTCAGAGAATGCTTCTGTGTAGTTTTTATTTGGAGATATTCCTTTTTCCACTATTACTAACTTAGCGCTCCGAATGTCCACTTGCATTTTCTACAGAAAGAGTGTTTCAGAACGGCTCAATCAAAACTAAGGTTCAACTCTGTTAGTTGAATGTACAGAACAGAAAGGTGTTTCATACAATGCTTCTGTGTAGTTTATATTTGGACATATTCCTTTTTCCACTATTACCCACTTAGCGCTCTGAATGTCCAGTTGCATTTTCTACAGACAGAGTGTTTCAAAACTGCTCAGTCAAAAGTATGGTTTAACTCTGTTAGCTGAATTCTCAGATCAGAAAGAAGTTTCACAGAATGCTTCCGTGTAGTTTATATTTGAATATATTCCTTTTTCCACTACTACCCTCTTATCGCTCCAAATGTCTAGTTGCATTTTCTACAGAAAGAGTGTTCAGAACTGCTCAATGAAAAGTATGGTTTAATTCTGTTAGCTGAATGCACAGATCAGAAAGAAGTTTCACAGAATGATTCTGTGTAGTTTCTATTTGAAGATATTACTTTTTCTAGTATTACCCTCTTAGCGCTCAGAATGTCCAATTGCATTTTCTACAGAAAGAGTGTTCAGAACGGCTCAATCAAAAGTATGGTTTTACTCTATTAGTTGAATGCCCATATCCGAAATAAGTTTCACAGAATGCTTCTGTGTAGTTTTTATTTGAAGATATTCTTTTTCAAAATATAGGCCTCTTAGCGCTCAGAATGTCCAATTGCAGTTTCTACAGAAAGAGCTTTTCAGAACGGCTCCATCAAAAGTAAGGTTCAACTCAGTTAGTTGAATGCACAGAACAGAAAGAAGTTTCACAGAATGCTTCTGTGTAGTTTATATTTGAATATATTCCTTTTCCAGTATTACCGTCTTAGCGCTGCGAATATCCACTTGCATTTTCTAAAGAAAGAGTGTTTCAGAACGGCTCAATCAAAAATAAGGTTCAACTCTGTTAGTTAAATGCACAGAAGAGAAAGGAGTTTCATACAATTCTTCTGTGTAGTTTATATTTGAATATATTACTTTTTCCACTACTACCCTCTTAGCGCTCCAAATGTCCAGTTGCATTTTCTACACAAAGAGTGTTCAGAACTGCTCAATCAAAAGTATGCTTTAACTCTGTTAGCTGAATGCACAGATCAGAAAGAAGTTTCACAGAATGATTCTGTGTAGTTTATATTTGAAGATATTCCTTTTTCCACTATTACCCACTTAGCGCTCCAAATGTCCAGTAGCATTTTCTACAGAAAGAGTGTTTCAGAACTGCTCAATCCAAAGTATGGTTTAACTCTGTTAGCTGAATGCACAGATCAGAAAGAAGTTTCACAGAATGCTTCTGTGTAGTGTTTATATGAAAATATTCTTTTTACCAATATAGGCCTCTTAGCGCTCAGAATGTCCAATTGCAGTTTCTATAGAAAGAGTGTTTCAGAACGGCTCAATGAAAAGTAAGGTTCACCTCTTTTAGTTGAATGCACAGAACAGAAAGGAGTTTCACGGAATGCTTCTGTGTAGTATTTAGTTGAAGATATTCCTTTATTGACTATTACCCACTTAGCGCTCCGTATGTCCACTGGCAGTTTATACACAAAGAGTGTTTCAGAACTGTTCTTTCAAAAGTAAGGCTCAACTCTGTTAGTTGAATTCAGAGAACAGAAAGGAGTTTCAGAGAATGCTTCTGTGTGGTTTTTATTTGGAGATAATCCTTTTTCCCCTATTACAATCTTAGCGCTCCGAAGGTCCACTTATATTTTCTACACAAAGAGTGTTTCATAACTGCTCAATCAAAAGAATGGTTTAGCTCTGTTAACTGAATGCACATATCAGAAATATGTTTCACAGAATGCTTCTGTGTAGTTTTTATTTGAAGATATTCTTTTAAACAATGTAGGCCTCTTAGCGCTTAGAAAGTCCAATTGCAGTTTCTACAGAAAGAGTGTTTCAGAACGGCTCAATCAAAGTAAGGTTCAACTCTGTTAGTTGAATGCACAGAACAGAAAGAAGTTTCACAGAATGCTTCTGTGTAGTTTATATTTGAATATATTCCTTTTTCAACTATTACACTCTTAGCGCTCCGAATGTCCACTGGCATTTTCTACAGAAAGAGTGTTCAGAACGGCTGAATCAAAAGTATGGTTTTACTCTGTTAGTTGAATGCACAGATCCGAAAGAAGTTTCACAGAATGCTTCTGTGTAGTTTTTATTTGTAGATATTCTTTTTCCCAATATAGGCCTTTTAGCGGTCAGAATGTCCAATTGCAGTTTCTACAGAAAGAGTGTTTCACAACGGCTCCATCAATAGTAAGGTTCAACTCAGTTAGTTGAATGCACAGAACAGAAAGAAGTTTCACAGAATGCTTCTGTGTAGTTTAGAATTGAATATATTCCTTTTTCCACTATTACCGTATTAGCGCTCCGAATGTCCACTTGCATTTTCTACAGAAAGAGTGTTCAGAACTGCGCAATCAAAAGTATGGTTTAACTCTATTAGCTGAATGCACATATCAGAAATAAGTTTCACACAATGCTGCTGTGTAGTTTTTATTTGAAGATATTATTATTCCCAATATAGGCTTCTTAGAGCTGAGAATGTCCAATTGCAGTTTCTACAGAAAGAGTGTTTCAGAACGGCTCAATCAAAAGTAAGGTTCAACTCTGTTAGTTGAATGCACAGAACAGAAAGAAGTTTCATACAATGCTTCTGTGTAGTTTATATTTGAACATATTCTTTTTTCCACTATTACCCACTTAGCGCTACGAATGTCCAGTTGCATTTTCTACAGACAGAGTGTTTCAAAACTGCTCAATCAAAAGTATGGTTTAACTCTGTTAGCTGAATGCTCAGATCAGAAAGAAGTTTCACAGAATGCTTCTGTGTAGTTTATATTTGAATATATTCCTTTTTCCACTACTATGCTCTTAGCGCTCCAAATGTCCAGTAGCATTTTCTACAGAAAGAGTGTTTCAGAACTGCTCAATCCAAAGTATGGTTTAACTCTGTTAGCTGAATGCACAGATCAGAAAGAAGTTTCACAGAATGCTTCTGTGTAGTGTTTATATGAAAATATTCTTTTTACCAATATAGGCCTCTTAGCGCTCAGAATGTCCAATTGCAGTTTCTATAGAAAGAGTGTTTCAGAACGGCTCAATGAAAAGTAAGGTTCAACTCTTTTAGTTGAATGCACAGAACAGAAAGGAGTTTCACGGAATGCTTCTGTGTAGTATTTAGTTGAAGATATTCCTTTATTGACTATTACCCACTTAGCGCTCCGAATGTCCACTGGCAGTTTATACACAAAGAGTGTTTCAGAACTGTTCTTTCAAAAGTAAGGCTCAACTCTGTTAGTTGAATTCAGAGAACAGAAAGGAGTTTCAGAGAATGCTTCTGTGTGGTTTTTATTTGGAGATAATCCTTTTTCCCCTATTACAATCTTAGCGCTCCGAAGGTCCACTTATATTTTCTACACAAAGAGTGTTTCATAACTGCTCAATCAAAAGAATGGTTTAGCTCTGTTAACTGAATGCACATATCAGAAATATGTTTCACAGAATGCTTCTGTGTAGTTTTTATTTGAAGATATTCTTTTTAACAATGTAGGCCTCTTAGCGCTTAGAAAGTCCAATTGCAGTTTCTACAGAAAGAGTGTTTCAGAACGGCTCAATCAAAGTAAGGTTCAACTCTGTTAGTTGAATGCACAGAACAGAAAGAAGTTTCACAGAATGCTTCTGTGTAGTTTATATTTGAATATATTCCTTTTTCAACTATTACCCACTTAGCGCTCCGAATGTCCACTTGCATTTTCTACAGGAAGAGTGTTCAGAACGGCTGAATCAAAAGTATGGTTTTACTCTGTTAGTTGAATGCACAGATCCGAAAGAAGTTTCACAGAATGCTTCTGTGTAGTTTTTATTTGTAGATATTCTTTTTCCCAATATAGGCCTTTTAGCGGTCAGAATGTCCAATTGCAGTTTCTACAGAAAGAGTGTTTCACAACGGCTCCATCAATAGTAAGGTTCAACTCAGTTAGTTGAATGCACAGAACAGAAAGAAGTTTCACAGAATGCTTCTGTGTAGTTTATAATTGAATATATTCCTTTTTCCACTATTACCGTATTAGCGCTCCGAATGTCCACTTGCATTTTCTACAGAAAGAGTGTTCAGAACTGCGCAATCAAAAGTATGGTTTAACTCTATTAGCTGAATGCACATATGAGAAATAAGTTTCACACAATGCTGCTGTGTAGTTTTTATTTGAAGATATTATTATTCCCAATATAGGCTTCTTAGAGCTGAGAATGTCCAATTGCAGTTTCTACAGAAAGAGTGTTTCAGAACGGCTCAATCAAAAGTAAGGTTCAACTCTGTTAGTTGAATGCACAGAACAGAAAGAAGTTTCATACAATGCTTCTGTGTTGTTTATATTTGAACATATTCCTTTTTCCATTATTACCCACTTAGCGCTCCGAATGTCCAGTTGCATTTTCTACAGTCAGAGTGTTTCAAATCTCCTCAATCAAAAGTATGGTTTAACTCTGTTAGCGGAATGCTCAGATCAGAAAGAAGTTTCACAGAATGCTTCTGTGTAGCTTATATTTGAATATATTCCTTTTTCCACTACTACCCTCTTAGCGCTCCAAATGTCCAGTTGCATTTTCTACAGAAAGAGTGTTCAGAACTGCTCAATCAAAAGTATGGTTTAACTCTGTTTGCTGAATGCACATATCAGAAAGAAGTTTCACAGAATGATTCTGTGTAGTTTATATTTGAAGATAATACTTTTTCAACTATTACCCTCTCAGCGCTCCGAATCTCCACTTGCATTTTCTACAGAAAGAGTGTTTCAGAACGGCTCAATCAAAACTAAGGTTCAACTCTTTTAGTTGAATGCACAGAACAGAAAGAAGTTTCACAGAATGCTTCTGTGTAGTATTTAGTTGAAGATATTCCTTTTTCGACTATTACCCTCTTAGCGCTCTGAATTTCCACTGGCAGTTTCTACACAAAGAGTGTTTCAGAACTGCTCCTCCAAAAGTAAGGCTCAGCTCTGTTAGTTGAATGCAGAGAACAGAAAGGAGTTTCAGAGAATGCTTCTGTGTAGTTTTTATTTGGAGATATTCCTTTTTCCACTATTACTAACTTAGCGCTCCGAATGTCCACTTGCATTTTCTACAGAAAGAGTGTTTCAGAACGGCTCAATCAAAACTAAGGTTCAACTCTGTTAGTTGAATGTACAGAACAGAAAGGTGTTTCATACAATGCTTCTGTGTAGTTTATATTTGGACATATTCCTTTTTCCACTATTACCCACTTAGCGCTCTGAATGTCCAGTTGCATTTTCTACAGACAGAGTGTTTCAAAACTGCTCAGTCAAAAGTATGGTTTAACTCTGTTAGCTGAATTCTCAGATCAGAAAGAAGTTTCACAGAATGCTTCCGTGTAGTTTATATTTGAATATATTCCTTTTTCCACTACTACCCTCTTATCGTTCCAAATGTCTAGTTGCATTTTCTACAGAAAGAGTGTTCAGAACTGCTCAATGAAAAGTATGGTTTAATTCTGTTAGCTGAATGCACAGATCAGAAAGAAGTTTCACAGAATGATTCTGTGTAGTTTCTATTTGAAGATATTACTTTTTCTAGTATTACCCTCTTAGCGCTCAGAATGTCCACTTGCATTTTCTACAGAAAGAGTGTTCAGAACGGCTCAATCAAAAGTATGGTTTTACTCTATTAGTTGAATGCCCATATCCGAAATAAGTTTCACAGAATGCTTCTGTGTAGTTTTTATTTGAAGATATTCTTTTTCAAAATATAGGCCTCTTAGCGCTCAGAATGTCCAATTGCAGTTTCTACAGAAAGAGCTTTTCAGAACGGCTCCATCAAAAGTAAGGTTCAACTCAGTTAGTTGAATGCACAGAACAGAAAGAAGTTTCACAGAATGCTTCTGTGTAGTTTATATTTGAATATATTCCTTTTCCAGTATTACCGTCTTAGCGCTGCGAATATCCACTTGCATTTTCTAAAGAAAGAGTGTTTCAGAACGGCTCAATCAAAAATAAGGTTCAACTCTGTTAGTTAAATGCACAGAAGGGAAAGGAGTTTCATACAATTCTTCTGTGTAGTTTATATTTGAATATATTACTTTTTCCACTACTACCCTCTTAGCGCTCCAAATGTCCAGTTGCATTTTCTACACAAAGAGTGTTCAGAACTGCTCAATCAAAAGTATGCTTTAACTCTGTTAGCTGAATGCACAGATCAGAAAGATGTTTCACAGAATGATTCTGTGTAGTTTATATTTGAAGATATTCCTTTTTCCACTATTACCCACTTAGCGCTCCAAATGTCCAGTAGCATTTTCTACAGAAAGAGTGTTTCAGAACTGCTCAATCCAAAGTATGGTTTAACTCTGTTAGCTGAATGCACAGATCAGAAAGAAGTTTCACAGAATGCTTCTGTGTAGTGTTTATATGAAAATATTCTTTTTACCAATATAGGCCTCTTAGCGCTCAGAATGTCCAATTGCAGTTTCTATAGAAAGAGTGTTTCAGAACGGCTCAATGAAAAGTAAGGTTCAACTCTGTTAGTTGAATGCACAGAACAGAAAGAAGTTTCATACAATGCTTCTGTGTAGTTTATATTTGAACATATTCTTTTTTCCACTATTACCCACTTAGCGCTCCGAATGTCCAGTTGCATTTTCTACAGTCAGAGTGTTTCACATCTCCTCAATCAAAAGTATGGTTTAACTCTGTTAGCGGAATGCTCAGATCAGAAAGAAGTTTCACAGAATGCTTCTGTGTAGCTTATATTTGAATATATTCCTTTTTCCACTACTACCCTCTTAGCGCTCCAAATGTCCAGTTGCATTTTCTACAGAAAGAGTGTTCAGAACTGCTCAATCAAAAGTATGGTTTAACTCTGTTTGCTGAATGCACATATCAGAAAGAAGTTTCACAGAATGATTCTGTGTAGTTTATATTTGAAGATAATCCTTTTTCAACTATTACCCTCTCAGCGCTCCGAATCTCCACTTTCATTTTCTACGGAAAGGTGTTTCAGAACGGCTCAATCAAAACTAAGGTTCAACTCTTTTAGTTGAATGCACAGAACAGAAAGAAGTTTCACAGAATGCTTCTGTGTAGTATTTAGTTGAAGATATTCCTTTTTCGACTATTACCCTCTTAGCGCTCTGAATTTCCACTGGCAGTTTCTACACAAAGAGTGTTTCAGAACTGCTCCTCCAAAAGTAAGGCTCAGCTCTGTTAGTTGAATGCAGAGAACAGAAAGGAGTTTCAGAGAATGCTTCTGTGTAGTTTTTATTTGGAGATATTCCTTTTTCCACTATTACTAACTTAGCGCTCCGAATGTCCACTTGCATTTTCTACAGAAAGAGTGTTTCAGAACGGCTCAATCAAAACTAAGGTTCAACTCTGTTAGTTGAATGTACAGAACAGAAAGGTGTTTCATACAATGCTTCTGTGTAGTTTATATTTGGACATATTCCTTTTTCCACTATTACCCACTTAGCGCTCTGAATGTCCAGTTGCATTTTCTACAGACAGAGTGTTTCAAAACTGCTCAGTCAAAAGTATGGTTTAACTCTGTTAGCTGAATTCTCAGATCAGAAAGAAGTTTCACAGAATGCTTCCGTGTAGTTTATATTTGAATATATTCCTTTTTCCACTACTACCCTCTTATCGCTCCAAATGTCTAGTTGCATTTTCTACAGAAAGAGTGTTCAGAACTGCTCAATGAAAAGTATGGTTTAATTCTGTTAGCTGAATGCACAGATCAGAAAGAAGTTTCACAGAATGATTCTGTGTAGTTTCTATTTGAAGATATTACTTTTTCTAGTATTACCCTCTTAGCGCTCAGAATGTCCAATTGCATTTTCTACAGAAAGAGTGTTCAGAACGGCTCAATCAAAAGTATGGTTTTACTCTATTAGTTGAATGCCCATATCCGAAATAAGTTTCACAGAATGCTTCTGTGTAGTTTTTATTTGAAGATATTCTTTTTCAAAATATAGGCCTCTTAGCGCTCAGAATGTCCAATTGCAGTTTCTACAGAAAGAGCTTTTCAGAACGGCTCCATCAAAAGTAAGGTTCAACTCAGTTAGTTGAATGCACAGAACAGAAAGAAGTTTCACAGAATGCTTCTGTGTAGTTTATATTTGAATATATTCCTTTTCCAGTATTACCGTCTTAGCGCTGCGAATATCCACTTGCATTTTCTAAAGAAAGAGTGTTTCAGAACGGCTCAATCAAAAATAAGGTTCAACTCTGTTAGTTAAATGCACAGAAGAGAAAGGAGTTTCATACAATTCTTCTGTGTAGTTTATATTTGAATATATTACTTTTTCCACTACTACCCTCTTAGCGCTCCAAATGTCCAGTTGCATTTTCTACACAAAGAGTGTTCAGAACTGCTCAATCAAAAGTATGCTTTAACTCTGTTAGCTGAATGCACAGATCAGAAAGAAGTTTCACAGAATGATTCTGTGTAGTTTATATTTGAAGATATTCCTTTTTCCACTATTACCCACTTAGCGCTCCAAATGTCCAGTAGCATTTTCTACAGAAAGAGTGTTTCAGAACTGCTCAATCCAAAGTATGGTTTAACTCTGTTAGCTGAATGCACAGATCAGAAAGAAGTTTCACAGAATGCTTCTGTGTAGTGTTTATATGAAAATATTCTTTTTACCAATATAGGCCTCTTAGCGCTCAGAATGTCCAATTGCAGTTTCTATAGAAAGAGTGTTTCAGAACGGCTCAATGAAAAGTAACGTTCACCTCTTTTAGTTGAATGCACAGAACAGAAAGGAGTTTCACGGAATGCTTCTGTGTAGTATTTAGTTGAAGATATTCCTTTATTGACTATTACCCACTTAGCGCTCCGTATGTCCACTGGCAGTTTATACACAAAGAGTGTTTCAGAACTGTTCTTTCAAAAGTAAGGCTCAACTCTGTTAGTTGAATTCAGAGAACAGAAAGGAGTTTCAGAGAATGCTTCTGTGTGGTTTTTATTTGGAGATAATCCTTTTTCCCCTATTACAATCTTAGCGCTCCGAAGGTCCACTTATATTTTCTACACAAAGAGTGTTTCATAACTGCTCAATCAAAAGAATGGTTTAGCTCTGTTAACTGAATGCACATATCAGAAATATGTTTCACAGAATGCTTCTGTGTAGTTTTTATTTGAAGATATTCTTTTTAACAATGTAGGCCTCTTAGCGCTTAGAAAGTCCAATTGCAGTTTCTACAGAAAGAGTGTTTCAGAACGGCTCAATCAAAGTAAGGTTCAACTCTGTTAGTTGAATGCACAGAACAGAAAGAAGTTTCACAGAATGCTTCTGTGTAGTTTATATTTGAATATATTCCTTTTTCAACTATTACACTCTTAGCGCTCCGAATGTCCACTGGCATTTTCTACAGAAAGAGTGTTCAGAACGGCTGAATCAAAAGTATGGTTTTACTCTGTTAGTTGAATGCACAGATCCGAAAGAAGTTTCACAGAATGCTTCTGTGTAGTTTTTATTTGTAGATATTCTTTTTCCCAATATAGGCCTTTTAGCGGTCAGAATGTCCAATTGCAGTTTCTACAGAAAGAGTGTTTCACAACGGCTCCATCAATAGTAAGGTTCAACTCAGTTAGTTGAATGCACAGAACAGAAAGAAGTTTCACAGAATGCTTCTGTGTAGTTTATAATTGAATATATTCCTTTTTCCACTATTACCGTATTAGCGCTCCGAATGTCCACTTGCATTTTCTACAGAAAGAGTGTTCAGAACTGCGCAATCAAAAGTATGGTTTAACTCTATTAGCTGAATGCACATATCAGAAATAAGTTTCACACAATGCTGCTGTGTAGTTTTTATTTGAAGATATTATTATTCCCAATATAGGCTTCTTAGAGCTGAGAATGTCCAATTGCAGTTTCTACAGAAAGAGTGTTTCAGAACGGCTCAATCAAAAGTAAGGTTCAACTCTGTTAGTTGAATGCACAGAACAGAAAGAAGTTTCATACAATGCTTCTGTGTAGTTTATATTTGAACATATTCTTTTTTCCACTATTACCCACTTAGCGCTACGAATGTCCAGTTGCATTTTCTACAGACAGAGTGTTTCAAAACTGCTCAATCAAAAGTATGGTTTAACTCTGTTAGCTGAATGCTCAGATCAGAAAGAAGTTTCACAGAATGCTTCTGTGTAGTTTATATTTGAATATATTCCTTTTTCCACTACTATGCTCTTAGCGCTCCAAATGTCCAGTAGCATTTTCTACAGAAAGAGTGTTTCAGAACTGCTCAATCCAAAGTATGGTTTAACTCTGTTAGCTGAATGCACAGATCAGAAAGAAGTTTCACAGAATGCTTCTGTGTAGTGTTTATATGAAAATATTCTTTTTACCAATATAGGCCTCTTAGCGCTCAGAATGTCCAATTGCAGTTTCTATAGAAAGAGTGTTTCAGAACGGCTCAATGAAAAGTAAGGTTCAACTCTTTTAGTTGAATGCACAGAACAGAAAGGAGTTTCACGGAATGCTTCTGTGTAGTATTTAGTTGAAGATATTCCTTTATTGACTATTACCCACTTAGCGCTCCGAATGTCCACTGGCAGTTTATACACAAAGAGTGTTTCAGAACTGTTCTTTCAAAAGTAAGGCTCAACTCTGTTAGTTGAATTCAGAGAACAGAAAGGAGTTTCAGAGAATGCTTCTGTGTGGTTTTTATTTGGAGATAATCCTTTTTCCCCTATTACAATCTTAGCGCTCCGAAGGTCCACTTATATTTTCTACACAAAGAGTGTTTCATAACTGCTCAATCAAAAGAATGGTTTAGCTCTGTTAACTGAATGCACATATCAGAAATATGTTTCACAGAATGCTTCTGTGTAGTTTTTATTTGAAGATATTCTTTTTAACAATGTAGGCCTCTTAGCGCTTAGAAAGTCCAATTGCAGTTTCTACAGAAAGAGTGTTTCAGAACGGCTCAATCAAAGTAAGGTTCAACTCTGTTAGTTGAATGCACAGAACAGAAAGAAGTTTCACAGAATGCTTCTGTGTAGTTTATATTTGAATATATTCCTTTTTCAACTATTACCCACTTAGCGCTCCGAATGTCCACTTGCATTTTCTACAGGAAGAGTGTTCAGAACGGCTGAATCAAAAGTATGGTTTTACTCTGTTAGTTGAATGCACAGATCCGAAAGAAGTTTCACAGAATGCTTCTGTGTAGTTTTTATTTGTAGATATTCTTTTTCCCAATATAGGCCTTTTAGCGGTCAGAATGTCCAATTGCAGTTTCTACAGAAAGAGTGTTTCACAACGGCTCCATCAATAGTAAGGTTCAACTCAGTTAGTTGAATGCACAGAACAGAAAGAAGTTTCACAGAATGCTTCTGTGTAGTTTATAATTGAATATATTCCTTTTTCCACTATTACCGTATTAGCGCTCCGAATGTCCACTTGCATTTTCTACAGAAAGAGTGTTCAGAACTGCGCAATCAAAAGTATGGTTTAACTCTATTAGCTGAATGCACATATGAGAAATAAGTTTCACACAATGCTGCTGTGTAGTTTTTATTTGAAGATATTATTATTCCCAATATAGGCTTCTTAGAGCTGAGAATGTCCAATTGCAGTTTCTACAGAAAGAGTGTTTCAGAACGGCTCAATCAAAAGTAAGGTTCAACTCTGTTAGTTGAATGCACAGAACAGAAAGAAGTTTCATACAATGCTTCTGTGTTGTTTATATTTGAACATATTCCTTTTTCCATTATTACCCACTTAGCGCTCCGAATGTCCAGTTGCATTTTCTACAGTCAGAGTGTTTCAAATCTCCTCAATCAAAAGTATGGTTTAACTCTGTTAGCGGAATGCTCAGATCAGAAAGAAGTTTCACAGAATGCTTCTGTGTAGCTTATATTTGAATATATTCCTTTTTCCACTACTACCCTCTTAGCGCTCCAAATGTCCAGTAGCATTTTCTACAGAAAGAGTGTTTCAGAACTGCTCAATCCAAAGTATGGTTTAACTCTGTTAGCTGAATGCACAGATCAGAAAGAAGTTTCACAGAATGCTTCTGTGTAGTGTTTATATGAAAATATTCTTTTTACCAATATAGGCCTCTTAGCGCTCAGAATGTCCAATTGCAGTTTCTATAGAAAGAGTGTTTCAGAACGGCTCAATGAAAAGTAAGGTTCAACTCTGTTAGTTGAATGCACAGAACAGAAAGAAGTTTCATACAATGCTTCTGTGTAGTTTATATTTGAACATATTCTTTTTTCCACTATTACCCACTTAGCGCTCCGAATGTCCAGTTGCATTTTCTACAGTCAGAGTGTTTCAAATCTCCTCAATCAAAAGTATGGTTTAACTCTGTTAGCGGAATGCTCAGATCAGAAAGAAGTTTCACAGAATGCTTCTGTGTAGCTTATATTTGAATATATTCCTTTTTCCACTACTACCCTCTTAGCGCTCCAAATGTCCAGTTGCATTTTCTACAGAAAGAGTGTTCAGAACTGCTCAATCAAAAGTATGGTTTAACTCTGTTTGCTGAATGCACATATCAGAAAGAAGTTTCACAGAATGATTCTGTGTAGTTTATATTTGAAGATAATCCTTTTTCAACTATTACCCTCTCAGCGCTCCGAATCTCCACTTTCATTTTCTACAGAAAGGTGTTTCAGAACGGCTCAATCAAAACTAAGGTTCAACTCTTTTAGTTGAATGCACAGAACAGAAAGAAGTTTCACAGAATGCTTCTGTGTAGTATTTAGTTGAAGATATTCCTTTTTCGACTATTACCCTCTTAGCGCTCTGAATTTCCACTGGCAGTTTCTACACAAAGAGTGTTTCAGAACTGCTCCTCCAAAAGTAAGACTCAGCTCTGTTAGTTGAATGCAGAGAACAGAAAGGAGTTTCAGAGAATGCTTCTGTGTAGTTTTTATTTGGAGATATTCCTTTTTCCACTATTACTAACTTAGCGCTCCGAATGTCCACTTGCATTTTCTACAGAAAGAGTGTTTCAGAACGGCTCAATCAAAAGTAAGGTTCAACTCTGTTAGTTGAATGTACAGAACAGAAAGGTGTTTCATACAATGCTTCTGTGTAGTTTATATTTGGACATATTCCTTTTTCCACTATTACCCACTTAGCGCTCTGAATGTCCAGTTGCATTTTCTACAGACAGAGTGTTTCAAAACTGCTCAGTCAAAAGTATGGTTTAACTCTGTTAGCTGAATTCTCAGATCAGAAAGAAGTTTCACAGAATGCTTCCGTGTAGTTTATATTTGAATATATTCCTTTTTCCACTACTACCCTCTTATCGCTCCAAATGTCTAGTTGCATTTTCTACAGAAAGAGTGTTCAGAACTGCTCAATGAAAAGTATGGTTTAATTCTGTTAGCTGAATGCACAGATCAGAAAGAAGTTTCACAGAATGATTCTGTGTAGTTTCTATTTGAAGATATTACTTTTTCTAGTATTACCCTCTTAGCGCTCAGAATGTCCAATTGCATTTTCTACAGAAAGAGTGTTCAGAACGGCTCAATCAAAAGTATGGTTTTACTCTATTAGTTGAATGCCCATATCCGAAATAAGTTTCACAGAATGCTTCTGTGTAGTTTTTATTTGAAGATATTCTTTTTCAAAATATAGGCCTCTTAGCGCTCAGAATGTCCAATTGCAGTTTCTACAGAAAGAGCTTTTCAGAACGGCTCCATCAAAAGTAAGGTTCAACTCAGTTAGTTGAATGCACAGAACAGAAAGAAGTTTCACAGAATGCTTCTGTGTAGTTTATATTTGAATATATTCCTTTTCCAGTATTACCGTCTTAGCGCTGCGAATATCCACTTGCATTTTCTAAAGAAAGAGTGTTTCAGAACGGCTCAATCAAAAATAAGGTTCAACTCTGTTAGTTAAATGCACAGAAGAGAAAGGAGTTTCATACAATTCTTCTGTGTAGTTTATATTTGAATATATTTCTTTTTCCACTACTACCCTCTTAGCGCTCCAAATGTCCAGTTGCATTTTCTACACAAAGAGTGTTCAGAACTGCTCAATCAAAAGTATGCTTTAACTCTGTTAGCTGAATGCACAGATCAGAAAGAAGTTTCACAGAATGATTCTGTGTAGTTTATATTTGAAGATATTCCTTTTTCCACTATTACCCACTTAGCGCTCCAAATGTCCAGTAGCATTTTCTACAGAAAGAGTGTTTCAGAACTGCTCAATCCAAAGTATGGTTTAACTCTGTTAGCTGAATGCACAGATCAGAAAGAAGTTTCACAGAATGCTTCTGTGTAGTGTTTATATGAAAATATTCTTTTTACCAATATAGGCCTCTTAGCGCTCAGAATGTCCAATTGCAGTTTCTATAGAAAGAGTGTTTCAGAACGGCTCAATGAAAAGTAAGGTTCACCTCTTTTAGTTGAATGCACAGAACAGAAAGGAGTTTCACGGACTGCTTCTGTGTAGTATTTAGTTGAAGATATTCCTTTATTGACTATTACCCACTTAGCGCTCCGTATGTCCACTGGCAGTTTATACACAAAGAGTGTTTCAGAACTGTTCTTTCAAAAGTAAGGCTCAACTCTGTTAGTTGAATTCAGAGAACAGAAAGGAGTTTCAGAGAATGCTTCTGTGTGGTTTTTATTTGGAGATAATCCTTTTTCCCCTATTACAATCTTAGCGCTCCGAAGGTCCACTTATATTTTCTACACAAAGAGTGTTTCATAACTGCTCAATCAAAAGAATGGTTTAGCTCTGTTAACTGAATGCACATATCAGAAATATGTTTCACAGAATGCTTCTGTGTAGTTTTTATTTGAAGATATTCTTTTTAACAATGTAGGCCTCTTAGCGCTTAGAAAGTCCAATTGCAGTTTCTACAGAAAGAGTGTTTCAGAACGGCTCAATCAAAGTAAGGTTCAACTCTGTTAGTTGAATGCACAGAACAGAAAGAAGTTTCACAGAATGCTTCTGTGTAGTTTATATTTGAATATATTCCTTTTTCAACTATTACACTCTTAGCGCTCCGAATGTCCACTGGCATTTTCTACAGAAAGAGTGTTCAGAACGGCTGAATCAAAAGTATGGTTTTACTCTGTTAGTTGAATGCACAGATCCGAAAGAAGTTTCACAGAATGCTTCTGTGTAGTTTTTATTTGTAGATATTCTTTTTCCCAATATAGGCCTTTTAGCGGTCAGAATGTCCAATTGCAGTTTCTACAGAAAGAGTGTTTCACAACGGCTCCATCAATAGTAAGGTTCAACTCAGTTAGTTGAATGCACAGAACAGAAAGAAGTTTCACAGAATGCTTCTGTGTAGTTTATAATTGAATATATTCCTTTTTCCACTATTACCGTATTAGCGCTCCGAATGTCCACTTGCATTTTCTACAGAAAGAGTGTTCAGAACTGCGCAATCAAAAGTATGGTTTAACTCTATTAGCTGAATGCACATATCAGAAATAAGTTTCACACAATGCTGCTGTGTAGTTTTTATTTGAAGATATTATTATTCCCAATATAGGCTTCTTAGAGCTGAGAATGTCCAATTGCAGTTTCTACAGAAAGAGTGTTTCAGAACGGCTCAATCAAAAGTAAGGTTCAACTCTGTTAGTTGAATGCACAGAACAGAAAGAAGTTTCATACAATGCTTCTGTGTAGTTTATATTTGAACATATTCTTTTTTCCACTATTACCCACTTAGCGCTACGAATGTCCAGTTGCATTTTCTACAGACAGAGTGTTTCAAAACTGCTCAATCAAAAGTATGGTTTAACTCTGTTAGCTGAATGCTCAGATCAGAAAGAAGTTTCACAGAATGCTTCTGTGTAGTTTATATTTGAATATATTCCTTTTTCCACTACTATGCTCTTAGCGCTCCAAATGTCCAGTAGCATTTTCTACAGAAAGAGTGTTTCAGAACTGCTCAATCCAAAGTATGGTTTAACTCTGTTAGCTGAATGCACAGATCAGAAAGAAGTTTCACAGAATGCTTCTGTGTAGTGTTTATATGAAAATATTCTTTTTACCAATATAGGCCTCTTAGCGCTCAGAATGTCCAATTGCAGTTTCTATAGAAAGAGTGTTTCAGAACGGCTCAATGAAAAGTAAGGTTCAACTCTTTTAGTTGAATGCACAGAACAGAAAGGAGTTTCACGGAATGCTTCTGTGTAGTATTTAGTTGAAGATATTCCTTTATTGACTATTACCCACTTAGCGCTCCGAATGTCCACTGGCAGTTTATACACAAAGAGTGTTTCAGAACTGTTCTTTCAAAAGTAAGGCTCAACTCTGTTAGTTGAATTCAGAGAACAGAAAGGAGTTTCAGAGAATGCTTCTGTGTGGTTTTTATTTGGAGATAATCCTTTTTCCCCTATTACAATCTTAGCGCTCCGAAGGTCCACTTATATTTTCTACACAAAGAGTGTTTCATAACTGCTCAATCAAAAGAATGGTTTAGCTCTGTTAACTGAATGCACATATCAGAAATATGTTTCACAGAATGCTTCTGTGTAGTTTTTATTTGAAGATATTCTTTTTAACAATGTAGGCCTCTTAGCGCTTAGAAAGTCCAATTGCAGTTTCTACAGAAAGAGTGTTTCAGAACGGCTCAATCAAAGTAAGGTTCAACTCTGTTAGTTGAATGCACAGAACAGAAAGAAGTTTCACAGAATGCTTCTGTGTAGTTTATATTTGAATATATTCCTTTTTCAACTATTACCCACTTAGCGCTCCGAATGTCCACTTGCATTTTCTACAGGAAGAGTGTTCAGAACGGCTGAATCAAAAGTATGGTTTTACTCTGTTAGTTGAATGCACAGATCCGAAAGAAGTTTCACAGAATGCTTCTGTGTAGTTTTTATTTGTAGATATTCTTTTTCCCAATATAGGCCTTTTAGCGGTCAGAATGTCCAATTGCAGTTTCTACAGAAAGAGTGTTTCACAACGGCTCCATCAATAGTAAGGTTCAACTCAGTTAGTTGAATGCACAGAACAGAAAGAAGTTTCACAGAATGCTTCTGTGTAGTTTATAATTGAATATATTCCTTTTTCCACTATTACCGTATTAGCGCTCCGAATGTCCACTTGCATTTTCTACAGAAAGAGTGTTCAGAACTGCGCAATCAAAAGTATGGTTTAACTCTATTAGCTGAATGCACATATGAGAAATAAGTTTCACACAATGCTGCTGTGTAGATTTTATTTGAAGATATTATTATTCCCAATATAGGCTTCTTAGAGCTGAGAATGTCCAATTGCAGTTTCTACAGAAAGAGTGTTTCAGAACGGCTCAATCAAAAGTAAGGTTCAACTCTGTTAGTTGAATGCACAGAACAGAAAGAAGTTTCATACAATGCTTCTGTGTTGTTTATATTTGAACATATTCCTTTTTCCATTATTACCCACTTAGCGCTCCGAATGTCCAGTTGCATTTTCTACAGTCAGAGTGTTTCAAATCTCCTCAATCAAAAGTATGGTTTAACTCTGTTAGCGGAATGCTCAGATCAGAAAGAAGTTTCACAGAATGCTTCTGTGTAGCTTATATTTGAATATATTCCTTTTTCCACTACTACCCTCTTAGCGCTCCAAATGTCCAGTTGCATTTTCTACAGAAAGAGTGTTCAGAACTGCTCAATCAAAAGTATGGTTTAACTCTGTTTGCTGAATGCACATATCAGAAAGAAGTTTCACAGAATGATTCTGTGTAGTTTATATTTGAAGATAATCCTTTTTCAACTATTACCCTCTCAGCGCTCCGAATCTCCACTTTCATTTTCTACAGAAAGAGTGTTTCAGAACGGCTCAATCAAAACTAAGGTTCAACTCTTTTAGTTGAATGCACAGAACAGAAAGAAGTTTCACAGAATGCTTCTGTGTAGTATTTAGTTGAAGATATTCCTTTTTCGACTATTACCCTCTTAGCGCTCTGAATTTCCACTGGCAGTTTCTACACAAAGAGTGTTTCAGAACTGCTCCTCCAAAAGTAAGGCTCAGCTCTGTTAGTTGAATGCAGAGAACAGAAAGGAGTTTCAGAGAATGCTTCTGTGTAGTTTTTATTTGGAGATATTCCTTTTTCCACTATTACTAACTTAGCGCTCCGAATGTCCACTTGCATTTTCTACAGAAAGAGTGTTTCAGAACGGCTCAATCAAAACTAAGGTTCAACTCTGTTAGTTGAATGTACAGAACAGAAAGGTGTTTCATACAATGCTTCTGTGTAGTTTATATTTGGACATATTCCTTTTTCCACTATTACCCACTTAGCGCTCTGAATGTCCAGTTGCATTTTCTACAGACAGAGTGTTTCAAAACTGCTCAGTCAAAAGTATGGTTTAACTCTGTTAGCTGAATTCTCAGATCAGAAAGAAGTTTCACAGAATGCTTCCGTGTAGTTTATATTTGAATATATTCCTTTTTCCACTACTACCCTCTTATCGCTCCAAATGTCTAGTTGCATTTTCTACAGAAAGAGTGTTCAGAACTGCTCAATGAAAAGTATGGTTTAATTCTGTTAGCTGAATGCACAGATCAGAAAGAAGTTTCACAGAATGATTCTGTGTAGTTTCTATTTGAAGATATTACTTTTTCTAGTATTACCCTCTTAGCGCTCAGAAAGTCCACTTGCATTTTCTACAGAAAGAGTGTTCAGAACGGCTCAATCAAAAGTATGGTTTTACTGTATTATTTGAATGCCCATATCAGAAATAATTTCACAGAATTCTTCCATGTAGTTTTTATTTGAAGATATTCTTTTTCCCAATATAGGCCTCTTAGCACTCAGAATGTCCAATTGCAGTTTCTACAGAAAGAGCGTTACAGAACGGCTCCATCAAAAGTAAGGTTCAACTCAGTTAGTTGAATGCACAGAACAGAAAGAAGATTCACCGAATGCTTCTGTGTAGTTTATATTTGAATATATTAGTTTTCCAGTATTACCGTCTTAGCGCTCCTAATATCCACTTGCATTTTCTACAGAAAGAGTGTTTCAGAACGGCTCAATCAAAAATAATGTTCAACTCTGTTAGTTGAATGCACAGAAGAGAAAGAAGTTTCATACAATGCTTCTGTGTAGTTTATATTTGAATATATTCCTTTTTCCACTACTACCCTCTTAGCGCTCCAAATATCCAGTTGCATTTTCTACAGAAAGAGTGTTCACAACTGCTCAATCAGAAGTATGGTTTAACTCCGTTAGCTGAATGCACAGATCAGAAAGAAATTTCACATAATGCTTCTGTGTAGTGTTTATATGAAGATATTCTTTTTACCAATATAGGCCTCTTAGCGCTCAGAATGTCCAATTGCAGTTTCTATAGAAAGAGTGTTTCAGAACGGCTCAATGAAAAGTAAGATTCACCTCTTTTAGTTGAATGCACAGAACAGAAAGAAGTTTCACAGAATGATTCTGTGTCGAATTTAGTTGAAGATATTCCTTTTTTGACTATTACCCACTTAGCGCTCTGAATATCCATTTGCAGTTTCTACACAAAGAGTGTTTCAGAACTGTTCCTTCAAAAGTAAGGCTAAACTCTGTTAGTTGAATTCAGAGAACAGACAGGAGTTGCTGAGAATGCTTCTGTGTATTTTTTATTTGGAGATATTCCTTTCTCCTCTATTACAATCTTAGCGCTCCGAATGTCCACTTGCATTTTCTACACAAAGAGTGTTTCATAACTGCTCAATCAAAAGTATGGTTTAGCTCTGTTAACTGAATGCACAGATCAGAAATAAGTTTCACAGAATGCTTCTGTGTAGTTTTTATTTGAAGATATTCTTTTTCCCAATGTAGGCCTCTTGGCGCTTAGAATGTCCAATTGCTGTTTCTAAAGAAAGAGTGTTTCAGAACGGCTCAATCAAAAGTAAGGTTCAACTCTGTTAGTTGAATGCACAGAACAGATAGTAGTTTCACAGAATGCTTCTGTGTAGTTTATATTTGAATATATTCCTTTTTCCACTATTACCCTCTTAGCGTTCCGCATGTCCACTTGCATTTTCTACAGAAAGAATGTTCAGAACGGCTCAATCAAAAGTATGGTTTAACTCTGTTAGCTGAATGCACATATCAGAAATAAGTTTCACAAAATGCTGCTGTGTAGTTTTTATTTGAAGATATTACTTTTCCCAATATAGGCCTCTTGGCCCTCAGAATGTCCAATTGCAGTTTCTACAGAAAGAGTGTTTCAGAACGGCTCAATCAAAAGTAAGTTTCAACTGTGTTAGTTGAATGCACAGAACAGAAAGAAGTTTCATACAATGCTTTTGTGTAGTTTATATTTGAACATATTCCTTTTTCCATTATTACCCACTTAGCGCTCCGAATGTCCAATTGCATTTTCTACAGACAGAGTGTTTCAAAACTGCTCAATCAAAAGTATGGTTTATCTCTGTTAGCTGAATGCTCAGATCAGAAAGAAGTTTCACAGAATGCTTCTGTGTAGTTTATATTTGAATATATTCTTTTTCCACTACTACCCTCTTAGCGCTCCAAATGTCCAGTTGCATTTTCTACAGAAAGAGTGTTCAGAACTGCTCAATCAAAAGTATGTTTTAACTCTGTTATCTGAATGCACAGATCAGAAAGAAATTTCACAGAATGATTCTGTGTAGTTCATATTTGAAGGTATTACTTTTTCCAGTATTACCCTCTAAGCGCTCCGAATGTCCACTTGCATTTTCTACAGAAAGAGTGTTCAGAACGGCTCAATCAAAAGTATGGTTTTACTCTATTAGTTGAATGCCCATATCAGAAATAAGTTTCACAGAATTCTTCTGTTTAGTTTTTATTTGAAGATATTCTTTTTCCCAATATAAGCCTCTTAGCGCTCAGAATGTCCAATTGCAGTTTCTACAGAAAGAGTGTTTCAGAACGGCTCCATCAAAAGTAAGGTTCAACTCTGTTAGTTGAATGCACAGAACAGAAAGAAGTTTCACAGAATGCTTCTGTGTAGTTTATATTTCAATGTATTCCTTTTCCAGTATTACCGTCTTAGAGCTCCGAATATCCACTTGCATTTTCTACAGAAAGAGTGTTTCAGAACGGCTCAATCAAAAATAAGGTTCAACTCTGTTAGTTGAATGCACAGAAGAGAAAGAAGTTTCATACAATGCTTCTGTGTAGTTTATATTTGAATATATTCCTTTTTCCACTACTACCCTCTTAACGCTCCAAATATCCAGTTGCATTTTCTACAGAAAGAGTGTTCACAACTGCTCAATCAGAAGTATGTTTTAACTCCGTTAGCTGAATGCACAGATCAGAAAGAAGTTTCACAGAATGCTTCTGTGTAGTGTTTATATGAAGATATTCTTTTTACCAATATAGGCCTCTTAGCGCTCAGAATGTCCAATTGCAGTTTCTATAGAAAAAGTGTTTCAGAACGGCTCAATGAAAAGTAAGGTTCACCTCTTTTACTTGAACAGAAAGAAGTTTCACAGAATGATTCTGTGTAGAATTTAGTTGAAGATATTCCTTTTTTGGCAATTACCCACTTAGCGCTCTGAATATCCACTTGCAGTTTCTACACAAAGAGTGTTTCAGAACTGTTCCTTCAAAAGTAAGGGTAAACCCTGTTAGTTGAATTCAGAGAACGGAAAGGAGTTTCTGAGAATGCTTCTGTGTAGTTTTTATTTGGAGATATTCCTTTTTCTTCTATTACAATCTTAGCGCTCCGAAGGTCCACTTGCATTTTCTACACAAAGAGTGTTTCATAACTGCTCAATCAAAAGTATGGTTTAGTTCTGTTAACTGAATGCACAGATCAGAAATAAGTTTAACAGAATGCTTCTGTGTAGTTTTTATTTGAAGATATTCTTTTTCCCAATGTAGGCCTCTTAGCGCTCAGAATGTCCAATTGCAGTTTCTACAGAAAGAGTGCTTCAGAACGGCTCAATCAAAAGTAAGGTTAAACTCTGTTCGTTGAATGCACAGAACAGAAAGAAGATTCACAGAATGCTACAGTGTAGTTTATATTTGAATATATTACTTTTTCCACTATTACCCTCTTAGCGCTCCGAATGTCCACTTGCATTTTCTACAGAAAGAGTGTTCGGAACTGCGCAATCAAAAGTATGGCTTAACTCTGTTAGCTGAATGCACATATCAGAAATAAGTTTCACACAACGCTTCTGTGCAGTTTTTATTTGAAGATATTATTTTTCCCAATATAGGCCTCTTAGCGCTCAGAATGTCCAATTGCAGTTTCTATAGAAAGAGTGTTTCAGAACGGCTCAATCAAAAGTAAGGTTCAACTCTGTTAGTTGAATGCACAGAACAGAAAGAAGTTTCATACAATGCTTCTGTGTAGTTTATATTTGAACATATTCTTTTTTCCACTATTACCCACTTAGCGCTATGAATGTCCAGTTGCATTTTCTACAGACAGATTGTTTCAAAACTGCTCAATGAATAGTATGGTTTAACTCTGTTAGCTGAATGCTCAGATCAGAAAGAAGTTTCACAGAATGCTTCTGTGTAGTTTATATTTGAATATATTCCTTTTTCCACTACTACTCTCTTAGCGCTCCAAATGTCCAGTTGCATTTTCTACAGAAAGAGTGTTCAGATCTGCTCAATCAAAAGTATGGTTTAACTCTGTTAGCTGAATGCACAGATCAGAAATATGTTTCACAGAATGATTTTGTGTAGTTTATATTTGAAGACATTCCTTTTTCCACTATTACCGTCATAGCGCTGCGAATCTCCACTTGCGTTTTCTACAGAAAGAGTGTTTCAGAACGACTCAATCAAAACTAAGGTTCAAATCTTTTAGTTGAATGAACAGAACAGAAAGAAGTTTCACAGAATGCTTCTGTATAGTTTTTATTTGTAGATATTCTTTTTCCCAATATAGGCCTCTTAGCGCTCAGAATGTCCAATTGCAGTTTCTATAGAAAGAGTGCTTCAGAACGGCTCAATCAAAAGTAAGGTTCAACCCTGGTAGTTGAATGCACAGAACAGAAAGAAGTTTCACAGAATGCTTCTGTGTAGTTTATATTTGAATATATTCCTTTTTCCACTATTACCCTCTTAGCGCTCCGAATATCCACTTGCATTTTTCACAGAAAGAGTGTTCTGATCTGCGCAATCAAAAGTATGGTTTAAATCTGTTAGCTGAATGCACATAGCAGAAATAAGTTTCAAACAATGCTTCTGTGTAGTTTTTATTGGAAGATATTATTTTTGCCAATATAGGCCTCTTAGCGCTCAGAATGTCCAATTGCAGTTTCTACAGAAAGAGTGTTTCAGATCGGCTCAATCAAATGTAAGGTTCAACTCTCTTAGTTGAATGCACAGAACAGAAAGAAGTTTCACAGAATGCTCCTGTGTAGTATTTAGTTGAAGATATTACTTTTTGGACTATTACCCACTTAGCGCTCCGAATATCCACTGGCAGTTTCTACACAAAGTGTGTTTCAGAACTGCTCCTTCAAAAGTAAGGCTCAAATGTGTTAGTTGAATGCGGAGAACAGAAAGGGGTTTCAGAGAATGCTTCTGTGTAGTTTTTAATTGGAGATATTCCTTTTTCCTCTATTACAATCTTAGCACTCCGAATGTCCACTTGCATTTTCTACAAAAAGAGTGTTTCATAACTGCTCAATCAAAAATATGGTTTAGCTCTGTTAACTGAATTTACATATCAGAAATAAATTTCACAGAATGCATCTGTGTAGTTTTTATTTGAAGATATTCTTTTTCCCAATGTAGGCCTCTTAGCGCTTAGAATGTCCAATTGCAGTTTCTACAGAAAGAGTGTTTCAGAACGGCTCAATCAAAAGTAAGGTTCAACTCTGTTAGTTGAATGCACAGAACAGAAAGAAGTTTCACAGAATGCTACTGTGTAGTTTCTATTTGAATATATTCCTTTTTCCACTATTACCCTCTTAGCGCTCCGAATGTCCACTTGCATTTTCTACAGAAAGGGTGTACGGAACTGCGCAATCAAAAGTATGGTTTAACTCTGTTAGCTGAATGCACATATCAGAAATAAGTTTCACACAATGCTTCTGTGTAGTTTTTATTTGAAGATATTATTTTTCCCAATATAGGCCTCTTAGCGCTCAGAATGTCCAATTGCAGTTTCTACAGAAAGAGTGTTTCAGAACGGTTCAATCAAAAGTAAGTTTCAACTCTGTTAGTTGAATGCACAGAAAAGAAAGAAGTTCCATACAATGCTTCTGTGTAGTTTATATTTGAACATATTCTTTTTTCCACTATTACCCACTTAGCGCTACGAATGTCCAGTTGCATTTTCTACAGACAGAGTGTTTCAAAACTGCTCAATCAAAAGTATGGTTTAACTCTGTTAGCTGAATGCTCAGATCAGAAAGAAGTTTCACAGAATGCTTCTGTGTAGTTTATATTTGAATATATTCCTTTTTCCACTCCTTCCCTCTTAGCGCTCCAAATGTCCAGTTGCATTTTCTACAGAAAGAGTGTTCAGATCTGCTCAATCAAAAGTATGGTTTAACTCTGTTAGCTGAATGCACAGATCAGAAAGAAGTTTCACAGAATGATTCTGTGTAGTTTATATTTGAAGACATTCCTTTTTCCACTATTACCCTCTTAGCGCTCCGAATCTCCACTTGCATTTTCTACAGAAAGAGTGTTTCAGAACGGCTCAATCAAAACTAAGGTTCAACTATTTTAGTTGAATGAACAGAACAGAAAGAACTTTCACAGAATGCTTCTGTGTAGTTTTTATTTGTAGATATTCTTTTTCCCAATATAGGCCTCTTAGCGCTCAGAATGTCCAATTGCAGTTTCTACAGAAAGAGTGCTTCAGAACGGTTCCATCAAATTAAGGTTCAACCTTGGTAGTTGAATGCACAGAACAGAAAGAAGTTTCACAGAATGCTTCTGTGTAGTTTATATTTGAATATATTCCTTTTTCCACTATTACCCTCTTAGCGCTCCGAATGTCCACTTGCATTTTCTACAGAATGAGTGTTCTGAACTGCGCAATCAAAAGTATGGTTTAACTCTGTTAGCTTAATGCACATATCAGAAATAACTTTCAAACAATGCTTCTGTGTAGTTTTTATTTGAAGATATTATTTTCCCAATATAGGCCTCTTTGCGCTCAGAATGCCCAATTGCAGTTTCTACAGAAAGAGTGTTTCAGAACGGCTCAATCAAATGTAAGGTTCAACTCTCTTAGTTGAATGCACAGAACAGAAAGAATTTTCACAGAATGCTTCTGTGTAGTATTTAGTTGAAGATACTCCTTTTTGGACTATTACCCACTTAGCGCTCCGAATATCCACTGGCAGTTTCTACACAAAGAGTGTTTCAGAACTGCTCCTTCAAAAGTAAGGCTCAATTCTGTTAGCTGAATGCGGAGAACAGAAAGGGGTTTCAGAGAATGCTTCTGTGTAGTTTTTAATTGGAGATATTCCTTTTTCCTCTATTACAATCTTAGCGCTCTGAATGTCCGCTTGCATTTTCTACAAAAAGCGTGTTTCGTAACTGCTCAATCAAAAATATGGTTTAGCTCTGTTAACTGAATTTACAGATTAGAAATAAGTTTCACAGAATGCATCTGTGTAGTTTTTATTTGAAGATATTTTTTTCCCAATGTAGGCCTCTTAGCGCTCAGAATGTCCAATTGCAGTTTCTACAGATAGAGTGTTTCAGAACGGCTCAATCAAAAGTAAGGTTCACATCTGTTCGTTGAATGCACAGAACAGAAAGAAGTTTCAAAGAATGCTACTGTGTAGTTTATATTTGAATATATTCCTTTTTCCACTATTACCCTCTTAGCGCTCCGAATGTCCACTTGCATTTTCTACAGAAAGAGTGTTCGGAACTGCGCAATGAAAAGTATGGTTTAACTCTTTTAGCTGAATGCACATATCAGAAATAAGTTTCAAACAATGTTTCTGTGTAGTTTTTATTTGAAGATATTATTTTTGCCAATATAGGCCCCTTAGCGCTCAGAATGTCCGATTGCAGTCTCTACAGAAAGAGTGTTTCAGAACGGCTCAATCAAAAGTAAGGTTCAACTCGGTTAGTTGAATGCACAGAACAGAAAGAAGTTTCATACAATGCTTCTGTGTAGTTTATATTTGAACATATTCTTTTTTCCACTATTACCCACTTAGCGCTACGAATGTCCAGTTGCATTTTCTACAGACAGAGTGTTTCAAAACTGCTCAATCAAAAGTATGGTTTAACTCTGTTAGCTGAATGCTCAGATCAGAAAGAAGTTTCACAGAATGCTTCTGTGTAGTTTATATTTGAATATATTCCTTTTTCCACTACTATGCTCTTAGCGCTCCAAATGTCCAGTAGCATTTTCTACAGAAAGAGTGTTTCAGAACTGCTCAATCCAAAGTATGGTTTAACTCTGTTAGCTGAATGCACAGATCAGAAAGAAGTTTCACAGAATGCTTCTGTGTAGTGTTTATATGAAAATATTCTTTTTACCAATATAGGCCTCTTAGCGCTCAGAATGTCCAATTGCAGTTTCTATAGAAAGAGTGTTTCAGAACGGCTCAATGAAAAGTAAGGTTCAACTCTTTTAGTTGAATGCACAGAACAGAAAGGAGTTTCACGGAATGCTTCTGTGTAGTATTTAGTTGAAGATATTCCTTTATTGACTATTACCCACTTAGCGCTCCGAATGTCCACTGGCAGTTTATACACAAAGAGTGTTTCAGAACTGTTCTTTCAAAAGTAAGGCTCAACTCTGTTAGTTGAATTCAGAGAACAGAAAGGAGTTTCAGAGAATGCTTCTGTGTGGTTTTTATTTGGAGATAATCCTTTTTCCCCTATTACAATCTTAGCGCTCCGAAGGTCCACTTATATTTTCTACACAAAGAGTGTTTCATAACTGCTCAATCAAAAGAATGGTTTAGCTCTGTTAACTGAATGCACATATCAGAAATATGTTTCACAGAATGCTTCTGTGTAGTTTTTATTTGAAGATATTCTTTTTAACAATGTAGGCCTCTTAGCGCTTAGAAAGTCCAATTGCAGTTTCTACAGAAAGAGTGTTTCAGAACGGCTCAATCAAAGTAAGGTTCAACTCTGTTAGTTGAATGCACAGAACAGAAAGAAGTTTCACAGAATGCTTCTGTGTAGTTTATATTTGAATATATTCCTTTTTCAACTATTACCCACTTAGCGCTCCGAATGTCCACTTGCATTTTCTACAGGAAGAGTGTTCAGAACGGCTGAATCAAAAGTATGGTTTTACTCTGTTAGTTGAATGCACAGATCCGAAAGAAGTTTCACAGAATGCTTCTGTGTAGTTTTTATTTGTAGATATTCTTTTTCCCAATATAGGCCTTTTAGCGGTCAGAATGTCCAATTGCAGTTTCTACAGAAAGAGTGTTTCACAACGGCTCCATCAATAGTAAGGTTCAACTCAGTTAGTTGAATGCACAGAACAGAAAGAAGTTTCACAGAATGCTTCTGTGTAGTTTATAATTGAATATATTCCTTTTTCCACTATTACCGTATTAGCGCTCCGAATGTCCACTTGCATTTTCTACAGAAAGAGTGTTCAGAACTGCGCAATCAAAAGTATGGTTTAACTCTATTAGCTGAATTCACATATGAGAAATAAGTTTCACACAATGCTGCTGTGTAGTTTTTATTTGAAGATATTATTATTCCCAATATAGGCTTCTTAGAGCTGAGAATGTCCAATTGCAGTTTCTACAGAAAGAGTGTTTCAGAACGGCTCAATCAAAAGTAAGGTTCAACTCTGTTAGTTGAATGCACAGAACAGAAAGAAGTTTCATACAATGCTTCTGTGTTGTTTATATTTGAACATATTCCTTTTTCCATTATTACCCACTTAGCGCTCCGAATGTCCAGTTGCATTTTCTACAGTCAGAGTGTTTCAAATCTCCTCAATCAAAAGTATGGTTTAACTCTGTTAGCGGAATGCTCAGATCAGAAAGAAGTTTCACAGAATGCTTCTGTGTAGCTTATATTTGAATATATTCCTTTTTCCACTACTACCCTCTTAGCGCTCCAAATGTCCAGTTGCATTTTCTACAGAAAGAGTGTTCAGAACTGCTCAATCAAAAGTATGGTTTAACTCTGTTTGCTGAATGCACATATCAGAAAGAAGTTTCACAGAATTATTCTGTGTAGTTTATATTTGAAGATAATCCTTTTTCAACTATTACCCTCTCAGCGCTCCGAATCTCCACTTTCATTTTCTACAGAAAGAGTGTTTCAGAACGGCTCAATCAAAACTAAGGTTCAACTCTTTTAGTTGAATGCACAGAACAGAAAGAAGTTTCACAGAATGCTTCTGTGTAGTATTTAGTTGAAGATATTCCTTTTTCGACTATTACCCTCTTAGCGCTCTGAATTTCCACTGGCAGTTTCTACACAAAGAGTGTTTCAGAACTGCTCCTCCAAAAGTAAGGCTCAGCTCTGTTAGTTGAATGCAGAGAACAGAAAGGAGTTTCAGAGAATGCTTCTGTGTAGTTTTTATTTGGAGATATTCCTTTTTCCACTATTACTAACTTAGCGCTCCGAATGTCCACTTGCATTTTCTACAGAAAGAGTGTTTCAGAACGGCTCAATCAAAACTAAGGTTCAACTCTGTTAGTTGAATGTACAGAACAGAAAGTTGTTTCATACAATGCTTCTGTGTAGTTTATATTTGGACATATTCCTTTTTCCACTATTACCCACTTAGCGCTCTGAATGTCCAGTTGCATTTTCTACAGACAGAGTGTT
Source organism: Symphalangus syndactylus (assembly GCF_028878055.3). NCBI lineage: Eukaryota > Metazoa > Chordata > Mammalia > Primates > Hylobatidae > Symphalangus > Symphalangus syndactylus. The sequence continues at coordinate 2,084,082 of NC_072423.2, read as the reverse complement.
TCAAAACTGCTCAGTCAAATGTATGGTTTAACTCTGTTAGCTGAATTCTCAGATCAGAAAGAAGTTTCACAGAATGCTTCCGTGTAGTTTATATTTGAATATATTCCTTTTTCCACTACTACCCTCTTATCGCTCCAAATGTCTAGTTGCATTTTCTACAGAAAGAGTGTTCAGAACTGCTCAATGAAAAGTATGGTTTAATTCTGTTAGCTGAATGCACAGATCAGAAAGAAGTTTCACAGAATGATTCTGTGTAGTTTCTATTTGAAGATATTACTTTTTCTAGTATTACCCTCTTAGCGCTCAGAATGTCCACTTGCATTTTCTACAGAAAGAGTGTTCAGAACGGCTCAATCAAAAGTATGGTTTTACTGTATTATTTGAATGCCCATATCAGAAATAATTTCACAGAATTCTTCCCTGTAGTTTTTATTTGAAGATATTCTTTTTCCCAATATAGGCCTCTTAGCACTCAGAATGTCCAATTGCAGTTTCTACAGAAAGAGTGTTTCAGAACGGCTCCATCAAAAGTAAGGTTCAACTCAGTTAGTTGAATGCACAGAACAGAAAGAAGATTCACCGAATGCTTCTGTGTAGTTTATATTTGAATATATTAGTTTTCCAGTATTACCGTCTTAGCGCTCCTAATATCCACTTGCATTTTCTACAGAAAGAGTGTTTCAGAACGGCTCAATCAAAAATAATGTTCAACTCTGTTAGTTGAATACACAGAAGAGAAAGAAGTTTCATACAATGCTTCTGTGTAGTTTATATTTGAATATATTCCTTTTTCCACTACTACCCTCTTAGCGCTCCAAATATCCAGTTGCATTTTCTACAGAAAGAGTGTTCACAACTGCTCAATCAGAAGTATGGTTTAACTCCGTTAGCTGAATGCACAGATCAGAAAGATGTTTCACATAATGCTTCTGTGTAGTGTTTATATGAAGATATTCTTTTTACCAATATAGGCCTCTTAGCGCTCAGAATGTCCAATTGCAGTTTCTATAGAAAGAGTGTTTCAGAACGGCTCAATGAAAAGTAAGATTCACCTCTTTTAGTTGAATGCACAGAACAGAAAGAAGTTTCACAGAATGATTCTGTGTCGAATTTAGTTGAAGATATTCTTTTTTTGACTATTACCCACTTAGCGCTCTGAATATCCATTTGCAGTTTCTACACAAAGAGTGTTTCAGAACTGTTCCTTCAAAAGTAAGGCTAAACTCTGTTAGTTGAATTCAGAGAACAGACAGGAGTTGCTGAGAATGCTTCTGTGTATTTTTTATTTGGAGATATTCCTTTCTCCTCTATTACAATCTTAGCGCTCCGAATGTCCACTTGCATTTTCTACACAAAGAGTGTTTCATAACTGCTCAATCAAAAGTATGGTTTAGCTCTGTTAACTGAATGCACAGATCAGAAATAAGTTTCACAGAATGCTTCTGTGTAGTTTTTATTTGAAGATATTCTTTTTCCCAATGTAGGCCTCTTGGCGCTTAGAATGTCCAATTGCTGTTTCTAAAGAAAGAGTGTTTCAGAACGGCTCAATCAAAAGTAAGGTTCAACTCTGTTAGTTGAATGCACAGAACAGATAGTAGTTTCACAGAATGCTTCTGTGTAGTTTATATTTGAATATATTCCTTTTTCCACTATTACCCTCTTAGCGTTCCGCATGTCCACTTGCATTTTCTACAGAAAGAATGTTCAGAACGGCTCAATCAAAAGTATGGTTTAACTCTGTTAGCTGAATGCACATATCAGAAATAAGTTTCACACAATGCTGCTGTGTAGTTTTTATTTGAAGATATTACTTTTCCCAATATAGGCCTCTTGGCCCTCAGAATGTCCAATTGCAGTTTCTACAGAAAGAGTGTTTCAGAACGGCTCAATCAAAAGTAAGTTTCAACTGTGTTAGTTGAATGCACAGAACAGAAAGAAGTTTCATACAATGCTTTTGTGTAGTTTATATTTGAACATATTCCTTTTTCCATTATTACCCACTTAGCGCTCCGAATGTCCAATTGCATTTTCTACAGACAGAGTGTTTCAAAACTGCTCAATCAAAAGTATGGTTTATCTCTGTTAGCTGAATGCTCAGATCAGAAAGAAGTTTCACAGAATGCTTCTGTGTAGTTTATATTTGAATATATTCTTTTTCCACTACTACCCTCTTAGCGCTCCAAATGTCCAGTTGCATTTTCTACAGAAAGAGTGTTCAGAACTGCTCAATCAAAAGTATGTTTTAACTCTGTTATCTGAATGCACAGATCAGAAAGAAATTTCACAGAATGATTCTGTGTAGTTCATATTTGAAGGTATTACTTTTTCCAGTATTACCCTCTAAGCGCTCCGAATGTCCACTTGCATTTTCTACAGAAAGAGTGTTCAGAACGGCTCAATCAAAAGTATGGTTTTACTCTATTAGTTGAATGCCCATATCAGAAATAAGTTTCACAGAATTCTTCTGTTTAGTTTTTATTTGAAGATATTCTTTTTCCCAATATAAGCCTCTTAGCGCTCAGAATGTCCAATTGCAGTTTCTACAGAAAGAGTGTTTCAGAACGGCTCCATCAAAAGTAAGGTTCAACTCTGTTAGTTGAATGCACAGAACAGAAAGAAGTTTCACAGAATGCTTCTGTGTAGTTTATATTTCAATGTATTCCTTTTCCAGTATTACCGTCTTAGAGCTCCGAATATCCACTTGCATTTTCTACAGAAAGAGTGTTTCAGAACGGCTCAATCAAAAATAAGGTTCAACTCTGTTAGTTGAATGCACAGAAGAGAAAGAAGTTTCATACAATGCTTCTGTGTAGTTTATATTTGAATATATTCCTTTTTCCACTACTACCCTCTTAACGCTCCAAATATCCAGTTGCATTTTCTACAGAAAGAGTGTTCACAACTGCTCAATCAGAAGTATGTTTTAACTCCGTTAGCTGAATGCACAGATCAGAAAGAAGTTTCACAGAATGCTTCTGTGTAGTGTTTATATGAAGATATTCTTTTTACCAATATAGGCCTCTTAGCGCTCAGAATGTCCAATTGCAGTTTCTATAGAAAAAGTGTTTCAGAACGGCTCAATGAAAAGTAAGGTTCACCTCTTTTAGTTGAACAGAAAGAAGTTTCACAGAATGATTCTGTGTAGAATTTAGTTGAAGATATTCCTTTTTTGGCAATTACCCACTTAGCGCTCTGAATATCCACTTGCAGTTTCTACACAAAGAGTGTTTCAGAACTGTTCCTTCAAAAGTAAGGGTAAACCCTGTTAGTTGAATTCAGAGAACGGAAAGGAGTTTCTGAGAATGCTTCTGTGTAGTTTTTATTTGGAGATATTCCTTTTTCTTCTATTACAATCTTAGCGCTCCGAAGGTCCACTTGCATTTTCTACACAAAGAGTGTTTCATAACTGCTCAATCAAAAGTATGGTTTAGTTCTGTTAACTGAATGCACAGATCAGAAATAAGTTTAACAGAATGCTTCTGTGTAGTTTTTATTTGAAGATATTCTTTTTCCCAATGTAGGCCTCTTAGCGCTCAGAATGTCCAATTGCAGTTTCTACAGAAAGAGTGCTTCAGAACGGCTCAATCAAAAGTAAGGTTAAACTCTGTTCGTTGAATGCACAGAACAGAAAGAAGATTCACAGAATGCTACAGTGTAGTTTATATATGAATATATTACTTTTTCCACTATTACCCTCTTAGCGCTCCGAATGTCCACTTGCATTTTCTACAGAAAGAGTGTTCGGAACTGCGCAATCAAAAGTATGGCTTAACTCTGTTAGCTGAATGCACATATCAGAAATAAGTTTCACACAACGCTTCTGTGTAGTTTTTATTTGAAGATATTATTTTTCCCAATATAGGCCTCTTAGCGCTCAGAATGTCCAATTGCAGTTTCTATAGAAAGAGTGTTTCAGAACGGCTCAATCAAAAGTAAGGTTCAACTCTGTTAGTTGAATGCACAGAACAGAAAGAAGTTTCATACAATGCTTCTGTGTAGTTTATATTTGAACATATTCTTTTTTCCACTATTACCCACTTAGCGCTATGAATGTCCAGTTGCATTTTCTACAGACAGATTGTTTCAAAACTGCTCAATGAATAGTATGGTTTAACTCTGTTAGCTGAATGCTCAGATCAGAAAGAAGTTTCACAGAATGCTTCTGTGTAGTTTATATTTGAATATATTCCTTTTTCCACTACTACCCTCTTAGCGCTCCAAATGTCCAGTTGCATTTTCTACAGAAAGAGTGTTCAGATCTGCTCAATCAAAAGTATGGTTTAACTCTGTTAGCTGAATGCACAGATCAGAAATATGTTTCACAGAATGATTTTGTGTAGTTTATATTTGAAGACATTCCTTTTTCCACTATTACCGTCATAGCGCTGCGAATCTCCACTTGCGTTTTCTACAGAAAGAGTGTTTCAGAACGACTCAATCAAAACTAAGGTTCAAATCTTTTAGTTGAATGAACAGAACAGAAAGAAGTTTCACAGAATGCTTCTGTATAGTTTTTATTTGTAGATATTCTTTTTCCCAATATAGGCCTCTTAGCGCTCAGAATGTCCAATTGCAGTTTCTATAGAAAGAGTGCTTCAGAACGGCTCAATCAAAAGTAAGGTTCAACCCTGGTAGTTGAATGCACAGAACAGAAAGAAGTTTCACAGAATGCTTCTGTGTAGTTTATATTTGAATATATTCCTTTTTCCACTATTACCCTCTTAGCGCTCCGAATATCCACTTGCATTTTTCACAGAAAGAGTGTTCTGATCTGCGCAATCAAAAGTATGGTTTAACTCTGTTAGCTGAATGCACATAGCAGAAATAAGTTTCAAACAATGCTTCTGTGTAGTTTTTATTGGAAGATATTATTTTTGCCAATATAGGCCTCTTAGCGCTCAGAATGTCCAATTGCAGTTTCTACAGAAAGAGTGTTTCAGATCGGCTCAATCAAATGTAAGGTTCAACTCTCTTAGTTGAATGCACAGAACAGAAAGAAGTTTCACAGAATGCTCCTGTGTAGTATTTAGTTGAAGATATTACTTTTTGGACTATTACCCACTTAGCGCTCCGAATATCCACTGGCAGTTTCTACACAAAGTGTGTTTCAGAACTGCTCCTTCAAAAGTAAGGCTCAAATCTGTTAGTTGAATGCGGAGAACAGAAAGGGGTTTCAGAGAATGCTTCTGTGTAGTTTTTAATTGGAGATATTCCTTTTTCCTCTATTACAATCTTAGCGCTCCGAATGTCCACTTGCATTTTCTACAAAAAGAGTGTTTCATAACTGCTCAATCAAAAATATGGTTTAGCTCTGTTAACTGAATTTACATATCAGAAATAAATTTCACAGAATGCATCTGTGTAGTTTTTATTTGAAGATATTCTTTTTCCCAATGTAGGCCTCTTAGCGCTTAGAATGTCCAATTGCAGTTTCTACAGAAAGAGTGTTTCAGAACGGCTCAATCAAAAGTAAGGTTCAATTCTGTTATGTGAATGCACAGAACAGAAAGAAGTTTCACAGAATGCTACTGTGTACTTTATATTTGAATATATTCCTTTTTCCACTATTACCCTCTTAGCGCTCCGATTGTCCACTTGCATTTTCTACAGAAAGAGTGTACGGAACTGCGCAATCAAAAGTATGGTTTAACTCTGTTAGCTGAATGCACATATCAGAAATAAGTTTCACACAATGCTTCTGTGTAGTTTTTATTTGAAGATATTATTTTTCCCAATATAGGCCTCTTAGCGCTCAGAATGTCCAATTGCAGTTTCTACAGAAAGAGTGTTTCAGAACTTCTCAATCAAAAGTAAGGTTCAACTCTGTTAGTTGAATGCACAGAACAGAAAGAAGTTTCATACAATGCTTCTGTGTAGTTTATATTTGAACATATTCTTTTTTCCACTATTACCCACTTAGCGCTACGAATGTCCAGTTGCATTTTCTACAGACAGAGTGTTTCAAAACTGCTCAATCAAAAGTATGGTTTAACTCTGTTAGCTGAATGCTCAGATCAGAAAGAAGTTTCACAGAATGCTTCTGTGTAGTTTATATTTGAATATATTCCTTTTTCCACTACTACCCTCTTATTGCTCCAAATGTCCAGTTGCATTATCTACAGAAAGAGTGTTCAGATCTGCTCAATCAAAAGTATGGTTTAACTCTGTTAGCTGAATGCACAGATCAGAAAGATGTTTCACAGAATGATTCTGTGTAGTTTATACTTGAAGACATTCCTTTTTCCACTATTACCCTCTTAGCGCTCCGAATCTCCACTTGCATTTTCTTTAGAAAGAGTGTTTCAGAACGGCTCAATCAAAACTAAGGTTCAACACTTTTTGTTGAATGAACAGAACAGAAAGAAGTTTCACAGAATGCTTCTGTGTAGTTTTTATTTGTAGATATTATTTTTCCCAATATAGGCCTCTTAGCGCTCAGAATGTCCAATTGCAGTTTCTACAGAAAGAGTGTTTCAGAACGGCTCAATCAAAAGTAAGGTTCAACTCTGTTAGTTGAATGCACAGAACAGAAAGAAGTTTCACAGAATGCTACTGTGTAGTTTATATTTGAATATATTCCTTTTTCCACTATTACCCTCTTAGCGCTCCGAATGTCCACTTGCATTTGCTACAGAAAGAGTGTTCGGAACTGCGCAATCAAAAGTATGGTTTAACTCTGTTAGCTTAATGCACATATCAGAAATAAGTTTCACACAATACTTCTGTGTAGTTTTTATTTGAAGATATTATTTTTCCCAATATAGGCCTCTTAGCGCTCAAAATGTCCAATTACAGTTTCTACAGAAAGAGTGTTTCAGAACGGCTCAATCAAATGTAAGGTTCAACTCTGTTAGTTGAAAGCACAGAAGAGAAAGAAGTTTCACCGAATGCTTCTGTGTAGTATTTAGTTGAAGATACTCCTTTTTGGACAATTACAGACTTAGCGCTCCAAATATCCACTGACAGTTTCTACACAAAGAGTGTTTCAGAACTGCTCCTTCAAAAGTAAGGCTCAACTCTGTTAGTTGAATGCGGAGAACAGAAAGGGGTTTCAGAGAATGCTTCTGTGTAGTTTTTAATTGGAGATATTCCTTTTTCCTCTATTACAATCTTAGCGCTCCGAATGTCCACTTGCATTTTCTACAAAAAGAGTGTTTCATAACTGCTCAATCAAAAATATGGTTTAGCTCTGTTAACTGAATTTACAGATAAGTAATAAGTTTCACAGAATGCATCTGTGTAGTTTTTATTTGAAGATATTCTTTTTCCCAATGTAGGCCTCTTAACGCTTAGAATGTCCAATTTCAGTTTCTACACAAAGAGAGTTTCAGAACGGCTCAATCAAAAGTAAGGTTCAACTCTGTTAGTTGAATGCACAGAACAGAAAGTAGTTTCACAAAATGCTACTGTGTAGTTTATATTTGAATATATTCCTTTTTCCACTATTACCCTCTGAGCGCTCCGAATGTCCACTTGCATTTGCTACAGAAAGAGTGTACGGAACTGCGCAATCAAAAGTATGGTTTAACTCTGTTAGCTGAATGCACATATCAGAAATATGTTTCACACAATGCTTCTGTGTAATTTTTATTTGAAGATATTATTTTCCCAATATAGGCCTCTTAGCGCTCAGAATGTCCAATTGCAGTTTCTACAGAAAGAGTGTTTCAGAACTTCTCAATCAAAAGTAAGGTTCAACTCTGTTAGTTGAATGCACAGAACAGAAAGAAGTTTCATACAATGCTTCTGTGTAGTTTATATTTGAACATATTCTTTTTTCCACTATTACCCACTTAGCGCTACGAATGTCCAGGTGCATTTTCTACAGACAGAGTGTTTCAAAACTGCTCAATCAAAAGTATGGTTTAACTCTGTTAGCTGAATGCTCAGATCAGAAAGAAGTTTCACAGAATGCTTCTGTGTAGTTTATATTTGAATATACTCCATTTTCCACTACTACCATCTTATTACTCCAAATGTCCAGTTACATTATCTACAGAAAGAGTGTTCAGATCTGCTCAATGAAAAGTATGGTTTAACTCTGTTAGCTGAATGCACAGATCAGAAAGATGTTTCACAGAATGATTCTGTGTAGTTTATACTTGAAGACATTCCTTTTTCCACTATTACCCTCTTAGCGCTCCGAATCTCCACTTGCATTTTCTACAGAAAGAGTGTTTCAGAACGGCTCAATCAAAACTAAGGTTCAACTCTTTTAGTTGAATGAACAGAACAGAAAGAAGTTTCACAGAATGCTTCTGTGTAGTTTTTATTTTGTAGATATTATTTTTCCCAATATAGGCCTCTTAGCGCTCAGAATGTCCAATTGCAGTTTCTACAGAAATAGTGTTTCAGAACGGCTCAATCAAAAGTAAGGTTCAACTCTGTTAGTTGAATGCACAGAACAGAAAGAAGTTTCACAGAATGCTACTGTGTAGTTTATATTTGAATATATTCCTTTTTCCACTATTACCCTCTTAGCGCTCCGAATGTCCACTTGCATTCGCTACAGAAAGAGTGTTCGGAACTGCGCAATCAAAAGTATGGTTTAACTCTGTTAGCTGAATGCACATATCAGAAATAAGTTTCACACAATGCTTCTGTGTAGTTTTTATTTGAAGATATTATTTTTCCCAATATAGGCCTCTTAGCACTCAAAATGTCGAATTGCAGTTTCTACAGAAAGAGTGTTTCAGAACGGCTCAATCAAATGTAAGGTTCAACTCTCTTAGTTGAAAGCACAGAACAGAAAGAAGTTTCACAGAGTGCTTCTGTGTAGTATTTAGTTGAAGATACTCCTTTTTGGACTATTACCCACTTAGCGCTCCAAATATCCACTGGCAGTTTCTACACAAAGAGTGTTTCAGAACTGCTCCTTCAACAGTAAGGCTCAACTCTGTTAGTTGAATGCGGAGAACAGAAAGGGGTTTCAGAGAATGCTTCTGTGTAGTCTTTAATTGGAGATATTCCTTTTTCCTCTATTACAATCTTAGTGCTCCGAATGTCCACTTGCATTTTCTCCAAAGGAGTGTTTCATAACTGCTCAATCAAAAATATGGTTTAGCTCTGTTAACTGAATTTACAGATCAGTAATAAATTTCACAGAATGCATCTGTGTAGTTTTTATTTGAAGATATTCTTTTTCCCAATGTAGGCCTCTTAACGCTTAGAATGTCCAATTACAGTTTCTACAGAAAGAGAGTTTCAGAACGGCTCAATCCAAAGTAAGGTACAACTCTGTTAGTTGAATGCACAGAACAGAAAGAAGTTTCACAAAATGCTACTAGGTAGTTTATATTTGAATATATTCCTTTTTCCACTATTACCCTCTTAGCGCTCCGAATGTCCACTTGCATTCTCTACAGAAAGAGTGTACGGAACTGCGCAATCAAAAGTATGGTTTAACTATGTTAGCTGAATGCACACATCAGAAATAAGTTTCACACAATGCTTCTGTGTAGTTTTTATTTGAAGATATTATTTTTCCCAATATAGGTCTCTTAGAGCTCAGAATGTCCAATTGCAGTTTCTACAGAAAGAGGGTTTCAGAACGGCTCAATCAAAAGTAAGGTTCAACTCTGTTAGTTGAATGCACAGAACAGAAAGAAGTTTCATGCAATGCTTCTGTGTAGTTTATATTTGTACATATTCTTTTTTCCACTATTACCCACTTAGCGCTACGAATGTCCATTTGCATTTTCTACAGACAGAGTGTTTCAAAACTGCTCAATCAAAAGTATGGTTTAACTCTGTTAGCTGAATGCTCAGATCAGAAAGAAGTTTCACAGAATGCTTCTGTGTAGTTTATATTTGAATATATTGCTTTTTCCACTACTACACTCTTAGCGCTCCAAATGTCCAGTGGCATTTTCTACAGAAAGAGTGTTCAGATCTGCTCAATCAAAAGTATGGTTTAATTCTGTTAGTTGAATGCACAGATGAGAAAGATGTTTAACAGAATGATTCTGTGTAGTTTATATTTGAAGACATTCCTTTTTCCACTATTACCCTCTTAGCGCTCCGAGTCTCCACTTGCATTTTCTACAGAAAGGGTGTTTCAGAACGGCTCAATCAAAACTAAGGTTCAACTCTTTTAGTTGAATGAACAGAACAGAAAGAAGTTTCACAGAATGCTTCTGTGTAGTTTTTATTTGTAGATATTTTTTTCCCAATATAGGCCTCTTAGCGCTCAGAATGTCCAATTGCAGTTTCTACAGAAAGAGTGCTTCAGAACGGCTCAATCAAAAGTAAGGTTCAACCCCGGTAGTTGAATGCACAGAACAGAAAGAAGTTTCACAGAATGCTTCTGTGTAGTTTATATTTGAATATATTCCTTTTTCCACTATTACCCTTAGCGCTCCGAATGTCCACTTGCATTTTCTACAGAAAGAGTGTTCTGAACTGCGCAATCAAAAGTATGGTTTAACTCTGTTAGCTGAATGCACATTTCAGAAATAAGTTTCAAACAATGCTTCTGTGTAGTTTTTATTTGAAGATATTTTTTTTCCCAATATAGGCCTCTTAGCGCTCAGTATGTCCAATTGCAGTTACTACAGAAAGAGTGTTTCAGAACGGCTCAATCAAATGTAAGGTTCCACTCTGTTAGTTGAATGCACAGAACAGAAAGAAGTTTCATACAATGCTTCTGTGTAGTTTATATTTGAACATATTCTTTTTTCCACTATTACCCACTTAGCGCTACGAATGTCCAGTTGCATTTTCTACAGACAGAGTGTTTCAAAACTGCTCAATCAAAAGTATGGTTTAACTCTGTTAGCTGAATGCTCAGATCAGAAAGAAGTTTCACAGAATGCTTCTGTGTAGTTTATATTTGAATATATTCCTTTTTCCACTACTACCCTCTTATTGCTCCAAATGTCCAGTTGCATTATCTACAGAAAGAGTGTTCAGATCTGCTCAATCAAAAGTATGGTTTAACTCTGTTAGCTGAATGCACAGATCAGAAAGATGTTTCACAGAATGATTCTGTGTAGTTTATACTTGAAGACATTCCTTTTTCCACTATTACCCTCTTAGCGCTCCGAATCTCCACTTGCATTTTCTTTAGAAAGAGTGTTTCAGAACGGCTCAATCAAAACTAAGGTTCAACACTTTTTGTTGAATGAACAGAACAGAAAGAAGTTTCACAGAATGCTTCTGTGTAGTTTTTATTTGTAGATATTATTTTTCCCAATATAGGCCTCTTAGCGCTCAGAATGTCCAATTGCAGTTTCTACAGAAAGAGTGTTTCAGAACGGCTCAATCAAAAGTAAGGTTCAACTCTGTTAGTTGAATGCACAGAACAGAAAGAAGTTTCACAGAATGCTACTGTGTAGTTTATATTTGAATATATTCCTTTTTCCACTATTACCCTCTTAGCGCTCCGAATGTCCACTTGCATTTGCTACAGAAAGAGTGTTCGGAACTGCGCAATCAAAAGTATGGTTTAACTCTGTTAGCTTAATGCACATATCAGAAATAAGTTTCACACAATACTTCTGTGTAGTTTTTATTTGAAGATATTATTTTTCCCAATATAGGCCTCTTAGCGCTCAAAATGTCCAATTACAGTTTCTACAGAAAGAGTGTTTCAGAACTTCTCAATCAAAAGTAAGGTTCAACTCTGTTAGTTGAATGCACAGAACAGAAAGAAGTTTCATACAATGCTTCTGTGTAGTTTATATTTGAACATATTCTTTTTTCCACTATTACCCACTTAGCGCTACGAATGTCCAGTTGCATTTTCTACAGACAGAGTGTTTCAAAACTGCTCAATCAAAAGTATGGTTTAACTCTGTTAGCTGAATGCTCAGATCAGAAAGAAGTTTCACAGAATGCTTCTGTGTAGTTTATATTTGAATATATTCCTTTTTCCACTACTACCCTCTTATTGCTCCAAATGTCCAGTTGCATTATCTACAGAAAGAGTGTTCAGATCTGCTCAATCAAAAGTATGGTTTAACTCTGTTAGCTGAATGCACAGATCAGAAAGATGTTTCACAGAATGATTCTGTGTAGTTTATACTTGAAGACATTCCTTTTTCCACTATTACCCTCTTAGCGCTCCGAATCTCCACTTGCATTTTCTTTAGAAAGAGTGTTTCAGAACGGCTCAATCAAAACTAAGGTTCAACACTTTTTGTTGAATGAACAGAACAGAAAGAAGTTTCACAGAATGCTTCTGTGTAGTTTTTATTTGTAGATATTATTTTTCCCAATATAGGCCTCTTAGCGCTCAGAATGTCCAATTGCAGTTTCTACAGAAAGAGTGTTTCAGAACGGCTCAATCAAAAGTAAGGTTCAACTCTGTTAGTTGAATGCACAGAACAGAAAGAAGTTTCACAGAATGCTACTGTGTAGTTTATATTTGAATATATTCCTTTTTCCACTATTACCCTCTTAGCGCTCCGAATGTCCACTTGCATTTGCTACAGAAAGAGTGTTCGGAACTGCGCAATCAAAAGTATGGTTTAACTCTGTTAGCTTAATGCACATATCAGAAATAAGTTTCACACAATACTTCTGTGTAGTTTTTATTTGAAGATATTATTTTTCCCAATATAGGCCTCTTAGCGCTCAAAATGTCCAATTACAGTTTCTACAGAAAGAGTGTTTCAGAACGGCTCAATCAAATGTAAGGTTCAACTCTGTTAGTTGAAAGCACAGAAGAGAAAGAAGTTTCACCGAATGCTTCTGTGTAGTATTTAGTTGAAGATACTCCTTTTTGGACAATTACAGACTTAGCGCTCCAAATATCCACTGACAGTTTCTACACAAAGAGTGTTTCAGAACTGCTCCTTCAAAAGTAAGGCTCAACTCTGTTAGTTGAATGCGGAGAACAGAAAGGGGTTTCAGAGAATGCTTCTGTGTAGTTTTTAATTGGAGATATTCCTTTTTCCTCTATTACAATCTTAGCGCTCCGAATGTCCACTTGCATTTTCTACAAAAAGAGTGTTTCATAACTGCTCAATCAAAAATATGGTTTAGCTCTGTTAACTGAATTTACAGATAAGTAATAAGTTTCACAGAATGCATCTGTGTAGTTTTTATTTGAAGATATTCTTTTTCCCAATGTAGGCCTCTTAACGCTTAGAATGTCCAATTTCAGTTTCTACACAAAGAGAGTTTCAGAACGGCTCAATCAAAAGTAAGGTTCAACTCTGTTAGTTGAATGCACAGAACAGAAAGTAGTTTCACAAAATGCTACTGTGTAGTTTATATTTGAATATATTCCTTTTTCCACTATTACCCTCTGAGCGCTCCGAATGTCCACTTGCATTTGCTACAGAAAGAGTGTACGGAACTGCGCAATCAAAAGTATGGTTTAACTCTGTTAGCTGAATGCACATATCAGAAATATGTTTCACACAATGCTTCTGTGTAATTTTTATTTGAAGATATTATTTTCCCAATATAGGCCTCTTAGCGCTCAGAATGTCCAATTGCAGTTTCTACAGAAAGAGTGTTTCAGAACTTCTCAATCAAAAGTAAGGTTCAACTCTGTTAGTTGAATGCACAGAACAGAAAGAAGTTTCATACAATGCTTCTGTGTAGTTTATATTTGAACATATTCTTTTTTCCACTATTACCCACTTAGCGCTACGAATGTCCAGGTGCATTTTCTACAGACAGAGTGTTTCAAAACTGCTCAATCAAAAGTATGGTTTAACTCTGTTAGCTGAATGCTCAGATCAGAAAGAAGTTTCACAGAATGCTTCTGTGTAGTTTATATTTGAATATACTCCATTTTCCACTACTACCATCTTATTACTCCAAATGTCCAGTTACATTATCTACAGAAAGAGTGTTCAGATCTGCTCAATGAAAAGTATGGTTTAACTCTGTTAGCTGAATGCACAGATCAGAAAGATGTTTCACAGAATGATTCTGTGTAGTTTATACTTGAAGACATTCCTTTTTCCACTATTACCCTCTTAGCGCTCCGAATCTCCACTTGCATTTTCTACAGAAAGAGTGTTTCAGAACGGCTCAATCAAAACTAAGGTTCAACTCTTTTAGTTGAATGAACAGAACAGAAAGAAGTTTCACAGAATGCTTCTGTGTAGTTTTTATTTTGTAGATATTATTTTTCCCAATATAGGCCTCTTAGCGCTCAGAATGTCCAATTGCAGTTTCTACAGAAATAGTGTTTCAGAACGGCTCAATCAAAAGTAAGGTTCAACTCTGTTAGTTGAATGCACAGAACAGAAAGAAGTTTCACAGAATGCTACTGTGTAGTTTATATTTGAATATATTCCTTTTTCCACTATTACCCTCTTAGCGCTCCGAATGTCCACTTGCATTCGCTACAGAAAGAGTGTTCGGAACTGCGCAATCAAAAGTATGGTTTAACTCTGTTAGCTGAATGCACATATCAGAAATAAGTTTCACACAATGCTTCTGTGTAGTTTTTATTTGAAGATATTATTTTTCCCAATATAGGCCTCTTAGCACTCAAAATGTCGAATTGCAGTTTCTACAGAAAGAGTGTTTCAGAACGGCTCAATCAAATGTAAGGTTCAACTCTCTTAGTTGAAAGCACAGAACAGAAAGAAGTTTCACAGAGTGCTTCTGTGTAGTATTTAGTTGAAGATACTCCTTTTTGGACTATTACCCACTTAGCGCTCCAAATATCCACTGGCAGTTTCTACACAAAGAGTGTTTCAGAACTGCTCCTTCAACAGTAAGGCTCAACTCTGTTAGTTGAATGCGGAGAACAGAAAGGGGTTTCAGAGAATGCTTCTGTGTAGTCTTTAATTGGAGATATTCCTTTTTCCTCTATTACAATCTTAGTGCTCCGAATGTCCACTTGCATTTTCTCCAAAGGAGTGTTTCATAACTGCTCAATCAAAAATATGGTTTAGCTCTGTTAACTGAATTTACAGATCAGTAATAAATTTCACAGAATGCATCTGTGTAGTTTTTATTTGAAGATATTCTTTTTCCCAATGTAGGCCTCTTAACGCTTAGAATGTCCAATTACAGTTTCTACAGAAAGAGAGTTTCAGAACGGCTCAATCCAAAGTAAGGTACAACTCTGTTAGTTGAATGCACAGAACAGAAAGAAGTTTCACAAAATGCTACTAGGTAGTTTATATTTGAATATATTCCTTTTTCCACTATTACCCTCTTAGCGCTCCGAATGTCCACTTGCATTCTCTACAGAAAGAGTGTACGGAACTGCGCAATCAAAAGTATGGTTTAACTATGTTAGCTGAATGCACACATCAGAAATAAGTTTCACACAATGCTTCTGTGTAGTTTTTATTTGAAGATATTATTTTTCCCAATATAGGTCTCTTAGAGCTCAGAATGTCCAATTGCAGTTTCTACAGAAAGAGGGTTTCAGAACGGCTCAATCAAAAGTAAGGTTCAACTCTGTTAGTTGAATGCACAGAACAGAAAGAAGTTTCATGCAATGCTTCTGTGTAGTTTATATTTGTACATATTCTTTTTTCCACTATTACCCACTTAGCGCTACGAATGTCCATTTGCATTTTCTACAGACAGAGTGTTTCAAAACTGCTCAATCAAAAGTATGGTTTAACTCTGTTAGCTGAATGCTCAGATCAGAAAGAAGTTTCACAGAATGCTTCTGTGTAGTTTATATTTGAATATATTGCTTTTTCCACTACTACACTCTTAGCGCTCCAAATGTCCAGTGGCATTTTCTACAGAAAGAGTGTTCAGATCTGCTCAATCAAAAGTATGGTTTAATTCTGTTAGTTGAATGCACAGATGAGAAAGATGTTTAACAGAATGATTCTGTGTAGTTTATATTTGAAGACATTCCTTTTTCCACTATTACCCTCTTAGCGCTCCGAGTCTCCACTTGCATTTTCTACAGAAAGGGTGTTTCAGAACGGCTCAATCAAAACTAAGGTTCAACTCTTTTAGTTGAATGAACAGAACAGAAAGAAGTTTCACAGAATGCTTCTGTGTAGTTTTTATTTGTAGATATTTTTTTCCCAATATAGGCCTCTTAGCGCTCAGAATGTCCAATTGCAGTTTCTACAGAAAGAGTGCTTCAGAACGGCTCAATCAAAAGTAAGGTTCAACCCCGGTAGTTGAATGCACAGAACAGAAAGAAGTTTCACAGAATGCTTCTGTGTAGTTTATATTTGAATATATTCCTTTTTCCACTATTACCCTTAGCGCTCCGAATGTCCACTTGCATTTTCTACAGAAAGAGTGTTCTGAACTGCGCAATCAAAAGTATGGTTTAACTCTGTTAGCTGAATGCACATTTCAGAAATAAGTTTCAAACAATGCTTCTGTGTAGTTTTTATTTGAAGATATTTTTTTTCCCAATATAGGCCTCTTAGCGCTCAGTATGTCCAATTGCAGTTACTACAGAAAGAGTGTTTCAGAACGGCTCAATCAAATGTAAGGTTCCACTCTGTTAGTTGAATGCACAGAACAGAAAGAAGTTTCATACAATGCTTCTGTGTAGTTTATATTTGAACATATTCTTTTTTCCACTATTACCCACTTAGCGCTACGAATGTCCAGTTGCATTTTCTACAGACAGAGTGTTTCAAAACTGCTCAATCAAAAGTATGGTTTAACTCTGTTAGCTGAATGCTCAGATCAGAAAGAAGTTTCACAGAATGCTTCTGTGTAGTTTATATTTGAATATATTCCTTTTTCCACTACTACCCTCTTATTGCTCCAAATGTCCAGTTGCATTATCTACAGAAAGAGTGTTCAGATCTGCTCAATCAAAAGTATGGTTTAACTCTGTTAGCTGAATGCACAGATCAGAAAGATGTTTCACAGAATGATTCTGTGTAGTTTATACTTGAAGACATTCCTTTTTCCACTATTACCCTCTTAGCGCTCCGAATCTCCACTTGCATTTTCTTTAGAAAGAGTGTTTCAGAACGGCTCAATCAAAACTAAGGTTCAACACTTTTTGTTGAATGAACAGAACAGAAAGAAGTTTCACAGAATGCTTCTGTGTAGTTTTTATTTGTAGATATTATTTTTCCCAATATAGGCCTCTTAGCGCTCAGAATGTCCAATTGCAGTTTCTACAGAAAGAGTGTTTCAGAACGGCTCAATCAAAAGTAAGGTTCAACTCTGTTAGTTGAATGCACAGAACAGAAAGAAGTTTCACAGAATGCTACTGTGTAGTTTATATTTGAATATATTCCTTTTTCCACTATTACCCTCTTAGCGCTCCGAATGTCCACTTGCATTTGCTACAGAAAGAGTGTTCGGAACTGCGCAATCAAAAGTATGGTTTAACTCTGTTAGCTTAATGCACATATCAGAAATAAGTTTCACACAATACTTCTGTGTAGTTTTTATTTGAAGATATTATTTTTCCCAATATAGGCCTCTTAGCGCTCAAAATGTCCAATTACAGTTTCTACAGAAAGAGTGTTTCAGAACGGCTCAATCAAATGTAAGGTTCAACTCTGTTAGTTGAAAGCACAGAAGAGAAAGAAGTTTCACCGAATGCTTCTGTGTAGTATTTAGTTGAAGATACTCCTTTTTGGACAATTACAGACTTAGCGCTCCAAATATCCACTGGCAGTTTCTACACAAAGAGTGTTTCAGAACTGCTCCTTCAAAAGTAAGGCTCAACTCTGTTAGTTGAATGCGGAGAACAGAAAGGGGTTTCAGAGAATGCTTCTGTGTAGTTTTTAATTGGAGATATTCCTTTTTCCTCTATTACAATCTTAGCGCTCCGAATGTCCACTTGCATTTTCTACAAAAAGAGTGTTTCATAACTGCTCAATCAAAAATATGGTTTAGCTCTGTTAACTGAATTTACAGATAAGTAATAAGTTTCACAGAATGCATCTGTGTAGTTTTTATTTGAAGATATTCTTTTTCCCAATGTAGGCCTCTTAACGCTTAGAATGTCCAATTTCAGTTTCTACACAAAGAGAGTTTCAGAACGGCTCAATCAAAAGTAAGGTTCAACTCTGTTAGTTGAATGCACAGAACAGAAAGTAGTTTCACAAAATGCTACTGTGTAGTTTATATTTGAATATATTCCTTTTTCCACTATTACCCTCTGAGCGCTCCGAATGTCCACTTGCATTTGCTACAGAAAGAGTGTACGGAACTGCGCAATCAAAAGTATGGTTTAACTCTGTTAGCTGAATGCACATATCAGAAATATGTTTCACACAATGCTTCTGTGTAATTTTTATTTGAAGATATTATTTTCCCAATATAGGCCTCTTAGCGCTCAGAATGTCCAATTGCAGTTTCTACAGAAAGAGTGTTTCAGAACTTCTCAATCAAAAGTAAGGTTCAACTCTGTTAGTTGAATGCACAGAACAGAAAGAAGTTTCATACAATGCTTCTGTGTAGTTTATATTTGAACATATTCTTTTTTCCACTATTACCCACTTAGCGCTACGAATGTCCAGGTGCATTTTCTACAGACAGAGTGTTTCAAAACTGCTCAATCAAAAGTATGGTTTAACTCTGTTAGCTGAATGCTCAGATCAGAAAGAAGTTTCACAGAATGCTTCTGTGTAGTTTATATTTGAATATACTCCATTTTCCACTACTACCATCTTATTACTCCAAATGTCCAGTTACATTATCTACAGAAAGAGTGTTCAGATCTGCTCAATGAAAAGTATGGTTTAACTCTGTTAGCTGAATGCACAGATCAGAAAGATGTTTCACAGAATTATTCTGTGTAGTTTATTCTTGAAGACATTCCTTTTTCCACTATTACCCTCTTAGCGCTCCGAATCTCCACTTGCATTTTCTACAGAAAGAGTGTTTCAGAACGGCTCAATCAAAACTAAGGTTCAACTCTTTTAGTTGAATGAACAGAACAGAAAGTAGTTTCACACAATGCTTCTGTGTAGTTTTTATTTGAAGATATTATTTTTCCCAATATAGGCCTCTTAGCACTCAAAATGTCGAATTGCAGTTTCTACAGAAAGAGTGTTTCAGAACGGCTCAATCAAATGTAAGGTTCAACTCTCTTAGTTGAAAGCACAGAACAGAAAGAAGTTTCACAGAGTGCTTCTGTGTAGTATTTAGTTGAAGATACTCCTTTTCGGACTATTACCCACTTAGCGCTCCAAATATCCACTGGCAGTTTCTACACAAAGAGTGTTTCAGAACTGCTCCTTCAACAGTAAGGCTCAACTCTGTTAGTTGAATGCGGAGAACAGAAAGGGGTTTCAGAGAATGCTTCTGTGTAGTCTTTAATTGGAGATATTCCTTTTTCCTCTATTACAATCTTAGTGCTCCGAATGTCCACTTGCATTTTCTCCAAAGGAGTGTTTCATAACTGCTCAATCAAAAATATGGTTTAGCTCTGTTAACTGAATTTACAGATCAGTAATAAATTTCACAGAATGCATCTGTGTAGTTTTTATTTGAAGATATTCTTTTTCCCAATGTAGGCCTCTTAACGCTTAGAATGTCCAATTACAGTTTCTACAGAAAGAGAGTTTCAGAACGGCTCAATCCAAAGTAAGGTACAACTCTGTTAGTTGAATGCACAGAACAGAAAGAAGTTTCACAAAATGCTACTAGGTAGTTTATATTTGAATATATTCCTTTTTCCACTATTACCCTCTTAGCGCTCCGAATGTCCACTTGCATTCTCTACAGAAAGAGTGTACGGAACTGCGCAATCAAAAGTATGGTTTAACTCTGTTAGCTGAATGCACACATCAGAAATAAGTTTCACACAATGCTTCTGTGTAGTTTTTATTTGAAGATATTATTTTTCCCAATATAGGTCTCTTAGAGCTCAGAATGTCCAATTGCAGTTTCTACAGAAAGAGGGTTTCAGAACGGCTCAATCAAAAGTAAGGTTCAACTCTGTTAGTTGAATGCACAGAACAGAAAGAAGTTTCATGCAATGCTTCTGTGTAGTTTATATTTGTACATATTCTTTTTTCCACTATTACCCACTTAGCGCTACGAATGTCCATTTGCATTTTCTACAGACAGAGTGTTTCAAAACTGCTCAATCAAAAGTATGGTTTAACTCTGTTAGCTGAATGCTCAGATCAGAAAGAAGTTTCACAGAATGCTTCTGTGTAGTTTATATTTGAATATATTGCTTTTTCCACTACTACACTCTTAGCGCTCCAAATGTCCAGTGGCATTTTCTACAGAAAGAGTGTTCAGATCTGCTCAATCAAAAGTATGGTTTAATTCTGTTAGTTGAATGCACAGATGAGAAAGATGTTTAACAGAATGATTCTGTGTAGTTTATATTTGAAGACATTCCTTTTTCCACTATTACCCTCTTAGCGCTCCGAGTCTCCACTTGCATTTTCTACAGAAAGGGTGTTTCAGAACGGCTCAATCAAAACTAAGGTTCAACTCTTTTAGTTGAATGAACAGAACAGAAAGAAGTTTCACAGAATGCTTCTGTGTAGTTTTTATTTGTAGATATTTTTTTCCCAATATAAGCCTCTTAGCGCTCAGAATGTCCAATTGCAGTTTCTACAGAAAGAGTGCTTCAGAACGGCTCAATCAAAAGTAAGGTTCAACCCCGGTAGTTGAATGCACAGAACAGAAAGAAGTTTCACAGAATGCTTCTGTGTAGTTTATATTTGAATATATTCCTTTTTCCACTATTACCCTTAGCGCTCCGAATGTCCACTTGCATTTTCTACAGAAAGAGTGTTCTGAACTGCGCAATCAAAAGTATGGTTTAACTCTGTTAGCTGAATGCACATTTCAGAAATAAGTTTCAAACAATGCTTCTGTGTAGTTTTTATTTGAAGATATTTTTTTTCCCAATATAGGCCTCTTAGCGCTCAGTATGTCCAATTGCAGTTTCTACAGAAAGAGTGTTTCAGAACGGCTCAATCAAATGTAAGGTTCAACTCTCTTAGTTGAATGCACAGAACAGAAAGTAGTTTCACAGAATGCTTCTGTGTAGTATTTAGTTGAAGATACTACTTTTTGGACTATTACCCACTTAGCGCTCCGAATATCCACGGGCAGTTTCTACACAAAGAGTGTTTCAGAACTCCTAGTTCAAAAGTAAGGCTCAACTCTGTTAGTTGAATGCGGAGAACAGAAAGTGGTTTCAGAGAATGCTTCTGTGTAGTTTTTAATTGGAGATATTCCTTTTTCCTCTATTACAATCTTAGCGCTTCGAATGTCCACTTGCATTTTCTACAAAAAGAGTGTTTCATAACTGCTCAATCAAAAATATGGTTTAGCTCTGTTAACTGAATTTACAGATCAGAAATAAGTTTCACAGAATGCATCTGTGCAGTTTTTATTTGAAGATATTCTTTTTCCCAATGTAGGCCTCTTAGCGCTTAGAATGTCCAATTGCAGTTTCTACAGAAAGAGTGTTTCAGAACGGCTCAATCAAAAGTAAGGTTCAACTCTGTTAGTTGAATGCACAGAACAGAAAGAAGTTTTATAGAATGCTACTGTGTAGTTTATATTTGAATATATTCCTTTTTCCACTATTACCCTCTTTGCGCTCCGAATGTCCACTAGCATTTTCTACGGAAAGAGTGTTCGGAACTGCGCAATCAAAAGTATGGTTTAACTCTGTTAGCTGAATGCACATATCAGAAATAAGTTTCACACAATGCTTCTGTGTAGTTTTTATTTGAAGATATTATTTTTCCCAATATAGGCCTCTTAGCGCTCAAAATGTCCAATTGCAGTTTCTACAGAAAGAGTGTTTCAGAACGGCTCAGTCAAATGTAAGGTTCAACTCTCTTAGTTGAAAGCACAGAAGAGAAAGAAGTTTCACAGAATACTTCTGTGTAGTATTTAGTTGAAGATACTCCTTTTTGGACTATTACCCACTTAGCGCTCCAAATATCCACTGGCAGTTTCTACACAAAGAGTGTTTCAGAACTGCTCCTTCAAAAGTAAGGCTCAACTCTTTTAGTTGAATGCGGAGAACAGAAAGGGGTTTCAGAGAATGCTTCTGTGTAGTTTTTAGTTGGAGATATTCCTTTTTCCTCTATTACAATCTTAGCGCTCCGAATGTCCACTTGCATTTTCTACAAAAACAGTGTTTCATAACTGCTCATTCAAAAATATGGTTTAGCTCTGTTAACTGAATTTACAGATAAGTAATAAGTTTCAGAGAATGCATCTGTGTAGTTTTTATTTGAAGATATTCTTTTTCCCAACGTAGGCCTCTTAACGCTTAGAATGTCCAATTTCAGTTTCTACACAAAGAGAGTTTCAGAACGGCTCAATCAAAAGTAAGGTTCAACTCTGTTAGTTGAATGCACAGAACAGAAAGAAGTTTCACAAAATGCTACTGTGTAGTTTATATTTGAATATATTCCTTTTTCCACTCTTACCCTCTTAGCGCTCCGAATGTCCACTTGCATTCTCTACAGAAAGAGTGTACGGAACTGCGCAATCAAAAGTATGGTTTAACTCTGTTAGCTGAATGCACATATCAGAAATAAGTTTCACACAATGCTTCTGTGTAGTTTTTATTTGAAGATATTATTTTTCCCAATATAGGTCTCTTAGAGCTCAGAATGTCCAATTGCAGTTTCTACAGAAAGAGTGTTTCAGAACGGCTCAATCAAAAGTAAGGTTCAACTCTGTTAGTTGAATGCACAGAACAGAAAGAAATTTCATACAATGCTTCTGTGTAGTTTATATTTGAACATATTCTTTTTTCCACTACTACCCACTTAGCGCTACGAATGTCCATTTGCATTTCCTACAGACAGAGTGTTTCAAAACTGCTCAATCAAAAGTATGGTTTAACTCTGTTAGCTGAATGCTCAGATCAAAAAGAAGTTTCACAGAATGCTTCTGTGTAGTTTATATTTGAATATATTGCCTTTTCCAATACTACCCTCTTAGCGCTCCAAATGTCCAGTTGCATTTTCTACAGAAAGAGTGTTCTGATCTGCTCAATCAAAAGTATGGTTTAACTCTGTTAGCTGAATGCACAGATCAGAAAGATGTTTCACAGAATGATTCTGTGTAGTTTATATTTGAAGACATTCCTTTTTCCACTGTTACCCTCTTAGCGTTCCGAATCTCCTCTTGCATTTTCTACAGAAAGAGTGTTTCAGAACGGCTCAATCAAAACTAAGGTTCAACTCTTTTAGTTGAATGAACAGAACAGAAAGAAGTTTCACAGAATGCTTCTGTGTAGTTTTTATTTGTAGATATTTTTTTCCCAATATAGGCCTCTTAGCGCTCAGAATGTCCAATTGCAGTTTCTACAGAAAGAGTGCTTCAGAACGGCTCAATCAAAAGTAAGGTTCAACCCCGGTAGTTGAATGCACAGAACAGAAAGAAGTTTCACAGAATGCTTCTGTGTAGTTTATATTTGAATATATTCCTTTTTCCACTATTACCCTTAGCGCTCCGAATGTCCACTTGCATTTTCTACAGAAAGAGTGTTCTGAACTGCGCAATCAAAAGTATGGTTTAACTCTGTTAGCTGAATGCACATTTCAGAAATAAGTTTCAAACAATGCTTCTGTGTAGTTTTTATTTGAAGATATTATTTTTCCCAATATAGGCCTCTTAGCGCTCAGTATGTCCAATTGCACTTTCTACAGAAAGAGTGTTTCAGAACGGCTCAATCAAATGTAAGGTTCAACTCTCTTAGTTGAATGCACAGAACAGAAAGTAGTTTCACAAAATGCTACTGTGTAGTTTATATTTGAATATATTCCTTTTTCCACTCTTACCCTCTTAGCGCTCCGAATGTCCACTTGCATTCTCTACAGAAAGAGTGTACGGAACTGCGCAATCAAAAGTATGGTTTAACTCTGTTAGCTGAATGCACATATCAGAAATAAGTTTCACACAATGCTTCTGTGTAGTTTTTATTTGAAGATATTATTTTTCCCAATATAGGTCTCTTAGAGCTCAGAATGTCCAATTGCAGTTTCTACAGAAAGAGTGTTTCAGAACGGCTCAATCAAAAGTAAGGTTCAACTCTGTTAGTTGAATGCACAGAACAGAAAGAAATTTCATACAATGCTTCTGTGTAGTTTATATTTGAACATATTCTTTTTTCCACTATTACCCACTTAGCGCTACGAATGTCCATTTGCATTTCCTACAGACAGAGTGTTTCAAAACTGCTCAATCAAAAGTATGGTTTAACTCTGTTAGCTGAATGCTCAGATCAAAAAGAAGTTTCACAGAATGCTTCTGTGTAGTTTATATTTGAATATATTGCCTTTTCCAATACTACCCTCTTAGCGCTCCAAATGTCCAGTTGCATTTTCTACAGAAAGAGTGTTCTGATCTGCTCAATCAAAAGTATGGTTTAACTCTGTTAGCTGAATGCACAGATCAGAAAGATGTTTCACAGAATGATTCTGTGTAGTTTATATTTGAAGACATTCCTTTTTCCACTGTTACCCTCTTAGCGTTCCGAATCTCCTCTTGCATTTTCTACAGAAAGAGTGTTTCAGAACGGCTCAATCAAAACTAAGGTTCAACTCTTTTAGTTGAATGAACAGAACAGAAAGAAGTTCACAGAATGCTTCTGTGTAGTTTTTATTTGTAGATATTTTTTTCCCAATATAGGCCTCTTAGCGCTCAGAATGTCCAATTGCAGTTTCTACAGAAAGAGTGCTTCAGAACGGCTCAATCAAAAGTAAGGTTCAACCCCGGTAGTTGAATGCACAGAACAGAAAGAAGTTTCACAGAATGCTTCTGTGTAGTTTATATTTGAATATATTCCTTTTTCCACTATTACCCTTAGCGCTCCGAATGTCCACTTGCATTTTCTACAGAAAGAGTGTTCTGAACTGCGCAATCAAAAGTATGGTTTAACTCTGTTAGCTGAATGCACATTTCAGAAATAAGTTTCAAACAATGCTTCTGTGTAGTTTTTATTTGAAGATATTATTTTTCCCAATATAGGCCTCTTAGCGCTCAGTATGTCCAATTGCAGTTTCTACAGAAAGAGTGTTTCAGAACGGCTCAATCAAATGTAAGGTTCAACTCTCTTAGTTGAATGCACAGAACAGAAAGTAGTTTCACAGAATGCTTCTGTGTAGTATTTAGTTGAAGATACTCCTTTTTGGACTATTACCCACTTAGCGCTCCGAATATCCACTGGCAGTTTCTACACAAAGAGTGTTTCAGAACTCCTAGTTCAAAAGTAAGGCTCAACTCTGTTAGTTGAATGCGGAGAACAGAAAGTGGTTTCAGAGAATGCTTCTGTGTAGTTTTTAATTGGAGATATTCCTTTTTCCTCTATTACAATCTTAGCGCTTCGAATGTCCACTTGCATTTTCTACAAAAAGAGTGTTTCATAACTGCTCAATCAAAAATATGGTTTAGCTCTGTTAACTGAATTTACAGATCAGAAATAAGTTTCACAGAATGCATCTGTGCAGTTTTTATTTGAAGATATTCTTTTTCCCAATGTAGGCCTCTTAGCGCTTAGAATGTCCAATTGCAGTTTCTACAGAAAGAGTGTTTCAGAACGGCTCAATCAAAAGTAAGGTTCAACTCTGTTAGTTGAATGCACAGAACAGAAAGAAGTTTTATAGAATGCTACTGTGTAGTTTATATTTGAATATATTCCTTTTTCCACTATTACCCTCTTTGCGCTCCGAATGTCCACTTGCATTTTCTACGGAAAGAGTGTTCGGAACTGCGCAATCAAAAGTATGGTTTAACTCTGTTAGCTGAATGCACTTATCAGAAATAAGTTTCACACAATGCTTCTGTGTAGTTTTTATTTGAAGATATTATTTTTCCCAATATAGGCCTCTTAGCGCTCAAAATGTCCAATTGCAGTTTCTACAGAAAGAGTGTTTCAGAACGGCTCAATCAAATGTAAGGTTCAACTCTCTTAGTTGAAAGCACAGAAGAGAAAGAAGTTTCACAGAATACTTCTGTGTAGTATTTAGTTGAAGATACTCCTTTTTGGACTATTACCCACTTAGCGCTCCAAATATCCACTGGCAGTTTCTACACAAAGAGTGTTTCAGAACTGCTCCTTCAAAAGTAAGGATCAACTCTGTTAGTTGAATGCGGAGAACAGAAAGGGGTTTCAGAGAATGCTTCTGTGTAGTTTTTAATTGGAGATATTCCTTTTTCCTCTATTACAATCTTAGCGCTCCGAATGTCCACTTGCATTTTCTACAAAAACAGTGTTTCATAACTGCTCATTCAAAAATATGATTTAGCTCTGTTAACTGAATTTACAGATAAGTAATAAGTTTCACAGAATGCATCTGTGTAGTTTTTATTTGAAGATATTCTTTTTCCCAACGTAGGCCTCTTAACGCTTAGAATGTCCAATTTCAGTTTCTACACAAAGAGAGTTTCAGAACGGCTCAATCAAAAGTAAGGTTCAACTCTGTTAGTTGAATGCACAGAACAGAAAGAAGTTTCACAAAATGCTACTGTGTAGTTTATATTTGAATATATTCCTTTTTCCACTCTTACCCTCTTAGCACTCCGAATGTCCACTTGCATTCTCTACAGAAAGTGTGTACGGAACTGCGCAATCAAAAGTATGGTTTAACTCTGTTAGCTGAATGCACATATCAGAAATAAGTTTCACACAATGCTTCTGTGTAGTTTTTATTTGAAGATATTATTTTTCCCAATATAGGTCTCTTAGAGCTCAGAATGTCCAATTGCAGTTTCTACAGAAAGAGTGTTTCAGAACGGCTCAATCAAAAGTAAGGTTCAACTCTGTTAGTTGAATGCACAGAACAGAAAGAAATTTCATACAATGCTTCTGTGTAGTTTATATTTGAACATATTCTTTTTTCCACTACTACCCACTTAGCGCTACGAATGTCCATTTGCATTTCCTACAGACAGAGTGTTTCAAAACTGCTCAATCAAAAGTATGGTTTAACTCTGTTAGCTGAATGCTCAGATCAGAAAGAAGTTTCACAGAATGCTTCTGTGTAGTTTATATTTGAATATATTCCCTTTTCCACTACTACCCTCTTAGCGCTCCAAATGTCCAGTTGCATTTTCTACAGAAAGAGTGTTCTGATCTGCTCAATCAAAATATGGTTTAACTCTGTTAGCTGAATGCACAGATCAGAAAGATGTTTCACAGAATGATTCTGTGTAGTTTATATTTGAAGACATTCCTTTTTCCACTGTTACCCTCTTAGCGTTCCGAATCTCCTCTTGCATTTTCTACAGAAAGAGTGTTTCAGAACGGCTCAATCAAAACTAAGGTTCAACTCTTTTAGTTGAATGAACAGAACAGAAAGTAGTTTCACAGAATGCTTCTGTGTAGTTATTATTTGTAGATATTCTTTTTCCCAATATAGGCCTCTTAGCGCTCAGAATCTCCAATTGCAGTTTCTACAGAAAGATTGCTTCAGAACGGCTCAATCAAAAGTAAGGTTCAACCCTGGTAGTTGAATGCACAGAACAGAAAGAAGTTTCACAGAATGCTTCTGTGTAGTTTATATTTGAATATATTCCCTTTTCCACTACTACCCTCTTAGCGCTCCAAATGTCCAGTTGCATTTTCTACAGAAAGAGTGTTCTGATCTGCTCAATCAAAATATGGTTTAACTCTGTTAGCTGAATGCACAGATCAGAAAGATGTTTCACAGAATGATTCTGTGTAGTTTATATTTGAAGACATTCCTTTTTCCACTGTTACCCTCTTAGCGTTCCGAATCTCCTCTTGCATTTTCTACAGAAAGAGTGTTTCAGAACGGCTCAATCAAAACTAAAGTTCAACTCTTTTAGTTGAATGAACAGAACAGAAAGTAGTTTCACAGAATGCTTCTGTGTAGTTATTATTTGTAGATATTCTTTTTCCCAATATAGGCCTCTTAGCGCTCAGAATCTCCAATTGCAGTTTCTACAGAAAGATTGCTTCAGAACGGCTCAATCAAAAGTAAGGTTCAACCCTGGTAGTTGAATGCACAGAACAGAAAGAAGTTTCACAGAATGCTTCTATGTAGTTTATATTTGAATATATTCCTTTTTCCACTATTACCCTCTTAGCGCTCCGAATGTCCACTTGCATTTTCTACAGAAAGAGTGTTCTGAACTGCGCAATCAAAAGTATGGTTTAACTCTGTTAGCTGAATGCACATATCAGAAATAAGTTTCAAACAATGCTTCTGTGTAGTTTTTATTTGAAGATATTATTTTTCCCAATGTAGGCCTCTTAGCGCTCAGAATGTCCAATTGCAGTTTATACAGAAAGAGTGTTTCAGAAAGGCTCAATCAAATGTAAGGTTCAACTCTCTTAGTTGAATGCACAGAACAGAAAGGAGTTTCACAGAATGCTTCTGTGTAGTATTTAGTTGAAGATACTCCTTTTTGGACTATTACCCACTTAGCGCTCCGAATATCCACTGGCAGTTTCTACACAAAGAGGGTTTCAGAACTGCTCCTTCAAAAGTAAGGCTCAACTCTGTTAGTTGAATGTGGAGAACAGAAAGGGGTTTCAGAGAATGCTTCTGTGTAGTTTTTAATTGGAGATATTCCATTTTCCTCTATTACAATCTTAGCGCTCCGAATGTCCACTTGCATTTTCTACAAAAAGAGTGTTTCATAACTGCTCAATCAAAAATATGGTTTAGCTCTGTTAACTGAATTTACAGATCAGAAATAAGTTTCACAGAATTCATCTGTGTAGTTTTTATTTGAAGATATTCATTTTCCCAATGTAGGCCTGTTAACGCTTAGAATGTCCAATTGCAGTTTCTACAGAAAGAGTGTTTCAGAACGGCTCAATCAAAAGTAAGGTTCAACTCTGTTAGTTGAATGCACAGAACAGAAAGAAGTTTCACAGAATGCTACTGTGTAGTTTATATTTGAATATATTCCTTTTTCCACTATTACCCTCTTAGCGCTATGAATGTCCACTTGCATTTGCTACAGAAAGAGTGTACGGAACTGCGCAATCAAAAGTATGGTTTAACTCTGTTAGCTGAATGCACATATCAGAAATAAGTTTCACACAATGCTTCTGTGTAATTTTTATTTGAAGATATTATTTTTCCCAATATAGGCCTCTTAGCGCTCAGAATGTCCAATTGCAGTTTCTACAGAAAGAGTGTTTCAGAACTTCTCAATCAAAAGTAAGGTTCAACTCTGTTAGTTGAATGCACAGAACAGAAAGAAGTTTCATACAATGCTTCTGTGTAGTTTATATTTGAACATGTTCTTTTTTCCACTATTACCCACTTAGCGCTACGAATGTCCAGGTGCATTTTCTACAGACAGAGTGTTTCAAAACTGCTCAATCAAAAGTATGGTTTAACTCTGTTAGCTGAATGCTCAGATCAGAAAGAAGTTTCACAGAATGCTTCTGTGTAGTTTATATTTGAATATATTCCTTTTTCCACTACTACCATCTTATTGCTCCAAATGTCCAGTTACATTATCTACAGAAAGAGTGTTCAGATCTGCTCAATGAAAAGTATGGTTTAACTCTGTTAACTGAATGCACACATCAGAAAGATGTTTCACAGAATGATTCTGTGTAGTTTATACTTGAAGACATTCCTTTTTCCACTATTACCCTCTTAGCGCTCCGAATCTCCACTTGCATTTTCTACAGAAAGAGTGTTTCAGAACGGCTCAATCAAAACTAAGGTTCAACACTTTTAGTTGAATGAACAGAACAGAAAGAAGTTTCACAGAATGCTTCTGTGTAGTTTTTATTTGTAGATATTATTTTTCCCAATATAGGTCTCTTAGAGCTCAGAATGTCCAATTGCAGTTTCTACCGAAATAGTGTTTCAGAACGACTCAATCAAAAGTAAGGTTCAACTCTGTTAGTTGAATGCACAGAACAGAAAGAAATTTCATACAATGCTTCTGTGTAGTTTATATTTGAACATATTCTTTTTTCCACTATTACCCACTTAGCGCTACGAATGTCCATTTGCATCTCCTACAGACAGAGTGTTTCAAAACTGCTCAATCAAATGTATGGTTTAACCCTGTTAGCTGAATGCTCAGATCAGAAAGAAGTTTCACAGAATGCTTCTGAGTAGTTTATATTTGAATATATTCCCTTTTCCACTACTACCCTCTTAGCGCTCCAAATGTCCAGTTGCATTTTCTACAGAAAGAGTGTTCTGATCTGCTCAATCAAAAGTATGGTTTAACTCTGTTAGCTGAATGCACAGATTAGAAAGATGTTTCACAGAATGATTCTGTGTAGTTTATATTTGAAGACATTCCTTTTTCCACTGTTACCCTCTTAGCGTTCCGAATCTCCACTTGCATTTTCTACAGAAAGAGTGTTTCAGAACGGCTCAATCAAAACTAAGGTTCAACTCTTTTAGTTGAATGAACAGAACAGAATGTAGTTTCACAGAATGCTTCTGTGTAGTTATTATTTGTAGATATTCTTTTTCCCAATATAGGCCTCTTAGCGCTCAGAATCTCCAATTGCAGTTTCTACAGAAAGATTGCTTCAGAACGGCTCAATCAAAAGTAAGGTTCAACCCTGGTAGTTGAATGCACAGAACAGAAAGAAGTTTCACAGAATGCTTCTATGTAGTTTATATTTGAATATATTCCTTTTTCCACTATTACCCTCTTAGCGCTCCGAATGTCCACTTGCATTTTCTACGGAAAGAGTGTTCGGAACTGCGCAATCAAAAGTATGGTTTAACTCTGTTAGCTGAATGCACATATCAGAAATAAGTTTCACACAATGCTTCTGTGTAGTTTTTATTTGAAGATATTATTTTTCCCAATATAGGCCTCTTAGCGCTCAAAATGTCCAATTGCAGTTTCTACAGAAAGAGTGTTTCAGAACGGCTCAATCAAATGTAAGGTTCAACTCTCTTAGTTGAAAGCACAGAAGAGAAAGAAGTTTCACAGAATGCTTCTGTGTAGTATTTAGTTGAAGATACTCCTTTTTGGACTATTACCCACTTAGCGCTCCAAATATCCACTGGCAGTTTCTACACAAAGAGTGTTTCAGAACTGCTCCTTCAAAAGTAAGGATCAACTCTGTTAGTTGAATGCGGAGAACAGAAAGGGGTTTCAGAGAATGCTTCTGTGTAGTTTTTAATTGGAGATATTCCTTTTTCCTCTATTACAATCTTAGCGCTCCGAATGTCCACTTGCATTTTCTACAAAAAGAGTGTTTCATAACTGCTCATTCAAAAATATGGTTTAGCTCTGTTAACTGAATTTACAGATAAGTAATAAGTTTCACAGAATGCATCTGTGTAGTTTTTATTTGAAGATATTCTTTTTCCCAACGTAGGCCTCTTAACGCTTAGAATGTCCAAATACAGTTTCTACAGAAAGAGAGTTTCAGAACGGCTCAATCAAAAGTAAGGTACAACTCTGTTAGTTGAATGCACAGAACAGAAAGAAGTTTCACAAAATGCTAGTGTGTAGTTTATATTTGAATATATTCCTTTTTCCACTATTACCCTCTTAGCGCTCCGAATGTCCACTTGCATTCTCTACAGAAAGAGTGTATGGAACTGCGCAATCAAAAGTATGGTTTAACTCTGTTAGCTGAATGCATATATCAGAAATAAGTTTCACACAATGCTTCTGTGTAGTTTTTATTTGAAGATATTATTTTTCCCAATATAGGTCTCTTAGAGCTCAGAATGTCCAATTGCAGTTTCTACAGAAAGAGGGTTTCAGAACGGCTCAATCAAAAGTAAGGTTCAACTCTGTTATTTGAATGCACAGAACAGAAAGAAGTTTCATGCAATGCTTCTGTGTAGTTTATATTTGTACATATTCTTTTTTCCACTATTACCCACTTAGCGCTACGAATGTCCATTTGCATTTTCTACAGACAGAGTGTTTCAAAACTGCTCAATCAAATGTATGGTTTAACTCTGTTAGCTGAATGCTCAGATCAGAAAGAAGTTTCACAGAATGCTTCTGTGTAGTTTATATTTGAATATATTCCTTTTTCCACTACTACTCTCTTAGCGCTCCAAATGTCCAGTGGCATTTTCTACAGAAAGAGTGTTCAGATCTGCTCAATCAAAAATATGGTTTAATTCTGTTAGCTGAATGCACAGATGAGAAAGATGTTTCACAGAATGATTCTGTGTAGTTTATATTTGAAGACATTCCTTTTTCCACTATTACCCTCTTAGCGCTCCGAATCTCCACTTGCATTTTCTACAGAAAGGGTGTTTCAGAACGGCTCAATCAAAACCAAGGTTCAACTCTTTTAGTTGAATGAACAGAACAGAAAGAAGTTTCACAGAATGCTTCTGTGTAGTTTTTATTTGTAGATATTTTTTTCCCAATATAGGCCTCTTAGCGCTCAGAATGTCCAATTGCAGTTTCTACAGAAAGAGTGCTTCAGAACGGCTCAATCAAAAGTAAGGTTCAACCCTGGTAGTTGAATGCACAGAACAGAAAGAAGTTTCACAGAATGCTACTGTGTAGTTTATATTTGAATATATTCCTTTTTCCACTATTACCCTCTTTGCGCTCCGAATGTCCACTTGCATTTTCTACGGAAAGAGTGTTCGGAACTGCGCAATCAAAAGTATGGTTTAACTCTGTTAGCTGAATGCACATATCAGAAATATGTTTCACACAATGCTTCTGTGTAGTTTTTATTTGAAGATATTATTTTTCCCAATATAGGCCTCTTAGCGCTCAAAATGTCCAATTGCAGTTTCTACAGAAAGAGTGTTTCAGAACGGCTCAATCAAATGTAAGGTTCAACTCTCTTAGTTGAAAGCACAGAAGAGAAAGAAGTTTCACAGAATGCTTCTGTGTAGTATTTAGTTGAAGATACTCCTTTTTGGACTATTACCCACTTAGCGCTCCAAATATCCACTGGCAGTTTCTACACAAAGAGTGTTTCAGAACTGCTCCTTCAAAAGTAAGGCTCAACTCTGTTAGTTGAATGCGGAGAACAGAAAGGGGTTTCAGAGAATGTTTCTGTGTAGTTTTTAATTGGAGATATTCCTTTTTCCTCTATTACAATCTTAGCGCTCTGAATGTCCAATTGCATTTTCTACAAAAAGAGTGTTTCATAAGTGCTCATTCAAAAATATGGTTTAGCTCTGTTAACTGAATTTACAGATATGTAATAAGTTTCACAGAATGCATCTGTGTAGTTTTTATTTGAAGATATTCTTTTTCCCAACGTAGGCCTCTTAACGCTTAGAATGTCCAATTTCAGTTTCTACACAAAGAGAGTTTCAGAACGGCTCAATCAAAAGTAAGGTTCAACTCTGTTAGTTGAATGCACAGAACAGAAAGAAGTTTCACAAAATGCTACTGTGTAGTTTATATTTGAATATATTCCTTTTTCCACTCTTACCCTCTTAGCGCTCCGAATGTCCACTTGCATTCTCTACAGAAAGAGTGTACGGAACTGCGCAATCAAAAGTATGGTTTAACTCTGTTAGCTGAATGCACATATCAGAAATAAGTTTCACACAATGCTTCTGTGTAGTTTTTATTTGAAGATATTATTTTTCCCAATATAGGTCTCTTAGAGCTCAGAATGTCCAATTGCAGTTTCTACAGAAAGAGTGTTTCAGAACGGCTCAATCAAAAGTAAGGTTCAACTCTGTTAGTTGAATGCACAGAACAGAAAGAAGTTTTATAGAATGCTACTGTGTAGTTTATATTTGAATATATTCCTTTTTCCACTATTACCCTCTTTGCGCTCCGAATGTCCACTTGCATTTTCTACGGAAAGAGTGTTCGGAACTGCGCAATCAAAAGTATGGTTTAACTCTGTTAACTGAATGCACATATCAGAAATAAGTTTCACACAATGCTTCTGTGTAGTTTTTATTTGAAGATATTATTTTTCCCAATATAGGCCACTTAGCGCTCAGAATGTCCAAATGCAGTTTCTACAGAAAGAGTGTTTCAGAAAGGCTCAATCAAAAGTAAGGTTCAACTCTGTTAGTTGAATGCACAGAACAGAAAGAAGTTTCATACAATGCTTCTGTGTAGTTTATATTTGAACATATTCTTTTTTCCACTATTACCACTTAGCGCTACGAATGTCCAGTTGCATTTTCTACAGACAGAGTGTTTCAAAACTGCTCAATCAAAAGTATGGTTTAACTCTGTTAGCTGAATGCTCAGATCAGAAAGAAGTTTCACAGAATGCTTCTGTGTAGTTTATATTTGAATATATTCCTTTTTCCACTACTACCCTCTTAGCGCTCCAAATGTCCAGTTGCCTTTTCTACAGAAAGAGTGTTCAGATCTGCTCAATCAAAAGTATGGTTTAACTCTGTTTGCTGAATGCACAGATCAGAAAGAAGTTTCACAGAATGATTCTGTGTATTTTATATTTGAAGACATTCCTTTTTCCACTATTACCCTCTTAGCGCTCCGAATCTCCACTTGCATTTTCTACAGAAAGAGTGTTTCAGAACGGCACAATCAAAACTATGGTTTAACTCTTTTAGTTGAATGAACAGAACAGAAAGATGTTTCACAGAATGCTTCTGTGTAGTTTTTATTTGTAGATATTATTTTTCACAATATAGGCCTCTTAGTGCTCAGAATGTCCAATTGCAGTTTCTACAGAAAGAGTGTTTCAGAACGGCTCAATCAAAAGTAAGGTTCAACCCTGGTAGTTGAATGCACAGAACAGAAAGAAGTTTCACAGAATGCTTCTGTGTATTTTATATTTGAATATAATCCTTTTTCCACTATTACCCTCTTAGCGCTCCGAATGTCCACTTGCATTTTCTACAGAAAGAGTGTTCTGAACTGCGCAATCTAAAGTATGGTTTAACTCTGTTAGCTGAATGCACACATCAGAAATAAGTTTCAAACAATGCTTCTGTGTAGTTTTTATTTGAAGATATTATTTTTACCAATATAGGCCTCTTAACGCTCAAAATGTGCAATTGCAGTTTCTACAGATAGAGAGTTTCAGAACGGCTCAATCAAATGTAAGGTTCAACTCTCTTAGTTGAATGCACAGAACAGAAAGAAGTTTCACAGAATGCTTCTGTGTAGTACTAAGTTGAAGATACTCCTTTTTGGATTATTACCCACTTAGCGCTCCGAATATCCACTGGCAGTTTCTACACAAAGAGTGTTTCAGAACTGCTCCTTCAAAAGTAAATCTCAAATCTGTTAGTTGAATGCGGAGAACAGAAAGGGGTTTCAGAGAATGCTTCTGTGTAGTTTTTAATTGGAGATATTCCTTTTTCCTCTATTACAATCTTAGCGCTCCGAATGTCCACTTGCATTTTCTACAAAAAGAGTGTTTCCTAACTGCTCAATCAAAAATATGGTTTAGCTCTGTTAACTGAATTTACAGATCAGAAATAAGTTTCACAGAATGCATCTGTGTAGCTTTTATTTGAAGATATTCTTTTTCCCAATGTAGGCCTCTTAGCGCTTAGAATGTCCAATTGCAGTTTCTACAGAAAGAGTGTTTCAGAACGGCTCAATCAAAAGTAAGGTTCAACCCTGGTAGTTGAATGCACAGAACAGAAAGAATTTTCACAGAGTGCTACTGTGTAGTTTATATTTGAATATATTCCTTTTTCCACTATTACCCTCTTAGCGCTCCGAATGTCCACTTGCATTTTCTACAGAAAGAGTGTTCAGAACTGCGCAATCAAAAGTATGGTTTAACTCTGTTAGCTTAATGAACATATCAGAAATAAGTTTCACACAATTCTTCTGTGTAGTTTTTATTTGAAGATATTATTTTTCCCAATATAGGCCTCTTAGCGCTCAGAATGTCCAATTGCAGTTTCTACAGAAAGAGTGTTTCAGAAAGGCTCAATCAAAAGTAAGGTTCAACTCTCTTAGTTGAATGCACAGAACAGAAAGAAGTTTGATACAATGCTTCTGTGTAGTTTATATTTGAACATATTCTTTTTTCCACTATTACCCACTTAGCGCTACGAATGTCCATTTGCATTTTCTACAGACAGAGTGTTTCAAAACTGCTCAATCAAAAGTATGGTTTAACTCTGTTAGCTGAATGCTCAGATCAGAAAGAAGTGTCACAGAATGCTTCTGTGTAGTTTATATTTGAATATATTCCTTTTTCCACTACTACTCTCAGCGCTCAAAATGTCCAGTTGCATTTTCTACAGAAAGAGTCTTCAGATCTGCTCAATCAAAAGTATGGTTTAACTCTGTTAGCTGAATGCACAGATCAGAAAGAAGTTTCACAGAATGATTCTGTGTAGTTTATATTTGGAGACATTCCTTTTTCCACTATTACCCTCTTAGCGCTCCGAATCTCCACTTGCATTTTCTACAGAAAGAGTGTTTCAGAACGACTCAATCAAAACTAAGGTTCAACTCTTTTAGTTGAACAAACAGAACAGAAAGATGTTTCACACAATTCTTCTGTGTAGTTTTTATTTGTAGACATTCTTTTTCCCAATATAGGCCTCTTAGCTCTCAGAATGTCCAATTGCAGTTTCTACAGAAAGAGTGTTTCAGAACGGCTCAATCAAAAGTAAGGTTCAACTCTGTTAGTTGAATGCACAGAACAGAAAGAAGTTTCATACAATGCTTCTGTGTAGTTTATATTTGAACATATTCTTTTTTCCACTATTACCCACTTAGCGCTACGAATGTCCAGTTGCATTTTCTACAGACAGAGTGTTTCAAAACTGCTCAATCAAAAGTATGGTTTAACTCTGTTAGCTGAATGCTCAGATCAGAAAGAAGTTTCACAGAATGCTTCTGTGTAGTTTATATTTGAATATATTCCTTTTTCCACTACTACGCTCTTAGCGCTCCGAATGTCCACTTGCATTTTCTACAGAAAGAGTGTTCAGAACTGCGCAATCAAAAGTATGGTTTAACTCTGTTAGCTTAATGAACATATCAGAAATAAGTTTCACACAATGCTTCTGTTTAGTTTTTATTTGAAGATATTATTTTTCCCAATATAGGCCTCTTAGCGCTCAGAATGTCCAATTGCAGTTTCTACAGAAAGAGTGTTTCAGAACGGCTCAATCAAAAGTAAGGTTCAACTCTGTTAGTTGAATGCACAGAACAGAAAGAAGTTTCATACAATGCTTCTGTGTAGTTTATATTTGAACATATTCTTTTTTCCACTATTACCCACTTAGCGCTACGAATGTCCAGTTGCATTTCCTACAGACAGAGTGTTTCAAAACTGCTCAATCAAAAGTATGGTTTAACTCTGTTAGCTGAATTCTCAGATCAGAAAGAAGTTTCACAGAATGCTTCTGTGTAGTTTATATCTGAATATATTCCTTTTTCCACTACTACGCTCTGAGCGCTCCAAATGTCCAGTTGCATTTTCTACAGAAAGAGTGTTCAGATCTGCTCAATCAAAAGTATGGTTTAACTCTGTTAGCTGAATGCACAGATCAGAAAGAAGTTTCACAGAATGATTCTGTGTAGTTTATATTTGAAGACATTCCTTTTTCCACTATTACCCTCTTAGCGCTCCGAATCTCCACTTGCATTTTCTACAAAAAGAATGTTTCATAACTGCTCAATCTAAAATATGTTTTATCTCTGTTAACTGAATTTACAGATCAGAAATAAGTTTCACAGAATGCATCTGTGTAGTTTTTATTTGAAGATATTCTTTTTCCCAATGTAGGCCTCTTAGCGCTTAGCATGTCCAATTGCAGTTTCTACAGAAAGAGTGTTTCAGAACGGCTCAATCAAAAGTAAGGTTCAACTCTGTTTGTTGAATGCAAAGAACAGAAAGAATTTTCACAGAGTGCTACTGTGTAGTTTATATTTGAATATATTCCTTTTTCCACTATTACCCTCTTAGCGCTCCGAATGTCCACTTGCATTTTCTACAGAAAGAGTGTTCAGAACTGCGCAATCAAAAGTATGGTTTAACTCTGTTAGATTAATGAACATATCAGAAATAAGTTTCACACAATGCTTCTGTGTAGTTTTTATTTGAAGATATTATTTTTCCCAATATAGGCCTCTTAGCGCTCAGAATGTCCAATTGCAGTTTCTACAGAAAGAGTGTTTCAGAAAGGCTCAATCAAAAGTAAGGTTCAACTCTGTTAGTTGAATGCACAGAACAGAAAGAAGTTTCATACAATGCTTCTGTGTAGTTTATATTTGAACATATTCTTTTTTCCACTATTACCCACTTAGCGCTACGAATGTCCAGTTGCATTTTCTACAGACAGAGTGTTTCAAAACTGCTCAATCAAAAGTATGGTTTAACTCTGTTAGCTGAATGCTCAGATCAGAAAGAAGTTTCACAGAATGCTTCTGTGTAGTTTATATTTGAATATATTCCTTTTTCCACTACTACGCTCTTAGCGCTCCGAATGTCCACTTGCATTTTCTACAGAAAGAGTGTTCAGAACTGCGCAATCAAAAGTATGGTTTAACTCTGTTAGCTTAATGAACATATCAGAAATATGTTTCACACAATGCTTCTGTGTAGTTTTTATTTGAAGATATTATTTTTCCCAATATAGGCCTCTTAGCGCTCAGAATGTCCAATTGCAGTTTCTACAGAAAGAGTGCTTCAGAACGGCTCAATCAAAAGTAAGGTTCAACCCTGGTAGTTGAATGCACAGAACAGAAAGAAGTTTCACAGAATGCTTCTGTGTAGTTTATATTTGAATATATTCCTTTTTCCACTATTACCCTCTTAGCGCTCCGAATGTCCACTTGCATTTTCTACAGAAAGAGTGTTCTGAACTGCGCAATCAAAAGTATGGTTTAACTCTGTTTGCTGAATGCACATTTCAGGAATAAGTTTCAAACAATGCTTCTGTGTAGTTTTTATTTGAAGATATTATTTTTCCCAATATAGGCCTCTTAGCGCTCCGAATGTCCACTTGCATTTTCTACAGAAAGAGTGTTCTGAACTGCGCAATCAAAAGTATGGTTTAACTCTGTTAGCTGAATGCACATTTCAGGAATAAGTTTCAAACAATGCTTCTGTGTAGTTTTTATTTGAAGATATTATTTTTCCCAATATAGGCCTCTTAGCGCTCAGTATGTCCAATTGCAGTTTCTACAGAAAGAGTGTTTCAGAACGGCTCAATCAAATGTAAGGTTCAACTCTCTTAGTTGAATGCACAGAACAGAAAGTAGTTTCACAGAATTCTTCTGTGTAGTATTTAGTTGAAGATACTCCTTTATGGACTATTACACACTTAGCGCTCCGAATATCCACTGGCAGTTTCTACACAAAGAGTATTTCAGAACTCCTAGTTCAAAAGTAAGGCTCAACACTTTTAGTTGAATGCAGAGAACAGAAAGTGGTTTCAGAGAATTCTTCTGTGTAGTTTTTAATTGGAGATATTCCTTTTTCCTCTATTACAATCTTAGCGCTTCGAATGTCCACTTGCATTTTCTACAAAAAGAGTGTTTCATAACTGCTCAATCAAAAATATGGTTTAGCTCTGTTAACTGAATTTACAGATCAGAAATAAGTTTCACAGAATGCATCTGTGCAGTTTTTATTTGAAGATATTATTTTTCCCAATGTAGGCCTCTTAGCGCTTAGAATGTCCAATTGCACTTTCTACAGAAAGAGTGTTTCAGAACGGCTCAATCAAAAGTAAGGTTCAACTCTGTTAGTTGAATGCACAGAACAGAAAGAAGTTTTATAGAATGCAACTGTGTAGTTTATATTTGAATATATTCCTTTTTCCACTATTACCCTCTTTGCGCTAAGAAAGTCCACTTGCATTTTCTACGGAAAGAGTGTTCGGAACTGCGCAATCAAAAGTATGGTTTAACTCTGTTAGCTGAATGCACATATCAGAAATAAGTTTCACACAATGCTTCTGTGTAGTATTTATTTGAAGATATTATTTTTCCCAATATAGGCCACTTAGCGCTCAGAATGTCCAATTGCAGTTTCTACAGAAAGAGTGTTTCAGAAAGGCTCAATCAAAAGTAAGGTTCAACTCTGTTAGTTGAATGCACAGAACAGAAAGAAGTTTCATACAATGCTTCTGTGTAGTTTATATTTGAACATATTCTTTTTTCCACTATTACCCACTTAGCGCTACGAATGTCCAGTTGCATTTTCTACAGACAGAGTGTTTCAAAACTGCTCAATCAAAAGTATGGTTTAACTCTGTTAGCTGAATGCTCAGATCAGAAAGAAGTTTCACAGAATGCTTCTGTGTAGTTTATATTTGAATATATTCCTTTTTCCACTACTACTCTCTTAGCGCTCCAAATGTCCAGTTGCATTTTCTACAGAAAGAGTGTTCAGATCTGCTCAATCAAAAGTATGGTTTAAATCTGTTAGCTGAATGCACAGATCAAAAAGAAGTTTCACAGAATGTTTCTGTGTAGTTTATATTTGGAGACATTCCTTTTTCCACTATTACCCTCTTAGCGCTCCGAATCTCCACTTGCATTTTCTACAGAAAGAGTGTTTCAGAACGGCTCAATCAAAACTAAGGTTCAAATCTTTAAGTTGAACAAACTGAACAGAAAGAAGTTTCACAAAATTCTTCTGTGTAGTTTTTATTTGTAGACATTCTTTTTCCCAATATAGGCCTCTTAGCGCTCAGAATGTCCAATTGCAGTTTCTACAGAAAGAGTGTTTCAGAACGGCTCAATCAAAAGTAAGGTTCAACTCTGTTAGTTGAATGCACAGAACAGAAAGAAGTTTCATACAATGCTTCTGTGTAGTTTATATTTGAACATATTCTTTTTTCCACTATTACCCACTTAGCGCTACGAATGTCCAGTTGCATTTTCTACAGACAGAGTGTTTCAAAACTGCTCAATCAAAAGTATGGTTTAACTCTGTTAGCTGAATGCTCAGATCAGAAAGAAGTTTCACAGAATGCTTCTGTGTAGTTTATACTTGAATATATTCCTTTTTCCACTACTACGCTCTTAGCGCTCCGAATGTCCACTTGCATTTTCTACAGAAAGAGTGTTCAGAACTGCGCAATCAAAAGTATGGTTTAACTCTGTTAGCTTAATGAACATATCAGAAATAAGTTTCACACAATGCTTCTGTGTAGTTTTTATTTGAAGATATTTTTTTTCCCAATATAGGCCTCTTAGCACTCAGAATGTCCAATTGCAGTTTCTACAGAAAGAGTGTTTCAGAAAGGCTCAATCAAAAGTAAGGTTCAACTCTGTTAGTTGAATGCACAGAACAGAAAGAAGTTTCATACAATGCTTCTGTGTAGTTTATATTTGAACATATTCTTTTTTCCACTATTACCCACTTAGCGCTACGAATGTCCAGCTGCATTTTCTACAGACAGAGTGTTTCAAAACTGCTCAATCAAAAGTATGGTTTAACTCTGTTAGCTGAATGCTCAGATAAGAAAGAAGTTTCACAGAATGCTTCTGTGTAGTTTATATCTGAATATATTCCTTTTTCCACTACTACGCTCTGAGCGCTCCAAATGTCCAGTTGCATTTTCTACAGAAAGAGTGTTCAGATCTGCTCAATCAAAAGTATGGTTTAACTCTGTTAGCTGAATGCACAGATCAGGAAGAAGTTTCACAGAATGATTCTGTGTAGTTTATATTTGAAGACATTCCTTTTTCCACTATTACCCACTTAGCGCTCCGAATCTCCACTTGCATTTTCTACAAAAAGAGTGTTTCATAACTGCTCAATAAAAATATGTTTTATCTCTGTTAACTGAATTTACAGATCAGAAATAAGTTTCACAGAATGCATCTGTGTAGTTTTTATTTGAAGATATTTTTTTCCCAATGTAGGCCTCTTAGCGCTTAGCATGTCCAATTGCAGTTTCTACAGAAAGAGTGTTTCAGAACGGCTCAATCGAAAGTAAGGTTCAACTCTGTTAGTTGAATGCACAGAACAGAAAGAATTTTCACAGAGTGCTACTGTGTAGTTTATATTTGAATATATTCCTTTTTCCACTATTACCCTCTTAGCGCTCCGAATGTCCACTTGCATTTTCTACAGAAAGAGTGTTCAGAACTGCGCAATCAAAAGTATGGTTTAACTCTGTTAGCTTAATGAACATATCAGAAATAAGTTTCACACAATGCTTCTGTGTAGTTTTTATTTGAAGATATTATTTTTCCCAATATAGGCCTCTTAGCGCTCAGAATGTCCAATTGCAGTTTCTACAGAAAGAGTGTTTCAGAAAGGCTCAATCAAAAGTAAGGTCCAAATCTGTTAGTTGAATGCACAGAACAGAAAGAAGTTTTATAGAATGCAACTGTGTAGTTTATATTTGAATATATTCCTTTTTCCACTATTTCCCTCTTTGCGCTCCGAAAGTCCACTTGCATTTTCTACGGAAAGAGTGTTCGGAACTGCGCAATCAAAAGTATGGTTTAACTCTGTTAGCTGAATGCACATATCAGAAATAAGTTTCACACAATGCTTCTGTGTAGTTTTTATTTGAAGATATTATTTTTCCCAATATAGGCCACTTAGCGCTCAGAATGTCCAATTGCAGTTTCTACAGAAAGGGTGTTTCAGAAAGGCTCAATCAAAAGTAAGGTTCAACTCTGTTAGTTGAATGCACAGAACAGAAAGAAGTTTCATACAATGCTTCTGTGTAGTTTATATTTGAACATATTCTTTTTTCCACTATTACCCACTTAGCGCTACTAATGTCCAGTTGCATTTTCTACAGACAGAGTGTTTCAAAACTGCTCAATCAAAAGTATGGTTTAACTCTGTTAGCTGAATGCTCAGATCAGAAAGAAGTTTCACAGAATGCTTCTGTGTAGTTTATATTTGAATATATTCCTTTTTCCACTACTACTCTCTTAGTGCTCCAAATGTCCAGTTGCATTTTCTACAGAAAGAGTGTTCAGATCTGCTCAATCAAAAGTATGGTTTAACTCTGTTAGCTGAATGCACAGATCAGAAAGAAGTTTCACAGAATGATTCTGTGTAGTTTATATTTGGAGACATTCCTTTTTCCACTATTACCCTCTTAGCGCTCCGAATCTCCACTTGCATTTTCTACAGAAAGAGTGTTTCAGAACGGCTCAATCAAAACTAAGGTTCAACTCTTTTAGTTGAACAAACAGAACAGAAAGAAGTTTCACACAATTCTTCTGTGTAGTTTTTATTTGTAGACATTCTTTGTCCCATTATAGGCCTCTTAGCGCTCAGAATGTCCAATTGCAGTTTCTACAGAAAGAGTGTTTCAGAACGGCTCAATCAAAAGTAAGGTTCAACTCTGTTAGTTGAATGCACAGAACAGAAAGAAGTTTCATACAATGCTTCTGTGTAGTTTATATTTGAACATATTCTTTTTTCCACTATTACCCACTTAGCGCTACGAATGTCCAGTTGCATTTTCGACAGACAGAGTGTTTCAAAACTGCTCAATCAAAAGTATGGTTTAACTCTGTTAGCTGAATGCTCAGATCAGAAAGAAGTTTCACAGAATGCTTCTGTGTAGTTTATATTTGAATATATTCCTTTTTCCACTACTACGCTCTTAGCGCTCCGAATGTCCACTTGCATTTTCTACAGAAAGAGTGTTCAGAACTGCGCAATCAAAGGTATGATTTAACTCTGTTAGCTTAATGAACATATCAGAAATAAGTTTCACACAATGCTTCTGTGTAATTTTTATTTGAAGATATTTTTTTTCCCAATATAGGCCTCTTAGCACTCAGAATGTCCAATTGCAGTTTCTACAGAAAGAGTGTTTCAGAAAGGCTCAATCAAAACTAAGGTTCAACTCTGTTAGTTGAATGCACAGAACAGAAAGAAGTTTCATACAATGCTTCTGTGTAGTTTATATTTGAACATATTCTTTTTTCCACTATTACCCACTTAGCGCTACGAATGTCCAGCTGCATTTTCTACAGACAGAGTGTTTCAAAACTGCTCAATCAAAAGTATGGTTTAAATCTGTTAGCTGAATGCTAAGATCAGAAAGAAGTTTCACAGAATGCTTCTGTGTAGTTTATATCTGAATATATTCCTTTTTCCACTACTACGCTCTGAGCGCTCCAAATGTACAGTTGCATTTTCTACAGAAAGAGTGTTCAGATCTGCTCAATCAAAAGTATGGTTTAACTCTGTTAGCTGAATGCACAGATCAGGAAGAAGTTTCACAGAATGATTCTGTGTAGTTTATATATGAAGACATTCCTTTTT
This sequence comes from Symphalangus syndactylus, assembly GCF_028878055.3. Lineage (NCBI taxonomy): Eukaryota > Metazoa > Chordata > Mammalia > Primates > Hylobatidae > Symphalangus > Symphalangus syndactylus. Next base: position 2,040,140 of record NC_072423.2, on the reverse strand, counting down.
CCACTATTACCCCCTTAGCGCTCCGAATCTCCACTTGCATTTTCTACAAAAAGAGTGTTTCATAACTGCTCAATCAAAAATATGTTTTATCTCTGTTAACTGAATTTACAGATCAGAAATAAGTTTCACAGAATGCATCTGTGTAGTTTTTATTTGAAGATATTCTTTTTCCCAATGTAGGCCTCTTAGCGCTTAGCATGTCCAATTGCAGTTTCTACAGAAAGAGTGTTTCAGAACGGCTCAATCAAAAGTAAGGTTCAACTCTGTTATTTGAATGCACAGAACAGAAAGAATTTTCACAGAATGCTACTGTGTAGTTTATATTTGAATATATTCCTTTTTCCACTATTACCCTCTTAGCGCTCCGAATGTCCACTTGCATTTTCTACAGAAAGAGTGTTCAGAACTGCGCAATCAAAAGTATGGTTTAACTCTGTTAGCTTAATGAACATATCAGAAATAAGTTTCACACAATGCTTCTGTGTAGTTTTTATTTGAAGATATTATTTTTCCCAATATAGGCCTCTTAGCGCTCAGAATGTCCAATTGCAGTTTCTACAGAAAGAGTGTTTCAGAAAGGCTCAATCAAAAGTAAGGTTCAACTCTGTTAGTTGAATGCACAGAACAGAAAGAAGTTTCATACAATGCTTCTGTGTAGTTTATATTTGAACATATTCTTTTTTCCACTATTACCCACTTAGCGCTACGAATATCCAGTTGCATTTTCTACAGACAGAGTGTTTCAAAACTGCTCAATCAAAAGTATGGTTTAACTCTGTTAGCTGAATGCTCAGATCAGAAAGAAGTTTCACAGAATGCTTCTGTGTAGTTTATATTTGAATATATTCCTTTTTCCACTACTACTCTCTTAGCGCTCCAAATGTCCAGTTGCATTTTCTACAGAAAGAGTGTTCAGATCTGCTCAATCAAAAGTATGGTTTAACTCTGTTAGCTGAATGCACAGATCAGAAAGAAGTTTCACAGAATGATTCTGTGTAGTTTATATTTGGAGACATTCCTTTTTCCACTATTACCCTCTTAGCGCTCCGAATCTCCACTTGCATTTTCTACAGAAAGAGTGTTTCAGAACGGCTCAATCAAAACTAAGGTTCAACTCTTTTAGTTGAACAAACAGAACAGAAAGAAGTTTCACACAATTCTTCTGTGTAGTTTTTATTTGTAGACATTCCTTTTCCCAATATAGGCCTCTTAGCGCTCAGAATGTCCAATTGCAGTTTCTACAGAAAGAGTGTTTCAGAACGGCTCAATCAAAAGTAAGGTTCAACTCTGTTAGTTGAATGCACAGAACAGAAAGAAGTTTGATACAATGCTTCTGTGTAGTTTATATTTGAACATATTCTTTTTTCCAATATTACCCACTTAGCGCTACGAATGTCCAGTTGCATTTTCTACAGACAGAGTGTTTCAAAACTGCTCAATCAAAAGTATGGTTTAACTCTGTTAGCTGAATGCTCAGATCAGAAAGAAGTTTCACAGAGTGCTTCTGTGTAGTTTATATTTGAATATATTCCTTTTTCCACTACTACGCTCTTAGCGCTCCAAATGTCCAGTTGCATTTTCTACAGAAAGAGTGTTCAGATCTGCTCAATCAAAAGTATGGTTTAACTCTGTTAGCTGAATGCACAGATCAGAAAGAAGTTTCACCGAATGATTCTGTGTAGTTTATATTTGAAGACATTCCTTTTTCCACTATTACTCTCTTAGCGCTCCGAATCTCCACTTGCATTTTCTACAAAAAGAGTGTTTCATAACTGCTCAATCAAAAATATGTTTTATCTCTGTTAACTGAATTTACAGATCAGAAATAAGTTTCACAGAATGCATCTGTGTAGTTTTTATTTGAAGATATTCTTTTTCCCAATGTAGGCCTCTTAGCGCTTAGCATGTCCAATTGCAGTTTGTACAGAAAGAGTGTTTCAGAACGGCTCAATCAAAAGTAAGGTTCAACTCTGTTAGTTGAATGCACAGAACAGAAAGTATTTTCACAGAATGCTACTGTGTAGTTTATATTTGAATATATTCCTTTTTCCACTATTACCCTCTTAGCGCTCCGAATGTCCACTTGCATTTTCTACAGAAAGAGTGTTCAGAACTGCGCATCAAAGTATGGTTTAACTCTGTTAGCTTAATGAACATATCAGAAATAAGTTTCAAACAATGCTTCTGTGTAGTTTATATTTGAAGATATTATTTTTCCAGATAGAGGCCTCTTAGCGCTCAGAATGTCCAATTGCAGTTTCTACAGAAAGAGTGTTTCAGAAAGGCTCAATCAAAAGTAAGGTTCAACTCTGTTAGTTGAATGCACAGAACAGAAAGATGTTTCATACAATGCTTCTGTGTAGTTTATATTTGAACATATTCTTTTTTCCACTATTACCCACTTAGCACTACGAATGTCCAGTTGCATTTTCTACAGACAGAGTGTTTCAAAACTGCTCAATCAAAAGTATGGTTTAACACTGTTAGCTGAATGCTCAGATCAGAAAGAAGTTTCACAGAATGCTTCTGTGTAGTTTATATTTGAATATATTCCTTTTTCCACTACTACTCTCTTAGCGCTCCAAATGTCCAGTTGCATTTTCTACAGAAAGAGTGTTCAGATCTGCTCAATCAAAAGTATGGTTTAACTCTGTTAGCTGAATTCACAGATCAGAAAGAAGTTTCACAGAATGATTCTGTGTAGTTTATATTTGGAGACATTCCTTTTTCCACTATTACCCTCTAAGCGCTCCGAATCTCCACTTGCATTTTCTACAGAAAGAGTGTTTCAGAACGGCTCAATCAAAACTAATGTTCAACTCTTTTAGTTGAACAAACAGAACAGAAAGAAGTTTCACACAATTCTTCTGTGTAGTTTTTATTTGTAGACTTTCCTTTTCCCAATATAGGCCTCTTAGCGCTCAGAATGTCCAATTGCAGTTTCTACAGAAAGAGTGTTTCAGAACGGCTCAAACAAAAGTAAGGTTCAACTCTGTTAGTTGAATGCACAGAACAGAAAGAAGTTTGATACAATGCTTCTGTGTAGTTTATATTTGAACATATTCTTTTTTCCACTATTACCCACATAGCGCTACGAATATCCAGTTGCATTTTCTACAGACAGAGTGTTTCAAAACTGCTCAATCAAAAGTATGGTTTAACTCTGTTAGCTGAATGCTCAGATCAGAAAGTAGTTTCACAGAATGCTTCTGTGTAGTTTATATTTGAATATATTCCTTTTTCCACTACTACGCTCTTAGCGCTCCAACTGTCCAGTTGCATTTTCTACAGAAAGAGTGTTCAGATCTGCTCAATCAAAAGTATGGTTTAACTCTGTTAGCTGAATGCACAGATCAGAAAGAAGTTTCACCGAATGATTCTGTGTAGTTTATATTTGAAGACATTCCTTTTTCCACTATTACCCTCTTAGCGCTCCGAATCTCCACTTGCATTTTCTACAAAAAGAGTGTTTCATAACTGGTCAATCAAAAATATGTTTTATCTCTGTTAACTGAATTTACAGATCAGAAATAAGTTTCAGAGAATGCATGTGTAGTTTTTATTTGAAGATATTCTTTTTCCCAATAGAGGCCTCTTAGCGCTTAGCATGTCCAATTGCAGTTTCTACAGAAAGAGTGTTTCAGAACGGCTCAATCAAAAGTAAGGTTCAACTCTGTTAGTTGAATGCACAGAACAGAAAGTATTTTCACAGAATGCTACTGTGTAGTTTATATTTGAATATATTCCTTTTTCCACTATTACCCTCTTAGCGCTCCGAATGTCCACTTGCAATTTCTACAGAAAGAGTGTTCAGAACTGCGCAATCAAAAGTATGGTTTAACTCTGTTAGCTTAATGAACATATCAGAAATAAGTTTCACACAATGCTTCTGTGTAGTTTTTATTTGAAGATATTATTTTTCCCAATATAGGCCTCTTAGCGCTCAGAATGTCCAATTGCAGTTTCTACAGAAAGAGTGTTTCAGAAAGGCTCAATCAAAAGTAAGGTTCAACTCTGTTAGTTGAATGCACAGAACAGAAATATGTTTCATACAATGCTTCTGTGTAGTTTATATTTGAACATATTCTTTTTTCCACTATTACCCACTTAGCGCTACGAATGTCCAGTTGCATTTTCTACAGACAGAGTGTTTCAAAACTGCTAAATCAAAAGTATGGTTTAACACTGTTAGCTGAATGCTCAGATCAGAAAGAAGTTTCACAGAATGCTTCTGTGTAGTTTATATTTGAATATATTCCTTTTTCCACTACTACGCTCTTAGCGCTCCAAATGTCCAGTTGCATTTTCTACAGAAAGAGTGTTCAGATCTGCTCAATCAAAAGTATGGTTTAACTCTGTTAGCTGAATGCACAGATCAGAAAGAAGTTTCACAGAATGATTCTGTGTAGTTTATATTTGGAGACATTCCTGTTTCCACTATTACCCTCTAAGCGCTCCGAATCTCCACTTGCATTTTCTACAGAAAGAGTGTTTCAGAACGGCTCAATCAAAACTAAGGTTCAACTCTTTTAGTTGAACAAACAGAACAGAAAGAAGTTTCACACAATTCTTCTGTGTAGTTTTTATTTGTAGACATTCCTTTTCCCAATATAGGCCTCTTTGCGCTCAGAATGTCCAATTGCAGTTTCTACAGAAAGAGTGTTTCAGAACGGCTCAATCAAAAGTAAGGTTCAACTCTGTTAGTTGAATGCACAGAACAGAAAGAAGTTTGATACAATGCTTCTGTGTAGTTTATATTGGAACATATTCTTTTTTCCACTATTACCCACTTAGCGCTACGAGTGTCCAGTTGCATTTTCTACAGACAGAGTGTTTCAAAACTGCTCAATCAATAGTATGGTTTAACTCTGTTAGCTGAATGCTCAGATCAGAAAGAAGTTTCACAGAATGCTTCTTTGTAGTTTATATTTGAATATATTCCTTTTTCCACTACTACGCTCTTAGCGCTCCAAATGTCCAGTTGCATTTTCTACAGAAATAGTGTTCAGATCTGCTCAATCAAAAGTATGGTTTAACTCTGTTAGCTGAATGCACAGATCAGAAAGAAGTTTCACCGAATGATTCTGTGTAGTTTATATTTGAAGACATTCCTTTTTCCACTATTACCCTCTTAGCGCTCCGAATCTCCACTTGCATTTTCTACAAAAAGAGTGTTTCATAACTGCTCAATCAAAAATATGTTTTATCTCTGTTAACTGAATTTACAGATCAGAAATAAGTTTCACAGAATGCATCTGTGTAGTTTTTATTTGAAGATATTCTTTTTCCCAATATAGGCCTCTTAGCGCTTAGCATGTCCAATTGCAGTTTCTACAGAAAGAGTGTTTCAGACCGGCTCAATCGAAAGTAAGGTTCAACTCTGTTAGTTGAATGCACAGAACAGAAAGAATTTTCACAGAATGCTACTGTGTAGTTTATATTTGAATATATTCCTTTTTCCACTATTACCCTCTTAGCGCTCCGAATGTCCACTTGCATTTTCTACAGAAAGAGTGTTCAGAACTGCGCAATCAAAAGTATGGTTTAACTCTGTTAGCTTAATGAACATATCAGAAATAAGTTTCACACAATGCTTCTGTGTAGTTTTTATTTGAAGATATTATTTTTCCCAATATAGGCCTCTTAGAGCTCAGAATTTCCAATTGCAGTTTCTACAGAAAGAGTGTTTCAGAAAGGCTCAATCAAAAGTAAGGTTCAACACTGTTAGTTGAATGCACAGAACAGAAAGAAGTTTCATACAATGCTTCTGTGTAGTTTATATTTGAACATATTCTTTTTTCCACTATTACCCACTTAGCGCTACGAATGTCCAGTTTCATTTTCTACAGACAGAGTGTTTCAAAACTGCTCAATCAAAAGTATAGCTTAACTCTGTTAGCTGAATGCTCAGATCAGAAAGAAGTTTCACAGAATGCTTCTGTGTAGTTTATATTTGAATATATTCCTTTTTCCACTACTACTCTCTTAGCGCTCCAAATGTCCAGTTGCATTTTCTACAGAAAGAGTGTTCAGATCTGCTCAATCAAAAGTATGGTTTAACTCTGTTAGCTGAATGCACAGATCAGAAAGAAGTTTCACGGAATGATTCTGTATAGTTTATATTTGGAGACATTCCTTTTTCCACTATTACCCTCTTAGCGCTCCGAATCTCCACTTGCATTTTCTACAGAAAGAGTGTTTCAGAACGGCTCAATCAAAACTAAGGTTCAACACTTTTAGTTGAACAAACAGAACAGAAAGAAGTTTCACACAATTCTTCTGTGTAGTTTTTATTTGTAGACATTCCTTTTCCCAATATAGGCCACTTAGCGCTCAGAATGTCCAATTGCAGTTTCTACAGAAGGAGTGTTTCAGAACGGCTCAATCAAAAGTAAGGTTCAACTCTGTTAGTTGAATGCACAGAACAGAAAGGAGTTAGATACAATGCTTCTGTGTAGTTTATATTTGAACATATTCTTTTTTCCACTATTACCCAATTAGCGCTACGAATGTCCAGTTGCATTTTCTACAGACAGAGTGTTTCAAAACTGCTCAATCAAAACTATGGTTTAACTCTGTTAGCTGAATGCTCAGATCAGAAAGAAGTTTCACAGAATGCTTCTGTGTAGTTTATATTTGAATATATTCCTTTTTCCACTATTAAACTCTTAGCGCTCCGAATCTCCACTTGCATTTTCTACAAAAAGTGTGTTTCATAACTGCTCAATCAAAAATATGTTTTATCTCTGTTAACTGAATTTACAGATCAGAAATAAGTTTCACAGAATGCATCTGTGTAGTTTTTATTTGAAGATATTCTTTTTCTCAATGTAGGCCTCTTAGCGCTTAGCATGTCCAATTGCAGTTTCTACAGAAAGAGTGTTTCAGAACGGCTCAATCAAAAGTAAGGTTCAACTCTGTTAGTTGAATGCACAGAACAGAAAGAATTTTCACAGAATGCTACTGTGTAGTTTATATTTGAATTTATTCCTTTTTCCAATATTACCCTCTTAGCGCTCCGAATGTCCACTTGCATTTTCTACAGAAAGAGTGTTCAGAACTGCGCAATCAAAAGTATGGTTTAACTCTGTTAGCTTAATGAACATATCAGAAATAAGTTTCACACAATGCTTCTGTGTAGTTTTTATTTGAAGATATTATTTTTCCCAATAGAGGCCTCTTAGCGCTCAGAATGTCCAATTGCAGTTTCTACAGAAAGAGTGTTTCAGAAAGGCTCAATCAAAAGTAAGGTTCAACTCTGTTAGTTGAATGCACAGAACAGGAAGAAGTTTCATACAATGCTTCTGTGTAGTTTATATTTGAACATATTCTTTTTTCCACTATTACCCACTTAGCGATACGAATGTCCAGTTGCATTTTCTACAGACAGAGTGTTTCAAAACTGCTCAATCAAAAGTATGGTTTAACTCTGTTAGCTGAATGCTCAGATCAGAAAGAAGTTTCACAGAATGCTTCTGTGTAGTTTATATTTGAATATATTCCTTTTTCCACTACTACTCTCTTAGCGCTCCAAATGTCCAGTTGCATTTTCTACAGAAAGAGTGTTCAGATCTGCTCAATCAAAAGTATGGTTTAACTCTGTTAGCTGAATGCACAGATCAGAAAGAAGTTTCACAGAATGATTCTGTGTAGGTTATATTTGGAGACATTCCTTTTTCCACTATTACCCTCTTAGCGCTCCGAATCTCCACTTGCATTTTCTATAGAAAGAGTGTTTCAGAACGGCTGAATCAAAACTAAGGTTCAACTCTTTTAGTTGAACAAACAGAACAGAAAGAAGTTTCACACAATTCTTCTGTGTAGTTTTTATTTGTAGACATTCCTTTTCCCAATATAGGCCTCTTAGCGCTCAGAATGTCCAATTGCAGTTTCTACAGAAAGAGTGTTTCAGAACGGCTCAATCAAAAGTAAGGTTCAACTCTGATAGTTGAATGCACAGAACAGAAAGAAGTTTGATACAATGCTTCTGTGTAGTTTATATTTGAACATATTCTTTTTTCCACTATTACCCACTTAGCGCTACGAATGTCCAGTTGCATTTTCTACAGACAGAGTGTTTCAAAACTGCTCAATCAAAAGTATGGTTTAACTCTGTTAGCTGAATGCTCAGATCAGAAAGAAGTTTCACAGAATGCTTCTGTGTAGTTTATATTTGAATATATTCCTTTTTCCACAACTACGCTCTTAGCGCTCCAAATGTCCAGTTGCATTTTCTACAGAAAGAGTGTTCAGATCTGCTCAATCAAAAGTATGGTTTAAATCTGTTAGCTGAATGCACAGATCAGAAAGAAGTTTCACGGAATGATTCTGTATAGTTTATATTTGGAGACATTCCTTTTTCCACTATTACCCTCTTAGCGCTCCGAATCTCCACTTGCATTTTCTACAGAAAGAGTGTTTCAGAACGGCTCAATCAAAACTAAGGTTCAACTCTTTTAGTTGAACAAACAGAACAGAAAGAAGTTTCACACAATTCTTCTGTGTAGTTTTTATTTGTAGACATTCCTTTTCCCAATATAGGCCAATTAGCGCTCAGAATGTCCAATTGCAGTTTCTACAGAAGGAGTGTTTCAGAAAGGCTCAATCAAAAGTAAGGTTCAACTCTCTGAGTTGAATGCACAGAACAGAAAGAAGTTTGATACAATGCTTCTGTGTAGTTTATATTTGAACATATTCTTTTTTCCACTATTACCCACTTAGCGCTACGAATGTCCAGTTGCATTTTCTACAGACAGAGTGTTTCAAAACTGCTCAATCAAAAGTATGGTTTAACTCTGTTAGCTGAATGCTCAGATCAGAAAGAAGTTTCACAGAATGCTTCTGTGTAGTTTATATTTGAATATATTCCTTTTTCCACTACTACGCTCTTAGCGCTCCAAATGTCCAGTTGCATTTTCTACAGAAAGAGTGTTCAGATCTGCTCAATCAAAAGTATGGTTTAACTCTGTTAGCTGAATGCACAGATCAGAAAGAAGTTTCACCGAATGATTCTGTGTAGTTTATATTTGAAGACATTCCTTTTTCCACTATTACCCTCTTAGCGCTCCGAATCTCCACTTGCATTTTCTACAAAAAGAGTGTTTCATAACTGCTCAGTCAAAAATATGTTTTATCTCTGTTAACTGAATTTACAGATCAGAAATAAGTTTCACAGAATGCATCTGTGTAGTTTTTATTTGAAGATATTCTTTTTCCCAATGTAGGCCTCTTAGCGCTTAGCATGTCCAATTGCAGTTTCTACAGAAAGAGTGTTTCAGAACGGCTCAATCAAAAGTAAGGTTCAACTCTGTTAGTTGAATGCACAGAACAGAAAGAATTTTCACAGAATGCTACTGTGTAGTTTATATTTGAATTTATTACTTTTTCCAATATTACCCTCTTAGCGCTCCGAATGTCCACTTGCATTTTCTACAGAAAGAGTGTTCAGAACTGCGCAATCAAAAGTATGGTTTAACTCTGTTAGCTTAATGAACATATCAGAAATAAGTTTCACACAATGCTTCTGTGTAGTTTTTATTTGAAGATATTATTTTTCCCAATAGAGGCCTCTTAGCGCTCAGAATGTCCAATTGCACTTTCTACAGAAAGAGTGTTTCAGAAAGGCTCAATCAAAAGTAAGGTTCAACTCTGTTAGTTGAATGCACAGAACAGGAAGAAGTTTCATACAATGCTTCTGTGTAGTTTATATTTGTACATATTCTTTTTTCCACTATTACCCACTTAGCGCTACGAATGTCCAGTTGCATTTTCTACAGACAGAGTGTTTCAAAACTGCTCAATCAAAAGTATGGTTTAACTCTGTTAGCTGAATGCTCAGATCAGAAAGAAGTTTCACAGAATGCTTCTGTGTAGTTTATATTTGAATATATTCCTTTTTCCACTACTACTCTCTTAGCGCTCCAAATGTCCAGTTGCATTTTCTACAGAAAGAGTGTTCAGATCTGCTCAATCAAAAGTATGGTTTAACTCTGTTGGCTGAATGCACAGATCAGAAAGAAGTTTCACAGAATGATTCTGTGTAGGTTATATTTGGAGACATTCCTTTTTCCACTATTACCCTCTTAGCGCTCCGAATCTCCACTTGCATTTTCTACAGAAAGAGTGTTTCAGAACGGCTCAATCAAAACTAAGGTTCAACTCTTTTAGTTGAACAAACAGAACAGAAAGAAGTTTCACACAATTCTTCTGTGTAGTTTTTATTTGGAGACATTCCTTTTCCCAATATAGGCCTCTTAGCGCTCAGAATGTCCAATTGCAGTTTCTACAGAAAGAGTGTTTCAGAACGGCTCAATCAAAAGTAAGGTTCAACTCTGTTAGTTGAATGCACAGAACAGAAAGAAGTTTGATACAATGCTTCTGTGTAGTTTATATTTGAACATATTCTTTTTTCCACTATTACCCACTTAGCGCTACGAATGTCCAGTTGCATTTTCTACAGACAGAGTGTTTCAAAACTGCTCAATCAAAAGTATGGTTTAACTCTGTTAGCTGAATGCTCAGATCAGAAAGAAGTTTCACAGAATGCTTCTGTGTAGTTTATATTTGAATATATTCCTTTTTCCACTACTACGCTCTTAGAGCTCCAAATGTCCAGTTGCATTTTCTACAGAAAGAGTGTTCAGATCTGCTCAATCAAAAGTATGGTTTAACTCTGTTAGCTGAATGCACAGATCAGAAAGAAGTTTCACCGAATGATTCTGTGTAGTTTATATTTGAAGACATTCCTTTTTCCACTATTACCCTCTTAGCGCTCCGAATCTCCACTTGCATTTTCTACAAAAAGAGTGTTTCATAACTGCTCAATCAAAAATATGTTTTATCTCTGTTAACTGAATTTACAGATCAGAAATAAGTTTCACAGAATGCATCTGTGTAGTTTTTATTTGAAGATATTCTTTTTCCCAATGTAGGCCTCTTAGCGCTTAGCATATCCAATTGCAGTTTCTACAGAAAGAGTGTTTCAGAACGGCTCAATGAAAAGTAAGGTTCAACTCTGTTAGTTGAATGCACAGAGCAGAAAGAATTTTCACAGAATGCTACTGTGTAGTTTATATTTGAATATATTCTTTTTTCCACTATTACCCTCTTAGCGCTCCGAATGTCCATTGCATTTTCTACAGAAAGAGTGTTCAGAACTGCGCAATCAAAAGTATGGTTTAAATCTGTTAGCTTAATGAACATATCAGTAATAAGTTTCACACAATACTTCTGTGTAGTATTTATTTGAAGATATTATTTTTCCCAATATAGGCCTCTTAGCGCTCAGAATGTCCAATTGCAGTTTCTACAGAAAGAGTGTTTCAGAAAGGCTCAATCAAAAGTAAGGTTCAACTCTGTTAGTTGAATGCACAGAACAGAAAGAAGTTTCATACAATGCTTCTGTGTAGTTTATATTTGAACATATTCTTTTTTCCACTATTACCCACTTAGCGCTACGAATGTCCAGTTGCATTTTCTACAGACAGAGTGTTTCAAAACTGCTCAATCAAAAGTATGGTTTAACTCTGTTAGCTGAATGCTCAGATCAGAAAGAAGTTTCACAGAATGCTTCTGTGTAGTTTATATTTGAATATATTCCTTTTTCCACTACTACTCTCTTAGCGCTCCAAATGTCCAGTTGCATTTTCTACAGAAAGAGTGTTCAGATCTGCTCAATCAAAAGTATGGTTTAACTCTGTTAGCTGAATGCACAGATCAGAAAGAAGTTTCACAGAATGATTCTGTGTAGTTTATATTTGGAGACATTCCTTTTTCCACTATTACCCTCTTATCGCTCCGAATCTCCACTTGCATTTTCTACAGAAAGAGTGTTTCAGAACGGCTCAATCAAAACTAAGGTTCAACTCTTTTAGTTGAACAAACAGAACAGAAAGAAGTTTCACAAAATTCTTCTGTGTAGTTTTTATTTGTAGACATTCTTTTTCCCAATATAGGCCTCTTAGCGCTCTGAATGTCCAATTGCAGTTTCTACAGAAAGAGTGTTTCAGAACGGCTCAATCAAAAGTAAGGTTCAACTCTGTTAGTTGAATGCACAGAACAGAAAGAAGTTTCATACAATGCTTCTGTGTAGTTTATATTTGAACATATTCTTTTTTCCACTATTACCCACTTAGCGCTACGAATGTCCAGTTGCATTTTCTACAGACAGAGTGTTTCAAAACTGCTCAATCAAAAGTATGGTTTAACTCTGTTATCTGAATGCTCAGATCAGAAAGAAGTTTCACAGAATGCTTCTGTGTAGTTTATATTTGAATATGTTCCTTTTTCCACTACTACGCTCTTAGCGCTCCAAATGTCCAGTTGCATTTTCTACAGAAAGAGTGTTCAGATCTGCTCAATCAAAAGTATGGTTTAACTCTGTTAGCTGAATGCACAGATCAGAAAGAAGTTTCACCGAATGATTCTGTGTAGTTTATATTTGAAGACATTCCTTTTTCCACTATTACCCTCTTAGCGCTCCGAGTCTCCACTTGCATTTTCTACAAAAAGAGTGTTTCATAACTGCTCAATCAAAAATATGTTTTATCTCTGTTAATGGAATTTACAGATCAGAAATAAGTTTCACAGAATGCATCTGTGTAGTTTTTATTTGAAGATATTCTTTTTCCCAATGTAGGCCTCTTAGCACTTAGCATGTCCAATTGCAGTTTCTCCAGAAAGAGTGTTTCAGAACGCCTCAATCAAAAGTAAGGTTCAACTCTGTTAGTTGAATGCACAGAACAGAAAGAATTTTCACAGAATGCTACTGTGTAGTTTATATTTGAATATATTCCTTTTTCCACTATTACCCTCTTAGCCCTCCGAATGTCCACTTGCATTTTCTACAGAAAGAGTGTTCAGAACTGCGCAATCAAAAGTATGGTTTAACTCTGTTAGCTTAATGAACATATCAGAAATAAGTTTCACACAATGCTTCTGTGTAGTTTTTATTTGAAGATATTATTTTTCCCAATATAGGCCTCTTAGCGCTCAGAATGTCCAATTGCAGTTTCTACAGAAAGAGTGTTTCAGAAAGGCTCAATCAAAAGTAAGGTTCAACTCTGTTAGTTGAATGCACAAAACAGAAAGAAGTTTCATACAATGCTTCTGTGTAGTTTATATTTGAACATATTCTTTTTTCCACTATTACCCACTTAGCGCTACGAATGTCCAGTTGCATTTTCTACAGACAGAGTGTTTCAAAACTGCTCAATCAAAAGTATGGTTTAACTCTGTTAGCTGAATGCTCAGATCAGAAAGAAGTTTCACAGAATGCTTCTGTGTAGTTTATATTTGAATATATTCCTTTTTCCACTACTACTCTCTTAGCGCTCCAAATGTCCAGTTGCATTTTCTACAGAAAGAGTGTTCAGATATGCTCAATCAAAAGTATGGTTTAACTCTGTTAGCTGAATGCACAGATCAGAAAGAAGTTTCACAGAATGATTCTGTGTAGTTTATATTTGGAGACATTCCTTTTTCCACTATTACCCTCTTAGCGCTCCGAATCTCCACTTGCATTTTCTACAGAAAGAGTGTTTCAGAACGGCTCAATCAAAACTAAGGTTCAACTCTTTTAGTTGAACAAACAGAACAGAAAGAAGTTTCACACAATTCTTCTGTGTAGTTTTTATTTGGAGACATTCCTTTTCCCAATATAGGCCTCTTAGCGCTCAGAATGTCCAATTGCAGTTTCTACAGAAAGAGTGTTTCAGAACGGCTCAATCAAAAGTAAGGTTCAACTCTGTTAGTTGAATGCACAGAACAGAAAGAAGTTTGATACAATGCTTCTGTGTAGTTTATATTTGAACATATTCTTTTTTCCACTATTACCCACTTAGCGCTACGAATGTCCAGTTGCATTTTCTACAGACAGAGTGTTTCAAAACTGCTCAATCAAAAGTATGGTTTAACTCTGTTAGCTGAATGCTCAGATCAGAAAGAAGTTTCACAGAAGGCTTCTGGTTAGTTTATATTTGAATATATTCCTTTTTCCACTACTACGCTCTTAGCGCTCCAAATGTCCAGTTGCATTTTCTACAGAAAGAGTGTTCAGATCTGCTCAATCAAAATTATGGTTTAACTCTGTTAGCTGAATGCACAGATCAGAAAGAAGTTTCACCGAATAATTCTGTGTAGTTTATATTTGAACACATTCCTTTTTCCACTATTACCCTCTTAGCGCTCCGAATCTCCACTTGCATTTTCTACAAAAAGAGTGTTTCATAACTGCTCAATCAAAAATATATTTTATATCTGTTAACTGAATTTACAGATCAGAAATAAGTTTCACAGAATGCATCTGTGTAGTTTTTATTTGAAGATATTCTTTTTCCCAATGTAGGCCTCTTAGCGCTTAGCATGTCCAATTGCAGTTTCTACAGAAAGAGTGTTTCAGAACGGCTCAATCAAAAGTAAGGTTCAACTCTGTTAGTTGAATGCACAGAACAGGAAGAATTTTCACAGAATGCTACTGTGTAGTTTATATTTGAATATATTCCTTTTTCCACTATTACCCTCTTAGCGCTCCGAAAGTCCACTTGCATTTTCTACAGAAAGAGTGTTCAGAACTGCGCAATCAAAAGTATGGTTTAACTCTGTTAGCTTAATGAACATATCAGAAATAAGTTTCACACAATGCTTCTGTGTAGTTTTTATTTGAAGATATTATTTTTCCCAATATAGGCCTCTTAGCGCTCAGAATGTCCAATTGCAGTTTCTACAGAAAGAGTGTTTCAGAAAGGCTCAATCAAAAGTAAGGTTCAACTCTGTTAGTTGAATGCACAGAACAGATAGTAGTTTCATACAATGCTTCTGTGTAGTTTATATTTGAACATATTCTTTTTTCCACTATTACCCACTTAGCGCTACGAATGTCCAGTTGCATTTTCTACAGACAGACTGTTTCAAAACTGCTCAATCAAAAGTATGGTTTAACTCTGTTAGCTGAATGCTCAGATCAGAAAGAAGTTTCACAGAATGCTTCTGTGTAGTTTATATTTGAATATATTCCTTTTTCCACTACTACTCTCTTAGCGCTCCAAATGTCCAGTTGCATTTTCTACAGAAAGAGGGTTCAGATCTGCTCAATCAAAAGTATGGTTTAACTCTGTTAGCTGAATGCACAGATCAGAAAGAAGTTTCACAGAATGATTCTGTGTAGTTTATATTTGGAGACATTCCTTTTTCCACTATTACCCTCTTAGCGCTCCGAATCTCCACTTGCATTTTCTACAGAAAGAGTGTTTCAGAACGGCTCAATCGAAACTAAGGTTCAACTCTTTTAGTTGAACAAACAGAACAGAAAGAAGTTTCACACAATTCTTCTGTGTAGTTTTTATTTGTAGACATTCTTTTTCCCAATATAGGCCTCTTAGCCCACAGAATGTCCAATTGAAGTTTCTACAGAAAGAGTGTTTCAGAACGGCTCAATCAAAAGTAAGGTTCAACTCTGTTAGTTGAATGCACAGAACAGAAAGAAGTTTCATACAATGCTTCTGTGTAGTTTATATTTGAACATATTCTTTTTTCCACTATTACCCACTTAGCGCTACGAATGTCCAGTTGCATTTTCTACAGACAGAGTGTTTCAAAACTGCTCAATCAAATGTATGGATTAACTCTGTTAGCTGAATGCTCAGATCAGAAAGAAGTTTCACAGAATTCTTCTGTGTAGTTTATATTTGAATATATTCCTTTTTCCACTACTACGCTCTTAGCGCTCCAAATGTCCAGTTGCATTTTCTACAGAAAGAGTGTTCAGATCTGCTCAATCAAAAGTATGGTTTAACTCTGTTAGCTGAATGCACAGATCAGAAAGAAGTTTCACAGAATGATTCTGTGTAGTTTATATTTGAAGACATTCCTTTTTCCACTATTAACCTCTTAGCGCTCCGAATCTCCTCTTGCATTTTCTACAAAAAGAGTGTTTCATAACTGCTCAATCAAAAATATTTTTTATCTCTGTTAACTGAATTTACAGATCAGAAATAAGTTTCACAGAATGCATCTGTGTAGTTTTTATTTGAAGATATTCTTTTTCCCAATGTAGGCCTCTTAGCGCTTAGCATGTCCAATTGCAGTTTCTCCAGAAAGAGTGTTTCAGAACAGCTCAATCAAAAGTAAGGTTCAACTCTGTTAGTTGAATGCACAGAACAGAAAGAATTTTCACAGAATGCTACTGTGTAGTTTATATTTGAATATATTCCTTTTTCCACTATTACCCTCTTAGCGCTCCGAATGTCCACTTGCATTTTCTACAGAAAGAGTGTTCAGAACTGCGCAATCAAAAGTATGGTTTAACTCTGTTAGCTTAATGAACATATCAGAAATAAGTTTCACACAATGCTTCTGTGTAGTTTTTATTTGAAGATATTATTTTTCCCAATATAGGCCTCTTAGCGCTCAGAATGTCCAATTGCAGTTTCTACAGAAAGAGTGTTTCAGAAAGGCTCAATCAAAAGTAAGGTTCAACTCTGTTAGTTGAATGCACAGAACAGAAAGAAGTTTCATACAATGCTTCCGTGTAGTTTATATTTGAACATATTCTTTTTTCCACTATTACCCACTTAGCGCTACGAATGTCCCGTTGCATTTTCTACAGACAGAGTGTTCAAAACTGCTCAATCAAAAGTATGGTTTAACTCTGTTAGCTGAATGCTCAGATCAGAAAGAAGTTTCACAGAATGCTTCTGTGTAGTTAATATTTGAATATATTCCTTTTTCCACTACTACTCTCTTAGCGCTACAAATGTCCAGTTGCATTTTCTACAGAAAGAGTGTTCAGATCTGCTCAATCAAAGGTATGGTTTAACTCTGTTAGCTGAATGCACAGATCAGAAAGAAGTTTCACAGAATGATTCTGTGTAGTTTATATTTGGAGACATACCTTTTTCCACTATTACCCTCTTAGCGCTCCGAATCTCCACTTGCATTTTCTACAGAAAGAGTGTTTCAGAACGGATCAATCAAAACTAAGGTTCAACTCTTTTAGTTGAACAAACAGAACAGAAAGATGTTTCACACAATTCTTCTGTGTAGTTTTTATTTGTAGACATTCTTTTTCCCAATATAGGCCTCTTAGCGCTCAGAATGTCCAATTGCAGTTTCTACAGAAAGAGTGTTTCAGAACGGCTCAATCAAAAGTAAGGTTCAACTCTGTTAGTTGAATGCACAGAACAGAAAGAAGTTTCATACAATGCTTCTGTGTAGTTTATATTTGAACATATTCTTTTTTCCACTATTACCCACTTAACGCTACGAATGTCCAGTTGCATTTTCTACAGACAGAGTGTTTCAAAACTGCTCAATCAAAAGTATGGTTTAACTCTGTTAGCTGAATGCTCAGATCAGAAAGAAGTTTCACAGAATGCTTCTGTGTAGTTTATATTTGAATATATTCCTTTTTCCACTACTATGCTCTTAGCGCTCCAAATGTCCAGTTGCATTTTCTACAGAAAGAGTGTTCAGATCTGCTCAATCAAAAGTATGGTTTAACTCTGTTAGCTGCATGCACAGATCAGAAAGAAGTTTCACCGAATGATTCTGTGTAGTTTATATTTGAAGACATTCCTTTTTCCACTATTACCCTCTTAGCGCTCCGAATCTCCACTTGCATTTTCTACAAAAAGAGTGTTTCATAACTGCTCAATCAAAAATATGTTTTATCTCTGTTAACTGAATTTACAGATCAGAAATTAGTTTCACAGAATGCATCTGTGTAGTTTTTATTTGAAGATATTCTTTTTCCCAATATAGGCCTCTTAGCCCTTAGCATGTCCAATTGCAGTTTCTACAGAAAGAGTGTTTCAGAACGGCTCAATCAAAAGTAAGGTTCAACTCTGTTAGTTGAATGCACAGAACAGAAAGAATTTTCACAGAATGCTACTGTGTAGTTTATATTTGAATATATTCCTTTTTCCACTATTACCCTCTTAGCTCTCCGAATGTCCATTTGCATTTTCTACAGAAAGAGAGTTCAGAACTGCGCAATCAAAAGTATGGTTTAACTCTGTTAGCTTAATGAACATATCAGTAATAAGTTTCACACAATGCTTCTGTGTAGTTTTTATTTAAAGATATTATTTTTCCCAATATAGGCCTCTTAGCGCTCAGAATGTCCAATTGCAGTTTCTACAGAAAGAGTGTTTCAGAAAGGCTCAATCAAAAGTAAGGTTCAACTCTGTTAGTTGAATGCACAGAACAGAAAGAAGTTTCATACAATGCTTCTGTGTAGTTTATATTTGAACATATTCTTTTTTCCACTATTACCCACTTAGCGCTACGAATGTCCAGTTGCATTTTCTACAGACAGACTGTTTCAAAACTGCTCAATCAAAAGTATGGTTTAATTCTGTTAGCTGAATGCTCAGATCAGAAAGAAGTTTCACAGAATGCTTCTGTGTAGTTTATATTTGAATATATTCCTTTTTCCACTACTACCCTCTTAGCGCTCCAAATGTCCAGTTGCATTTTCTACAGAAAGAGGGTGCAGATCTGCTCAATCAAAAGTATGGTTTAACTCTGTTAGCTGAATGCACAGATCAGAAAGAAGTTTCACAGAATGATTCTGTGTAGTTTATATTTGGAGACATTCCTTTTTCCACTATTACACTCTTAGCGCTCCGAATCTCCACTTGCATTTTCTACAGAAAGAGTGTTTCAGAACGGCTCAATCAAAACTAAGGTTCAACTCTTTTAGTTGAACAAACAGAACAGAAAGAAGTTTCACACAATTCTTCTGTGTAGTTTTTATTTGTAGACATTCTTTTTCCCAATATAGGCCTCTTAGCGCTCAGAATGTCCAATTGCAGTTTCTACAGAAAGAGTGTTTCAGAACGGCTCAATCAAAAGTAAGGTTCAACTCTGTTAGTTGAATGCACAGAACAGAAAGAAGTTTCATACAATGCTTCTGTGTAGTTTATATTTGAACATATTCTTTTTTCCACTATTACCCACTTAGCGCTACGAATGTCCAGTTGCATTTTCTACAGACAGAGTGTTTCAAAACTGCTCAATCAAAAGTATGGTTTAACTCTGTTAGCTGAATGCTCAGATCAGAAAGAAGTTTCACAGAATGCTTCTGTGTAGTTTATATTTGAATATATTCCTTTTTCCACTACTACGCTCTTAGCGCTCCAAATGTCCAGTTGCATTTTCTACAGAAAGAGTGTTCAGATCTGCTCAATCAAAAATATGTTTTAACTCTGTTAGCTGCATGCACAGATCAGAAAGAAGTTTCACCGAATGATTCTGTGTAGTTTATATTTGAAGACATTCCTTTTTCCACTATTACCCTCTTAGCGCTCCGAATCTCCACTTGCATTTTCTACAAAAAGAGTGTTTCATAACTGCTCAATCAAAAATATGTTTTATCTCTGTTAACTGAATTTACAGATCAGAAATAAGTTTCACAGAATGCATCTGTGTAGTTTTTATTTGAAGATATTCTTTTTCCCAATATAGGCCTCTTAGCGCTTAGCATGTCCAATTGCCGTTTCTACAGAAAGAGTGTTTCAGAACGGCTCAATCAAAAGTAAGGTTCAACTCTGTTAGTTGAATGCACAGAACAGAAAGAATTTTCACAGAATGCTACTGTGTAGTTTATATTTGAATATATTCCTTTTTCCACTATTACCCTCTTAGCGCTCCGAATGTCCATTTGCATTTTCTACAGAAAGAGTGTTCAGAACTGCGCAATCAAAAGTATGGTTTAACTCTGTTAGCTTAATGAACATATCAGTAATAAGTTTCACACAATGCTTCTGTGTAGTTTTTATTTGAAGATATTATTTTTCCCAATATAGGCCTCTTAGCGCTCAGAATGTCCAATTGCAGTTTCTACAGAAAGAGTGTTTCAGAAAGGCTCAATCAAAAGTAAGGTTCAACTCTGTTAGTTGAATGCACAGAACAGAAAGAAGTTTCATACAATGCTTCCGTGTAGTTTATATTTGAACATATTCTTTTTTCCACTATTACCCACTTAGCGCTACGAATGTCCAGTTGCATTTTCTACAGACAGAGTGTTCAAAACTGCTCAATCAAAAGTATGGTTTAACTCTGTTAGCTGAATGCTCAGATCAGGAAGAAGTTTCACAGAATGCTTCTGTGTAGTTAATATTTGAATATATTCCTTTTTCCACTACTACTCTCTTAGCACTACAAATGTCCAGTTGCATTTTCTACAGAAAGAGTGTTCAGATCTGCTCAATCAAAGGTATGGTTTAACTCTGTTAGCTGAATGCACAGATCAGAAAGAAGTTTCACAGAATGATTCTGTGTAGTTTATATTTGGAGACATTCCTTTTTCCACTATTACCCTCTTAGCGCTCCGAATCTCCACTTGCATTTTCTACAGAAAGAGTGTTTCAGAACGGATCAATCAAAACTAAGTTTCAACTCTTTTAGTTGAACAAACAGAACAGAAAGATGTTTCACACAATTCTTCTGTGTAGTTTTTATTTGTAGACATTCTTTTTCCCAATATAGGCCTCTTAGCGCTCAGAATGTCCAATTGCAGTTTCTACAGAAAGAGTGTTTCAGAACGGCTCAATCAAAAGTAAGGTTCAACTCTGTTAGTTGAATGCACAGAACAGAAAGAAGTTTCATACAATGCTTCTGTGTAGTTTATATTTGAAAATATTCTTTTTTCCACTATTACCCACTTAGCGCTACGAATGTCCAGTTGCATTTTCTACAGACAGAGTGTTTCAAAACTGCTCAATCAAAAGTATGGTTTAACTCTGTTAGCTGAATGCTCAGATCAGAAAGAAGTTTCACAGAATGCTTCTGTGTAGTTTATATTTGAATATATTCCTTTTTCCACTACTACGCTCTTAGCGCTCCAAATGTCCAGTTGCATTTTCTACAGAAAGAGTGTTCAGATCTGCTCAATCAAAAGTATGGTTTAACTCTGTTAGCTGCATGCACAGATCAGAAAAAAGTTTCACCGAATGATTCTGTGTAGTTTATATTTGAAGACATTCCTTTTTCCACTATTACCCTCTTAGCGCTCCGAATCTCCACTTGCATTTTCTACAAAAAGAGTGTTTCATAACTGCTCAATCAAAAATATGTTTTTTCTCTGTTAACTGAATTTACAGATCAGAAATAAGTTTCACAGAATGCATCTGTGTAGTTTTTATTTGAAGATATTCTTTTTCCCAATGTAGGCCTCTTAGCGCTTAGCATGTCCAATTGCAGTTTCTCCAGAAAGAGTGTTTCAGAACAGCTCAATCAAAAGTAAGGTTCAACTCTGTTAGTTGAATGCACAGAACAGAAAGAATTTTCACAGAATGCTACTGTGTAGTTTATATTTGAATATATTCCTTTTTCCACTATTACCCTCTTAGCGCTCCGAATGTCCACTTGCATTTTCTACAGAAAGAGTGTTCAGAACTGCGCAATCAAAAGTATGGTTTAACTCTGTTAGCTTAATGAACATATCAGAAATAAGTTTCACACAATGCTTCTGTGTAGTTTTTATTTGAAGATATTATTTTTCCCAATATAGGCCTCTTAGCGCTCAGAATGTCCAATTGCAGTTTCTACAGAAAGAGTGTTTCAGAAAGGCTCAATCAAAAGTAAGGTTCAACTCTGTTAGTTGAATGCACAGAACAGAAAGAAGTTTCATACAATGCTTCCGTGTAGTTTATATTTGAACATATTCTTTTTTCCACTATTACCCACTTAGCGCTACGAATGTCCAGTTGCATTTTCTACAGACAGAGTGTTCAAAACTGCTCAATCAAAAGTATGGTTTAACTCTGTTAGCTGAATGCTCAGATCAGAAAGAAGTTTCACAGAATGCTTCTGTGTAGTTAATATTTGAATATATTCCTTTTTCCACTACTACTCTATTAGCGCTACAAATGTCCAGTTGCATTTTCTACAGAAAGAGTGTTCAGACCTGCTCAATCAAAGGTATGGTTTAACTCTGTTAGCTGAATGCACAGATCAGAAAGAAGTTTCACAGAATGATTCTGTGTAGTTTATATTTGGAGACATTCCTTTTTCCACTATTACCCCCTTAGCGCTCCGAATCTCCACTTGCATTTTCTACAGAAAGAGTGTTTCAGAACGGATCAATCAAAACTAAAGTTCAACTCTTTTAGTTGAACAAACAGAACAGAAAGATGTTTCACACAATTCTTCTGTGTAGTTTTTATTTGTAGACATTCTTTTTCCCAATATAGGCCTCTTAGCGCTCAGAATGTCCAATTGCAGTTTCTACAGAAAGAGTGTTTCAGAACGGCTCAATCAAAAGTAAGGTTCAACTCTGTTAGTTGAATGCACAGAACAGAAAGAAGTTTCATACAATGCTTCTGTGTAGTTTATATTTGAACATATTCTTTTTTCCACTATTACCCACTTAGCGCTACGAATGTCCAGTTGCATTTTCTACAGACAGAGTGTTTCAAAACTGCTCAATCAAAAGTATGGTTTAACTCTGTTAGCTGAATGCTCAGATCAGAAAGAAGTTTCACAGAATGCTTCTGTGTAGTTTATATTTGAATATATTCCTTTTTCCACTACTACGCTCTTAGCGCTCCAAATGTCCAGTTGCATTTTCTACAGAAAGAGTGTTCAGATCTGCTCAATCAAAACTATGGTTTAACTCTGTTAGCTGCATGCACAGATCAGAAAGAAGTTTCACCGAATGATTCTGTGTAGTTTATATTTGAAGACATTCCTTTTTCCACTATTACCCTCTTAGCGCTCCGAATCTCCACTTGCATTTTCTACAAAAAGAGTGTTTCATAACTGCTCAATCAAAAATATGTTTTATCTCTGTTAACTGAATTTACAGATCAGAAATAAGTTTCACAGAATGCATCTGTGTAGTTTTTATTTGAAGATATTCTTTTTCCCAATATAGGCCTCTTAGCGCTTAGCATGTCCAATTGCAGTTTCTACAGAAAGAGTGTTTCAGAACGGCTCAATCAAAAGTAAGGTTCAACTCTGTTAGTTGAATGCACAGAACAGAAAGAATTTTCACAGAATGCTACTGTGTAGTTTATATTTGAATATATTCCTTTTTCCACTATTACCCTCTTAGCTCTCCGAATGTCCATTTGCATTTTCTACAGAAAGAGTGTTCAGAACTGCGCAATCAAAAGTATGGTTTAACTCTGTTAGCTTAATGAACATATCAGTAATAAGTTTCACACAATGCTTCTGTGTAGTTTTTATTTAAAGATATTATTTTTCCCAATATAGGCCTCTTAGCGCTCAGAATGTCCAATTGCAGTTTCTACAGAAAGAGTGTTTCAGAAAGGCTCAATCAAAAGTAAGGTTCAACTCTGTTAGTTGAATGCACAGAACAGAAAGAAGTTTCATACAATGCTTCTGTGTAGTTTATAATTGAACATATTCTTTTTTCCACTATTACCCACTTAGCGCTACGAATGTCCAGTTGCATTTTCTACAGACAGACTGTTTCAAAACTGCTCAATCAAAAGTATGGTTTAATTCTGTTAGCTGAATGCTCAGATCAGAAAGAAGTTTCACAGAATGCTTCTGTGTAGTTTATATTTGAATATATTCCTTTTTCCACTACTACCCTCTTAGCGCTCCAAATGTCCAGTTGCATTTTCTACAGAAAGAGGGTGCAGATCTGCTCAATCAAAAGTATGGTTTAACTCTGTTAGCTGAATGCACAGATCAGAAAGAAGTTTCACAGAATGATTCTGTGTAGTTTATATTTGGAGACATTCCTTTTTCCACTATTACCCTCTTAGCGCTCCGAATCTCCACTTGCATTTTCTACAGAAAGAGTGTTTCAGAACGGCTCAATCAAAACTAAGGTTCAACTCTTTTAGTTGAACAAACAGAACAGAAAGAAGTTTCACACAATTTTTCTGTGTAGTTTTTATTTGTAGACATTCTTTTTCCCAATATAGGCCTCTTAGCGCTCAGAATGTCCAATTGCAGTTTCTACAGAAAGAGTGTTTCAGTACGGCTCAATCAAAAGTAAGGTTCAACTCTGTTAGTTGAATGCACAGAACAGAAAGAAGTTTCATACAATGCTTCTGTGTAGTTTATATTTGAACATATTCTTTTTTCCACTATTACCCACTTAGTGCTACGAATGTCCAGTTGCATTTTCTACAGACAGAGTGTTTCAAAACTGCTCAATCAAAAGTATGGTTTAACTCTGTTAGCTGAATGCTCAGATCAGAAAGAAGTTTCACAGAATGCTTCTGTGTAGTTTATATTTGAATATATTCCTTTTTCCACTACTACGCTCTTAGCGCTCCAAATGTCCAGTTGCATTTTCTACAGAAAGAGTGTTCAGATCTGCTCAATCAAAAGTATGGTTTAACTCTGTTAGCTGCATGCACAGATCAGAAAGAAGTTTCACCGAATGATTCTGTGTAGTTTATATTTGAAGACATTCCTTTTTCCACTATTACCCTCTTAGCGCTCCGAATCTCCACTTGCATTTTCTACAAAAAGAGTGTTTCATAACTGCTCAATCAAAAATATGTTTTATCTCTGTTAACTGAATTTACAGATCAGAAATAAGTTTCACAGAATGCATCTGTGTAGTTTTTATTTGAAGATATTCTTTTTCCCAATATAGGCCTCTTAGCGCTTAGCATGTCCAATTGCCGTTTCTACAGAAAGAGTATTTCAGAACGGCTCAATCAAAAGTAAGGTTCAACTCTGTTAGTTGAATGCACAGAACAGAAAGAATTTTCACAGAATGCTACTGTGTAGTTTATATTTGAATATATTCCTTTTTCCACTATTACCCTCTTAGCGCTCCGAATGTCCATTTGCATTTTCTACAGAAAGAGTGTTCAGAACTGCGCAATCAAAAGTATGGTTTAACTCTGTTAGCTTAATGAACATATCAGTAATAAGTTTCACACAATGCTTCTGTGTAGTTTTTATTTGAAGATATTATTTTTCCCAATATAGGCCTCTTAGCGCTCAGAATGTCCAATTGCAGTTTCTACAGAAAGAGTGTTTCAGAAAGGCTCAATCAAAAGTAAGGTTCAACTCTGTTAGTTGAATGCACAGAACAGAAAGAAGTTTCATACAATGCTTCCGTGTAGTTTATATTTGAACATATTCTTTTTTCCACTATTACCCACTTAGCGCTACGAATGTCCAGTTGCATTTTCTACAGACAGAGTGTTCAAAACTGCTCAATCAAAAGTATGGTTTAACTCTGTTAGCTGAATGCTCAGATCAGAAAGAAGTTTCACAGAATGCTTCTGTGTAGTTAATATTTGAATATATTCCTTTTTCCACTACTACTCTCTTAGCGCTACAAATGTCCAGTTGCATTTTCTGCAGAAAGAGTGTTCAGATCTGCTCAATCAAAGGTATGGTTTAACTCTGTTAGCTGAATGCACAGATCAGAAAGAAGTTTCACAGAATGATTCTGTGTAGTTTATATTTGGAGACATTCCTTTTTCCACTATTACCCTCTTAGCGCTCCGAATCTCCACTTGCATTTTCTACAGAAAGAGTGTTTCAGAACGGATCAATCAAAACTAAGTTTCAACTCATTTAGTTGAACAAACAGAACAGAAAGATGTTTCACACAATTCTTCTGTGTAGTTTTTATTTGTAGACATTCTTTTTCCCAATGTAGGCCTCTTAGCGCTCAGAATGTCCAATTGCAGTTTCTACAGAAAGAGTGTTTCAGAACGGCTCAATCAAAAGTAAGGTTCAACTCTGTTAGTTGAATGCACAGAACAGAAAGAAGTTTCATACAATGCTTCTGTGTAGTTTATATTTGAACATATTCTTTTTCCACTATTACCCACTTAGCGCTACGAATGTCCAGTTGCATTTTCTACAGACAGAGTGTTTCAAAACTGCTCAATCAAAAGTATGGTTTAACTCTGTTAGCTGAATGCTCAGATCAGAAAGAAGTTTCACAGAATGCTTCTGTGTAGTTTATATTTGAATATATTCCTTTTTCCACTACTACGCTCTTAGCGCTCCAAATGTCCAGTTGCATTTTCTACAGAAAGAGTGTTCAGATCTGCTCAATCAAAAGTGTGGTTTAACTCTGTTAGCTGCATGCACAGATCAGAAAGAAGTTTCACCGAATGATTCTGTGTAGTTTATATTTGAAGACATTCCTTTTTCCACTATTACCCTCTTAGCGCTCCGAATCTCCACTTGCATTTTCTACAAAAAGAGTGTTTCATAACTGCTCAATCAAAAATATGTTTTATCTCTGTTAACTGAATTTACAGATCAGAAATAAGTTTCACAGAATGCATCTGTGTAGTTTTTATTTGAAGATATTCTTTTTCCCAATATAGGCCTCTTAGCGCTTAGCATGTCCAATTGCCGTTTCTACAGAAAGAGTATTTCAGAACGGCTCAATCAAAAGTAAGGTTCAACTCTGTTAGTTGAATGCACAGAACAGATAGAATTTTCACAGAATGCTACTGTGTAGTTTATATTTGAATATATTCCTTTTTCCACTATTACCCTCTTAGCGCTCCGAATGTCCATTTGCATTTTCTACAGAAAGAGTGTTCAGAACTGCGCAATCAAAAGTATGGTTTAACTCTGTTAGCTTAATGAACATATCAGTAATAAGTTTCACACAATGCTTCTGTGTAGTTTTTATTTGAAGATATTATTTTTCCCAATATAGGCCTCTTAGCGCTCAGAATGTCCAATTGCGGTTTCTACAGAAAGAGTGTTTCAGAAAGGCTCAATCAAAAGTAAGGTTCAACTCTGTTAGTTGAATGCACAGAACAGAAAGAAGTTTCATACAATGCTTCCGTGTAGTTTATATTTGAACATATTCTTTTTTCCACTATTACCCACTTAGCGCTCCGAATGTCCAGTTGCATTTTCTACAGACAGAGTGTTCAAAACTGCTCAATCAAAAGTATGGTTTAACTCTGTTAGCTGAATGCTCAGATCAGAAAGAAGTTTCACAGAATGCTTCTGTGTAGTTAATATTTGAATATATTCCTTTTTCCACTACTACTCTCTTAGCGCTACAAATGTCCAGTTGCATTTTCTGCAGAAAGAGTGTTCAGATCTGCTCAATGAAAGGTATGGTTTAACTCTGTTAGCTGAATGCACAGATCAGAAAGAAGTTTCACAGAATGATTCTGTGTAGTTTATATTTGGAGACATTCCTTTTTCCACTATTACCCTCTTAGCGCTCCGAATCTCCACTTGCATTTTCTACAGAAAGAGTGTTTCAGAACGGATCAATCAAAACTAAGTTTCAACTCTTTTAGTTGAACAAACAGAACAGAAAGATGTTTCACACAATTCTTCTGTGTAGTTTTTATTTGTAGACATTCTTTTTCCCAATATAGGCCTCTTAGCGCTCAGAATGTCCAATTGCAGTTTCTACAGAAAGAGTGTTTCAGAACGGCTCAATCAAAAGTAAGGTTCAACTCTGTTAGTTGAATGCACAGAACAGAAAGAAGTTTCATACAATGCTTCTGTGTAGTTTATATTTGAACATATTCTTTTTCCACTATTACCCACTTAGCGCTACGAATGTCCAGTTGCATTTTCTACAGACAGAGTGTTTCAAAACTGCTCAATCAAAAGTATGGTTTAACTCTGTTAGCTGAATGCTCAGATCAGAAAGAAGTTTCACAGAATGCTTCTGTGTAGTTTATATTTGAATATATTCCTTTTTCCACTACTACGCTCTTAGCGCTCCAAATGTCCAGTTGCATTTTCTACAGAAAGAGTGTTCAGATCTGCTCAATCAAAAGTATGGTTTAACTCTGTTAGCTGCATGCACAGATCAGAAAGAAGTTTCACCGAATGATTCTGTGTAGTTTATATTTGAAGACATTCCTTTTTCCACTATTACCCTCTTAGCGCTCCGAATCTCCACTTGCATTTTCTACAAAAAGAGTGTTTCATAACTGCTCAATCAAAAATATGTTTTATCTCTGTTAACTGAATTTACAGATCAGAAATAAGTTTCACAGAATGCATCTGTGTAGTTTTTATTTGAAGATATTCTTTTTCCCAATATAGGCCTCTTAGCGCTTAGCATGTCCAATTGCAGTTTCTACAGAAAGAGTGTTTCAGAACGGCTCAATCAAAAGTAAGGTTCAACTCTGTTAGTTGAATGCACAGAACAGAAAGAATTTTCACAGAATGCTACTGTGTAGTTTATATTTGAATATATTCCTTTTTCCACTATTACCCTCTTAGCTCTCCGAATGTCCATTTGCATTTTCTACAGAAAGAGTGTTCAGAACTGCGCAATCAAAAGTATGGTTTAACTCTGTTAGCTTAATGAACATATCAGTAATAAGTTTCACACAATGCTTCTGTGTAGTTTTTATTTAAAGATATTATTTTTCCCAATATAGGCCTCTTAGCGCTCAGAATGTCCAATTGCAGTTTCTACAGAAAGAGTGTTTCAGAAAGGCTCAATCAAAAGTAAGGTTCAACTCTGTTAGTTGAATGCACAGAACAGAAAGAAGTTTCATACAATGCTTCTGTGTAGTTTATATTTGAACATATTCTTTTTTCCACTATTACCCACTTAGCGCTACGAATGTCCAGTTGCATTTTCTACAGACAGACTGTTTCAAAACTGCTCAATCAAAAGTATGGTTTAATTCTGTTAGCTGAATGCTCAGATCAGAAAGAAGTTTCACAGAATGCTTCTGTGTAGTTTATATTTGAATATATTCCTTTTTCCACTACTACCCTCTTAGCGCTGCAAATGTCCAGTTGCATTTTCTACAGAAAGAGGGTGCAGATCTGCTCAATCAAAAGTATGGTTTAACTCTGTTAGCTGAATGCACAGATCAGAAAGAAGTTTCACAGAATGATTCTGTGTAGTTTATATTTGGAGACATTCCTTTTTCCACTATTACCCTCTTAGCGCTCCGAATCTCCACTTGCATTTTCTACAGAAAGAGTGTTTCAGAACGGCTCAATCAAAACTAAGGTTCAACTCTTTTAGTTGAACAAACAGAACAGAAAGAAGTTTCACACAATTCTTCTGTGTAGTTTTTATTTGTAGACATTCTTTTTCCCAATATAGGCCTCTTAGCGCTCAGAATGTCCAATTGCAGTTTCTACAGAAAGAGTGTTTCAGAACGGCTCAATCAAAAGTAAGGTTCAACTCTGTTAGTTGAATGCACAGAACAGAAAGAAGTTTCATACAATGCTTCTGTGTAGTTTATAATTGAACATATTCTTTTTTCCACTATTACCCACTTAGTGCTACGAATGTCCAGTTGCATTTTCTACAGACAGAGTGTTTCAAAACTGCTCAATCAAAAGTATGGTTTAACTCTGTTAGCTGAATGCTCAGATCAGAAAGAAGTTTCACAGAATGCTTCTGTGTAGTTTATATTTGAATATATTCCTTTTTCCACTACTACGCTCTTAGCGCTCCAAATGTCCAGTTGCATTTTCTACAGAAAGAGTGTTCAGATCTGCTCAATCAAAAGTATGGTTTAACTCTGTTAGCTGCATGCACAGATCAGAAAGAAGTTTCACCGAATGATTCTGTGTAGTTTATATTTGAAGACATTCCTTTTTCCACTATTACCCTCTTAGCGCTCCGAATCTCCACTTGCATTTTCTACAAAAAGAGTGTTTCATAACTGCTCAACCAAAAATATGTTTTATCTCTGTTAACTGAATTTACAGATCAGAAATAAGTTTCACAGAATGCATCTGTGTAGTTTTTATTTGAAGATATTCTTTTTCCCAATATAGGCCTCTTAGCGCTTAGCATGTCCAATTGCCGTTTCTACAGAAAGAGTGTTTCAGAACGGCTCAATCAAAAGTAAGGTTCAACTCTGTTAGTTGAATGCACAGAACAGAAAGAATTTTCACAGAATGCTACTGTGTAGTTTATATTTGAATATATTCCTTTTTCCACTATTACCCTCTTAGCGCTCCGAATGTCCATTTGCATTTTCTACAGAAAGAGTGTTCAGAACTGCGCAATCAAAAGTATGGTTTAACTCTGTTAGCTTAATGAACATATCAGTAATAAGTTTCACACAATGCTTCTGTGTAGTTTTTATTTGAAGATATTATTTTTCCCAATATAGGCCTCTTAGCGCTCAGAATGTCCAATTGCAGTTTCTACAGAAAGAGTGTTTCAGAAAGGCTCAATCAAAAGTAAGGTTCAACTCTGTTAGTTGAATGCACAGAACAGAAAGAAGTTTCATACAATGCTTCCGTGTAGTTTATATTTGAACACATTCTTTTTTCCACTATTACCCACTTAGCGCTACGAATGTCCAGTTGCATTTTCTACAGACAGAGTGTTCAAAACTGCTCAATCAAAAGTATGATTTAACTCTGTTAGCTGAATGCTCAGATCAGAAAGAAGTTTCACAGAATGCTTCTGTGTAGTTAATATTTGAATATATTCCTTTTTCCACTACTACTCTCTTAGCGCTACAAATGTCCAGTTGCATTTTCTGCAGAAAGAGTGTTCAGATCTGCTCAATCAAAGGTATGGTTTAACTCTGTTAGCTGAATGCACAGATCAGAAAGAAGTTTCACAGAATGATTCTGTGTAGTTTATATTTGGAGACATTCCTTTTTCCACTATTACCCTCTTAGCGCTCCGAATCTCCACTTGCATTTTCTACAGAAAGAGTGTTTCAGAACGGATCAATCAAAACTAAGTTTCAACACTTTTAGTTGAACAAACAGAACAGAAAGATGTTTCACACAATTCTTCTGTGTAGTTTTTATTTGTAGACATTCTTTTTCCCAATATAGGCCTCTTAGCGCTCAGAATGTCCAATTGCAGTTTCTACAGAAAGAGTGTTTCAGAACGGCTCAATCAAAAGTAAGGTTCAACTCTGTTAGTTGAATGCACAGAACAGAAAGAAGTTTCATACAATGCTTCTGTGTAGTTTATATTTGAACATATTCTTTTTCCACTATTACCCACTTAGCGCTACGAATGTCCAGTTGCATTTTCTACAGACAGAGTGTTTCAAAACTGCTCAATCAAAAGTATGGTTTAACTCTGTTAGCTGAATGCTCAGATCAGAAAGAAGTTTCACAGAATGCTTCTGTGTAGTTTATATTTGAATATATTCCTTTTTCCACTACTACGCTCTTAGCGCTCCAAATGTCCAGTTGCATTTTCTACAGAAAGAGTGTTCAGATCTGCTCAATCAAAAGTATGGTTTAACTCTGTTAGCTGCATGCACAGATCAGAAAGAAGTTTCACCGAATGATTCTGTGTAGTTTATATTTGAAGACATTCCTTTTTCCACTATTACCCTCTTAGCGCTCCGAATCTCCACTTGCATTTTCTACAAAAAGAGTGTTTCATAACTGCTCAATCAAAAATATGTTTTATCTCTGTTAACTGAATTTACAGATCAGAAATAAGTTTCACAGAATGCATCTGTGTAGTTTTTATTTGAAGATATTCTTTTTCCCAATGTAGGCCTCTTAGCGCTTAGCATGTCCAATTGCAGTTTCTACAGAAAGAGTGTTTCAGAACGGCTCAATCAAAAGTAAGGTTGAACTCTGTTAGTTGAATGCACAGAACAGAAAGAATTTTCACAGAATGCTACTGTGTAGTTTATATTTGAATATATTCCTTTTTCCACTATTACCCTCTTAGCGCTCCGAATGTCCATTTGCATTTTCTACAGAAAGAGTGTTCAGAACTGCGCAATCAAAAGTATGGTTTAACTCTGTTAGCTTAATGAACATATCAGTAATAAGTTTCACACAATGCTTCTGTGTAGTTTTTATTTAAAGATATTATTTTTCCCAATATAGGCCTCTTAGCGCTCAGAATGTCCAATTGCAGTTTCTACAGAAAGAGTGTTTCAGAAAGGCTCAATCAAAAGTAAGGTTCAACTCTGTTAGTTGAATGCACAGAACAGAAAGAAGTTTCATACAATGCTTCTGTGTAGTTTATATTTGAACATATTCTTTTTTCCACTATTACCCACTTAGCGCTACGAATGTCCAGTTGCATTTTCTACAGACAGAGTGTTCAAAACTGCTCAATCAAAAGTATGGTTTAACTCTGTTAGCTGAATGCTCAGATCAGAAAGAAGTTTCACAGAATGCTTCTGTGTAGTTAATATTTGAATATATTCCTTTTTCCACTACTACTCTCTTAGCGCTACAAATGTCCAGTTGCATTTTCTACAGAAAGAGTGTTCAGATCTGCTCAATCAAAGGTGTGGTTTAACTCTGTTAGCTGAATGCACAGATCAGAAAGAAGTTTCACAGAATGATTCTGTGTAGTTTATAATTGGAGACATTCCTTTTTCCACTATTACCCTCTTAGCGCTCCGAATCTCCACTTGCATTTTCTACAGAAAGAGTGTTTCAGAACGGAACAATCAAAACTAAGGTTCAACTCTTTTAGTTGAACAAACAGAACAGAAAGATGTTTCACACAATTCTTCTGTGTAGTTTTTATTTGTAGACATTCTTTTTCCCAATATAGGCCTCTTAGCGCTCAGAATGTCCAATTGCAGTTTCTACAGAAAGAGTGTTTCAGAACGGCTCAATCAAAAGTAAGGTTCAACTCTGTTAGTTGAATGCACAGAACAGAAAGAAGTTTCATACAATGCTTCTGTGTAGTTTATATTTGAACATATTCTTTTTTCCACTATTACCCACTTAGCGCTACGAATGTCCAGTTGCATTTTCTACAGACAGAGTGTTTCAAAACTGCTCAATCAAAAGTATGGTTTAACTCTGTTAGCTGAATGCTCAGATCAGAAAGAAGTTTCACAGAATGCTTCTGTGTAGTTTATATTTGTATATATTCCTTTTTCCACTACTACGCTCTTAGCGCTCCAAATGTCCAGTTGCATTTTCTACAGAAAGAGTGTTCAGATCTGCTCAATCAAAAGTATGGTTTAACTCTGTTAGCTGCATGCACAGATCAGAAAGAAGTTTCACCGAATGATTCTGTGTAGTTTATATTTGAAGACATTCCTTTTTCCACTATTACCCGCTTAGCGCTCCGAATCTCCACTTGCATTTTCTACAAAAAGAGTGTTTCATAACTGCTCAATCAAAAATATGTTTTATCTCTGTTAACTGAATTTACAGATCAGAAATAAGTTTCACAGAATGCATCTGTGTAGTTTTTATTTGAAGATATTCTTTTTCCCAATATAGGCCTCTTAGCGCTTAGCATGTCCAATTGCAGTTTCTACAGAAAGAGTGTTTCAGAACGGCTCAATCAAAAGTAAGGTTCAACTCTGTTAGTTGAATGCACAGAACAGAAAGAATTTTCACAGAATGCTACTGTGTAGTTTATATTTGAATATATTCCTTTTTCCACTATTACCCTCTTAGCGCTCCGAATGTCCATTTGCATTTTCTACAGAAAGAGTGTTCAGAACTGCGCAATCAAAAGTATGGTTTAACTCTGTTAGCTTAATGAACATATCAGTAATAAGTTTCACACAATGCTTCTGTGTAGTTTTTATTTAAAGATATTATTTTTCCCAATATAGGCCTCTTAGCGCTCAGAATGTCCAATTGCAGTTTCTACAGAAAGAGTGTTTCAGAAAGGCTCAATCAAAAGTAAGGTTCAACTCTGTTAGTTGAATGCACAGAACAGAAAGAAGTTTCATACAATGCTTCTGTGTAGTTTATATTTGAACATATTCTTTTTTCCACTATTACCCACTTAGCGCTACGAATGTCCAGTTGCATTTTCTACAGACAGACTGTTTCAAAACTGCTCAATCAAAAGTATGGTTTAATTCTGTTAGCTGAATGCTCAGATCAGAAAGAAGTTTCACAGAATGCTTCTGTGTAGTTTATATTTGAATATATTCCTTTTTCCACTACTACCCTCTTAGCGCTCCAAATGTCCAGTTGCATTTTCTACAGAAAGAGGGTGCAGATCTGCTCAATCAAAAGTATGGTTTAACTCTGTTAGCTGAATGCACAGATCAGAAAGAAGTTTCACAGAATGATTCTGTGTAGTTTATATTTGGAGACATTCCTTTTTCCACTATTACCCTCTTAGCGCTCCGAATCTCCACTTGCATTTTCTACAGAAAGAGTGTTTCAGAACGGCTCAATCAAAACTAAGGTTCAACTCTTTTAGTTGAACAAACAGAACAGAAAGAAGTTTCACACAATTCTTCTGTGTAGTTTTTATTTGTAGACATTCTTTTTCCCAATATAGGCCTCTTAGCGCTCAGAATGTCCAATTGCAGTTTCTACAGAAAGAGTGTTTCAGAACGGCTCAATCAAAAGTAAGGTTCAACTCTGTTAGTTGAATGCACAGAACAGAAAGAAGTTTCATACAATGCTTCTGTGTAGTTTATATTTGAACATATTCTTTTTTCCACTATTACCCACTTAGTGCTACGAATGTCCAGTTGCATTTTCTACAGACAGAGTGTTTCAAAACTGCTCAATCAAAAGTATGGTTTAACTCTGTTAGCTGAATGCTCAGATCAGAAAGAAGTTTCACAGAATGATTCTGTGTAGTTTATATTTGAATATATTCCTTTTTCCACTACTACGCTCTTAGCGCTCCAAATGTCCAGTTGCATTTTCTACAGAAAGAGTGTTCAGATCTGCTCAATCAAAAGTATGGTTTAACTCTGTTAGCTGCATGCACAGATCAGAAAGAAGTTTCACCGAATGATTCTGTGTAGTTTATATTTGAAGACATTCCTTTTTCCACTATTACCCTCTTAGCGCTCCGAATCTCCACTTGCATTTTCTACAAAAAGAGTGTTTCATAACTGCTCAATCAAAAATATGTTTTATCTCTGTTAACTGAATTTACAGATCAGAAATAAGTTTCACAGAATGCATCTGTGTAGTTTTTATTTGAAGATATTCTTTTTCCCAATATAGGCCTCTTAGCGCTTAGCATGTCCAATTGCCGTTTCTACAGAAAGAGTGTTTCAGAACGGCTCAATCAAAAGTAAGGTTCAACTCTGTTAGTTGAATGCACAGAACAGAAAGAATTTTCACAGAATGCTACTGTGTAGTTTATATTTGAATATATTCCTTTTTCCACTATTACCCTCTTAGCGCTCCGAATGTCCATTTGCATTTTCTACAGAAAGAGTGTTCAGAACTGCGCAATCAAAAGTATGGTTTAACTCTGTTAGCTTAATGAACATATCAGTAATAAGTTTCACACAATGCTTCTGTGTAGTTTTTATTTGAAGATATTATTTTTCCCAATATAGGCCTCTTAGCGCTCAGAATGTCCAATTGCAGTTTCTACAGAAAGAGTGTTTCAGAAAGGCTCAATCAAAAGTAAGTTTCAACTCTGTTAGTTGAATGCACAGAACAGAAAGAAGTTTCATACAATGCTTCCGTGTAGTTTATATTTGAACATATTCTTTTTTCCACTACTACCCACTTAGCGCTACGAATGTCCAGTTGCATTTTCTACAGACAGAGTGTTCAAAACTGCTCAATCAAAAGTATGGTTTAACTCTGTTAGCTGAATGCTCAGATCAGAAAGAAGTTTCACAGAATGCTTCTGTGTAGTTAATATTTGAATATATTCCTTTTTCCACTACTACTCTCTTAGCGCTACAAATGTCCAGTTGCATTTTCTGCAGAAAGAGTGTTCAGATCTGCTCAATCAAAGGTATGGTTTAACTCTGTTAGCTGAATGCACAGATCAGAAAGAAGTTTCACAGAATGATTCTGTGTAGTTTACATTTGGAGACATTCCTTTTTCCACTATTACCCTCTTAGCGCTCCGAATCTCCACTTGCATTTTCTACAGAAAGAGTGTTTCAGAACGGATCAATCAAAACTAAGTTTCAACTCTTTTAGTTGAACAAACAGAACAGAAAGATGTTTCACACAATTCTTCTGTGTAGTTTTTATTTGTAGACATTCTTTTTCCCAATAGAGGCCTCTTAGCGCTCAGAATGTCCAATTGCAGTTTCTACAGAAAGAGTGTTTCAGAACGGCTCAATCAAAAGTAAGGTTCAACTCTGTTAGTTGAATGCACAGAACAGAAAGAATTTTCATACAATGCTTCTGTGTAGTTTATATTTGAACATATTCTTTTTTCCACTATTACCCACTTAGCGCTACGAATGTCCAGTTGCATTTTCTACAGACAGAGTGTTTCAAAACTGCTCAATCAAAAGTATGGTTTAATTCTGTTAGCTGAATGCTCAGATCAGAAAGAAGTTTCACAGAATGCTTCTGTGTAGTTTATATTTGAATATATTCCTTTTTCCACTACTACGCTCTTAGCGCTCCAAATGTCCAGTTGCATTTTCTACAGAAAGAGTGTTCAGATCTGCTCAATCAAAAGTATGGTTTAACTCTGTTAGCTGCATGCACAGATCAGAAAGAAGTTTCACCGAATGATTCTGTGTAGTTTATATTTGAAGACATTCCTTTTTCCACTATTACCCTCTTAGCGCTCCGAATCTCCACTTGCATTTTCTACAAAAAGAGTGTTTCATAACTGCTCAATCAAAAATATGTTTTATCTCTGTTAACTGAATTTACAGATCAGAAATAAGTTTCACAGAATGCATCTGTGTAGTTTTTATTTGAAGATATTCTTTTTCCCAATATAGGCCTCTTAGCGCTTAGCATGTCCAATTGCAGTTTCTACAGAAAGAGTGTTTCAGAACGGCTCAATCAAAAGTAAGGTTCAACTCTGTTAGTTGAATGCACAGAACAGAAAGAATTTTCACAGAATGATACTGTGTAGTTTATATTTGAATATATTCCTTTTTCCACTATTACCCTCTTAGCGCTCCGAATGTCCATTTGCATTTTCTACAGAAAGAGTGTTCAGAACTGCGCAATCAAAAGTATGGTTTAACTCTGTTAGCTTAATGAACATATGAGTAATAAGTTTCACACAATGCTTCTGTGTAGTTTTTATTTGAAGATATTATTTTTCCCAATATAGGCCTCTTAGCGCTCAGAATGTCCAATTGCAGTTTCTACAGAAAGAGTGTTTCAGAAAGGCTCAATCAAAAGTAAGGTTCAACTCTGTTAGTTGAATGCACAGAACAGAAAGAAGTTTCATACAATGCTTCTGTGTAGTTTATATTTGAACATATTCTTTTTTCCACTATTACCCACTTAGCGCTACGAATGTCCAGTTGCATTTTCTACAGACAGACTGTTTCAAAACTGCTCAATCAAAAGTATGGTTTAACTCTGTTAGCTGAATGCTCAGATCAGAAAGAAGTTTCACAGAATGCTTCTGTGTAGTTTATATTTGAATATATTCCTTTTTCCACTACTACCCTCTTAGCGCTCCAAATGTCCAGTTGCATTTTCTACAGAAAGAGTGTTCAGATCTGCTCAATCAAAAGTATGGTTTAACTCTGTTAGCTGAATGCACAGATCAGAAAGAAGTTTCACAGAATGATTCTGTGTAGTTTATATTTGGAGACATTCCTTTTTCCACTATTACCCTCTTAGCGCTCCGAATCTCCACTTGCATTTTCTACAGAAAGAGTGTTTCAGAACGGCTCAATCAAAACTAAGGTTCAACTCTTTTAGTTGAACAAACAGAACAGAAAGAAGTTTCACAAAATTCTTCTGTGTAGTTTTTATTTGTAGACATTCTTTCTCCCAATATAGGCCTCTTAGCGCTCAGAATGTCCAATTGCAGTTTCTACAGAAAGAGTGTTTCAGAACGGCTCAATCAAAAGTAAGGTTCAACTCTGTTAGTTGAATGCACAGAACAGAAAGAAGTTTCATACAATGCTTCTGTTTAGTTTATATTTGAAAATATTCTTTTTTCCACTATTACCCACTTAGTGCTAAGAATGTCCAGTTGCATTTTCTACAGACAGAGTGTTTCAAAACTGCTCAATCAAAAGTATGGTTTAACTCTGTTAGCTGAATGCTCAGATCAGAAAGAAGTTTCACAGAATTCTTCTGTGTAGTTTATATTTGAATATATTCCTTTTTCCACTACTACGCTCTTAGCGCTCCAAATGTCCAGTTGCATTTTCTACAGAAAGAGTGTTCAGATCTGCTCAATCAAAAGTATGTTTTAACTCTGTTAGCTGCATGCAGAGATCAGAAAGAAGTTTCACCGAATGATTCTGTGTAGTTTATATTTGAAGACATTCCTTTTTCCACTATTACCCTCTTAGCGCTCCGAATCTCCACTTGCATTTTCTACAAAAAGAGTGTTTCATAACTGCTCAATCAAAAATATGTTTTATCTCTGTTAACTGAATTTACAGATCAGAAATAAGTTTCACAGAATGCATCTGTGTAGTTTTTATTTGAAGATATTCTTTTTCCCAATATAGGCCTCTTAGCGCTTAGCATGTCCAATTGCAGTTTCTACCGAAAGAGTGTTTCAGAACGGCTCAATCAAAAGTAAGGTTCAACTCTGTTAGTTGAATGCACAGAACAGAAAGAATTTTCACAGAATGCTACTGTGTAGTTTATATTTGAATATATTCCTTTTTCCACTATTACCCTCTTAGCGCTCCGAATGTCCATTTGCATTTTCTACAGAAAGAGTGTTCAGAACTGCGCAATCAAAAGTATGGTTTAACTCTGTTTGCTTAATGAACATATCAGTAATAAGTTTCACACAATGCTTCTGTGTAGTTTTTATTTGAAGATATTATTTTTCCCAATATAGGCCTCTTAGCGCTCAGAATGTCCAATTGCAGTTTCTACAGAAAGAGTGTTTCAGAAAGGCTCAATCAAAAGTAAGGTTCAACTCTGTTAGTTGAATGCACAGAACAGAAAGAAGTTTCATACAATGCTTCCGTGTAGTTTATATTTGAACATATTCTTTTTTCCACTATTACCCACTTAGCGCTACGAATGTCCAGTTGCATTTTCTACAGACAGAGTGTTCAAAACTGCTCAATCAAAAGTATGGTTTAACTCTGTTAGCTGAATGCTCAGATCAGAAAGAAGTTTCACAGAATGCTTCTGTGTAGTTAATATTTGAATATATTCCTTTTTCCACTACTACCCTCTTAGCGCTACAAATGTCTAGTTGCATTTTCTACAGAAAGAGTGTTCAGATCTGCTCAATCAAAAGTATGGTTTAACTCTGTTAGCTGAATGCACAGATCAGAAAGAAGTTTCACAGAATGATTCTGTGTAGTTTATATTTGGAGACATTCCTTTTTCCACTATTACCCTCTTAGCGCTCCGAATCTCCACTTGCATTTTCTACAGAAAGAGTGTTTCAGAACGGATCAATCAAAACTAAGGTTCAACTCTTTTAGTTGAACAAACAGAACAGAAAGAAGTTTCACACAATTCTTCTGTGTAGTTTTTATTTGTAGACATTCTTTTTCCCAATATAGGCCTCTTAGCGCTCAGAATGTCCAATTGCAGTTTCTACAGAAAGAGTGTTTCAGAACGGCTCAATCAAAAGTAAGGTTCAACTCTGTTAGTTGAATGCACAGAACAGAAAGAAGTTTCATACAATGCTTCTGTGTAGTTTATATTTGAACATATTCTTTTTTCCACTATTACCCACTTAGCGCTACGAATGTCCAGTTGCATTTTCTACAGACAGACTGTTTCAAAACTGCTCAATCAAAAGTATGGTTTAACTCTGTTAGCTGAATGCTCAGATCAGAAAGAAGTTTCACAGAATGCTTCTGTGTAGTTTATATTTGAATATATTCCTTTTTCCACTACTACCCTCTTAGCGCTCCAAATGTCCAGTTGCATTTTCTACAGAAAGAGTGTTCAGATCTGCTCAATCAAAAGTATGGTTTAACTCTGTTAGCTGAATGCACAGATCAGAAAGAAGTTTCACAGAATGATTCTGTGTAGTTTATATTTGGAGACATTCCTTTTTCCACTATTACCCTCTTAGCGCTCCGAATCTCCACTTGCATTTTCTACAGAAAGAGTGTTTCAGAACGGCTCAATCAAAACTAAGGTTCAACTCTTTTAGTTGAACAAACAGAACAGAAAGAAGTTTCACACAATTTTTCTGTGTAGTTTTTATTTGTAGACATTCTTTTTCCCAATATAGGCCTCTTAGCGCTCAGAATGTCCAATTGCAGTTTCTACAGAAAGAGTGTTTCAGAACGGCTCAATCAAAAGTAAGGTTCAACTCTCTTAGTTGAAAGCACAGAACAGAAAGAAGTTTCATACAATGCTTCTGTGTAGTTTATATTTGAACATATTCTTTTTTCCACTATTACCCACTTAGTGCTACGAATGTCCAGTTGCATTTTCTTCAGACAGAGTGTTTCAAAACTGCTCAATCAAAAGTATGGTTTAACTCTGTTAGCTGAATGCTCAGATCAGAAAGAAGTTTCACAGAATGCTTCTGTGTAGTTTATATTTGAATATATTCCTTTTTCCACTACTACGCTCTTAGCGCTCCAAATGTCCAGTTGCATTTTCTACAGAAAGAGTGTTCAGATCTGCTCAATCAAAAGTATGGTTTAACTCTCTTAGCTGCATGCACAGATCAGAAAGAAGTTTCACCGAATAATTCTGTGTAGTTTATATTTGAAGACATTCCTTTTTCCACTATTACCCTCTTAGCGCTCCGAATCTCCACTTGCATTTTCTACAAAAAGAGTGTTTCATAACTGCTCAATCAAAAATATGTTTTATCTCTGTTAACTGAATTTACAGATCAGAAATAAGTTTCACAGAATGCATCTGTGTAGTTTTTATTTGAAGATATTCTTTTTCCCAATATAGGCCTCTTAGCGCTTAGCATGTCCAGTTGCAGTTTCTACAGAAAGAGTGTTTCAGAACGGCTGAATCAAAAGTAAGGTTCAACTCTGTTAGTTGAATGCACAGAACATAAAGAATTTTCACAGAATGCTACTGTGTAGTTTATATTTGAATATATTCCTTTTTCCACTATTACCCTCTTAGCGCTCCGAATGTCCATTTGCATTTTCTACAGAAAGAGTGTTCAGAAATGCGCAATCAAAAGTATGGTTTAACTCTGTTAGCTTAATGAACATATCAGTAATAAGTTTCACACAATGCTTCTGTGTAGTTTTTATTTGAAGATATTATTTTTCCCAATATAGGCCTCTTAGCGCTCAGAATGTCCAATTGCAGTTTCTACAGAAAGAGTGTTTCAGAAAGGCTCAATCAAATGTAAGGTTCAACTCTGTTAGTTGAATGCACAGAACAGAAAGAAGTTTCATACAATGCTTCTGTGTAGTTTATATTTGAAAATATTCTTTTTTCCACTATTACCCACTTAGTGCTACGAATGTCCAGTTGCATTTTCTACAGACAGAGTGTTTCAAAACTGCTCAATCAAAAGTATGGTTTAACTCTGTTAGCTGAATGCTCAGATCAGAAAGAAGTTTCACAGAATTCTTCTGTGTAGTTTATATTTGAATATATTCCTTTTTCCACTACTACGCTCTTAGCGCTCCAAATGTCCAGTTGCATTTTCTACAGAAAGAGTGTTCAGATCTGCTCAATCAAAAGTATGTTTTAACTCTGTTAGCTGCATGCAGAGATCAGAAAGAAGTTTCACCGAATGATTCTGTGTAGTTTATATTTGAAGACATTCCTTTTTCCACTATTACCCTCTTAGCGCTCCGAATCTCCACTTGCATTTTCTACAAAAAGAGTGTTTCATAACTGCTCAATCAAAAATATGTTTTATCTCTGTTAACTGAATTTACAGATCAGAAATAAGTTTCACAGAATGCATCTGTGTAGTTTTTATTTGAAGATATTCTTTTTCCCAATATAGGCCTCTTAGCGCTTAGCATGTCCAATTGCAGTTTCTACCGAAAGAGTGTTTCAGAACGGCTCAATCAAAAGTAAGGTTCAACTCTGTTAGTTGAATGCACAGAACAGAAAGAATTTTCACAGAATGCTACTGTGTAGTTTATATTTGAATATATTCCTTTTTCCACTATTACCCTCTTAGCGCTCCGAATGTCCATTTGCATTTTCTACAGAAAGAGTGTTCAGAACTGCGCAATCAAAAGTATGGTTTAACTCTGTTAGCTTAATGAACATATCAGTAATAAGTTTCACACAATGCTTCTGTGTAGTTTTTATTTGAAGATATTATTTTTCCCAATATAGGCCTCTTAGCGCTCAGAATGTCCAATTGCAGTTTCTACAGAAAGAGTGTTTCAGAAAGGCTCAATCAAAAGTAAAGTTCAACTCTGTTAGTTGAATGCACAGAACAGAAAGAAGTTTCGTACAATGCTTCTGTGTAGTTTATATTTGAACATATTCTTTTTTCCACTATTACCCACTTAGCGCTACGAATGTCCAGTTGCATTTTCTACAGACAGACTGTTTCAAAACTGCTCAATCAAAAGTATGGTTTAACTCTGTTAGCTGAATGCTCAGATCAGAAAGAAGTTTCACAGAATGCTTCTGTGTAGTTTATATTTGAATATATTCCTTTTTCCACTACTACCCTCTTAGCGCTCCAAATGTCCAGTTGCATTTTCTACAGAAAGAGTGTTGAGATCTGCTCAATCAAAAGTATGGTTTAACTCTGTTAGCTGAATGCACAGATCAGAAAGAAGTTTCACAGAATGATTCTGTGTAGTTTATATTTGGAGACATTCCTTTTTCCACTATTACCCTCTTAGCGCTCCGAATCTCCACTTGCATTTTCTACAGAAAGAGTGTTTCAGAACGGCTCAATCAAAACTAAGGTTCAACTCTTTTAGTTGAACAAACAGAACAGAAAGAAGTTTCACACAATTCTTCTGTGCAGTTTTTATTTGTAGACATTCCTTTTCCCAATATAGGCCTCTTAGCGCTCAGATTGTCCAATTGCAGTTTCTACAGAAAGAGTGTTTCAGAACGGCTCAATCAAAAGTAAGGTTCAACTCTGTTAGTTGAATGCACAGAACAGAAAGAAGTTTCATACAATGCTTCTGTGTAGTTTATATTTGAACATATTCTTTTTTCCACTATTACCCACTTAGCGCTACGAATGTCCAGTTGCATTTTCTACAGACAGAGTGTTTCAAAACTGCTCAATCAAAAGTATGGTTTAACTGTGTTAGCTGAATGCTCAGATCAGAAAGAAGTTTCACAGAATGCTTCTGTGTAGTTTATATTTGAATATATTCCTTTTTCCACTACTACGCTCTTAGCGCTCCAAATGTCCAGTTGCATTTTCTACAGAAAGAGTGTTCAGATCTGCTCAATCAAAAATATGGTTTAACTCTGTTAGCTGAATGCACAGATCAGAAAGAAGTTTCACCGAATGATTCTGTGTAGTTTATATTTGGAGACATTCCTTTTTCCACTATTACCCATTTAGCGCTCCGAATCTCAACTTGCATTTTCTACAAAAAGAGTGTTTCATAACTGCTCAATCAAAAATATGTTTTATCTCTGTTAACTGAATTTACAGATCAGAAATAAGTTTCACAGAATGCATCTGTGTAGTTTTTATTTGAAGATATTCTTTTTCCCAATGTAGGCCTCTTAGTGCTTAGCATGTCCAATTGCAGTTTCTACAGAAAGAGTGTTTCAGAACGGCTCAATCAAAAGTAAGGTAAAACTCTGTTAGTTGAATGCACAGAGCAGAAAGAATTTTCACAGAATGCTACTGTGTAGTTTATATTTGAATATATTCTTTTTTCCACTATTACCCTCTTAGCGCTCCGAATGTCCATTGCATTTTCTACAGAAAGAGTGTTCAGAACTGCGCAATCAAAAGTATGGTTTAAATCTGTTAGTTTAATGAACATATCAGTAATAAGTTTCACACAATACTTCTGTGTAGTACTTATTTGAAGATATTATTTTTCCCAATATAGGCCTCTTAGCGCTCAGAATGTCCAATTGCAGTTTCTACAGAAAGAGTGTTTCAGAAAGGCTCAATCAAAAGTAAGGTTCAACTCTGTTAGTTGAATGCACAGAACAGAAAGAAGTTTCATACAATGCTTCTGTGTGGTTTATATTTGAACATATTCTTTTTTCCACTATTACCCACTTAGCGCTACGAATGTCCAGTTGCATTTTCTACAGACAGAGTGTTTCAAAACTGCTCAATCAAAAGTAAGGTTCAACTCTGTTAGTTGAATGCACAGAACAGAAAGAAGTTTCATACAATGCTTCTGTGTAGTTTATATTTGAACATATTCTTTTTTCCACTATTACCCACTTAGCTCTACGAATGTCCAGTTGCATTTTCTACAGACAGAGTGTTTCAAAACTGCTCAATCAAATGTATGGTTTAACTCTGTTAGCTGAATGCTCAGATCAGAAAGAAGTTTCACAGAATGCTTCTGTGTAGTTTATATTTGAATATATTCCTTTTTCCACTACTACGCTCTTAGCGCTCCAAATGTCCAGTTGCATTTTCTACAGAAAGAGTGTTCAGATCTGCTCAATCAAAAGTATGTTTTAACTCTGTTAGCTGAATGCACAGATCAGAAAGAAGTTTCACCGAATGATTCTGTGTAGTTTATATTTGAAGACATTCCTTTTTCCACTATTAACCTCTTAGCGCTCCGAATCTCCTCTAGCATTTTCTACAAAAAGAGTGTTTCGTAACTGCTCAATCAAAAATATGTTTTATCTCTGTTAACTGAATTTACAGATCAGAAATAAGTTTCACAGAATGCATCTGTGTAGC
This sequence comes from Symphalangus syndactylus, assembly GCF_028878055.3. NCBI lineage: Eukaryota > Metazoa > Chordata > Mammalia > Primates > Hylobatidae > Symphalangus > Symphalangus syndactylus. Next base: position 1,995,628 of record NC_072423.2, on the reverse strand, counting down.
TTTTATTTGAAGATATTCTTTTTCCCAATATAGGCCTCTTAGCGCTTAGCATGTCCAATTGCAGTTTCTACAGAAAGAGTGTTTCAGAACGGCTCAATCAAAAGTAAGGTTCAACACTGTTAGTTGAATGCACAGAACTGAAAGAATTTTCACAGAATGCTACTGTGTAGTTTATATTTGAATATATTCCTTTTTCCACTATTACCCTCTTAGCGCTCCGAATGTCCATTTGCATTTTCTACAGAAAGAGTGTTCAGAACTGCGCAATCAAAAGTATGGTTTAACTCTGTTAGCTTAATGAACATATCAGTAATAAGTTTCACACAATGCTTCTGTGTAGTTTTTATTTGAAGATATTATTTTTCCCAATATAGGCCTCTTAGCGCTCAGAATGTCCAATTGCAGTTTCTACAGAAAGAGTGTTTCAGAAAGGCTCAATCAAAAGTAAGGTTCAACTCTGTTAGTTGAATGCACAGAACAGAAAGAAGTTTCATACAATGCTTCTGTGTAGTTTATATTTGAACATATTCTTTTTTCCACTATTACCCACTTAGCGCTACGAATGTCCAGTTGCATTTTCTACAGACAGACTGTTTCAAAACTGCTCAATCAAAAGTATGGTTTAACTCTGTTAGCTGAATGCTCAGATCAGAAAGAAGTTTCACAGAATGCTTCTGTGTAGTTTATATTTGAATATATTTCTTTTTCCACTACTACCCTCTTAGCGCTCCAAATGTCCAGTTGCATTTTCTACAGAAAGAGTGTTCAGATCTGCTCAATCAAAAGTATGGTTTAACTCTGTTAGCTGAATGCACAGATCAGAAAGAAGTTTCACAGAATGATTCTGTGTAGTTTATATTTGGAGACATTCCTTTTTCCACTATTACCCTCTTAGCGCTCCGAATCTCCACTTGCATTTTCTACAGAAAGAGTGTTTCAGAACGGCTCAATCAAAACTAAGGTTCAACTCTTTTAGTTGAACAAACAGAACAGAAAGAAGTTTCACACAATTCTTCTGTGTAGTTTTTATTTGTAGACATTCTTTTTCCCAATATAGGCCTCTTAGCGCTCAGAATGTCCAATTGCAGTTTCTACAGAAAGAGTGTTTCAGAACGGCTCAATCAAAAGTAAGGTTCAACTCTGTTAGTTGAAAGCACAGAACAGAAAGAAGTTTCATACAATGCTTCTGTGTAGTTTATATTTGAACATATTCTTTTTTCCACTATTACCCACTTAGTGCTACGAATGTCCAGTTGCATTTTCTTCAGACAGAGTGTTTCAAAACTGCTCAATCAAAAGTATGGTTTAACTCTGTTAGCTGAATGCTCAGATCAGAAAGAAGTTTCACAGAATGCTTCTGTGTAGTTTATATTTGAATATATTCCTTTTTCCACTACTACGCTCTTAGCGCTCCAAATGTCCAGTTGCATTTTCTACAGAAAGAGTGTTCAGATCTGCTCAATCAAAAGTATGGTTTAACTCTCTTAGCTGCATGCACAGATCAGAAAGAAGTTTCACCGAATAATTCTGTGTAGTTTATATTTGAAGACATTCCTTTTTCCACTATTACCCTCTTAGCGCTCCGAATCTCCACTTGCATTTTCTACAAAAAGAGTGTTTCATAACTGCTCAATCAAAAATATGTTTTATCTCTGTTAACTGAATTTACAGATCAGAAATAAGTTTCACAGAATGCATCTGTGTAGTTTTTATTTGAAGATATTCTTTTTCCCAATATAGGCCTCTTAGCGCTTAGCATGTCCAGTTGCAGTTTCTACAGAAACAGTGTTTCAGAACGGCTGAATCAAAAGTAAGGTTCAACTCTGTTAGTTGAATGCACAGAACAGAAAGAATTTTCACAGAATGCTACTGTGTAGTTTATATTTGAATATATTCCTTTTTCCACTATTACCCTCTTAGCGCTCCGAATGTCCATTTGCATTTTCTACAGAAAGAGTGTTCAGAAATGCGCAATCAAAAGTATGGTTTAACTCTGTTAGCTTAATGAACATATCAGTAATAAGTTTCACACAATGCTTCTGTGTAGTTTTTATTTGAAGATATTATTTTTCCCAATATAGGCCTCTTAGCGCTCAGAATGTCCAATTGCAGTTTCTACAGAAAGAGTGTTTCAGAAAGGCTCAATCAAATGTAAGGTTCAACTCTGTTAGTTGAATGCACAGAACAGAAAGAAGTTTCATACAATGCTTCTGTGTAGTTTATATTTGAACATATTCTTTTTTCCACTATTACCCACTTAGCGCTACGAATGTCCAGTTGCATTTTCTACAGACAGACTGTTTCAAAACTGCTCAATCAAAAGTATGGTTTAACTCTGTTAGCTGAATGCTCAGATCAGAAAGAAGTTTCACAGAATGCTTCTGTGTAGTTTATATTTGAATATATTCCTTTTTCCACTACTACACTCTTAGCGCTCCAAATGTCCAGTTGCATTTTCTACAGAAAGAGTGTTCAGATCTGCTCAATCAAAAGTATGGTTTAACTCTGTTAGCTGAATGCACAGATCAGAAAGAAGTTTCACAGAATGATTCTGTGTAGTTTATATTTGGAGACATTCCTTTTTCCACTATTACCATCTTAGCGCTCCGAATCTCCACTTGCATTTTCTACAGAAAGTGTGTTTCAGAACGGCTCAATCAAAACTAAGGTTCAACTCTTTTAGTTGAACAAACAGAACAGAAAGAAGTTTCACACAATTCTTCTGTGTAGTTTTTATTTTTAGACATTCTTTTTCCCAATATAGGCCTCTTAGCGCTCAGAATGTCCAATTGCAGTTTCTACAGAAAGAGTGTTTCAGAACGGCTCAATCAAAAGTAAGGTTCAACTCTGTTAGTTGAATGCACAGAACAGAAAGAAGTTTCATACAATGATTCTGTGTAGTTTATATTTGAACATATTCTTTTTTCCACTATTAACCACTTAGCGCTACGAATGTCCAGTTGCATTTTCTACAGACAGAGTGTTTCAAAACTGCTCAATCAAAAGTATGGTTTAACTCTGTTATCTGAATGCTCAGATCAGGAAGAAGTTTCACAGAATGCTTCTGGTTAGTTTATATTTGAATATATTCCTTTTTCCACTACTACGCTCTTAGCGCTCCAAATGTCCAGTTGCATTTTCTACAGAAAGAGTGTTCAGATCTGCTCTATCAAAATTATGGTTTAACTCTGTTAGCTGAATGCACAGATCAGAAAGATGTTTCACCGAATGATTCTGTGTAGTTTATATTTGAAGACATTCCTTTTTCCACTATTACCCTCTTAGCGCTCCGAATCTCCACTTGCATTTTCTACAAAAAGAGTGTTTCATAACTGCTCAATCAAAAATATGTTTTATATCTGTTAACTGAATTTACAGATCAGAAATAAGTTTCACAGAATGCATCTGTGTAGTTTTTATTTGAAGATATTCTTTTTCCCAATGTAGGACTCTTAGCGCTTAGCATGTCCAATTGCAGTTTCTACAGAAAGAGTGTTTCAGAACGGCTCAATCAAAAGTAAGGTTCAACTCTGTTAGTTGAATGCACAGAACAGAAAGAATTTTCACAGAATGCTACTGTGTAGTTTATATTGAATATATTCCTTTTTCCACTATTACCCTCTTAGCGCTGCGAAAGTCCACTTGCATTTTCTACAGAAAGAGTGTTCAGAACTGCGCAATCAAAAGTATGGTTTAACTCTGTTAGCTTAATGAACATATCAGAAATAAGTTTCACACAATGCTTCTGTGTAGTTTTTATTTGAAGATATTATTTTTCCCAATATAGGCCTCTTAGCGCTCAGAATGTCCAATTGCAGTTTCTACAGAAAGAGTGTTTCAGAAAGGCTCAATCAAAAGTAAGGTTCAACTCTGTTAGTTGAATGCACAGAACAGAAAGAAGTTTCATACAATGCTTCTGTGTAGTTTATATTTGAACATATTCTTTTTTCCACTATTACCCACTTAGCGCTACGAATGTCCAGTTGCATTTTCTACAGACAGACTGTTTCAAAACTGCTCAATCAACAGTATGGTTTAACTCTGTTAGCTGAATGCTCAGATCAGAAGGAAGTTTCACAGAATGCTTCTGTGTAGTTTATATTTGAATATATTCCTTTTTCCACTACTACGCTCTTAGCGCTCCAAATGTCCAGTTGCATTTTCTACAGAAAGAGGGTTCAGATCTGCTCAATCAAAAGTATGGTTTAACTCTGTTAGCTGAATGCACAGATCAGAAAGATGTTTCACAGAATGTTTCTGTGTAGTTTATATTTGGAGACATTCCTTTTTCCACTATTACCCTCTTAGCGCTCCGAATCTCCACTTGCATTTTCTACAGAAAGAGTGTTTCAGAACGGATCAATCAAAACTAAGGTTCAACTCTTTTAGTTGAACAAACAGAACAGAAAGAAGTTTCACACAATTCTTCTGTGTAGTTTTTATTTGTAGACATTCTTTTTCCCAATATAGGCCTCTTAGCGCTCAGAATGTCCAATTGCAGTTTCTACAGAAAGAGTGTTTCAGAAAAGCTCAATCAAAAGTAAGGTTCAACTCTGTTAGTTGAATGCACAGAACAGAAAGAAGTTTCATACAATGCTTCTGTGTAGTTTATATTTGAACATATTCTTTTTTCCACTATTACCCACTTAGCGCTACGAATGTCCAGTTGCATTTTCTACAGACAGAGTGTTTCAAAACTGCTCAATCAAAAGTATGGTTTAACTCTGTTAGCTGAATGCTCAGATCAGAAAGAAGTTTCACAGAATGCTTCTGTGTAGTTTATATTTGAATATATTCCTTTTTCCACTACTACGCTCTTAGCGCTCCAAATGTCCAGTTGCATTTTCTACAGAAAGAGTGTTCAGATCTGCTCAATCAAAAGTATGGTTTAACTCTGTTAGCTGCATGCACAGATCAGAAAGAAGTTTCACCGAATGATTCTGTGTAGTTTATATTTGAAGACATTCCTTTTTCCACTATTACCCTCTTAGCGCTCCGAATCTCCACTTGCATTTTCTACAAAAAGAGTGTTTCATAACTGCTCAATCAAAAATATGTTTTATCTCTGTTAACTGAATTTACAGATCAGAAATAAGTCTCACAGAATGCATCTGTGTAGTTTTTATTTGAAGATATTCTTTTTCCCAATATAGGCCTCTTAGCGCTTAGCATGTCCAATTGCAGTTTCTACAGAAAGAGTGTTTCAGAACGGCTCAATCAAAAGTAAGGTTCAACTCTGTTAGTTGAATGCACAGGACAGAAAGAATTTTCACAGAATGCTACTGTGTAGTTTATATTTGAATATATTCCTTTTTCCACTATTACCCTCTTAGTGCTCCGAATGTCCATTTGCATTTTCTACAGAAAGAGTGTTCAGAACTGCGCCATCAAAAGTATGGTTTAACTCTGTAAGCTTAATGAACATATCAGTAATAAGTTTCACACAATGCTTCTGTGTAGTTTTTATTTGAAGATATTATTTATCCCAATATAGGCCTCTTAGCGCTCAGAATGTCCAATTGCAGTTTCTACAGAAAGAGTGTTTCAGAAAGGCTCAATCAAAAGTAAGGTTCAACTCTGTTAGTTGAATGCACAGAACAGAAAGAAGTTTCATACAATGCTTCTGTGTAGTTTATATTTGAACATATTCTTTTTTCCACTATTACCCACTTAGCGCTACGAATGTCCAGTTGCATTTTCTACAGACAGACTGTTTCAAAACTGCTCAATCAACAGTATGGTTTAACTCTGTTAGCTGAATGCTCAGATCAGAAGGAAGTTTCACAGAATGCTTCTGTGTAGTTTATATTTGAATATATTCCTTTTTCCACTACTACGCTCTTAGCGCTCCAAATGTCCAGTTGCATTTTCTACAGAAAGAGGGTTCAGATCTGCTCAATCAAAAGTATGGTTTAACTCTGTTAGCTGAATGCACAGATCAGAAAGATGTTTCACAGAATGTTTCTGTGTAGTTTATATTTGGAGACATTCCTTTTTCCACTATTACCCTCTTAGCGCTCCGAATCTCCACTTGCATTTTCTACAGAAAGAGTGTTTCAGAACGGATCAATCAAAACTAAGGTTCAACTCTTTTAGTTGAACAAACAGAACAGAAAGAAGTTTCACACAATTCTTCTGTGTAGTTTTTATTTGTAGACATTCTTTTTCCCAATATAGGCCTCTTAGCGCTCAGAATGTCCAATTGCAGTTTCTACAGAAAGAGTGTTTCAGAAAAGCTCAATCAAAAGTAAGGTTCAACTCTGTTAGTTGAATGCACAGAACAGAAAGAAGTTTCATACAATGCTTCTGTGTAGTTTATATTTGAACATATTCTTTTTTCCACTATTACCCACTTAGCGCTACGAATGTCCAGTTGCATTTTCTACAGACAGAGTGTTTCAAAACTGCTCAATCAAAAGTATGGTTTAACTCTGTTAGCTGAATGCTCAGATCAGAAAGAAGTTTCACAGAATGCTTCTGTGTAGTTTATATTTGAATATATTCCTTTTTCCACTACTACGCTCTTAGCGCTCCAAATGTCCAGTTGCATTTTCTACAGAAAGAGTGTTCAGATCTGCTCAATCAAAAGTATGGTTTAACTCTGTTAGCTGCATGCACAGATCAGAAAGAAGTTTCACCGAATGATTCTGTGTAGTTTATATTTGAAGACATTCCTTTTTCCACTATTACCCTCTTAGCGCTCCGAATCTCCACTTGCATTTTCTACAAAAAGAGTGTTTCATAACTGCTCAATCAAAAATATGTTTTATCTCTGTTAACTGAATTTACAGATCAGAAATAAGTCTCACAGAATGCATCTGTGTAGTTTTTATTTGAAGATATTCTTTTTCCCAATATAGGCCTCTTAGCGCTTAGCATGTCCAATTGCAGTTTCTACAGAAAGAGTGTTTCAGAACGGCTCAATCAAAAGTAAGGTTCAACTCTGTTAGTTGAATGCACAGGACAGAAAGAATTTTCACAGAATGCTACTGTGTAGTTTATATTTGAATATATTCCTTTTTCCACTATTACCCTCTTAGTGCTCCGAATGTCCATTTGCATTTTCTACAGAAAGAGTGTTCAGAACTGCGCCATCAAAAGTATGGTTTAACTCTGTAAGCTTAATGAACATATCAGTAATAAGTTTCACACAATGCTTCTGTGTAGTTTTTATTTGAAGATATTATTTATCCCAATATAGGCCTCTTAGCGCTCAGAATGTCCAATTGCAGTTTCTACAGAAAGAGTGTTTCAGAAAGGCTCAATCAAAAGTAAGGTTCAACTCTGTTAGTTGAATGCACAGAACAGAAAGTAGTTTCATACAATGCTTCTGTGTAGTTTATATTTGAACATATTCTTTTTTCCACTATTACCCACTTAGCGCTACGAATGTCCAGTTGCATTTTCTACAGACAGGCTGTTTCAAAACTGCTCAATCAAAAGTATGGTTTAACTCTGTTAGCTGAATGCTCAGATCAGAAAGAAGTTTCACAGAATGCTTCTGTGTAGTTTATATTTGAATATATTCCTTTTTCCACTACTAATCTCTTAGCGCTCCAAATGTCCAGTTGCATTTTCTACAGAAAGAGTGTTCAGATCTGCTCAATCAAAAGTATGGTTTAACTCTGTTAGCTGAATGCACAGATCAGAAAGAAGTTTCACAGAATGATTCTGTGTAGTTTATATTTGGAGACATTCCTTTTTCCACTATTACCCTCTTAGCGCTCCGAATCTCCACTTGCATTTTCTACAGAAAGAGTGTTTCAGAACGGCTCAATCAAAACTAAGGTTCAACTCTTTTAGTTGAACAAACAGAACAGAAAGAAGTTTCACACAATTCTTCTGTGTAGTTTTTATTTGTAGACATTCTTTTTCCCAATATAGGCCTCTTAGCGCTCAGAATGTCCAATTGCAGTTTCTACAGAAAGAGTGTTTCAGAACGGCTCAATCAAAAGTAAGGTTCAACTCTGTTAGTTGAATGCACAGAACAGAAAGAAGTTTCATACAATGCTTCTGTGTAGTTTATATTTGAACATATTCTTTTTTCCACTATTACCCACTTAGTGATACGAATGTCCAGTTGCATTTTCTACAGACAGAGTGTTTCAAAACTGCTCAATCAAAAGTATGGTTTAACTCCGTTAGCTGAATGCTCAGATCAGAAAGAAGTTTCACAGAATGCTTCTGTGTAGTTTATATTTGAATATATTCCTTTTTCCACTACTACGCTCTTAGCGCTCCAAATGTCCAGTTGCATTTTCTACAGAAAGAGTGTTCAGATCTGCTCAATCAAAAGTATGGTTTAACTCTGTTAGCTGCATGCACAGATCAGAAAGAAGTTTCACCGAATGATTCTGTGTAGTTTATATTTGAAGACATTCCTTTTTCCACTATTACCCTCTTAGCGCTCCGAATCTCCACTTGCATTTTCTACAAAAAGAGTGTTTCATAACTGCTCAATCAAAAATATGTTTTATCTCTGTTAACTGAATTTACAGATCAGAAATAAGTTTCACAGAATGCATCTGTGTAGTTTTTATTTGAAGATATTCTTTTTCCCAATATAGGCCTCTTAGCGCTTAGCATGTCCAATTGCAGTTTCTACAGAAAGAGTGTTTCAGAACGGCTCAATCAAAAGTAAGGTTCAACTCTGTTAGTTGAATGCACAGAACAGAAAGAATTTTCACAGAATGCTACTGTGTAGTTTATATTTGAATATATTCCTTTTTCCACTATTACCCTCTTAGCGCTCCGAATGTCCATTTGCATTTTCTACAGAAAGAGTGTTCAGAACTGCGCAATCAAAAGTATGGTTTAACTCTGTTAGCTTAATGAACATATCAGTAATAAGTTTCACACAATGCCTCTGTGTAGTTTTTATTTGAAGATATTATTTTTCCCAATATAAGCCTCTTAGCGCTCAGAATGTCCAATTGCAGTTTCTACAGAAAGAGTGTTTCAGAAAGGCTCAATCAAAAGTAAGGTTCAACTCTGTTAGTTGAATGCACAGAACAGAAAGTAGTTTCATACAATGCTTCTGTGTAGTTTATATTTGAACATATTCTTTTTTCCACTATTACCCACTTAGCGCTACGAATGTCCAGTTGCATTTTCTACAGACAGAGTGTTTCAAAACTGCTCAATCAAAAGTATGGTTTAACTCTGTTAGCTGAATGCTCAGATCAGAAAGAAGTTTCACAGAATGCTTCTGTGTAGTTTATATTTGAATATATTCCTTTTTCCACTACTCCTCTCTTAGCGCTCCAAATGTCCAGTTGCATTTTCTACAGAAAGAGTGTTCAGATCTGCTCAATCAAAAGTATGGTTTAACTCTGTTAGCTGAATGCACAGATCAGAAAGAAGTTTCACAGAATGATTCTGTGTAGTTTATATTTGGAGACATTCCTTTTTCCACTATTACCCTCTTAGCGCTCCGAATCTCCACTTGCATTTTCTACAGAAAGAGTGTTTCAGAACGGCTCAATCAAAACTAAGGTTCAACTCTTTTAGTTGAACAAACAGAACAGAAAGAAGTTTCACACAATTCTTCTGTTTAGTATTTATTTGTAGACATTCTTTTTCCCACTATAGGCCTCTTAGCGCTCAGAATGTCCAATTGCAGTTTCTACAGAAAGAGTGTTTCAGAACGGCTCAATCAAAAGTAAGGTTCAACTCTGTTAGTTGAATGCACAGAACAGAAAGAAGTTTCATACAATGCTTCTGTGTAGTTTATATTTGAACATATTCTTTTTTCCACTATTACCCACTTAGTGCTACGAATGTCCAGTTGCATTTTCTACAGACAGAGTGTTTCAAAACTGCTCAATCAAAAGTATGGTTTAACTCTGTTAGCTGAATGCTCAGATCAGAAAGAAGTTTCACAGAATGCTTCTGTGTAGTTTATATTTGAATATATTCCTTTTTCCACTACTACGCTCTTAGCGCTCCAAATGTCCAGTTGCATTTTCTACAGAAAGAGTGTTCAGATCTGCTCAATCAAAAGTATGGTTTAACTCTGTTAGCTGCATGCACAGATCAGAAAGAAGTTTCACCGAATGATTCTGTGTAGTTTATATTTGAAGACATTCCTTTTTCCACTATTACCCTCTTAGCGCTCCGAATCTCCACTTGCATTTTCTACAAAAAGAGTGTTTCATAACTGCTCAATCAAAAATATGTTCTATCTCTGTTAACTGAATTTACAGATCAGAAATAAGTTTCACAGAATGCATCTGTGTAGTTTTTATTTGAAGATATTCTTTTTCCCAATATAGGCCTCTTAGCGCTTAGCATGTCCAATTGCAGTTTCTACAGAAAGAGTGTTTCAGAACGGCTCAATCAAAAGTAAGGTTCAACTCTGTTAGTTGAATGCACAGAACAGAAAGAATTTTCACAGAATGCTACTGTGTAGTTTATATTTGAATATATTCCTTTTTCCACTATTACCCTCTTAGCGCTCCGAATGTCCATTTGCATTTTCTACAGAAAGAGTGTTCAGAACTGCGCAATCAAAAGTATGGTTTAATTCTGTTAGCTTAATGAACATATCAGTAATAAGTTTCACACAATGCTTCTGTGTAGTTTTTATTTGAAGATATTATTTTTCCCAATATAGTCCTCTTAGCGCTCAGAATGTCCAATTGCAGTTTCTACAGAAAGAGTGTTTCAGAAAGGCTCAATCAAAAGTAAGGTTCAACTCTGTTAGTTGAATGCACAGAACAGAAAGAAGTTTCATACAATGCTTCTGTGTAGTTTATATTTGAACATATTCTTTTTTCCACTATTACCCACTTAGCGCTACGAATGTCCAGTTGCATTTTCTACAGACAGACTGTTTGAAAACTGCTCAATCAAAAGTATGGTTTAACTCTGTTAGCTGAATGCTCAGATCAGAAAGAAGTTTCACAGAATGCTTCTGTGTAGTTTATATTTGAATATATTCCTTTTTCCACTACTACCCTCTTAGCGCTCCAAATGTCCAGTTGCATTTTCTACAGAAAGAGTGTTCAGATCTGCTCAATCAAAAGTATGGTTTAACTCTGTTAGCTGAATGCACAGATCAGAAAGAAGTTTCACAGAATGATTCTGTGTAGTTTATATTTGGAGACATTCCTTTTTCCACTATTACCCTCTTAGCGCTCCGAATCTCCACTTGCATTTTCTACAGAAAGAGTGTTTCAGAACGGCTCAATCAAAACTAAGGTTCAACTCTTTTAGTTGAACAAAGAGAACAGAAAGAAGTTTCACACAATTCTTCTGTGTAGTTTTAATTGTAGACATTCTTTTTCCCAATATAGGCCTCTTAGCGCTCAGAATGTCCAATTGCAGTTTCTACAGAAAGAGTGTTTCAGAACGGCTCAATCAAAAGTAAGGTTTAACTCTGTTAGTTGAATGCACAGAACAGAAAGAAGTTTCATACAATGCTTCTGTGTAGTTTATATTTGAATATATTCTTTTTTCCACTATTACCCACTTAGTGCTACGAATGTCCAGTTGCATTTTCTACAGACAGAGTGTTTCAAAACTGCTCAATCAAAAGTATGGTTTAACTCTGTTAGCTGAATGCTCAGATCAGAAAGAAGTTTCACAGAATGCTTCTGTGTCGTTTATATTTGAATATATTCCTTTTTCCACTACTAATCTCTTAGCGCTCCAAATGTCCAGTTGCATTTTCTACAGAAAGAGTGTTCAGATCTTCTCAATCAAAAGTATGGTTTAACTCTGTTAGCTGAATGCACAGATCAGAAAGAAGTTTCACAGAATGATTCTGTGTAGTTTATATTTGGAGACATTCCTTTTTCCACTATTACCCTCTTAGCGCTCCGAATCTCCACTTGCATTTTCTACAGAAAGAGTGTTTCAGAACGGCTCAATCAAAACTAAGGTTCAACTCTTTTAGTTGAACAAACAGAACAGAAAGAAGTTTCACACAATTCTTCTGTGTAGTTTTTATTTGTAGACATTCTTTTTCCCAATATAGGCCTCTTAGCGCTCAGAATGTCCAATTGCAGTTTCTACAGAAAGAGTGTTTCAGAACGGCTCAATCAAAAGTAAGGTTCAACTCTGTTAGTTGAATGCACAGAACAGAAAGAAGTTTCATACAATGCTTCTGTGTAGTTTATATTTGAACATATTCTTTTTTCCACTATTACCCACTTAGTGATACGAATGTCCAGTTGCATTTCCAAAGACAGAGTGTTTCAAAACTGCTCAATCAAAAGTATGGTTTAACTCCGTTAGCTGAATGCTCAGATCAGAAAGAAGTTTCACAGAATGCTTCTGTGTAGTTTATATTTGAATATATTCCTTTTTCCACTACTACGCTCTTAGCGCTCCAAATGTCCAGTTGCATTTTCTACAGAAAGAGTGTTCAGATCTGCTCAATCAAAAGTATGGTTTAACTCTGTTAGCTGCATGCACAGAACAGAAAGAAGTTTCACCGAATGATTCTGTGTAGTTTATATTTGAAGACATTCCTTTTTCCACTATTACCCTCTTAGCGCTCCGAATCTCCACTTGCATTTTCTTCAAAAAGAGTGTTTCATAACTGCTCAATCAAAAATATGTTTTATCTCTGTTAACTGAATTTACAGATCAGAAATAAGTTTCACAGAATGCATCTGTGTAGTTTTTATTTGAAGATATTCTTTTTCCCAATATAGGCCTCTTAGCGCTTAGCATGTCCAATTGCAGTTTCTACAGAAAGAGTGTTTCAGAACGGCTCAATCAAAAGTAAGGTTCAACTCTGTTAGTTGAATGCACAGAACAGAAAGAATTTTCACAGAATGCTACTGTGTAGTTTATATTTGAATATATTCCTTTTTCCACTATTACCCTCTTAGCGCTCCGAATGTCCATTTGCATTTTCTACAGAAAGAGTGTTCAGAACTGCGCAATCAAAAGTATGGTTTAACTCTGTTAGCTTAATGAACATATCAGTAATAAGTTTCACACAATGCCTCTGTGTAGTTTTTATTTGAAGATATTATTTTTCCCAATATAAGCCTCTTAGCGCTCAGAATGTCCAATTGCAGTTTCTACAGAAAGAGTGTTTCAGAAAGGCTCAATCAAAAGTAAGGTTCAACTCTGTTAGTTGAATGCACAGAACAGAAAGTAGTTTCATACAATGCTTCTGTGTAGTTTATATTTGAACATATTCTTTTTTCCACTATTACCCACTTAGCGCTACGAATGTCCAGTTGCATTTTCTACAGACAGAGTGTTTCAAAACTGCTCAATCAAAAGTATGGTTTAACTCTGTTAGCTGAATGCTCAGATCAGAAAGAAGTTTCACAGAATGCTTCTGTGTAGTTTATATTTGAATATATTCCTTTTTCCACTACTCCTCTCTTAGCGCTCCAAATGTCCAGTTGCATTTTCTACAGAAAGAGTGTTCAGATCTGCTCAATCAAAAGTATGGTTTAACTCTGTTAGCTGAATGCACAGATCAGAAAGAAGTTTCACAGAATGATTCTGTGTAGTTTATATTTGGAGACATTCCTTTTTCCACTATTACCCTCTTAGCGCTCCGAATCTCCACTTGCATTTTCTACAGAAAGAGTGTTTCAGAACGGCTCAATCAAAACTAAGGTTCAACTCTTTTAGTTGAACAAACAGAACAGAAAGAAGTTTCACACAATTCTTCTGTTTAGTATTTATTTGTAGACATTCTTTTTCCCACTATAGGCCTCTTAGCGCTCAGAATGTCCAATTGCAGTTTCTACAGAAAGAGTGTTTCAGAACGGCTCAATCAAAAGTAAGGTTCAACTCTGTTAGTTGAATGCACAGAACAGAAAGAAGTTTCATACAATGATTCTGTGTAGTTTATATTTGAACATATTCTTTTTTCCACTATTACCCACTTAGTGCTACGAATGTCCAGTTGCATTTTCTACAGACAGAGTGTTTCAAAACTGCTCAATCAAAAGTATGGTTTAACTCTTTTAGCTGAATGCTCAGATCAGAAAGAAGTTTCACAGAATGCTTCTGTGTAGTTTATATTTGAATATATTCCTTTTTCCACTACTACGCTCTTAGCGCTCCAAATGTCCAGTTGCATTTTCTACAGAAAGAGTGTTCAGATCTGCTCAATCAAAAGTATGGTTTAACTCTGTTAGCTGCATGCACAGATCAGAAAGAAGTTTCACCGAATGATTCTGTGTAGTTTATATTTGAAGACATTCCTTTTTCCACTATTACCCTCTTAGCGCTCCGAATCTCCACTTGCATTTTCTACAAAAAGAGTGTTTCATAACTGCTCAATCAAAAATATGTTTTATCTCTGTTAACTGAATTTACAGATCAGAAATAAGTTTCACAGAATGCATCTGTGTAGTTTTTATTTGAAGATATTCTTTTTCCCAATATAGGCCTCTTAGCGCTTAGCATGTCCAATTGCAGTTTCTACAGAAAGAGTGTTTCAGAACGGCTCAATCAAAAGTAAGGTTCAACTCTGTTAGTTGAATGCACAGAACAGAAAGAATTTTCACAGAATGCTACTGTGTAGTTTATATTTGAATATATTCCTTTTTCCACTATTACCCTCTTAGCGCTCCGAATGTCCATTTGCATTTTCTACAGAAAGAGTGTTCAGAACTGCGCAATCAAAAGTATGGTTTAATTCTGTTAGCTTAATGAACATATCAGTAATAAGTTTCACACAATGCTTCTGTGTAGTTTTTATTTGAAGATATTATTTTTCCCAATATAGGCCTCTTAGCGCTCAGAATGTCCAATTGCAGTTTCTACAGAAAGAGTGTTTCAGAAAGGCTCAATCAAAAGTAAGGTTCACCTCTGTTAGTTGAATGCACAGAACAGAAAGAAGTTTCATACAATGCTTCTGTGTAGTTTATATTTGAACATATTCTTTTTTCCACTATTACCCACTTAGCGCTACGAATGTCCAGTTGCATTTTCTACAGACAGACTGTTTGAAAACTGCTCAATCAAAAGTATGGTTTAACTCTGTTAGCTGAATGCTCAGATCAGAAAGAAGTTTCACAGAATGCTTCTGTGTAGTTTATATTTGAATATATTCCTTTTTCCACTACTACCCTCTTAGCGCTCCAAATGTCCAGTTGCATTTTCTACAGAAAGAGTGTTCAGATCTGCTCAATCAAAAGTATGGTTTAACTCTGTTAGCTGAATGCACAGATCAGAAAGAAGTTTCACAGAATGATTCTGTGTAGTTTATATTTGGAGACATTCCTTTTTCCACTATTACCCTCTTAGCGCTCCGAATCTCCACTTGCATTTTCTACAGAAAGAGTGTTTCAGAACGGCTCAATCAAAACTAAGGTTCAACTCTTTTAGTTGAACAAACAGAACAGAAAGAAGTTTCACACAATTCTTCTGTGTAGTTTTTATTTGTAGACATTCTTTTTCCCAATATAGGCCTCTTAGCGCTCAGAATGTCCAATTGCAGTTTCTACAGAAAGAGTGTTTCAGAACGGCTCAATCAAAAGTAAGGTTCAACTCTGTTAGTTGAATGCACAGAACAGAAAGAAGTTTCATACAATGCTTCTGTGTAGTTTATATTTGAACATATTCTTTTTTCCACTATTACCCACTTAGTGCTACGAATGTCCAGTTGCATTTTCTACAGACAGAGTGTTTCAAAACTGCTCAATCAAAAGTATGGTTTAACTCTGTTAGCTGAATGCTCAGATCAGAAAGAAGTTTCACAGAATGCTTCTGTGTAGTTTATATTTGAATATATTCCTTTTTCCACTACTAATCTCTTAGCGCTCCAAATGTCCAGTTGCATTTTCTACAGAAAGAGTGTTCAGATCTGCTCAATCAAAAGTATGGTTTAACTCTGTTAGCTGAATGCACAGATCAGAAAGAAGTTTCACAGAATGATTCTGTGTAGTTTATATTTGGAGACATTCCTTTTTCCACTATTACCCTCTTAGCGCTCCGAATCTCCACTTGCATTTTCTACAGAAAGAGTGTTTCAGAACGGCTCAATCAAAACTAAGGTTCAACTCTTTTAGTTGAACAAACAGAACAGAAAGAAGTTTCACACAATTCTTCTGTGTAGTTTTTATTTGTAGACATTCTTTTTCCCAATATAGGCCTCTTAGCGCTCAGAATGTCCAATTGCAGTTTCTACAGAAAGAGTGTTTCAGAACGGCTCAATCAAAAGTAAGGTTCAACTCTGTTAGTTGAATGCACAGAACAGAAAGAAGTTTCATACAATGCTTCTGTGTAGTTTATATTTGAACATATTCTTTTTTCCACTATTACCCACTTAGTGCTACGAATGTCCAGTTGCATTTTCTACAGACAGAGTGTTTCAAAACTGCTCAATCAAAAGTATGGTTTAACTCTGTTAGGTGAATGCTCAGATCAGAAAGAAGTTTCACAGAATGCTTCTGTGTATTTTATATTTGAATATATTCCTTTTTCCACTACTACGCTCTTAGCGCTCCAAATGTCCAGTTGCATTTTCAACAGAAAGAGTGTTCAGATCTGCTCAATCAAAAGTATGGTTTAACTCTGTTAGCTGCATGCACAGATCAGAAAGAAGTTTCACCGAATGATTCTGTGTAGTTTATATTTGAAGACATTCCTTTTTCCACTATTACCCTCTTAGCGCTCCGAATCTCCACTTGCATTTTCTACAAAAAGAGTGTTTCATAACTGCTCAATCAAAAATATGTTTTATCTCTGTTAACTGAATTTACAGATCAGAAATAAGTTTCACAGAATGCATCTGTGTAGTTTTTATTTGAAGATATTCTTTTTCCCAATATAGGCCTCTTAGCGCTTAGCATGTCCAATTGCAGTTTCTACAGAAAGAGTGTTTCAGAACGGCTCAATCAAAAGTAAGGTTCAACTCTGTTAGTTGAATGCACAGAACAGAAAGAATTTTCACAGAATGCTACTGTGTAGTTTATATTTGAATATATTCCTTTTTCCACTATTACCCTCTTAGCGCTCCGAATGTCCATTTGCATTTTCTACAGAAAGAGTGTTCAGAACTGCGCAATCAAAAGTATGGTTTAACTCTGTTAGCTTAATGAACATATCAGTAATAAGTTTCACACAATGCTTCTGTGTAGTTTTTATTTGAAGATATTATTTTTCCCAATATAGGCCTCTTAGCGCTCAGAATGTCCAATTGCAGTTTCTACAGAAAGAGTGTTTCAGAAAGGCTCAATCAAAAGTAAGGTTCAACTCTGTTAGTTGAATGCACAGAACAGAAAGAAGTTTCATACAATGCTTCTGTGTAGTTTATATTTGAACATATTCTTTTATCCACTATTACCCACTTAGCGCTACGAATGTCCAGTTGCATTTTCTACAGACAGACTGTTTGAAAACTGCTCAATCAAAAGTATGGTTTAACTCTGTTAGCTGAATGCTCAGATCAGAAAGAAGTTTCACAGAATGCTTCTGTGTAGTTTATATTTGAATATATTCCTTTTTCCACTACTACCCTCTTAGCGCTCCAAATGTCCAGTTGCATTTTCTACAGAAAGAGTGTTCAGATCTGCTCAATCAAAAGTATGGTTTAACTCTGTTAGCTGAATGCACAGATCAGAAAGAAGTTTCACAGAATGATTCTGTGTAGTTTATATTTGGAGACATTCCTTTTTCCACTATTACCCTCTTAGCGCTCCGAATCTCCACTTGCATTTTCTACAGAAAGAGGGTTTCAGAACGGCTCAATCAAAACTAAGGTTCAACTCTTTTAGTTGAACAAACAGAACAGAAAGAAGTTTCACACAATTCTTCTGTGTAGTTTTTATTTGTAGACATTCTTTTTCCCAATATAGGCCTCTTAGCGCTCAGAATGTCCAATTGCAGTTTCTACAGAAAGAGTGTTTCAGAACGGCTCAATCAAAAGTAAGGTTCAACTCTGTTAGTTGAATGCACAGAACAGAAAGAAGTTTCATACAATGCTTCTGTGTAGTTTATATTTGAACATATTCTTTTTTCCACTATTACCCACTTAGTGCTACGAATGTCCAGTTGCATTTTCTACAGACAGAGTGTTTCAAAACTGCTCAATCAAAAGTATGGTTTAACTCTGTTAGCTGAATGCTCAGATCAGAAAGAAGTTTCACAGAATGCTTCTGTGTAGTTTATATTTGAATATAATCCTTTTTCCACTACTACCCTCTTAGCGCTCCAAATGTCCAGTTGCATTTTCAACAGAAAGAGTGTTCAGATCTGCTCAATCAAAAGTATGGTTTAACTCTGTTAGCTGCATGCACAGATCAGAAAGAAGTTTCACCGAATGATTCTGTGTAGTTTATATTTGAAGACATTCCTTTTTCCACTATTACCCACTTAGCGCTCCGAATCTCCACTTGCATTTTCTACAA
This sequence comes from Symphalangus syndactylus, assembly GCF_028878055.3. NCBI lineage: Eukaryota > Metazoa > Chordata > Mammalia > Primates > Hylobatidae > Symphalangus > Symphalangus syndactylus. The sequence continues at coordinate 1,977,293 of NC_072423.2, read as the reverse complement.
AAAGAGTGTTTCATAACTGCTCAATCAAAAATATGTTTTATCTCTGTTAACTGAATTTACAGATCAGAAATAAGTTTCACAGAATGCATCTGTGTAGTTTTTATTTGAAGATATTCTTTTTCCCAATATAGGCCTCTTAGCGCTTAGCATGTCCAATTGCAGTTTCTACAGAAAGAGTGTTTCAGAACGGCTCAATCAAAAGTAAGGTTCAACTCTGTTAGTTGAATGCACAGAACAGAAAGAATTTTCACAGAATGCTACTGTGTAGTTTATATTTGAATATATTCCTTTTTCCACTATTACCCTCTTAGCGCTCCGAATGTCCATTTGCATTTTCTACAGAAAGAGTGTTCAGAACTGCGCAATCAAAAGTATGGTTTAACTCTGTTAGCTTAATGAACATATCAGTAATAAGTTTCACACAATGCTTCTGTGTAGTTTTTATTTGAAGATATTATTTTTCCCAATATAGGTCTCTTAGCGCTCAGAATGTCCAATTGCAGTTTCTACAGAAAGAGTGTTTCAGAAAGGCTCAATAAAAAGTAAGGTTCAACTCTGTTAGTTGAATGCACAGAACAGAAAGAAGTTTCATACAATGCTTCTGTGTAGTTTATATTTGAACATATTCTTTTTTCCACTATTACCCTCTTAGCGCTACGAATGTCCAGTTGCATTTTCTACAGACAGACTGTTTCAAAACTGCTCAATCAAAAGTATGGTTTAAATCTGTTAGCTGAATGCTCAGATCAGAAAGAAGTTTCACAGAATGCTTCTGTGTAGTTTATATTTGAATATATTCCTTTTTCCACTACTACCCTCTTAGCGCTCCAAATGTCCAGTTGCATTTTCTACAGAAAGAGTGTTCAGATCTGCTCAATCAAAAGTATGGTTTAACTCTGTTAGCTGAATGCACAGATCAGAAAGAAGTTTCACAGAATGATTCTGTGTAGTTTATATTTGGAGACATTCCTTTTTCCACTATTACCCTCTTAGCGCTCCGAATCTCCACTTGCATTTTCTACAGAAAGAGTGTTTCAGAACGGCTCAATCAAAACTAAGGTTCAACTCTTTTAGTTGAACAAACAGAACAGAAAGAAGTTTCACACAATTCTTCTGTGTAGTTTTTATTTGTAGACATTCTTTTTCCCAATATAGGCCTCTTAGCGCTCAGAATGTCCAATTGCAGTTTCTACAGAAAGAGTGTTTCAGAACGGCTCAATCAAAAGTAAGGTTCAACTCTGTTAGTTGAAAGCACAGAACAGAAATAATTTTCATACAATGCTTCTGTGTAGTTTATATTTGAACATATTCTTTTTTCCACTATTACCCACTTAGTGCTACGAATGTCCAGTTGCATTTTCTACAGACAGAGTGTTTCAAAACTGCTCAATCAAAAGTATGGTTTAACTCTGTTAGCTGAATGCTCAGATCAGAAAGAAGTTTCACAGAATGCTTCTGTGTAGTTTATATTTGAATATATTCCTTTTTCCACTACTAATCTCTTAGCGCTCCAAATGTCCAGTTGCATTTTCTACAGAAAGAGTGTTCAGATCTGCTCAATCAAAAGTATGGTTTAACTCTGTTAGCTGAATGCACAGATTCGAAAGAAGTTTCACAGAATGATTCTGTGTAGTTTATATTTGGAGACATTCCTTTTTCCACTATTACCCTCTTAGCGCTCCGAATCTCCACTTGCATTTTCTACAGAAAGAGTGTTTCAGAACGGCTCAATCAAAACTAAGGTTCAACTCTTTTAGTTGAACAAACAGAACAGAAAGAAGTTTCACACAATTCTTCTGTGTAGTTTTTATTTGTAGACATTCTTTTTCCCAATATAGGCCTCTTAGCGCTCAGAATGTCCAATTGCAGTTTCTACAGAAAGAGTGTTTCAGAACGGCTCAATCAAAAGTAAGGTTCAACTCTGTTAGTTGAATGCACAGAACAGAAAGAAGTTTCATACAATGCTTCTGTGTAGTTTATATTTGAACATATTCTTTTTTCCACTATTACCCACTTAGTGCTACGAATGTCCAGTTGCATTTTCTACAGACAGAGTGTTTCAAAACTGCTCAATCAAAAGTATGGTTTAACTCTGTTAGCTGAATGCTCAGATCAGAAAGAAGTTTCACAGAATGCTTCTGTGTAGTTTATATTTGAATATATTCCTTTTTCCACTACTACGCTCTTAGCGCTCCAAATGTCCAGTTGCATTTTCTACAGAAAGAGTGTTCAGATATGCTCAATCAAAAGTATGGTTTAACTCTGTTAGCTGCATGCACAGATCAGAAAGAAGTTTCACCGAATGATTCTGTGTAGTTTATATTTGAAGACATTCCCTTTTCCACTATTACCCTCTTAGCGCTCCGAATCTCCACTTGCATTTTCTACAAAAAGAGTGTTTCATAACTGCTCAATCAAAAATATGTTTTATCTCTGTTAACTGAATTTACAGATCAGAAATAAGTTTCACAGAATGCATCTGTGTAGTTTTTATTTGAAGATATTCTTTTTCCCAATATATTCCTCTTAGCGCTTAGCATGTCCAATTGCAGTTTCTACAGAAAGAGTGTTTCAGAATGGCTCAATCAAAAGTAAGGTTCAACTCTGTTAGTTGAATGCACAGAACAGAAAGAATTTTCACAGAATGCTACTGTGTAGTTTATATTTGAATATATTCCTTTTTCCACTATTACCCTCTTAGCGCTCCGAATGTCCATTTGCATTTTCTACAGAAAGAGTGTTCAGAACTGCGCAATCAAAAGTATGGTTTAACTCTGTTAGCTTAATGAACATATCAGTAATAAGTTTCACACAATGCTTCTGTGTAGTTTTTATTTGAAGATATTATTTTTCCCAATATAGGCCTCTTAGCGCTCAGAATGTCCAATTGCACTTTCTACAGAAAGAGTGTTTCAGAAAGGCTCAATCAAAAGTAAGGTTCAACTCTGTTAGTTGAATGCACAGAACAGAAAGAAGTTTCATACAATGCTTCTGTGTAGTTTATATTTGAACATATTCTTTTTTCCACTATTACCCACTTAGCGCTACGAATGTCCAGTTGCATTTTCTACAGACAGACTGTTTCAAAACTGCTCAATCAAAAGTATAGTTTAACTCTGTTAGCTGAATGCTCAGATCAGAAAGAAGTTTCACAGAATGCTTCCGTGTAGTTTATATTTGAATATATTCCTTTTTCCTCTACTACCCTCTTAGCGCTCCAAATGTCCAGTTGCATTTTCTACAGAAAGAGAGTTCAGATCTGCTCAATCAAAAGTATGGTTTAACTCTGTTAGCTGAATGCACAGATCAGAAATAAGTTTCACAGAATGATTCTGTGTAGTTTATATTTGGAGACATTCCTTTTTCCACTATTACCCTCTTAGCGCTCGGAATCTCCACTTGCATTTTCTACAGAAAGAGTGTTTCAGAACGGCTCAATCAAAACTAAGGTTCAACTCTTTTAGTTGAACAAACAGAACAGAAAGAAGTTTCACACAATTCTTCTGTGTAGTTTTTATTTGTAGACATTCTTTTTCCCAATATAGGCCTCTTAGCGCTCAGAATGTACAATTGCAGTTTCTACAGAAAGAGTGTTTCAGAACGGCTCAATCAAAAGTAAGGTTCAACTCTGTTAGTTGAATGCACAGAACAGAAAGAAGTTTCATACAATGCTTCTGTGTAGTTTATATTTGAACATATTCTTTTTTCCACTATTACCCACTTAGTGCTACGAATGTCCAGTTGCATTTCCTACAGACAGAGTGTTTCAAAACTGCTCAATCAAAAGTATGGTTTAACTCTGTTAGGTGAATGCTCAGATCAGAAAGAAGTTTCACAGAATGCTTCTGTGTAGTTTATATTTGAATATATTCCTTTTTCCACTACTACGCTCTTAGCGCTCCAAATGTCCAGTTGCATTTTCTACAGAAAGAGTGTTTAGATCTGCTCAATCAAAAGTATGGTTTAACTCTCTTAGCTGCATGCACAGATCAGAAAGAAGTTTCACCGAATGATTCTGTGTAGTTTATATTTGAAGACATTCCTTTTTCCACTATTACCCGCTTAGCGCTCCGAATCTCCACTTGCATTTTCTACAAAAAGAGTGTTTCATAACTGCTCAATCAAAAATATGTTTTATCTCTGTTAACTGAATTTACAGATCAGAAATAAGTTTCACAGAATGCATCTGTGTAGTTTTTATTTGAAGATATTCTTTTTCCCAATATAGGCCTCTTAGCGCTTAGCATGTCCAATTGCAGTTTCTACAGAAAGAGTGTTTCAGAATGGCTCAATCAAAAGTAAGGTTCAACTCTGTTAGTTGAATGCACAGAACAGAAAGAATTTTCACAGAATGCTACTGTGTAGTTTATATTTGAATATATTCCTTTTTCCACTATTACCCTCTTAGCGCTCCGAATGTCCATTTGCATTTTCTACAGAAAGAGTGTTCAGAACTGCGCAATCAAAAGTATGGTTTAACTCTGTTAGCTTAATGAACATATCAGTAATAAGTTTCACACAATGCTTCTGTGTAGTTTTTATTTGAAGATATTATTTTTCCCAATATAGGCCTCTTAGCGCTCAGAATGTCCAATTGCAGTTTCTACAGAAAGAGTGTTTCAGAAAGGCTCAATCAAAAGTAAGGTTCAACTCTGTTAGTTGAATGCACAGAACAGAAAGAAGTTTCATACAATGCTTCTGTGTAGTTTATATTTGAACATATTCTTTTTTCCACTATTACCCACTTAGCGCTACGAATGTCCAGTTGCATTTTCTACAGACAGACTGTTTCAAAACTGCTCAATCAAAAGTATGGTTTAACTCTGTTAGCTGAATGCTCAGATCAGAAAGAAGTTTCACAGAATGCTTCTGTGTAGTTTATATTTGAATATATTCCTTTTTCCACTACTACCCTCTTAGCGCTCCAAATGTCCAGTTGCATTTTCTACAGAAAGAGTGTTCAGATCTGCTCAATCAAAAGTATGGTTTAACTCTGTTAGCTGAATGCACAGATCAGAAAGAAGTTTCACAGAATGATTCTGTGTAGTTTATATTTGGAGACATTCCTTTTTCCACTATTACCCTCTTAGCGCTCCGAATCTCCACTTGCATTTTCTACAGAAAGAGTGTTTCAGAACGGCTCAATCAAAACTAAGGTTCAACTCTTTTAGTTGAACAAACAGAACAGAAAGAAGTTTCACACAATTCTTCTGTGTAGTTTTTATTTGTAGACATTCTTTTTCCCAATATAGGCCTCTTAGCGCTCAGAATGTCCAATTGCAGTTTCTACAGAAAGAGTGTTTCAGAACGGCTCAATCAAAAGTAAGGTTCAACTCTGTTAGTTGAATGCACAGAACAGAAAGAAGTTTCATACAATGCTTCTGTGTAGTTTATATTTGAACATATTCTTTTTTCCACTATTACCCACTTAGTGCTACGAATGTCCAGTTGCATTTTCTACAGACAGAGTGTTTCAAAACTGCTCAATCAAAAGTATGGTTTAACTCTGTTAGCTGAATGCTCAGATCAGAAAGAAGTTTCACAGAATGCTTCTGTGTAGTTTATATTTGAATATATTCCTTTTTCCACTACTACGCTCTTAGCGCTCCAAATGTCCAGTTGCATTTTCTACAGAAAGAGTGTTCAGATCTGCTCAATCAAAAGTATGGTTTAACTCTGTTAGCTGCATGCACAGATCAGAAAGAAGTTTCACCGAATGATTCTGTGTAGTTTATATTTGAAGACATTCCTTTTTCCACTTGTACCCTCTTAGCGCTCCGAATCTCCACTTGCATTTTCTACAAAAAGAGTGTTTCATAACTGCTCAATCAAAAATATGTTTTATCTCTGTTAACTGAATTTACAGATCAGAAATAAGTTTCACAGAATGCATCTGTGTAGTTTTTATTTGAAGATATTCTTTTTCCCAATATAGGCCTCTTAGCGCTTAGCATGTCCAATTGCAGTTTCTACAGAAAGAGTGTTTCAGAACGGCTCAATCAAAAGTAAGGTTCAACTCTGTTAGTTGAATGCACAGAACAGAAAGAATTTTCACAGAATGCTACTGTGTAGTTTATATTTGAATATATTCCTTTTTCCACTATTACCCTCTTAGCGCTCCGAATGTCCATTTGCATTATCTACAGAAAGAGTGTTCAGAACTGCGCAATCAAAAGTATGGTTTAACTCTGTTAGCTTAATGAACATATCAGTAATAAGTTTCACACAATGCTTCTGTGTAGTTTTTATTTGAAGATATTATTTTTCCCAATATAGGCCTCTTAGCGCTCAGAATGTCCAATTGCAGTTTCTACAGAAAGAGTGTTTCAGAACGGCTCAATCAAAAGTAAGGTTCAACTCTGTTAGTTGAATGCACAGAACAGAAAGAAGTTTCATACAATGCTTCTGTGTAGTTTATATTTGAACATATTCTTTTTTCCACTATTACCCACTTAGTGCTACGAATGTCCAGTTGCATTTTCTACAGACAGAGTGTTTCAAAACTGCTCAATCAAAAGTATGGTTTAACTCTGTTAGCTGAATGCTCAGATCAGAAAGAAGTTTCACAGAATGCTTCTGTGTATTTTATATTTGAATATATTCCTTTTTCCACTACTACGCTCTTAGCGCTCCAAATGTCCAGTTGCATTTTCTACAGAAAGAGTGTTCAGATCTGCTCAATCAAAAGTATGGTTTAACTCTGTTAGCTGCATGCACAGATCAGAAAGAAGTTTCACCGAATGATTCTGTGTAGTTTATATTTGAAGACATTCCTTTTTCCACTATTACCCTCTTAGCGCTCCGAATCTCCACTTGCATTTTCTACAAAAAGAGTGTTTCATAACTGCTCAATCAAAAATATGTTTTATCTCTGTTAACTGAATTTACAGATCAGAAATAAGTTTCACAGAATGCATCTGTGTAGTTTTTATTTGAAGATATTCTTTTTACCAATATAGGCCTCTTAGCGCTTAGCATGTCCAATTGCAGTTTCTACAGAAAGAGTGTTTCAGAACGGCTCAATCAAAAGTAAGGTTCAACTCTGTTAGTTGAATGCACAGAACAGAAAGAATTTTCACAGAATGCTACTGTGTAGTTTATATTTGAATATATTCCTTTTTCCACTATTACCCTCTTAGCGCTCCGAATGTCCATTTGCATTTTCTACAGAAAGAGTGTTCAGAACTGCGCAATCAAAAGTATGGTTTAACTCTGTTAGCTTAATGAACATATCAGTAATAAGTTTCACACAATGCTTCTGTGTAGTTTTTATTTGAAGATATTATTTTTCCCAATATAGGCCTCTTAGCGCTCAGAATGTCCAATTGCAGTTTCTACAGAAAGAGTGTTTCAGAAAGGCTCAATCAAAAGTAAGGTTCAACTCTGTTAGTTGAATGCACAGAACAGAAAGAAGTTTCATACAATGCTTCTGTGTAGTTTATATTTGAACATATTCTTTTTTCCACTATTACCCACTTAGTGCTACGAATGTCCAGTTGCATTTTCTACAGACAGACTGTTTCAAAACTGCTCAATCAAAAGTATGGTTTAACTCTGTTAGCTGAATGCTCAGATCAGAAAGAAGTTTCACAGAATGCTTCTGTGTAGTTTATATTTGAATATATTCCTTTTTCCACTACTACGCTCTTAGCGCTCCAAATGTCCAGTTGCATTTTCTACAGAAAGAGTGTTCAGATCTGCTCAATCAAAAGTATGGTTTAACTCTGTTAGCTGCATGCACAGATCAGAAAGAAGTTTCACCGAATGATTCTGTGTAGTTTATATTTGAAGACATTCCTTTTTCCACTTGTACCCTCTTAGCGCTCCGAATCTCCACTTGCATTTTCTACAAAAAGAGTGTTTCATATCTGCTCAGTCAAAAATATGTTTTATCTCTGTTAACTGAATTTACAGATCAGAAATAAGTTTCACAGAATGCATCTGTGTAGTTTTTATTTGAAGATATTCTTTTTCCCAATATAGGCCTCTTAGCGCTTAGCATGTCCAATTGCAGTTTCTACAGAAAGAGTGTTTCAGAACGGCTCAATCAAAAGTAAGGTTCAACTCTGTTAGTTGAATGCACAGAACAGAAAGAATTTTCACAGAATGCTACTGTGTAGTTTATATTTGAATATATTCCTTTTTCCACTATTACCCTCTTAGCGCTCCGAATGTCCATTTGCATTATCTACAGAAAGAGTGTTCAGAACTGCGCAATCAAAAGTATGGTTTAACTCTGTTAGCTTAATGAACATATCAGTAATAAGTTTCACACAATGCTTCTGTGTAGTTTTTATTTGAAGATATTATTTTTCCCAATATAGGCCTCTTAGCACTCAGAATGTCCAATTGCAGTTTCTACAGAAAGAGTGTTTCAGAACGGCTCAATCAAAAGTAAGGTTCAACTCTGTTAGTTGAATGCACAGAACAGAAAGAAGTTTCATACAATGCTTCTGTGTAGTTTATATTTGAACATATTCTTTTTTCCACTATTACCCACTTAGTGCTACGAATGTCCAGTTGCATTTTCTACAGACAGAGTGTTTCAAAACTGCTCAATCAAAAGTATGGTTTAACTCTGTTAGCTGAATGCTCAGATCAGAAAGAAGTTTCACAGAATGCTTCTGTGTATTTTATATTTGAATATATTCCTTTTTCCACTACTACGCTCTTAGCGCTCCAAATGTCCAGTTGCATTTTCTACAGAAAGAGTGTTCAGATCTGCTCAATCAAAAGTATGGTTTAACTCTGTTAGCTGCATGCACAGATCAGAAAGAAGTTTCACCGAATGATTCTGTGTAGTTTATATTTGAAGACATTCCTTTTTCCACTATTACCCTCTTAGCGCTCCGAATCTCCACTTGCATTTTCTACAGAAAGAGTGTTTCAGAACGGCTCAATAAAAACTAAGGTTCAACTCTTTTAGTTGAACAAACAGAACAGAAAGAAGTTTCACACAATTCTTCTGTGTAGTTTTTATTTGTAGACATTTTTTTTCCCAATATAGGCCTCTTAGCGCTCAGAATGTCCAATTGCAGTTTCTACAGAAAGAGTGTTTCAGAACGGCTCAATCAAAAGTAAGGTTCAACTCTGTTAGTTGAATGCACAGAACAGAAAGAAGTTTCATACAATGCTTCTGTGTAGTTTATATTTGAACATATTCTTTTTTCCACTATTACCCACTTAGTGCTACGAATGTCCAGTTGCATTTTCTACAGACAGAGTGTTTCAAAACTGCTCAATCAAAAGTATGGTTTAACTCTGTTTGCTGAATGCTCAGATCAGAAAGAAGTTTCACAGAATGCTTCTGTGTAGTTTATATTTGAATATATTCCTTTTTCCACTACTACGCTCTTAGCGCTCCAAATGTCCAGTTGCATTTTCTACAGAAAGAGTGTTCAGATCTGCTCAATCAAAAGTATGGTTTAACTCTGTTAGCTGCATGCACAGATCAGAAAGAAGTTTCACCGAATGATTCTGTGTAGTTTATATTTGAAGACATTCCTTTTTCCACTATTACCCTCTTAGCGCTCCGAATCTCCACTTGCATTTTCTACAAAAAGAGTGTTTCATAACTGCTCAATCAAAAATATGTTTTATCTCTGTTAACTGAATTTACAGATCAGAAATAAGTTTCACAGAATGCAGCTGTGTAGTTTTTATTTGAAGATATTTTTTTTCCCAATATAGGCCTCTTAGCGCTTAGCATGTCCAATTGCAGTTTCTACAGAAAGAGTGTTTCAGAACGGCTCAATCAAAAGTAAGGTTCAACTCTGTTAGTTGAATGCACAGAACAGAAAGAATTTTCACAGAATGCTACTGTGTAGTTTATATTTGAATATATTCCTTTTTCCACTATTACCCTCTTAGCGCTCCGAATGTCCATTTGCATTTTCTACAGAAAGAGTGTTCAGAACTGCGCAATCAAAAGTATGGTTTAACTCTGTTAGCTTAATGAACATATCAGTAATAAGTTTCACACAATGCTTCTGTGTAGTTTTTATTTGAAGATATTATTTTTCCCAATATAGGCCTCTTAGCGCTCAGAATGTCCAATTGCAGTTTCTACAGAAAGAGTGTTTCAGAAAGGCTCAATCAAAAGTAAGGTTCAACTCTGTTAGTTGAATGCACAGAACAGAAAGAAGTTTCATACAATGCTTCTGTGTAGTTTATATTTGAACATATTCTTTTTTCCACTATTACCCACTTAGCGCTACGAATGTCCAGTTGCATTTTCTACAGACAGACTGTTTCAAAACTGCTCAATCAAAATTATGGTTTAACTCTGTTAGCTGAATGCTCAGATCAGAAAGAAGTTTCACAGAATGCTTCTGTGTAGTTTATATTTGAATATATTCCTTTTTCCACTACTACCTTCTTAGCGCTCCAAATGTCCAGTTGCATTTTCTACAGAAAGAGTGTTCAGATCTGCTCAATCAAAAGTATGGTTTAACTCTGTTAGCTGAATGCACAGATCAGAAAGAAGTTTCACAGAATGATTCTGTGTAGTTTATATTTGGAGACATTCCTTTTTCCACTATTACCCTCTTAGCGCTCCGAATCTCCACTTGCATTTTCTACAGAAAGAGTGTTTCAGAACGGCTCAATCAAAACTAAGGTTCAACTCTTTTAGTTGAACAAACAGAACAGAAAGAAGTTTCACACAATTCTTCTGTGTAGTTTTTATTTGTAGACATTCTTTCTCCCAATATAGGCCTCTTAGCGCTCAGAATGTCCAATTGCAGTTTCTACAGAAAGAGTGTTTCAGAACGGCTCAATCAAAAGTAAGGTTCAACTCTGTTAGTTGAATGCACAGAACAGAAAGAAGTTTCATACAATGCTTCTGTGTAGTTTATATTTGAACATATTCTTTTTTCCACTATTACCCACTTAGTGCTACGAATGTCCAGTTGCATTTTCTACAGACAGAGTGTTTCAAAACTGCTCAATCAAAAGTATGGTTTAACTCTGTTAGCTGAATGCTCAGATCAGAAAGAAGTTTCACAGAATGCTTCTGTGTAGTTTATATTTGAATATATTCCTTTTTCCACTACTACGCTCTTAGCGCTCCAAATGTCCAGTTGCATTTTCTACAGAAAGAGTGTTCAGATCTGCTCAATCAAAAGTATGGTTTAACTCTGTTAGCTGCATGCACAGATCAGAAAGAAGTTTCACCGAATGATTCTGTGTAGTTTATATTTGAAGACATTCCTTTTTCCACTATTACCCTCTTAGCGCTCCGAATCTCCACTTGCATTTTCTACAAAAAGAGTGTTTCATAACTGCTCAATCAAAAATATGTTTTATCTCTGTTAACTGAATTTACAGATCAGAAATAAGTTTCACAGAATGCATCTGTGTAGTTTTTATTTGAAGATATTCTTTTTCCCAATATAGGCCTCTTAGCGCTTAGCATGTCCAATTGCAGTTTCTACAGAAAGAGTGTTTCAGAACGGCTCAATCAAAAGTAAGGTTCAACTCTGTTAGTTGAATGCACAGAACAGAAAGAATTTTCACAGAATGCTACTGTGTAGTTTATATTTGAATATTTTCCTTTTTCCACTATTACCCTCTTAGCGCTCGGAATGTCCATTTGCATTTTCTACAGAAAGAGTGTTCAGAACTGCGCAATCAAAAGTATGGTTTAACTCTGTTAGCTTAATGAACATATCAGTAATAAGTTTCACACAATGCTTCTGTGTAGTTTTTATTTGAAGATATTATTTTTCCCAATATAGGCCTCTTAGCGCTCAGAATGTCCAATTGCAGTTTCTACAGAAAGAGTGTTTCAGAAAGGCTCAATCAAAAGTAAGGTTCAACTCTGTTAGTTGAATGCACAGAACAGAAAGAAGTTTCATACAATGCTTCTGTGTAGTTTATATTTGAACATATTCTTTTTTCCACTATTACCCACTTAGCGCTACGAATGTCCAGTTGCATTTTCTACAGACAGACTGTTTCAAAACTGCTCAATCAAAAGTATTGTTTAACTCTGTTAGCTGAATGCTCAGATCAGAAAGAAGTTTCACAGAATGCTTCTGTGTAGTTTATATTTGAATATATTCCTTTTTCCACTACTACTCTCTTAGCGCTAAAAATGTCCAGTTGCATTTTCTACAGAAAGAGTGTTCAGATCTGCTCAATCAAAAGTATGGTTTAACTCTGTTAGCTGAAAGCACAGATCAGAAAGAAGTTTCACAGAATGATTCTGTGTAGTTTATATTTGGAGACATTCCTTTTTCCACTATTACCCTCTTAGCGCTCCGAATCTCCACTTGCATTTTCTACAGAAAGAGTGTTTCAGAACGGCTCAATAAAAACTAAGGTTCAACTCTTTTAGTTGAACAAACAGAACAGAAAGAAGTTTCACACAATTCTTCTGTGTAGTTTTTATTTGTAGACATTTTTTTTCCCAATATAGGCCTCTTAGCGCTCAGAATGTCCAATTGCAGTTTCTACAGAAAGAGTGTTTCAGAACGGCTCAATCAAAAGTAAGGTTCAACTCTGTTAGTTGAATGCACAGAACAGAAAGAAGTTTCATACAATGCTTCTGTGTAGTTTATATTTGAACATATTCTTTTTTCCACTATTACCCACTTAGTGCTACGAATGTCCAGTTGCATTTTCTACAGACAGAGTGTTTCAAAACTGCTCAATCAAAAGTATGGTTTAACTCTGTTTGCTGAATGCTCAGATCAGAAAGAAGTTTCACAGAATGCTTCTGTGTAGTTTATATTTGAATATATTCCTTTTTCCACTACTACGCTCTTAGCGCTCCAAATGTCCAGTTGCATTTTCTACAGAAAGAGTGTTCAGATCTGCTCAATCAAAAGTATGGTTTAACTCTGTTAGCTGCATGCACAGATCGGAAAGAAGTTTCACCGAATGATTCTGTGTAGTTTATATTTGAAGACATTCCTTTTTCCACTATTACCCTCTTAGGGCTCCGAATCTCCACTTGCATTTTCTACAAAAAGAGTGTTTCATAACTGCTCAATCAAAAGTATGTTTTATCTCTGTTAACTGAATTTACAGATCAGAAATAAGTTTCACAGAATGCATCTGTGTAGTTTTTATTTGAAGATATTCTTTTTCCCAATATAGGCCTCTTAGCGCTTAGCATGTCCAATTGCAGTTTCTACAGAAAGAGTGTTTCAGAACGGCTCAATCAAAAGTAAGGTTCAACTCTGTTAGTTGAATGCACAGAACAGAAAGAATTTTCACAGAATGCTACTGTGTAGTTTATATTTGAATATATTCCTTTTTCCACTATTACCCTCTTAGCGCTCCGAATGTCCATTTGCATTTTCTACAGAAAGAGTGTTCAGAACTGCGCAATCAAAAGTATGGTTTAACTCTGTTAGCTTAATGAACATATCAGTAATAAGTTTCACACAATGCTTCTGTGTAGTTTTTATTTGAAGATATTATTTTTCCCAATATAGGCCTCTTAGCGCTCAGAATGTCCAATTGCAGTTTCTACAGAAAGAGTGTTTCAGAAAGGCTCAATCAAAAGTAAGTTTCAACTCTGTTAGTTGAATGCACAGAACAGAAAGAAGTTTCATACAATGCTTCTGTGTAGTTTATATTTGAACATATTCTTTTTTCCACTATTACCCACTTAGCGCTACGAATGTCCAGTTGCATTTTCTACAGACAGACTGTTTCAAAACTGCTCAATCAAAAGTATGGTTTAACTCTGTTAGCTGAATGCTCAGATCAGAAAGAAGTTTCACAGAATGCTTCTGTGTAGTTTATATTTGAATATATTCCTTTTTCCACTACTACCCTCTTAGCGCTCCAAATGTCCAGTTGCATTTTCTACAGAAAGAGTGTTCAGATCTGCTCAATCAAAAGTATGGTTTAACTCTGTTAGCTGAATGCACAGATCAGAAAGAAGTTTCACAGAATGATTCTGTGTAGTTTATATTTGGAGACATTCCTTTTTCCACTATTACCCTCTTAGCGCTCCGAATCTCCACTTGCATTTTCTACAGAAAGAGTGTTTCAGAACGGCTCAATCAAAACTAAGGTTCAACTCTTTTAGTTGAACAAACAGAACAGAAAGAAGTTTCACACAATTCTTCTGTGTAGTTTTTATTTGTAGACATTCTTTCTCCCAATATAGGCCTCTTAGCGCTCAGAATGTCCAATTGCAGTATCTACAGAAAGAGTGTTTCAGAACGGCTCAATCAAAAGTAAGGTTCAACTCTGTTAGTTGAATGCACAGAACAGAAAGAAGTTTCATACAATGCTTCTGTGTAGTTTATATTTGAACATATTCTTTTTTCCACTATTACCCACTTAGTGCTACGAATGTCCAGTTGCATTTTCTACAGACAGAGTGTTTCAAAACTGCTCAATCAAAAGTATGGTTTAACTCTGTTAGCTGAATGCTCAGATCAGAAAGAAGTTGCACAGAATGCTTCTGTGTAGTTTATATTTGAATATATTCCTTTTTCCACTACTACGCTCTTAGCGCTCCAAATGTCCAGTTGCATTTTCTACAGAAAGAGTGTTCAGATCTGCTCAATCAAAAGTATGGTTTAACTCTGTTAGCTGCATGCACAGATCAGAAAGAAGTTTCACCGAATGATTCTGTGTAGTTTATATTTGAAGACATTCCTTTTTCCACTATTACCCTCTTAGCGCTCCGAATCTCCACTTGCATTTTCTACAAAAAGAGTGTTTCATAACTGCTCAATCAAAAATATGTTTTATCTCTGTTAACTGAATTTACAGATCAGAAATAAGTTTCACAGAATGCATCTGTGTAGTTTTTATTTGAAGATATTCTTTTTCCCAATATAGGCCTCTTAGCGCTTAGCATGTCCAATTGCAGTTTCTACAGAAAGAGTGTTTCAGAACGGCTCAATCAAAAGTAAGGTTCAACTCTGTTAGTTGAATGCACAGAACAGAAAGAATTTTCACAGAATGCTACTGTGTAGTTTATATTTGAATATATTCCTTTTTCCACTATTACCCTCTTAGCGCTCCGAATGTCCATTTGCATTTTCTACAGAAAGAGTGTTCAGAACTGCGCAATCAAAAGTATGGTTTAACTCTGTTAGCTTAATGAACATATCAGTAATAAGTTTCACACAATGCTTCTGTGTAGTTTTTATTTGAAGATATTATTTTTCCCAATATAGGCCTCTTAGCGCTCAGAATGTCCAATTGCAGTTTCTACAGAAAGAGTGTTTCACAAAGGCTCAATCAAAAGTAAGGTTCAACTCTGTTAGTTGAATGCACAGAACAGAAAGAAGTTTCATACAATGCTTCTGTGTAGTTTATATTTGAACATATTCTTTTTTCCACTATTACCCACTTAGCGCTACGAATGTCCAGTTGCATTTTCTACAGACAGACTGTTTCAAAACTGCTCAATCAAAAGTATTGTTTAACTCTGTTAGCTGAATGCTCAGATCAGAAAGAAGTTTCACAGAATGCTTCTGTGTAGTTTATATTTGAATATATTCCTTTTTCCACTACTACTCTCTTAGCGCTAAAAATGTCCAGTTGCATTTTCTACAGAAAGAGTGTTCAGATCTGCTCAATCAAAAGTATGGTTTAACTCTGTTAGCTGAAAGCACAGATCAGAAAGAAGTTTCACAGAATGATTCTGTGTAGTTTCTATTTGGAGACATTCCTTTTTCCACTATTACCCTCTTAGCGCTCCGAATCTCCACTTGCATTTTCTACAGAAAGAGTGTTTCAGAACGGCTTAATCAAAACTAAGGTTCAACTCTTTTAGTTGAACAAACAGAACAGAAAGAAGTTTCACACAATTCTTCTGTGTAGTTTTTATTTGTAGACATTCTTTTTCCCATTATAGGCCTCTTAGCGCTCAGAATGTCCAATTGCAGTTTCTACAGAAAGAGTGTTTCAGAACGGCTCAATCAAAAGTAAGGTTCAACTCTGTTAGTTGAATGCACAGAACAGAAAGAAGTTTCATACAATGCTTCTGTGTAGTTTATATTTGAACATATTCTTTTTTCCACTATTACCCACTTAGTGCTACGAATGTCCAGTTTCATTTTCTACAGACAGAGTGTTTCAAAACTGCTCAATCAAAAGTATGGTTTAACTCTGTTAGCTGAATGCTCAGATCAGAAAGAAGTTTCACAGAATGCTTCTGTGTAGTTTATATTTGAATATATTCCTTTTTCCACTACTACGCTCTTAGCGCTCCAAATGTCCAGTTGCATTTTCTACAGAAAGAGTGTTCAGATCTGCTCAATCAAAAGTATGGTTTAACTCTGTTAGCTGCATGCACAGATCAGAAAGAAGTTTCACCGAATGATTCTGTGTAGTTTATATTTGAAGACATTCCTTTTTCCACTTGTACCCTCTTAGCGCTCCGAATCTCCACTTGCATTTTCTACAAAAAGAGGGTTTCATAACTGCTCAATCAAAAATATGTTTTATCTCTGTTAACTGAATTTACAGATCAGAAATAAGTTTCACAGAATGCATCTGTGTAGTTTTTATTTGAAGATATTCTTTTTCCCAATATAGGCCTCTTAGCGCTTAGCATGTCCAATTGCAGTTTCTACAGAAAGAGTGTTTCAGAACGGCTCAATCAAAAGTAAGGTTCAACTCTGTTAGTTGAATGCACAGAACAGAAAGAATTTTCACAGAATGCTACTGTGTAGTTCATATTTGAATATATTCCTTTTTCCACTATTACCCTCTTAGCGCTCCGAATGTCCATTTGCATTTTCTACAGAAAGAGTGTTCAGAACTGCGCAATCAAAAGTATGGTTTAACTCTGTTAGCTTAATGAACATATCAGTAATAAGTTTCACACAATGCTTCTGTGTAGTTTTTATTTGAAGATATTATTTTTCCCAATATAGGCCTCTTAGCGCTCAGAATGTCCAATTGCAGTTTCTACAGAAAGAGTGTTTCAGAACGGCTCAATCAAAAGTAAGGTTCAACTCTGTTAGTTGAATGCACAGAACAGAAAGAAGTTTCATACAATGCTTCTGTGTAGTTTATATTTGAACATATTCTTTTTTCCACTATTACCCACTTAGCGCTACGAATGTCCAGTTGCATTTTCTACAGACAGACTGTTTCAAAACTGCTCAATCAAAAGTATGGTTTAACTCTGTTAGCTGAATGCTCAGATCAGAAAGAAGTTTCACAGAATGCTTCTGTGTAGTTTATATTTGAATATATTCCTTTTTCCACTACTACCCTCTTAGCGCTCCAAATGTCCAGTTGCATTTTCTACAGAAAGAGTGTTCAGATCTGCTCAATCAAAAGTATGGTTTAACTCTGTTAGCTGAATGCACAGATCAGAAAGAAGTTTCACAGAATGATTATGTGTAGTTTATATTTGGAGACATTCCTTTTTCCACTATTACCCTCTCAGCGCTCCGAATCTCCACTTGCATTTTCTACAGAAAGAGTGTTTCAGAACGGCTCAATCAAAACTAAGGTTCAACTCTTTTAGTTGAACAAACAGAACAGAAAGTTGTTTCACACAATTCTTCTGTGTAGTTTTTATTTGTAGACATTCTTTTTCCCAATATAGGCCTCTTAGCGCTCAGAATGTCCAATTGCAGTTTCTACAGAAAGAGTGTTTCAGAACGGCTCAATCAAAAGTAAGGTTCAACTCTGTTAGTTGAATGCACAGAACAGAAAGAAGTTTCATACAATGCTTCTGTGTAGTTTATATTTGAACATATTCTTTTTTCCACTATTACCCACTTAGTGCTACGAATGTCCAGTTGCATTTTCTACAGACAGAGTGTTTCAAAACTGCTCAATCAAAAGTATGGTTTAACTCTGTTAGCTGAATGCTCAGATCAGAAAGAAGTTTCACAGAATGCTTCTGTGTAGTTTATATTTGAATATATTCCTTTTTCCACTACTACGCTCTTAGCGCTCCAAATGTCCAGTTGCATTTTCTACAGAAAGAGTGTTCAGATCTGCTCAATCAAAAGTATGGTTTAACTCTGTTAGCTGCATGCACAGATCAGAAAGAAGTTTCACCGAATGATTCTGTGTAGTTTATATTTGAAGACATTCCTTTTTCCACTTGTACCCTCTTAGCGCTCCGAATCTCCACTTGCATTTTCTACAAAAAGAGTGTTTCATAACTGCTCAATCAAAAATATGTTTTATCTCTGTTAACTGAATTTACAGATCAGAAATAAGTTTCACAGAATGCATCTGTGTAGTTTTTATTTGAAGATATTCTTTTTCCCAATGTAGGCCTCTTAGCGCTTAGCATGTCCAATTGCAGTTTCTACAGAAAGAGTGTTTCAGAACGGCTCAATCAAAAGTAAGGTTCAACTCTGTTAGTTGAATGCACAGAACAGAAAGAAGTTTCATACAATGCTTCTGTGTAGTTTATATTTGAACATATTCTTTTTTCCACTATTACCCACTTAGCGCTACGAATGTCCAGTTGCATTTTCTACAGACAGACTGTTTCAAAACTGCTCAATCAAAAGTATGGTTTAACTCTGTTAGCTGAATGCTCAGATCAGAAAGAAGTTTCACAGAATGCTTCTGTGTAGTTTATATTTGAATATATTCCTTTTTCCACTACTACCCTCTTAGCGCTCCAAATGTCCAGTTGCATTTTCTACAGAAAGAGTGTTCAGATCTGCTCAATCAAAAGTATGGTTTAAATCTGTTAGCTGAATGCACAGATCAGAAAGAAGTTTCACAGAATGATTCTGTGTAGTTTATATTTGGAGACATTCCTTTTTCCACTATTACCCTCTTAGCGCTCCGAATCTCCACTTGCATTTTCTACAGAAAGAGTGTTTCAGAACGGCTCAATCAAAACTAAGGTTCAACTCTTTTAGTTGAACAAACAGAACAGAAAGTTGTTTCACACAATTCTTCTGTGTAGTTTTTATTTGTAGACATTCTTTTTCCCAATATAGGCCTCTTAGCGCTCAGAATGTCCAATTGCAGTTTCTACAGAAAGAGTGTTTCAGAACGGCTCAATCAAAAGTAAGGTTCAACTCTGTTAGTTGAATGCACAGAACAGAAAGAAGTTTCATACAATGCTTCTGTGTAGTTTATATTTGAACATATTCTTTTTTCCACTATTACCCACTTAGTGCTACGAATGTCCAGTTGCATTTTCTACAGACAGAGTGTTTCAAAACTGCTCAATCAAAAGTATGGTTTAACTCTGTTAGCTGAATGCTCAGATCAGAAAGAAGTTTCACAGAATGCTTCTGTGTAGTTTATATTTGAATATATTCCTTTTTCCACTACTACGCTCTTAGCGCTCCAAATGTCCAGTTGCATTTTCTACAGAAAGAGTGTTCAGATCTGCTCAATCAAAAGTATGGTTTAACTCTGTTAGCTGCATGCACAGATCAGAAAGAAGTTTCACCGAATGATTCTGTGTAGTTTATATTTGAAGACATTCCTTTTTCCACTTGTACCCTCTTAGCGCTCCGAATCTCCACTTGCATTTTCTACAAAAAGAGTGTTTCATAACTGCTCAATCAAAAATATGTTTTATCTCTGTTAACTGAATTTACAGATCAGAAATAAGTTTCACAGAATGCATCTGTGTAGTTTTTATTTGAAGATATTCTTTTTCCCAATGTAGGCCTCTTAGCGCTTAGCATGTCCAATTGCAGTTTCTACAGAAAGAGTGTTTCAGAACGGCTCAATCAAAAGTAAGGTTCAACTCTGTTAGTTGAATGCACAGAACAGAAAGAATTTTCACAGAATGCTACTGTGTAGTTTATATTTGAATATATTCCTTTTTCCACTATTACCCTCTTAGCGCTCCGAATGTCCATTTGCATTTTCTACAGAAAGAGTGTTCAGAACTGCGCAATCAAAAGTATGGTTTAACTCTGTTAGCTTAATGAACATATCAGTAATAAGTTTCACACAATGCTTCTGTGTAGTTTTTATTTGAAGATATTATTTTTCCCAATATAGGCCTCTTAGCGCTCAGAATGTCCAATTGCAGTTTCTACAGAAAGAGTGTTTCAGAAAGGCTCAATCAAAAGTAAGGTTCAACTCTGTTAGTTGAATGCACAGAACAGAAAGAAGTTTCATACAATGCTTCTGTGTAGTTTATATTTGAACATATTCTTTTTTCCACTATTACCCACTTAGCGCTACGAATGTCCAGTTGCATTTTCTACAGACAGACTGTTTCAAAACTGCTCAATCAAAAGTATGGTTTAACTCTGTTAGCTGAATGCTCAGATCAGAAAGAAGTTTCACAGAATGCTTCTGTGTAGTTTATATTTGAATATATTCCTTTTTCCACTACTACCCTCTTAGCGCTCCAAATGTCCAGTTGCATTTTCTACAGAAAGAGTGTTCAGATCTGCTCAATCAAAAGTATGGTTTAACTCTGTTAGCTGAATGCACAGATCAGAAAGAAGTTTCACAGAATGATTCTGTGTAGTTTATATTTGGAGACATTCCTTTTTCCACTATTACCCTCTTAGCGCTCCGAATCTCCACTTGCATTTTCTACAGAAAGAGTGTTTCAGAACGGCTCAATCAAAACTAAGGTTCAACTCTTTTAGCTGAACAAACAGAACAGAAAGAAGTTTCACACAATTCTTCTGTGTAGTATTTACTTCTGGACATTCTTTTTCCCAATATAGGCCTCTTAGCGCTCAGAATGTCCAATTGCAGTTTCTACAGAAAGAGTGTTTCAGAACGGCTCAATCAAAAGTAAGGTTCAACTCTGTTATTTGAATGCACAGAACAGAAAGAAGTTTCATACAATGCTTCTGTGTAGTTTATATTTGAACATATTCTATTTTCCACTATTACCCACTTAGTGCTACGAATGTCCAGTTGCATTTTCTACAGACAGAGTGTTTCAAAACTGCTCAATCAAAAGTATGGTTTAACTCTGTTAGCTGAATGCTCAGATCAGAAAGAAGTTTCACAGAATGCTTCTGTGTAGTTTATATTTGAATATATTCCTTTTTCCACTACTACCCTCTTAGCGCTCCAAATGTCCAGTTGCATTTTCTACAGAAAGAGTGTTCAGATCTGCTCAATCAAAAGTATGGTTTAACTCTGTTAGCTGAATGCACAGATCAGAAAGAAGTTTCACAGAATGATTCTGTGTAGTTTATATTTGGAGACATTCCTTTTTCCACTATTACCCTCTTAGCGCTCCGAATCTCCACTTGCATTTTCTACAGAAAGAGTGTTTCAGAACGGCTCAATCAAAACTAAGGTTCAACTCTTTTAGCTGAACAAACAGAACAGAAAGAAGTTTCACACAATTCTTCTGTGTAGTATTTACTTCTGGACATTCTTTTTCCCAATATAGGCCTCTTAGCGCTCAGAATGTCCAATTGCAGTTTCTACAGAAAGAGTGTTTCAGAACGGCTCAATCAAAAGTAAGGTTCAACTCTGTTATTTGAATGCACAGAACAGAAAGAAGTTTCATACAATGCTTCTGTGTAGTTTATATTTGAACATATTCTATTTTCCACTATTACCCACTTAGTGCTACGAATGTCCAGTTGCATTTTCTACAGACAGAGTGTTTCAAAACTGCTCAATCAAAAGTATGGTTTAACTCTGTTAGCTGAATGCTCAGATCAGAAAGAAGTTTCACAGAATGCTTCTGTGTAGTTTATATTTGAATATATTCCTTTTTCCAATACTACGCTCTTAGCGCTCCAAATGTCCAGTTGCATTTTCTACAGAAAGAGTGTTCAGATCAGCTCAATCAAAAGTATGGTTTAACTCTGTTAGCTGCATGCACAGATCAGAAAGAAGTTTCACCGAATGATTCTGTGTAGTTTATATTTGAAGACATTCCTTTTTCCACTATTACCCTCTTAGCGCTCCGAATCTCCACTTGCATTTTCTACAAAAAGAGTGTTTCATAACTGCTCAATCAAAAATATGATTTATCTCTGTTAACTGAATTTACAGATCAGAAATAAGTTTCAGAGAATGCATCTGTGTAGTTTTTATTTGAAGATATTCTTTTTCCCAATATAGGCCTCTTAGCGCTTAGCATGTCCAATTGCAGTTTCTACAGAAAGAGTGTTTCAGAACGGCTCAATCAAAAGTAAGGTTCAACTCTGTTAGTTGAATGCACAGAACAGAAAGAAGTTTCATACAATGCTTCTGTGTAGTTTATATTTGAACATATTCTTTTTTCCACTATTACCCACTTAGCGCTACGAATGTCCAGTTGCATTTTCTACAGACAGACTGTTTCAAAACTGCTCAATCAAAAGTATGGTTTAACTCTGTTAGCTGAATGCTCAGATCAGAAAGAAGTTTCACAGAATGCTTCTGTGTAGTTTATATTTGAATATATTCCTTTTTCCACTACTACCCTCTTAGCGCTCCAAATGTCCAGTTGCATTTTCTACAGAAAGAGTGTTCAGATCTGCTCAATCAAAAGTATGGTTTAACTCTGTTAGCTGAATGCACAGATCAGAAAGAAGTTTCACAGAATGATTCTGTGTAGTTTATATTTGGAGACATTCCTTTTTCCACTATTACCCTCTTAGCGCTCCGAATCTCCACTTGCATTTTCTACAGAAAGAGTGTTTCAGAACGGCTCAATCAAAACTAAGGTTCAACTCTTTTAGCTGAACAAACAGAACAGAAAGTAGTTTCACACAATTCTTCTGTGTAGTATTTATTTGTAGACATTCTTTTCCCCAATATAGGCCTCTTACCGCTCAGAATGTCCAATTGCAGTTTCTACAGAAAGAGTGTTTCAGAACGGCTCAATCAAAAGTAAGGTTCAACTCTGTTAGTTGAATGCACAGAACAGAAAGAAGTTTCATACAATGCTTCTGTGTAGTTTATATTTGAACATATTCTTTTTTCCACTATTACCCACTTAGTGCTACGAATGCCCAGTTGCATTTTCTACAGACAGAGTGTTTCAAAACTGCTCAATCAAAAGTATGGTTTAACTCTGTTAGCTGAATGCTCAGATCAGAAAGAAGTTTCACAGAATGCTTCTGTGTATTTTATATTTGAATATATTCCTTTTTCCACTACTACGCTCTTAGCGCTCCAAATGTCCAGTTGCATTTTCTACAGAAAGAGTGTTCAGATCTGCTCAATCAAAAGTATGGTTTAACTCTGTTAGCTGCATGCACAGATCAGAAAGAAGTTTCACCGAATGATTCTGTGTAGTTTATATTTGAAGACATTCCTTTTTCCACTATTACCCTCTTAGCGCTCCGAATCTCCACTTGCATTTTCTACAAAAAGAGTGTTTCATAACTGCTCAATCAAAAATATGTTTTATCTCTGTTAACTGAATTTACAGATCAGAAATAAGTTTCACAGAATGCATCTGTGTAGTTTTTATTTGAAGATATTCTTTTTCCCAATATAGGCCTCTTAGCGCTTAGCATGTCCAATTGCAGTTTCTACAGAAAGAGTGTTTCAGAACGGCTCAATCAAAAGTAAGTTTCAACTCTGTTAGTTGAATGCACAGAACAGAAAGAATTTTCACAGAATGCTACTGTGTAGTTTATATTTGAATATATTCCTTTTTCCACTATTACCCTCTTAGCGCTCCGAATGTCCATTTGCATTTTCTACAGAAAGAGTGTTCAGAACTGCGCAATCAAAAGTATGGTTTAACTCTGTTAGCTTAATGAACATATCAGTAATAAGTTTCACACAATGCTTCTGTGTAGTTTTTATTTGAAGATATTATTTTTCCCAATATAGGCCTCTTAGCGCTCAGAATGTCCAATTGCAGTTTCTACAGAAAGAGTGTTTCAGAAAGGCTCAATCAAAAGTAAGGTTCAACTCTGTTAGTTGAATGCACAGAACAGAAAGAAGTTTCATACAATGCTTCTGTGTAGTTTATATTTGTACATATTCTTTTTTCCACTATTACCCACTTAGCGCTACGAATGTCCAGTTGCATTTTCTACAGACAGACTCTTTCAAAACTGCTCAATCAAAAGTATGGTTTAACTCTGTTAGCTGAATGCTCAGATCAGAAAGAAGTTTCACAGAATGCTTCTGTGTAGTTTATATTTGAATATATTCCTTTTTCCACTACTACCCTCTTAGCGCTCCAAATGTCCAGTTGCATTTTCTACAGAAAGAGTGTTCAGATCTGCTCAATCAAAAGTATGGTTTAACTCTGTTAGCTGAATGCACAGATCAGAAAGAAGTTTCACAGAATGATTCTGTGTAGTTTATATTTGGAGACATTCCTTTTTCCACTATTACCCTCTTAGCGCTCCGAATCTCCACTTGCATTTTCTACAGAAAGAGTGTTTCAGAACGGCTCAATCAAAACTAAGGTTCAACTCTTTTAGTTGAAAAAACAGAACAGAAAGAAGTTTCACACAATTCTTCTGTGTAGTTTTTATTTGTAGACATTCTTTTTCCCAATATAGGCCTCTTAGCGCTCAGAATGTCCAATTGCAGTTTCTACAGAAAGAGTGTTTCAGAACGGCTCAATCAAAAGTAAGGTTCAACTCTGTTAGTTGAATGCACAGAACAGAAAGAAGTTTCATACAATGCTTCTGTGTAGTTTATATTTGAACATATTCTTTTTTCCACTATTACCCACTTAGTGCTACGAATGTCCAGTTGCATTTTCTACAGACAGAGTGTTTCAAAACTGCTCAATCAAAAGTATGGTTTAACTCTGTTAGCTGAATGCTCAGATCAGAAAGAAGTTTCACAGAATGCTTCTGTGTAGTTTATATTTGAATATATTCCTTTTTCCACTACTACGCTCTTAGCGCTCCAAATGTCCAGTTGCATTTTCTACAGAAAGTGTGTTCAGATCTGCTCAATCAAAAGTATGGTTTAACTCTGTTAGCTGCATGCACAGATCAGAAAGAAGTTTCACCGAATGATTCTGTGTAGTTTATATTTGAAGACATTCCTTTTTCCACTATTACCCTCTTAGCGCTCCGAATCTCCACTTGAATTTTCTACAAAAAGAGTGTTTCATAACTGCTCAATCAAAAATATGTTTTATCTCTGTTAACTGAATTTACAGATCAGAAATAAGTTTCACAGAATGCATCTGTGTAGTTTTTATTTGAAGATATTCTTTTTCCCAATATAGGCCTCTTAGCGCTTAGCATGTCCAATTGCAGTTTCTACAGAAAGAGTGTTTCAGAACGGCTCAATCAAAAGTAAGGTTCAACTCTGTTAGTTGAATGCACAGAACAGAAAGCATTTTCACAGAATGCTACTGTGTAGTTTATATTTGAATATATTCCTTTTTCCACTATTACCCTCTTAGCGCTCCGAATGACCATTTGCATTTTCTACAGAAAGAGTGTTCAGAACTGCGCAATCAAAAGTATGGTTTAACTCTGTTAGCTTAATGAATATATCAGTAATAAGTTTCACACAATGCTTCTGTGTAGTTTTTATTTGAAGATATTATTTTTCCCAATATAGGCCTCTTAGCGCTCAGAATGTCCAATTGCAGTTTCTACAGAAAGAGTGTTTCAGAAAGGCTCAATCAAAAGTAAGTTTCAACTCTGTTAGTTGAATGCACAGAACAGAAAGAAGTTTCATACAATGCTTCTGTGTAGTTTATATTTGAACATATTCTTTTTTCCACTATTACCCACTTAGCGCTACGAATGTCCAGTTGCATTTTCTACAGACAGAGTGTTCCAAACTGCTCAATCAAAAGTATGGTTTAACTCTGTTAGCTGAATGCTCAGATCAGAAAGAAGTTTCACAGAATGCTTCTGTG
Source organism: Symphalangus syndactylus (assembly GCF_028878055.3). Taxonomy (NCBI): domain Eukaryota; kingdom Metazoa; phylum Chordata; class Mammalia; order Primates; family Hylobatidae; genus Symphalangus; species Symphalangus syndactylus. The sequence continues at coordinate 1,951,594 of NC_072423.2, read as the reverse complement.
TAGTTTATATTTGAATATATTCCTTTTTCCACTACTACGCTCTTAGCGCTCCAAATGTCCAGTTGCATTTTCTACAGAAAGAGTGTTCAGATCTGCTCAATCAAAAGTATGGTTTAACTCTGTTAGCTGAATGCACAGATCAGAAAGAATTTTCACCGAATGATTCTGTGTAGTTTACATTTGAAGACATTCCTTTTTCCACTATTACCCACTTAGCGCTCCGAATCTCCACTTGCATTTTCTAGAAAAAGAGTGTTTCATAACTGCTCAATCAAAACTAAGGTTCAACTCTTTTAGTTGAACAAACAGAACAGAAAGAAGTTTCACAGAATGCATCTGTGTAGTTTTTATTTGAAGATATTCTTTTTCCCAATGTAGGCCTCATAGCGCTTAGCATATCCAATTGCAGTTTCTCCAGAAAGAGTGTTTCAGAACGGCTCAATCAAAATTAAGGTTCAACTCTGTTAGTTGAATGCACAGAACAGAAAGAATTTTCACAGAATGCTACTGTGTAGTTTATATTTGAATATATTCCTTTTTCCAATATTACCCTCTTAGCGGTCCGAATGTCCACTTGCATTTTCTACAGAAAGAGTGTTCAGAACTGCGCAATCAAAAGTATGGTTTAACTCTGTTAGCTTAATGAACATATCAGAAATAAGTTTCACACAATGCTTCCGTGTAGTTTTTATTTGAAGATATTATTTTTCCCAATAGAGGCCTCTTAGCGCTCAGAATGTCCAATTGCAGTTTCTACAGAAAGAGTGTTTCAGAAAGGCTCAATCAAAAGTAAGGTTCAACTCTGTTAGTTGAATGCACAGAACAGAAAGAAGTTTCATACAATGCTTCTGTGTAGTTTATATTTGAACATATTCTTTTTTCCACTATTACCCACTTAGCGCTACGAATGTCCAGTTGCATTTTCTACAGACAGAGTGTTTCAAAACTGCTCAATCAAAAGTATGGTTTAACTCTGTTAGCTGAATGCTCAGATCAGAAAGAAGTTTCACAGAATGCTTCTGTGTAGTTTATATTTGAATATATTCCTTTTTCCACTACTACCCTCTTAGCGCTCCAAATGTCCAGTTGCATTTTCTACAGAAAGAGTGTTCAGATCTGCTCAATCAAAAGTATGGTTTAACTCTGTTAGCTGAATGCACAGATCAGAAAGAAGTTTCACAGAATGATTCTGTGTAGTTTATATTTGGAGACATTCCTTTTTCCACTATTACCCTCTTAGCGCTCCGAATCTCCACTTGCATTTTCTACAGAAAGAGTGTTTCAGAACGGCTCAATCAAAACTAAGTTTCAACTCTTTTAGTTGAAGAAACAAAACAGAAAGAAGTTTCACACAATTCTTCTGTGTAGTTTTTATTTGTAGACATTCTTTTTCCCAATATAGGCCTCTTAGCGCTCAGAATGTCCAATTGCAGTTTCTACAGAAAGAGTGTTTCAGAACGGCTCAATCAAAAGTAAGGTTCAACTCTGTTAGTTGAATGCACAGAACAGAGAGAAGTTTCATACAATGCTTCTGTGTAGTTTATATTTGAACATATTATTTTTTCCACTATTACCCACTTAGTGCTGCGAATGTCCAGTTGCATTTTCTACAGACAGAGTGTTTCAAAACTGCTCAATCAAAAGTATGGTTTAACTCTGTTAGCTGAATGCTCAGATCAGAAAGAAGTTTCACAGAATGCTTCTGTGTAGTTTATATTTGAATATATTCCTTTTTCCACTACTACGCTCTTAGCGCTCCAAATGTCCAGTTGCATTTTCTACAGAAAGAGTGTTCAGATCTGCTCAATCAAAAGTATGGTTTAACTCTGTTAGCTGCATGCACAGATCAGAAAGAAGTTTCACCGAATGATTCTGTGTAGTTTATATTTGAAGACATTCCTTTTTCCACTATTACCCTCTTAGCGCTCCGAATCTCCACTTGCATTTTCTACAAAAAGAGTGTTTCATAACTGCTCAATCAAAAATATGTTTTATCTCTGTTAACTGAATTTACAGATCAGAAATAAGTTTCACAGAATGCATCTGTGTAGTTTTTATTTGAAGATATTCTTTTTCCCTATATAGGCCTCTTAGCGCTTAGCATGTCCAATTGCAGTTTCTACAAAAAGAGTGTTTCAGAACGGCTCAATCAAAAGTAAGGTTCAAATCTGTTAGTTGAATGCACAGAACAGAAAGAATTTTCACAGAATGATACTGTGTAGTTTATATTTGAATATATTCCTTTTTCCACTATTACCCTCTTAGTGCTCCGAATGTCCATTTGCATTTTCTACAGAAAGAGTCTTCAGAACTGCGCAATCAAAAGTATGGTTTAACTCTGTTAGCTTAATGAACATATCAGTAATAAGTTTCACACAATGCTTCTGTGTAGTTTTTATTTGAAGATATTATTTTTCCCAATATAGGTCTCTTAGCGCTCAGAATGTCCAATTGCAGTTTCTACAGAAAGAGTGTTTCAGAAAGGCTCAATCAAAAGTAAGGTTCAACTCTGTCAGTTGAATGCACAGAACAGAAAGAAGTTTCATACAATGCTTCTGTGTAGTTTATATTTGAACATATTCTTTTTTCCACTATTACCCACTTAGCGCTACGAATGTCCAGTTGCATTTTCTACAGACAGAGTGTTTCAAAACTGCTCAATAAAAAGTATGGTTTAACTCTGTTAGCTGAATGCTCAGATCAGAAAGAAGTTTCACAGAATGCTTCTGTGTAGTTTATATTTGAATATATTCCTTTTTCCACTACTAATCTCTTAGCGCTCCAAATGTCCATTTGCATTTTCTACAGAAAGAGTGTTCAGATCTGCTCAATCAAAAGTATGGTTTAACTCTGTTAGCTGAATGCACAGATCAGAAAGAAGTTTCACAGAATGATTCTGTGTAGTTTATATTTGGAGACATTCCTTTTTCCACTATTACCATCTTAGCGCTCCGAATCTCCACTTGCATTTTCTACAGAAAGAGTGTTTCAGAACGGCTCAATCAAAACTAAGGTTCAACTTTTTTAGTTGAACAAACAGAACAGAAAGTAGTTTCACACAATTCTTCTGTGTAGTTTTTATTTGTAGACATTCTTTTTCCCAATATAGGCCTCTTAGCGCTCAGAATGTCCAATTGCAGTTTCTACAGAAAGAGTGTTTCAGAACGGCTCAATCAAAAGTAAGGTTCAACTCTGTTATTTGAATGCATAGAACAGAAAGAAGTTTCATACAATGCTTCTGTGTAGTTTATATTTGAACATATTCTTTTTTCCACTATTGCCCACTTAGCGCTACGAATGTCCAGTTGCATTTTCTACAGACAGTGTTTCAAAACTGCTCAATCAAAAGTATGGTTTAACTCTGTTAGCTGAATGCTCAGATCAGAAAGAAATTTCAAAGAATGCTTCTGTGTAGTTTATATTTGAATATATTCCTTTTTCCACTATTACGCTCTTAGCGCTCCAAATGTCCAGTTGCATTTTCTACAGAAAGAGTGTTCAGATCTGCTCAATCAAAAGTATGGTTTAACTCTGTTAGCTGAATGCACCGATCAGAAAGAAGTTTCACCGAATGATTCTGTGTAGTTTATATTTGAAGACATTCCTTTTTCCACTATTACCCTCTTAGCGCTCCGAATCTCCACTTGCATTTTCTACAAAAAGAGTGTTTCATAACTGCTCAATCAAAAATATGTTTTATCTCTGTTAACTGAATTTACAGATCAGAAATAAGTTTCACAGAATGCATCTGTGTAGTTTTTATTTGAAGATATTCTTTTTCCCAATGTAGGCCTCTTAGCGCTTAGCATGTCCAATTGCAGTTTCTACAGAAAGAGTGTTTCAGAACGGCTCAATCAAAAGTAAGGTTCAACTCTGTTAGTTGAATGCACAGAACAGAAAGAATTTTCACAGAGTGCTACTGTGTAGTTTATATTTGAATATATTCCTTTTTCCACTATTACCCTCTTAGCGCTCCGAATGTCCATTTGCATTTTCTACAGAAAGAGTGTTCAGAACTGCGCAATCAAAAGTATGGTTTAACTCTGTTAGCTTAATGAACATATCAGTAATAAGTTTCACACAATGCTTCTGTGTAGTTTTTATTTGAAGATATTTTTTTTCCCAATATAGGCCTCTTAGCACTCAGAATGTCCAATTGCAGTTTCTACAGAAAGAGTGTTTCAGAAAGGCTCAATCAAAAGTAAGGTTCAACTCTGTTAGTTGAATGCACAGAACAGAAAGAAGTTTCATACAATGCTTCTGTGTAGTTTATATTTGAACATATTCTTTTTTCCACTATTACCCACTTAGCGCTACGAATGTCCAGTTGCATTTTCTACAGACAGAGTGTTTCAAAACTGCTCAATCAAAATTATGGTTTAACTCTGTTAGCTGAATGCTCAGATCAGAAAGAAGTTTCACAGAATGCTTCTGTGTAGTTTATATTTGAATATATTCCTTTTTCCACTACTAATCTCTTAGCGCTCCAAATGTCCATTTGCATTTTCTACAGAAAGAGTGTTCAGATCTGCTCAATCAAAAGTATGGTTTAACTCTGTTAGCTGAATGCACAGATCAGAAAGAAGTTTCACAGAATGATTCTGTGTAGTTTATATTTGGAGACATTCCTTTTTCCACTATTACCATCTTAGCGCTCCGAATCTCCACTTGCATTTTCTACAGAAAGAGTGTTTCAGAACGGCTCAATCAAAACTAAGGTTCAACTTTTTTAGTTGAACAAACAGAACAGAAAGTAGTTTCACACAATTCTTCTGTGTAGTTTTTATTTGTAGACATTCTTTTTCCCAATATAGGCCTCTTAGCGCTCAGAATGTCCAATTGCAGTTTCTACAGAAAGAGTGTTTCAGAACGGCTCAATCAAAAGTAAGGTTCAACTCTGTTAGTTGAATGCACAGAACAGAAAGAAGTTTCATACAATGCTTCTGTGTAGTTTATATTTGAACATATTCTTTTTTCCTCTATTGCCCACTTAGCGCTACGAATGTCCAGTTGCATTTTCTACAGACAGAGTGTTTCAAAACTGCTCAATCAAAAGTATGGTTTAACTCTGTTAGCTGAATGCTCAGATCAGAAAGAAGTTTCACAGAATGCTTCTGTGTAGTTTATATTTGAATATATTCCTTTTTCCACTATTACGCTCTTAGCGCTCAAAATGTCCAGTTGCATTTTCTACAGAAAGAGTGTTCAGATCTGCTCAATCAAAAGTATGGTTTAACTCTGTTAGCTGAATGCACAGATCAGAAAGAAGTTTCACCGAATGATTCTGTGTAGTTTATATTTGAAGACATTCCTTTTTCCACTATTACCCTCTTAGCGCTCCGAATCTCCACTTGCATTTTCTACAAAAAGAGTGTTTCATAACTGCTCAATCAAAAATATGTTTTATCTCTGTTAACTGAATTTACAGATCAGAAATAAGTTTCACAGAATGCATCTGTGTAGTTTTTATTTGAAGATATTCTTTTTCCCAATGTAGGCCTCTTAGCGCTTAGCATGTCCAATTGCAGTTTCTACAGAAAGAGTGTTTCAGAACGGCTCAATCAAAAGTAAGGTTCAACTCTGTTAGTTGAATGCACAGAACAGAAAGAATTTTCACAGAGTGCTACTGTGTAGTTTATATTTGAATATATTCCTTTTTCCACTATTACCCTCTTAGCGCTCCGAATGTCCATTTGCATTTTCTACAGAAAGAGTGTTCAGAACTGCGCAATCAAAAGTATGGTTTAACTCTGTTAGCTTAATGAACATATCAGTAATAAGTTTCACACAATGCTTCTGTGTAGTTTTTATTTGAAGATATTATTTTTCCCAATATAGGCCTCTTAGCACTCAGAATGTCCAATTGCAGTTTCTACAGAAAGAGTGTTTCAGAAAGGCTCAATCAAAAGTAAGGTTCAACTCTGTTAGTTGAATGCACAGAACAGAAAGAAGTTTCATACAATGCTTCTGTGTAGTTTATATTTGAACATATTCTTTTTTCCACTATTACCCACTTAGCGCTACGAATGTCCAGCTGCATTTTCTACAGACAGAGTGTTTCAAAACTGCTCAATCAAAATTATGGTTTAACTCTGTTAGCTGAATGCTCAGATCAGAAAGAAGTTTCACAGAATGCTTCTGTGTAGTTTATATTTGAATATATTCCTTTTTCCACTACTACTATCTTAGCGCTCCAAGTGTCCAGTTGCATTTTCTACAGAAAGAGTGTTCAGATCTGCTCAATCAAAAGTATGGTTTAACTCTGTTAGCTGAATGCACAGATCAGAAAGAAGTTTCACAGAATGATTCTGTGTAGTTTATATTTGGAGACATTCCTTTTTCCACTATTACCCTCTTAGCGCTCCGAATCTCCACTTGCATTTTCTACAGAAAGAGTGTTTCAGAACGGCTCAATCAAAACTAAGGTTCAACTCTTTTAGTTGAACAAACAGAACAGAAAGAAGTTTCACACAATTCTTCTGTGTAGTTTTTATTTGTAGACATTCTTTTTCCCAATATAGGCCTCTTAGCGCTCAGAATGTCCAATTGCAGTTTCTACAGAAACAGTGTTTCAGAACGGCTCAATCAAAAGTAAGGTTCAACTCTGTTAGTTGAATGCACAGAACAGAAAAAAGTTTCATACAATGCTTCTGTGTAGTTTATATTTGAACATATTCTTTTTTCCACTATTACCCACTTAGCGCTACGAATGTCCAGTTGCATTTTCTACAGACAGAGTGTTTCAAAACTGCTCAATCAAAATTATGGTTTAACTCTGTTAGCTGAATGCTCAGATCAGAAAGAAGTTTCACAGAATGCATCTGTGTAGTTTATATTTGAATATATTCCTTTTTCCACTACTACTCTCTTAGCGCTCCAAGTGTCCAGTTGCATTTTCTACAGAAAGAGTGTTCAGATCTGCTCAATCAAAAGTATGGTTTAACTCTGTTAGCTGAATGCACAGATCAGAAAAAAGTTTCACAGAATGATTCTGTGTAGTTTATATTTGGAGACATTCCTTTTTCCACTATTAACCTCTTAGCGCTCCGAATCTCCACTTGCATTTTCTACAGAAAGAGTGTTTCAGAACGGCTCAATCAAAACTAAGGTTCAACTCTTTTAGTTGAACAAACAGAACAGAAAGAAGTTTCACACAATTCTTCTGTGTAGTTTTTATTTGTAGACATTCTTTTTCCCAATATAGGCCTCTTAGCGCTCAGAATGTCCAATTGCAGTTTCTACAGAAAGAGTGTTTCAGAACGGCTCAATCAAAAGTAAGGTTCAACTCTCTTAGTTGAATGCACAGAACAGAAAGAAGTTTCATACAATGCTTCTGTGTAGTTTATATTTGAACATATTCTTCTTTCCACTATTACCCACTTAGCGCTATGAATGTCCAGTTGCATTTTCTACAGACAGAGTGTTTCAAAACTGCTCAATCAAAAGTATGGTTTAACTCTGTTAGCTGAATGCTCAGAACAGAAAGAAGTTTCACAGAATGCTTCTGTGTGGTTTATATTTGTATATATTCCTTTTTCCACTATTACGCTCTTAGCGCTCCAAATGTCCAGTTGCATTTTCTACAGAAAGAGTGTTCAGATCTGCTCAATCAAAAGTATGGTTTAACTCTGTTAGCTGAATGCACAGATCAGAAAGAAGTTTCACCGAATGATTCTGTGTAGTTTATATTTGAAGACATTCCTTTTTCCACTATTACCCTCTTAGCGCTCCGAATCTCCACTTGCATTTTCTACAAAAAGAGTGTTTCATAACTACTCAATCAAAAATATGTTTTATCTCTGTTAACTGAATTTACAGATCAGAAATAAGTTTCACAGAATGCATCTGTGTAGTTTTTATTTGAAGATATTCTTTTTCCCAATGTAGGCCACTTAGCGCTTAGCATGTCCAATTGCAGTTTCTACAGAAAGAGTGTTTCAGAACGGCTCAATCAAAAGTAAGGTTCAACTCTGTTAGTTGAATGCACAGAACAGAAAGTATTTTCACAGAATGCTACTGTGTAGTTTATATTTGAATATATTCCTTTTTCCACTATTACCCTCTTAGCGCTCCGAATGTCCACTTGCATTTTCTACAGAAAGAGTGTTCAGAACTGCGCAATCAAAAGTATGGTTTAACTCTGTTAGCTTAATGAACATATCAGAAATAAGTTTCACACAATGCTTCTGTGTAGTTTTTATTTGAAGATATTATTTTTCCCAATATAGGTCTCTTAGCGCTCAGAATGTCCAATTGCAGTTTCTACAGAAAGAGTGTTTCAGAAAGGCTCAATCAAAAGTAAGGTTCAACTCTGTTAGTTGAATGCACAGAACAGAAAGAAGTTTCATACAATGCTTCTGTGTAGTTTATATTTGAACATATTCTTTTTCCACTATTACCCACTTAGCGCTACGAATGTCCAGTTGCATTTTCTGCAGACAGAGTGTTTCAAAACTGCTCAATCAAAAGTATGGTTTAACTCTGTTAGCTGAATGCTCAGATCAGAAAGAAGTTTCACAGAATGCTGCTGTGTAGTTTATATTTGAATATATTCCTTTTTCCACTACTACTCTCTTAGCGCTCCAAATATCCAGTTGCATTTTCTACAGAAAGAGTGTTCAGATCTGCTCAATCAAAAGTATGGTTTAACTCTGTTAGCTGAATGCGCAGATCAGAAAGAAGATTCACAGAATGATTCTGTGTAGTTTATATTTGGAGACATTCCTTTTTCCACTATTACCCTCTTAGCGCTCCGAATCTCCACTTGCATTTTCTACAGAAAGAGTGTTTCATAACTGCTCAATCAAAAATATGTTTTATCTCTGTTAACTGAATTTACAGATCAGAAATAAGTTTCACAGAATGCATCTGTGTAGTTTTTATTTGAAGATATTCTTTTTCCCAATGTAGGCCTCTTAGCGCTTAGCATGTCCAATTGCAGTTTCTACAGAAAGAGTGTTTCAGAACGGCTCAATCAAAAGTAAGGTTCAACTCTGTTAGTTGAATGCACAGAACACAAAGAAGTTTCACAGAATGATTCTGTGTAGTTTATATTTGGAGACATTCCTTTTTCCACTATTACCCTCTTAGCGCTCCGAATCTCCACTTGCATTTTCTACAGAAAGAATGTTTCAGAACGGCTCAATCAAAACTAAGGTTCAACTCTGTTAGTTGAATGCACAGAACAGAAAGAATTTTCACAGAATGCTACTGTGTAGTTTATATTTGAATGTATTCCTTTTTCCACTATTACCCTCTTAGCGCTCCGAAAGTCCACTTGCATTTTCTATAGAAAGAGTGTTCAGAACTGCGCAATCAAAAGTATGGTTTAACTCTGTTAGCTTAATGAACATATCAGAAATATGTTTCACACAATGCTTCTGTGTAGTTTTTATTTGAAGATATTATTTTTCCCAATATAGGTCTCTTAGCGCTCAGAATGTCCAATTGCAGTTTCTACAGGCAAGAGTGTTTCAGAAAGGCTCAATCAAAAGTAAGGTTCAACTCTGTTAGTTGAATGCACAGAACAGAAAGAAGTTTCATACAATGCTTCTGTGTAGTTTATATTTGAACATATTCTTTTTTCCACTATTACCCACATAGCGCTACGAATGTCCAGTTGCATTTTCTACAGACAGAGTGTTTCAAAACTGCTCAATCAAAAGTATGGTTTAACTCTGTTAGCTGAATGCTCAGATCAGAAAGAAGTTTCACAGAATGCTTCTGTGTAGTTTATATTTGAATATATTCCTTTTTCCACTACTACTCTCTTAGCGCTCCAAATGTCCAGTTGCATTTTCTACAGAAAGAGTGTTCAGATCTGCTCAATCAAAACTATGGTTTAACTCTGTTAGCTGAATGCACAGATCAGAAAGAAGTTTCACAGAATGATTCTGTGTAGTTTATATTTGGAGACATTCCTTTTTCCACTATTACCCTCTTAGCGCTCCGAATCTCCACTTGCATTTTCTACAGAAAGAGTGTTTCAGAACGGCTCAATCAAAACTAAGGTTCAACTCTTTTAGATGAACAAACAGAACGGAAAGAAGTTTCTCAAAATTCTTCTGTGTAGTTTTTATTTGTAGACATTCTTTTTCCCAATATAGGCCTCTTAGCGCTCAGAATGTCCAATTGCAGTTTCTACAGAAAGAGTGTTTCAGAACGGCTCAATCAAATGTAAGGTTCAACTCTGTTAGTTGAATGCACAGAACAGAAAGAAGTTTCATACAATGCTTCTGTGTAGTTTATATTTGAACATATTCTTTTTTCCACTATTACCCACTTAGCGCTACGAATGTCCAGTTGCATTTTCTACAGACAGAGTGTTTCAAAACTGCTCAATCAAAAGTATGGTTTAACTCTGTCAGCTGAATGCTCAGATCAGAAAGAAGTTTCGCAGAATTCTTCTGTGTAGTTTATATTTGAATATATTCCTTTTTCCACTACTACGCTCTTAGCGCTCCAAATGTCCAGTTGCATTTTCTACAGAAAGAGTGTTCAGATCTGCTCAATCAAAAGTATGGTTTAACTCTGTTAGCTGAATGCACAGATCAGAAAGAAGTTTCACAGAATGATTCTGTGTAGTTTATATTTGGAGACATTCCTTTTTCCACTATTACCCTCTTAGCGCTCCGAATCTCCACTTGCATTTTCTACAAAAAGAGTGTTTCATAACTGCTCAATCAAAAATATGTTTTATCTCTGTTAACTGAATTTAGAGATCAGAAATAAGTTTCACAGAATGCATCTGTGTAGTTTTTATTTGAAGATATTCTTTTTCCCAATGTAGGCCTCTTAGCGCTTAGCATGTCCAATTGCAGTTTCTACAGAAAGAGTGTTTTAGAACGGCTCAATCAAAAGTAAGGTTCAACTCTGTTAGTTGAATGCACAGAACAGAAAGAATTTTCACAGAATGCTACTGTGTAGTTTATATTTGAATATATTCCTTTTTCCACTATTACCATCTTAGCGCTCCGAATGTCCACTTGCATTTTCTGCAGAAGGAGTGATCAGAACTGCGCAATCAAAAGTATGGTTTAACTCTGTTAGCTTAATGAACATATCAGAAATAAGTTTCACACAATGCTTATGGGTAGTTTTTATTTGAAGATATTATTTTTCCCAATATAGGCCTCTTAGCGCTCAGAATGTCCAATTGCAGTTTCTACAGAAAGAGTGTTTCAGAAAGGCTCAATCAAAAGTAAGGTTCAACTCTGTTAGTTGAATGCACAGAACAGAAAGAAGTTTCATACAATGCTTCTGTGTAGTTTATATTTGAACATATTCTTTTTTCCACTATTACCCACTTAGCGCTACGAATGTCCAGTTGCATTTTCTACAGACAGAGTGTTTCAAAACTGCTCAATCAAAAGTATGGTTTAACTCTGTTAGCTGAATGCTCAGATCAGAAAGAAGTTTCACAGAATGCTTCTGTGTAGTTTATATTTGAATATATTCCTTTTTCCACTACTACTCTCTTAGCGCTCCAAATGTCCAGTTGCATTTTCTACAGAAAGAGTGTTCAGATCTGCTCAATCAAAAGTATGGTTTAACTCTGTTAGCTGAATGCACAGATCAGAAAGAAGTTTCACAGAATGATTCTGTGTAGTTTATATTTGGAGACATTCCTTTTTCCACTATTACCTTCTTAGCGCTCCGAATCTCCACTTGCATTTTCTACAAAAAGAGTGTTTCATAACTGCTCAAGCAAAAGTATGTTTTATCTCTGTTAACTGAATTTACAGATCAGAAATAAGTTTCACAGAATGCATCTGTGTAGTTTTTATTTGAAGATAATCTTTTTCCCAATGTAGGCCTCTTACCGCTTAGCATGTCCAATTGCAGTTTCTACAGAAAGAGTGTTTCAGAACGGCTCAATCAAAAGTAAGGTTCAACTCTGTTAGTTGAATGCACAGAACAGAAAGAATTTTCACAGAATGCTACTGTGTAGTTTATATTTGAATACATTCCTTTTTCCACTATTACCATCTTAGCGCTCCGAATGTCCACTTGCATTTTCTGCAGAAGGAGTGTTCAGAACTGCGCAATCAAAAGTATGGTTTAACTCTGTTAGCTTAATGTACATATCAGAAATAAGTTTCACACAATGCTTCTGTGTAGTTTTTATTTGAAGATATTATTTTTCCCAATATATGCCTCTTAGCGCTCAGAATGTCCAATTGCAGTTTCTACAGAAAGAGGGTTGCAGAAAGGCTCAATCAAAAGTAAGGTTCAACTCTGTTAGTTGAATGCACAGAACAGAAAGAAGTTTCATACAATGCTTCTGTGTAGTTTATATTTGAACATATTCTTTTTTCCACTATTACCCTCTTAGCGCTACGAATATCCAGTTGCATTTTCTACAGACAGAGTGTTTCAAAACTGCTCAATCAAATGTATGGTTTAACTCTGTTAGCTGAATGCTCAGATCAGAAAGAAGTTTCACAGAATGCTTCTGTGTAGTTTATATTTGTATATATTCCTTTTTCCACTACTACTCTCTTAGCGCTCCAAGTGTCCAGTTGCATTTTCTACAGAAAGAGTGTTCAGATCTGCTCAATCAAAAGTATGGTTTAACTCTGTTAGCTGAATGCACAGATCAGAAAGAAGTTTCACAGAATGATTCTGTGTAGTTTATATTTGGAGACATTCCTTTTTCCACTATTACCCTCTTTGCGCTCCGAATCTCCACTTGCATTTTCTACAAAAAGAGTGTTTCATAACTGCTCAATCAAAAATATGTTTTATCTCTGTTAACTGAATTTACAGATCAGAAATAAGTTTCACAGAATGCATCTGTGTAGTTTTTATTTGAAGATATTCTTTTTCCCAATGTAGGCCTCTTAGCGCTTAGCATGTCCAATTGCAGTTTCTACAGAAAGAGTGTTTCAGAACGGCTCAATCAAAAGTAAGGTTCAACTCTGTTAGTTGAATGCACAGAACAGAAAGAATTTTCACAGAATGCTACTGTGTAGTTTATATTTGAATATATTCCTTTTTCCCCTATTACCCTCTTAGCGCTCCGAATGTCCACTTGCATTTTCTACAGAAAGAGTGTTCAGAACTGCGCAATCAAAAGTATGGTTTAACTCTGTTAGCTTAATGAACATATCAGAAATAAGTTTCACACAATGCTTCTGTGTAGTTTTTATTTGAAGATATCATTTTTCCCAATATAGACCTCTTAGCGCTCAGAATGTCCAATTGCAGTTTCTACAGAAAGAGTGTTTCAGAACGGCTCAATCAAAAGTAAGGTTCAACTCTGTTAGTTGAATGCACAGAACAGAAAGAAGTTTCATACAATGCTTCTGTGTAGTTTATATTTGAACATATTCTTTTTTCCACTATTACCCACTTAGCGCTACGAATGTCCAGTTGCATTTTCTACAGACAGAGTGTTTCAAAACTGCTCAATCAAAAGTATGGTTTAACTCTGTTAGCTGAATGCTCAGATCACAAAGAAGTTTCACAGAATGCTTCTGTGTAGTTTATATTTGAATATATTCCTTTTTCCACTACTACGCTCTTAGCGCTCAAAATGTCCAGTTGCATTTTCTACAGAAAGAGTGTTCAGATCTGCTCAATCAAAAGTATGGTTTACCTCTGTTAGCTGAATGCACAGATCAGAAAGAAGTTTCACCGAATGATTCTGTGTAGTTTATATTTGAAGACATTCCTTTTTCCACTAGTACCCACTTAGCGCTCCGAATCTCCACTTGCATTTTCTACAAAAGGAGTGTTTCATAACTGCTCAATCAAAAATATGTTTTATCTCTGTTAACTGAATTTACAGATCAGAAATAAGTTTCACAGAATGCATCTGTGTAGTTTTTATTTGAAGATATTTTTATCCCAATGTAGGCCTCTTAGCGCTTAGCATGTCCAATTGCAGTTTCTACAGAAACAGTGTTTCAGAACGGCTCAATCAAAAGTAAGGTTCAACTCTGTTAGTTGAATGCACAGAACAGAAAGAATTTTCACAGAATGCTACTGTGTAGTTTATATTTGAATATATTCCTTTTTCCACTATTACCCTCTTAGCGCTCCGTATGTCCACTTGCATTTTCTGCAGAAAGAGTATTCAGAACTGCGCAATCAAAGGTATGGTTTAACTCTGTTAGCTTAATGAACATATCAGAAATAAGTTTCACACAATGCTTCTGTGTAGTTTTTATTTGAAGATATTATTTTTCCCAATATAGGCCTCTTAGCGCTCAGAATGTCCAATTGCAGTTTCTACAGAAAGAGTGTTTCAGAAAGGCTCAATCAAAAGTAAGGTTCAACTGTGTTAGTTGAATGCACAGTACAGAAAGTAGTTTCATACAATGCTTCTGTGTAGTTTATATTTGAACATATTCTTTTTTCCACTATTACCCACTTAGCGCTACGAATGTCCAGTTGCATTTTCTACAGACAGAGTGTTTCAAAACTGCTCAATCAAAAGTATGGTTTAACTCTGTTAGCTGAGCGCTCACATCAGAAAGTAGTTTCACAGAATGCTTCTGTGTAGTTTATATTTGAATATATTCCTTTTTCCACTACTACCATCTTAGCGCTCCAAATGTCCAGTTGCATTTTCGACAGAAAGAGTGTTCAGATCTGCTCAATCAAAAGTATGGTTTAACTCTGTTAGCTGAATGCACAGATCAGAAAGAAGTTTCACAGAATGATTCTGTGTAGTTTATATTTGGAGACATTCCTTTTTCCACTATTACCCTCTTAGCGCTCCGAATCTACACTTGCATTTTCTGCAGAAAGAGTGTTTCAGAACGGCTCAATCAGAACTAAGGTTCAATTCTTTTAGTTGAACAAACAGAACAGAAAGAAGTTTCACACAATTCTTCTGTGTTGTTTTTATTTGTAGACATTCTTTTTCCCAATATAGGCCTCTTAGCGCTCAGAATGTCCAATTGCAGTTTCTACAGAAAGAGTGTTTCAGAACGGCTCAATCAAAAGTAATGTTCAACTCTGTTAGTTGAATGCACAGAACAGAAAGAAGTTTCATACAATGCTTCTGTGTAGTTTATATTTGAACATATTCTTTTTTCCACTATTACCCACTTAGCGCTACGAATGTCCAGTTGCATTTTCTACAGACAGAGTGTTTCAAATCTGCTCAATCAAAAGTATGGTATAACTCTGTTAGCTGAATGCTCAGATCAGAAAGAAGTTTCACAGAATGCTTCTGTGTAGTTTATATTTGAATATATTCCTTTTTCCACTACTATGCTCTTAGCGCTCCAAATGTCCAGTTGCATTTTCTACAGAAAGAGTGTTCAGATCTGCTCAATCAAAAGTATGGTTTAACTCTGTTAGCTGAATGCACAGATCAGAAAGAAGTTTCACAGAATGATTCTGTGTAGTTTATATTTGGAGACATTCCTTTTTCCACTATTACCCTCTTAGCGCTCCGAATCTCCACTTGCATTTTCTACAGTAAGAGTGTTTCAGAACGGCTCAATCAAAACTAAGGTTCAACTCTTTTAGTTGAACAAACAGAACAGAAAGAAGTTTCACACAATTCTTCTGTGTAGTTTTTATTTGTAGACATTCTTTTTCCCAATATAGGCCTCTTAGCGCTCAGAATGTCCAATTGCAGTTTCTACAGAAAGAGTGTTTCAGAACGGCTCAATCAAAAGTAAGGTTCAACTCTGTTAGTTGAATGCACACAACAGAAAGAAGTTTCATACAATGCTTCTGTGTAGTTTATATTTGAACATATTCTTTTTTCCACTATTACCCACTTAGCGCTACGAATGTCCAGTTGCATTTTCTACAGACAGAGTGTTTCAAAACTGCTCAATCAAAAGTATGGTTTAACTCTGTTAGCTGAATGCTCAGATCAGAAAGAAGTTTCACAGAATGCTTCTGTGTAGTTTATATTTGAATATATTCCTTTTTCCACTACTATGCTCTTAGCGCTCCAAATGTCCAGTTGCATTTTCTACAGAAAGAGTGTTCAGATCTGCTCAATCAAAAGTATGGTTTAACTCTGTTAGCTGAATGCACAGATCAGAAAGAAGTTTCACCGAATGATTCTGTGTAGTTTATATTTGAAGACATTCCTTTTTCCACTATTACCCACTTAGCGCTCCGAATCTCCACTTGCATTTTCTACAAAAAGTGTGTTTCATAACTGCTCAATCAAAAATATGTTTTATCTCTGTTAACTGAATTTACAGATCAGAAATAAGTTTCACAGAATGCATCTGTGTAGTTTTTATTTGAAGATATTATTTTTCCCAATGTAGGCCTCTTAGCGCTTAGCATGTCCAATTGCAGTTTCTACAGAAAGAGTGTTTCAGAACGGCTCAATCAAAAGTAAGGTTCAAATCTGTTAGTTGAATGCACAGAACAGGAAGAATTTTCACAGAATGCTACTGTGTAGTTTATATTTGAATATATTCCTTTTTCCACCCTTACCCTCTTAGCGCTCCGAATGTCCACTTGCATTTTCTACAGAAAGAGTGTTCAGAACTGCGCACTCAAAAGTATGGTTTAACTCTGTTAGCTTAATGAACATATCAGAAATAAGTTTCACACAATGCTTCTGTGTAGTTTTTATTTGAAAATATTATTTTTCCCAATAGAGGCCTCTTAGCGCTCAGAATGTCCAATTGCAGTTTCTACAGAAAGAGTGTTTCAGAAAGGCTCAATCAAAAGTAAGGTTCAACTCTGTTAGTTGAATGCACAGAACAGAAAGAAGTTTCATACAATGCTTCTGTGTAGTTTATATTTGAACATATTTTTTTTTCCACTATTACCCAATTAGCGCTACGAATGTCCAGTTGCATTTTCTACAGACAGAGTGTTTCAAAACTGCTCAATCAAATGTATGGTTTAACTCTGTTAGCTGAATGCTCAGATCAGAAAGAAGTTTCACAGAATGTTTCTGTGTAGTTTATATTTGAATATATTCCTTTTTCCACGACTACTCTCTTAGCGCTCCAAATGTCCAGTTGCATTTTCTACAGAAAGAGTGTTCAGATCTGCTCAATCAAAAGTATGGTTTAACTCTGTTAGCTGAATGCACAGATCAGAAAGAAGTTTCACAGAATGATTCTGTGTAGTTTATATTTGGAGACATTCCTTTTTCCACTATTACCCTCTTAGCGCTCCGAATCTCCACTTGCATTTTCTACAGAAAGAGTGTTTCATAACTGCTCAATCAAAAATATGTTTTATCTCTGTTAACTGAATTTACAGATCAGAGATAAGTTTCACAGAATGCATCTGTGTAGTTTTTATTTGAAGATATTCTTTTTCCCAATATAGGCCTCTTAGCGCTTAGCATGTCCAATTGCAGTTTCTACAGAAAGAGTGTTTCAGAACGGCTCAATCAAAAGTAAGGTTCAACTCTGTTAGTTGAATGCACAGAACAGAATGAATTTTCACAGAATGCTACTGTGTAGTTTATATTTGAATATATTAATTTTTCCACTATTACCCTCTTAGCGCTCCGAATGTCCACTTGCATTTTCTACAGAAAGAGTGTTTAGAACTGCGCAATCAAAAGTATGGTTTAACTCTGTTAGCTTAATGAACATATCAGAAATAAGTTTCACACAATGCTTCTGTGTAGTTTTTATTTGAAGATATTATTTTTCCCAATAGAGGCCTCTTAGCGCTCAGAATATCCAATTGCAGTTTCTACAGAAAGAGTGTTTCAGAAAGGCTCAATCAAAAGTAAGGTTCAACTCTGTTAGTTGAATGCACAGAACAGAAAGAAGTTTCATACAATGCTTCTGTGTAGTTTATATATGAACATATTCTTTTTTCCACTATTACCCACTTAGCGCTACGAATGTCCAGTTGCATTTTCTACAGACAGAGAGTTTCAAAACTGCTCAATCAAAAGTATGGTTTAACTCTGTTAGCTGAATGCTCAGATCAGAAAGAAGTTTCACAGGATGCTTCTGTGTAGTTTATATTTGAATATATTCCTTTTTCCACGACTACTCTCTTAGGGCTCCAAATGTACAGTTGCATTTTCTACAGAAAGAGTGTTCAGATCTGCTCAATCAAAAGTATGGTTTAACTCTGTTAGCTGAATGCACAGATCAGAAAGAAGTTTCACAGAATGATTCTGTGTAGTTTATATTTGGAGACATTCCTTTTTCCACTATTACCATCTTAGCGCTCCGAATCTCCACTTGCATTTTCTACAGAAAGAGTGTTTCAGAACTGCTCAATCAAAAGTATGTTTTATCTCTGTTTACTGAATTTACAGATCAGAAATAAGTTTCACAGAATGCATCTGTGTAGTTTTTATTTGAAGATATTCTTTTTCCCAATATAGGCCTCTTAGCGCTTAGCATGTCCAATTGCAGTTTCTACAGAAAGAGTGTTTCAGAACGGCTCAATCAAAAGTAAGGTTCAACTCTGTTAGTTGAATGCACAGAACAGAAAGTATTTTCACAGAATGCTACTGTGTAGTTTATATTTGAATATATTAATTTTTCCACTATTACCCTCTTAGCGCTCCGAATGTCCACTTGCATTTTCTACAGAAAGAGTGTTCAGAACTGCGCAATCAAAAGTATGGTTTAACTCTGTTAGCTTAATGAACATATCAGAAATAAGTTTCACACAATGCTTCTGTGTAGTTTTTATTTGAAGATATTATTTTTCCCAATATAGGCCTCTTAGCGCTCAGAATATCCAATTTCAGTTTCTACAGAAAGAGTGTTTCAGAAAGGCTCAATCAAAAGTAAGGTTCAACTCTGTTAGTTGAATGCACAGAACAGAAAGAAGTTTCATACAATGCTTCTGTGTAGTTTATATTTGAACATATTCTTTTTTCCACTATTACCCACTTAGCGCTACGAATGTCCAGTTGCATTTTCTACAGACAGAGTGTTTCAAAACTGCTCAATCAAAAGTATGGTTTAACTCTGTTAGCTGAATGCTCAGATCAGAAAGAAGTTTCACAGAATGCTGCTGTGTAGTTTATATTTGAATATATTCCTTTTTCCACTACTACTCTCTTAGCGCTCCAAATATCCAGTTGCATTTTCTACAGAAAGAGTGTTCAGATCTGCTCAATCAAAAGTATGGTTTAACTCTGTTAGCTGAATGCGCAGATCAGAAAGAAGATTCACAGAATGATTCTGTGTAGTTTATATTTGGAGACATTCCTTTTTCCACTATTACCCTCTTAGCGCTCCGAATCTCCACTTGCATTTTCTACAGAAAGAGTGTTTCATAACTGCTCAATCAAAAATATGTTTTATCTCTGTTAACTGAATTTACAGATCAGAAATAAGTTTCACAGAATGCATCTGTGTAGTTTTTATTTGAAGATATTCTTTTTCCCAATGTAGGCCTCTTAGCGCTTAGCATGTCCAATTGCAGTTTCTACAGAAAGAGTGTTTCAGAACGGCTCAATCAAAAGTAAGGTTCAACTCTGTTAGTTGAATGCACAGAACACAAAGAAGTTTCACAGAATGATTCTGTGTAGTTTATATTTGGAGACATTCCTTTTTCCACTATTACCCTCTTAGCGCTCCGAATCTCCACTTGCATTTTCTACAGAAAGAATGTTTCAGAACGGCTCAATCAAAACTAAGGTTCAACTCTGTTAGTTGAATGCACAGAACAGAAAGAATTTTCACAGAATGCTACTGTGTAGTTTATATTTGAAGGTATTCCTTTTTCCACTATTACCCTCTTAGCGCTCCGAAAGTCCACTTGCATTTTCTATAGAAAGAGTGTTCAGAACTGCGCAATCAAAAGTATGGTTTAACTCTGTTAGCTTAATGAACATATCAGAAATATGTTTCACACAATGCTTCTGTGTAGTTTTTATTTGAAGATATTATTTTTCCCAATATAGGTCTCTTAGCGCTCAGAATGTCCAATTGCAGTTTCTACAGGCAAGAGTGTTTCAGAAAGGCTCAATCAAAAGTAAGGTTCAACTCTGTTAGTTGAATGCACAGAACAGAAAGAAGTTTCATACAATGCTTCTGTGTAGTTTATATTTGAACATATTCTTTTTTCCACTATTACCCACATAGCGCTACGAATGTCCAGTTGCATTTTCTACAGACAGAGTGTTTCAAAACTGCTCAATCAAAAGTATGGTTTAACTCTGTTAGCTGAATGCTCAGATCAGAAAGAAGTTTCACAGAATGCTTCTGTGTAGTTTATATTTGAATATATTCCTTTTTCCACTACTACTCTCTTAGCGCTCCAAATGTCCAGTTGCATTTTCTACAGAAAGAGTGTTCAGATCTGCTCAATCAAAACTATGGTTTAACTCTGTTAGCTGAATGCACAGATCAGAAAGAAGTTTCACAGAATGATTCTGTGTAGTTTATATTTGGAGACATTCCTTTTTCCACTATTACCCTCTTAGCGCTCCGAATCTCCACTTGCATTTTCTACAGAAAGAGTGTTTCAGAACGGCTCAATCAAAACTAAGGTTCAACTCTTTTAGATGAACAAACAGAACGGAAAGAAGTTTCTCAAAATTCTTCTGTGTAGTTTTTATTTGTAGACATTCTTTTTCCCAATATAGGCCTCTTAGCGCTCAGAATGTCCAATTGCAGTTTCTACAGAAAGAGTGTTTCAGAACGGCTCAATCAAATGTAAGGTTCAACTCTGTTAGTTGAATGCACAGAACAGAAAGAAGTTTCATACAATGCTTCTGTGTAGTTTATATTTGAACATATTCTTTTTTCCACTATTACCCACTTAGCGCTACGAATGTCCAGTTGCATTTTCTACAGACAGAGTGTTTCAAAACTGCTCAATCAAAAGTATGGTTTAACTCTGTCAGCTGAATGCTCAGATCAGAAAGAAGTTTCGCAGAATTCTTCTGTGTAGTTTATATTTGAATATATTCCTTTTTCCACTACTACGCTCTTAGCGCTCCAAATGTCCAGTTGCATTTTCTACAGAAAGAGTGTTCAGATCTGCTCAATCAAAAGTATGGTTTAACTCTGTTAGCTGAATGCACAGATCAGAAAGAAGTTTCACAGAATGATTCTGTGTAGTTTATATTTGGAGACATTCCTTTTTCCACTATTACCCTCTTAGCGCTCCGAATCTCCACTTGCATTTTCTACAAAAAGAGTGTTTCATAACTGCTCAATCAAAAATATGTTTTATCTCTGTTAACTGAATTTAGAGATCAGAAATAAGTTTCACAGAATGCATCTGTGTAGTTTTTATTTGAAGATATTCTTTTTCCCAATGTAGGCCTCTTAGCGCTTAGCATGTCCAATTGCAGTTTCTACAGAAAGAGTGTTTTAGAACGGCTCAATCAAAAGTAAGGTTCAACTCTGTTAGTTGAATGCACAGAACAGAAAGAATTTTCACAGAATGCTACTGTGTAGTTTATATTTGAATATATTCCTTTTTCCACTATTACCATCTTAGCGCTCCGAATGTCCACTTGCATTTTCTGCAGAAGGAGTGATCAGAACTGCGCAATCAAAAGTATGGTTTAACTCTGTTAGCTTAATGAACATATCAGAAATAAGTTTCACACAATGCTTATGGGTAGTTTTTATTTGAAGATATTATTTTTCCCAATATAGGCCTCTTAGCGCTCAGAATGTCCAATTGCAGTTTCTACAGAAAGAGTGTTTCAGAAAGGCTCAATCAAAAGTAAGGTTCAACTCTGTTAGTTGAATGCACAGAACAGAAAGAAGTTTCATACAATGCTTCTGTGTAGTTTATATTTGAACATATTCTTTTTTCCACTATTACCCACTTAGCGCTACGAATGTCCAGTTGCATTTTCTACAGACAGAGTGTTTCAAAACTGCTCAATCAAAAGTATGGTTTAACTCTGTTAGCTGAATGCTCAGATCAGAAAGAAGTTTCACAGAATGCTTCTGTGTAGTTTATATTTGAATATATTCCTTTTTCCACTACTACTCTCTTAGCGCTCCAAATGTCCAGTTGCATTTTCTACAGAAAGAGTGTTCAGATCTGCTCAATCAAAAGTATGGTTTAACTCTGTTAGCTGAATGCACAGATCAGAAAGAAGTTTCACAGAATGATTCTGTGTAGTTTATATTTGGAGACATTCCATTTTCCACTATTACCTTCTTAGCGCTCCGAATCTCCACTTGCATTTTCTACAAAAAGAGTGTTTCATAACTGCTCAAGCAAAAGTATGTTTTATCTCTGTTAACTGAATTTACAGATCAGAAATAAGTTTCACAGAATGCATCTGTGTAGTTTTTATTTGAAGATAATCTTTTTCCCAATGTAGGCCTCTTACCGCTTAGCATGTCCAATTGCAGTTTCTACAGAAAGAGTGTTTCAGAACGGCTCAATCAAAAGTAAGGTTCAACTCTGTTAGTTGAATGCACAGAACAGAAAGAATTTTCACAGAATGCTACTGTGTAGTTTATATTTGAATACATTCCTTTTTCCACTATTACCATCTTAGCGCTCCGAATGTCCACTTGCATTTTCTGCAGAAGGAGTGTTCAGAACTGCGCAATCAAAAGTATGGTTTAACTCTGTTAGCTTAATGTACATATCAGAAATAAGTTTCACACAATGCTTCTGTGTAGTTTTTATTTGAAGATATTATTTTTCCCAATATATGCCTCTTAGCGCTCAGAATGTCCAATTGCAGTTTCTACAGAAAGAGGGTTGCAGAAAGGCTCAATCAAAAGTAAGGTTCAACTCTGTTAGTTGAATGCACAGAACAGAAAGAAGTTTCATACAATGCTTCTGTGTAGTTTATATTTGAACATATTCTTTTTTCCACTATTACCCTCTTAGCGCTACGAATATCCAGTTGCATTTTCTACAGACAGAGTGTTTCAAAACTGCTCAATCAAATGTATGGTTTAACTCTGTTAGCTGAATGCTCAGATCAGAAAGAAGTTTCACAGAATGCTTCTGTGTAGTTTATATTTGTATATATTCCTTTTTCCACTACTACTCTCTTAGCGCTCCAAGTGTCCAGTTGCATTTTCTACAGAAAGAGTGTTCAGATCTGCTCAATCAAAAGTATGGTTTAACTCTGTTAGCTGAATGCACAGATCAGAAAGAAGTTTCACAGAATGATTCTGTGTAGTTTATATTTGGAGACATTCCTTTTTCCACTATTACCCTCTTTGCGCTCCGAATCTCCACTTGCATTTTCTACAAAAAGAGTGTTTCATAACTGCTCAATCAAAAATATGTTTTATCTCTGTTAACTGAATTTACAGATCAGAAATAAGTTTCACAGAATGCATCTGTGTAGTTTTTATTTGAAGATATTCTTTTTCCCAATGTAGGCCTCTTAGCGCTTAGCATGTCCAATTGCAGTTTCTACAGAAAGAGTGTTTCAGAACGGCTCAATCAAAAGTAAGGTTCAACTCTGTTAGTTGAATGCACAGAACAGAAAGAATTTTCACAGAATGCTACTGTGTAGTTTATATTTGAATATATTCCTTTTTCCCCTATTACCCTCTTAGCGCTCCGAATGTCCACTTGCATTTTCTACAGAAAGAGTGTTCAGAACTGCGCAATCAAAAGTATGGTTTAACTCTGTTAGCTTAATGAACATATCAGAAATAAGTTTCACACAATGCTTCTGTGTAGTTTTTATTTGAAGATATCATTTTTCCCAATATAGACCTCTTAGCGCTCAGAATGTCCAATTGCAGTTTCTACAGAAAGAGTGTTTCAGAACGGCTCAATCAAAAGTAAGGTTCAACTCTGTTAGTTGAATGCACAGAACAGAAAGAAGTTTCATACAATGCTTCTGTGTAGTTTATATTTGAACATATTCTTTTTTCCACTATTACCCACTTAGCGCTACGAATGTCCAGTTGCATTTTCTACAGACAGAGTGTTTCAAAACTGCTCAATCAAAAGTATGGTTTAACTCTGTTAGCTGAATGCTCAGATCACAAAGAAGTTTCACAGAATGCTTCTGTGTAGTTTATATTTGAATATATTCCTTTTTCCACTACTACGCTCTTAGCGCTCAAAATGTCCAGTTGCATTTTCTACAGAAAGAGTGTTCAGATCTGCTCAATCAAAAGTATGGTTTAACTCTGTTAGCTGAATGCACAGATCAGAAAGAAGTTTCACCGAATGATTCTGTGTAGTTTATATTTGAAGACATTCCTTTTTCCACTAGTACCCACTTAGCGCTCCGAATCTCCACTTGCATTTTCTACAAAAGGAGTGTTTCATAACTGCTCAATCAAAAATATGTTTTATCTCTGTTAACTGAATTTACAGATCAGAAATAAGTTTCACAGAATGCATCTGTGTAGTTTTTATTTGAAGATATTCTTTATCCCAATGTAGGCCTCTTAGCGCTTAGCATGTCCAATTGCAGTTTCTACAGAAACAGTGTTTCAGAACGGCTCAATCAAAAGTAAGGTTCAACTCTGTTAGTTGAATGCACAGAACAGAAAGAATTTTCACAGAATGCTACTGTGTAGTTTATATTTGAATATATTCCTTTTTCCACTATTACCCTCTTAGCGCTCCGTATGTCCACTTGCATTTTCTGCAGAAAGAGTATTCAGAACTGCGCAATCAAAGGTATGGTTTAACTCTGTTAGCTTAATGAACATATCAGAAATAAGTTTCACACAATGCTTCTGTGTAGTTTTTATTTGAAGATATTATTTTTCCCAATATAGGCCTCTTAGCGCTCAGAATGTCCAATTGCAGTTTCTACAGAAAGAGTGTTTCAGAAAGGCTCAATCAAAAGTAAGGTTCAACTGTGTTAGTTGAATGCACAGTACAGAAAGTAGTTTCATACAATGCTTCTGTGTAGTTTATATTTGAACATATTCTTTTTTCCACTATTACCCACTTAGCGCTACGAATGTCCAGTTGCATTTTCTACAGACAGAGTGTTTCAAAACTGCTCAATCAAAAGTATGGTTTAACTCTGTTAGCTGAGCGCTCACATCAGAAAGTAGTTTCACAGAATGCTTCTGTGTAGTTTATATTTGAATATATTCCTTTTTCCACTACTACCATCTTAGCGCTCCAAATGTCCAGTTGCATTTTCGACAGAAAGAGTGTTCAGATCTGCTCAATCAAAAGTATGGTTTAACTCTGTTAGCTGAATGCACAGATCAGAAAGAAGTTTCACAGAATGATTCTGTGTAGTTTATAT
The DNA here is from genome assembly GCF_028878055.3 of Symphalangus syndactylus. NCBI lineage: Eukaryota > Metazoa > Chordata > Mammalia > Primates > Hylobatidae > Symphalangus > Symphalangus syndactylus. Next base: position 1,926,495 of record NC_072423.2, on the reverse strand, counting down.
TTGGAGACATTCCTTTTTCCACTATTACCCTCTTAGCGCTCCGAATCTACACTTGCATTTTCTGCAGAAAGAGTGTTTCAGAACGGCTCAATCAGAACTAAGGTTCAATTCTTTTAGTTGAACAAACAGAACAGAAAGAAGTTTCACACAATTCTTCTGTGTTGTTTTTATTTGTAGACATTCTTTTTCCCAATATAGGCCTCTTAGCGCTCAGAATGTCCAATTGCAGTTTCTACAGAAAGAGTGTTTCAGAACGGCTCAATCAAAAGTAATGTTCAACTCTGTTAGTTGAATGCACAGAACAGAAAGAAGTTTCATACAATGCTTCTGTGTAGTTTATATTTGAACATATTCTTTTTTCCACTATTACCCACTTAGCGCTACGAATGTCCAGTTGCATTTTCTACAGACAGAGTGTTTCAAATCTGCTCAATCAAAAGTATGGTATAACTCTGTTAGCTGAATGCTCCGATCAGAAAGAAGTTTCACAGAATGCTTCTGTGTAGTTTATATTTGAATATATTCCTTTTTCCACTACTATGCTCTTAGCGCTCCAAATGTCCAGTTGCATTTTCTACAGAAAGAGTGTTCAGATCTGCTCAATCAAAAGTATGGTTTAACTCTGTTAGCTGAATGCACAGATCAGAAAGAAGTTTCACAGAATGATTCTGTGTAGTTTATATTTGGAGACATTCCTTTTTCCACTATTACCCTCTTAGCGCTCCGAATCTCCACTTGCATTTTCTACAGTAAGAGTGTTTCAGAACGGCTCAATCAAAACTAAGGTTCAACTCTTTTAGTTGAACAAACAGAACAGAAAGAAGTTTCACACAATTCTTCTGTGTAGTTTTTATTTGTAGACATTCTTTTTCCCAATATAGGCCTCTTAGCGCTCAGAATGTCCAATTGCAGTTTCTACAGAAAGAGTGTTTCAGAACGGCTCAATCAAAAGTAAGGTTCAACTCTGTTAGTTGAATGCACACAACAGAAAGAAGTTTCATACAATGCTTCTGTGTAGTTTATATTTGAACATATTCTTTTTTCCACTATTACCCACTTAGCGCTACGAATGTCCAGTTGCATTTTCTACAGACAGAGTGTTTCAAAACTGCTCAATCAAAAGTATGGTTTAACTCTGTTAGCTGAATGCTCAGATCAGAAAGAAGTTTCACAGAATGCTTCTGTGTAGTTTATATTTGAATATATTCCTTTTTCCACTACTATGCTCTTAGCGCTCCAAATGTCCAGTTGCATTTTCTACAGAAAGAGTGTTCAGATCTGCTCAATCAAAAGTATGGTTTAACTCTGTTAGCTGAATGCACAGATCAGAAAGAAGTTTCACCGAATGATTCTGTGTAGTTTATATTTGAAGACATTCCTTTTTCCACTATTACCCACTTAGCGCTCCGAATCTCCACTTGCATTTTCTACAAAAAGTGTGTTTCATAACTGCTCAATCAAAAATATGTTTTATCTCTGTTAACTGAATTTACAGATCAGAAATAAGTTTCACAGAATGCATCTGTGTAGTTTTTATTTGAAGATATTATTTTTCCCAATGTAGGCCTCTTAGCGCTTAGCATGTCCAATTGCAGTTTCTACAGAAAGAGTGTTTCAGAACGGCTCAATCAAAAGTAAGGTTCAAATCTGTTAGTTGAATGCACAGAACAGGAAGAATTTTCACAGAATGCTACTGTGTAGTTTATATTTGAATATATTCCTTTTTCCACCCTTACCCTCTTAGCGCTCCGAATGTCCACTTGCATTTTCTACAGAAAGAGTGTTCAGAACTGCGCACTCAAAAGTATGGTTTAACTCTGTTAGCTTAATGAACATATCAGAAATAAGTTTCACACAATGCTTCTGTGTAGTTTTTATTTGAAAATATTATTTTTCCCAATAGAGGCCTCTTAGCGCTCAGAATGTCCAATTGCAGTTTCTACAGAAAGAGTGTTTCAGAAAGGCTCAATCAAAAGTAAGGTTCAACTCTGTTAGTTGAATGCACAGAACAGAAAGAAGTTTCATACAATGCTTCTGTGTAGTTTATATTTGAACATATTTTTTTTTCCACTATTACCCAATTAGCGCTACGAATGTCCAGTTGCATTTTCTACAGACAGAGTGTTTCAAAACTGCTCAATCAAATGTATGGTTTAACTCTGTTAGCTGAATGCTCAGATCAGAAAGAAGTTTCACAGAATGTTTCTGTGTAGTTTATATTTGAATATATTCCTTTTTCCACGACTACTCTCTTAGCGCTCCAAATGTCCAGTTGCATTTTCTACAGAAAGAGTGTTCAGATCTGCTCAATCAAAAGTATGGTTTAACTCTGTTAGCTGAATGCACAGATCAGAAAGAAGTTTCACAGAATGATTCTGTGTAGTTTATATTTGGAGACATTCCTTTTTCCACTATTACCCTCTTAGCGCTCCGAATCTCCACTTGCATTTTCTACAGAAAGAGTGTTTCATAACTGCTCAATCAAAAATATGTTTTATCTCTGTTAACTGAATTTACAGATCAGAGATAAGTTTCACAGAATGCATCTGTGTAGTTTTTATTTGAAGATATTCTTTTTCCCAATATAGGCCTCTTAGCGCTTAGCATGTCCAATTGCAGTTTCTACAGAAAGAGTGTTTCAGAACGGCTCAATCAAAAGTAAGGTTCAACTCTGTTAGTTGAATGCACAGAACAGAATGAATTTTCACAGAATGCTACTGTGTAGTTTATATTTGAATATATTAATTTTTCCACTATTACCCTCTTAGCGCTCCGAATGTCCACTTGCATTTTCTACAGAAAGAGTGTTCAGAACTGCGCAATCAAAAGTATGGTTTAACTCTGTTAGCTTAATGAACATATCAGAAATAAGTTTCACACAATGCTTCTGTGTAGTTTTTATTTGAAGATATTATTTTTCCCAATAGAGGCCTCTTAGCGCTCAGAATATCCAATTGCAGTTTCTACAGAAAGAGTGTTTCAGAAAGGCTCAATCAAAAGTAAGGTTCAACTCTGTTAGTTGAATGCACAGAACAGAAAGAAGTTTCATACAATGCTTCTGTGTAGTTTATATATGAACATATTCTTTTTTCCACTATTACCCACTTAGCGCTACGAATGTCCAGTTGCATTTTCTACAGACAGAGAGTTTCAAAACTGCTCAATCAAAAGTATGGTTTAACTCTGTTAGCTGAATGCTCAGATCAGAAAGAAGTTTCACAGGATGCTTCTGTGTAGTTTATATTTGAATATATTCCTTTTTCCATGACTACTCTCTTAGCGCTCCAAATGTCCAGTTGCATTTTCTACAGAAAGAGTGTTCAGATCTGCTCAATCAAAAGTATGGTTTAACTCTGTTAGCTGAATGCACAGATCAGAAAGAAGTTTCACAGAATGATTCTGTGTAGTTTATATTTGGAGACATTCCTTTTTCCACTATTACCATCTTAGCGCTCCGAATCTCCACTTGCATTTTCTACAGAAAGAGTGTTTCAGAACTGCTCAATCAAAAGTATGTTTTATCTCTGTTTACTGAATTTACAGATCAGAAATAAGTTTCACAGAATGCATCTGTGTAGTTTTTATTTGAAGATATTCTTTTTCCCAATATAGGCCTCTTAGCGCTTAGCATGTCCAATTGCAGTTTCTACAGAAAGAGTGTTTCAGAACGGCTCAATCAAAAGTAAGGTTCAACTCTGTTAGTTGAATGCACAGAACAGAAAGTATTTTCACAGAATGCTACTGTGTAGTTTATATTTGAATATATTAATTTTTCCACTATTACCCTCTTAGCGCTCCGAATGTCCACTTGCATTTTCTACAGAAAGAGTGTTCAGAACTGCGCAATCAAAAGTATGGTTTAACTCTGTTAGCTTAATGAACATATCAGAAATAAGTTTCACACAATGCTTCTGTGTAGTTTTTATTTGAAGATATTATTTTTCCCAATATAGGCCTCTTAGCGCTCAGAATATCCAATTTCAGTTTCTACAGAAAGAGTGTTTCAGAAAGGCTCAATCAAAAGTAAGGTTCAACTCTGTTAGTTGAATGCACAGAACAGAAAGAAGTTTCATACAATGCTTCTGTGTAGTTTATATTTGAACATATTCTTTTTTCCACTATTACCCACTTAGCGCTACGAATGTCCAGTTGCATTTTCTACAGACAGAGTGTTTCAAAACTGCTCAATCAAAAGTATGGTTTAACTCTGTTAGCTGAATGCTCAGATCAGAAAGAAGTTTCACAGGATGCTTCTGTGTAGTTTATAATTGAATATAATCCTTTTTCCACTACTACTCTCTTAGCGCTCCAAATGTCCAGTTGCATTTTCTACAGAAAGAGTGTTCAGATCTGCTCAAACAAAAGTATGGTTTAACTCTGTTAGCTGAATGCACAGATCAGAAAGAAGTTTCACAGAATGATTCTGTGTAGTTTATATTTGGAGACATTCCTTTTTCCACTATTACCCTCTTAGCGCTCCGAATCTCCACTTGCATTTTCTACAGAAAGAGTGTTTCAGAACGGCTCAATCAAAACTAAGGTTCAACTCTTTTAGTTGAACAAACATAACAGAAAGTAGTTTCACACAATTCTTCTGTGTAGTTTTTATTTGTAGACATTCTTTTTCCCAATATAGGCCTCTTAGCGCTCAGAATGTCCAATTGCAGTTTCTACAGAAAGAGTGTTTCAGAACGGCTCAATCAAAAGTAAGGTTCAACTCTGTTAGTTGAATGCACAGAACAGAAAGTAGTTTCATACAATGCTTCTGTGTAGTTTATATTTGAACATATTCTTTTTTCCACTATTACCCACTTAGCGCTACGAATGTCCAGTTGCATTTTCTACAGACAAAGTGTTTCAAAACTGCTCAATCAAAAGTATGGTTTAACTCTGTTAGCTGAATGCTCAGATCAGAAAGAAGTTTCACAGAATGCTTCTATGTAGTTTATATTTGCATATATTCCTTTTTCCACTACTACGCTCTTAGCGCTCCAAATGTCCAGTTGCATTTTCTACAGAAAGAGTGTTCAGATCTGCTCAATCAAAAGTATGGTTTAACTCTGTTAGCTGAATGCACAGATCAGAAAGAAGTTTCACCGAATTATTCTGTGTTGTTTATATTTGAAGACATTCCTTTTTCCACTAGTACCCTCTTAGTACTCCGAATCTCCACTTGCATTTTCTAAAAAAAGAGTGTTTCATAACTGCTCAATCAAAAATATGTTTTGTCTCTGTTAACTGAATTTACAGATCAGAAATAAGTTTCACAGAATGCATCTGTGTAGTTTTTATTTGAAGATATTCTTTTTCCCAATGTAGGCCTCTTAGCGCTTAGCATGTCCAATTGCAGTTTCTACAGAAAGAGTGTTTCAGAACGGCTCAATCAAAAGTAAGGTTGAACTCTGTTAGTTGAATGCACAGAACAGAAAGAATTTTCACAGAATGCTACTGTGTAGTTTATATTTGAATATATTCCTTTTTCCACTATTACCCTCTTAGCGCTCCGAATGTCCACTTGCACTTTCTGCAGAAAGAGTGTTCAGAACTGCGCAATCAAAGGTATGGTATAACTCTGTTAGCTTAATGAACATATCAGAAATAAGTTTCACACAATGCTTCTGTGTAGTTTTTATTTGAAGATATTATTTTTCCCAATATAGGCCTCTTAGCGCTCAGAATGTCCAATTGCAGTTTCTACAGAAAGAGTGTTTCAGAAAGGCTCAATCAAAAGTAAGGTTCAACTGTGTTAGTTGAATGCACAGTACAGAAAGAAGTTTCATACAATGCTTCTGTGTAGTTTATATTTGAACATATTCTTTTTTCCACTATTACCCACTTAGCGCTACGAATGTCCAGTTGCATTTTCTACAGACAGAGTGTTTCAAAACTGCTCAATCAAAAGTATGGTTTAACTCTGTTAGCTGAATGCTCAGATCAGAAAGAAGTTTCACAGAATGCTTCTGTGTAGTTTATATTTGAATATATTCCTTTTTCCACTACTACGCTCTTAGCGCTCCAAATGTCCAGTTGCATTTTCTACAGAAAGAGTGTTCAGATCTGCTCAATCAAAAGTATGGTTTAACTCTGTTAGCTGAATGCACAGATCAGAAAGAAGTTTCACCGAATGATTCTGTGTAGTTTATATTTGAAGACATTCCTTTTTCCACAATTACCCTCTTAGAGCTCCGAATCTCCACTTTCATTTTCTACAAAAAGAGTGTTTCATAACTGCTCAATCAAAAATATGTTTTATCTCTGTTAACTGAATTTACAGATCAGAAATAAGTTTCACAGAATGCGTCTGTGTAGTTTTTATTTGAAGATGTTCTTTTTCCCAATGTAGGCCTCTTAGCGCTTAGCATGTCCAATTGCAGTTTCTACAGAAAGAGTGTTTCAGAACGGCTCAATCAAAAGTAAGGTTCAACTCTGTTAGTTGAATGCACAGAACAGAAAGAATTTTCACAGAATGCTACTGTGTAGTTTATATTTGAATATATTCCTTTTTCCACTATTACCCTCTTAGCGCTCCGAATGTCCACTTGCATTTTCTACAGAAAGAGTGTTCAGAACTGCGCAATCAAAAGTATGGTTTAATTCTGTTAGCTTAATGAACATATCAGAAATAAGTTTCACACAATGCTTCTGTGTAGTTTTTATTTGAAGATATTATTTTTCCCAATATAGGCCTCTTAGCGCTCAGAATGTCCAAATGCAGTTTCTACAGAAAGAGTGTTTCAGAAAGGCTCAATCAAAAGTAAGGTTCAACTCTGTTAGTTGAATGCACAGAACAGAAAGAAGTTTCATAAAATGCTTCTGTGTAGTTTATATTTGAACATATTCTTTTTTCCACTATTATCCACTTAGCGCTACGAATGTCCAGTTGCATTTTCTACAGACAGAGTGTTTCAAAACTGCTCAATCAAAAGTATGGTTTAACTCTGTTAGCTGAATGCTCAGATCAGAAAGAAGTTTCACAGAATGCTTCTGTGTAGTTTATATTTGAATATATTCCTTTTTCCACTACTACTCTCTTAGCGCTCCAAATGTCCAGTTGCATTTTCTACAGAAAGAGTGTTCAGATCTGCTCAATCAAAAGTATGGTTTAACTCTGTTAGCTGAATGCACAGATCAGAAAGAAGTTTCACAGAATGATTCTGTGTAGTTTATATTTGGAGACATTCCTTTTTCCACTATTACCCTCTTAGCGCTCCGAATATCCACTTGCATTTTCTACAGAAAGAGTGTTTCAGAACGGCTCAATCAGAACTAAGGTTCAATTCTTTTAGTTGAACAAACAGAACAGAAAGAAGTTTCACACAATTCTTCTGTGTAGTTTTTATTTGTAGATATTCTTTTTCCCAATATAGGCCTCTTAGCGCTCAGAATGTCCAATTGCAGTTTCTACAGAAAGAGTGTTTCAGAACGGCTCAATCAAAAGTAATGTTCAACTCTGTTAGTTGAATGCACAGAACAGAAAGAAGTTTCATACAATGCTTCTGTGTAGTTTATATTTGAACATATTCTTTTTTCCACTATTACCCACTTAGCGCTACGAATGTCCAGTTGCATTTTCTACAGACAGAGTGTTTCAAAACTGCTCAATCAAAAGTATGGTATAACTCTGCTAGCTGAATGCTCAGATCAGAAAGAAGTTTCACAGAATGCTTCTGTGTAGTTTATATTTGAATATATTCCTTTTTCCACTACTACGCTCTTAGCGCTCCAAATGTCCAGTTGCATTTTCTACAGAAAGAGTGTTCAGATCTGCTCAATCAAAAATATGGTTTAACTCTGTTAGCTGAATGCACAGATCAGAAAGAATTTTCACAGAATGATTCTGTGTAGTTTATATTTGGAGACATTCCTTTTTCCACTATTACCCTCTTAGCGCTCCGAATCTCCACTTGCATTTTCTACAGTAAGAGTGTTTCAGAACGGCTCAATCAAAACTAAGGTTCAACTCTTTTAGTTGAACAAACAGAACAGAAAGAAGTTTCACACAATTCTTCTGTGTAGTTTTTATTTGTAGACATTCTTTTTCCCAATATTGGCCTCTTAGCGCTCAGAATGTCCAATTGCAGTTTCTACAGAAAGAGTGTTTCAGAACGGCTCAATCAAAAGTAAGGTTCAACTCTGTTAGTTGAATGCACAGAACAGAAAGAAGTTTCATACAATGCTTCTGTGTAGTTTATATTTGAACATATTCTTTTTTCCACTATTACCCACTTAGCGCTACGAATGTCCAGTTGCATTTTCTACAGACAGAGTGTTTCAAAACTGCTCAATCAAAAGTATGGTTTAACTCTGTTAGCTGAATGCTCAGATCAGAAAGAAGTTTCACAGAATGCTTCTGTGTAGTTTATATTTGAATATATTCCTTTTTCCACTACTATGCTCTTAGCGCTCCAAATGTCCAGTTGCATTTTCTACAGAAAGAGTGTTCAGATCTGCTCAATCAAAAGTATGGTTTAACTCTGTTAGCTGAATGCACAGATCAGAAAGAAGTTTCACCGAATGATTCTGTGTAGTTTATATTTGAAGACATTCCTTTTTCCACTATTACCCTCTTAGCGCTCCGAATCTCCACTTGCATTTTCTACAAAAAGAGTGTTTCATAACTGCTCAATCAAAAATATGTTTTATCTCTGTTAACTGAATTTACAGATCAGAAATAAGTTTCACAGAATGCATCTGTGTAGTTTTTATTTGAAGATATTCTTTTTCCCAATGTAGGCCTCTTAGCGCTTAGCATGTCCAATTGCAGTTTCTACAGAAAGAGTGTTTCAGAACGGCTCAATCAAAAGTAAGGTTCAAATCTGTTAGTTGAATGCACAGAACAGGAAGAATTTTCACAGAATACTACTGTGTAGTTTATATTTGAATATATTCCTTTTTCCACTATTACCCTCTTAGCGCTCCGAATGTCCACTTGCATTTTCTACAGAAAGAGTGTTCAGAACTGCGCACTCAAAAGTATGGTTTAACTCTGTTAGCTTAATGAACATATCAGAAATAAGTTTCACACAATGCTTCTGTGTAGTTTTTATTTGAAAATATTATTTTTCCCAATAGAGGCCTCTTAGCGCTCAGAATGTCCAATTGCAGTTTCTACAGAAAGAGTGTTTCAGAAAGGCTCAATCAAAAGTAAGGTTCAACTCTGTTAGTTGAATGCACAGAACAGAAAGAAGTTTCATACAATGCTTCTGTGTAGTTTATATTTGAACATATTTTTTTTTCCACTATTACCCAATTAGCGCTACGAATGTCCAGTTGCATTTTCTACAGACAGAGTGTTTCAAAACTGCTCAATCAAAAGTATGGTTTAACTCTGTTAGCTGAATGCTCAGATCAGAAAGAAGTTTCACAGAATGCTTCTGTGTAGTTTATATTTGAATATATTCCTTTTTCCACGACTACTCTCTTAGCGCTCCAAATGTCCAGTTGCATTTTCTACAGAAAGAGTGTTCAGATCTGCTCAATCAAAAGTATGGTTTAACTCTGTTAGCTGAATGCACAGATCAGAAAGAAGTTTCACAGAATGATTCTGTGTAGTTTATATTTGGAGACATTCCTTTTTCCACTATTACCCTCTTAGCGCTCCGAATCTCCACTTGCATTTTCTACAGAAAGAGTGTTTCATAACCGCTCAATCAAAAATATGTTTTATCTCTGTTAACTGAATTTACAGATCAGAAATAAGTTTCACACAATTCTTCTGTGTAGTTTTTATTTGTAGACATTCTTTTTCCCAATATAGGCCTCCTAGCGCTCAGAATGTCCAATTGCAGTTTCTACAGAAAGAGTGTTTCAGAACGGCTCAATCAAAAGTAAGGTTCAACTCTGTTAGTTGAATGCACAGAACAGAAAGAAGTTTCATACAATGCTTCTGTGTAGTTTATATTTGAATATATTCTTTTTTCCACTATTACCCACTTTGCGCTACGAATGTCCAGTTGCATTTTCTACAGACAGAGTGTTTCAAAACTGCTCAATCAAAAGTATGGTTTAACTCTGTTAGCTGAATGCTCAGATCAGAAAGAAGTTTCACAGAATGCTTCTGTGTAGTTTATATTTGAATATATTCCTTTTTCCACTACTACGCTCTTAGCGCTCCGAATGTCCAGTTGCATTTTCTACAGAAAGAGTGTTCAGATCTGCTCAATCAAAAGTATGGTTTAACTCTGTTAGCTGAATGCACAGATCAGAAAGAAGTTTCACCGAATGATTCTGTGTAGTTTATATTTGAAGACATTACTTTTTCCACTATTACCCTCTTAGCGCTCCGAATCTCCACTTGCATTTTCTACAAAAAGAGTGTTTCATAACTACTCAATCAAAAATATGTTTTATCTCTGTTAACTGAATTTACAGATCAGAAATAAGTTTGACAGAATGCATCTGTGTAGTTTTTATTTGAAGATATTCTTTTTCCCAATGTAGGCCTCTTAGCGCTTAGCATGTCCAATTGCAGTTTCTACAGAAAGAGTGTTTCAGAACGGCTCAATCAAAAGTAAGGTTCAACTCTGTTAGTTGAATGCACAGAACAGAAAGAATTTTCACAGAATGCTACTGTGTAGTTTATATTTGAATATATTCCTTTTTCCACTATTACCCTCTTAGCGCTCCGAATGTCCACTTGCATTTTCTACAGAAAGAGTGTTCAGAACTGCGCAATCAAAAGTATGGTTTAACTCTGTTAGCTTAATGAACATATCAGAAATAAGTTTCACACAATGCTTCTGTGTAGTTTTTATTTGAAGATATTATTTTTCCCAATATAGGCCTCTTAGCGCTCAGAATGTCCAAATGCAGTTTCTACAGAAAGAGTGTTTCAGAAAGGCTCAATCAAAAGTAAGGTTCAACTCTGTTAGTTGAATGCACAGAACAGAAAGAAGTTTCATAAAATGCTTCTGTGTAGTTTATATTTGAACATATTCTTTTTTCCACTATTATCCACTTAGCGCTACGAATGTCCAGTTGCATTTTCTACAGACAGAGTGTTTCAAAACTGCTCAATCAAAAGTATGGTTTAACTCTGTTAGCTGAATGCTCAGATCAGAAAGAAGTTTCACAGAATGCTTCTGTGTAGTTTATATTTGAATATATTCCTTTTTCCACTACTACTCTCTTAGCGCTCCAAATGTCCAGTTGCATTTTCTACAGAAAGAGTGTTCAGATCTGCTCAATCAAAAGTATGGTTTAACTCTGTTAGCTGAATGCACAGATCAGAAAGAAGTTTCACAGAATGATTCTGTGTAGTTTATATTTGGAGACATTCCTTTTTCCACTATTACCCTCTTAGCGCTCCGAATATCCACTTGCATTTTCTACAGAAAGAGTGTTTCAGAACGGCTCAATCAGAACTAAGGTTCAATTCTTTTAGTTGAACAAACAGAACAGAAAGAAGTTTCACACAATTCTTCTGTGTAGTTTTTATTTGTAGATATTCTTTTTCCCAATATAGGCCTCTTAGCGCTCAGAATGTCCAATTGCAGTTTCTACAGAAAGAGTGTTTCAGAACGGCTCAATCAAAAGTAATGTTCAACTCTGTTAGTTGAATGCACAGAACAGAAAGAAGTTTCATACAATGCTTCTGTGTAGTTTATATTTGAACATATTCTTTTTTCCACTATTACCCACTTAGCGCTACGAATGTCCAGTTGCATTTTCTACAGACAGAGTGTTTCAAAACTGCTCAATCAAAAGTATGGTATAACTCTGCTAGCTGAATGCTCAGATCAGAAAGAAGTTTCACAGAATGCTTCTGTGTAGTTTATATTTGAATATATTCCTTTTTCCACTACTACGCTCTTAGCGCTCCAAATGTCCAGTTGCATTTTCTACAGAAAGAGTGTTCAGATCTGCTCAATCAAAAATATGGTTTAACTCTGTTAGCTGAATGCACAGATCAGAAAGAATTTTCACAGAATGATTCTGTGTAGTTTATATTTGGAGACATTCCTTTTTCCACTATTACCCTCTTAGCGCTCCGAATCTCCACTTGCATTTTCTACAGTAAGAGTGTTTCAGAACGGCTCAATCAAAACTAAGGTTCAACTCTTTTAGTTGAACAAACAGAACAGAAAGAAGTTTCACACAATTCTTCTGTGTAGTTTTTATTTGTAGACATTCTTTTTCCCAATATTGGCCTCTTAGCGCTCAGAATGTCCAATTGCAGTTTCTACAGAAAGAGTGTTTCAGAACGGCTCAATCAAAAGTAAGGTTCAACTCTGTTAGTTGAATGCACAGAACAGAAAGAAGTTTCATACAATGCTTCTGTGTAGTTTATATTTGAACATATTCTTTTTTCCACTATTACCAACTTAGCGCTACGAATGTCCAGTTGCATTTTCTACAGACAGAGTGTTTCAAAACTGCTCAATCAAAAGTATGGTTTAACTCTGTTAGCTGAATGCTCAGATCAGAAAGAAGTTTCACAGAATGCTTCTGTGTAGTTTATATTTGAATATATTCCTTTTTCCACTACTATGCTCTTAGCGCTCCAAATGTCCAGTTGCATTTTCTACAGAAAGAGTGTTCAGATCTGCTCAATCAAAAGTATGGTTTAACTCTGTTAGCTGAATGCACAGATCAGAAAGAAGTTTCACCGAATGATTCTGTGTAGTTTATATTTGAAGACATTCCTTTTTCCACTATTACCCTCTTAGCGCTCCGAATCTCCACTTGCATTTTCTACAAAAAGAGTGTTTCATAACTGCTCAATCAAAAATATGTTTTATCTCTGTTAACTGAATTTACAGATCAGAAATAAGTTTCACAGAATGCATCTGTGTAGTTTTTATTTGAAGATATTCTTTTTCCCAATGTAGGCCTCTTAGCGCTTAGCATGTCCAATTGCAGTTTCTACAGAAAGAGTGTTTCAGAACGGCTCAATCAAAAGTAAGGTTCAAATCTGTTAGTTGAATGCACAGAACAGGAAGAATTTTCACAGAATACTACTGTGTAGTTTATATTTGAATATATTCCTTTTTCCACTATTACCCTCTTAGCGCTCCGAATGTCCACTTGCATTTTCTACAGAAAGAGTGTTCAGAACTGCGCACTCAAAAGTATGGTTTAACTCTGTTAGCTTAATGAACATATCAGAAATAAGTTTCACACAATGCTTCTGTGTAGTTTTTATTTGAAAATATTATTTTTCCCAATAGAGGCCTCTTAGCGCTCAGAATGTCCAATTGCAGTTTCTACAGAAAGAGTGTTTCAGAAAGGCTCAATCAAAAGTAAGGTTCAACTCTGTTAGTTGAATGCACAGAACAGAAAGAAGTTTCATACAATGCTTCTGTGTAGTTTATATTTGAACATATTTTTTTTTCCACTATTACCCAATTAGCGCTACGAATGTCCAGTTGCATTTTCTACAGACAGAGTGTTTCAAAACTGCTCAATCAAAAGTATGGTTTAACTCTGTTAGCTGAATGCTCAGATCAGAAAGAAGTTTCACAGAATGCTTCTGTGTAGTTTATATTTGAATATATTCCTTTTTCCACGACTACTCTCTTAGCGCTCCAAATGTCCAGTTGCATTTTCTACAGAAAGAGTGTTCAGATCTGCTCAATCAAAAGTATGGTTTAACTCTGTTAGCTGAATGCACAGATCAGAAAGAAGTTTCACAGAATGATTCTGTGTAGTTTATATTTGGAGACATTCCTTTTTCCACTATTACCCTCTTAGCGCTCCGAATCTCCACTTGCATTTTCTACAGAAAGAGTGTTTCATAACCGCTCAATCAAAAATATGTTTTATCTCTGTTAACTGAATTTACAGATCAGAAATAAGTTTCACACAATTCTTCTGTGTAGTTTTTATTTGTAGACATTCTTTTTCCCAATATAGGCCTCCTAGCGCTCAGAATGTCCAATTGCAGTTTCTACAGAAAGAGTGTTTCAGAACGGCTCAATCAAAAGTAAGGTTCAACTCTGTTAGTTGAATGCACAGAACAGAAAGAAGTTTCATACAATGCTTCTGTGTAGTTTATATTTGAATATATTCTTTTTTCCACTATTACCCACTTTGCGCTACGAATGTCCAGTTGCATTTTCTACAGACAGAGTGTTTCAAAACTGCTCAATCAAAAGTATGGTTTAACTCTGTTAGCTGAATGCTCAGATCAGAAAGAAGTTTCACAGAATGCTTCTGTGTAGTTTATATTTGAATATATTCCTTTTTCCACTACTACGCTCTTAGCGCTCCGAATGTCCAGTTGCATTTTCTACAGAAAGAGTGTTCAGATCTGCTCAATCAAAAGTATGGTTTAACTCTGTTAGCTGAATGCACAGATCAGAAAGAAGTTTCACCGAATGATTCTGTGTAGTTTATATTTGAAGACATTACTTTTTCCACTATTACCCTCTTAGCGCTCCGAATCTCCACTTGCATTTTCTACAAAAAGAGTGTTTCATAACTACTCAATCAAAAATATGTTTTATCTCTGTTAACTGAATTTACAGATCAGAAATAAGTTTGACAGAATGCATCTGTGTAGTTTTTATTTGAAGATATTCTTTTTCCCAATGTAGGCCTCTTAGCGCTTAGCATGTCCAATTGCAGTTTCTACAGAAAGAGTGTTTCAGAACGGCTCAATCAAAAGTAAGGTTCAACTCTGTTAGTTGAATGCACAGAACAGAAAGAATTTTCACAGAATGCTACTGTGTAGTTTATATTTGAATATATTCCTTTTTCCACTATTACCCTCTTAGCGCTCCGAATGTCCACTTGCATTTTCTACAGAAAGAGTGTTCAGAACTGCGCAATCAAAAGTATGGTTTAACTCTGTTAGCTTAATGAACATATCAGAAATAAGTTTCACACAATGCTTCTGTGTAGTTTTTATTTGAAGATATTATTTTTCCCAATAGAAGCCTTTAGCGCTCAGAATGTCCAATTGCAGTTTCTACAGAAAGAGTGTTTCAGAAAGGCTCAATCAAAAGTAAGGTTCAACTCTGTTAGTTGAATGCACAGAACAGAAAGAAGTTTCATACAATGCTTCTGTGTAGTTTATATTTGAACATATTCTTTTTTCCACTATTACCCACTTAGCGCTACGAATGTCCAGTTGCATTTTCTACAGACAGAGTGTTTCAAAACTGCTCAATCAAAATTATGGTTTAACTCTGTTAGCTGAATGCTCACATCAGAAAGAAGTTTCACAGAATGCTTCTGTGTAGTTTATATTTGAATATATTCCTTTTTCCACTACTACTCTCTTAGCGCTCCAAATGTCCAGTTGCATTTTCTACAGAAAGAGTGTTCAGATCTGCTCAATCAAAAGTATGGTTTAACTCTGTTAGCTGAATGCACAGATCAGAAAGAAGTTTCACAGAATGATTCTGTGTAGTTTATATTTGGAGACACTCCTTTTTCCACTATTACCCTCTTAGCGCTCCGAATCTCCACTTGCATTTTCTACAGAAAGAGTGTTTCAGAACGGCTCAATCAAAACTAAGGTTCAAATCTTTTAGTTGAACAAACAGAACAGAAAGAAGTTTCACACAATTCTTCTGTGTAGTTTTTATTTGTAGACATTCTTTTTCCCAATATAGGCCTCCTAGCGCTCAGAATGTCCAATTGCAGTTTCTACAGAAAGAGTGTTTCAGAACGGCTCAATCAAAAGTAAGGTTCAACTCTGTTAGTTGAATGCACAGAACAGAAAGAAGTTTCATACAATGTTTCTGTGTAGTTTATATTTGAACATATTCTTTTTTCCACTATTACCCACTTTGCGCTACGAATGTCCAGTTGCATTTTCTACAGACAGAGTGTTTCAAAACTGCTCAATCAAAAGTATGGTTTAACTCTGTTAGCTGAATGCTCAGATCAGAAAGAAGTTTCACAGAATGCTTCTGTGTAGTTTATATTTGAATATATTACTTTTTCCACTAATACGCTCTTAGCGCTCCAAATGTCCAGTTGCATTTTCTACAGAAAGAGTGTTAAGATCAGCTCAATCAAAAGTATGGTTTAACTCTGTTAGCTGAATGCACAGATCAGAAAGAAGTTTCACGGAATGATTCTGTGTAGTTTATATTTGAAGACATTCCTTTTTCCACTATTACCGTCTTAGCGCTCCGAATCTCCACTTTCATTTTCTACAAAAAGAGTGTTTCATAACTGCTCAATCAAAAACATGTTTTATCTCTGTTCACTGAATTTACAGATCAGAAATAAGTTTCACAGAATGCATCTGTGTAGTTTTTATTTGAAGATATTCTTTTTCCCAATGTAGGCCTCTTAGCGCTTAGCATGTCCAATTGCAGTTTCTACAGAAAGAGTGTTTCAGAACGGCTCAATCAAAAGTAAGGTTCAACTCTGTTAGTTGAATGCACAGAACAGAAAGAATTTTCACAGAATGCTACTGTGTAGTTTATATTTGAATATATTCCTTTTTCCACTATTACCCTCTTAGCGCTCCGAATGTCCACTTGCATTTTCTACAGAAAGAGTGTTCAGAACTGCGCAATCAAAAGTATGGTTTAACTCTGTTAGCTTAATGAACATATCAGAAATAAGTTTCACACACTGCTTCTGTGTAGTTTTTATTTGAAGATATTATTTTTCCCAATATAGGCCTCCTAGCGCTCAGAATGTCCAATTGCAGTTTCTACAGAAAGAGTGTTTCAGAAAGGCTCAATCAAAAGTAAGGTTCAACTCTGTTAGTTGAATGCACAGAACAGAAAGAAGTTTCATACAATGCTTCTGTGTAGTTTATATTTGAACATATTCTTTTTTCCACTATTACCCACTTAGCGCTACGAATGTCCAGTTGCATTTTCTACAGACACAGTGTTTCAAAACTGCTCAATCAAAAGTATGGTTTAACTCTGTTAGCTGAATGCTCAGATCAGAAAGTAGTTTCACAGAATGCTTCTGTGTAGTTTATATTTGAATATATTCCTTTTTCCACTACTACTCTCTTAGCGCTCCAAATGTCCAGTTGCATTTTCTACAGAAAGAGTGTTCAGATCTGCTCAATCAAAAGTATGTTTTAACTCTGTTAGCTGCATGCACAGATCAGAAAGTAGTTTCACAGAATGATTCTGTGTAGTTTATATTTGGAGACATTCCTTTTTCCACTATTACCCTCTTAGCGCTCCGAATCTCCACTTGCATTTTCTACAGAAAGAGTGTTTCTGAACGGCTCAATCAAAACTAATGTTCAACCCTTTTAGTTGAACAAACAGAACAGAAAGAATTTTCACACAATTCTTCTGTGTAGTTTTTATTTGTAGACATTCTTTTTCCCAACATAGGCCTCTTAGCGCTCAGAATGTCCAATTGCAGTTTCTACAGAAAGAGTGTTTCAGAACGGCTCAATCAAAAGTAAGGTTCAACTCTGTTAGTTGAATGCACAGAACAGAAAGAAGTTTCATACAATGCTTCTGTGTAGTTTATATTTGAACATATTCTTTTTTCCACTATTACCCACTTAGCGCTACGAATGTCCAGTTGCATTTTCTACAGACAGAGTGTTTCAAAACTGCTCAATCAAAATTATGGTTTAACTCTGTTAGCTGATTGCTCAGATCAGAAAGAAGTTTCACAGAATGCTTCTGTGTAGTTTATATTTGAATATATTCCTTTTTCCACTACTACTCTCTTAGCGCTCCAAATGTCCAGTTGCATTTTCTACAGAAAGAGTGTTCAGATCTGCTCAATCAAAAGTATGGTTTAACTCTGTTAGCTGAATGCACAGATCAGAAAGAAGTTTCACAGAATGATTCTGTGTAGTTTATATTTGGAGACCTTCCTTTTTCCACTATTACCCTCTTAGCGCTCCGAATCTCCACTTGCATTTTCTACAGAAATAGTGTTTCATAACTGCTCAATCAAAAATATGTTTTATCTCTGTTAAATGAATTTACAGATCAGAAATAAGTTTCACAGAATGCATCTGTGTAGTTTTTATTTGAAGATATTCTTTTTCCCAATATAGGCCTCTTAGCGCTTAGCATGTCCAATTGCATTTTCTACAGAAAGAGTGTTTCAGAACGGCTCAATCAAAAGTAAGGTTCAACTCTGTTAGTTGAATGCACAGAACAGAAAGAATTTTCACAGAATGCTACTGTGTAGTTTATATTTGAATATATTCCTTTTTCCACTATTACCCTCTTAGCGCTCTGAATCTCCACTTGCATTTTCTACAGAAAGAGTGTTTCAGAACGGCTCAATCAAAACTAAGGTTCAACTCTTTTAGTTGAACAAACAGAACAGAAAGAAGTTTCACACAATTTTTCTGTGTAGATTTATTTGTAGACATTCTTTTTCCCAATATAGGCCTCTTTGCGCTCAGAATGTCCAATTGCAGTTTCTACAGAAAGAGTGTTTCAGAACGGCTCAATCAAAAGTAAGGTTCAACTCTGTTAGTTGAATGCACAGAACAGAAAGAATTTTCACAGAATGCTACTGTGTAGTTTATATTTGAATATATTCCTTTTTCCACTATTACCCTCTTAGCGCTCCGAATGTCCACTTGCATTTTCTACAGAAAGAGTGTTCAGAACTGCGCAATCAAAAGTATGGTTTAACTCTGTTAGCTTAATGAACATATCAGAAATAAGTTTCACACAATGCTTCTGTGTAGTTTTTATTTGAAGATATTATTTTTCCCAATAGAGGTCTCTTAGCGCTCAGAATGTCCAATTGCAGTTTCTACAGAAAGAGTGTTTCAGAAAGGCTCAATCAAAAGTAAGGTTCAACTCTGTTAGTTGAATGCACAGAACAGAAAGAAGTTTCATACAATGCTTCTGTGTAGTTTATATTTGAACATATTCTTTTTTCCACTATTACCCACTTTGCGCTACGAATGTCCAGTTACATTTTCTACAGACAGAGTGTTTCAAAACTGCTCAATCAAAAGTATGGTTTAACTCTGTTAGCTGAATGCTCAGATCAGAAAGAAGTTTCACAGAATGCTTCTGTGTAGTTTATATTTGAATATATTCCTTTTTCTACTACTACGCTCTTAGCGCTCCAAATGTCCAGTTGCATTTTCTACAGAAAGATTGTTCAGATCTGCTCAATCAAAAGTATGGTTTAACTCTGCTTGCTGAATGCACAGATCAGAAAGAAGTTTCACCGAATGATTCTGTGTAGTTTATATTTGAAGACATTCCTTTTTCCACTATTACCCTCTTAGCGCTCCGAATCTCCACTTGCATTTTCTACAAAAAGAGTGTTTCATAACTGCACAATCAAAAATATGTTTTATCTCTGTTAACTGAATTTACAGATCAGAAATAAGTTTCACAGAATGCATCTGTGCAGTTTTTATTTGAAGATATTCTTTTTCCCAATGTAGGCCTCTTAGCGCTTAGCATGTCCAATTGCAGTTTCTACAGAAAGAGTGTTTCAGAACGGCTCAATCAAAAGTAAGGTTCAACTCTGTTAGTTGAATGCACAGAACAGAAAGAATTTTCACAGAATGCTACTGTGTAGTTTATATTTGAATATATTCCTTTTTCCACTATTACCCTCTTAGCGCTCCGAATGTACACTTGCATTTTCTACAGAAAGAGAGTTCAGAACTGCGCAATCAAAAGTATGGTTTAACTCTGTTTGCTTAATGAACATATCAGAAATAAGTTTCACACAATGCTTCTGTGTAGTTTTTATTTGAAGATATTATTTTTCCCAATAGAGGCCTCTTAGCGCTCAGAATGTCCAATTGCAGTTTCTACAGAAAGAGTGTTTCAAAAAGGCTCAATCAAAAGTAAGTTTCAACTCTGTTAGTTGAATGCACAGAACAGAAAGAAGTTTCATACAATGCTTCTGTGTAGTTTATATTTGAACATATTCTTTTTTCCACTATTACCCACTTAGCGCTACGAATATCCAGTTGCATTTTCTACAGACAGAGTGTTTCAAAACTGCTCAATCAAAAGTATGGTTTAACTCTGTTAGCTGAATGCTCAGATCAGAAAGAAGTTTCACAGAATGCTTCTGTGTAGTTTATATTTGAATATATTCCTTTTTCCACTACTACTCTCTTAGCGCTCCAAATGTCCAGTTGCATTTTCTACAGAAAGAGTGTTCAGATCTGCTCAATCAAAAGTATGGTTTAACTCTGTTAGCTGAATGCACAGATCAGAAAGAAGTTTCACAGAATGATTCTGTGTAGTTTATATTTGGAGACATTACTTTTTCCACTATTACCCTCTTAGCGCTCCGAATCTCCACTTGCATTTTCCACAGAAAGAGTGTTTCAGAACGGCTCAATCAAAACTAAGGTTCAACTCTTTTAGTTGAACAAACAGAACAGAAAGAAGTTTCACACAATTCTTCTGTGTAGTTTTTATTTGTAGACATTCTTTTTCCCAATATAGGCCTCCTAGCGCTCAGAATGTCCAATTGCAGTTTCTACAGAAAGAGTGTTTCAGAACGGCTCAATCAAAAGTAAGGTTCAACTCTGTTAGTTGAATGCACAGAACAGAAAGAAGTTTCATACAATGCTTCTGTGTAGTTTATATTTGAACATATTCTTTTTTCCACTATTACCCACTTAGCGCTACGAATGTCCAGTTGCATTTTCTACAGACAGAGTGTTTCAAAACTGCTCAATCAAAAGTATGGTTTAACTCTGTTAGCTGAATGCTCAGATCAGAAAGAAGTTTCACAGAATGCTTCTGTGTAGTTTATATTTGAATATATTCCTTTTTCCACTACTACGCTCTTAGCGCTCCAAATGTCCAGTTGCATTTTCTACAGAAAGAGTGTTAAGATCAGCTCAATCAAAAGTATGGTTTAACTCTGTTAGCTGAATGCACAGATCAGAAAGAAGTTTCACCGAATGATTCTGTGTAGTTTATATTTGAAGACATTCCTTTTTCCACTATTACCCTCTTAGCGCTCCGAATCTCCACTTGCATTTTCTACAAAAAGAGTGTTTCATAACTGCTCAATCAAAAATATGTTTTATTTCTGTTAACTGAATTTACAGATCAGAAATAAGTTTCACAGAATGCATCTGTGTAGTTTTTATTTGAAGATATTCTTTTTCCCAATGTAGGCCTCTTAGCGCTTAGCATGTCCAATTGCAGTTTCTACAGAAAGAGTGTTTCAGAACGGCTCAATCAAAAGTAAGGTTCAACTCTGTTAGTTGAATGCACAGAACAGAAAGAATTTTCACAGAATGCTACTGTGTAGTTTATATTTGAATATATTCCTTTTTTTACTATTACCCTCTTAGCGCTCCGAATGTCCACTTGCATTTTCTACAGAAAGAGTGTTCAGAACTGCGCAATCAAAAGTATGGTTTAACTCTGTTAGCTTAATGAACATATCAGAAATAAGTTTCACACAATGCTTCTGTGTAGTTTTTATTTGAAGATATTATTTTTCCCAATATAGGCCTCCTAGCGCTCAGAATGTCCAATTGCAGTTTCTACAGAAAGAGTGTTTCAGAAAGGCTCAATCAAAAGTAAGGTTCAACTCTGTTAGTTGAATGCACAGAACAGAAAGAAGTTTCATACAATGCTTCTGTGTAGTTTATATTTGAACATATTCTTTTTTCCACTATTACCCACTTAGCGCTACGAATGTCCAGTTGCATTTTCTACAGACAGAGTGTTTCAAAACTGCTCAATCAAAAGTATGGTTTAACTCTGTTAGCTGAATGCTCAGATCAGAAAGTAGTTTCACAGAATGCTTCTGTGTAGTTTATATTTGAATATATTCCTTTTTCCACTACTACTCTCTTAGCGCTCCAAATGTCCAGTTGCATTTTCTACAGAAAGAGTGTTCAGATCTGCTCAATCAAAAGTATGTTTTAACTCTGTTAGCTGCATGCACAGATCAGAAAGTAGTTTCACAGAATGATTCTGTGTAGTTTATATTTGGAGACATTCCTTTTTCCACTATTACCCTCTTAGCGCTCCGAATCTCCACTTGCATTTTCTACAGAAAGAGTGTTTCAGAACGGCTCAATCAAAACTAAGGTTCAACCCATTTAGTTGAACAAACAGAACAGAAAGAATTTTCACACAATTCTTCTGTGTAGTTTTTATTTGTAGACATTCTTTTTCCCAACATAGGCCTCTTAGCGCTCAGAATGTCCAATTGCAGTTTCTACAGAAAGAGTGTTTCAGAACGGCTCAATCAAAAGTAAGGTTCAACTCTGTTAGTTGAATGCACAGAACAGAAAGAAGTTTCATACAATGCTTCTGTGTAGTTTATATTTGAACATATTCTTTTTTCCACTATTACCCACTTAGCGCTACGAATGTCCAGTTGCATTTTCTACAGACAGAGTGTTTCAAAACTGCTCAATCAAAATTATGGTTTAACTCTGTTAGCTGATTGCTCAGATCAGAAAGAAGTTTCACAGAATGCTTCTGTGTAGTTTATATTTGAATATATTCCTTTTTCCACTACTACTCTCTTAGCGCTCCAAATGTCCAGTTGCATTTTCTACAGAAAGAGTGTTCAGATCTGCTCAATCAAAAGTATGGTTTAACTCTGTTAGCTGAATGCACAGATCAGAAAGAAGTTTCACAGAATGATTCTGTGTAGTTTATATTTGGAGACCTTCCTTTTTCCACTATTACCCACTTAGCGCTCCGAATCTCCACTTGCATTTTCTACAGAAATAGTGTTTCATAACTGCTCAATCAAAAATATGTTTTATCTCTGTTAAATGAATTTACAGATCAGAAATAAGTTTCACAGAATGCATCTGTGTAGTTTTTATTTGAAGATATTCTTTTTCCCAATATAGGCCTCTTAGCGCTTAGCATGTCCAATTGCATTTTCTACAGAAAGAGTGTTTCAGAACGGCTCAATCAAAAGTAAGGTTCAACTCTGTTAGTTGAATGCACAGAACAGAAAGAATTTTCACAGAATGCTACTGTGTAGTTTATATTTGAATATATTCCTTTTTCCACTATTACCCTCTTAGCGCTCTGAATCTCCACTTGCATTTTCTACAGAAAGAGTGTTTCAGAACGGCTCAATCAAAACTAAGGTTCAACTCTTTTAGTTGAACAAACAGAACAGAAAGAAGTTTCACAAAATTTTTCTGTGTAGTTTTTATTTGTAGACATTCTTTTTCCCAATATAGGCCTCTTTGCGCTCAGAATGTCCAATTGCAGTTTCTACAGAAAGAGTGTTTCAGAACGGCTCAATCAAAAGTAAGGTTCAACTCTGTTAGTTGAATGCACAGAACAGAAAGAATTTTCACAGAATGCTACTGTGTAGTTTATATTTGAATATATTCCTTTTTCCACTATTACCCTCTTAGCGCTCCGAATGTCCACTTGCATTTTCTACAGAAAGAGTGTTCAGAACTGCGCAATCAAAAGTATGGTTTAACTCTGTTAGCTTAATGAACATATCAGAAATAAGTTTCACACAATGCTTCTGTGTAGTTTTTATTTGAAGATATTATTTTTCCCAATAGAGGTCTCTTAGCGCTCAGAATGTCCAATTGCAGTTTCTACAGAAAGAGTGTTTCAGAAAGGCTCAATCAAAAGTAAGGTTCAACTCTGTTAGTTGAATGCACAGAACAGAAAGAAGTTTCATACAATGCTTCTGTGTAGTTTCTATTTGAACATATTCTTTTTTCCACTATTACCCACTTAGCGCTACGAATGTCCAGTTGCATTTTCTACAGACAGAGTGTTTCAAAACTGCTCAATCAAATGTATGGTTTAACTCTGTTAGCTGAATGCTCAGATCAGAAAGAAGTTTCACAGAATGCTTCTGTGTAGTTTATATTTGAATATATTCCTTTTTCCACTACTACTCTCTTAGCGCTCCAAATGTCCAGTTGCATTTTCTACAGAAAGAGTGTTCAGATCTGCTCAATCAAAAGTATGGTTTAACTCTGTTAGCTGAATGCACAGATCAGAAACAAGTTTCACAGAATGATTCTGTGTAGTTTATATTTGGAGACCTTCCTTTTTCCACTATTACCCTCTTAGCGCTCCTAATCTCCACTTGCATTTTCTACAGAAAGAGTGTTTCATAACTGCTCAATCAAAAATATGTTTTATCTCTGTTAACTGAATTTACATATCAGAAATAAGTTTCACAGAATGCGTCTGTGTAGTTTTTATTTGAAGATATTCTTTTTCCCAAAATAGGCCTCTTAGCCCTTAGCATGTCCAATTGCATTTTCTACAGAAAGAGTGTTTCAGAACGGCTCAATCAAAAGTAAGGTTCAACTCTGTTAGTTGAATGCACAGTACAGAAAGAATTTTCACAGAATGCTACTGTGTAGTTTATATTTGAATATATTCCTTTTTCCACTATTACCCTCTTAGCGCTCCGAATGTCCACTTGCATTTTCTACAGAAAGAGTGTTCAGAACTGCGCAATCAAAACTATGGTTTAACTCTGTTAGCTTAATGAACATATCAGGAATAAGTTTCACACAAGGGTTCTGTGTAGTTTTTATTTGAAGATATTATTTTTCCCAATATAGGCCTCTTAGCGCTCAGAATGTCCAATTGCAATTTCTACAGAAAGAGTGTTTCAGAAAGGCTCAATCAAAAGTAAGGTTCAACTCTGTTAGTTGAATGCACAGAACAGAAAGAAGTTTCATACAATGCTTCTGTGTAGTTTATATTTGAACATATTCTTTTTTCCACTCTTACCCACTTAGCGCTGCGAATGTCCAGTTGCATTTTCTACAGACAGAGTGTTTCAAAACTGCTCAATCAAAAGTATGGTTTAACTCTGTTAGCTGAATGCTCAGATCAGAAAGAAGTTTCACAGAATGCTTCTGTGTAGTTTATATTTGAATATATTCCTTTTTCCACTACTACTCTCTTAGCGCTCCAAATGTCCAGTTACATTTTCTACAGAAAGAGTGTTCAGATATGCTCAATCAAAAGTATGTTTTAACTCTGTTAGCTGAATGCACAGATCAGAAAGAAGTTTCACAGAATGATTCTGTGTAGTTTATATTTGGAGACATTCCTTTTTCCACTATTACCCTCTTAGCGCTCCGAATCTCCACTTGCATTTTCTACAGAAAGAGTGTTTCAGAACGGCTCAATCAAAACTAAGGTTCAACTCTTTTAGTTGAACAAACAGAACAGAAAGAAGTTTCACACAATTCTTCTGTGTAGTTTTTATTTGTAGACATTCTTTTTCCCAATATAGGCCTTATAGCGCTCAGAATGTCCAATTGCAGTTTCTACAGAAAGAGTGTTTCAGAACGGCTCAATCAAAAGTAAGGTTCAACTCTGTTAGTTGAATGCACAGAACAGAAAGAAGTTTCATACAATGCTTCTGTGTAGTTTATATTTGAACATATACTTTTTTCCACTATTACCCACTTATCGCTACGAATGTCCAGTTGCATTTTCTACAGACAGAGTGTTTCAAAACTACTCAATCAAAAGTATGGTTTAACTCTGTTAGCTGAATGCTCAGATCAGAAAGAAGTTTCACAGAATGCTTCTGTGTAGTTTATATTTGAATATATTCCTTTTTCCACTACTACGCTCTTAGCGCTCCAAATGTCCAGTTGCATTTTCTACAGAAAGAGTGTTCAGATCTGCTCAATCAAAAGTATGGTTTAACTCTGTTAGCTGAATGCACAGATCAGAAAGAAGTTTCACAGAATGATTCTGTGTAGTTTATATTTGAAGACATTACTTTTTCCACTATTACCGTCTTAGCGCTCCGAATCTCCACTTGCATTTTCTACAAAAAGAGTGTTTCATAACTGCTCAATCAAAAACATGTTTTATCTCTGTTCACTGAATTTACAGATCAGAAATAAGTTTCACAGAATGCATCTGTGTAGTTTTTATTTGAAGATATTCTTTTTCCCAATGTAGGCCTCTTAGCGCTTAGCATGTCCAATTGCAGTTTCTACAGAAAGAGTGTTTCAGAACGGCTCAATCAAAAGTAAGGTTCAACTCTGTTAGTTGAATGCACAGAACAGAAAGAATTTTCACAGAATGCTACTGTGTAGTTTATATTTGAATATATTCCTTTTTCCACTATTACCCTCTTAGCGCTCCGAATGTCCACTTGCATTTTCTACAGAAAGAGTGTTCAGAACTGCGCAATCAAAAGTATGGTTTAACTCTGTTAGCTTAATGAACATATCAGAAATAAGTTTCACACAATGCTTCTGTGTAGTTTTTATTTGAAGATATAATTTTTCCCAATAGAGGCCTCTTAGCGCTCAGAATGTCCAATTGCAGTTTCTACAGAAAGAGTGTTTCAAAAAGGCTCAATCAAAAGTAAGGTTCAACTCTGTTAGTTGAATGCACAGAACAGAAAGAAGTTTCATACAATGCTTCTGTGTAGTTTATATTTGAACATATTCATTTTTCCACTCTTACCCACTTAGCGCTAGGAATGTCCAGTTGCATTTTCTACAGACAGAGTGTTTCAAAACTGCTCAATCAAAAGTATGTTTTAACTCTGTTAGCTGAATGCTCCGATCAGAAAGAAGTTTCACAGAATGCTTCTGTGTAGTTTATATTTGAATATATTCCTTTTTCCACTAGTACGCTCTTAGCGCTCCAAATGTTCAGTTGCATTTTCTAAAGAAAGAGTGTTCAGATCTGCTCAATCAAAAGTATGGTTTAACTCTGTTAGCTGAATGCACAGATCAGAAAGAAGTTTCACAGAATGATTCTGTGTAGTTTATATTTGGAGACATTCATTTTTCCACTATTACCCCCTTAGCGCTCCGAATCTCCACTTGCATTTTCTACAAAAAGAGTGTTTCATAACTGCACAATCAAAAATATGTTTTATCTCTGTTAACTGAATTTACAGATCAGAAATAAGTTTCACAGAATGCATCTGTGCAGTTTTTATTTGAAGATATTCTTTTTCCCAATGTAGGCCTCTTAGCGCTTAGCATGTCCAATTGCAGTTTCTACAGAAAGAGTGTTACAGAACGGCTCAATCAAAAGTAAGGTTCAACTCTGTTAGTTGAATGCACAGAACAGAAAGAATTTTCACAGAATGCTACTGTGTAGTTTATATTTGAATATATTCCTTTTTCCACTATTACCCTCTTAGCGCTCCGAATGTCCACTTGCATTTTCTACAGAAAGAGAGTTCAGAACTGCGCAATCAAAAGTATGGTTTAACTCTGTTTGCTTAATGAACATATCAGAAATAAGTTTCACACACTGCTTCTGTGTAGTTTTTATTTGAAGATATTATTTTTCCCAATATAGGCCTCCTAGCGCTCAGAATGTCCAATTGCAGTTTCTACAGAAAGAGTGTTTCAGAAAGGCTCAATCAAAAGTAAGGTTCAACTCTGTTAGTTGAATGCACAGAACAGAAAGAAGTTTCATACAATGCTTCTGTGTAGTTTATATTTGAACATATTCTTTTTTCCACTATTACCCACTTAGCGCTACGAATGTCCAGTTGCATTTTCTACAGACACAGTGTTTCAAAACTGCTCAATCAAAAGTATGGTTTAACTCTGTTAGCTGAATGCTCAGATCAGAAAGTAGTTTCACAGAATGCTTCTGTGTAGTTTATATTTGAATATATTCCTTTTTCCACTACTACTCTCTTAGCGCTCCAAATGTCCAGTTGCATTTTCTACAGAAAGAGTGTTCAGATCTGCTCAATCAAAAGTATGTTTTAACTCTGTTAGCTGCATGCACAGATCAGAAAGTAGTTTCACAGAATGATTCTGTGTAGTTTATATTTGGAGACATTCCTTTTTCCACTATTACCCTCTTAGCGCTCCGAATCTCCACTTGCATTTTCTACAGAAAGAGTGTTTCTGAACGGCTCAATCAAAACTAATGTTCAACCCTTTTAGTTGAACAAACAGAACAGAAAGAATTTTCACACAATTCTTCTGTGTAGTTTTTATTTGTAGACATTCTTTTTCCCAACATAGGCCTCTTAGCGCTCAGAATGTCCAATTGCAGTTTCTACAGAAAGAGTGTTTCAGAACGGCTCAATCAAAAGTAAGGTTCAACTCTGTTAGTTGAATGCACAGAACAGAAAGAAGTTTCATACAATGCTTCTGTGTAGTTTATATTTGAACATATTCTTTTTTCCACTATTACCCACTTAGCGCTACGAATGTACAGTTGCATTTTCTACAGACAGAGTGTTTCAAAACTGCTCAATCAAAATTATGGTTTAACTCTGTTAGCTGATTGCTCAGATCAGAAAGAAGTTTCACAGAATGCTTCTGTGTAGTTTATATTTGAATATATTCCTTTTTCCACTACTACTCTCTTAGCGCTCCAAATGTCCAGTTGCATTTTCTACAGAAAGAGTGTTCAGATCTGCTCAATCAAAAGTATGGTTTAACTCTGTTAGCTGAATGCACAGATCAGAAAGAAGTTTCACAGAATGATTCTGTGTAGTTTATATTTGGAGACCTTCCTTTTTCCACTATTACCCTCTTAGCGCTCCGAATCTCCACTTGCATTTTCTACAGAAATAGTGTTTCATAACTGCTCAATCAAAAATATGTTTTATCTCTGTTAAATGAATTTACAGATCAGAAATAAGTTTCACAGAATGCATCTGTGTAGTTTTTATTTGAAGATATTCTTTTTCCCAATATAGGCCTCTTAGCGCTTAGCATGTCCAATTGCATTTTCTACAGAAAGAGTGTTTCAGAACGGCTCAATCAAAAGTAAGGTTCAACTCTGTTAGTTGAATGCACAGAACAGAAAGAATTTTCACAGAATGCTACTGTGTAGTTTATATTTGAATATATTCCTTTTTCCACTATTACCCTCTTAGCGCTCTGAATCTCCACTTGCATTTTCTACAGAAAGAGTGTTTCAGAACGGCTCAATCAAAACTAAGGTTCAACTCTTTTAGTTGAACAAACAGAACAGAAAGAAGTTTCACACAATTTTTCTGTGTAGATTTATTTGTAGACATTCTTTTTCCCAATATAGGCCTCTTTGCGCTCAGAATGTCCAATTGCAGTTTCTACAGAAAGAGTGTTTCAGAACGGCTCAATCAAAAGTAAGGTTCAACTCTGTTAGTTGAATGCACAGAACAGAAAGAATTTTCACAGAATGCTACTGTGTAGTTTATATTTGAATATATTCCTTTTTCCACTATTACCCTCTTAGCGCTCCGAATGTCCACTTGCATTTTCTACAGAAAGAGTGTTCAGAACTGCGCAATCAAAAGTATGGTTTAACTCTGCTGGCTTAATGAACATATCAGAAATAAGTTTCACACAATGTTTCTGTGTAGTTTTTATTTGAAGATATTATTTTTCCCAATAGAGGTCTCTTAGCGCTCAGAATGTCCAATTGCAGTTTCTACAGAAAGAGTGTTTCAGAAAGGCTCAATCAAAAGTAAGGTTCAACTCTGTTAGTTGAATGCACAGAACAGAAAGAAGTTTCATACAATGCTTCTGTGTAGTTTATATTTGAACATATTCTTTTTTCCACTATTACCCACTTTGCGCTACGAATGTCCAGTTACATTTTCTACAGACAGAGTGTTTCAAAACTGCTCAATCAAAAGTATGGTTTAACTCTGTTAGCTGAATGCTCAGATCAGAAAGAAGTTTCACAGAATGCTTCTGTGTAGTTTATATTTGAATATATTCCTTTTTCTACTACTACGCTCTTAGCGCTCCAAATGTCCAGTTGCATTTTCTACAGAAAGATTGTTCAGATCTGCTCAATCAAAAGTATGGTTTAACTCTGCTTGCTGAATGCACAGATCAGAAAGAAGTTTCACCGAATGATTCTGTGTAGTTTATATTTGAAGACATTCCTTTTTCCACTATTACCCTCTTAGCGCTCCGAATCTCCACTTGCATTTTCTACAAAAAGAGTGTTTCATAACTGCACAATCAAAAATATGTTTTATCTCTGTTAACTGAATTTACAGATCAGAAATAAGTTTCACAGAATGCATCTGTGCAGTTTTTATTTGAAGATATTCTTTTTCCCAATGTAGGCCTCTTAGCGCTTAGCATGTCCAATTGCAGTTTCTACAGAAAGAGTGTTTCAAAACGGCTCAATCAAAAGTAAGGTTCAACTCTGTTAGTTGAATGCACAGAACAGAAAGAATTTTCACAGAATGCTACTGTGTAGTTTATATTTGAATATATTCCTTTTTCCACTATTACCCTCTTAGCGCTCCGAATGTACACTTGCATTTTCTACAGAAAGAGAGTTCAGAACTGCGCAATCAAAAGTATGGTTTAACTCTGTTTGCTTAATGAACATATCAGAAATAAGTTTCACACAATGCTTCTGTGTAGTTTTTATTTGAAGATATTATTTTTCCCAATAGAGGCCTCTTAGCGCTCAGAATGTCCAATTGCAGTTTCTACAGAAAGAGTGTTTCAAAAAGGCTCAATCAAAAGTAAGTTTCAACTCTGTTAGTTGAATGCACAGAACAGAAAGAAGTTTCATACAATGCTTCTGTGTAGTTTATATTTGAACATATTCTTTTTTCCACTATTACCCACTTAGCGCTACGAATATCCAGTTGCATTTTCTACAGACAGAGTGTTTCAAAACTGCTCAATCAAAAGTATGGTTTAACTCTGTTAGCTGAATGCTCAGATCAGAAAGAAGTTTCACAGAATGCTTCTGTGTAGTTTATATTTGAATATATTCCTTTTTCCACTAGTACGCTCTTAGCGCTCCAAAT
This sequence comes from Symphalangus syndactylus, assembly GCF_028878055.3. Lineage (NCBI taxonomy): Eukaryota > Metazoa > Chordata > Mammalia > Primates > Hylobatidae > Symphalangus > Symphalangus syndactylus. The sequence continues at coordinate 1,895,895 of NC_072423.2, read as the reverse complement.
GTTCAGTTGCATTTTCTAAAGAAAGAGTGTTCAGATCTGCTCAATCAAAAGTATGGTTTAACTCTGTTAGCTGAATGCACAGATCAGAAAGAAGTTTCACAGAATGATTCTGTGTAGTTTATATTTGGAGACATTCATTTTTCCACTATTACCCCCTTAGCGCTCCGAATCTCCACTTGCATTTTCTACAAAAAGAGTGTTTCATAACTGCACAATCAAAAATATGTTTTATCTCTGTTAACTGAATTTACAGATCAGAAATAAGTTTCACAGAATGCATCTGTGCAGTTTTTATTTGAAGATATTCTTTTTCCCAATGTAGGCCTCTTAGCGCTTAGCATGTCCAATTGCAGTTTCTACAGAAAGAGTGTTACAGAACGCCTCAATCAAAAGTAAGGTTCAACTCTGTTAGTTGAATGCACAGAACAGAAAGAATTTTCACAGAATGCTACTGTGTAGTTTATATTTGAATATATTCCTTTTTCCACTATTACCCTCTTAGCGCTCCGAATGTCCACTTGCATTTTCTACAGAAAGAGAGTTCAGAACTGCGCAATCAAAAGTATGGTTTAACTCTGTTTGCTTAATGAACATATCAGAAATAAGTTTCACACACTGCTTCTGTGTAGTTTTTATTTGAAGATATTATTTTTCCCAATATAGGCCTCCTAGCGCTCAGAATGTCCAATTGCAGTTTCTACAGAAAGAGTGTTTCAGAAAGGCTCAATCAAAAGTAAGGTTCAACTCTGTTAGTTGAATGCACAGAACAGAAAGAAGTTTCATACAATGCTTCTGTGTAGTTTATATTTGAACATATTCTTTTTTCCACTATTACCCACTTAGCGCTACGAATGTCCAGTTGCATTTTCTACAGACACAGTGTTTCAAAACTGCTCAATCAAAAGTATGGTTTAACTCTGTTAGCTGAATGCTCAGATCAGAAAGTAGTTTCACAGAATGCTTCTGTGTAGTTTATATTTGAATATATTCCTTTTTCCACTACTACTCTCTTAGCGCTCCAAATGTCCAGTTGCATTTTCTACAGAAAGAGTGTTCAGATCTGCTCAATCAAAAGTATGTTTTAACTCTGTTAGCTGCATGCACAGATCAGAAAGTAGTTTCACAGAATGATTCTGTGTAGTTTATATTTGGAGACATTCCTTTTTCCACTATTACCCTCTTAGCGCTCCGAATCTCCACTTGCATTTTCTACAGAAAGAGTGTTTCTGAACGGCTCAATCAAAACTAATGTTCAACCCTTTTAGTTGAACAAACAGAACAGAAAGAATTTTCACACAATTCTTCTGTGTAGTTTTTATTTGTAGACATTCTTTTTCCCAACATAGGCCTCTTAGCGCTCAGAATGTTCAATTGCAGTTTCTACAGAAAGAGTGTTTCAGAACGGCTCAATCAAAAGTAAGGTTCAACTCTGTTAGTTGAATGCACAGAACAGAAAGAAGTTTCATACAATGCTTCTGTGTAGTTTATATTTGAACATATTCTTTTTTCCACTATTACCCACTTAGCGCTACGAATGTCCAGTTGCATTTTCTACAGACAGAGTGTTTCAAAACTGCTCAATCAAAATTATGGTTTAACTCTGTTAGCTGATTGCTCAGATCAGAAAGAAGTTTCACAGAATGCTTCTGTGTAGTTTATATTTGAATATATTCCTTTTTCCACTACTACTCTCTTAGCGCTCCAAATGTCCAGTTGCATTTTCTACAGAAAGAGTGTTCAGATCTGCTCAATCAAAAGTATGGTTTAACTCTGTTAGCTGAATGCACAGATCAGAAAGAAGTTTCACAGAATGATTCTGTGTAGTTTATATTTGGAGACCTTCCTTTTTCCACTATTACCCTCTTAGCGCTCCGAATCTCCACTTGCATTTTCTACAGAAATAGTGTTTCATAACTGCTCAATCAAAAATATGTTTTATCTCTGTTAAATGAATTTACAGATCAGAAATAAGTTTCACAGAATGCATCTGTGTAGTTTTTATTTGAAGATATTCTTTTTCCCAATATAGGCCTCTTAGCGCTTAGCATGTCCAATTGCATTTTCTACAGAAAGAGTGTTTCAGAACGGCTCAATCAAAAGTAAGGTTCAACTCTGTTAGTTGAATGCACAGAACAGAAAGAATTTTCACAGAATGCTACTGTGTAGTTTATATTTGAATATATTCCTTTTTCCACTATTACCCTCTTAGCGCTCTGAATCTCCACTTGCATTTTCTACAGAAAGAGTGTTTCAGAACGGCTCAATCAAAACTAAGGTTCAACTCTTTTAGTTGAACAAACAGAACAGAAAGAAGTTTCACACAATTTTTCTGTGTAGATTTATTTGTAGACATTCTTTTTCCCAATATAGGCCTCTTTGCGCTCAGAATGTCCAATTGCAGTTTCTACAGAAAGAGTGTTTCAGAACGGCTCAATCAAAAGTAAGGTTCAACTCTGTTAGTTGAATGCACAGAACAGAAAGAATTTTCACAGAATGCTACTGTGTAGTTTATATTTGAATATATTCCTTTTTCCACTATTACCCTCTTAGCGCTCCGAATGTCCACTTGCATTTTCTACAGAAAGAGTGTTCAGAACTGCGCAATCAAAAGTATGGTTTAACTCTGTTAGCTTAATGAACATATCAGAAATAAGTTTCACACAATGCTTCTGTGTAGTTTTTATTTGAAGATATTATTTTTCCCAATAGAGGTCTCTTAGCGCTCAGAATGTCCAATTGCAGTTTCTACAGAAAGAGTGTTTCAGAAAGGCTCAATCAAAAGTAAGGTTCAACTCTGTTAGTTGAATGCACAGAACAGAAAGAAGTTTCATACAATGCTTCTGTGTAGTTTATATTTGAACATATTCTTTTTTCCACTATTACCCACTTTGCGCTACGAATGTCCAGTTACATTTTCTACAGACAGAGTGTTTCAAAACTGCTCAATCAAAAGTATGGTTTAACTCTGTTAGCTGAATGCTCAGATCAGAAAGAAGTTTCACAGAATGCTTCTGTGTAGTTTATATTTGAATATATTCCTTTTTCTACTACTACGCTCTTAGCGCTCCAAATGTCCAGTTGCATTTTCTACAGAAAGATTGTTCAGATCTGCTCAATCAAAAGTATGGTTTAACTCTGCTTGCTGAATGCACAGATCAGAAAGAAGTTTCACCGAATGATTCTGTGTAGTTTATATTTGAAGACATTCCTTTTTCCACTATTACCCTCTTAGCGCTCCGAATCTCCACTTGCATTTTCTACAAAAAGAGTGTTTCATAACTGCACAATCAAAAATATGTTTTATCTCTGTTAACTGAATTTACAGATCAGAAATAAGTTTCACAGAATGCATCTGTGCAGTTTTTATTTGAAGATATTCTTTTTCCCAATGTAGGCCTCTTAGCGCTTAGCATGTCCAATTGCAGTTTCTACAGAAAGAGTGTTTCAGAACGGCTCAATCAAAAGTAAGGTTCAACTCTGTTAGTTGAATGCACAGAACAGAAAGAATTTTCACAGAATGCTACTGTGTAGTTTATATTTGAATATATTCCTTTTTCCACTATTACCCTCTTAGCGCTCCGAATGTACACTTGCATTTTCTACAGAAAGAGAGTTCAGAACTGCGCAATCAAAAGTATGGTTTAACTCTGTTTGCTTAATGAACATATCAGAAATAAGTTTCACACAATGCTTCTGTGTAGTTTTTATTTGAAGATATTATTTTTCCCAATAGAGGCCTCTTAGCGCTCAGAATGTCCAATTGCAGTTTCTACAGAAAGAGTGTTTCAAAAAGGCTCAATCAAAAGTAAGTTTCAACTCTGTTAGTTGAATGCACAGAACAGAAAGAAGTTTCATACAATGCTTCTGTGTAGTTTATATTTGAACATATTCTTTTTTCCACTATTACCCACTTAGCGCTACGAATATCCAGTTGCATTTTCTACAGACAGAGGGTTTCAAAACTGCTCAATCAAAAGTATGGTTTAACTCTGTTAGCTGAATGCTCAGATCAGAAAGAAGTTTCACAGAATGCTTCTGTGTAGTTTATATTTGAATATATTCCTTTTTCCACTACTACTCTCTTAGCGCTCCAAATGTCCAGTTGCATTTTCTACAGAAAGAGTGTTCAGATCTGCTCAATCAAAAGTATGGTTTAACTCTGTTAGCTGAATGCACAGATCAGAAAGAAGTTTCACAGAATGATTCTGTGTAGTTTATATTTGGAGACATTCCTTTTTCCACTATTACCCTCTTAGCGCTCCGAATCTCCACTTGCATTTTCCACAGAAAGAGTGTTTCAGAACGGCTCAATCAAAACTAAGGTTCAACTCTTTTAGTTGAACAAACAGAACAGAAAGAAGTTTCACACAATTCTTCTGTGTAGTTTTTATTTGTAGACATTCTTTTTCCCAATATAGGCCTCCTAGCGCTCAGAATGTCCAATTGCAGTTTCTACAGAAAGAGTGTTTCAGAACGGCTCAATCAAAAGTAAGGTTCAACTCTGTTAGTTGAATGCACAGAACAGAAAGAAGTTTCATACAATGCTTCTGTGTAGTTTATATTTGAACATATTCTTTTTTCCACTATTACCCACTTAGCGCTACGAATGTCCAGTTGCATTTTCTACAGACAGAGTGTTTCAAAACTGCTCAATCAAAAGTATGGTTTAACTCTGTTAGCTGAATGCTCAGATCAGAAAGAAGTTTCACAGAATGCTTCTGTGTAGTTTATATTTGAATATATTCCTTTTTCCACTACTACGCTCTTAGCGCTCCAAATGTCCAGTTGCATTTTCTACAGAAAGAGTGTTAAGATCAGCTCAATCAAAAGTATGGTTTAACTCTGTTAGCTGAATGCACAGATCAGAAAGAAGTTTCACCGAATGATTCTGTGTAGTTTATATTTGAAGACATTCCTTTTTCCACTATTACCCTCTTAGCGCTCCGAATCTCCACATGCATTTTCTACAAAAAGAGTGTTTCATAACTGCTCAATCAAAAATATGTTTTATTTCTGTTAACTGAATTTACAGATCAGAAATAAGTTTCACAGAATGCATCTGTGTAGTTTTTATTTGAAGATATTCTTTTTCCCAATGTAGGCCTCTTAGCGCTTAGCATGTCCAATTGCAGTTTCTACAGAAAGAGTGTTTCAGAACGGCTCAATCAAAAGTAAGGTTCAACTCTGTTAGTTGAATGCACAGAACAGAAAGAATTTTCACAGAATGCTACTGTGTAGTTTATATTTGAATATATTCCTTTTTTTACTATTACCCTCTTAGCGCTCCGAATGTCCACTTGCATTTTCTACAGAAAGAGTGTTCAGAACTGCGCAATCAAAAGTATGGTTTAACTCTGTTAGCTTAATGAACATATCAGAAATAAGTTTCACACAATGCTTCTGTGTAGTTTTTATTTGAAGATATTATTTTTCCCAATATAGGCCTCCTAGCGCTCAGAATGTCCAATTGCAGTTTCTACAGAAAGAGTGTTTCAGAAAGGCTCAATCAAAAGTAAGGTTCAACTCTGTTAGTTGAATGCACAGAACAGAAAGAAGTTTCATACAATGCTTCTGTGTAGTTTATATTTGAACATATTCTTTTTTCCACTATTACCCACTTAGCGCTACGAATGTCCAGTTGCATTTTCTACAGACAGAGTGTTTCAAAACTGCTCAATCAAAAGTATGGTTTAACTCTGTTAGCTGAATGCTCAGATCAGAAAGTAGTTTCACAGAATGCTTCTGTGTAGTTTATATTTGAATATATTCCTTTTTCCACTACTACACTCTTAGCGCTCCAAATGTCCAGTTGCATTTTCTACAGAAAGAGTGTTCAGATCTGCTCAATCAAAAGTATGTTTTAACTCTGTTAGCTGCATGCACAGATCAGAAAGTAGTTTCACAGAATGATTCTGTGTAGTTTATATTTGGAGACATTCCTTTTTCCACTATTACCCTCTTAGCGCTCCGAATCTCCACTTGCATTTTCTACAGAAAGTGTGTTTCTGAACGGCTCAATCAAAACTAATGTTCAACCCTTTTAGTTGAACAAACAGAACAGAAAGAATTTTCACACAATTCTTCTGTGTAGTTTTTATTTGTAGACATTCTTTTTCCCAACATAGGCCTCTTAGCGCTCAGAATGTCCAATTGCAGTTTCTACAGAAAGAGTGTTTCAGAACGGCTCAATCAAAAGTAAGGTTCAACTCTGTTAGTTGAATGCACAGAACAGAAAGAAGTTTCATACAATGCTTCTGTGTAGTTTATATTTGAACATATTCTTTTTTCCACTATTACCCACTTAGCGCTACGAATGTCCAGTTGCATTTTCTACAGACAGAGTGTTTCAAAACTGCTCAATCAAAATTATGGTTTAACTCTGTTAGCTGATTGCTCAGATCAGAAAGAAGTTTCACAGAATGCTTCTGTGTAGTTTATATTTGAATATATTCCTTTTTCCACTACTACTCTCTTAGCGCTCCAAATGTCCAGTTGCATTTTCTACAGAAAGAGTGTTCAGATCTGCTCAATCAAAAGTATGGTTTAACTCTGTTAGCTGAATGCACAGATCAGAAAGAAGTTTCACAGAATGATTCTGTGTAGTTTATATTTGGAGACCTTCCTTTTTCCACTATTACCCTCTTAGCGCTCCGAATCTCCACTTGCATTTTCTACAGAAATAGTGTTTCATAACTGCTCAATCAAAAATATGTTTTATCTCTGTTAAATGAATTTACAGATCAGAAATAAGTTTCACAGAATGCATCTGTGTAGTTTTTATTTGAAGATATTCTTTTTCCCAATATAGGCCTCTTAGCGCTTAGCATGTCCAATTGCATTTTCTACAGAAAGAGTGTTTCAGAACGGCTCAATCAAAAGTAAGGTTCAACTCTGTTAGTTGAATGCACAGAACAGAAAGAATTTTCACAGAATGCTACTGTGTAGTTTATATTTGAATATATTCCTTTTTCCACTATTACCCTCTTAGCGCTCTGAATCTCCACTTGCATTTTCTACAGAAAGAGTGTTTCAGAACGGCTCAATCAAAACTAAGGTTCAACTCTTTTAGTTGAACAAACAGAACAGAAAGAAGTTTCACACAATTTTTCTGTGTAGATTTATTTGTAGACATTCTTTTTCCCAATATAGGCCTCTTTGCGCTCAGAATGTCCAATTGCAGTTTCTACAGAAAGAGTGTTTCAGAACGGCTCAATCAAAAGTAAGGTTCAACTCTGTTAGTTGAATGCACAGAACAGAAAGAATTTTCACAGAATGCTACTGTGTAGTTTATATTTGAATATATTCCTTTTTCCACTATTACCCTCTTAGCGCTCCGAATGTCCACTTGCATTTTCTACAGAAAGAGTGTTCAGAACTGCGCAATCAAAAGTATGGTTTAACTCTGTTAGCTTAATGAACATATCAGAAATAAGTTTCACACAATGCTTCTGTGTAGTTTTTATTTGAAGATATTATTTTTCCCAATAGAGGTCTCTTAGCGCTCAGAATGTCCAATTGCAGTTTCTACAGAAAGAGTGTTTCAGAAAGGCTCAATCAAAAGTAAGGTTCAACTCTGTTAGTTGAATGCACAGAACAGAAAGAAGTTTCATACAATGCTTCTGTGTAGTTTATATTTGAACATATTCTTTTTTCCACTATTACCCACTTTGCGCTACGAATGTCCAGTTACATTTTCTACAGACAGAGTGTTTCAAAACTGCTCAATCAAAAGTATGGTTTAACTCTGTTAGCTGAATGCTCAGATCAGAAAGAAGTTTCACAGAATGCTTCTGTGTAGTTTATATTTGAATATATTCCTTTTTCTACTACTACGCTCTTAGCGCTCCAAATGTCCAGTTGCATTTTCTACAGAAAGATTGTTCAGATCTGCTCAATCAAAAGTATGGTTTAACTCTGCTTGCTGAATGCACAGATCAGAAAGAAGTTTCACCGAATGATTCTGTGTAGTTTATATTTGAAGACATTCCTTTTTCCACTATTACCCTCTTAGCGCTCCGAATCTCCACTTGCATTTTCTACAAAAAGAGTGTTTCATAACTGCACAATCAAAAATATGTTTTATCTCTGTTAACTGAATTTACAGATCAGAAATAAGTTTCACAGAATGCATCTGTGCAGTTTTTATTTGAAGATATTCTTTTTCCCAATGTAGGCCTCTTAGCGCTTAGCATGTCCAATTGCAGTTTCTACAGAAAGAGTGTTTCAGAACGGCTCAATCAAAAGTAAGGTTCAACTCTGTTAGTTGAATGCACAGAACAGAAAGAATTTTCACAGAATGCTACTGTGTAGTTTATATTTGAATATATTCCTTTTTCCACTATTACCCTCTTAGCGCTCCGAATGTACACTTGCATTTTCTACAGAAAGAGAGTTCAGAACTGCGCAATCAAAAGTATGGTTTAACTCTGTTTGCTTAATGAACATATCAGAAATAAGTTTCACACAATGCTTCTGTGTAGTTTTTATTTGAAGATATTATTTTTCCCAATAGAGGCCTCTTAGCGCTCAGAATGTCCAATTGCAGTTTCTACAGAAAGAGTGTTTCAAAAAGGCTCAATCAAAAGTAAGTTTCAACTCTGTTAGTTGAATGCACAGAACAGAAAGAAGTTTCATACAATGCTTCTGTGTAGTTTATATTTGAACATATTCTTTTTTCCACTATTACCCACTTAGCGCTACGAATATCCAGTTGCATTTTCTACAGACAGAGTGTTTCAAAACTGCTCAATCAAAAGTATGGTTTAACTCTGTTAGCTGAATGCTCAGATCAGAAAGAAGTTTCACAGAATGCTTCTGTGTAGTTTATATTTGAATATATTCCTTTTTCCACTACTACTCTCTTAGCGCTCCAAATGTCCAGTTGCATTTTCTACAGAAAGAGTGTTCAGATCTGCTCAATCAAAAGTATGGTTTAACTCTGTTAGCTGAATGCACAGATCAGAAAGAAGTTTCACAGAATGATTCTGTGTAGTTTATATTTGGAGACATTCCTTTTTCCACTATTACCCTCTTAGCGCTCCGAATCTCCACTTGCATTTTCCACAGAAAGAGTGTTTCAGAACGGCTCAATCAAAACTAAGGTTCAACTCTTTTAGTTGAACAAACAGAACAGAAAGAAGTTTCACACAATTCTTCTGTGTAGTTTTTATTTGTAGACATTCTTTTTCCCAATATAGGCCTCCTAGCGCTCAGAATGTCCAATTGCAGTTTCTACAGAAAGAGTGTTTCAGAACGGCTCAATCAAAAGTAAGGTTCAACTCTGTTAGTTGAATGCACAGAACAGAAAGAAGTTTCATACAATGCTTCTGTGTAGTTTATATTTGAACATATTCTTTTTTCCACTATTACCCACTTAGCGCTACGAATGTCCAGTTGCATTTTCTACAGACAGAGTGTTTCAAAACTGCTCAATCAAAAGTATGGTTTAACTCTGTTAGCTGAATGCTCAGATCAGAAAGAAGTTTCACAGAATGCTTCTGTGTAGTTTATATTTGAATATATTCCTTTTTCCACTACTACGCTCTTAGCGCTCCAAATGTCCAGTTGCATTTTCTACAGAAAGAGTGTTAAGATCAGCTCAATCAAAAGTATGGTTTAACTCTGTTAGCTGAATGCACAGATCAGAAAGAAGTTTCACCGAATGATTCTGTGTAGTTTATATTTGAAGACATTCCTTTTTCCACTATTACCCTCTTAGCGCTCCGAATCTCCACTTGCATTTTCTACAAAAAGAGTGTTTCATAACTGCTCAATCAAAAATATGTTTTATTTCTGTTAACTGAATTTACAGATCAGAAATAAGTTTCACAGAATGCATCTGTGTAGTTTTTATTTGAAGATATTCTTTTTCCCAATGTAGGCCTCTTAGCGCTTAGCATGTCCAATTGCAGTTTCTACAGAAAGAGTGTTTCAGAACGGCTCAATCAAAAGTAAGGTTCAACTCTGTTAGTTGAATGCACAGAACAGAAAGAATTTTCACAGAATGCTACTGTGTAGTTTATATTTGAATATATTCCTTTTTTTACTATTACCCTCTTAGCGCTCCGAATGTCCACTTGCATTTTCTACAGAAAGAGTGTTCAGAACTGCGCAATCAAAAGTATGGTTTAACTCTGTTAGCTTAATGAACATATCAGAAATAAGTTTCACACAATGCTTCTGTGTAGTTTTTATTTGAAGATATTATTTTTCCCAATATAGGCCTCCTAGCGCTCAGAATGTCCAATTGCAGTTTCTACAGAAAGAGTGTTTCAGAAAGGCTCAATCAAAAGTAAGGTTCAACTCTGTTAGTTGAATGCACAGAACAGAAAGAAGTTTCATACAATGCTTCTGTGTAGTTTATATTTGAACATATTCTTTTTTCCACTATTACCCACTTAGCGCTACGAATGTCCAGTTGCATTTTCTACAGACAGAGTGTTTCAAAACTGCTCAATCAAAAGTATGGTTTAACTCTGTTAGCTGAATGCTCAGATCAGAAAGTAGTTTCACAGAATGCTTCTGTGTAGTTTATATTTGAATATATTCCTTTTTCCACTACTACTCTCTTAGCGCTCCAAATGTCCAGTTGCATTTTCTACAGAAAGAGTGTTCAGATCTGCTCAATCAAAAGTATGTTTTAACTCTGTTAGCTGCATGCACAGATCAGAAAGTAGTTTCACAGAATGATTCTGTGTAGTTTATATTTGGAGACATTCCTTTTTCCACTATTACCCTCTTAGCGCTCCGAATCTCCACTTGCATTTTCTACAGAAAGAGTGTTTCAGAACGGCTCAATCAAAACTAAGGTTCAACCCATTTAGTTGAACAAACAGAACAGAAAGAATTTTCACACAATTCTTCTGTGTAGTTTTTATTTGTAGACATTCTTTTTCCCAACATAGGCCTCTTAGCGCTCAGAATGTCCAATTGCAGTTTCTACAGAAAGAGTGTTTCAGAACGGCTCAATCAAAAGTAAGGTTCAACTCTGTTAGTTGAATGCACAGAACAGAAAGAAGTTTCATACAATGCTTCTGTGTAGTTTATATTTGAACATATTCTTTTTTCCACTATTACCCACTTAGCGCTACGAATGTCCAGTTGCATTTTCTACAGACAGAGTGTTTCAAAACTGCTCAATCAAAATTATGGTTTAACTCTGTTAGCTGATTGCTCAGATCAGAAAGAAGTTTCACAGAATGCTTCTGTGTAGTTTATATTTGAATATATTCCTTTTTCCACTACTACTCTCTTAGCGCTCCAAATGTCCAGTTGCATTTTCTACAGAAAGAGTGTTCAGATCTGCTCAATCAAAAGTATGGTTTAACTCTGTTAGCTGAATGCACAGATCAGAAAGAAGTTTCACAGAATGATTCTGTGTAGTTTATATTTGGAGACCTTCCTTTTTCCACTATTACCCACTTAGCGCTCCGAATCTCCACTTGCATTTTCTACAGAAATAGTGTTTCATAACTGCTCAATCAAAAATATGTTTTATCTCTGTTAAATGAATTTACAGATCAGAAATAAGTTTCACAGAATGCATCTGTGTAGTTTTTATTTGAAGATATTCTTTTTCCCAATATAGGCCTCTTAGCGCTTAGCATGTCCAATTGCATTTTCTACAGAAAGAGTGTTTCAGAACGGCTCAATCAAAAGTAAGGTTCAACTCTGTTAGTTGAATGCACAGAACAGAAAGAATTTTCACAGAATGCTACTGTGTAGTTTATATTTGAATATATTCCTTTTTCCACTATTACCCTCTTAGCGCTCTGAATCTCCACTTGCATTTTCTACAGAAAGAGTGTTTCAGAACGGCTCAATCAAAACTAAGGTTCAACTCTTTTAGTTGAACAAACAGAACAGAAAGAAGTTTCACAAAATTTTTCTGTGTAGTTTTTATTTGTAGACATTCTTTTTCCCAATATAGGCCTCTTTGCGCTCAGAATGTCCAATTGCAGTTTCTACAGAAAGAGTGTTTCAGAACGGCTCAATCAAAAGTAAGGTTCAACTCTGTTAGTTGAATGCACAGAACAGAAAGAATTTTCACAGAATGCTACTGTGTAGTTTATATTTGAATATATTCCTTTTTCCACTATTACCCTCTTAGCGCTCCGAATGTCCACTTGCATTTTCTACAGAAAGAGTGTTCAGAACTGCGCAATCAAAAGTATGGTTTAACTCTGTTAGCTTAATGAACATATCAGAAATAAGTTTCACACAATGCTTCTGTGTAGTTTTTATTTGAAGATATTATTTTTCCCAATAGAGGTCTCTTAGCGCTCAGAATGTCCAATTGCAGTTTCTACAGAAAGAGTGTTTCAGAAAGGCTCAATCAAAAGTAAGGTTCAACTCTGTTAGTTGAATGCACAGAACAGAAAGAAGTTTCATACAATGCTTCTGTGTAGTTTCTATTTGAACATATTCTTTTTTCCACTATTACCCACTTAGCGCTACGAATGTCCAGTTGCATTTTCTACAGACAGAGTGTTTCAAAACTGCTCAATCAAATGTATGGTTTAACTCTGTTAGCTGAATGCTCAGATCAGAAAGAAGTTTCACAGAATGCTTCTGTGTAGTTTATATTTGAATATATTCCTTTTTCCACTACTACTCTCTTAGCGCTCCAAATGTCCAGTTGCATTTTCTACAGAAAGAGTGTTCAGATCTGCTCAATCAAAAGTATGGTTTAACTCTGTTAGCTGAATGCACAGATCAGAAACAAGTTTCACAGAATGATTCTGTGTAGTTTATATTTGGAGACCTTCCTTTTTCCACTATTACCCTCTTAGCGCTCCTAATCTCCACTTGCATTTTCTACAGAAAGAGTGTTTCATAACTGCTCAATCAAAAATATGTTTTATCTCTGTTAACTGAATTTACATATCAGAAATAAGTTTCACAGAATGCGTCTGTGTAGTTTTTATTTGAAGATATTCTTTTTCCCAAAATAGGCCTCTTAGCCCTTAGCATGTCCAATTGCATTTTCTACAGAAAGAGTGTTTCAGAACGGCTCAATCAAAAGTAAGGTTCAACTCTGTTAGTTGAATGCACAGTACAGAAAGAATTTTCACAGAATGCTACTGTGTAGTTTATATTTGAATATATTCCTTTTTCCACTATTACCCTCTTAGCGCTCCGAATGTCCACTTGCATTTTCTACAGAAAGAGTGTTCAGAACTGCGCAATCAAAACTATGGTTTAACTCTGTTAGCTTAATGAACATATCAGGAATAAGTTTCACACAAGGGTTCTGTGTAGTTTTTATTTGAAGATATTATTTTTCCCAATATAGGCCTCTTAGCGCTCAGAATGTCCAATTGCAATTTCTACAGAAAGAGTGTTTCAGAAAGGCTCAATCAAAAGTAAGGTTCAACTCTGTTAGTTGAATGCACAGAACAGAAAGAAGTTTCATACAATGCTTCTGTGTAGTTTATATTTGAACATATTCTTTTTTCCACTCTTACCCACTTAGCGCTGCGAATGTCCAGTTGCATTTTCTACAGACAGAGTGTTTCAAAACTGCTCAATCAAAAGTATGGTTTAACTCTGTTAGCTGAATGCTCAGATCAGAAAGAAGTTTCACAGAATGCTTCTGTGTAGTTTATATTTGAATATATTCCTTTTTCCACTACTACTCTCTTAGCGCTCCAAATGTCCAGTTGCATTTTCTACAGAAAGAGTGTTCAGATATGCTCAATCAAAAGTATGTTTTAACTCTGTTAGCTGAATGCACAGATCAGAAAGAAGTTTCACAGAATGATTCTGTGTAGTTTATATTTGGAGACATTCCTTTTTCCACTATTACCCTCTTAGCGCTCCGAATCTCCACTTGCATTTTCTACAGAAAGAGTGTTTCAGAACGGCTCAATCAAAACTAAGGTTCAACTCTTTTAGTTGAACAAACAGAACAGAAAGAAGTTTCACACAATTCTTCTGTGTAGTTTTTATTTGTAGACATTCTTTTTCCCAATATAGGCCTTATAGCGCTCAGAATGTCCAATTGCAGTTTCTACAGAAAGAGTGTTTCAGAACGGCTCAATCAAAAGTAAGGTTCAACTCTGTTAGTTGAATGCACAGAACAGAAAGAAGTTTCATACAATGCTTCTGTGTAGTTTATATTTGAACATATACTTTTTTCCACTATTACCCACTTATCGCTACGAATGTCCAGTTGCATTTTCTACAGACAGAGTGTTTCAAAACTACTCAATCAAAAGTATGGTTTAACTCTGTTAGCTGAATGCTCAGATCAGAAAGAAGTTTCACAGAATGCTTCTGTGTAGTTTATATTTGAATATATTCCTTTTTCCACTACTACGCTCTTAGCGCTCCAAATGTCCAGTTGCATTTTCTACAGAAAGAGTGTTCAGATCTGCTCAATCAAAAGTATGGTTTAACTCTGTTAGCTGAATGCACAGATCAGAAAGAAGTTTCACAGAATGATTCTGTGTAGTTTATATTTGAAGACATTCCTTTTTCCACTATTACCCTCTTAGCGCTCCGAATCTCCACTTGCATTTTCTACAAAAAGAGTGTTTCATAACTGCTCAATCAAAAATATGTTTTATCTCTGTTAACTGAATTTACAGATCAGAAATAAGTTTCACAAAATGCATCTGTGTAGTTTTTATTTGAAGATATTCTTTTTCCCAATGTAGGCCTCTTAGCGCTTAGCATGTCCAATTGCAGTTTCTACAGAAAGAGTGTTTCAGAACGGCTCAATCAAAAGTAAGGTTCAACTCTGTTAGTTGAATGCACAGAACAGAAAGAAGTTTCATACAATGTTTCTGTGTAGTTTATATTTGAACATATTCTTTTTTCCACTATTACCCACTTTGCGCTACGAATGTCCAGTTGCATTTTCTACAGACAGAGTGTTTCAAAACTGCTCAATCAAAAGTATGGTTTAACTCTGTTAGCTGAATGCTCAGATCAGAAAGAAGTTTCACAGAATGCTTCTGTGTAGTTTATATTTGAATATATTCCTTTTTCCACTACTACTCTCTTAGCGCTCCAAATGTCCAGTTGCATTTTCTACAGAAAGAGTGTTCAGATATGCTCAATCAAAAGTATGTTTTAACTCTGTTAGCTGAATGCACAGATCAGAAAGAAGTTTCACAGAATGATTCTGTGTAGTTTATATTTGGAGACATTCCTTTTTCCACTATTACCCTCTTAGCGCTCCGAATCTCCACTTGCATTTTCTACAGAAAGAGTGTTTCATAACTGCTCAATCAAAAACATGTTTTATCTCTGTTCACTGAATTTACAGATCAGAAATAAGTTTCACAGAATGCATCTGTGTAGTTTTTATTTGAAGATATTCTTTTTCCCAATGTAGGCCTCTTAGCGCTTAGCATGTCCAATTGCAGTTTCTACAGAAAGAGTGTTTCAGAACGGCTCAATCAAAAGTAAGGTTCAACTCTGTTAGTTGAATGCACAGAACAGAAAGAATTTTCACAGAATGCTACTGTGTAGTTTATATTTGAATATATTCCTTTTTCCACT
Source organism: Symphalangus syndactylus (assembly GCF_028878055.3). Classification (NCBI taxonomy): domain Eukaryota; kingdom Metazoa; phylum Chordata; class Mammalia; order Primates; family Hylobatidae; genus Symphalangus; species Symphalangus syndactylus. The sequence continues at coordinate 1,880,385 of NC_072423.2, read as the reverse complement.
ATTACCCTCTTAGCGCTCCGAATGTCCACTTGCATTTTCTACAGAAAGAGTGTTCAGAACTGCGCAATCAAAAGTATGGTTTAACTCTGTTAGCTTAATGAACATATCAGAAATAAGTTTCACACAATGCTTCTGTGTAGTTTTTATTTGAAGATATAATTTTTCCCAATAGAGGCCTCTTAGCGCTCAGAATGTCCAATTGCAGTTTCTACAGAAAGAGTGTTTCAAAAAGGCTCAATCAAAAGTAAGGTTCAACTCTGTTAGTTGAATGCACAGAACAGAAAGAAGTTTCATACAATGCTTCTGTGTAGTTTATATTTGAACATATTCTTTTTTCCACTCTTACCCACTTAGCGCTAGGAATGTCCAGTTGCATTTTCTACAGACAGAGTGTTTCAAAACTGCTCAATCAAAAGTATGGTTTAACTCTGTTAGCTGAATGCTCCGATCAGAAAGAAGTTTCACAGAATGCTTCTGTGTAGTTTATATTTGAATATATTCCTTTTTCCACTAGTACGCTCTTAGCGCTCCAAATGTTCAGTTGCATTTTCTAAAGAAAGAGTGTTCAGATCTGCTCAATCAAAAGTATGGTTTAACTCTGTTAGCTGAATGCACAGATCAGAAAGAAGTTTCACAGAATGATTCTGTGTAGTTTATATTTGGAGACATTCATTTTTCCACTATTACCCCCTTAGCGCTCCGAATCTCCACTTGCATTTTCTACAAAAAGAGTGTTTCATAACTGCACAATCAAAAATATGTTTTATCTCTGTTAACTGAATTTACAGATCAGAAATAAGTTTCACAGAATGCATCTGTGCAGTTTTTATTTGAAGATATTCTTTTTCCCAATGTAGGCCTCTTAGCGCTTAGCATGTCCAATTGCAGTTTCTACAGAAAGAGTGTTACAGAACGGCTCAATCAAAAGTAAGGTTCAACTCTGTTAGTTGAATGCACAGAACAGAAAGAATTTTCACAGAATGCTACTGTGTAGTTTATATTTGAATATATTCCTTTTTCCACTATTACCCTCTTAGCGCTCCGAATGTCCACTTGCATTTTCTACAGAAAGAGAGTTCAGAACTGCGCAATCAAAAGTATGGTTTAACTCTGTTTGCTTAATGAACATATCAGAAATAAGTTTCACACAATGCTTCTGTGTAGTTTTTATTTGAAGATATTATTTTTCCCAATAGAGGCCTCTTAGCGCTCAGAATGTCCAATTGCAGTTTATACAGAAAGAGTGTTTCAAAAAGGCTCAATCAAAAGTAAGGTTCAACTCTGTTAGTTGAATGAACAGAACAGAAAGAAGTTTCATACAATGCTTCTGTGTAGTTTATATTTGAACATATTATTTTTTCCACTATTACCCACTTAGCGCTACGAATATCCAGTTGCATTTTCTACAGACAGAGTGTTTCAAAACTGCTCAATCAAAAGTATGGTTTAACTCTGTTAGCTGAATGCTCAGATCAGAAAGAAGTTTCACAGAATGCTTCTGTGTAGTTTATATTTGAATATATTCCTTTTTCCACTACTACTCTCTTAGCGCTCCAAATGTCCAGTTGCATTTTCTACAGAAAGAGTGTTCAGATCTGCTCAATCAAAAGTATGGTTTAACACTGTTAGCTGAATGCACAGATCAGAAAGAAGTTTCACAGAATGATTCTGTGTAGTTTATATTTGGAGACCTTCCTTTTTCCACTATTACCCTCTTAGCGCTCCTAATCTCCACTTGCATTTTCTACAAAAAGAGTGTTTCATAACTGCTCAATCAAAAACATGTTTTATCTCTGTTCACTGAATTTACAGATCAGAAATAAGTTTCACAGAATGCATCTGTGTAGTTTTTATTTGAAGATATTCTTTTTCCCAATGTAGGCCTCTTAGCGCTTAGCATGTCCAATTGCAGTTTCTACAGAAAGAGTGTTTCAGAACGGCTCAATCAAAAGTAAGGTTCAACTCTGTTAGTTGAATGCACAGAACAGAAAGAATTTTCACAGAATGCTACTGTGTAGTTTATATTTGAATATATTCCTTTTTCCACTATTACCCTCTTAGCGCTCCGAATGTACACTTGCATTTTCTACAGAAAGAGAGTTCAGAACTGCGCAATCAAAAGTATGGTTTAACTCTGTTTGCTTAATGAACATATCAGAAATAAGTTTCACACAATGCTTCTGTGTAGTTTTTATTTGAAGATATTATTTTTCCCAATAGAGGCCTCTTAGCGCTCAGAATGTCCAATTGCAGTTTATACAGAAAGAGTGTTTCAAAAAGGCTCAATCAAAAGTAAGGTTCAACTCTGTTAGTTGAATGCACAGAACAGAAAGAAGTTTCATACAATGCTTCTGTGTAGTTTATATTTGAACATATTCTTTTTTCCACTATTACCCACTTAGCGCTACGAATATCCAGTTGCATTTTCTACAGACAGAGTGTTTCAAAACTGCTCAATCAAAAGTATGGTTTAACTCTGTTAGCTGAATGCTCAGATCAGAAAGAAGTTTCACAGAATGCTTCTGTGTAGTTTATATTTGGAGACCTTCCTTTTTCCACTATTACCCTCTTAGCGCTCCTAATCTCCACTTGCATTTTCTACAGAAAGAGTGTTTCATAACTGCTCAATCAAAAATATGTTTTATCTCTGTTAACTGAATTTACATATCAGAAATAAGTTTCACAGAATGCGTCTGTGTAGTTTTTATTTGAAGATATTCTTTTTCCCAAAATAGGCCTCTTAGCGCTTAGCATGTCCAATTGCATTTTCTACAGAAAGAGTGTTTCAGAACGGCTCAATCAAAAGTAAGGTTCAACTCTGTTAGTTGAATGCACAGTACAGAAAGAATTTTCACAGAATGCTACTGTGTAGTTTATATTTGAATATATTCCTTTTTCCACTATTACCCTCTTAGCGCTCCGAATGTCCACTTGCATTTTCTACAGAAAGAGTGTTCAGAACTGCGCAATCAAAACTATGGTTTAACTCTGTTAGCTTAATGAACATATCAGGAATAAGTTTCACACAAGGGTTCTGTGTAGTTTTTATTTGAAGATATTATTTTTCCCAATATAGGCCTCTTAGCGCTCAGAATGTCCAATTGCAATTTCTACAGAAAGAGTGTTTCAGAAAGGCTCAATCAAAAGTAAGGTTCAACTCTGTTAGTTGAATGCACAGAACAGAAAGAAGTTTCATACAATGCTTCTGTGTAGTTTATATTTGAACATATTCTTTTTTCCACTCTTACCCACTTAGCGCTGCGAATGTCCAGTTGCATTTTCTACAGACAGAGTGTTTCAAAACTGCTCAATCAAAAGTATGGTTTAACTCTGTTAGCTGAATGCTCAGATCAGAAAGAAGTTTCACAGAATGCTTCTGTGTAGTTTATATTTGAATATATTCCTTTTTCCACTACTACTCTCTTAGCGCTCCAAATGTCCAGTTGCATTTTCTACAGAAAGAGTGTTCAGATATGCTCAATCAAAAGTATGTTTTAACTCTGTTAGCTGAATGCACAGATCAGAAAGAAGTTTCACAGAATGATTCTGTGTAGTTTATATTTGGAGACATTCCTTTTTCCACTAATACCCTCTTAGCGCTCCGAATCTCCACTTGCATTTACTACAGAAAGAGTGTTTCAGAACGGCTCAATCAAAACTAAGGTTCAACTCTTTTAGTTGAACAAACAGAACAGAAAGAAGTTTCACAAAATTCTTCTGTGTAGTTTTTATTTGTAGACATTCTTTTTCCCAATATAGGCCTCCTAGCGCTCAGAATGTCCGATTGCAGTTTCTACAGAAAGAGTGTTTCAGAACGGCTCAATCAAAAGTAAGGTTCAACTCTGTTAGTTGAATGCACAGAACAGAAAGAAGTTTCATACAATGCTTCTGTGTAGTTTATATTTGAACATATTCTTTTTTCCAATATTACCCACTTAGCGCTACGAATGTCCAGTTGCATTTTCTACAGACAGAGTGTTTCAAAACTGCTCAATCAAAAGTATGGTTTAACTCTGTTAGCTGAATGCTCAGATCAGAAAGAAGTTTCACAGAATGCTTCTGTGTAGTTTATATTTGAATATATTCCTTTTTCCACTACTACGCTCTTAGCGCTCCAAATGTCCAGTTGCATTTTCTACAGAAAGAGTGTTCAGATCTGCTCAATCAAAAGTATGGTTTAACTCTGTTAGCTGAATGCACAGATCAGAAAGAAGTTTGACAGAATGATTCTGTGTAGTTTATATTTGAAGACATTCCTTTTTCCACTATTACCCTCTTAGCGCTCCGAATCTCCACTTGCATTTTCTACAAAAAGAGTGTTTCATAACTGCTCAATCAAAAATATGTTTTATCTCTGTTAACTGAATTTACAGATCAGAAATAAGTTTCACAAAATGCATCTGTGTAGTTTTTATTTGAAGATATTCTTTTTCCCAATGTAGGCCTCTTAGCGCTTAGCATGTCCAATTGCAGTTTCTACAGAAAGAGTGTTTCAGAACGGCTCAATCAAAAGTAAGGTTCAACTCTGTTAGTTGAATGCACAGAACAGAAAGAATTTTCACAGAATGCTACTGTGTAGTTTATATTTGAATATATTCCTTTTTCCACTATTACCCTCTTAGCGCTCCGAATGTCCACTTGCATTTTCTACAGAAAGAGTGTTCAGAACTGCGCAATCAAAAGTATGGTTTAACTCTGTTAGCTTAATGAACATATCAGAAATAAGTTTCACACAATGCTTCTGTGTAGTTTTTATTTGAAGATATTATTTTTCCCAATAGAGGTCTCTTAGCGCTCAGAATGTCCAATTGCAGTTTCTACAGAAAGAGTGTTTCAGAAAGGCTCAATCAAAAGTAAGGTTCAACTCTGTTAGTTGAATGCACAGAACAGAAAGAAGTTTCATACAATGCTTCTGTGTAGTTTCTATTTGAACATATTCTTTTTTCCACTATTACCCACTTAGCGCTACGAATGTCCAGTTGCATTTTCTACAGACAGAGTGTTTCAAAACTGCTCAATCAAATGTATGGTTTAACTCTGTTAGCTGAATGCTCAGATCAGAAAGAAGTTTCACAGAATGCTTCTGTGTAGTTTATATTTGAATATATTCCTTTTTCCACTACTACTCTCTTAGCGCTCCAAATGTCCAGTTGCATTTTCTACAGAAAGAGTGTTCAGATCTGCTCAATCAAAAGTATGGTTTAACTCTGTTAGCTGAATGCACAGATCAGAAACAAGTTTCACAGAATGATTCTGTGTAGTTTATATTTGGAGACCTTCCTTTTTCCACTATTACCCTCTTAGCGCTCCTAATCTCCACTTGCATTTTCTACAGAAAGAGTGTTTCATAACTGCTCAATCAAAAATATGTTTTATCTCTGTTAACTGAATTTACATATCAGAAATAAGTTTCACAGAATGCGTCTGTGTAGTTTTTATTTGAAGATATTCTTTTTCCCAAAATAGGCCTCTTAGCCCTTAGCATGTCCAATTGCATTTTCTACAGAAAGAGTGTTTCAGAACGGCTCAATCAAAAGTAAGGTTCAACTCTGTTAGTTGAATGCACAGTACAGAAAGAATTTTCACAGAATGCTACTGTGTAGTTTATATTTGAATATATTCCTTTTTCCACTATTACCCTCTTAGCGCTCCGAATGTCCACTTGCATTTTCTACAGAAAGAGTGTTCAGAACTGCGCAATCAAAACTATGGTTTAACTCTGTTAGCTTAATGAACATATCAGGAATAAGTTTCACACAAGGGTTCTGTGTAGTTTTTATTTGAAGATATTATTTTTCCCAATATAGGCCTCTTAGCGCTCAGAATGTCCAATTGCAATTTCTACAGAAAGAGTGTTTCAGAAAGGCTCAATCAAAAGTAAGGTTCAACTCTGTTAGTTGAATGCACAGAACAGAAAGAAGTTTCATACAATGCTTCTGTGTAGTTTATATTTGAACATATTCTTTTTTCCACTCTTACCCACTTAGCGCTGCGAATGTCCAGTTGCATTTTCTACAGACAGAGTGTTTCAAAACTGCTCAATCAAAAGTATGGTTTAACTCTGTTAGCTGAATGCTCAGATCAGAAAGAAGTTTCACAGAATGCTTCTGTGTAGTTTATATTTGAATATATTCCTTTTTCCACTACTACTCTCTTAGCGCTCCAAATGTCCAGTTGCATTTTCTACAGAAAGAGTGTTCAGATATGCTCAATCAAAAGTATGTTTTAACTCTGTTAGCTGAATGCACAGATCAGAAAGAAGTTTCACAGAATGATTCTGTGTAGTTTATATTTGGAGACATTCCTTTTTCCACTATTACCCTCTTAGCGCTCCGAATCTCCACTTGCATTTTCTACAGAAAGAGTGTTTCAGAACGGCTCAATCAAAACTAAGGTTCAACTCTTTTAGTTGAACAAACAGAACAGAAAGAAGTTTCACACAATTCTTCTGTGTAGTTTTTATTTGTAGACATTCTTTTTCCCAATATAGGCCTTATAGCGCTCAGAATGTCCAATTGCAGTTTCTACAGAAAGAGTGTTTCAGAACGGCTCAATCAAAAGTAAGGTTCAACTCTGTTAGTTGAATGCACAGAACAGAAAGAAGTTTCATACAATGCTTCTGTGTAGTTTATATTTGAACATATACTTTTTTCCACTATTACCCACTTATCGCTACGAATGTCCAGTTGCATTTTCTACAGACAGAGTGTTTCAAAACTACTCAATCAAAAGTATGGTTTAACTCTGTTAGCTGAATGCTCAGATCAGAAAGAAGTTTCACAGAATGCTTCTGTGTAGTTTATATTTGAATATATTCCTTTTTCCACTACTACGCTCTTAGCGCTCCAAATGTCCAGTTGCATTTTCTACAGAAAGAGTGTTCAGATCTGCTCAATCAAAAGTATGGTTTAACTCTGTTAGCTGAATGCACAGATCAGAAAGAAGTTTCACAGAATGATTCTGTGTAGTTTATATTTGAAGACATTCCTTTTTCCACTATTACCCTCTTAGCGCTCCGAATCTCCACTTGCATTTTCTACAAAAAGAGTGTTTCATAACTGCTCAATCAAAAATATGTTTTATCTCTGTTAACTGAATTTACAGATCAGAAATAAGTTTCACAAAATGCATCTGTGTAGTTTTTATTTGAAGATATTCTTTTTCCCAATGTAGGCCTCTTAGCGCTTAGCATGTCCAATTGCAGTTTCTACAGAAAGAGTGTTTCAGAACGGCTCAATCAAAAGTAAGGTTCAACTCTGTTAGTTGAATGCACAGAACAGAAAGAAGTTTCATACAATGTTTCTGTGTAGTTTATATTTGAACATATTCTTTTTTCCACTATTACCCACTTTGCGCTACGAATGTCCAGTTGCATTTTCTACAGACAGAGTGTTTCAAAACTGCTCAATCAAAAGTATGGTTTAACTCTGTTAGCTGAATGCTCAGATCAGAAAGAAGTTTCACAGAATGCTTCTGTGTAGTTTATATTTGAATATATTCCTTTTTCCACTACTACTCTCTTAGCGCTCCAAATGTCCAGTTGCATTTTCTACAGAAAGAGTGTTCAGATATGCTCAATCAAAAGTATGTTTTAACTCTGTTAGCTGAATGCACAGATCAGAAAGAAGTTTCACAGAATGATTCTGTGTAGTTTATATTTGGAGACATTCCTTTTTCCACTATTACCCTCTTAGCGCTCCGAATCTCCACTTGCATTTTCTACAGAAAGAGTGTTTCATAACTGCTCAATCAAAAACATGTTTTATCTCTGTTCACTGAATTTACAGATCAGAAATAAGTTTCACAGAATGCATCTGTGTAGTTTTTATTTGAAGATATTCTTTTTCCCAATGTAGGCCTCTTAGCGCTTAGCATGTCCAATTGCAGTTTCTACAGAAAGAGTGTTTCAGAACGGCTCAATCAAAAGTAAGGTTCAACTCTGTTAGTTGAATGCACAGAACAGAAAGAATTTTCACAGAATGCTACTGTGTAGTTTATATTTGAATATATTCCTTTTTCCACTATTACCCTCTTAGCGCTCCGAATGTCCACTTGCATTTTCTACAGAAAGAGTGTTCAGAACTGCGCAATCAAAAGTATGGTTTAACTCTGTTAGCTTAATGAACATATCAGAAATAAGTTTCACACAATGCTTCTGTGTAGTTTTTATTTGAAGATATAATTTTTCCCAATAGAGGCCTCTTAGCGCTCAGAATGTCCAATTGCAGTTTCTACAGAAAGAGTGTTTCAAAAAGGCTCAATCAAAAGTAAGGTTCAACTCTGTTAGTTGAATGCACAGAACAGAAAGAAGTTTCATACAATGCTTCTGTGTAGTTTATATTTGAACATATTCTTTTTTCCACTCTTACCCACTTAGCGCTAGGAATGTCCAGTTGCATTTTCTACAGACAGAGTGTTTCAAAACTGCTCAATCAAAAGTATGGTTTAACTCTGTTAGCTGAATGCTCCGATCAGAAAGAAGTTTCACAGAATGCTTCTGTGTAGTTTATATTTGAATATATTCCTTTTTCCACTAGTACGCTCTTAGCGCTCCAAATGTTCAGTTGCATTTTCTAAAGAAAGAGTGTTCAGATCTGCTCAATCAAAAGTATGGTTTAACTCTGTTAGCTGAATGCACAGATCAGAAAGAAGTTTCACAGAATGATTCTGTGTAGTTTATATTTGGAGACATTCATTTTTCCACTATTACCCCCTTAGCGCTCCGAATCTCCACTTGCATTTTCTACAAAAAGAGTGTTTCATAACTGCACAATCAAAAATATGTTTTATCTCTGTTAACTGAATTTACAGATCAGAAATAAGTTTCACAGAATGCATCTGTGCAGTTTTTATTTGAAGATATTCTTTTTCCCAATGTAGGCCTCTTAGCGCTTAGCATGTCCAATTGCAGTTTCTACAGAAAGAGTGTTACAGAACGGCTCAATCAAAAGTAAGGTTCAACTCTGTTAGTTGAATGCACAGAACAGAAAGAATTTTCACAGAATGCTACTGTGTAGTTTATATTTGAATATATTCCTTTTTCCACTATTACCCTCTTAGCGCTCCGAATGTCCACTTGCATTTTCTACAGAAAGAGAGTTCAGAACTGCGCAATCAAAAGTATGGTTTAACTCTGTTTGCTTAATGAACATATCAGAAATAAGTTTCACACAATGCTTCTGTGTAGTTTTTATTTGAAGATATTATTTTTCCCAATAGAGGCCTCTTAGCGCTCAGAATGTCCAATTGCAGTTTATACAGAAAGAGTGTTTCAAAAAGGCTCAATCAAAAGTAAGGTTCAACTCTGTTAGTTGAATGAACAGAACAGAAAGAAGTTTCATACAATGCTTCTGTGTAGTTTATATTTGAACATATTATTTTTTCCACTATTACCCACTTAGCGCTACGAATATCCAGTTGCATTTTCTACAGACAGAGTGTTTCAAAACTGCTCAATCAAAAGTATGGTTTAACTCTGTTAGCTGAATGCTCAGATCAGAAAGAAGTTTCACAGAATGCTTCTGTGTAGTTTATATTTGAATATATTCCTTTTTCCACTACTACTCTCTTAGCGCTCCAAATGTCCAGTTGCATTTTCTACAGAAAGAGTGTTCAGATCTGCTCAATCAAAAGTATGGTTTAACACTGTTAGCTGAATGCACAGATCAGAAAGAAGTTTCACAGAATGATTCTGTGTAGTTTATATTTGGAGACCTTCCTTTTTCCACTATTACCCTCTTAGCGCTCCTAATCTCCACTTGCATTTTCTACAAAAAGAGTGTTTCATAACTGCTCAATCAAAAACATGTTTTATCTCTGTTCACTGAATTTACAGATCAGAAATAAGTTTCACAGAATGCATCTGTGTAGTTTTTATTTGAAGATATTCTTTTTCCCAATGTAGGCCTCTTAGCGCTTAGCATGTCCAATTGCAGTTTCTACAGAAAGAGTGTTTCAGAACGGCTCAATCAAAAGTAAGGTTCAACTCTGTTAGTTGAATGCACAGAACAGAAAGAATTTTCACAGAATGCTACTGTGTAGTTTATATTTGAATATATTCCTTTTTCCACTATTACCCTCTTAGCGCTCCTAATGTACACTTGCATTTTCTACAGAAAGAGAGTTCAGAACTGCGCAATCAAAAGTATGGTTTAACTCTGTTTGCTTAATGAACATATCAGAAATAAGTTTCACACAATGCTTCTGTGTAGTTTTTATTTGAAGATATTATTTTTCCCAATAGAGGCCTCTTAGCGCTCAGAATGTCCAATTGCAGTTTATACAGAAAGAGTGTTTCAAAAAGGCTCAATCAAAAGTAAGGTTCAACTCTGTTAGTTGAATGCACAGAACAGAAAGAAGTTTCATACAATGCTTCTGTGTAGTTTATATTTGAACATATTCTTTTTTCCACTATTACCCACTTAGCGCTACGAATATCCAGTTGCATTTTCTACAGACAGAGTGTTTCAAAACTGCTCAATCAAAAGTATGGTTTAACTCTGTTAGCTGAATGCTCAGATCAGAAAGAAGTTTCACAGAATGCTTCTGTGTAGTTTATATTTGGAGACCTTCCTTTTTCCACTATTACCCTCTTAGCGCTCCTAATCTCCACTTGCATTTTCTACAGAAAGAGTGTTTCATAACTGCTCAATCAAAAATATGTTTTATCTCTGTTAACTGAATTTACATATCAGAAATAAGTTTCACAGAATGCGTCTGTGTAGTTTTTATTTGAAGATATTCTTTTTCCCAAAATAGGCCTCTTAGCGCTTAGCATGTCCAATTGCATTTTCTACAGAAAGAGTGTTTCAGAACGGCTCAATCAAAAGTAAGGTTCAACTCTGTTAGTTGAATGCACAGTACAGAAAGAATTTTCACAGAATGCTACTGTGTAGTTTATATTTGAATATATTCCTTTTTCCACTATTACCCTCTTAGCGCTCCGAATGTCCACTTGCATTTTCTACAGAAAGAGTGTTCAGAACTGCGCAATCAAAACTATGGTTTAACTCTGTTAGCTTAATGAACATATCAGGAATAAGTTTCACACAAGGGTTCTGTGTAGTTTTTATTTGAAGATATTATTTTTCCCAATATAGGCCTCTTAGCGCTCAGAATGTCCAATTGCAATTTCTACAGAAAGAGTGTTTCAGAAAGGCTCAATCAAAAGTAAGGTTCAACTCTGTTAGTTGAATGCACAGAACAGAAAGAAGTTTCATACAATGCTTCTGTGTAGTTTATATTTGAACATATTCTTTTTTCCACTCTTACCCACTTAGCGCTGCGAATGTCCAGTTGCATTTTCTACAGACAGAGTGTTTCAAAACTGCTCAATCAAAAGTATGGTTTAACTCTGTTAGCTGAATGCTCAGATCAGAAAGAAGTTTCACAGAATGCTTCTGTGTAGTTTATATTTGAATATATTCCTTTTTCCACTACTACTCTCTTAGCGCTCCAAATGTCCAGTTGCATTTTCTACAGAAAGAGTGTTCAGATATGCTCAATCAAAAGTATGTTTTAACTCTGTTAGCTGAATGCACAGATCAGAAAGAAGTTTCACAGAATGATTCTGTGTAGTTTATATTTGGAGACATTCCTTTTTCCACTAATACCCTCTTAGCGCTCCGAATCTCCACTTGCATTTACTACAGAAAGAGTGTTTCAGAACGGCTCAATCAAAACTAAGGTTCAACTCTTTTAGTTGAACAAACAGAACAGAAAGAAGTTTCACAAAATTCTTCTGTGTAGTTTTTATTTGTAGACATTCTTTTTCCCAATATAGGCCTCCTAGCGCTCAGAATGTCCGATTGCAGTTTCTACAGAAAGAGTGTTTCAGAACGGCTCAATCAAAAGTAAGGTTCAACTCTGTTAGTTGAATGCACAGAACAGAAAGAAGTTTCATACAATGCTTCTGTGTAGTTTATATTTGAACATATTCTTTTTTCCAATATTACCCACTTAGCGCTACGAATGTCCAGTTGCATTTTCTACAGACAGAGTGTTTCAAAACTGCTCAATCAAAAGTATGGTTTAACTCTGTTAGCTGAATGCTCAGATCAGAAAGAAGTTTCACAGAATGCTTCTGTGTAGTTTATATTTGAATATATTCCTTTTTCCACTACTACGCTCTTAGCGCTCCAAATGTCCAGTTGCATTTTCTACAGAAAGAGTGTTCAGATCTGCTCAATCAAAAGTATGGTTTAACTCTGTTAGCTGAATGCACAGATCAGAAAGAAGTTTGACAGAATGATTCTGTGTAGTTTATATTTGAAGACATTCCTTTTTCCACTATTACCCTCTTAGCGCTCCGAATCTCCACTTGCATTTTCTACAAAAAGAGTGTTTCATAACTGCTCAATCAAAAATATGTTTTATCTCTGTTAACTGAATTTACAGATCAGAAATAAGTTTCACAAAATGCATCTGTGTAGTTTTTATTTGAAGATATTCTTTTTCCCAATGTAGGCCTCTTAGCGCTTAGCATGTCCAATTGCAGTTTCTACAGAAAGAGTGTTTCAGAACGGCTCAATCAAAAGTAAGGTTCAACTCTGTTAGTTGAATGCACAGAACAGAAAGAAGTTTCATACAATGCTTCTGTGTAGTTTATATTTGAACATATTCTTTTTTCCACTATTACCCACTTAGCGCTACGAATGTCCAGTTGCATTTTCTACAGACAGAGTGTTTCAAAACTGCTCAATCAAAATTATGGTTTAACTCTGTTAGCTGATTGCTCAGATCAGAAAGAAGTTTCACAGAATGCTTCTGTGTAGTTTATATTTGAATATATTCCTTTTTCCACTACTACTCTCTTAGCGCTCCAAATGTCCAGTTGCATTTTCTACAGAAAGAGTGTTCAGATCTGCTCAATCAAAAGTATGTTTTAACTCTGTTAGCTGAATGCACAGATCAGAAAGAAGTTTCACAGAATGATTCTGTGTAGTTTATATTTGGAGACCTTCCTTTTTCCACTATTACCCTCTTAGCGCTCCGAATCTCCACTTGCATTTTCTACAGAAATAGTGTTTCATAACTGCTCAATCAAAAATATGTTTTATCTCTGTTAAATGAATTTACAGATCAGAAATATGTTTCACAGAATGCATCTGTGTAGTTTTTATTTGAAGATATTCTTTTTCCCAATATAGGCCTCTTAGCGCTTAGCATGTCCAATTGCATTTTCTACAGAAAGAGTGTTTCAGAACGGCTCAATCAAAAGTAAGGTTCAACTCTGTTAGTTGAATGCACAGAACAGAAAGAATTTTCACAGAATGCTACTGTGTAGTTTATATTTGAATATATTCCTTTTTCCACTATTACCCTCTTAGCGCTCTGAATCTCCACTTGCATTTTCTACAGAAAGAGTGTTTCAGAACGGCTCAATCAAAACTAAGATTCAACTCTTTTAGTTGAACAAACAGAACAGAAAGAAGTTTCACACAATTTTTCTGTGTAGTTTTTATTTGTAGACATTCTTTTTCCCAATATAGGCCTCTTTGCGCTCAGAATGTCCAATTGCAGTTTCTACAGAAAGAGTGTTTTAGAACGGCTCAATCAAAAGTAAGGTTCAACTCTGTTAGTTGAATGCACAGAACAGAAAGAATTTTCACAGAATGCTACTGTGTAGTTTATATTTGAATATATTCCTTTTTCCACTATTACCCTCTTAGCGCTCCGAATGTCCACTTGCATTTTCTACAGAAAGAGTGTTCAGAACTGCGCAATCAAAAGTATGGTTTAACTCTGTTAGCTTAATGAACATATCAGAAATAAGTTTCACACAATGCTTCTGTGTAGTTTTTATTTGAAGATATTATTTTTCCCAATAGAGGTCTCTTAGCGCTCAGAATGTCCAATTGCAGTTTCTACAGAAAGAGTGTTTCAGAAAGGCTCAATCAAAAGTAAGGTTCAACTCTGTTAGTTGAATGCACAGAACAGAAAGGAGTTTCATACAATGCTTCTGTGTAGTTTCTATTTGAACATATTATTTTTTCCACTATTACCCACTTAGCGCTACGAATGTCCAGTTGCATTTTCTACAGACAGAGTGTTTCAAAACTGCTCAATCAAATGTATGGTTTAACTCTGTTAGCTGAATGCTCAGATCAGAAAGAAGTTTCACAGAATGCTTCTGTGTAGTTTATATTTGAATATATTCCTTTTTCCACTACTACTCTCTTAGCGCTCCAAATGTCCAGTTGCATTTTCTACAGAAAGAGTGTTCAGATCTGCTCAATCAAAAGTATGTTTTAACTCTGTTAGCTGAATGCACAGATCAGAAAGAAGTTTCACAGAATGATTCTGTGTAGTTTATATTTGGAGACCTTCCTTTTTCCACTATTACCCTCTTAGCGCTCCGAATCTCCACTTGCATTTTCTACAGAAATAGTGTTTCATAACTGCTCAATCAAAAATATGTTTTATCTCTGTTAAATGAATTTACAGATCAGAAATATGTTTCACAGAATGCATCTGTGTAGTTTTTATTTGAAGATATTCTTTTTCCCAATATAGGCCTCTTAGCGCTTAGCATGTCCAATTGCATTTTCTACAGAAAGAGTGTTTCAGAACGGCTCAATCAAAAGTAAGGTTCAACTCTGTTAGTTGAATGCACAGAACAGAAAGAATTTTCACAGAATGCTACTGTGTAGTTTATATTTGAATATATTCCTTTTTCCACTATTACCCTCTTAGCGCTCTGAATCTCCACTTGCATTTTCTACAGAAAGAGTGTTTCAGAACGGCTCAATCAAAACTAAGATTCAACTCTTTTAGTTGAACAAACAGAACAGAAAGAAGTTTCACACAATTTTTCTGTGTAGTTTTTATTTGTAGACATTCTTTTTCCCAATATAGGCCTCTTTGCGCTCAGAATGTCCAATTGCAGTTTCTACAGAAAGAGTGTTTTAGAACGGCTCAATCAAAAGTAAGGTTCAACTCTGTTAGTTGAATGCACAGAACAGAAAGAATTTTCACAGAATGCTACTGTGTAGTTTATATTTGAATATATTCCTTTTTCCACTATTACCCTCTTAGCGCTCCGAATGTCCACTTGCATTTTCTACAGAAAGAGTGTTCAGAACTGCGCAATCAAAAGTATGGTTTAACTCTGTTAGCTTAATGAACATATCAGAAATAAGTTTCACACAATGCTTCTGTGTAGTTTTTATTTGAAGATATTTTTTTTCCCAATAGAGGTCTCTTAGCGCTCAGAATGTCCAATTGCAGTTTCTACAGAAAGAGTGTTTCAGAAAGGCTCAATCAAAAGTAAGGTTCAACTCTGTTAGTTGAATGCACAGAACAGAAAGGAGTTTCATACAATGCTTCTGTGTAGTTTCTATTTGAACATATTATTTTTTCCACTATTACCCACTTAGCGCTACGAATGTCCAGTTGCATTTTCTACAGACAGAGTGTTTCAAAACTGCTCAATCAAATGTATGGTTTAACTCTGTTAGCTGAATGCTCAGATCAGAAAGAAGTTTCACAGAATGCTTCTGTGTAGTTTATATTTGAATATATTCCTTTTTCCACTACTACTCTCTTAGCGCTCCAAATGTCCAGTTGCATTTTCTACAGAAAGAGTGTTCAGATCTGCTCAATCAAAAGTATGTTTTAACTCTGTTAGCTGAATGCACAGATCAGAAAGAAGTTTCACAGAATGATTCTGTGTAGTTTATATTTGGAGACCTTCCTTTTTCCACTATTACCCTCTTAGCGCTCCGAATCTCCACTTGCATTTTCTACAGAAATAGTGTTTCATAACTGCTCAATCAAAAATATGTTTTATCTCTGTTAAATGAATTTACAGATCAGAAATAAGTTTCACAGAATGCATCTGTGTAGTTTTTATTTGAAGATATTCTTTTTCCCAATATAGGCCTCTTAGCGCTTAGCATGTCCAATTGCATTTTCTACAGAAAGAGTGTTTCAGAACGGCTCAATCAAAAGTAAGGTTCAACTCTGTTAGTTGAATGCACAGAACAGAAAGAATTTTCACAGAATGCTACTGTGTAGTTTATATTTGAATATATTCCTTTTTCCACTATTACCCTCTTAGCGCTCCGAATCTCCACTTGCATTTTCTACAGAAAGAGTGTTTCAGAACGGCTCAATCAAAACTAAGGTTCAACTCTTTTAGTTGAACAAACAGAACAGAAAGAAGTTTCACACAATTCTTCTGTGTAGTTTTTATTTGTAGACATTCTTTTTCCCAATATAGGCCTCCTAGCGCTCAGAATGTCCAATTGCAGTTTCTACAGAAAGAGTGTTTCAGAATGGCTCAATCAAAAGTAAGGTTCAACTCTGTTAGTTGAATGCACAGAACAGAAAGAAGTTTCATACAATGCTTCTGTGTAGTTTATATTTGAACATATTCTTTTTTCCACTATTACCCACTTAGCGCTACGAATGTCCAGTTGCATTTTCTACAGACAGAGTGTTTCAAAACTGCTCAATCAAAAGTATGGTTTAACTCTGTTAGCTGAATGCTCAGATCAGAAAGAAGTTTCACAGAATGCTTCTGTGTAGTTTATATGTGAATATATTCCTTTTTCCACTACTACTCTCTTAGCGCTCCAAATGTCCAGTTGCATTTTCTACAGAAAGAGTGTTCAGATCTGCTCAATCAAAAGTATGGTTTAACTCTGTTAGCTGAATGCACAGATCAGAAAGATGTTTCACAGAATGATTCTGTGTAGTTTATATTTGGAGACATTCCTTTTTCCACTATTACCCTCTTAGCGCTCCGAATCTCCACTTGCATTTTCTACAGAAAGAGTGTTTCAGAACGGCTCAATCAAAACTAAGGTTCGACTCTTTTAGTTGAACAAACAGAACAGAAAGAAGTTTCACACAATTCTTCTGTGTAGTTTTTATTTGTAGACATTCTTTTTCCCAATATAGGCCTCCTAGCGCTCAGAATGTCCAATTGCAGTTTCTACAGAAAGAGTGTTTCAGAACGGCTCAATCAAAAGTAAGGTTCAACTCTGTTAGTTGAATGCACAGAACAGAAAGAAGTTTCATACAATGCTTCTGTGTAGTTTATATTTGAACATATTCTTTTTTCCACTATTACCCACTTAGCGCTACGAATGTGCAGTTGCATTTTCTACAGACAGAGTGTTTCAAAACTGCTCAATCAAAAGTATGGTTTAATTCTGTTAGCTGAATGCTCAGATCAGAAAGAAGTTTCACAGAATGCTTCTGTGTAGTTTATATTTGAATATATTCCTTTTTCCACTACTACGCTCTTAGCGCTCCAAATGTCCAGTTGCGTTTTCTACAGAAAGAGTGTTCAGATCTGCTCAATCAAAAGTATGGTTTAACTCTGTTAGCTGAATGCACAGATCAGAAAGAAATTTCACCGAATGATTCTGTGTAGTTTATATTTGGAGACATTCCTTTTTCCACTATTACCCTCTTAGCGCTCCGAATCTCCACTTGCATTTTCTACAGAAAGAGTGTTTCAGAACGGCTCAATCAAAACTAAGGTTCAACTCTTTTAGTTGAACAAACAGAACAGAAAGAATTTTCACACAATTCTTCTGTGTAGTTTTTATTTGTAGACATTCTTTTTCCCAACATAGGCCTCTTAGCGCTCAAAATGTCCAATTGCAGTTTCTACATAAAGAGTGTTTCAGAACGGCTCAATCAAAAGTAAGGTTCAACTCTGTTAGTTGAATGCACAGAACAGAAAGAAGTTTCATACAATGCTTCTGTGTAGTTTATATTTGAACATATTCTTTTTTCCACTATTACCCACTTAGCGCTACGAATGTCCAGTTGCATTTTCTACAGACAGAGTGTTTCAAAACTGCTCAATCAAAATTATGGTTTAACTCTGTTAGCTGATTGCTCAGATCAGAAAGAAGTTTCACAGAATGCTTCTGTGTAGTTTATATTTGAATATATTCCTTTTTCCACTACTACTCTCTTAGCGCTCCAAATGTCCAGTTGCATTTTCTACAGAAAGAGTGTTCAGATCTGCTCAATCAAAAGTATGTTTTAACTCTGTTAGCTGAATGCACAGATCAGAAAGAAGTTTCACAGAATGATTCTGTGTAGTTTATATTTGGAGACCTTCCTTTTTCCACTATTACCCTCTTAGCGCTCCGAATCTCCACTTGCATTTTCTACAGAAATAGTGTTTCATAACTGCTCAATCAAAAATATGTTTTATCTCTGTTAAATGAATTTACAGATCAGAAATATGTTTCACAGAATGCATCTGTGTAGTTTTTATTTGAAGATATTCTTTTTCCCAATATAGGCCTCTTAGCGCTTAGCATGTCCAATTGCATTTTCTACAGAAAGAGTGTTTCAGAACGGCTCAATCAAAAGTAAGGTTCAACTCTGTTAGTTGAATGCACAGAACAGAAAGAATTTTCACAAAATGCTACTGTGTAGTTTATATTTGAATATATTCCTTTTTCCACTATTACCCTCTTAGCGCTCTGAATCTCCACTTGCATTTTCTACAGAAAGAGTGTTTCAGAACGGCTCAATCAAAACTAAGATTCAACTCTTTTAGTTGAACAAACAGAACAGAAAGAAGTTTCACACAATTTTTCTGTGTAGTTTTTATTTGTAGACATTCTTTTTCCCAATATAGGCCTCTTTGCGCTCAGAATGTCCAATTGCAGTTTCTACAGAAAGAGTGTTTTAGAACGGCTCAATCAAAAGTAAGGTTCAACTCTGTTAGTTGAATGCACAGAACAGAAAGAATTTTCACAGAATGCTACTGTGTAGTTTATATTTGAATATATTCCTTTTTCCACTATTACCCTCTTAGCGCTCCGAATGTCCACTTGCATTTTCTACAGAAAGAGTGTTCAGAACTGCGCAATCAAAAGTATGGTTTAACTCTGTTAGCTTAATGAACATATCAGAAATAAGTTTCACACAATGCTTCTGTGTAGTTTTTATTTGAAGATATTATTTTTCCCAATAGAGGTCTCTTAGCGCTCAGAATGTCCAATTGCAGTTTCTACAGAAAGAGTGTTTCAGAAAGGCTCAATCAAAAGTAAGGTTCAACTCTGTTAGTTGAATGCACAGAACAGAAAGGAGTTTCATACAATGCTTCTGTGTAGTTTCTATTTGAACATATTATTTTTTCCACTATTACCCACTTAGCGCTACGAATGTCCAGTTGCATTTTCTACAGACAGAGTGTTTCAAAACTGCTCAATCAAATGTATGGTTTAACTCTGTTAGCTGAATGCTCAGATCAGAAAGAAGTTTCACAGAATGCTTCTGTGTAGTTTATATTTGAATATATTCCTTTTTCCACTACTACTCTCTTAGCGCTCCAAATGTCCAGTTGCATTTTCTACAGAAAGAGTGTTCAGATCTGCTCAATCAAAAGTATGTTTTAACTCTGTTAGCTGAATGCACAGATCAGAAAGAAGTTTCACAGAATGATTCTGTGTAGTTTATATTTGGAGACCTTACTTTTTCCACTATTACCCTCTTAGCGCTCCGA
Organism: Symphalangus syndactylus; assembly: GCF_028878055.3. NCBI lineage: Eukaryota > Metazoa > Chordata > Mammalia > Primates > Hylobatidae > Symphalangus > Symphalangus syndactylus. Next base: position 1,860,902 of record NC_072423.2, on the reverse strand, counting down.
ATCTCCACTTGCATTTTCTACAGAAATAGTGTTTCATAACTGCTCAATCAAAAATATGTTTTATCTCTGTTAAATGAATTTACAGATCAGAAATATGTTTCACAGAATGCATCTGTGTAGTTTTTATTTGAAGATATTCTTTTTCCCAATATAGGCCTCTTAGCACTTAGCATGTCCAATTGCATTTTCTACAGAAAGAGTGTTTCAGAACGGCTCAATCAAAAGTAAGGTTCAACTCTGTTAGTTGAATGCACAGAACAGAAAGAATTTTCACAGAATGCTACTGTGTAGTTTATATTTGAATATATTCCTTTTTCCACTATTACCCTCTTAGCGCTCTGAATCTCCACTTGCATTTTCTACAGAAAGAGTGTTTCAGAACGGCTCAATCAAAACTAAGATTCAACTCTTTTAGTTGAACAAACAGAACAGAAAGAAGTTTCACACAATTTTTCTGTGTAGTTTTTATTTGTAGACATTCTTTTTCCCAATATAGGCCTCTTTGCGCTCAGAATGTCCAATTGCAGTTTCTACAGAAAGAGTGTTTTAGAACGGCTCAATCAAAAGTAAGGTTCAACTCTGTTAGTTGAATGCACAGAACAGAAAGAATTTTCACAGAATGCTACTGTGTAGTTTATATTTGAATATATTCCTTTTTCCACTATTACCCTCTTAGCGCTCCGAATGTCCACTTGCATTTTCTACAGAAAGAGTGTTCAGAACGGCGCAATCAAAAGTATGGTTTAACTCTGTTAGCTTAATGAACATATCAGAAATAAGTTTCACACAATGCTTCTGTGTAGTTTTTATTTGAAGATATTATTTTTCCCAATAGAGGTCTCTTAGCGCTCAGAATGTCCAATTGAAGTTTCTACAGAAAGAGTGTTTCAGAAAGGCTCAATCAAAAGTAAGGTTCAACTCTGTTAGTTGAATGCACAGAACAGAAAGGAGTTTCATACAATGCTTCTGTGTAGTTTCTATTTGAACATATTATTTTTTCCACTATTACCCACTTAGCGCTACCAATGTCCAGTTGCATTTTCTACAGACAGAGTGTTTCAAAACTGCTCAATCAAATGTATGGTTTAACTCTGTTAGCTGAATGCTCAGATCAGAAAGAAGTTTCACAGAATGCTTCTGTGTAGTTTATATTTGAATATATTCCTTTTTCCACTACTACTCTCTTAGCGCTCCAAATGTCCAGTTGCATTTTCTACAGAAAGAGTGTTCAGATCTGCTCAATCAAAAGTATGTTTTAACTCTGTTAGCTGAATGCACAGATCAGAAAGAAGTTTCACAGAATGATTCTGTGTAGTTTATATTTGGAGACCTTCCTTTTTCCACTATTACCCTCTTAGCGCTCCGAATCTCCACTTGCATTTTCTACAGAAATAGTGTTTCATAACTGCTCAATCAAAAATATGTTTTATCTCTGTTAAATGAATTTACAGATCAGAAATAAGTTTCACAGAATGCATCTGTGTAGTTTTTATTTGAAGATATTCTTTTTCCCAATATAGGCCTCTTAGCGCTTAGCATGTCCAATTGCATTTTCTACAGAAAGAGTGTTTCAGAACGGCTCAATCAAAAGTAAGGTTCAACTCTGTTAGTTGAATGCACAGAACAGAAAGAATTTTCACAGAATGCTACTGTGTAGTTTATATTTGAATATATTCCTTTTTCCACTATTACCCTCTTAGCGCTCCGAATCTCCACTTGCATTTTCTACAGAAAGAGTGTTTCAGAACGGCTCAATCAAAACTAAGGTTCAACTCTTTTAGTTGAACAAACAGAACAGAAAGAAGTTTCACACAATTCTTCTGTGTAGTTTTTATTTGTAGACATTCTTTTTCCCAATATAGGCCTCCTAGCGCTCAGAATGTCCAATTGCAGTTTCTACAGAAAGAGTGTTTCAGAATGGCTCAATCAAAAGTAAGGTTCAACTCTGTTAGTTGAATGCACAGAACAGAAAGAAGTTTCATACAATGCTTCTGTGTAGTTTATATTTGAACATATTCTTTTTTCCACTATTACCCACTTAGCGCTACGAATGTCCAGTTGCATTTTCTACAGACAGAGAGTTTCAAAACTGCTCAATCAAAAGTATGGTTTAACTCTGTTAGCTGAATGCTCAGATCAGAAAGAAGTTTCACAGAATGCTTCTGTGTAGTTTATATGTGAATATATTCCTTTTTCCACTACTACTCTCTTAGCGCTCCAAATGTCCAGTTGCATTTTCTACAGAAAGAGTGTTCAGATCTGCTCAATCAAAAGTATGGTTTAACTCTGTTAGCTGAATGCACAGATCAGAAAGATGTTTCACAGAATGATTCTGTGTAGTTTATATTTGGAGACATTCCTTTTTCCACTATTACCCTCTTAGCGCTCCGAATCTCCACTTGCATTTTCTACAGAAAGAGTGTTTCAGAACGGCTCAATCAAAACTAAGGTTCGACTCTTTTAGTTGAACAAACAGAACAGAAAGAAGTTTCACACAATTCTTCTGTGTAGTTTTTTTTGTAGACATTCTTTTTCCCAATATAGGCCTCCTAGCGCTCAGAATGTCCAATTGCAGTTTCTACAGAAAGAGTGTTTCAGAACGGCTCAATCAAAAGTAAGGTTCAACTCTGTTAGTTGAATGCACAGAACAGAAAGAAGTTTCATACAATGCTTCTGTGTAGTTTATATTTGAACATATTCTTTTTTCCACTATTACCCACTTAGCGCTACGAATGTGCAGTTGCATTTTCTACAGACAGAGTGTTTCAAAACTGCTCAATCAAAAGTATGGTTTAATTCTGTTAGCTGAATGCTCAGATCATAAAGAAGTTTCACAGAATGCTTCTGTGTAGTTTATATTTGAATATATTCCTTTTTCCACTACTACGCTCTTAGCGCTCCAAATGTCCAGTTGCGTTTTCTACAGAAAGAGTGTTCAGATCTGCTCAATCAAAAGTATGGTTTAACTCTGTTAGCTGAATGCACAGATCAGAAAGAAATTTCACCGAATGATTCTGTGTAGTTTATATTTGAAGACAATCCTTTTTCCACTATTACCCTCTTAGCGCTCCGAATCTCCACTTGCATTTTCTACAAAAAGAGTGTTTCATAACTGCTCAATCAAAAATATGTTTTATCTCTGTTAACTGAATTTACAGATCAGAAATAAGTTTCACAGAATGCATCTGTGTAGTTTTTATTTGAAGATATTCTTTTTCCCAATGTAGGCCTCTTAGCGCTTAGCATGTCCAATTGCAGTTCCTACAGAAAGAGTGTTTCAGAACGGCTCAATCAAAAGTAAGGTTCAACTCTGTTAGTTGAATGCACAGAACAGAAAGAATTTTCACAGAATGCTACTGTGTAGTTTATATTTGAATATATTCCTTTTTCCACTATTACCCTCTTAGCGCTCCGAATGTCCACTTGCATTTTCTACAGAAAGAGTGTTTCAGAACGGCTCAATCAAAACTAAGGTTCAACTCTTTAGTTGAACAAACAGAACAGAAAGAAGTTTCACACAATTCTTCTGTGTAGTTTTTATTTGTCGACATTCTTTTTCCCAATATAGGCTTCTTAGCGCTCAGAATGTCCAATTGCAGTTTCTACAGAAAGAGTGTTTCAGAACGGCTCAATCAAAAGTAAGGTTCAACTCTGTTAGTTGAATGCACAGAACAGAAAGAAGTTTCATACAATGCTTCTCTGTAGATTATATTTGAACATATTCTTTTTTCCACTATTACCCACATAGCGCTACGAATGTCCAGTTGCATTTTCTACAGACAGAGTGTTTCAAAACTGCTCAATCAAAAGTATGGTTTAACTCTGTTAGCTGAATGCTCAGATCAGAAAGAAGTTTCACAGAATGCTTCTGTGTAGTTTATATTTGAATATATTCCTTTTTCCACTACTACGCTCTTAGCGCTCCAAATGTCCAGTTGCATTTTCTACAGAAAGAGTGTTCAGATCTGCTCAATCAAAAGTATGGTTTAACTCTGTTAGCTGAATGCACAGATCAGAAAGAAGTTTCACCGAATGATTCTGTGTAGTTTATATTTGAAGGCATTTCTTTTTCCACTATTACCCTCTTAGCGCTCCGAATCTCCACTTGCATTTTCTACAAAAAGAGTGTTTCATAACTGCTCAATCAAAAATATGTTTTATCTCTGTTAACTGAATTTACAGATCAGAAATAAGTTTCACAGAATGCATCTGTGTAGTTTTTATTTGAAGATATTCTTTTTCCCAATGTAGGCCTCTTAGCGCTTAGCATGTCCAATTGCAGTTTCTACAGAAAGAGTGTTTCAGAACGGCTCAATCAAAAGTAAGGTTCAACTCTGTTAGTTGAATGCACAGAACAGAAAGAATTTTCACAGAATGCTACTGTGTAGTTTATATTTGAATATATTCCTTTTTCCACTATTACCCTCTTAGCGCTCCGAATGTCCACTTGCATTTTCTACAGAAAGAGTGTTCAGAACTGCGCAATCAAAAGTATGGTTTAACTCTGTTAGCTTAATGAACATATCAGGAATAAGTTTCACACAATACTTCTGTGTAGTTTTAATTTGAAGGTATTATTTTTCCCAATAGAGGCCTCTTAGCGCTCAGAATGTCCAATTGCAGTTTCTACAGAAAGAGTGTTTCAGAAAGGCTCAATCAAAAGTAAGGGTCAACTCTGTTAGTTGAATGCACAGAACAGAAAGTATTTTCACAGAATGCTACTGTGTAGTTTATATTTGAATATATTCCTTTTTCCACTATTACCCTCTTAGCGCTCCGAATGTCCACTTGCATTTTCTACAGAAAGAGTGTTCAGAACTGCGCAATCAAAAGTATGGTTTAACTCTGTTAGCTTAATGAACATATCAGGAATAAGTTTCACACAATGCTTCTGTGTAGTTTTAATTTGAAGGTATTATTTTTCCCAATAGAGGCCTCTTAGCGCTCAGAATGTCCAATTGCAGTTTCTACAGAAGGAGTGTTTCAGAAAGGCTCAATCAAAAGTAAGGTTCAACTCTGTTAGTTGAATGCACAGAAAAGAAAGGAGTTTCATACAATGCTTCTGTGTAGTTTCTATTTGAACATATTATTTTTTCCACTATTACCCACTTAGCGCTACGAATGTCCAGTTGCATTTTCTACAGACAGAGTGTTTCAAAACTGCTCAATCAAATGTATGGTTTAACTCTGTTAGCTGAATGCTCAGATCAGAAAGAAGTTTCACAGAATGCTTCTGTGTAGTTTATATTTGAATATATTCCTTTTTCCACTACTACTCTCTTAGCGCTCCAAATGTCCAGTTGCATTTTCTACAGAAAGAGTGTTCAGATCTGCTCAATCAAAAGTATGTTTTAACTCTGTTAGCTGAATGCACAGATCAGAAAGAAGTTTCACAGAATGATTCTGTGTAGTTTATATTTGGAGACCTTCCTTTTTCCACTATTACCCTCTTAGCGCTCCGAATCTCCACTTGCATTTTCTACAGAAATAGTGTTTCATAACTGCTCAATCAAAAATATGTTTTATCTCTGTTAAATGAATTTACAGATCAGAAATATGTTTCACAGAATGCATCTGTGTAGTTTTTAATTGAAGATATTCTTTTTCCCAATATAGGCCTCTTAGCACTTAGCATGTCCAATTGCATTTTCTACAGAAAGAGTGTTTCAGAACGGCTCAATCAAAAGTAAGGTTCAACTCTGTTAGTTGAATGCACAGAACAGAAAGAATTTTCACAGAATGCTACTGTGTAGTTTATATTTGAATATATTCCTTTTTCCACTATTACCCTCTTAGCGCTCTGAATCTCCACTTGCATTTTCTACAGAAAGAGTGTTTCAGAACGGCTCAATCAAAACTAAGATTCAACTCTTTTAGTTGAACAAACAGAACAGAAAGAAGTTTCACACAATTTTTCTGTGTAGTTTTTATTTGTAGACATTCTTTTTCCCAATATAGGCCTCTTTGCGCTCAGAATGTCCAATTGCAGTTTCTACAGAAAGAGTGTTTTAGAACGGCTCAATCAAAAGTAAGGTTCAACTCTGTTAGTTGAATGCACAGAACAGAAAGAATTTTCACAGAATGCTACTGTGTAGTTTATATTTGAATATATTCCTTTTTCCACTATTACCCTCTTAGCGCTCCGAATGTCCACTTGCATTTTCTACAGAAAGAGTGTTCAGAACTGCGCAATCAAAAGTATGGTTTAACTCTGTTAGCTTAATGAACATATCAGAAATAAGTTTCACACAATGCTTCTGTGTAGTTTTTATTTGAAGATATTATTTTTCCCAATAGAGGTCTCTTAGCGCTCAGAATGTCCAATTGAAGTTTCTACAGAAAGAGTGTTTCAGAAAGGCTCAATCAAAAGTAAGGTTCAACTCTGTTAGTTGAATGCACAGAACAGAAAGGAGTTTCATACAATGCTTCTGTGTAGTTTCTATTTGAACATATTATTTTTTCCACTATTACCCACTTAGCGCTACCAATGTCCAGTTGCATTTTCTACAGACAGAGTGTTTCAAAACTGCTCAATCAAATGTATGGTTTAACTCTGTTAGCTGAATGCTCAGATCAGAAAGAAGTTTCACAGAATGCTTCTGTGTAGTTTATATTTGAATATATTCCTTTTTCCACTACTACTCTCTTAGCGCTCCAAATGTCCAGTTGCATTTTCTACAGAAAGAGTGTTCAGATCTGCTCAATCAAAAGTATGTTTTAACTCTGTTAGCTGAATGCACAGATCAGAAAGAAGTTTCACAGAATGATTCTGTGTAGTTTATATTTGGAGACCTTCCTTTTTCCACTATTACCCTCTTAGCGCTCCGAATCTCCACTTGCATTTTCTACAGAAATAGTGTTTCATAACTGCTCAATCAAAAATATGTTTTATCTCTGTTAAATGAATTTACAGATCAGAAATAAGTTTCACAGAATGCATCTGTGTAGTTTTTATTTGAAGATATTCTTTTTCCCAATATAGGCCTCTTAGCGCTTAGCATGTCCAATTGCATTTTCTACAGAAAGAGTGTTTCAGAACGGCTCAATCAAAAGTAAGGTTCAACTCTGTTAGTTGAATGCACAGAACAGAAAGAATTTTCACAGAATGCTACTGTGTAGTTTATATTTGAATATATTCCTTTTTCCACTATTACCCTCTTAGCGCTCCGAATCTCCACTTGCATTTTCTACAGAAAGAGTGTTTCAGAACGGCTCAATCAAAACTAAGGTTCAACTCTTTTAGTTGAACAAACAGAACAGAAAGAAGTTTCACACAATTCTTCTGTGTAGTTTTTATTTGTAGACATTCTTTTTCCCAATATAGGCCTCCTAGCGCTCAGAATGTCCAATTGCAGTTTCTACAGAAAGAGTGTTTCAGAATGGCTCAATCAAAAGTAAGGTTCAACTCTGTTAGTTGAATGCACAGAACAGAAAGAAGTTTCATACAATGCTTCTGTGTAGTTTATATTTGAACATATTCTTTTTTCCACTATTACCCACTTAGCGCTACGAATGTCCAGTTGCATTTTCTACAGACAGAGAGTTTCAAAACTGCTCAATCAAAAGTATGGTTTAACTCTGTTAGCTGAATGCTCAGATCAGAAAGAAGTTTCACAGAATGCTTCTGTGTAGTTTATATGTGAATATATTCCTTTTTCCACTACTACTCTCTTAGCGCTCCAAATGTCCAGTTGCATTTTCTACAGAAAGAGTGTTCAGATCTGCTCAATCAAAAGTATGGTTTAACTCTGTTAGCTGAATGCACAGATCAGAAAGATGTTTCACAGAATGATTCTGTGTAGTTTATATTTGGAGACATTCCTTTTTCCACTATTACCCTCTTAGCGCTCCGAATCTCCACTTGCATTTTCTACAGAAAGAGTGTTTCAGAACGGCTCAATCAAAACTAAGGTTCGACTCTTTTAGTTGAACAAACAGAACAGAAAGAAGTTTCACACAATTCTTCTGTGTAGTTTTTTTTGTAGACATTCTTTTTCCCAATATAGGCCTCCTAGCGCTCAGAATGTCCAATTGCAGTTTCTACAGAAAGAGTGTTTCAGAACGGCTCAATCAAAAGTAAGGTTCAACTCTGTTAGTTGAATGCACAGAACAGAAAGAAGTTTCATACAATGCTTCTGTGTAGTTTATATTTGAACATATTCTTTTTTCCACTATTACCCACTTAGCGCTACGAATGTGCAGTTGCATTTTCTACAGACAGAGTGTTTCAAAACTGCTCAATCAAAAGTATGGTTTAATTCTGTTAGCTGAATGCTCAGATCATAAAGAAGTTTCACAGAATGCTTCTGTGTAGTTTATATTTTAATATATTCCTTTTTCCACTACTACGCTCTTAGCGCTCCAAATGTCCAGTTGCGTTTTCTACAGAAAGAGTGTTCAGATCTGCTCAATCAAAAGTATGGTTTAACTCTGTTAGCTGAATGCACAGATCAGAAAGAAATTTCACCGAATGATTCTGTGTAGTTTATATTTGACGACAATCCTTTTTCCACTATTACCCTCTTAGCGCTCCGAATCTCCACTTGCGTTTTCTACAAAAAGAGTGTTTCATAACTGCTCAATCAAAAATATGTTTTATCTCTGTTAACTGAATTTACAGATCAGAAATAAGTTTCACAGAATGCATCTGTGTAGTTTTTATTTGAAGATATTCTTTTTCCCAATGTAGGACTCTTAGCGCTTAGCATGTCCAATTGCAGTTCCTACAGAAAGAGTGTTTCAGAACGGCTCAATCAAAAGTAAGGTTCAACTCTGTTAGTTGAATGCACAGAACAGAAAGAATTTTCACAGAATGCTACTGTGTAGTTTATATTTGAATATATTCCTTTTTCCACTATTACCCTCTTAGCGCTCCGAATGTCCACTTGCATTTTCTACAGAAAGAGTGTTTCAGAACGGCTCAATCAAAACTAAGGTTCAACTCTTTAGTTGAACAAACAGAACAGAAAGAAGTTTCACACAATTCTTCTGTGTAGTTTTTATTTGTCGACATTCTTTTTCCCAATATAGGCTTCTTAGCGCTCAGAATGTCCAATTGCAGTTTCTACAGAAAGAGTGTTTCAGAACGGCTCAATCAAAAGTAAGGTTCAACTCTGTTAGTTGAATGCACAGAACAGAAAGAAGTTTCATACAATGCTTCTCTGTAGATTATATTTGAACATATTCTTTTTTCCACTATTACCCACATAGCGCTACGAATGTCCAGTTGCATTTTCTACAGACAGAGTGTTTCAAAACTGCTCAATCAAAAGTATGGTTTAACTCTGTTAGCTGAATGCTCAGATCAGAAAGAAGTTTCACAGAATGCTTCTGTGTAGTTTATATTTGAATATATTCCTTTTTCCACTACTACGCTCTTAGCGCTCCAAATGTCCAGTTGCATTTTCTACAGAAAGAGTGTTCAGATCTGCTCAATCAAAAGTATGGTTTAACTCTGTTAGCTGAATGCACAGATCAGAAAGAAGTTTCACCGAATGATTCTGTGTAGTTTATATTTGAAGGCATTTCTTTTTCCACTATTACCCTCTTAGCGCTCCGAATCTCCACTTGCATTTTCTACAAAAAGAGTGTTTCATAACTGCTCAATCAAAAATATGTTTTATCTCTGTTAACTGAATTTACAGATCAGAAATAAGTTTCACAGAATGCATCTGTGTAGTTTTTATTTGAAGATATTCTTTTTCCCAATGTAGGCCTCTTAGCGCTTAGCATGTCCAATTGCAGTTTCTACAGAAAGAGTGTTTCAGAACGGCTCAATCAAAAGTAAGGTTCAACTCTGTTAGTTGAATGCACAGAACAGAAAGAATTTTCACAGAATGCTACTGTGTAGTTTATATTTGAATATATTCCTTTTTCCACTATTACCCTCTTAGCGCTCCGAATGTCCACTTGCATTTTCTACAGAAAGAGTGTTCAGAACTGCGCAATCAAAAGTATGGTTTAACTCTGTTAGCTTAATGAACATATCAGGAATAAGTTTCACACAATACTTCTGTGTAGTTTTAATTTGAAGGTATTATTTTTCCCAATAGAGGCCTCTTAGCGCTCAGAATGTCCAATTGCAGTTTCTACAGAAAGAGTGTTTCAGAAAGGCTCAATCAAAAGTAAGGGTCAACTCTGTTAGTTGAATGCACAGAACAGAAAGTATTTTCACAGAATGCTACTGTGTAGTTTATATTTGAATATATTCCTTTTTCCACTATTACCCTCTTAGCGCTCCGAATGTCCACTTGCATTTTCTACAGAAAGAGTGTTCAGAACTGCGCAATCAAAAGTATGGTTTAATTCTGTTAGCTTAATGAACATATCAGGAATAAGTTTCACACAATGCTTCTGTGTAGTTTTAATTTGAAGGTATTATTTTTCCCAATAGAGGCCTCTTAGCGCTCAGAATGTCCAATTGCAGTTTCTACAGAAAGAGTGTTTCAGAAAGGCTCAATCAAAAGTAAGGTTCAACTCTGTTAGTTGAATGCACAGAACAGAAAGAAGTTTCATACAATGCTTCTGTGTAGTTTATATTTGAACATATTCTTTTTTCCACTATTACCCACTTAGCGCTACGAATGTCCAGTTGCATTTTCTACAGACAGAGTGTTTCAAAACTGCTCAATCAAAAGTATGGTTTAACTCTGTTAGCTGAATGCTCAGATCAGAAAGAAGTTTCACAGAATGCTTCTGTGTAGTTTATATGTGAATATATTCCTTTTTCCACTACTACTCTCTTAGCGCTCCAAATGTCCAGTTGCATTTTCTACAGAAAGAGTGTTCAGATCTGCTCAATCAAAAGTATGGTTTAACTCTGTTAGCTGAATGCACAGATCAGAAAGATGTTTCACAGAATGATTCTGTGTAGTTTATATTTGGAGACATTCCTTTTTCCACTATTACCCTCTTAGCGCTCCGAATCTCCACTTGCATTTTCTACAGAAAGAGTGTTTCAGAACGGCTCAATCAAAACTAAGGTTCGACTCTTTTAGTTGAACAAACAGAACAGAAAGAAGTTTCACACAATTCTTCTGTGTAGTTTTTTTTGTAGACATTCTTTTTCCCAATATAGGCCTCCTAGCGCTCAGAATGTCCAATTGCAGTTTCTACAGAAAGAGTGTTTCAGAACGGCTCAATCAAAAGTAAGGTTCAACTCTGTTAGTTGAATGCACAGAACAGAAAGAAGTTTCATACAATGCTTCTGTGTAGTTTATATTTGAACATATTCTTTTTTCCACTATTACCCACTTAGCGCTACGAATGTGCAGTTGCATTTTCTACAGACAGAGTGTTTCAAAACTGCTCAATCAAAAGTATGGTTTAATTCTGTTAGCTGAATGCTCAGATCATAAAGAAGTTTCAAAGAATGCTTCTGTGTAGTTTATATTTGAATATATTCCTTTTTCCACTACTACGCTCTTAGCGCTCCAAATGTCCAGTTGCGTTTTCTACAGAAAGAGTGTTCAGATCTGCTCAATCAAAAGTATGGTTTAACTCTGTTAGCTGAATGCACAGATCAGAAAGAAATTTCACCGAATGATTCTGTGTAGTTTATATTTGAAGACAATCCTTTTTCCACTATTACCCTCTTAGCGCTCCGAATCTCCACTTGCATTTTCTACAAAAAGAGTGTTTCATAACTGCTCAATCAAAAATATGTTTTATCTCTGTTAACTGAATTTACAGATCAGAAATAAGTTTCACAGAATGCATCTGTGTAGTTTTTATTTGAAGATATTCTTTTTCCCAATGTAGGCCTCTTAGCGCTTAGCATGTCCAATTGCAGTTCCTACAGAAAGAGTGTTTCAGAACGGCTCAATCAAAAGTAAGGTTCAACTCTGTTAGTTGAATGCACAGAACAGAAAGAATTTTCACAGAATGCTACTGTGTAGTTTATATTTGAATATATTCCTTTTTCCACTATTACCCTCTTAGCGCTCCGAATGTCCACTTGCATTTTCTACAGAAAGAGTGTTTCAGAACGGCTCAATCAAAACTAAGGTTCAACTCTTTAGTTGAACAAACAGAACAGAAAGAAGTTTCACACAATTCTTCTGTGTAGTTTTTATTTGTCGACATTCTTTTTCCCAATATAGGCTTCTTAGCGCTCAGAATGTCCAATTGCAGTTTCTACAGAAAGAGTGTTTCAGAACGGCTCAATCAAAAGTAAGGTTCAACTCTGTTAGTTGAATGCACAGAACAGAAAGAAGTTTCATACAATGCTTCTCTGTAGATTATATTTGAACATATTCTTTTTTCCACTATTACCCACATAGCGCTACGAATGTCCAGTTGCATTTTCTACAGACAGAGTGTTTCAAAACTGCTCAATCAAAAGTATGGTTTAACTCTGTTAGCTGAATGCTCAGATCAGAAAGAAGTTTCACAGAATGCTTCTGTGTAGTTTATATTTGAATATATTCCTTTTTCCACTACTACGCTCTTAGCGCTCCAAATGTCCAGTTGCATTTTCTACAGAAAGAGTGTTCAGATCTGCTCAATCAAAAGTATGGTTTAACTCTGTTAGCTGAATGCACAGATCAGAAAGAAGTTTCACCGAATGATTCTGTGTAGTTTATATTTGAAGGCATTTCTTTTTCCACTATTACCCTCTTAGCGCTCCGAATCTCCACTTGCATTTTCTACAAAAAGAGTGTTTCATAACTGCTCAATCAAAAATATGTTTTATCTCTGTTAACTGAATTTACAGATCAGAAATAAGTTTCACAGAATGCATCTGTGTAGTTTTTATTTGAAGATATTCTTTTTCCCAATGTAGGCCTCTTAGCGCTTAGCATGTCCAATTGCAGTTTCTACAGAAAGAGTGTTTCAGAACGGCTCAATCAAAGGTAAGGTTCAACTCTGTTAGTTGAATGCACAGAACAGAAAGAATTTTCACAGAATGCTACTGTGTAGTTTATATTTGAATATATTCCTTTTTCCACTATTACCCTCTTAGCGCTCCGAATGTCCACTTGCATTTTCTACAGAAAGAGTGTTCAGAACTGCGCCATCAAAAGTGTGGTTTAACTCTGTTAGCTTAATGAACATATCAGAAATAAGTTTCACACAATGCTTCTGTGTAGTTTTTATTTGAAGATATTATTTTTCCCAATAGAGGTCTCTTAGTGCTCAGAATGTCCAATTGCAGTTTCTACAGAAAGAGTGTTTCAAAAAGGCTCAATCAAAAGTAAGGTTCAACTCTGTTAGTTGAATGCACAGAACAGAAAGAAGTTTCATACAATGCTTCTGTGTAGTTTATTTTTGAACATATTATTTTTTCCACTATTACCCACTTAGCGCTACGAATGTCCAGTTGCATTTTCTACAGACAGAGTGTTTCAAAACTGCTCAATCAAAAGTATGGTTTAACTCTGTTAGCTTAATGCTCAGATCAGAAAGAAGTTTCACAGAATGCTTCTGTGTAGTTTATATTTGTATATATTCCTTTTTCCAGTACTACTCTCTTAGCGCTCCAAATGTACAGTTGCATTTTCTACAGAAAGAGTGTTCAGATCTGCTCAATCAAAAGTATGGTTTAACTCTGTTAGCTGAATGCACAGATCAGAAAAAAGTTTCATAGAATGATTCTGTGTAGTTTATATTTGGAGACATTCCTTTTTCCACTATTACCCTCTTAGCGCTCCGAATCTCCACTTGCATTTTCTACAGAAAGAGTGTTTCAGAACGGCTCAATCAAAACTAAGGTTCAACTCTTTTAGTTGAACAAACAGAACAGAAAGAAGTTTCACACAATTCTTCTGTGTAGTTTTTAATTGTAGACATTCTTTTTCCCAATATAGGCCTCCTAGCGCACAGAATGTCCAATTGCAGTTTCTACAGAAAGAGTGTTTCAGAACGGCTCAATCAAAAGTAAGGTTCAACTCTGTTAGTTGAATGCACAGAACAGAAAGAAGTTTCATACAATGCTTCTGTGTAGTTTATATTTGAACATATTCTTTTTTCCACTATTACCCACTTTGCGCTACGAATGTCCAGTTGCATTTTCTACAGACAGAGTGTTTCAAAACTGCTCAATCAAAAGTATGGTTTAACTCTGTTAGCTGAATGCTCAGATCAGAAAGAAGTTTCACAGAATGCTTCGGTGTAGTTTATATTTGAATATATTTCTTTTTCCACTACTACGCTCTTAGCGCTCCAAATGTCCAGTTGCATTTTCTACAGAAAGAGTGCTAAGATCAGCTCAATCAAAAGTATGGTTTAACTCTGTTAGCTGAATGCACAGATCAGAAAGAAGTTTCACCGAATGATTCTGTGTAGTTTATATTTGAAGACATTCCTTTTTCCACTATTACTCTCTTAGCGCTCCGAATCTCCACTTGCATTTTCTACAAAAAGAGTGTTTCATAACTGCTCAATCAAAAATATGTTTTATCTCTGTTAACTGAATTTACAGATCAGAAATAAGTTTCACAGAATGCATCTGTGTAGTTTTTATTTGAAGATATTCTTTTTCCCAAAGTAGGCCTCTTAGCGCTTAGCATGTCCAATTGCAGTTTCTACAGAAAGAGTGTTTCAGAACGGCTCAATCAAAAGTAAGGTTCAACTCTGTTAGTTGAATGCACAGAACAGAAAGAATTTTCACAGAATGCTACTGTGTAGTTTATATTTGAATATATTCCTTTTTCCACTATTACCCTCTTAGCGCTCCTAATGTACACTTGCATTTTCTTCAGAAGGAGTGTTCAGAACTGCGCAATCAAAAGTATGGTTTAACTCTGTTAGCTTAATGAACATATCAGAAATAAGTTTCACACAATGCTTCTGTGTAGTTTTTATTTGAAGATATTATTTTTCTCAATATAGGCCTCTTAGCGCTCAGAATGTCCAATTGCAGTTTCTACAGAAAGAGTGTTTCAAAAAGGCTCAATCAAAAGTAAGGTTCAACTCTGTTAGTTGAATGCACAGAACAGAAAGAAGTTTCATACAATGCTTCTGTGTAGTTTATATTTGAACATATTCTTTTTTCCACTATTACCCACTTAGCGCTACGAATGTCCAGTTGCATTTTCTACAGACAGAGTGTTTCAAAACTGCTCAATCAATAGTATGGTTTAACTCTGTTAGCTGAATGCTCAGATCAGAAAGAAGTTTCACAGAATGCTTCTGTGTAGTTTATATTTGAATATATTCCTTTTTCCACTACTACTCTCTTAGCGCTCCAAATGTCCAGTTGCATTTTCTACAGAAAGAGTGTTCAGATCTGCTCAATCAAAAGTATGGTTTAACTCTGTTAGCTGAATGCACAGATCAGAAAGAAGTTTCACAGAATGATTCTGTGTAGTTTATATTTGGAGACATTACTTTTTCCACTATTACCCTCTTAGCGCTCCGAATCTCCACTTGCATTTTCTACAGAAAGAGTGTTTCAGAACGGCTCAATCAAAACTAAGGTTCAACTCTTTTAGTTGAACAAACAGAACAGAAAGAAGTTTCACACAGTTCTTTTGTGTAGTTTTTATTTGTAGACATTCTTTTTCCCAATATAGGCCTCCTAGCGCTCAGAATGTCCAATTGCAGTTTCTACAGAAAGAGTGTTTCAGAACGACTAAATCAAAAGTAAGGTTCAACTCTGTTAATTGAATGCACAGAACAGAAAGAAGTTTCATACAATGCTTCTGTGTAGTTTATATTTGAACATATTCTTTTTTCCACTATTACCCACTTTGCGCTACGAATGTCCAGTTTCATTTTCTACAGACAGAGTGTTTCAAAACTGCTCAATCAAAAGTATGGTTTAACTCTGTTAGCTGAATGCTCAGATCAGAAAGAAGTTTCACAGAATGCTTCTGTGTAGTTTATATTTGAATATATTCCTTTTTCCACTATTACGCTCTTAGCGCTCCAAATGTCCAGTTGCATTTTCTACAGAAAGAGTGTTAAGATCAGCTCAATCAAAAGTATGATTTAACTCTGTTAGCTGAATGCACAGATCCGAAAGAAGTTTCACCGAAAGATTCTGTGTAGTTTATATTTGAAGGCATTCCTTTTTCCACTATTACCCTCTTAGCGCTCCGAATCTCCACTTGCATTTTCTACAAAAAGAGTGTTTCATAACTGCTCAATCAAAAATATGTTTTATCTCTGTTAACTGAATTTACAGATCAGAAATAAGTTTCACAGAATGCATCTGTGTAGTTTTTATTTGAAGATATTCCTTTTCCCAATGTAGGCCTCTTAGCGCTTAGCATGTCCAATTGCAGTTTCTACAGAAAGAGTGTTTCAGAACGGCTCAATCAAAAGTGAGGTTCTACTCTGTTAGTTTAATGCACAGAACAGAAAGAATTTTCACAGAATGCTACTGTGTAGTTTATATTTGAATATATTCCTTTTTCGACTATTACCCTCTTAGAGCTCCGAATGTCCACTTGCATTTTCTACAGAAAGAGTGTTCAGAACTGCGCAATCAAAAGTATTGTTTAACTCTGTTAGCTTAATGAACATATCAGAAATACGTTTCACACAATGCTTCTGTGTAGTTTTTATTTGAAGATATTATATTTCCCAATAGAGGCCACTTAGCGCTCAGAATGTCCAATTGCAGTTTCTACAGAAAGAGAATTTCAGAAAGGCTCAATCAAAAGTAAGGTTCAACTCTGTTAGTTGAATGCACAGAACAGAAAGAAGTTTCATACAATGCTTCTGTGTAGTTTATATTTGAACATATTCTTTATTCCACTATTACCCACTTAGCGCTACGAATGTCCAGTTGCATTTTCTACAGACAGAGTGTTTCAAAACTGCTCAATCAAAAGTATGGTTTAAGTCTGTTAGCTGAATGCTCAGATCAGAAAGAAGTTTCACAGTATGCTTCCGTGTAGTTTATATTTGAATATATTCCTTTTTCCACTACTACTCTCTTAGCGCTCCAAATGTCCAGTTGCATTTTCTACAGAAAGAGTGTTCAGATCTGCTCAATCAAAAGTATGGTTTAACCCTGTTAGCTGAATGCACAGATCAGAAAGAAGTTTCACAGAATGATTCTGTGTAGTTTATATTTGGAGACATTCCTTTTTCCACTATTACCCTCTTAGCGCTCCGAATCTCCACTTGCATTTTCTACAGAAAGAGTGTTTGAGAACGGCTCAATCAAAACTAAGGTTCAACTCTTTAGTTGAACAAACAGAATAGAAAGAAGTTTCACACAATTCTTCTGTGTAGTTTTTATTTGTAGACATTCTTTTTCCCAATATAGGCCTCTTAGCGCTCAGAATGTCCAATTGCAGTTTCTACAGAAAGAGTGTTTCAGAACGGCTCAATCAAAAGTAAGGTTCAACTCTGTTAGTTGAATGCACAGAACAGAAAGAAGTTTCATACAATGCTTCTCTGTAGATTATATTTGAACATATTCTTTTTTCCACTATTACCCACTTAGCGCTACGAATGTCCAGTTGCATTTTCTACAGACAGAGTGTTTCAAAACTGCTCAATCAAAAGTATGGTTTAACTCTGTTAGCTGAATGCTCAGATCAGAAAGAAGTTTCACAGAATGCTTCTGTGTAGTTTATATTTGAATATATTCCTTTTTCAACTACTACGCTCTTAGCGCTCCAAATGTCCAGTTGCATTTTCTACAGAAAGAGTGTTCAGATCTGCTCAATCAAAAGTATGGTTTAACTCTGTTAGCTAAATGCACAGATCAGAAAGAAGTTTCACCGAATGATTCTGTTTAGTTTATATTTGAAGACATTCCTTTTCCACTATTACCCTCTTAGCGCTCCGAATCTCCACTTGCATTTTCTACAAAAAGAGTGTTTCATAACTGCTCAATCAAAAATATGTTTTATCTCTGTTAACTGAATTTACAGATCAGAAATAAGTTTCACAGAATGCATCTGTGTACTTTTTATTGAAGATATTCTTTTTCCCAATGTAGGCCTCTTAGCGCTTAGCATGTCCAATTGCAGTTTCTACAGAAAGAGTGTTTCAGAACGGCTCAATCAAAAGTAAGGTTCAACTCTGTTAGTTGAATGCACAGAACAGAAAGAATTTTCAAAGAATGCTAATGTGTAGTTTATATTTGAATATATTCCTTTTTCCACTATTACCTTCTTAGCGCTCCGAATGTCCACTTGCATTTTGTACATAAAGAGTGTTCAGAACTGCGCAATCAAAAGTATGGTTTAACTCTGTTAGCTTAAAGAACATATCAGAAATAAGTTTCACACAATGCTTCTGTGTAGTTTTTATTTGAAGATATTATTTTTCCCAATAGAGGCCTCTCAGCGCTCAGAATGTCCAATTGCAGTTTCTACAGAAAGAGTGTTTCAGAAAGGCTCAATCAAAAGTAAGGTTCAACTCTGTTAGTTGAATGCACAGAACAGAAAGAAGTTTCATACAATGCTTCTTTGTAGTTTATATTTGAACATATTAT
Source organism: Symphalangus syndactylus (assembly GCF_028878055.3). Taxonomy (NCBI): domain Eukaryota; kingdom Metazoa; phylum Chordata; class Mammalia; order Primates; family Hylobatidae; genus Symphalangus; species Symphalangus syndactylus. The sequence continues at coordinate 1,842,502 of NC_072423.2, read as the reverse complement.
TTTTTCCACTATTACCCAATTAGCGCTACGAATGTCCAGTTGCATTTTCTACAGACAGAGTGTTTCAAAACTGCTCAATCAAATGTATGGTTTAACTCTGTTAGCTGAATGCTCAGATCAGAAAGAAGTTTCACAGAATGCTTCTGTGTAGTTTATATTTGAATATATTCCTTTTTCCACTACTACTCTCTTAGCGCTCCAAATGTCCAGTTGAATTTTCTACAGAAAGAGTGTTCAGATCTGCTCAATCAAAAGTATGGTTTAACTCTGTTAGCTGAATGCACAGATCAGAAAAAAGTTTCACAGAATGATTCTGTGTAGTTTATATTTGGAGACATTCCTTTATCCACTATTACCCTCTTAGCGCTCCGAATCTCCACTTGCATTTTCTACAGAAAGAGTGTTTCAGAACGGCTCAATCAAAACTAAAGTTCAAATCTTTTAGTTGAACAAACAGAACAGAAAGAAGTTTCACACAATTCTTCTGTGTAGTTTTTATTTGTAGACATTCTTTTTCCCAATATAGGCCTCCTAGCGCTCAGAATGTCCAATTGCAGTTTCTACAGAAAGAGTGTTTCAGAACGGCTCAATCAAAAGTAAGGTTCAACTCTGTTAGTTGAATGCACAGAACAGAAAGAAGTTTCATACAATGTTTCTGTGTAGTTTATATTTGAACATATTCTTTTTTCCACTATTACCCACTTAGCGCTACGAATGTCCAGTTGCATTTTCTACAGACAGAGTGTTTCAAAACTGCGCAATCAAAAGTATGGTTTAACTCTGTTAGCTGAATGCTCAGATCAGAAAGAAGTTTCACAGAATGCTTCTGTGTAGTTTATATTTGAATATATTCCTTTTTCCACTACTACGCTCTTAGCGCTCCAAATGTCCAGTTGCATTTTCTACAGAAAGAGTGTTCAGATCTGCTCAATCAAAAGTATGGTTTAACTCTGTTAGCTGAATGCACAGATCAGAAAGAAGTTTCACCGAATGATTCTGTGTAGTTTATATTTGAAGACATTCCTTTTTCCACTATTACCCTCTTAGCGCTCCGAATCTCCACTTGCATTTTCTACAAAAAGAGTGTTTCATAACTGCTCAATCAAAAATATGTTTTATCTCTGTTAACTGAATTTACATATCAGAAATAAGTTTCACAGAATGCATCTGTGTAGTTTTTATTTGAAGATATTCTTTTTCCCAATGTAGGCCTCTTAGCGATTAGCATGTCCAATTGCAGTTTCTACAGAAAGAGTGTTTCAGAACGGCTCAATCAAAAGTAAGGTTCAACTCTGTTAGTTGAATGCACAGAACAGAAAGGATTTTCACAGAATGCTAATGTGTAGTTTATATTTGAATATATTCCTTTTTCCACTATTACCCTCTTAGCGCTCCGAATGTCCACTTGCATTTTCTACAGAAAGAGTGTTCAGAACTGCGCAATCAAAAGTTTGGTTTAACTCTGTTAGCTTAATGAACATATCAGAAATAAGTTTCACACAATGCTTTTGTGTAGTTTTTATTTGAAGATATTATTTTTCCCAATAGAGGCCTCTTAGCACTCAGAATGTCCAATTGCAGTTTCTACAGAAAGAGTGCTTCAGAAAGGCTCAATCAAAAGTAAGGTTCAACTCTGTTAGTTGAATGCACAGAACAGAAAGAAGTTTCATACAATGCTTCTGTGTAGTTTATATTTGAACATATTATTTTTTCCACTATTACCCAATTAGCGCTACGAATGTCCAGTTGCATTTTCTACAGACAGAGTGTTTCAAAACTGCTCAATCAAAAGTATGGTTTAACTCTGTTAGCTGAATGCTCAGATCAGAAAGAAGTTTCACAGAATGCTTCTGTGTAGTTTATATTTGAATATATTCCTTTTTCCACTACTACTCTCTTAGCGCTCCAAATGTCCAGTTGAATTTTCTACAGAAAGTGTGTTCCGATCTGCTCAATCAAAAGTATGGTTTAACTCTGTTAGCTGAATGCACAGATCAGAAAGAAGTTTCACAGAATGATTCTGTGTAGTTTATATTTGGAGACATTCCTTTATCCACTATTACCCTCTTAGCTCTCCGAGTCTCCACTTGCATTTTCTACAGAAAGAGTGTTTCAGAACGGCTCAATCAAAACTAAGGTTCAACTCTTTTAGTTGAACAAACAGAACAGAAAGAAGTTTCACACAATTCTTCTGTGTAGTTTTTATTTGTAGACATTCTTTTTCCCAATATAGGCCTCCTAGCGCCCAGAATGTCCAATTGCAGTTTCTACAGAAAGAGTGTTTCAGAACGGCTCAATCAAAAGTAAGGTTCAACTCTGTTAGTTGAATGCACAGAACAGAAAGAAGTTTCATACAATGTTTCTGTGTAGTTTATATTTGAACATATTCTTTTTTCCACTATTACCCACTTAGCGCTACGAATGTCCAGTTGCATTTTCTACAGACAGAGTGTTTCAAAACTGCTCAATCAAAAGTATGGTTTAACTCTGTTAGCTGAATGCTGAGATCAGAAAGAAGTTTCACAGAATGCTTCTGTGTAGTTTATATTTGAATATATTCCTTTTTCCACTACTACGCTCTTAGCGCTCCAAATGTCCAGTTGCATTTTCTACAGAAAGAGTGTTCAGATCTGCTCAATCAAAAGTATGGTTTAACTCTGTTAGCTGAATGCACAGATCAGAAAGAAGTTTCACCGAATGATTCTGTGTAGTTTATATTTGAAGACATTCCTTTTTCCACTATTACCCTCTCAGCGCTCCGAATCTCCACTTGCATTTTCTACAAAAAGAGTGTTTCATAACTGCTCAATCAAAAATATGTTTTATCTCTGTTAACTGAATTTACAGATCAGAAATAAGTTTCACAGAATGCATCTGTGTAGTTTTTATTTGAAGATATTCTTTTTCCCAATGTAGGCCTCTTAGCGCTTAGCATGTCCAATTGCAGTTTCTACAGAAAGAGTGTTTCAGAACGGCTCAATCAAAAGTTAGGTTCAACTCTGTTAGTTGAATGCGCAGAACAGAAAGGATTTTCACAGAATGCTAATGTGTAGTTTATATTTGAATATATTCCTTTTTCCACTATTACCTTCTTAGCGCTCCGAATGTCCACTTGTATTATGTACAGAAAGAGTGTTCAGAACTGCGCAATCAAAAGTATGGTTTAACTCTGTTAGCTTAATGAACATATCAGAAATAAGTTTCACACAATGCTTCTGTGTAGTTTTTATTTGAAGATATTATTTTTCCCAATAGAGGCCTCTTAGCGCTCAGAATGTCCAATTGCAGTTTCTACAGAAAGAGTGTTTCAGAAAGGCTCAATCAAAAGTAAGGTTCAACTCTGTTAGTTGAATGCACAGAACAGAAAGAAGTTTCATACAATGCTTCTTTGTAGTTTATATTTGAACATATTATTTTTTCCACTATTACCCAATTAGCGCTACGAATGTCCAGTTGCATTTTCTACAGACAGAGTGTTTCAAAACTGCTCAATCAAATGTATGGTTTAACTCTGTTAGCTGAATGCTCAGATCAGAAAGAAGTTTCACAGAATGCTTCTGTGTAGTTTATATTTGAATATATTCCTTTTTCCACTACTACTCTCTTAGCGCTCCAAATGTCCAGTTGAATTTTCTACAGAAAGAGTGTTCAGATCTGCTCAATCAAAAGTATGGTTTAACTCTGTTAGCTGAATGCACAGATCAGAAAAAAGTTTCACAGAATGATTCTGTGTAGTTTATATTTGGAGACATTCCTTTATCCACTATTACCCTCTTAGCGCTCCGAATCTCCACTTGCATTTTCTACAGAAAGAGTGTTTCAGAACGGCTCAATCAAAACTAAAGTTCAAATCTTTTAGTTGAACAAACAGAACAGAAAGAAGTTTCACACAATTCTTCTGTGTAGTTTTTATTTGTAGACATTCTTTTTCCCAATATAGGCCTCCTAGCGCTCAGAATGTCCAATTGCAGTTTCTACAGAAAGAGTGTTTCAGAACGGCTCAATCAAAAGTAAGGTTCAACTCTGTTAGTTGAATGCACAGAACAGAAAGAAGTTTCATACAATGTTTCTGTGTAGTTTATATTTGAACATATTCTTTTTTCCACTATTACCCACTTAGCGCTACGAATGTCCAGTTGCATTTTCTACAGACAGAGTGTTTCAAAACTGCGCAATCAAAAGTATGGTTTAACTCTGTTAGCTGAATGCTCAGATCAGAAAGAAGTTTCACAGAATGCTTCTGTGTAGTTTATATTTGAATATATTCCTTTTTCCACTACTACGCTCTTAGCGCTCCAAATGTCCAGTTGCATTTTCTACAGAAAGAGTGTTCAGATCTGCTCAATCAAAAGTATGGTTTAACTCTGTTAGCTGAATGCACAGATCAGAAAGAAGTTTCACCGAATGATTCTGTGTAGTTTATATTTGAAGACATTCCTTTTTCCACTATTACCCTCTTAGCGCTCCGAATCTCCACTTGCATTTTCTACAAAAAGAGTGTTTCATAACTGCTCAATCAAAAATATGTTTTATCTCTGTTAACTGAATTTACATATCAGAAATAAGTTTCACAGAATGCATCTGTGTAGTTTTTATTTGAAGATATTCTTTTTCCCAATGTAGGCCTCTTAGCGATTAGCATGTCCAATTGCAGTTTCTACAGAAAGAGTGTTTCAGAACGGCTCAATCAAAAGTAAGGTTCAACTCTGTTAGTTGAATGCACAGAACAGAAAGGATTTTCACAGAATGCTAATGTGTAGTTTATATTTGAATATATTCCTTTTTCCACTATTACCCTCTTAGCGCTCCGAATGTCCACTTGCATTTTCTACAGAAAGAGTGTTCAGAACTGCGCAATCAAAAGTTTGGTTTAACTCTGTTAGCTTAATGAACATATCAGAAATAAGTTTCACACAATGCTTTTGTGTAGTTTTTATTTGAAGATATTATTTTTCCCAATAGAGGCCTCTTAGCACTCAGAATGTCCAATTGCAGTTTCTACAGAAAGAGTGCTTCAGAAAGGCTCAATCAAAAGTAAGGTTCAACTCTGTTAGTTGAATGCACAGAACAGAAAGAAGTTTCATACAATGCTTCTGTGTAGTTTATATTTGAACATATTATTTTTTCCACTATTACCCAATTAGCGCTACGAATGTCCAGTTGCATTTTCTACAGACAGAGTGTTTCAAAACTGCTCAATCAAAAGTATGGTTTAACTCTGTTAGCTGAATGCTCAGATCAGAAAGAAGTTTCACAGAATGCTTCTGTGTAGTTTATATTTGAATATATTCCTTTTTCCACTACTACTCTCTTAGCGCTCCAAATGTCCAGTTGAATTTTCTACAGAAAGTGTGTTCCGATCTGCTCAATCAAAAGTATGGTTTAACTCTGTTAGCTGAATGCACAGATCAGAAAGAAGTTTCACAGAATGATTCTGTGTAGTTTATATTTGGAGACATTCCTTTATCCACTATTACCCTCTTAGCTCTCCGAGTCTCCACTTGCATTTTCTACAGAAAGAGTGTTTCAGAACGGCTCAATCAAAACTAAGGTTCAACTCTTTTAGTTGAACAAACAGAACAGAAAGAAGTTTCACACAATTCTTCTGTGTAGTTTTTATTTGTAGACATTCTTTTTCCCAATATAGGCCTCCTAGCGCCCAGAATGTCCAATTGCAGTTTCTACAGAAAGAGTGTTTCAGAACGGCTCAATCAAAAGTAAGGTTCAACTCTGTTAGTTGAATGCACAGAACAGAAAGAAGTTTCATACAATGTTTCTGTGTAGTTTATATTTGAACATATTCTTTTTTCCACTATTACCCACTTAGCGCTACGAATGTCCAGTTGCATTTTCTACAGACAGAGTGTTTCAAAACTGCTCAATCAAAAGTATGGTTTAACTCTGTTAGCTGAATGCTGAGATCAGAAAGAAGTTTCACAGAATGCTTCTGTGTAGTTTATATTTGAATATATTCCTTTTTCCACTACTACGCTCTTAGCGCTCCAAATGTCCAGTTGCATTTTCTACAGAAAGAGTGTTCAGATCTGCTCAATCAAAAGTATGGTTTAACTCTGTTAGCTGAATGCACAGATCAGAAAGAAGTTTCACCGAATGATTCTGTGTAGTTTATATTTGAAGACATTCCTTTTTCCACTATTACCCTCTCAGCGCTCCGAATCTCCACTTGCATTTTCTACAAAAAGAGTGTTTCATAACTGCTCAATCAAAAATATGTTTTATCTCTGTTAACTGAATTTACAGATCAGAAATAAGTTTCACAGAATGCATCTGTGTAGTTTTTATTTGAAGATATTCTTTTTCCCAATGTAGGCCTCTTAGCGCTTAACATGTCCAATTGCAGTTTCTACAGAAAGAGTGTTTCAGAACGGCTCAATCAAAAGTAGGGTTCAACTCTGTTAGTTGAATGCACAGAACAGAAAGAATTTTCACAGAATGCTACTGTGTAGTTTATATTTGAATATATTCCTTTTTCCACTATTACCCTCTTAGCGCTCCGAATGTCCACTTGCATTTTCTACAGAAAGAGTGTTCAGAACTGCGCTATCAAAAGTATGGTTTAACTCTGTTAGCTTAATGAACATATCAGAAATAAGTTTCACGCAATGCTTCTGTGTAGTTTTTATTTGAAGATATTATTTTTCCCAATATAGGCCTCTTAGCGCTCAGTATGTCCAATTGCAGTTTCTACAGAAAGAGTGTTTCAGAAAGGCTCAATCAAAAGTAAGGTTCAACTCTGTTAGTTGAATGCACAGAACAGAAAGGAGTTTCATACAATGCTTCTGCGTAGTTTATATTTGAACATATTCTTTTTTCCACTATTACCCACTTAGCGCTACGAATGTCCAGTTGCATTTTTTACAGACAGAGTGTTTCAAAACTGCTCAATAAAAAGTATGGTTTAACTCTGTTAGCTGAATGCTCAGGTCATAAAGAAGTTTCACCGAATGCTTCTGTGTAGTTTATATTTGAATATATTCCTTTTTCCACTACTACGCTCTTAGCGCTCAAAATGTCCAGTTGCATTTTCTACAGAAAGAGTGTTCAGATCTGCTCAATCAAAAGTATGGTTTAACTCTGTTAGCTGAATGCACAGATCAGAAAGAAGTTTCCCCGAATGATTCTGTGTAGTTTATATTTGAAGACATTCCTTTTTCCACTATTACCCTCTTAGCGCTCCGAATCTCCACTTGCATTTTCTACAAAAAGAGTGTTTCATAACTGCTCAATCAAAAATATGTTTTATCTCTGCTAACTGAATTTACAGATCAGAAATAAGTTTCACAGAATGCATCTGTGTAGTTTTTATTTGAAGATATTCTTTTCCCAATGTAGGCCTCTTAGCGCTTAGCATGTCCAATTGCAGTTTCTACAGAAAGAGTGTTTCAGAACGGCTCAATCAAAAGTAAGGTTCAACTCTGTTAGTTGAATGCACAGAACAGAAAGAATTTTCACAGAATGCTACTGTGTAGTTTATATTTGAATATATTCCTTTTTCCACTATTACCCTCTTAGCGCTCCGAATGTCCACTTGCATTTTCTACAGAAAGAGTGTTCAGAACTGCGCAATCAAAAGTATTGTTTAACTCTGTTAGCTTAATGAACATATCAGGAATAAGTTTCACACAATGCTTCTGTGTAGTTTTTATTTGAAGATATTATTTTTCCCAATAGAGGCCTCTTAGCGCTCAGAATGTCCAATTGCAGTTTCTACAGAAAGAGTGTTTCAGAAAGGCTCAATCAAAAGTAAGGTTCAACCCTGTTAGTTGAATGCTCAGAACAGAAAGAAGTTTCATACAATGCTTCTGTGTAGTTTATATTTGAACATATTCTTTTTTCCACTATTACCCACTTAGCGCTACGAATATCCAGTTGCATTTTCTACAGACAGAGTGTTTCAAAACTGCTCAATCAAAAGTATGGTTTAACTCTGTCAGCTGAATGCTCAGATCAGAAAGAAGTTTCACAGAATGCTTCTGTGTAGTTTATATTTGAATATATTCCTTTTTCCACTACTACGCTCTTAGCGCTCCAAATGTCCAGTTGCATTTTCTACAGAAAGAGTGTTCAGATCTGCTCAATCAAAAGTATGGTTTAACTCTGTTAGCTGAATGCACAGATCAGAAAGAAGTTTCCCCGAATGATTCTGTGTAGTTTATATTTGAAGACATTCCTTTTCCACTATTACCCTCTTAGCGCTCCGAATCTACACTTGCATTTTCTATAAAAAGAGTGTTTCATAACTGCTCAATCAAAAATATGTTTTATCTCTGTTAACTGAATTTACAGATCAGAAATAAGTTTCACAGAATGCATCTGTGTAGTTTTTATTTGAAGATATTCTTTTTCCCAATGTAGGCCTCTTAGCGCTTAGCATGTCCAATTGCAGTTTGTACAGAAAGAGTGTTTCAGAACGGCTCAATCAAAAGTAAGGTTCAACTCTGTTAGTTGAATGCACAGAACAGAAAGAATTTTCACAGAATGCTACTGTGTAGTTTATATTTGAATATATTCCTTTTTCCACTATTACCTTCTTAGCGCTCCGAATGTCCACTTGCATTTTCTACAGAAAGAGTGTTCAGAACTGCGCAATCAAAAGTATGGTTTAACTCTGTTAGCTTAATGAACATATCAGAAATAAGTTTCACACAATGCTTCTGTGTAGTTTTTATTTGAAGATATTATTTTTCCCAATAGAGGCCTCTTAGCGCTCAGAATGTATAATTGCAGTTTCTACAGAAAGAGTGTTTCAGAACGGCTCAATCAAAAGTAAGGTTCAACTCTGTTAGTTGAATGCACAGAACAGAAAGAAGTTTCATACAATGCTTCTGTGTATTTTATATTTGAACATATTTTTTTTCCACTATTACCCACTTAGCGCTACGAATGTCCAGTTGCATTTTCTACAGACAGAGTGTTTCAAAACTGCTCAATCAAAAGTATGGTTTAACTCTGTTAGCTAAATGCTCAGATCAGAAAGTAGTTTCACAGAATGCTTCTGTGTAGTTTATATTTGAATATATTCCTTTTTCCACTACTACGCTCTTAGCGCTCCAAATGTCCAGTTGCATTATCTACAGAAAGAGTGTTCAGATCTGCTCAATCAAAAGTATGGTTTAACACTGTTAGCTGAATGCACAGATCAGAAAGAAGTTTCACCGAATGATTCTGTGTAGTTTATATTTGAAGACATTCCTTTTCCACTATTACCCTCTTAGCGCTCCGAATCTCCACTTGCATTTTCTACAAAAAGAGTGTTTCATAACTGCTCAATCAAAAATATGTTTTATCTCTGTTAACTGAATTTACAGATCAGAAATAAGTTTCACAGAATGCATCTGTGTAGTTTTTATTTGAAGATATTATTTTTCCCATTGTAGGCCTCTTAGCGCTTAGCATGTCCAATTGCAGTTTCTACAGAAAGAGTGTTTCAGAACGGCTCAATCAAAAGTAAGGTTCAACTCTGTTAGTTGAATGCACAGAACAGAAAGAAGTTTCACAGAATGCTACTGTGTAGTTTATATTTGAATATATTCCTTTTTCCACTACTACTCTCTTAGCGCTCCAAATGTCCAGTTGCATTTTCTACAGAAAGAGTGTTCAGATCTGCTCAATCAAAAGTATGGATTAACTCTGTTAGCTGAATGCACATATCAGAAAGAAGTTTCACAGAATGATTCTGTGTAGTTTATATTTGGAGACATTCCTTTATCCACTATTACCCTCTTAGCGCTCCGAATCTCCACTTGCATTTTCTACAGAAAGAGTGTTTCAGAACGGCTCAATCAAAACTAAGGTTCAACTCTTTTAGTTGAACAAACAGAACAGAAAGAAGTTTCACACAATTCTTCTGTGTAGTTTTTATTTGTAGACATTCTTTTTCCCAATATAGGCCTCCTAGCGCTCAGAATGTCCAATTGCAGTTTCTACAGAAAGAGTGTTTCAGAACGGCTCAATCAAAAGTAAGGTTCAACTCTGTTAATTGAATGCACAGAACAGAAAGAAGTTTCATACAATGTTTCTGTGTAGTTTATATTTGAACATATTCTTTTTTCCACTATTACCCACTTAGCGCTACGAATGTCCAGTTGCATTTTCTACAGACAGAGTGTTTCAAAACTGCTCAATCAAAATTATGGTTTAACTCTGTTAGCTGAATGCTCAGATCAGAAAGAAGTTTCACAGAATGCTTCTGTGTAGTTTATATTTGAATATATTCCTTTTTCCACTACTACGCTCTTAGCGCTCCAAATGTCCAGTTGCATTTTCTACAGAAAGAGTGTTCAGATCTGCTCAATCAAAAGTATGTTTTAACTCTGTTAGCTGAATGCACAGATCAGAAAGAAGTTTCACCGAATGATTCTGTGCAGTTTACATTTGAAGACATTCCTTTTTCCACTATTACCCTCTTAGCGCTCCGAATCTCCACTTGCATTTTCTACAAAAAGAGTGTTTCATAACTGCTCAATCAAAAATATGTTTTATCTCTGTTAACTGAATTTACAGATCAGAAATAAGTTTCACAGAATGCATCTGTGTAGTTTTTATTTGAAGATATTCTTTTTCCCAATGTAGGCCTCTTAGCGCTTAGCATGTCCAATTGCAGTTTCTGCAGAAAGAGTGTTTCAGAACGGCTCAATCAAAAGTAAGGTTCAACTCTGTTAGTTGAATGCACAGAACACAAATAATTTTCACAGAATGCTACTGTGTAGTTTATATTTGAATATATTCCTTTTTCCACTATTACCCTCTTAGCGCTCCGAATGTCCACTTGCATTTTCTACAGAAAGAGTGTTCAGAACTGCGCAATCAAAAGTATGGTTTAACTCTGTTAGCTTAATGAACATATCAGAAATAAGTTTCACGCAATGCTTCTGTGTAGTTTTTATTTGAAGATATTATTTTTCCCAATAGAGGCCTCTTAGCGCTCAGAATGTCCAATTGCAGTTTCTACAGAAAGAGTGTTTCAGAAAGGCTCAATCAAAAGTAAGGTTCAACTCTGTTAGTTGAATGCACAGAACAGAAAGAAGTTTCATACAATGCTTCTGTGTAGTTTATATTTGAACATATTCTTTTTTCCACTATTACCCACTTAGCGCTACGAATGTCCAGTTGCATTTTCTACAGACAGAGTGTTTCAAAACTCCTCAATCAAAAGTATGGTTTAACTCTGTTAGCTGAATGCTCAGATCAGAAAGAAGTTTCACAGAATGCTTCTGTGTAGTTTATATTTGAATATATTCCTTTTTCCACTACTACGCTCTTAGCGCTCCAAATGTCCAGTTGCATTATCTACAGAAAGAGTGTTCAGATCTGCTCAATCAAAAGTATGGTTTAACACTGTTAGCTGAATGCACAGATCAGAAAGAAGTTTCACCGAATGATTCTGTGTAGTTTATATTTGAAGACATTCCTTTTCCACTATTACCCTCTTAGCGCTCCGAATCTCCACTTGCATTTTCTACAAAAAGAGTGTTTCATAACTGCTCAATCAAAAATATGTTTTATCTCTGTTAACTGAATTTACAGATCAGAAATAAGTTTCACAGAATGCATCTGTGTAGTTTTTATTTGAAGATATTATTTTTCCCATTGTAGGCCTCTTAGCGCTTAGCATGTCCAATTGCAGTTTCTACAGAAAGAGTGTTTCAGAACGGCTCAATCAAAAGTAAGGTTCAACTCTGTTAGTTGAATGCACAGAACAGAAAGAAGTTTCACAGAATGCTACTGTGTAGTTTATATTTGAATATATTCCTTTTTCCACTACTACTCTCTTAGCGCTCCAAATGTCCAGTTGCATTTTCTACAGAAAGAGTGTTCAGATCTGCTCAATCAAAAGTATGGATTAACTCTGTTAGCTGAATGCACATATCAGAAAGAAGTTTCACAGAATGATTCTGTGTAGTTTATATTTGGAGACATTCCTTTATCCACTATTACCCTCTTAGCGCTCCGAATCTCCACTTGCATTTTCTACAGAAAGAGTGTTTCAGAACGGCTCAATCAAAACTAAGGTTCAACTCTTTTAGTTGAACAAACAGAACAGAAAGAAGTTTCACACAATTCTTCTGTGTAGTTTTTATTTGTAGACATTCTTTTTCCCAATATAGGCCTCCTAGCGCTCAGAATGTCCAATTGCAGTTTCTACAGAAAGAGTGTTTCAGAACGGCTCAATCAAAAGTAAGGTTCAACTCTGTTAGTTGAATGCACAGAACAGAAAGAAGTTTCATACAATGTTTCTGTGTAGTTTATATTTGAACATATTCTTTTTTCCACTATTACCCACTTAGCGCTACGAATGTCCAGTTGCATTTTCTACAGACAGAGTGTTTCAAAACTGCTCAATCAAAATTATGGTTTAACTCTGTTAGCTGAATGCTCAGATCAGAAAGAAGTTTCACAGAATGCTTCTGTGTAGTTTATATTTGAATATATTCCTTTTTCCACTACTACGCTCTTAGCGCTCCAAATTTCCAGTTGCATTTTCTACAGAAAGAGTGTTCAGATCTGCTCAATCAAAAGTATGGTTTAACTCTGTTAGCTGAATGCACAGATCAGAAAGAAGTTTCACCGAATGATTCTGTGTAGCTTATATTTGAAGACATTCTTTTTTCCACTATTACCCTCTTAGAGCTCCGAATCTCCACTTGCATTTTCTACAAAAAGAGTGTTTCATAACTGCTCAATCAAAAATATGTTTTATCTCTGTTAACTGAATTTACAGATCAGAAATAAGTTTCACAGAATGCATCTGTGTAGTTTTTATTTGAAGATATTCTTTTTCCCAATGTAGGCCTCTTAGCGCTTAGCATGTCCAATTGCAGTTTATACAGAAAGAGTGTTTCAGAACGGCTCAATCAAAAGTAAGGTTCAACTCTGTTAGTTGAATGCACAGAACAGAAAGGATTTTCACAGAATTCTAATGTGTAGTTTATATTTGAATATATTCCTTTTTCCACTATTACCTTCTTAGCGCTCCGAATGTCCACTTGCATTATGTACAGAAAGAGTGTTCAGAACTGCGCAATCAAAAGTATGGTTTAACTCTGTTAGCTGAATGCTGAGATCAGAAAGATGTTTCACAGAATGCTTCTGTGTAGTTTATATTTGAATATATACCTTTTTCCACTAATACTCTCTTAGCGCTCCAAATGTCCAGTTGCATTTTCTACAGAAAGAGTGTTCAGATCTGCTCAATCAAAGTATGGTTTAACTCTGTTAGCTGAATGCACAGATCAGAAAGAAGTTTCACCGAATGATTCTGTGCAGTTTACATTTGAAGACATTCCTTTTTCCACTATTACCCTCTTAGCGCTCCGAATCTCCACTTGCATTTTCTACAAAAAGAGTGTTTCATAACTGCTCAATCAAAAATATGTTTTATCTCTGTTAACTGAATTTACAGATCAGAAATAAGTTTCACAGAATGCATCTGTGTAGTTTTTATTTGAAGATATTATTTTTCCCATTGTAGGCCTCTTAGCGCTTAGCATGTCCAATTGCAGTTTCTACAGAAAGAGTGTTTCAGAACGGCTCAATCAAAAGTAAGGTTCAACTCTGTTAGTTGAATGCACAGAACAGAAAGAAGTTTCACAGAATGCTACTGTGTAGTTTATATTTGAATATATTCCTTTTTCCACTACTACTCTCTTAGCGCTCCAAATGTCCAGTTGCATTTTCTACAGAAAGAGTGTTCAGATCTGCTCAATCAAAAGTATGGATTAACTCTGTTAGCTGAATGCACATATCAGAAAGAAGTTTCACAGAATGATTCTGTGTAGTTTATATTTGGAGACATTCCTTTATCCACTATTACCCTCTTAGCGCTCCGAATCTCCACTTGCATTTTCTACAGAAAGAGTGTTTCAGAACGGCTCAATCAAAACTAAGGTTCAACTCTTTTAGTTGAACAAACAGAACAGAAAGAAGTTTCACACAATTCTTCTGTGTAGTTTTTATTTGTAGACATTCTTTTTCCCAATATAGGCCTCCTAGCGCTCAGAATGTCCAATTGCAGTTTCTACAGAAAGAGTGTTTCAGAACGGCTCAATCAAAAGTAAGGTTCAACTCTGTTAGTTGAATGCACAGAACAGAAAGAAGTTTCATACAATGTTTCTGTGTAGTTTATATTTGAACATATTCTTTTTTCCACTATTACCCACTTAGCGCTACGAATGTCCAGTTGCATTTTCTACAGACAGAGTGTTTCAAAACTGCTCAATCAAAATTATGGTTTAACTCTGTTAGCTGAATGCTCAGATCAGAAAGAAGTTTCACAGAATGCTTCTGTGTAGTTTATATTTGAATATATTCCTTTTTCCACTACTACGCTCTTAGCGCTCCAAATGTCCAGTTGCATTTTCTACAGAAAGAGTGTTCAGATCTGCTCAATCAAAAGTATGGTTTAACTCTGTTAGCTGAATGCACAGATCAGAAAGAAGTTTCACCGAATGATTCTGTGTAGTTTATATTTGAAGACATTCTTTTTTCCACTATTACCCTCTTAGAGCTCCGAATCTCCACTTGCATTTTCTACAAAAAGAGTGTTTCATAACTGCTCAATCAAAAATATGTTTTATCTCTGTTAACTGAATTTACAGATCAGAAATAAGTTTCACAGAATGCATCTGTGTAGTTTTTATTTGAAGATATTCTTTTTCCCAATGTAGGCCTCTTAGCGCTTAGCATGTCCAATTGCAGTTTCTACAGAAAGAGTGTTTCAGAACGGCTCAATCAAAAGTAAGGTTCAACTCTGTTATTTGAATGCACAGAACAGAAAGGATTTTCACAGAATTCTAATGTGTAGTTTATATTTGAATATATTCCTTTTTCCACTATTACCTTCTTAGCGCTCCGAATGTCCACTTGCATTATGTACAGAAAGAGTGTTCAGAACTGCGCAATCAAAAGTATAGTTTACCTCTGTTAGCTGAATGCTGAGATCAGAAAGATGTTTCACAGAATGCTTCTGTGTAGTTTATATATGAATATATACCTTTTTCCACTAATACTCTCTTAGCGCTCCAAATGTCCAGTTGCATTTTCTACAGAAAGAGTGTTCAGATCTGCTCAATCAAAAGTATGGTTTAACTCTGTTAGCTGAATGCACAGATCAGAAAGAAGTTTCACAGAATGATTCTGTGTAGTTTATATTTGGAGACATTCCTTTATCCACTATTACCCTCTTAGCGCTCCGAAACTCCACTTGCATTTTCTACAGAAAGAGTCTTTCAGAACGGCTCAATCAAAACTTATGTTCAACTCTTTTAGTTGAACAAACAGAACAGAAAGAAGTTTCACACAATTCTTCTGTGTAGTTTTTATTTGTAGACATTCTTTTTCCCAATATAGGCCTCCTAGCGCTCAGAATGTCCAATTGCAGTTTCTAAAGAAAGAGTGTTTCAGAACGGCTCAATCAAAAGTAAGGTTCAACTCTGTTAGTTGAATGCACAGAACAGAAAGAAGTTTCATACAATGCTTCTGTGTAGTTTATATTTGAACATATTCTTTTTTCCACTATTACCCACTTAGCGCAATGAATGTCCAGTTGCATTTTCTACAGACAGAGTCTTTCAAAGCTGCTCAATCAAAAGTATGGTTTAACTCTGTTAGCTGAATGCTCAGATCAGAAAGAAGTTTCACAGAATGCTTCTGTGTATTTTATATTTGAATATATTCCTTTTTCCACTACTACTCTCTTAGCGCTCCAAATGTCCAGATGCATTTTCTACAGAAAGAGTGTTCAGATCTGCTCAATCAAAAGTATGGTTTAACTCTGTTAGCTGAATGCACAGATCAGAAAGAAGTTTCACCGAATGATTCTGTGCAGTTTACATTTGAAGACATTCCTTTTTCCACTATTACCCTCTTAGCGCTCCGAATCTCCACTTGCATTTTCTACAAAAAGAGTGTTTCATAACTGCTCAATCAAAAATATGTTTTATCTCTGTTAACTGAATTTACAGATCAGAAATAAGTTTCACAGAATGCATCTGTGTAGTTTTTATTTGAAGATATTCTTTTTCCCAATGTAGGCCTCTTAGCGCTTAGCATGTCCAATTGCAGTTTCTGCAGAAAGAGTGTTTCAGAACGGCTCAATCAAAAGTAAGGTTCAACTCTGTTAGTTGAATGCACAGAACAAAAAGAATTTTCACAGAATGCTACTGTGTAGTTTATATTTGAATATATTCCTTTTTCCACTATTACCCTCTTAGCGCTCCGAATGTCCACTTGCATTTTCTACAGAAAGAGTGTTCAGAACTGCGCAATCAAAAGTATGGTTTAACTCTGTTAGCTTAATGAACATATCAGAAATAAGTTTCACGCAATGCTTCTGTGTAGTTTTTATTTGAAGATATTATTTTTCCCAATAGAGGCCTCTTAGCGCTCAGAATGTCCAATTGCAGTTTCTACAGAAAGAGTGTTTCAGAAAGGCTCAATCAAAAGTAAGGTTCAACTCTGTTAGTTGAATGCACAGAACAGAAAGAAGTTTCATACAATGCTTCTGTGTAGTTTATATTTGAACATATTCTTTTTTCCACTATTACCCACTTAGCGCTACGAATGTCCAGTTGCATTTTCTACAGACAGAGTGTTTCAAAACTGCTCAATCAAAAGTATGGTTTAACTCTGTTAGCTGAATGCTCAGATCAGAAAGAAGTTTCACAGAATGCTTCTGTGTAGTTTATATTTGAATATATTCCTTTTTCCACTACTACGCTCTTAGCGCTCCAAATGTCCAGTTGCATTTTCTACAGAAAGAGTGTTCAGATCTGCTCAATCAAAAGTATGGTTTAACTCTGTTAGCTGAATGCACAGATCAGAAAGAAGTTTCCCCGAATGATTCTGTGTAGTTTATATTTGAATACATTCCTTTTTCCACTATTACCCTATTAGCGCTCGGAATCTCCACTTGCATTTTCTACAAAAAGAGTGTTTCATAACTGCTCAAACAAAAATATGTTTTATCTCTGTTAACTGAATTTACAGATCAGAAATAAGTTTCACAGAATGCATCTGTGTAGTTTTTATTTGAAGATATTCTTTTTCCCAATGTAGGCCTCTTAGCGCTTAGCATGTCCAATTGCAGTTTCTACAAAAAGAGTGTTTCAGAACGGCTCATTCAAAAGTAAGGTTCAACTCTCTTAGTTGAATGCACAGAACAGAAAGAATTTTCACAGAATGCTACTGTGTAGTTTATATTTGAATATATTCCTTTTTCCACTATTACCCTCTTAGCGCTCCGAATGTCCACTTGCATTTTCTACAGAAAGAGTGTTCAGAACTGCGCAATCAAAAGTATGGTTTAACTCTGTTAGCTTAATGAACATATCAGAAATAAGTTTCACACAATGCTTCTGTGTAGTTTTTATTTGAAGATATTATTTTTCCAAATAGAGGCCTCTTAGCGCTCAGAATGTCCAATTGCAGTTTCTACAGAAAGAGTGTTTCAGAAAGGCTCAATCAAAAGTAAGGTTCAACTCTGTTAGTTGAATGCACAGAACAGAAAGAAGTTTCATACAATGCTTCTGTGTAGTTTATATTTGAACATATTATTTTTTCCACTATGACCCAATTAGCGCTACGAATGTCCAGTTGCATTTTCTACAGACAGAGTGTTTCAAAACTGCTCAATCAAAAGTATGGTTTAACTCTGTTAGCTGAATGCTCAGATCAGAAAGAAGTTTCACAGAATGATTCTGTGTAGTTTATATTTGAATATATTCCTTTTTCCACTACTACTCTCTTAGCGCTCCAAATGTCCAGTTGCATTTTCTACAGAAAGAGTGTTCAGATCTGCTCAATCAAAAGTATGGATTAACACTGTTAGCTGAATGCACAGATCAGAAAGAAGTTTCACAGAATGATTCTGTGTAGTTTATATTTGGAGACATTCCTTTATCCACTATTACCCTCTTAGCGCTCCGAATCTCCACTTGCATTTTCTACAGAAAGAGTGTTTCAGAACGGCTCAATCAAAACTAAGGTTCAACTCTTTTAGTTGAACAAACAGAACAGAAAGAAGTTTCACACAATTCTTCTGTGTAGTTTTTATTTGTAGACATTCTTTTTCCCAATATAGGCCTCCTAGCGCTCAGAATGTCCAATTGCAGTTTCTACAGAAAGAGTGTTTCAGAACGGCTCAATCAAAAGTAAGGTTCAACTCTGTTAGTTGAATGCACAGAACAGAAAGAAGTTTCATACAATGTTTCTGTGTAGTTTATATTTGAACCTATTCTTTTTTCCACTATTACTCACTTAGCGCTACGAATGTCCAGTTGCATTTTCTACAGACAGAGTGTTTCAAAACTGCTCAATCAAAAGTATGGTTTAACTCTGTTAGCTGAATGCTCAGATCAGAAAGAAGTTTCACAGAATGCTTCTGTGTAGTTTATATTTGAATATATTCCTTTTTCCACTAATACGCTCTTAGCGCTCCAAATGTCCAGTTGCATTTTCTACAGAAAGAGTGTTCAGATCTGCTCAATCAAAAGTATGGTTTAACTCTGTTAGCTGAATGCACAGATCAGAAAGAAGTTTCACCGAATGATTCTGTGTAGTTTATATTTGAAGACATTCCTTTTTCCACTATTACCCTCTTAGCGCTCCGAATCTCCACTTGCATTTTCTACAAAAAGAGTGTTTCATAACTGCTCAATCAAAAATATGTTTTATCTCTGTTAACTGAATTTACAGATCAGAAATAAGTTTCACAGAATGCATCTGTGTACTTTTTATTTGAAGATATTCTTTTTCCCAATGTAGGCCTCTTAGCGCTTAGCATGTCCAATTGCAGTATCTACAGAAAGAGTGTTTCAGAACGGCTCAATCAAAAGTAAGGTTCAACTCTGTTAGTTGAATGCACAGAACAGAAAGTATTTTCACAGAATGCTACTGTGTAGTTTATATTTGAATATATTCCTTTTTCCACTATTACCTTCTTAGCGCTCCGAATGTCCACTTGCATTATGTACAGAAAGAGTGTTCAGAACTGCGCAATCAAAAGTATGGTTTAACTCTGTTAGCTTAATGAACATATCAGAAATAAGTTTCACACAATGCTTCTGTGTAGTTTTTATTTGAAGATATTATTTTTCCCAATAGAGGCCTCTTAGCGCTCAGAATGTCCAATTGCAGTTTCTACAGAAAGAGTGTTTCAGAAAGGCTCAATCAAAAGTAAGGTTCAACTCTGTTAGTTGAATGCAGAGAACAGAAAGAAGTTTCATACAATGCTTCTGTGTAGTTTATATTTTAAAATATTATTTTTTCCACTATTACCCACTTAGCGCTACGAATGTCCAGTTGCATTTTCTACAGACAGAGTGTTTCAAAACTGCTCAATCAAAAGTATGGTTTAACTCTGTTAGCTGAATGCTCAGATCAGAAAGAAGTTTCACAGAATGCTTCTGTGTAGTTTATATTTGAATATATTCCTTTTTCCACTACTACTCTCTTAGCGCTCCAAATGTCCAGTTGAATTTTCTACAGAAAGAGTGTTCAGATCTGCTCAATCAAAAGTATGGTTTAACTCTGTTAGCTGAATGCACAGATCAGAAAGAAGTTTCACAGAATGATTCTGTGTAGTTTATATTTGGAGACATTCCTTTATCCACTATTACCCTCTTAGCGCTCCGAATCTCCACTTGCATTTTCTACAGAAAGAGTGTTTCAGAACGGCTCAATCAAAACTAAGGTTCAACTCTTTTAGTTGAACAAACAGAACAGAAAGAAGTTTCACACAATTCTTCTGTGTAGTTTTTATTTGTAGACATTCTTTTTCCCAATATAGGCCTCCTAGCGCTCAGAATGTCCAATTGCAGTTTCTACAGAAAGAGTGTTTCAGAACGGCTCAATCAAAAGTAAGGTTCAACTCTGTTAGTTGAATGCACAGAACAGAAAGAAGTTTCATACAATGTTTCTGTGTAGTTTATATTTGAACATATTCTTTTTTCCACTATTACCCACTTAGCGCTACGAATGTCCAGTTGCATTTTCTACAGACAGAGTGTTTCAAAACTGCTCAATCAAAAGTATGGTTTAAATCTGTTAGCTGAATTCTCAGATCAGAAAGAAGTTTCACAGAATGCTTCTGTGTAGTTTATATTTGAATATATTCCTTTTTCCACTACAACGCTCTTAGCGCTCCAAATGTCCAGTTGCATTTACTAGAGAAAGAGTGTTCAGATCTGCTCAATCAAAAGTATGGTTTAACTCTGTTAGCTGAATGCACAGATCAGAAAGAAGTTTCACCGAATGATTCTGTGTAGTTTATATTTGAAGACATTCCTTTTTCCACTATTACCCTCTTAGCGCTCCGAATCTCCACTTGCATTTTCTACAAAAAGAGTGTTTCATAACTGCTCAATCAAAAATATGTTTTATCTCTGTTAACTGAATTTACAGATCAGAAATAAGTTTCACAGAATGCATCTGTGTAGTTTTTATTTGAAGATATTCTTTTTCCCAATGTAGGCCTCTTAGCGCTTAGCATGTCCAATTGCAGTTTCTGCAGAAAGAGTGTTTCAGAACGGCTCAATCAAAAGTAAGGTTCAACTCTGTTAGTTGAATGCACAGAACACAAAGAATTTTCACAGAATGCTACTGTGTAGTTTATATATGAATATATTCCTTTTTCCACTATTACCCTCTTAGCGCTCCGAATGTCCACTTGCATTTTCTACAGAAAGAGTGTTCAGAACTGCGCAATCAAAAGTATGGTTTAACTCTGTTAGCTTAATGAACATATCAGAAATAAGTTTCACGCAATGCTTCTGTGTAGTTTTTATTTGAAGATATTATTTTTCCCAATAGAGGCCTCTTAGCGCTCAGAATGTCCAATTGCAGTTTCTACAGAAAGAGTGTTTCAGAAAGGCTCAATCAAAAGTAAGGTTCAACTCTGTTAGTTGAATGCACAGAACAGAAAGAAGTTTCATACAATGCTTCTGTGTAGTTTATATTTGAACATATTCTTTTTTCCACTATTACCCACTTAGCGCTACGAATGTCCAGTTGCATTTTCTACAGACAGAGTGTTTCAAAACTGCTCAATCAAAAGTATGGTTTAACTCTGTTAGCTGAATGCTCAGATCAGAAAGAAGTTTCACAGAATGCTTCTGTGTAGTTTATATTTGAATATATTCCTTTTTCCACTACTACGCTCTTAGCGCTCCAAATGTCCAGTTGCATTTTCTACAGAAAGAGTGTTCAGATCTGCTCAATCAAAAGTATGGTTTAACTCTGTTAGCTGAATGTACAGATCAGAAAGAAGTTTCCCCGAATGATTCTGTGTAGTTTATATTTGAAGACATTCCTTTTTCCACTATTACCCTCTTAGCGCTCCGAATCTCCACTGGCATTTTCTACAAAAAGAGTGTTTCATAACTGCTCAATCAAAAATATGTTTTATCTCTGTTAACTGAATTTACAGATCAGAAATAAGTTTCACAGAATGCATCTGTGTAGTTTTTATTTGAAGATATTCTTTTTCCCAATGTAGGCCTCTTAGCGCTTAGCATGTCCAATTGCAGTTTCTACAGAAAGAGTGTTTCAGAACGGCTCAATCAAAAGTAAGGTTCAACTCTGTTAGTTGAATGCACAGAACAGAAAGAATTTTCACAGAATGCTACTGTGTAGTTTATATTTGAATATATTACTTTTTCCACTATTACCCTCTTAGCGCTCCGAATGTCCACTTGCATTTTCTACAGAAAGAGTGTTCAGAACTGCGCAATCAAAAGTATGGTTTAACTCTGTTAGCTTAATGAACATATCAGAAATATGTTTCACACAATGCTTCTGTGTAGTTTTTATTTGAAGATATTATTTTTCCCAATAGAGGCCTCTTAGCGCTCAGAATGTATAATTGCAGTTTCTACAGAAAGAGTGTTTCAGAACGGCTCAATCAAAAGTAAGGTTCAACGCTGTTAGTTGAATGCACAGAACAGAAAGAAGTTTCATACAATGCTTCTGTGTATTTTATATTTGAACATATTTTTTTTCCACTATTACCCACTTAGCGCTACGAATGTCCAGTTGCATTTTCTACTGACAGAGTGTTTCAAAACTGCTCAATCAAAAGTATGGTTTAACTCTGTTAGCTAAATGCTCACATCAGAAAGAAGTTTCACAGAATGCTTCTGTGTAGTTTATATTTGAATATATTCCTTTTTCCACTACTACGCTCTTAGCGCTCCAAATGTCCAGTTGCATTTTCTACAGAAAGAGTGTTCAGATCTGCTCAATCAAAAGTATGGTTTAACACTGTTAGCTGAATGCACAGATCAGAAAGAAGTTTCACCGAATGATTCTGTGTAGTTTATATTTGAAGATATTCCTTTTCCACTATTACCCTCTTAGCGCTCCGAATCTCCACTTGCATTTTCTACAAAAAGAGTGTTTCATAACTGCTCAATCAAAAATATGTTTTATCTCTGTTAACTGAATTTACAGATCAGAAATAAGTTTCACAGAATGCATCTGTGTAGTTTTTATTTGAAGATATTATTTTTCCCCTTGTAGGCCTCTTAGCGCTTAGCATGTCCAATTGCAGTTTCTACAGAAAGAGTGTTTCAGAACGGCTCAATCAAAAGTAAGGTTCAACTCTGTTAGTTGAATGCACAGAACAGAAAGAATTTTCACAGAATGCTACTGTGTAGTTTATATTTGAATATATTCCTTTTTCCACTGTTAGTTTCTTAGCGCTCCGAATGTCCACTTGCATTTTCTACAGAAAGAGTGTTCAGAACTGCGCAATCAAAAGTATGGTTTAACTCTGTTAGCTTAATGAACATATCAGAAATAAGTTTCACACAATGCTTCTGTGTAGTTTTTATTTGAAGATATTATTTTTCCCAATATAGGCCTCTTAGCGCTCAGAATGTCCAATTGCAGTTTCTACAGAAAGAGTGTTTCAGAACGGCTCAATCAAAACTAAGGTTCAACTCTTTTAGTTGAACAAACAGAACAGAAAGAAGTTTCACACAATTCTTCTGTGTAGTTTTTATTTGTAGACATTCTTTTTCCCAATATAGGCCTCCTAGCGCTCAGAATGTCCAATTGCAGTTTCTACAGAAAGAGTGTTTCAGAACGGCTCAATCAAAAGTAAGGTTCAAATCTGTTAGTTGAATGCACAGAACTGAAAGAAGTTTCATACAATTCTTCTGTGTAGTTTATATTGAACATATTCTTTTTTCCACTATTACCCACTTAGCGCTACGAATGTCCAGTTGCATTTTCTACAGACAGAGTGTTTCAAAACTGCTCAATCAAAAGTATGGTTTAACTCTGTTAGCTGAATGCTCAGATCAGAAAGAAATTTCACAGAATGCTTCTGTGTAGTTTATATTTGGAGACATTACTTTTTCCACTATTACCCTCTTAGCGCTCCGAATCTCCACTTGCATTTTCTACAGAAAGAGTGTTTCAGAACGGCTCAATCAAAACTAAGGTTCAAATCTTTTAGTTGAACAAACAGAACAGAAAGAAGTTTCACACAATTCTTCTGTGTAGTTTTTATTTGTAGACATTCTTTTTCCCAATATAGGCCTCCTAGCGCTCAGAATGTCCAATTGCAGTTTCTACAGAAAGAGTGTTTCAGAACGGCTCAATCAAAAGTAAGGTTCAACTCTGTTAGTTGAATGCACAGAACAGAAAGGAGTTTCATACAATGCTTCTGTGTAGTTTATATTTGAACATATTTTTTTTTCCACTATTACCCACTTAGCGCTACGAATGTCCAGTTGCATTTTCTACAGACAGAGTGTTTCAAAACTGCTCAATCAAAAGTATGGTTTAACTCTGTTAGCTGAATGCTCAGATCAGAAAGAAGTTTCACAGAATGTTTCTGTGTAGTTTATATTTGAATATATTCCTTTTTCCACTACTACGCGCTTAGCGCTCCAAGTGTCCAGTTGCATTTTCTACAGAAAGAGTGTTCAGATCTGCTCAATCAAAAGTATGTTTTAACTCTGTTAACTGAATGCACAGATCAGAAAGAAGTTTCACCGAATGATTCTGTGTAGTTTATATTTGAAGACATTCCTTTTTCCACTATTACCCTCTTAGCGCTCCGAATCTCCACTTGCATTTTCGACAAAAAGAGTGTTTCATAACTGCTCAATGAAAAATATGTTTTATCTCTGATAACTGAATTTACAGATTAGAAATAAGTTTCACAGAATGCATCTGTGTAGTTTTTATTTGAAGATATTATTTTTCCCAATGTAGGCCTCTTAGCGCTTAGCATGTCCAATTGCAGTTTCTACAGAAAGAGTGTTTCAGAACGGCTCAATCAAAAGTAAGGTTCAACTCTGTTAGTTGAATGCACAGAACAGAAAGAATTTTCACAGAATGCTACAGTGTAGTTTATATTTGAATATATTCCTTTTTCCACTATTACCCTCTTAGCGCTCCGAATGTCCACTTGCATTTTCTACAGAAAGAGTGTTCAGAACTGCGCAATCAAAAGTATGGTTTAACTCTGTTAGCTTAATGAACATATCAGAAATAAGTTTCACAAAATGCTTCTGTGTAGTTTTTATTTGAACATATTATTTTTCCCAATAGAGGCCTCTTAGCGCTCAGAATGTCCAATTGCAGTTTCTACAGAAAGAGTGTTTCAGAAAGGCTCAATCAAAAGTCAGGTTCAACTCTGTTAGTTGAATGCACAGAACAGAAAGAAGTTTCATACAATGCTTCTGTGCAGTTTATATTTGAACATATTCTTTTTTCCACTATTACCCACTTAGCGCTACGAATGTCCAGTTGCATTTTCTACAGACAGAGTGTTTCAAAACTGCTCAATCAAAATTATGTTTTAAATCTGTTAGCTGAATGCTCAGATCAGAAAGAAGTTTCACAGAATGCTTCTGTGTAGTTTATATTTGAATATATTCCTTTTTCCACTACTACTCTCTTAGCACTCCAAATGTCCAGTTGCATTTTCTACAGAAAGAGTGTTCAGATCTGCTCAATCAAAAGTATGGTTTAACTCTGTTAGCTGAATGCACAGATCAGAAAGAAGTTTCACAGAATGATTCTGTGTAGTTTATATTTGGAGACATTCCTTTTTCCACTATTACCCTCTTAGCGCTCCGAATCTCCACTTGCATTTTCTACAGAAAGAGTGTTTCAGAACGGCTCAATCAAAACTAAGGTTCAACTCTTTTAGTTGAACAAACATAACAGGAAGATGTTTCACACAATTCTTCTGTGTTGTTTTTATTTGTAGACATTCTTTTTCCCAATATAGGCCTCTTAGCGCTCAGAATGTCCAATTGCAGTTTCTACAGAAAGAGTGTTTCAGAACGGCTCAATCAAAAGTAAGGTTCAACTCTGTTAGTTGAATGCACAGAACAGAAAGAAGTTTCATACAATGCTTCTGTGTAGTTTATATTTGAACATATTCTTTTTTCCACTATTACCCACTTAGCGCTACGAATGTCCAGTTGCATTTTCTACAGACAGAGTGTTTCAAAACTGCTCAATCAAAAGTATGGTTTAACTCTGTTAGCTGAATGCTCAGATCAGAAAGAAGTTTCACAGAATGCTTCTGTGTAGTTTATATTTGAATATATTCCTTTTTCCACTACAACGCTCTTAGCGCTCCAAACGTCCAGTTGCATTTTCTACAGAAAGAGTGTTCAGATCTGCTCAATCAAAAGTATGGTTTAACTCTGTTAGCTGAATGCACAGATCAGAAAGAAGTTTCACCGAATGATTCTGTGTAGTTTATATTTGAAGATATTCCTTTTTGCACTATTACCCTCTTAGCGCTCCGAATCTCCACTTGCATTTTCTACAAAAAGAGTGTTTCATAACTGCTCAATCAAAAATATGTTTTATCTCTGTTAACTGAATTTACAGATCAGAAATAAGTTTCACAGAATGCATCTGTGTAGTTTTTATTTGAAGATATTTTTTTTCCCAATGTAGGCCTCTTAGCGCTTAGCATGTCCAATTGCAGTTTCTACAGAAAGAGTGTTTCAGAACGGCTCAATCAAAAGTAAGGTTCAACTCTGTTAGTTGAATGCACAGAACAGAAAGAATTTTAACAGAATGCTACTGTGTAGTTTATATTGGAATATATTCCTTTTTCCACTATTACCCTCTTAGCGCTCCGAATTTCCACTTGCATTTTCTACAGAAAGAGTGTTCAGAACTGCGCAATCAAAACTAAGGTTCAACTCTTTTAGTTGAACAAACAGAAAAGAAAGAAGTTTCACACAATTCTTCTGTGTAGTTTTTATTTGTAGACATTCTTTTTCCCAATATAGACTTCTTAGCACTCAGAATGTCCAATTGCAGTTTCTACAGAAAGAGTGTTTCAGAACGGCTCAATCAAAAGTAAGGTTCAACTCTGTTAGTTGAATGCACAGAACAGAAAGAAGTTTCATACAATGCTTCTGTGTAGTTTATATTTGAACATATTCTTTTTTCCACTATTACCCACTTAGCGCTACGAATGTCCAGTTGCATTTTCTACAGACAGAGTGTTTCAAAACTGCTCAATCAAAAGTATGGTTTAACTCTGTTAGCTGAATGCTCAGATCAGAAAGAAGATTCGCAGAATGCTTCTGTGTAGTTTATATTTGAATATATTCCTTTTTCCACTACTACGCTCTTAGCGCTCCAAATGTCCAGTTGCATTTTCTACAGAAAGAGTGTTCAGATCTGCTCAATCAAAAGTATGGTTTAACTCTGTTAGCTGAATGCACAGATCAGAAAGAAGTTTCACAGAATGATTCTGTGTAGTTTATATTTGGAGACATTCCTTCTTCCACTATTACCCTCTTAGCGCTCCGAATCTCCACTTGCATTTTCTACAGAAAGAGTGTTTCAGAACGGCTCAATCAAAACAAAGGTTCAACTCTTTTAGTTGAACAAACAGAACAGAAAGAAGTTTCACACAATTCATCTGTGTAGTTTTTATTTGTAGACATTCTTTTTCCCAATATAGGCCTCCTAGCGCTCAGAATGTCCAATTGCAGTTTCTACAGAAAGAGTGTTTCAGAACGGCTCAATCAAAAGTAAGGTTCAACTCTGTTAGTTGAATGCACAGAACAGAAAGAAGTTTCATACAATGCTTCTGTGTAGTTTATATTTGAACATATTCTTTTTTCCACTATTACCCACTTAGCGCTACGAATGTCCAGTTGCATTTTCTACAGACAGAGTGTTTCAAAACTGCTCAATCAAAAGTATGGTTTAATTCTGTTAGCTGAATGCTCAGATCAGAAAGAAGTTTCACAGAATGCTTCTGTGTAGTTTATATTTGCATATATTCCTTTTTCCACTACTATGCTCTTAGCGCTCCAAATGTCCAGTTGCATTTTCTACAGAAAGAGTGTTCAGATCTGCTCAATCAAAAGTGTGGTTTAACTCTGTTAGCTGAATGCACAGATCAGAAAGAAGTTTCACCGAATGATTCTGTGTAGTTTATATTTGAAGACATTCCTTTTTCCACTATTACCCTCTTAGCGCTCCGAATCTCCACTTGCATTTTCTACAAAAAGAGTGTTTCATAACTGCTCAATCAAAAATATGTTTTATCTCTGTTAACTGAATTTACAGATCAGAAATAAGTTTCACAGAATGCATCTGTGTAGTTTTTATTTGAAGATATTCTTTTTCCCAAAGTAGGCCTCTTAGCGCTTAGCATGTCCAATTGCAGTTTCTACAGAAAGAGTGTTTCGGAACGGCTCAATCAAAAGTAAGGTTCAACTCTGTTAGTTGAATGCACAGAACAGAAAGAATTTTCAAAGAATGCTACTGTGTAGTTTATATTTGAATATATTCCTTTTTCCACTATTACCCTCTTAGCGCTCCGAATGTCCACTTGCATTTTCTACAGAAAGAGTGTTCAGAACTGCGCAATCAAAAGTATGGTTGAACTCTGTTTGCTTAATGAACATATCAGAAATAAGTTTCACACAATGCTTCTGTGTAGTTTTTATTTGAAGATATTATTTTTCCCAATAGAGGCCTCTTAGCGCTCAGAATGTCCAATTGCAGTTTCTACAGAAAGAGTGTTTCAGAAAGGCTCAATCAAAAGTAAGGTTCAACTCTGTTAGTTGAATGCACAGAACAGAAAGAAGTTTCATACACTGCTTCTGTGTAGTTTATATTTGAACATATTCTTTTTTCCACTATTACCCACTTAGCGCTACGAATGTCCAGTTGCATTTTCTACAGACAGAGTGTTTCAAAACTGCTCAATCAAATGTATGGTTTAACTCTGTTAGCTGAATGCTCAGATCAGAAAGAAGTTTCACAGAATGCTTCTGTGTAGTTTATATTTGAATATATTCCTTTTTCCACTACTACTCTCTTAGCGCTCCAAATGTCCAGTTGCATTTTCTACAGAAAGAGTGTTCAGATCTGCTCAATAAAAAGTATGGTTTAACTCTGTTAGCTGAATGCACAGATCAGAAAGAAGTTTCACAGAATGATTCTGTGTAGTTTATATTTGGAGACATTCCTTTTTCCACTATTACCCTCTTAGCGCTCCGAATCTCCACTTGCATTTTCTACAGAAAGAGTGTTTCAGAACGGCTCAATCAAAACTAAGGTTCAACTCTTTTAGTTGAACAAACAGAACAGAAAAAAGTTTCACACAATTCTTCTGTGTAGTTTTTATTTGTAGACATTCTTTTTCCCAATATAGACTTCTTAGCGCTCAGAATGTCCAATTGCAGTTTCTACAGAAAGAGTGTTTCAGAACGGCTCAATCAAAAGTAAGGTTCAACTCTGTTAGTTGAATGCACAGAACAGAAAGAAGTTTCATACAATGCTTCTGTGTAGTTTATATTTGAACATATTCTTTTTTCCACTATTACCCACTTAGCGCTACGAATGTCCAGTTGCATTTTCTACAGACAGAGTGTTTCAAAACTGCTCAATCAAAAGAATGGTTTAACTCTGTTAGCTGAATGCTCAGATCAGAAAGAAGATTCGCAGAATGCTTCTGTGTAGTTTATATTTGAATATATTCCTTTTTCCACTACTACGCTCTTAGCGCTCCAAATGTCCAGTTGCATTTTCTACAGAAAGAGTGTTCAGATCTGCTCAATCAAAAGTATGGTTTAACTCTGTTAGCTGAATGCACAGATCAGAAAGAAGTTTCACAGAATGATTCTGTGTAGTTTATATTTGGAGACATTCCTTCTTCCACTATTACCCTCTTAGCGCTCCGAATCTCCACTTGCATTTTCTACAGAAAGAGTGTTTCAGAACGGCTCAATCAAAACAAAGGTTCAACTCTTTTAGTTGAACAAACAGAACAGAAAGAAGTTTCACACAATTCATCTGTGTAGTTTTTATTTGTAGACATTCTTTTTCCCAATATAGGCCTCCTAGCGCTCAGAATGTCCAATTGCAGTTTCTACAGAAAGAGTGTTTCAGAACGGCTCAATCAAAAGTAAGGTTCAACTCTGTTAGTTGAATGCACAGAACAGAAAGAAGTTTCATACAATGCTTCTGTGTAGTTTATATTTGAACATATTCTTTTTTCCACTATTACCCACTTAGCGCTACGAATGTCCAGTTGCATTTTCTACAGACAGAGTGTTTCAAAACTGCTCAATCAAAAGTATGGTTTAATTCTGTTAGCTGAATGCTCAGATCAGAAAGAAGTTTCACAGAATGCTTCTGTGTAGTTTATATTTGCATATATTCCTTTTTCCACTACTATGCTCTTAGCGCTCGAAATGTCCAGTTGCATTTTCTACAGAAAGAGTGTTCAGATCTGCTCAATCAAAAGTGTGGTTTAACTCTGTTAGCTGAATGCACAGATCAGAAAGAAGTTTCACCGAATGATTCTGTGTAGTTTATATTTGAAGACATTCCTTTTTCCACTATTACCCTCTTAGCGCTCCGAATCTCCACTTGCATTTTCTACAAAAAGAGTGTTTCATAACTGCTCAATCAAAAATATGTTTTATCTCTGTTAACTGAATTTACAGATCAGAAATAAGTTTCACAGAATGCATCTGTGTAGTTTTTATTTGAAGATATTCTTTTTCCCAAAGTAGGCCTCTTAGCGCTTAGCATGTCCAATTGCAGTTTCTACAGAAAGAGTGTTTCGGAACGGCTCAATCAAAAGTAAGGTTCAACTCTGTTAGTTGAATGCACAGAACAGAAAGAATTTTCAAAGAATGCTACTGTGTAGTTTATATTTGAATATATTCCTTTTTCCACTATTACCCTCTTAGCGCTCCGAATGTCCACTTGCATTTTCTACAGAAAGAGTGTTCAGAACTGCGCAATCAAAAGTATGGTTGAACTCTGTTTGCTTAATGAACATATCAGAAATAAGTTTCACACAATGCTTCTGTGTAGTTTTTATTTGAAGATATTATTTTTCCCAATAGAGTCCTCTTAGCGCTCAGAATGTCCAATTGCAGTTTCTACAGAAAGAGTGTTTCAGAAAGGCTCAATCAAAAGTAAGGTTCAACTCTGTTATTTGAATGCACAGAACAGAAAGAAGTTTCATACACTGCTTCTGTGTAGTTTATATTTGAACATATTCTTTTTTCCACTATTACCCACTTAGCGCTACGAATGTCCAGTTGCATTTTCTACAGACAGAGTGTTTCAAAACTGCTCAATCAAATGTATGGTTTAACTCTGTTAGCTGAATGCTCAGATCAGAAAGAAGTTTCACAGAATGCTTCTGTGTAGTTTATATTTGAATATATTCCTTTTTCCACTACTACTCTCTTAGCGCTCCAAATGTCCAGTTGCATTTTCTACAGAAAGAGTGTTCAGATCTGCTCAATAAAAAGTATGGTTTAACTCTGTTAGCTGAATGCACAGATCAGAAAGAAGTTTCACAGAATGATTCTGTGTAGTTTATATTTGGAGACATTCCTTTTTCCACTATTACCCTCTTAGCGCTCCGAATCTCCACTTGCATTTTCTACAGAAAGAGTGTTTCAGAACGGCTCAATCAAAACTAAGGTTCAACTCTTTTAGTTGAACAAACAGAACAGAAAAAAGTTTCACACAATTCTTCTGTGTAGTTTTTATTTGTAGACATTCTTTTTCCCAATATAGACTTCTTAGCGCTCAGAATGTCCAATTGCAGTTTCTACAGAAAGAGTGTTTCAGAACGGCTCAATCAAAAGTAAGGTTCAACTCTGTTAGTTGAATGCACAGAACAGAAAGAAGTTTCATACAATGCTTCTGTGTAGTTTATATTTGAACATATTCTTTTTTCCACTATTACCCACTTAGCGCTACGAATGTCCAGTTGCATTTTCTACAGACAGAGTGTTTCAAAACTGCTCAATCAAAAGTATGGTTTAACTCTGTTAGCTGAATGCTCAGATCAGAAAGAAGTTTCACAGAATGCTTCTGTGTAGTTTATATTTGAATATATTACTTTTTCCACTACTACGCTCTTAGCGCTCCAAATGTCCAGTTGCATTTTCTACAGAAAGAGTGTTCAGATCTGCTCAATCAAAAGTATGGTTTAACTCTGTTAGCTGAATGCACAGATCAGAAAGAAGTTTCACCGAATGATTCTGTGTAGTTTATATTTGAAGACATTACTTTTTCCACTATTACCCTCTTAGCGCTCCGAATCTCCACTTGCATTTTCTACAAAAAGAGTGTTTCATAACGGCTCAATCAAAAATATGTTTTATCTCTGTTAACTGAATTTACACATCAGAAATAAGTTTCACAGAATGCATCTGTGTAGTTTTTATTTGAAGATATTCTTTTTCCCAATGTAGGCCTCTTAGCGCTTAGCATGTCCAATTGCAGTTTCTACAGAAAGAGTGTTTCAGAACGGCTCAATCAAAAGTAAGGTTCAACTCTGTTAGTTGAATGCACAGAACAGAAAGAATTTTCACAGAATGCTACTGTGTAGTTTATATTTGA
This sequence comes from Symphalangus syndactylus, assembly GCF_028878055.3. NCBI lineage: Eukaryota > Metazoa > Chordata > Mammalia > Primates > Hylobatidae > Symphalangus > Symphalangus syndactylus. Next base: position 1,810,600 of record NC_072423.2, on the reverse strand, counting down.
ATATATTCCTTTTTCCACTATTACCCTCTTAGCGCTCCGAATGTCCACTTGCATTTTCTACAGAAAGAGTGTTCAGAACTGCGCAATCAAAAGTATGGTTTAACTCTGTTAGCTTAATGAACATATCAGAAATAAGTTTCACACAATGCTTCTGTGTAGTTTTTATTTGAAGATATTATTTTTCCCAATATAGGCCTCTTAGCGCTCAGAATGTCCAATTGCAGTTTCTACAGAAAGAGTGTTTCAGAAAGGCTCAATCAAAAGTAAGGTTCAACTCTGTTAGTTGAATGCACAGAACAGAAAGTAGTTTCATACAATGCTTCTGTGTAGTTTATATTTGAACATATTCTTTTTTCCACTATTACCCACTTAGCGCTACGAATGTCCAGTTGCATTTTTTACAGACAGAGTGTTTCAAAACTGCTCAATCAAAAGTATGGTTTAACTCTGTTAGCTGAATGCTCAGATCAGAAAGAAGTTTCACAGAATGCTTCTGTGTAGTTTATATTTGAATATATTCCTTTTTCCACTACTACGCTCTTAGCGCTCCAAATGTCCAGTTGCATTTTCTACAGAAAGAGTGTTCAGATCTGCTCAATCAAAAGTATGGTTTAACTCTGTTAGCTGAATGCACAGATCAGAAAGAAGTTTCACCGAATGATTCTGTGTAGTTTATATTTGAAGACATTCCTTTTTCCACTATTACCCTCTTAGCGCTCCGAATCTCCACTTGCATTTTCTACAAAAAGAGTGTTTCATAACTGCTCAATCAAAAATATGTTTTTTCTCTGTTAACTGAATTTAGAGGTCAGAAATAAGTTTCACAGAATGCATCTGTGTAGTTTTTATTTGAAGATATTCTTTTTCCCAATGTAGGCCTCTTAGCGCTTAGCATGTCCAATTGCAGTTTCTACAGAAAGAGTGTTTCAGAACGGCTCAATCAAAAGTAAGGTTCAACTCTGTTAGTTGAATGCACAGAACAGAAAGAATTTTCACAGAATGCTACTGTGTAGTTTATATTTGAATATATTACTTTTTCCACTATTACCCTCTTAGCGCTCCGAATGTCCACTTGCATTTTCTACAGAAAGAGTGTTCAGAACTGCGCAATCAAAAGTATGGTTTAACTCTGTTAGCTTAATGAACATATCAGAAATATGTTTCACACAATGCTTCTGTGTAGTTTTTATTTGAAGATATTATTTTTCCCAATTGAGGCCTCTTAGCGCTCAGAATGTCCAATTGCAGTTTATACAGAAAGAGTGTTTCAGAAAGGCTCTATCAAAAGTGAGGTTCAACTCTGTTAGTTGAATGCACAGAACAGAAAGAAGTTTCATACAATGCTTCTGTGTAGTTTATATTTGAACATATTCTTTTTTCCACTATTACCCACTTAGCGCTACGAATGTCCAGTTGCATTTTCTACAGACAGAGTGTTTCAAAACTGCTCAATCAAAAGTATGGTTTAACTCTGTTAGCTGAATGCTCAGATCAGAAAGAAGTTTCACAGAATGCTTCTGTGTAGTTTATATTTGAATATATTCCTTTTTCCACTACTACGCTCTTAGCGCTCCAAATGTCCAGTTGCATTTTCTACAGAAAGAGTGTTCAGATCTGCTCAATCAAAAGTATGGTTTAACTCTGTTAGCTGAATGCACAGATCAGAAAGAAGTTTCACAGAATGATTCTGTGTAGTTTATATTTGGAGACATTCCTTTTTCCACTATTACCCTCTTAGCGCTCCGAATCTCCACTTGCATTTTCTACAGAAAGAGTGTTTCAGAACGGCTCAATCAAAACTAAGGTTCAACTCTTTTAGTTGAACAAACAGAACAGAAAGAAGTTTCACACAATTCTTCTGTGTAGTTTTTATTTGTAGACATTCTTTTTCCCAATATAGGCCTCTTAGCGCTCAGAATGTCCAATTGCAGTTTCTACAGAAAGAGTGTTTCAGAACGGCTCAATCAAAAGTAAGGTTCAACTCTGTTAGTTGATTGCACAGAACAGAAAGTAGTTTCATACAATGCTTCTGTGTAGTTTATATTTGAACATATTCTTTTTTCCACTATTACCCACTTAGCGCTACGAATGTCCAGTTGCATTTTCTACAGACAGAGTGTTTCAAAACTGCTCAATAAAAAGTATGGTTTAACTCAGTTAGCTGAATGCTCAGATCAGAAAGAAGTTTCACAGAATGCTTCTGTGTAGTTTATATTTGAATATATTCCTTTTTCCACTACTACGCTCTTAGCGCTCCAAATGTCCAGTTGCATTTTCTACAGAAAGAGTGTTCAGATCTGCTCAATCAAAAGTATGGTTGAACTCTGTTAGCTGAATTCACAGATCAGAAAGAAGTTTCACCGAATGATTCTGTGTAGTTTATATTTGAAGACATTCCATTTTCCACTATTACCCTCTTAGCGCTCCGAATCTCCACTTGCATTTTCTACAAAAAGAGTGTTTCATAACTGCTCAATCAAAAATATGTTTTATCTCTGTTAACTGAATTTACAGATCAGAAATAAGTTTCACAGAATGCATCTGTGTAGTTTGTATTTGAAGATATTCTTTTTCCCAATGTAGGCCTCTTAGCGCTTAGCATGTCCAATTGCAGTTTCTACAGAAAGAGTGTTTCAGAACGGCTCAATCAAAAGTAAGGTTCAACTCTGTTAGTTGAATGCACAGAACAGAAAGAATTTTCACAGAATGCTACTGTGTAGTATATATTTGAATATATTCCTTTTTCCACTATTACCCTCTTAGCGCTCCAAATGTCCACTTGCATTTTCTACAGAAAGAGTGTTCAGAACTGCGCAATCAAAAGTATGGTTTAACTCTGTTAGCTTAATGAACATATCAGAAATAAGTTTCACACAATGCTTCTGTGTAGTTTTTATTTGAAGATATTATTTTTCCCAATATAGGCCTCTTAGCGCTCAGAATGTCCAATTGCAGTTTCTACAGAAAGAGTGTTTCAGAAAGGCTCAATCAAAAGTAAGGTTCAACTCTGTTAGTTGAATGCACAGAACAGAAAGAAGTTTCATACAAAGCTTCTGTGTAGTTTATATTTGAACATATACTTTTTTCCACTATTACCCACTTAGCGCTACGAATGTCCAGTTGCATTTTCTACAGACAGAGTGTTTCAAAACTGCTCAATCAAAGTATGGTTTAACTCTGTTAGCTGAATGCTCAGATCAGAAAGAAGTTTCACAGAATGCTTCTGTGTAGTTTATATTTGAATATATTCCTTTTTCCACTACTACGCTCTTAGCGCTCCAAATGTCCAGTTGCATTTTCTACAGAAAGAGTGCTCAGATCTGCTCAATCAAAAGTATGGTTTAACTCTGTTAGCTGAATGCACAGATCAGAAAGAAGTTTCCCCGAATGATTCTGTGTAGTTTATATTTGAAGACATTCCTTTTTCCACTATTACCCTCTTAGCGCTCCGAATCTCCACTTGCATTTTCTACAAAAAGAGTGTTTCATAACTGCTCAATCAAAAATATGTTTTTTCTCTGTTAACTGAATTTACAGATCAGAAATAAGTTTCACAGAATGCATCTGTGTAGTTTTTATTTGAAGATATTCTTTTTCCCAATGTAGGCCTCTTAGCGCTTAGCATGTCCAATTGCAGTTTCTACAGAAAGAGTGTTTCAGAACGGCTCAATCAAAAGTAAGTTTCAACTCTGTTAGTTGAATGCACAGAACAGAAAGAATTTTCACAGAATGCTACTGTGTAGTTTATATTTGAATATATTCCTTTTTCCACTATTACCCTCTTAGCGCTCCGAATGTCCACTTGCATTTTCTACAGAAAGAGTGTTCAGAACTGCGCAATCAAAAGTATGGTTTAACTCTGTTAGCTTAATGAACATATCAGAAATAAGTTTCACACAATGCTTCTGTGTAGTTTTTATTTGAAGATATTATTTTTCCCAATTGAGGCCTCTTAGCGCTCAGAATGTCCAATTGCAGTTTCTACAGAAAGAGTGTTTCAGAAAGGCTCTATCAAAATAAGGTTCAACTCTGTTAGTTGAATGCACAGAACAGAAAGAAGTTTCATACAATGCTTCTGTGTAGTTTATATTTGAACATATTCTTTTTTCCACTATTACCCACTTAGCGCTACGAATGTCCAGTTGCATTTTCTACAGAGTGTTTCAAAACTGCTCAATCAAAAGTATGGTTTAACTCTGTTAGCTGAATGCTCAGATCAGAAAGAAGTTTCACAGAATGCTTCTGTGTAGTTTATATTTGAATATATTCCTTTTTCCACTACTACGCTCTTAGCGCTCCAAATGTCCAGTTGCATTTTCTACAGAAAGAGTGTTCAGATCTGATCAATCAAAAGTATGGTTTAACTCTGTTAGCTGAATGCACAGATCAGAAAGAAGTTTCACAGAATGATTCTGTGTAGTTTATATTTGGAGACATTCCTTTTTCCACTATTACCCTCTTAGCGCTCCGAATCTCCACTTGCATTTTCTACAGAAAGAGTGTTTCAGAACTGCTCAATCAAAACTAAGGTTCAACTCTTTTAGTTGAACAAACAGAACAGAAAGAAGTTTCACACAATTCTCCTGTGTAGTTTTTATTTGTAGACATTCTTTTTCCCAATATAGGCCTCCTAGCGCTCAGAATGTCCAATTGCAGTTTCTACAGAAAGAGAGTTTCAGAACGGCTCAATCAAAAGTAAGGTTCAACTCTGTTAGTTGAATGCACAGAACAGAAAGTAGTTTCATACAATGCTTCTGTGTAGTTTATATTTGAACATATTCTTTTTTCCACTATTACCCACTTAGCGCTACGAATGTCCAGTTGCATTTTCTACAGACAGAGTGTTTCAAAACTGCTCAATCAAAAGTATGGTTTAACTCTGTTAGCTGAATGCTCAGATCAGAAAGAAGTTTCACAGAATGCTTCTGTGTAGTTTATATTTGAATATATTCCTTTTTCCACTACTATGCTCTTAGCGCTCCAAATGTCCAGTTGCATTTTCTACAGAAAGAGTGTTCAGATCTGCTCAATCAAAAGTATGGTTTAACTCTGTTAGCTGAATGCACAGATCAGAAAGAAGTTTCACCGAATGATTCTGTGTAGTTTATATTTGAAGATATTCCTTTTTCCACTATAACCCTCTTAGCGCTCCGAATCTCCACTTGCATTTTCTACAAAAAGAGTGTTTCATAACTGCTCAATCAAAAATATGTTTTATCTCTGTTAACTGAATTTACAGATCAGAAATAAGTTTCACAGAATGCATCTGTGTAGTTTTTATTTGAAGATATACTTTTTCCCAAAGTAGGCCTCTTAGCGCTTAGCATGTCCAATTGCAGTTTCTACAGAAAGAGTGTTTCGGAACGGCTCAATCAAAAGTAAGGTTCAACTCTGTTAGTTGAATGCACAGAACAGAAAGGATTTTCAAAGAATGCTACTGTGTAGTTTATATTTGAATATATTCCTTTTTCCACTATTACCCTCTTAGCGCTCCGAATGTCCACTTGCATTTTCTACAGAAAGAGTGTTCAGAACTGCGCAATCAAAAGTATGGTTTAATTCTGTTAGCTTAATGAACATATCAGAAATAAGTTTCACACAATGCTTCTGTGTAGTTTTTATTTGAAGATATTATTTTTCCCAATAGAGGCCTCTTAGCGCTCAGAATGTCCAATTGCAGTTTCTACAGAAAGAGTGTTTCAGAAAGGCTCAATCAAAAGTAAGGTTCAACTCTGTTAGTTGAATGCACAGAACAGAAAGAAGTTTCATACAATGCTTCTGTGTAGTTTATATTTGAACATATTCTTTTTTCCACTATTACCCACTTAGCGCTACGAATGTCCAGTTGCATTTTCTACAGACAGAGTGTTTCAAAACTGCTCAATCAAAAGTATGGTTTAAATCTGTTAGCTGAATGCTCAGATCAGAAAGAAGTTTCACAGAATGCTTCTGTGTAGTTTATATTTGAATATATTCCTTTTTCCACTACTACGCTCTTAGCTCTCCAAATGTCCAGTTGCATTTTCTACAGAAAGAGTGTTCAGATCTGCTCAATCAAAAGTATGGTTTAACTCTGTTAGCTGAATGCACAGATCAGAAAGAAGTTTCACAGAATGATTCTGTGTAGTTTATATTTGGAGACATTCCTTTTTCCACTATTACCCTCTTAGCGCTCCGAATCTCCACTTGCATTTTCTACAGAAAGAGTGTTTCAGAACGGCTCAATCAAAACTAAGGTTCAACTCTTTTAGTTGAACAAACAGAACAGAAAGAAGTTTCACACAATTCTTCTGTGTAGTTTTTATTTGTAGACATTCTTTTTCCCAATATAGGCCTCCTAGCGCTCAGAATGTCCAATTGCAGTTTCTACAGAAAGAGAGTTTCAGAACGGCTCAATCAAAAGTAAGGTTCAACTCTGTTAGTTGAATGCACAGAACAGAAAGAAGTTTCATACAATGCTTCTGTGTAGTTTATATTTGAACATATTCTTTTTTCCACTATTACCCACTTAGCGCTACGAATGTCCAGTTGCATTTTCTACAGACAGAGTGTTTCAAAACTGCTCAATCAAAAGTATGGTTTAACTCAGTTAGCTGAATGCTCAGATCAGAAAGAAGTTTCACAGAATGCTTCTGTGTAGTTTATATTTGAATATTTTCCTTTTTGCACTACTACGCTCTTAGCGCTCCAAATGTCCAGTTGCATTTTCTACAGAAAGAGTGTTCAGATCTGCTCAATCAAAAGTATGGTTTAACTCTGTTAGCTGAATGCACAGATCAGAAAGAAGTTTCACCGAATGATTCTGTGTAGTTTATATTTGAAGACATTCCTTTTTCCACTATTACCCTCTTAGCGCTCCGAATCTCCACTTGCATTTTCTACAAAAAGAGTGTTTCATAACTGCTCAATCAAAAATATGTTTTATCTCTGTTAACTGAATTTACAGATCAGAAATAAGTTTCACAGAATGCATCTGTGTAGTTTTTATTTGAAGATATTATTTTTTCCCAATGTAGGCCTCTTAGCGCTTAGCATGTCCAATTGCAGTTTCTACAGAAAGAGTGTTTCAGAACGGCTCAATCAAAAGTAAGGTTCAACTCTGTTAGTTGAATGCACAGAACAGAAAGAATTTTCACAGAATGCTACTGTGTAGTTTATATTTGAATATATTCCTTTTTCCACTATTACCCTGTTAGCGCTCTGAATGTCCACTTGCATTTTCTACAGAAAGAGTGTTCAGAGCTGCGCAATCAAAAGTATGGTTTAACTCTGTTAGCTTAATGAACATATCAGAAATAAGTTTCACACAATGCTTCTGTGTAGTTTTTATTTGAAGATATTATTTTTCCCAATATAGGCCTCTTAGCGCTCAGAATGTCCAATTGCAGTTTCTACAGAAAGAGTGTTTCAGAAAGGCTCAATCAAAAGTAAGGTTCAACTCTGTTAGTTGAATGCACAGAACAGAAAGAAGTTTCATACAATGCTTCTGTATAGTTTATATTTGAACATATACTTTTTTCCACTATTACCCACTTAGCGCTACGAATGTCCAGTTGCATTTTCTACAGAGTGTTTCAAAACTGCTCAATCAAAAGTATGGTTTAAATCTGTTAGCTGAATGCTCAGATCAGAAAGAAGTTTCACAGAATGCTTCTGTGTAGTTTATATTTGAATATATTCCTTTTTCCACTACTACTCTCTTAGCGCTCCAAATGTCCAGTTGCATTTTCTACAGAAAGAGTGTTCAGATCTGCTCAATCAAAAGTATGGTTTAACTCTGTTAGCTGAATGCACAGATCAGAAAGAAGTTTCACAGAATGATTCTGTGTAGTTTATATTTGGAGACATTCCTTTTTCCACTATTACCCTCTTAGCGCTCCGAATCTCCACTTGCATTTTCTACAGAAAGAGTGTTTCAGAACGGCTCAATCAAAACTAAGGTTCAACTAGTTTAGTTGAACAAACAGAACAGAAAGAATTTTCACACAATTCTTCTGTGTAGTTTTTATTTGTATACATTCTTTTTCCCTATAGAGGCCTCCTAGCGCTCAGAATGTCCAATTGCAGTTTCTACAGAAAGAGTGTTTCAGAACGGCTCAATCAAAAGTAAGGTTCAACTCTGTTAGTTGAATGCACAGAACAGAAAGAAGTTTCATACAATGCTTCTGTGTAGTTTATATTTGAACATATTCTTTTTTCCACTATTACCCACTTAGCGCTACGAATGTCCAGTTGCATTTTCTACAGACAGAGTGTTTCAAAACTGCTCAATCAAAAGTATGGTTTAACTCAGTTAGCTGAATGCTCAGATCAGAAAGAAGTTTCACAGAATGCTTCTGTGTAGTTTATATTTGAATATTTTCCTTTTTCCACTACTACGCTCTTAGCGCTCCAAATGTCCAGTTGCATTTTCTACAGAAAGAGTGTTCAGATCTGCTCAATCAAAAGTATGGTTTAACTCTGTTAGCTGAATGCACAGATCAGAAAGAAGTTTCACCGAATGATTCTGTGTAGTTTATATTTGAAGACATTCCTTTTTCCACTATTACCCTCTTAGCGCTCCGAATCTCCACTTGCATTTTCTACAAAAAGAGTGTTTCATAACTGCTCAATCAAAAATATGTTTTATCTCTGTTAACTGAATTTACAGATCAGAAATAAGTTTCACAGAATGCATCTGTGTAGTTTTTATTTGAAGTTATTCTTTTTCCCAATGTAGGCCTCTTAGCGCTTAGCATGTCCAATTGCAGTTTCTACAGAAAGAGTGTTTCAGAACGGCTCAATCAAAAGTAAGGTTCAACTCTGTTAGTTGAATGCACAGAACAGAAAGAATTTTCACAGAATGCTACTGTGTAGTTTATATTTGAATATATTCCTTTTTCCACTATTACCCTCTTAGCGCTCCGAATGTCCACTTGCATTTTCTACAGAAAGAGTGTTCAGAGCTGCGCAATCAAAAGTATGGTTTAACTCTGTTAGCTTAATGAACATATCAGAAATAAGTTTCACACAATGCTTCTGTGTAGTTTTTATTTGAAGATATTATTTTTCCCAATATAGGCCTCTTAGCGCTCAGAATGTCCAATTGCAGTTTCTACAGAAAGAGTGTTTCAGAAAGGCTCAATCAAAAGTAAGGTTCAACTCTGTTAGTTGAATGCACAGAACAGAAAGAAGTTTCATACAATACTTCTGTGTAGTTTATATTTGAACATATACTTTTTTCCACTATTACCCACTTAGCGCTACGAATGTCCAGTTGCATTTTCTACAGAGTGTTTCAAAACTGCTCAATCAAAAGTATGGTTTAAATCTGTTAGCTGAATGCTCAGATCAGAAAGAAGTTTCACAGAATGCTTCTGTGTAGTTTATATTTGAATATATTCCTTTTTCCACTACTACTCTCTTAGCGCTCCAAATGTCCAGTTGCATTTTCTACAGAAAGAGTGTTCAGATCTGCTCAATCAAAAGTATGGTTTAACTCTGTTAGCTGAATGCACAGATCAGAAAGAAGTTTCACAGAATGATTCTGTGTAGTTTATATTTGGAGACATTCCTTTTTCCACTATTACCCTCTTAGCGCTCCGAATCTCCACTTGCATTTTCTACAGAAAGAGTGTTTCAGAACGGCTCAATCAAAACTAAGGTTCAACTAGTTTAGTTGAACAAACAGAACAGAAAGAATTTTCACACAATTCTTCTGTGTAGTTTTTATTTGTAGACATTCTTTTTCCCAATAGAGGCCTCCTAGCGCTCAGAATGTCCAATTGCAGTTTCTACAGAAGGAGTGTTTCAGAACGGCTCAATCAAAAGTAAGGTTCAACACTGTTAGTTGAATGCACAGAACAGAAAGAAGTTTCATACAATGCTTCTGTGTAGTTTATATTTGAACATATTCTTTTCTCCACTATTACCCACTTAGCGCTACGAATGTCCAGTTGCATTTTCTACAGACAGAGTGTTTCAAAACTGCTCAATCAAAAGTATGGTTTAACTCTGTTAGCTGAATGCTCAGATCAGAAAGAAGTTTCACAGAATGCTTCTGTGTAGTTTATATTTGAATATATTCCTTTTTCCACTACTACGCTCTTAGCGCTCCAAATGTCCAGTTGCATTTTCTACAGAAAGAGTTTTCAGATCTGCTCAATCAAAAGTATGGTTTAACTCTGTTAGCTGAATGCACAGATCAGAAAGATGTTTCACCGAATGATTCTGTGTAGTTTATATTTGAAGACATTCCTTTTTCCACTATTACCCTCTTAGAGCTCCGAATCTCCACTTGTATTTTCTACAAAAAGAGTGTTTCATAACTGCTCAATCAAAAATATGTTTTATCTCTGTTAACTGAATTTACAGATCAGAAATAAGTTTCACAAAATGCATCTGTGTAGTTTTTATTTGAAGATATTCTTTTTCACAATGTAGGCCTCTTAGCGCTTAGCATGTCCAATTGCAGTTTCTACAGAAAGAGTGTTTCAGAACGGCTCAATCTAAAGTAAGGTTCAACTCTGTTAGTTGAATGCACAGAACAGAAAGAATTTTCACAGAATGCTACTGTGTAGTTTATATTTGAATATATTCCTTTTTCCACTATTACCCTCTTAGCGCTCCGAATGTCCACTTGCATTTTCTACAGAAAGAGTGTTCAGAACTGCGCAATCAAAAGTATGGTTTAACTCTGTTAGCTTAATGAACATATCAGAAATAAGTTTCACACAATGCTTCTGTGTAGTTTTTATTTGAAGATATTATTTTTCCCAATAGAGGCCTCTTAGCGCTCAGAATGTCCAATTGCAGTTTCTACAGAAAGAGTGTTTCAGAAAGTCTCAATCAAAAGTAAGGTTCAACTCTGTTAGTTGAATGCACAGAACAGAAAGAAGTTTCATACAATGCTTCTGTGTAGTTTATATTTGAACATATTCTTTTTTCCACTATTACCCACTTAGCGCTACGAATGTCCAGTTGCATTTTCTACAGACAGAGTGTTTCAAAACTGCTCAATCAAAAGTATGGTTTAAATCTGTTAGCTGAATGCTCAGATCAGAAAGAAGTTTCACAGAATGCTTCTGTGTAGTTTATATTTGAATATATTCCTTTTTCCACTACTACGCTCTTAGCGCTCCAAATGTCCAGTTGCATTTTCTACAGAAAGAGTGTTCAGATCTGCTCAATAAAAAGTATGGTTTAACTCTGTTAGCTGAATGCACAGATCAGAAAGAAGTTTCACCGAATGATTCTGTGTAGTTTATATTTGAAGACATTCCTTTTTCCACTATTACCCACTTAGCGCTCCGAATCTCCACTTGCATTTTCTTCAAAAAGAGTGTTTCATAACTGCTCAATCAAAAATATGTTTTATCTCTGTTAACTGAATTTACAGATCAGAAATAAGTTTCACAGAATGCATCTGTGTAGTTTTTATTTGAAGATATTCTTTTTCCCAATGTAGGCCTCTTAGCGCTTAGCATGTCCAATTGCAGTTTCTACAGAAAGAGTGTTTCAGAACGGCTCAATCAAAAGTAAGGTTCAACTCTGTTAGTTGAATGCACAGAACAGAAAGAAGTTTCATACAATGCTTCTGTGTAGTTTATATTTGAACATATTCTTTTTTCCACTATTACCCACTTAGCGCTACGAATGTCCAGTTGCATTTTCTACAGACAGAGTGTTTCAAAACTGCTCAATCAAAAGTATGGTTTAACTCTGTTAGCTGAATGCACAGATCAGAAAGAAGTTTCACCGAATGATTCTGTGTAGTTTATATTTGAAGACATTCCTTTTTCCACTATTACCCTCTTAGCGCTCCGAATCTCCACTTGCATTTTCTACAAAAAGAGTGTTTCATAACTGCTCAATCAAAAATATGTTTTATCTCTGTTAACTGAATTTACAGATCAGAAATAAGTTTCACAGAATGCATCTGTGTAGTTTTTATTTGAAGATATTCTTTTTCCCAATGTAGGCCTCTTAGCGCTTAGCATGTCCAATTGCAGTTTCTACAGAAAGAGTGTTTCAGAACGGCTCAATCAAAAGTAAGGTTCAACTCTGTTAGTTGAATGCACAGAACAGAAAGAATTTTCACAGAATGCTACTGTGTAGTTTATATTTGAATATATTCCTTTTTCCACTATTACCCTCTTAGCGCTCCGAATGTCCACTTGCATTTTCTACAGAAAGAGTGTTCAGAACTGCGCAATCAAAAGTATGGTTTAACTCTGTTAGCTTAATGAACATATCAGAAATAAGTTTCACACAATGCTTCTGTGTAGTTTTTATTTGAAGATATTATTTTTCCCAATAGAGGCCTCTTAGCGCTCAGAATGTCCAATTGCATTTTCTACAGAAAGAGTGTTTCAGACAGGCTCAATCAAAAGTAAGGTTCAACTCTGTTAGTTGAATGCACAGAACAGTAAGAAGTTTCATACAATGCTTCTGTGTAGTTTATATTTGAACATATTCTTTTTTCCACTATTACCCACTTAGCGCTACGAATGTCCAGTTGCATTTTCTACAGACAGAGTGTTTCAAAACTGCTCAATCAAAAGTATGGTTTAAATCTGTTAGCTGAATGCTCAGATCAGAAAGAAGTTTCACAGAATGCTTCTGTGTAGTTTATATTTGAATATATTCCTTTTTCCACTACTACGCTCTTAGCGCTCCAAATGTCCAGTTGCTTTTTCTACAGAAAGAGTGCTCAGATCTGCTCAATCAAAAGTATGGTTTAACTCTGTTAGCTGAATGCACAGATCAGAAAGAAGTTTCACCGAATGATTCTGTGTAGTTTATATTTGAAGACATTCCTTTTTCCACTATTACCCTCTTAGCGCTCCGAATCTCCACTTGCATTTTCTTCAAAAAGAGTGTTTCATAACTGCTCAATCAAAAATATGTTTTATCTCTGTTAACTGAATTTACAGATCAGAAATAAGTTTCACAGAATGCATCTGTGTAGTTTTTATTTGAAGATATTCTTTTTCCCAATGTAGGCCTCTTAGCGCTTAGCATGTCCAATTGCAGTTTCTACAGAAAGAGTGTTTCAGAACGGCTCAATCAAAAGTAAGGTTCAACTCTGTTAGTTGAATGCACAGAACAGAAAGAATTTTCACAGAATGCTACTGTGTAGTTTATATTTGAATATATTCCTTTTTCCACTATTACCCTCTTAGCGCTCCGAATGTCCACTTGCATTTTCTACAGAAAGAGTGTTCAGAACTGCGCAATCAAAAGTATGGTTTAACTCTGTTAGCTTAATGAACATATCAGAAATAAGTTTCACACAATTCTTCTGTGTAGTTTTTATTTGAAGATATTATTTTTCCCAATATAGGCCTCTTAGCGCTCAGAATGTCCAATTGCAGTTTCTACAGAAAGAGTGTTTCAGAAAGGCTCAATCAAAAGTAAGGTTCAACTCTGTTAGTTGAATGCACAGAACAGAAAGAAGTTTCATACAATGCTTCTGTGTAGTTTATATTTGAACATATACTTTTTTCCACTATTACCCACTTAGCGCTACGAATTTCCAGTTGCATTTTCTACAGACAGAGTGTTTCAAAACTGCTCAAACAAAAGTATGATTTAAATCTGTTAGCTGAATGCTCAGATCAGAAAGAAGTTTCACAGAATGCTTCTGTGTAGTTTATATTTGAATATATTCCTTTTTCCACTACTACTCTCTTAGCGCTCCAAATGTCCAGTTGCATTTTCTACAGAAAGAGTGTTCAGATCTGCTCAATCAAAAGTATGGTTTAACTCTGTTAGCTGAATGCACAGATCAGAAAGAAGTTTCACAGAATGATTCTGTGTAGTTTATATTTGGAGACATTCCTTTTTCCACTATTACCCTCTTAGCGCTCCGAATCTCCACTTGCATTTTCTACAGAAAGAGTGTTTCAGAACGGCTCAATCAAAACTAAGGTTCAACTCTTTTAGTTGAACAAACAGAACAGAAAGAAGTTTCACACAATTCTTCTGTGTAGTTTTTATTTGTAGACATTCTTTTTCCCAATATAGGCCTCTTAACGCTCAGAATGTCCAATTGCAGTTTCTACAGAAAGAGTGTTTCAGAACGGCTCAATCAAAAGTAAGGTTCAACTCTGTTAGTTGAATGCACAGAACAGAAAGTAGTTTCATACAATGCTTCTGTGTAGTTTATATTTGAACATATTCTTTTTTCCACTATTACCCACTTAGCGCTACGAATGTCCAGTTGCATTTTCTACAGACAGAGTGTTTCAAAACTGCTCAATCAAAAGTATGGTTTAACTCAGTTAGCTGAATGCTCAGATCAGAATGAAGTTTCACAGAATGCTTCTGTGTAGTTTATATTTGAATATATTCCTTTTTCCACTACTACGCTCTTAGCGCTCCAAATGTCCAGTTGCATTTTCTACAGAAAGAGTGTTCAGATCTGCTCAATCAAAAGTATGGTTTAACTCTGTTAGCTGAATGCACAGATCAGAAAGAAGTTTCACCGAATGATTCTGTGTAGTTTATATTTGAAGACATTCCTTTTTCCACTATTACCCCCTTAGCGCTCCGAATCTCCACTTGCATTTTCTTCAAAAAGAGTGTTTCATAACTGCTCAATCAAAAATATGTTTTATCTCTGTTAACTGAATTTACAGATCAGAAATAAGTTTCACAGAATGCATCTGTGTAGTTTTTATTTGAAGATATTCTTTTTCCCAATGTAGGCCTCTTAGCGCTTAGCATGTCCAATTGCAGTTTCTACAGAAAGAGTGTTTCAGAACGGCTCAATCAAAAGTAAGGTTCAACTCTGTTAGTTGAATGCACAGAACAGAAAGAATTTTCACAGAATGCTACTGTGTAGTTTATATTTGAATATATTCCTTTTTCCACTATTACCCTCTTAGCGCTCCGAATGTCCACTTGCATTTTCTACAGAAAGAGTGTTCAGAACTGCGCAATCAAAAGTATGGTTTAACTCTGTTAGCTTAATGAACATATCAGAAATAAGTTTCACACAATGCTTCTGTGTAGTTTTTATTTGAAGATATTATTTTTCCCAATAGAGGCCTCTTAGCGCTCAGAATGTCCAATTGCATTTTCTACAGAAAGAGTGTTTCAGACAGGCTCAATCAAAAGTAAGGTTCAACTCTGTTAGTTGAATGCACAGAACAGTAAGAAGTTTCATACAATGCTTCTGTGTAGTTTATATTTGAACATATTCTTTTTTCCACTATTACCCACTTAGCGCTACGAATGTCCAGTTGCATTTTCTACAGACAGAGTGTTTCAAAACTGCTCAATCAAAAGTATGGTTTAAATCTGTTAGCTGAATGCTCAGATCAGAAAGAAGTTTCACAGAATGCTTCTGTGTAGTTTATATTTGAATATATTCCTTTTTCCACTACTACGCTCTTAGCGCTCCAAATGTCCAGTTGCTTTTTCTACAGAAAGAGTGCTCAGATCTGCTCAATCAAAAGTACGGTTTAACTCTGTTAGCTGAATGCACAGATCAGAAAGAAGTTTCACCGAATGATTCTGTGTAGTTTATATTTGAAGACATTCCTTTTTCCACTATTACCCTCTTAGCGCTCCGAATCTCCACTTGCATTTTCTTCAAAAAGAGTGTTTCATAACTGCTCAATCAAAAATATGTTTTATCTCTGTTAACTGAATTTACAGATCAGAAATAAGTTTCACAGAATGCATCTGTGTAGTTTTTATTTGAAGATATTCTTTTTCCCAATGTAGGCCTCTTAGCGCTTAGCATGTCCAATTGCAGTTTCTACAGAAAGAGTGTTTCAGAACGGCTCAATCAAAAGTAAGGTTCAACTCTGTTAGTTGAATGCACAGAACAGAAAGAATTTTCACAGAATGCTACTGTGTAGTTTATATTTGAATATATTCCTTTTTCCACTATTACCCTCTTAGCGCTCCGAATGTCCACTTGCATTTTCTACAGAAAGAGTGTTCAGAACTGCGCAATCAAAAGTATGGTTTAACTCTGTTAGCTTAATGAACATATCAGAAATAAGTTTCACACAATTCTTCTGTGTAGTTTTTATTTGAAGATATTATTTTTCCCAATATAGGCCTCTTAGCGCTCAGAATGTCCAATTGCAGTTTCTACAGAAAGAGTGTTTCAGAAAGGCTCAATCAAAAGTAAGGTTCAACTCTGTTAGTTGAATGCACAGAACAGAAAGAAGTTTCATACAATGCTTCTGTGTAGTTTATATTTGAACATATACTTTTTTCCACTATTACCCACTTAGCGCTACGAATGTCCAGTTGCATTTTCTACAGACAGAGTGTTTCAAAACTGCTCAAACAAAAGTATGGTTTAAATCTGTTAGCTGAATGCTCAGATCAGAAAGAAGTTTCACAGAATGCTTCTGTGTAGTTTATATTTGAATATATTCCTTTTTCCACTACTACTCTCTTAGCGCTCCAAATGTCCAGTTGCATTTTCTACAGAAAGAGTGTTCAGATCTGCTCAATCAAAAGTATGGTTTAACTCTGTTAGCTGAATGCACAGATCAGAAAGAAGTTTCACAGAATGATTCTGTGTAGTTTATATTTGGAGACATTCCTTTTTCCACTATTACCCTCTTAGCGCTCCGAATCTCCACTTGCATTTTCTACAGAAAGAGTGTTTCAGAACGGCTCAATCAAAACTAAGGTTCAACTAGTTTAGTTGAACAAACAGAACAGAAAGAATTTTCACACAATTCTTCTGTGTAGTTTTTATTTGTAGACATTCTTTTTCCCAATAGAGGCCTCCTAGCGCTCAGAATGTCCAATTGCAGTTTCTACAGAAAGAGTGTTTCAGAACGGCTCAATCAAAAGTAAGGTTCAACTCTGTTAGTTGAATGCACAGAACAGAAAGAAGTTTCATACAATGCTTCTGTGTAGTTTATATTTGAACATATTCTTTTCTCCACTATTACCCACTTAGCGCTACGAATGTCCAGTTGCATTTTCTACAGACAGAGTGTTTCAAAACTGCTCAATCAAAAGTATGGTTTAACTCTGTTAGCTGAATGCTCAGATCAGAAAGAAGTTTCACA
Source organism: Symphalangus syndactylus (assembly GCF_028878055.3). Classification (NCBI taxonomy): domain Eukaryota; kingdom Metazoa; phylum Chordata; class Mammalia; order Primates; family Hylobatidae; genus Symphalangus; species Symphalangus syndactylus. The sequence continues at coordinate 1,793,570 of NC_072423.2, read as the reverse complement.
GAATGCTTCTGTTTAGTTTATATTTGAATATATTCCTTTTTCCACTACTACGCTCTTAGCGCTCCAAATGTCCAGTTGCATTTTCTACAGAAAGAGTGTTCAGATCTGCTCAATCAAAAGTATGGTTTAACTCTGTTAGCTGAATGCACAGATCAGAAAGAAGTTTCACCGAATGATTCTGTGTAGTTTATATTTGAAGACATTCCTTTTTCCACTATTACCCTCTTAGCGCTCCGAATCTCCACTTGTATTTTCTACAAAAAGAGTGTTTCATAACTGCTCAATCAAAAATATATTTTATCTCTGTTAACTGAATTTACAGATCAGAAATAAGTTTCACAGAATGCATCTGTGTAGTTTTTATTTGAAGATATTCTTTTTCCCAATGTAGGCCTCTTAGCGCTTAGCATGTCCAATTGCAGTTTCTACAGAAAGAGTGTTTCAGAACGGCTCAATCAAAAGTAAGGTTCAACTCTGTTAGTTGAATGCACAGAACAGAAAGAATTTTCACAGAATGCTACTGTGTAGTTTATATTTGAATATATTCCTTTTTCCACTATTACCCTCTTAGCGCTCCGAATGTCCACTTGCATTTTCTACAGAAAGAGTGTTCAGAACTGCGCAATCAAAAGTATGGTTTAACTCTGTTAGCTTAATGAACATATCAGAAATAAGTTTAACACAATGCTTCTGTGTAGTTTTTATTTGAAGATATTATTTTTCCCAATAGATTCCTCTTAGCGCTCAGAATGTCCAATTGCAGTTTCTACAGAAAGAGTGTTTCAGAAAGGCTCAATCAAAAGTAAGGTTCAACTCTGTTAGTTGAATGCACAGAACAGAAAGAAGTTTCATACAATGCTTCTGTGTAGTTTATATTTGAACATATTCTTTTTTCCACTATTACCCACTTAGCGCTACGAATGTCCAGTTGCATTTTCTACAGAGAGAGTGTTTCAAAACTGCTCAATCAAAAGTATGGTTTAAATCTGTTAGCTGAATGCTCAAATCAGAAAGAAGTTTCACAGAATGCTTCTGTGTAGTTTATATTTGAATATATTCCTTTTTCCACTACTACGCTCTTAGCGCTCCAAATGTCCAGTTGCATTTTCTACAGAAAGAGTGTTCAGATCTGCTCAATCAAAAGTATGGTTTAACTCTGTTAGCTGAATGCACAGATCAGAAAGAAGTTTCACCGAATGATTCTGTGTAGTTTATATTTGAAGACATTCCTTTTTCCACTATTACCCTCTTAGCGCTCCGAATCTCCACTTGCATTTTCTTCAAAAAGAGTGTTTCATAACTGCTCAATCAAAAATATGTTTTATCTCTGTTAACTGAATTTACAGATCAGAAATAAGTTTCACAGAATGCATCTGTGTAGTTTTTATTTGAAGATATTCTTTTTCCCAATGTAGGCCTCTTAGCGCTTAGCATGTCCAATTGCAGTTTCTACAGAAAGAGTGTTTCAGAACGGCTCAATCAAAAGTAAGGTTCAACTCTGTTAGTTGAATGCACAAAACAGAAAGAATTTTCACAGAATGCTACTGTGTAGTTTATATTTGAATATATTCCTTTTTCCACTATTACCCTCTTAGCGCTCCGAATGTCCACTTGCATTTTCTACAGAAAGAGTGTTCAGAACTGCGCAATCAAAAGTATGGTTTAACTCTGTTAGCTTAATGAACATATCAGAAATAAGTTTCACACAATTCTTCTGTGTAGTTTTTATTTGAAGATATTATTTTTCCCAATATAGGCCTCTTAGCGCTCAGAATGTCCAATTGCAGTTTCTACAGAAAGAGTGTTTCAGAAAGGCTCAATCAAAAGTAAGGTTCAACTCTGTTAGTTGAATGCACAGAACAGAAAGAAGTTTCATACAATGCTTCTGTGTAGTTTATATTTGAACATATACTTTTTTCCACTATTACCCACTTAGCGCTACGAATTTCCAGTTGCATTTTCTACAGACAGAGTGTTTCAAAACTGCTCAAACAAAAGTATGGTTTAAATCTGTTAGCTGAATGCTCAGATCAGAAAGAAGTTTCACAGAATGCTTCTGTGTAGTTTATATTTGAATATATTCCTTTTTCCACTACTACTCTCTTAGCGCTCCAAATGTCCAGTTGCATTTTCTACAGAAAGAGTGTTCAGATCTGCTCAATCAAAAGTATGGTTTAACTCTGTTAGCTGAATGCACAGATCAGAAAGAAGTTTCACAGAATGATTCTGTGTAGTTTATATTTGGAGACATTCCTTTTTCCACTATTACCCTCTTAGCGCTCCGAATCTCCACTTGCATTTTCTACAGAAAGAGTGTTTCAGAACGGCTCAATCAAAACTAAGGTTCAACTCTTTTAGTTGAACAAACAGAACAGAAAGAAGTTTCACACAATTCTTCTGTGTAGTTTTTATTTGTAGACATTCTTTTTCCCAATATAGGCCTCTTAGCGCTCAGAATGTCCAATTGCAGTTTCTACAGAAAGAGTGTTTCAGAACGGCTCAATCAAAAGTAAGGTTCAACTCTGTTAGTTGAATGCACAGAACAGAAAGTAGTTTCATACAATGCTTCTGTGTAGTTTATATTTGAACATATTTTTTTTCCACTATTACGAACTTAGCGCTACGAATGTCCAGTTGCATTTTCTACAGACAGAGTGTTTCAAAACTGCTCAATCAAAAGTATGGTTTAACTCTGTTAGCTGAATGATCAGATCAGAAAGAAGTTTCACAGAATGCTTCTGTGTAGTTTATATTTGAATATATTCCTTTTTCCACTACTACGCTCTTAGCGCTCCAAATGTCCAGTTGCATTTTCTACAGAAAGAGTGTTCAGATCTGCTCAATCAAAAGTATGGTTTAACTCTGTTAGCTGAATGCACAGATCAGAAAGAAGTTTCACCGAATGATTCTGTGTAGTTTATATTTGAAGACATTCCTTTTTCCACTATTACCCTCTTAGCGCTCCGAATCTCCACTTGCATTTTCTACAAAAAGAGTGTTTCATAACTGCTCAATCAAAAATATGTTTTATCTCTGTTAACTGAATTTACAGATCAGAAATAAGTTTCACAGAATGCATCTGTGTAGTTTTTATTTGAAGATATTCTTTTTCCCAATGTAGGCCTCTTAGCGCTTAGCATGTCCAATTGCAGTTTCTACAGAAAGAGTATTTCAGAACGGCTCAATCAAAAGTAAGGTTCAACTCTGTTAGTTGAATGCACAGAACAGAAAGAATTTTCACAGAATGCTACTGTGTAGTTTATATTTGAATATATTCCTTTTTCCACTATTACCCTCTTAGCGCTCCGAATGTCCACTTGCATTTTCTACAGAAACAGTGTTCAGAGCTGCGCAATCAAAAGTATGGTTTAACTCTGTTAGCTTAATGAACATATCAGAAATAAGTTTCACACAATGCTTCTGTGTAGTTTTTATTTGAAGATATTATTTTTCCCAATAGAGGCCTCTTAGCGCTCAGAATGTCCAATTGCAGTTTCTACAGAAAGAGTGTTTCAGAAAGGCTCAATCAAAAGTAAGGTTCAACTCTGTTAGTTGAATGCACAGAACAGAAAGAAGTTTCATACAATGCTTCTGTGTAGTTTATATTTGAACATATACATTTTTCCACTATTACCCACTTAGCGCTACGAATGTCCAGTTGCATTTTCTACAGAGTGTTTCAAAACTGCTCAATCAAAAGTATGGTTTAAATCTGTTAGCTGAATGCTCAGATCAGAAAGAAGTTTCACAGAATGCTTCTGTGTAGTTTATATTTGAATATATTCCTTTTTCCACTACTACTCTCTTAGCGCTCCAAATGTCCAGTTGCATTTTCTACAGAAAGAGTGTTCAGATCTGCTCAATCAAAAGTATGGTTTAACTCTGTTAGCTGAATGCACAGATCAGAAAGAAGTTTCACAGAATGATTCTGTGTAGTTTATATTTGGAGACATTCCTTTTTCCACTATTACCCTCTTAGCGCTCCGAATCTCCACTTGCATTTTCTACAGAAAGAGTGTTTCAGAACGGCTCAATCAAAACTAAGGTTCAACTAGTTTAGTTGAACAAACAGAACAGAAAGAATTTTCACACAATTCTTCTGTGTAGTTTTTATTTGTAGACATTCTTTTTCCCAATAGAGGCCTCCTAGCGCTCAGAATGTCCAATTGCAGTTTCTACAGAAAGAGTGTTTCAGAACGGCTCAATCAAAAGTAAGGTTCAACTCTGTTAGTTGAATGCACAGAACAGAAAGAAGTTTCATACAATGCTTCTGTGTAGTTTATATTTGAACATATTCTTTTCTCCACTATTACCCACTTAGCGCTACGAATGTCCAGTTGCATTTTCTACAGACAGAGTGTTTCAAAACTGCTCAATCAAAAGTATGGTTTAACTCTGTTAGCTGAATGCTCAGATCAGAAAGAAGTTTCACAGAATGCTTCTGTTTAGTTTATATTTGAATATATTCCTTTTTCCACTACTACGCTCTTAGCGCTCCAAATGTCCAGTTGCATTTTCTACAGAAAGAGTGTTCAGATCTGCTCAATCAAAAGTATGGTTTAACTCTGTTAGCTGAATGCACAGATCAGAAAGAAGTTTCACCGAATGATTCTGTGTAGTTTATATTTGAAGACATTCCTTTTTCCACTATTACCCTCTTAGCGCTCCGAATCTCCACTTGTATTTTCTACAAAAAGAGTGTTTCATAACTGCTCAATCAAAAATATATTTTATCTCTGTTAACTGAATTTACAGATCAGAAATAAGTTTCACAGAATGCATCTGTGTAGTTTTTATTTGAAGATATTCTTTTTCCCAATGTAGGCCTCTTAGCGCTTAGCATGTCCAATTGCAGTTTCTACAGAAAGAGTGTTTCAGAACGGCTCAATCAAAAGTAAGGTTCAACTCTGTTAGTTGAATGCACAGAACAGAAAGAATTTTCACAGAATGCTACTGTGTAGTTTATATTTGAATATATTCCTTTTTCCACTATTACCCTCTTAGCGCTCCGAATGTCCACTTGCATTTTCTACAGAAAGAGTGTTCAGAACTGCGCAATCAAAAGTATGGTTTAACTCTGTTAGCTTAATGAACATATCAGAAATAAGTTTAACACAATGCTTCTGTGTAGTTTTTATTTGAAGATATTATTTTTCCCAATAGATTCCTCTTAGCGCTCAGAATGTCCAATTGCAGTTTCTACAGAAAGAGTGTTTCAGAAAGGCTCAATCAAAAGTAAGGTTCAACTCTGTTAGTTGAATGCACAGAACAGAAAGAAGTTTCATACAATGCTTCTGTGTAGTTTATATTTGAACATATTCTTTTTTCCACTATTACCCACTTAGCGCTACGAATGTCCAGTTGCATTTTCTACAGAGAGAGTGTTTCAAAACTGCTCAATCAAAAGTATGGTTTAAATCTGTTAGCTGAATGCTCAAATCAGAAAGAAGTTTCACAGAATGCTTCTGTGTAGTTTATATTTGAATATATTCCTTTTTCCACTACTACGCTCTTAGCGCTCCAAATGTCCAGTTGCATTTTCTACAGAAAGAGTGTTCAGATCTGCTCAATCAAAAGTATGGTTTAACTCTGTTAGCTGAATGCACAGATCAGAAAGTAGTTTCACCGAATGATTCTGTGTAGTTTATATTTGAAGACATTCCTTTTTCCACTATTACCCTCTTAGCGCTCCGAATCTCCACTTGCATTTTCTTCAAAAAGAGTGTTTCATAACTGCTCAATCAAAAATATGTTTTATCTCTGTTAACTGAATTTACAGATCAGAAATAAGTTTCACAGAATGCATCTGTGTAGTTTTTATTTGAAGATATTCTTTTTCCCAATGTAGGCCTCTTAGCGCTTAGCATGTCCAATTGCAGTTTCTACAGAAAGAGTGTTTCAGAACGGCTCAATCAAAAGTAAGGTTCAACTCTGTTAGTTGAATGCACAGAACAGAAAGAATTTTCACAGAATGCTACTGTGTAGTTTATATTTGAATATATTCCTTTTTCCACTATTACCCTCTTAGCGCTCCGAATGTCCACTTGCATTTTCTACAGAAAGAGTGTTCAGAACTGCGCAATCAAAAGTATGGTTTAACTCTGTTAGCTTAATGAACATATCAGAAATAAGTTTCACACAATTCTTCTGTGTAGTTTTTATTTGAAGATATTATTTTTCCCAATAGAGGCCTCTTAGCGCTCAGAATGTCCAATTGCAGTTTCTACAGAAAGAGTGTTTCAGAAAGGCTCAATCAAAAGTAAGGTTCAACTCTGTTAGTTGAATGCACAGAACAGAAAGAAGTTTCATACAATGCTTCTGTGTAGTTTATATTTGAACATATACATTTTTCCACTATTACCCACTTAGCGCTACGAATGTCCAGTTGCATTTTCTACAGAGTGTTTCAAAACTGCTCAATCAAAAGTATGGTTTAAATCTGTTAGCTGAATGCTCAGATCAGAAAGAAGTTTCACAGAATGCTTCTGTGTAGTTTATATTTGAATATATTCCTTTTTCCACTACTACTCTCTTAGCGCTCCAAATGTCCAGTTGCATTTTCTACAGAAAGAGTGTTCAGATCTGCTCAATCAAAAGTATGGTTTAACTCTGTTAGCTGAATGCACAGATCAGAAAGAAGTTTCACAGAATGATTCTGTGTAGTTTATATTTGGAGACATTCCTTTTTCCACTATTACCCTCTTAGCGCTCCGAATCTCCACTTGCATTTTCTACAGAAAGAGTGTTTCAGAACGGCTCAATCAAAACTAAGGTTCAACTAGTTTAGTTGAACAAACAGAACAGAAAGAATTTTCACACAATTCTTCTGTGTAGTTTTTATTTGTAGACATTCTTTTTCCCAATAGAGGCCTCCTAGCGCTCAGAATGTCCAATTGCAGTTTCTACAGAAAGAGTGTTTCAGAACGGCTCAATCAAAAGTAAGGTTCAACTCTGTTAGTTGAATGCACAGAACAGAAAGAAGTTTCATACAATGCTTCTGTGTAGTTTATATTTGAACATATTCTTTTCTCCACTATTACCCACTTAGCGCTACGAATGTCCAGTTGCATTTTCTACAGACAGAGTGTTTCAAAACTGCTCAATCAAAAGTATGGTTTAACTCTGTTAGCTGAATGCTCAGATCAGAAAGAAGTTTCACAGAATGCTTCTGTTTAGTTTATATTTGAATATATTCCTTTTTCCACTACTACGCTCTTAGCGCTCCAAATGTCCAGTTGCATTTTCTACAGAAAGAGTGTTCAGATCTGCTCAATCAAAAGTATGGTTTAACTCTGTTAGCTGAATGCACAGATCAGAAAGAAGTTTCACCGAATGATTCTGTGTAGTTTATATTTGAAGACATTCCTTTTTCCACTATTACCCTCTTAGCGCTCCGAATCTCCACTTGTATTTTCTACAAAAAGAGTGTTTCATAACTGCTCAATCAAAAATATATTTTATCTCTGTTAACTGAATTTACAGATCAGAAATAAGTTTCACAGAATGCATCTGTGTAGTTTTTATTTGAAGATATTCTTTTTCCCAATGTAGGCCTCTTAGCGCTTAGCATGTCCAATTGCAGTTTCTACAGAAAGAGTGTTTCAGAACGGCTCAATCAAAAGTAAGGTTCAACTCTGTTAGTTGAATGCACAGAACAGAAAGAATTTTCACAGAATGCTACTGTGTAGTTTATATTTGAATATATTCCTTTTTCCACTATTACCCTCTTAGCGCTCCGAATGTCCACTTGCATTTTCTACAGAAAGAGTGTTCAGAACTGCGCAATCAAAAGTATGGTTTAACTCTGTTAGCTTAATGAACATATCAGAAATAAGTTTAACACAATGCTTCTGTGTAGTTTTTATTTGAAGATATTATTTTTCCCAATAGATTCCTCTTAGCGCTCAGAATGTCCAATTGCAGTTTCTACAGAAAGAGTGTTTCAGAAAGGCTCAATCAAAAGTAAGGTTCAACTCTGTTAGTTGAATGCACAGAACAGAAAGAAGTTTCATACAATGCTTCTGTGTAGTTTATATTTGAACATATTCTTTTTTCCACTATTACCCACTTAGCGCTACGAATGTCCAGTTGCATTTTCTACAGAGAGAGTGTTTCAAAACTGCTCAATCAAAAGTATGGTTTAAATCTGTTAGCTGAATGCTCAAATCAGAAAGAAGTTTCACAGAATGCTTCTGTGTAGTTTATATTTGAATATATTCCTTTTTCCACTACTACGCTCTTAGCGCTCCAAATGTCCAGTTGCATTTTCTACAGAAAGAGTGTTCAGATCTGCTCAATCAAAAGTATGGTTTAACTCTGTTAGCTGAATGCACAGATCAGAAAGAAGTTTCACCGAATGATTCTGTGTAGTTTATATTTGAAGACATTCCTTTTTCCACTATTACCCTCTTAGCGCTCCGAATCTCCACTTGCATTTTCTTCAAAAAGAGTGTTTCATAACTGCTCAATCAAAAATATGTTTTATCTCTGTTAACTGAATTTACAGATCAGAAATAAGTTTCACAGAATGCATCTGTGTAGTTTTTATTTGAAGATATTCTTTTTCCCAATGTAGGCCTCTTAGCGCTTAGCATGTCCAATTGCAGTTTCTACAGAAAGAGTGTTTCAGAACGGCTCAATCAAAAGTAAGGTTCAACTCTGTTAGTTGAATGCACAGAACAGAAAGAATTTTCACAGAATGCTACTGTGTAGTTTATATTTGAATATATTCCTTTTTCCACTATTACCCTCTTAGCGCTCCGAATGTCCACTTGCATTTTCTACAGAAAGAGTGTTCAGAACTGCGCAATCAAAAGTATGGTTTAACTCTGTTAGCTTAATGAACATATCAGAAATAAGTTTCACACAATTCTTCTGTGTAGTTTTTATTTGAAGATATTATTTTTCCCAATATAGGCCTCTTAGCGCTCAGAATGTCCAATTGCAGTTTCTACAGAAAGAGTGTTTCAGAAAGGCTCAATCAAAAGTAAGGTTCAACTCTGTTAGTTGAATGCACAGAACAGAAAGAAGTTTCATACAATGCTTCTGTGTAGTTTATATTTGAACATATACTTTTTTCCACTATTACCCACTTAGCGCTACGAATTTCCAGTTGCATTTTCTACAGACAGAGTGTTTCAAAACTGCTCAAACAAAAGTATGGTTTAAATCTGTTAGCTGAATGCTCAGATCAGAAAGAAGTTTCACAGAATGCTTCTGTGTAGTTTATATTTGAATATATTCCTTTTTCCACTACTACTCTCTTAGCGCTCCAAATGTCCAGTTGCATTTTCTACAGAAAGAGTGTTCAGATCTGCTCAATCAAAAGTATGGTTTAACTCTGTTAGCTGAATGCACAGATCAGAAAGAATTTTCACAGAATGATTCTGTGTAGTTTATATTTGGAGACATTCCTTTTTCCACTATTACCCTCTTAGCGCTCCGAATCTCCACTTGCATTTTCTATAGAAAGAGTGTTTCAGAATGGCTCAATCAAAACTATGGTTCAACTCTTTTAGTTGAACAAACAGAACAGAAAGAAGTTTCACACAATTCTTCTGTGTAGTTTTTATTTGTAGACATTCTTTTTCCCAATATAGGCCTCTTAGCGCTCAGAATGTCCAATTGCAGTTTCTACAGAAAGAGTGTTTCAGAACGGCTCAATCAAAAGTAAGGTTCAACTCTGTTAGTTGAATGCACAGAACAGAAAGTAGTTTCATACAATGCTTCTGTGTAGTTTATATTTGAACATATTTTTTTTCCACTATTACGAACTTAGCGCTACGAATGTCCAGTTGCATTTTCTACAGACAGAGTGTTTCAAAACTGCTCAATCAAAAGTATGGTTTAACTCAGTTAGCTGAATGCTCAGATCAGAATGAAGTTTCACAGAATGCTTCTGTGTAGTTTATATTTGAATATATTCCTTTTTCCACTACTACGCTCTTAGCGCTCCAAATGTCCAGTTGCATTTTCTACAGAAAGAGTGTTCAGATCTGCTCAATCAAAAGTATGGTTTAACTCTGTTAGCTGAATGCACAGATCAGAAAGAAGTTTCACCGAATGATTCTGTGTAGTTTATATTTGAAGACATTCCTTTTTCCACTATTACCCTCTTAGCGCTCCGAATCTCCACTTGCATTTTCTACAAAAAGAGTGTTTCATAACTGCTCAATCAAAAATATGTTTTATCTCTGTTAACTGAATTTACAGATCAGAAATAAGTTTCACAGAATGCATCTGTGTAGTTTTTATTTGAAGATATTCTTTTTCCCAATGTAGGCCTCTTAGCGCTTAGCATGTCCAATTGCAGTTTCTACAGAAAGAGTATTTCAGAACGGCTCAATCAAAAGTAAGGTTCAACTCTGTTAGTTGAATGCACAGAACAGAAAGAATTTTCACAGAATGCTACTGTGTAGTTTATATTTGAATATATTCCTTTTTCCACTATTACCCTCTTAGCGCTCCGAATGTCCACTTGCATTTTCTACAGAAACAGTGTTCAGAGCTGCGCAATCAAAAGTATGGTTTAACTCTGTTAGCTTAATGAACATATCAGAAATAAGTTTCACACAATGCTTCTGTGTAGTTTTTATTTGAAGATATTATTTTTCCCAATAGAGGCCTCTTAGCGCTCAGAATGTCCAATTGCAGTTTCTACAGAAAGAGTGTTTCAGAAAGGCTCAATCAAAAGTAAGGTTCAACTCTGTTAGTTGAATGCACAGAACAGAAAGAAGTTTCATACAATGCTTCTGTGTAGTTTATATTTGAACATATACATTTTTCCACTATTACCCACTTAGCGCTACGAATGTCCAGTTGCATTTTCTACAGAGTGTTTCAAAACTGCTCAATCAAAAGTATGGTTTAAATCTGTTAGCTGAATGCTCAGATCAGAAAGAAGTTTCACAGAATGCTTCTGTGTAGTTTATATTTGAATATATTCCTTTTTCCACTACTACTCTCTTAGCGCTCCAAATGTCCAGTTGCATTTTCTACAGAAAGAGTGTTCAGATCTGCTCAATCAAAAGTATGGTTTAACTCTGTTAGCTGAATGCACAGATCAGAAAGAAGTTTCACAGAATGATTCTGTGTAGTTTATATTTGGAGACATTCCTTTTTCCACTATTACCCTCTTAGCGCTCCGAATCTCCACTTGCATTTTCTACAGAAAGAGTGTTTCAGAACGGCTCAATCAAAACTAAGGTTCAACTAGTTTAGTTGAACAAACAGAACAGAAAGAACTTTCACACAATTCTTCTGTGTAGTTTTTATTTGTAGACATTCTTTTTCCCAATAGAGGCCTCCTAGCGCTCAGAATGTCCAATTGCAGTTTCTACAGAAAGAGTGTTTCAGAACGGCTCAATCAAAAGTAAGGTTCAACTCTGTTAGTTGAATGCACAGAACAGAAAGAAGTTTCATACAATGCTTCTGTGTAGTTTATATTTGAACATATTCTTTTCTCCACTATTACCCACTTAGCGCTACGAATGTCCAGTTGCATTTTCTACAGACAGAGTGTTTCAAAACTGCTCAATCAAAAGTATGGTTTAACTCTGTTAGCTGAATGCTCAGATCAGAAAGAAGTTTCACAGAATGCTTCTGTTTAGTTTATATTTGAATATATTCCTTTTTCCACTACTACGCTCTTAGCGCTCCAAATGTCCAGTTGCATTTTCTACAGAAAGAGTGTTCAGATCTGCTCAATCAAAAGTATGGTTTAACTCTGTTAGCTGAATGGACAGATCAGAAAGAAGTTTCACCGAATGATTCTGTGTAGTTTATATTTGAAGACATTCCTTTTTCCACTATTACCCTCTTAGCGCTCCGAATCTCCACTTGTATTTTCTACAAAAAGAGTGTTTCATAACTGCTCAATCAAAAATATATTTTATCTCTGTTAACTGAATTTACAGATCAGAAATAAGTTTCACGGAATGCATCTGTGTAGTTTTTATTTGAAGATATTCTTTTTCCCAATGTAGGCCTCTTAGCGCTTAGCATGTCCAATTGCAGTTTCTACAGAAAGAGTGTTTCAGAACGGCTCAATCAAAAGTAAGGTTCAACTCTGTTAGTTGAATGCACAGAACAGAAAGAATTTTCACAGAATGCTACTGTGTAGTTTATATTTGAATATATTCCTTTTTCCACTATTACCCTCTTAGCGCTCCGAATGTCCACTTGCATTTTCTACAGAAAGAGTGTTCAGAACTGCGCAATCAAAAGTATGGTTTAACTCTGTTAGCTTAATGAACATATCAGAAATAAGTTTAACACAATGCTTCTGTGTAGTTTTTATTTGAAGATATTATTTTTCCCAATAGATTCCTCTTAGCGCTCAGAATGTCCAATTGCAGTTTCTACAGAAAGAGTGTTTCAGAAAGGCTCAATCAAAAGTAAGGTTCAACTCTGTTAGTTGAATGCACAGAACAGAAAGAAGTTTCATACAATGCTTCTGTGTAGTTTATATTTGAACATATTCTTTTTTCCACTATTACCCAGTTAGCGCTACGAATGTCCAGTTGCATTTTCTACAGAGAGAGTGTTTCAAAACTGCTCAATCAAAAGTATGGTTTAAATCTGTTAGCTGAATGCTCAAATCAGAAAGAAGTTTCACAGAATGCTTCTGTGTAGTTTATATTTGAATATATTCCTTTTTCCACTACTACGCTCTTAGCGCTCCAAATGTCCAGTTGCATTTTCTACAGAAAGAGTGTTCAGATCTGCTCAATCAAAAGTATGGTTTAACTCTGTTAGCTGAATGCACAGATCAGAAAGAAGTTTCACCGAATGATTCTGTGTAGTTTATATTTGAAGACATTCCTTTTTCCACTATTACCCCCTTAGCGCTCCGAATCTCCACTTGCATTTTCTTCAAAAAGAGTGTTTCATAACTGCTCAATCAAAAATATGTTTTATCTCTGTTAACTGAATTTACAGATCAGAAATAAGTTTCACAGAATGCATCTGTGTAGTTTTTATTTGAAGATATTCTTTTTCCCAATGTAGGCCTCTTAGCGCTTAGCATGTCCAATTGCAGTTTCTACAGAAAGAGTGTTTCAGAACGGCTCAATCAAAAGTAAGGTTCAACTCTGTTAGTTGAATGCACAGAACAGAAAGAATTTTCACAGAATGCTACTGTGTAGTTTATATTTGAATATATTCCTTTTTCCACTATTACCCTCTTAGCGCTCCGAATGTCCACTTGCATTTTCTACAGAAAGAGTGTTCAGAACTGCGCAATCAAAAGTATGGTTTAACTCTGTTAGCTTAATGAACATATCAGAAATAAGTTTCACACAATGCTTCTGTGTAGTTTTTATTTGAAGATATTATTTTTCCCAATATAGGCCTCTTAGCGCTCAGAATGTCCAATTGCAGTTTCTACAGAAAGAGTGTTTCAGAAAGGCTCAATCAAAAGTAAGGTTCAACTCTGTTAGTTGAACGCACAGAACAGAAAGAAGTTTCATACAATGCTTCTGTGTAGTTTATATTTGAACATATTCTTTTTTCCACTATTACCCACTTAGCGCTACGAATGTCCAGTTGCATTTTCTACAGACAGAGTGTTTCAAAACTGCTCAAACAAAAGTATGGTTTAAATCTGTTAGCTGAATGCTCAGATCAGAAAGAAGTTTCACAGAATGCTTCTGTGTAGTTTATATTTGAATATATTCCTTTTTCCACTACTACTCTCTTAGCGCTCCAAATGTCCAGTTGCATTTTCTACAGAAAGAGTGTTCAGATCTGCTCAATCAAAAGTATGGTTTAACTCTGTTAGCTGAATGCGCAGATCAGAAAGAAGTTTCACAGAATGATTCTGTGTAGTTTATATTTGGAGACATTCCTTTTTCCACTATTACCCACTTAGCGCTCCGAATCTCCACTTGCATTTTCTACAGAAAGAGTGTTTCAGAACGGCTCAATCACAACTAAGGTTCAACTAGTTTAGTTGAACAAACAGAACAGAAAGAATTTTCACACAATTCTTCTGTGTAGTTTTTATTTGTAGACATTCTTTTTCCCAATAGAGGCCTCCTAGCGCTCAGAATGTCCAATTGCAGTTTCTACAGAAAGAGTGTTTCAGAACGGCTCAATCAAAAGTAAGGTTCAACTCTGTTAGTTGAATGCACAGAACAGAAAGTAGTTTCATACAATGCTTCTGTGTAGTTTATATTTGAACATATTCTTTTTTCCACTATTACCCACTTAGCGCTACGAATGTCCAGTTGCATTTTCTACAGACAGAGTGTTTCAAAACTGCTCAATCAAAAGTATGGTTTAACTCAGTTAGCTGAATGCTCAGATCAGAAAGAATTTTCACAGAATGCTTCTGTGTAGTTTATATTTGAATATATTCCTTTTTCCACTACTACGCTCTTAGCGCTCCAAATGTCCAGTTGCATTTTCTACAGAAAGAGTGTTCAGATCTGCTCAATCAAAAGTATGGTTTAACTCTGTTAGCTGAATGCACAGATCAGAAAGAAGTTTCACCGAATGATTCTGTGTAGTTTATATTTGAAAACATTCCTTTTTCCACTATTACCCTCTTAGCGCTCCGAATCTCCACTTGCATTTTCTACAAAAAGAGTGTTTCATAACTGCTCAATCAAAAATATGTTTTATCTCTGTTAACTGAATTTACAGATCAGAAATAAGTTTCACAGAATGCATCTGTGTAGTTTTTATTTGAAGATATTCTTTTTCCCAATGTAGGCCTCTTAGCGCTTAGCATGTCCAATTGCAGTTTCTACAGAAAGAGTGTTTCAGAACGGCTCAATCAAAAGTAAGGTTCAACTCTGTTAGTTGAATGCACAGAACAGAAAGAATTTTCACAGAATGCTACTGTGTAGTTTATATTTGAATATATTCCTTTTTCCACTATTACCCTCTTAGCGCTCAGAATGTCCACTTGCATTTTCTACAGAAAGAGTGTTCAGAGCTGCGCAATCAAAAGTATGGTTTAACTCTGTTAGCTTAATGAACATATCAGAAATAAGTTTCACACAATGCTTCTGTGTAGTTTTTATTTGAAGATATTATTTTTCCCAATAGAGGCCTCTTAGCGCTCAGAATGTCCAATTGCAGTTTCTACAGAAAGAGTGTTTCAGAAAGGCTCAATCAAAAGTAAGGTTCAAGTCTGTTAGTTGAATGCACCGAACAGAAAGTAGTTTCATACAATGCTTCTGTGTAGTTTATATTTGAACATACTCTTTTTTCCAATATTACCCACTTAGCGCTACGAAGGTCCAGTTGCATTTTCTACAGACAGAGTGTTTCAAAACTGCTCAATCAAAAGTATGGTTTAACTCTGTTAGCTGAATGCTCAAATCAGAAATAAGTTTCACAGAATGCTTCTGTGTAGTTTATATTTGAATATATTCCTTTTTCCACTACTACGCTCTTAGCGCTCCAAATGTCCAGTTGCATTTTCTACAGAAAGAGTGTTCAGATCTGCTCAATCAAAATTATGGTTTAACTCTGTTAGCTGAATGCACAGATCAGAAAGAAGTTTCACCGAATGATTCTGTGTAGTTTATATTTGAAGACATTCCATTTTCCACTATTACACTCTTAGCGCTCCGAATCTCCACTTGCATTTTCTACAAAAAGAGTGTTTCATAACTGCTCAATCAAAAATATGTTTTATCTCTGTTAACTGAATTTACAGATCAGAAATAAGTTTCACAGAATGCATCTGTGTAGTTTTTATTTGAAGATATTCTTTTTCCCAATGTAGGCCTCTTAACGCTTAGCATGTCCAATTGCAGTTTCTACAGAAAGAGTGTTTCAGAACGGCTCAATCAAACGTAAGGTTCAACTCTTTTAGTTGAATGCACAGAACAGAAAGAATTTTCACAGAATGCTACTGTGTAGTTTATATTTGAATATATTACTTTTTCCACTATTACCCTCTTAGCGCTCAGAATGTCCACTTGCATTTTCTACAGAAAGAATGTTCAGAACTGCGCAATCAAAAGTATGGTTTAACTCTGTTAGCTTAATGAACATATCAGAAATAAGTTTCACACAATGCTTCTGTGTAGTTTTTATTTGAAGATATTATTTTTCCCAATTGAGGCCTCTTAGCGCTCAGAATGTCCAATTGCAGTTTCTACAGAAAGAGTGTTTCAGAAAGGCTCAATCAAAAGTAAGTTTCAACTCTGTTAGTTGAATGCACAGAACAGAAAGAAGTTTCATACAATGCTTCTGTGTAGTTTATATTTGAACATATTCTTTTTTCCACTATTACCCACTTAGCGCTACGAATGTCCAGTTGCATTTTCTACAGACAGAGTGTTTCAAAACTGCTCAATCAAAAGTATGGTTTAACTCTGTTAGCCGAATGCTCAGATCAGAAAGAAGTTTCACAGAATGCTTCTGTGTAGTTTATATTTGAATATATTCCTTTTTCCACTACTACTCCCTTAGCGCTCCAAATGTCCAGTTGCATTTTCTACAGAAAGAGTGTTCAGATCTGCTCAATCAAAAGTATGGTTTAACTCTGTTAGCTGAATGCACAGATCAGAAAGAAGTTTCACAGAATGATTCTGTGTAGTTTATATTTGGAGACATTCCTTTTTCCACTATTACCCTCTTAGCGCTCCGAATCTCCACTTGCATTTTCTACAGAAAGAATGTTTCAGAACGGCTCAATCAAAACTAAGGTTCAACTCTTTTAGTTGAACAAACAGAACAGAAAGAAGTTTCACACAATTCTTCTGTGTAGTTTTTATTTGTAGACATTCTTTTTCCCAATAGAGTCCTCCTAGCGCTCAGAATGTCCAATTGCAGTTTCTACAGAAAGAGTGTTTCAGAACGGCTCAATCAAAAGTAAGGTTCAACTCTGTTATTTCAATGCACACAACAGAAAGGAGTTTCATACAATGCTTCTGTGTAGTTTATATATGAACATATTTTTTTTCCACTATTACCCACTTAGCGCTACGAATGTCCAGTTGCATTTTCTACAGACAGAGTGTTTCAAAACTGCTCAATCAAAAGTATGGTTTAACTCTGTTAGCTGAATGCTCAGATCAGAAAGAAGTTTCACAGGATGCTTCTGTGTAGTTTATATTTGAATATATTCCTTTTTCCACTACTACGCTCTTAGCGCTCCAAATGTCCAGTTGCATTTTCTACAGAAAGAGTGTTCAGATCTGCTCAATCAAAAATATGGTTTAACTCTGTTAGCTGAATGCACAGATCAGAAAGAAGTTTCACCGAATGATTCTGTGTAGTTTATATTTGAAGACATTCCTTTTTTCACTATTACCCTCTTAGCGCTCCGAATCTCCACTTGCATTTTCTACAAAAAGAGTGTTTCATAACTGCTCAATCAAAAATATGTTTTATCTCTGTTAACTGAATTAACAGATCAGAAATAGGTTTCACAGAATGCATCTGTGTAGTTTATATTTGAAGATATTCTTTTTCCCAATGTAGGCCTCTTAGCGCTTAGCATGTCCAATTGCAGTTTCTACAGAAAGAGTGTTTCAGAACGGCTCCATCAAAAGTAAGGTTCAACTCTGTTAGTTGAATGCACAGAACAGAAAGAATTTTCACAGAATGCTACTGTGTAGTTTATATTTGAATATATTCCTTTTTCCACTATTACCCTCTTAGCGCTCCGAATGTCCACTTGCATATTCTACAGAAAGAGTGTTCAGAACTGCACAATCAAAAGTGTGGTTTAACTCTGTTAGCTTAATGAACATATCAGAAATAAGTTTCACACAATGCTTCTGTGTAGTTTTTATTTGAAGATATTATTTTTCCCAATAGAGGCCTCTTAGCGCTCAGAATGTCAAATTGGAGTTTCTACAGAAAGAGTGTTTCAGAAAGGCTCAATCAAAAGTAAGGTTCAACTCTGTTAGTTGAATGCACAGAACAGAAAGAAGTTTCATACAATGCTTCTGTGTAGTTTATATTTGAACACATTCTTTTTTCCACTATTACCCACTTAGCGCTACGAATGTCCAGTTGCATTTTCTACAGACAGAGTGTTTCAAAACTGCTCAATCAAAAGTATGGTTTAACTCTGTTAGCTGAATGCTCAGATCAGAAAGAAGTTTCACAGAATGCTTCTGTGTAGTTTATATTTGAATATATTCCTTTTTCCACCACTACTCTCTTAGCGCTCCAAATGTCCATTTGCATTTTCTACAGAAAGAGTGTTCAGATCTGCTCAATCAAAAGTATGGTTTAACTCTGTTAGCTGAATGCACAGATCAGAAAGAAGTTTCACAGAATGATTCTGTGTAGTTTATATTTGGAGACATTCCTTTTTCCACTATTACCCTCTTAGCGCTCCGAATCTCCACTTGCATTTTCTACAGAAAGAGTGTTTCAGAACGGCTCAATCAAAACTAAGGTTCAACTCTTTTAGTTGAACAAACAGAACAGAAAGAAGTTTCACACAATTCTTCTGTGTAGTTTTTATTTGTAGACATTATTTTTCCCAATATAGGCCTCCTAGCACTCAGAATGTCCAGTTGCAGTTTCTACAGAAAGAGTGTTTCAGAACGGCTCAATCAAAAGTAAGGTTCAACTCTGTTAGTTGAATGCACAGAACAGAAAGAAGTTTCATACAATGCTTCTGTGTAGTTTATATTTGAACATATTCTTTTTTCCACTATTACCCACTTAGCGCTACGAATGTCCAGTTGCATTTTCTACAGACAGAGTGTTTCAAAACTGCTCAATCAAAAGTATGGTTTAACTCTGTTAGATGAATGCTCAGATCAGAAAGAAGTTTCACAGAATGCTTCTGTGTAGTTTATATTTGAATATATTCCTTTTTCCACTACTACTCTCTTAGCGCTCCAAATGTCCAGTTGCATTTTCTACAGAAAGAGTGTTCAGATCTGCTCAATCAAAAATATGGTTTAACTCTGTTAGCTGAATGCACAGATCAGAAAAAAGTTTCACCGAATGATTCTGTGTAGTTTATATTTGAAGACATTCCTTTTTCCACTATTACCCTCTTAGCGCTCCGAATCTCCACTTGCATTTTCTACAAAAAAAGTGTTTCATAACTGCTCAATCAAAAATATGTTTTATCTCTGTTAACTGAATTTACAGATCAGAAATAAGTTTCACAGAATGCATCTGTGTAGTTTTTATTTGAAGATATTCTTTTTCCCAATGTAGGCCTCTTAGCGCTTAGCATGTCCAATTGCAGTTTCTACAGAAAGAGTTTTTCAGAACGGCTCAATCAAAAGTAAGGTTCAACTCTGTTAGTTGAATGCACAGAACAGAAAGAATTTTCACAGAATGCTACTGTGTAGTTTATATTTGAATATATTCCTTTGTCCACTATTACCCTCTTAGCGCTCCGAATGTCCACTTGCATTTTCTACAGAAAGAGTGTTCAGAACTGCGCAATCAAAAGTATGGTTTAACTCTGTTAGCTTAATGAACATATCAGAAATAAGTTTCACACAATGCTTCTGTGTAGTTTTTATTTGAAGATATTATTTTTCCCAATAGAGGCCTCTTAGCGCTCAGAATGTCCAATTGCAGTTTCTACAGAAAGAGTGTTCCAGAAAGGCTCAATCAAAAGTAAGGTTCAACTCTGTTAGTTGAATGCACAGAACAGAAAGTATTTTCATACAATGCTTCTGTGTAGTTTATATTTGAACATATTCTTTTTTCCACTATTACCCACTTAGCGCTACGAATGTCCAGTTGCATTTTCTACAGACAGTGTTTCAAAACTGCTCAATCAAAAGTATGGTTTAAATCTGTTATCTGAATGCTCAGATCAGAAAGAAGTTTCACAGAATGCTTCTGTGTAGTTTATATTTGAATATATTCCTTTTTCCACTACTACTCTCTTAGCGCTCCAAATGTCCAGTTGCATTTTCTACAGAAAGAGTGTTCAGATCTGCTCAATCAAAAGTATGGTTTAACTCTGTTAGCTGAATGCACAGATCAGAAAGAAGTTTCACCGAATGATTCTGTGTAGTTTATATTTGAAAACATTCCTTTTTCCACTATTACCCTCTTAGCGCTCCGAATCTCCACTTGCATTTTCTACAAAAAGAGTGTTTCATAACTGCTCAATCAAAAATATGTTTTATCTCTGTTAACTGAATTTACAGATCAGAAATAAGTTTCACAGAATGCATCTGTGTAGTTTTTATTTGAAGATATTCTTTTTCCCAATGTAGGCCTCTTAGCGCTTAGCATGTCCAATTGCAGTTTCTACAGAAAGAGTGTTTCAGAACGGCTCAATCAAAAGTAAGGTTCAACTCTGTTAGTTGAATGCACAGAACAGAAAGAATTTTCACAGAATGCTACTGTGTAGTTTATATTTGAATATATTCCTTTTTCCACTATTACCCTCTTAGCGCTCAGAATGTCCACTTGCATTTTCTACAGAAAGAGTGTTCAGAGCTGCGCAATCAAAAGTATGGTTTAACTCTGTTAGCTTAATGAACATATCAGAAATAAGTTTCACACAATGCTTCTGTGTAGTTTTTATTTGAAGATATTATTTTTCCCAATAGAGGCCTCTTAGCGCTCAGAATGTCCAATTGCAGTTTCTACAGAAAGAGTGTTTCAGAAAGGCTCAATCAAAAGTAAGGTTCAAGTCTGTTAGTTGAATGCACCGAACAGAAAGTAGTTTCATACAATGCTTCTGTGTAGTTTATATTTGAACATACTCTTTTTTCCAATATTACCCACTTAGCGCTACGAAGGTCCAGTTGCATTTTCTACAGACAGAGTGTTTCAAAACTGCTCAATCAAAAGTATGGTTTAACTCTGTTAGCTGAATGCTCAAATCAGAAATAAGTTTCACAGAATGCTTCTGTGTAGTTTATATTTGAATATATTCCTTTTTCCACTACTACGCTCTTAGCGCTCCAAATGTCCAGTTGCATTTTCTACAGAAAGAGTGTTCAGATCTGCTCAATCAAAATTATGGTTTAACTCTGTTAGCTGAATGCACAGATCAGAAAGAAGTTTCACCGAATGATTCTGTGTAGTTTATATTTGAAGACATTCCATTTTCCACTATTACACTCTTAGCGCTCCGAATCTCCACTTGCATTTTCTACAAAAAGAGTGTTTCATAACTGCTCAATCAAAAATATGTTTTATCTCTGTTAACTGAATTTACAGATCAGAAATAAGTTTCACAGAATGCATCTGTGTAGTTTTTATTTGAAGATATTCTTTTTCCCAATGTAGGCCTCTTAACGCTTAGCATGTCCAATTGCAGTTTCTACAGAAAGAGTGTTTCAGAACGGCTCAATCAAACGTAAGGTTCAACTCTTTTAGTTGAATGCACAGAACAGAAAGAATTTTCACAGAATGCTACTGTGTAGTTTATATTTGAATATATTACTTTTTCCACTATTACCCTCTTAGCGCTCAGAATGTCCACTTGCATTTTCTACAGAAAGAATGTTCAGAACTGCGCAATCAAAAGTATGGTTTAACTCTGTTAGCTTAATGAACATATCAGAAATAAGTTTCACACAATGCTTCTGTGTAGTTTTTATTTGAAGATATTATTTTTCCCAATTGAGGCCTCTTAGCGCTCAGAATGTCCAATTGCAGTTTCTACAGAAAGAGTGTTTCAGAAAGGCTCAATCAAAAGTAAGTTTCAACTCTGTTAGTTGAATGCACAGAACAGAAAGAAGTTTCATACAATGCTTCTGTGTAGTTTATATTTGAACATATTCTTTTTTCCACTATTACCCACTTAGCGCTACGAATGTCCAGTTGCATTTTCTACAGACAGAGTGTTTCAAAACTGCTCAATCAAAAGTATGGTTTAACTCTGTTAGCCGAATGCTCAGATCAGAAAGAAGTTTCACAGAATGCTTCTGTGTAGTTTATATTTGAATATATTCCTTTTTCCACTACTACTCTCTTAGCGCTCCAAATGTCCAGTTGCATTTTCTACAGAAAGAGTGTTCAGATCTGCTCAATCAAAAGTATGGTTTAACTCTGTTAGCTGAATGCACAGATCAGAAAGAAGTTTCACAGAATGATTCTGTGTAGTTTATATTTGGAGACATTCCTTTTTCCACTATTACCCTCTTAGCGCTCCGAATCTCCACTTGCATTTTCTACAGAAAGAATGTTTCAGAACGGCTCAATCAA
This sequence comes from Symphalangus syndactylus, assembly GCF_028878055.3. Classification (NCBI taxonomy): domain Eukaryota; kingdom Metazoa; phylum Chordata; class Mammalia; order Primates; family Hylobatidae; genus Symphalangus; species Symphalangus syndactylus. The sequence continues at coordinate 1,771,451 of NC_072423.2, read as the reverse complement.
AACTAAGGTTCAACTCTTTTAGTTGAACAAACAGAACAGAAAGAAGTTTCACACAATTCTTCTGTGTAGTTTTTATTTGTAGACATTCTTTTTCCCAATAGAGTCCTCCTAGCGCTCAGAATGTCCAATTGCAGTTTCTACAGAAAGAGTGTTTCAGAACGGCTCAATCAAAAGTAAGGTTCAACTCTGTTATTTCAATGCACACAACAGAAAGGAGTTTCATACAATGCTTCTGTGTAGTTTATATATGAACATATTTTTTTTCCACTATTACCCACTTAGCGCTACGAATGTCCAGTTGCATTTTCTACAGACAGAGTGTTTCAAAACTGCTCAATCAAAAGTATGGTTTAACTCTGTTAGCTGAATGCTCAGATCAGAAAGAAGTTTCACAGGATGCTTCTGTGTAGTTTATATTTGAATATATTCCTTTTTCCACTACTACGCTCTTAGCGCTCCAAATGTCCAGTTGCATTTTCTACAGAAAGAGTGTTCAGATCTGCTCAATCAAAAATATGGTTTAACTCTGTTAGCTGAATGCACAGATCAGAAAGAAGTTTCACCGAATGATTCTGTGTAGTTTATATTTGAAGACATTCCTTTTTTCACTATTACCCTCTTAGCGCTCCGAATCTCCACTTGCATTTTCTACAAAAAGAGTGTTTCATAACTGCTCAATCAAAAATATGTTTTATCTCTGTTAACTGAATTAACAGATCAGAAATAGGTTTCACAGAATGCATCTGTGTAGTTTATATTTGAAGATATTCTTTTTCCCAATGTAGGCCTCTTAGCGCTTAGCATGTCCAATTGCAGTTTCTACCGAAAGAGTGTTTCAGAACGGCTCCATCAAAAGTAAGGTTCAACTCTGTTAGTTGAATGCACAGAACAGAAAGAATTTTCACAGAATGCTACTGTGTAGTTTATATTTGAATATATTCCTTTTTCCACTATTACCCTCTTAGCGCTCCGAATGTCCACTTGCATATTCTACAGAAAGAGTGTTCAGAACTGCACAATCAAAAGTGTGGTTTAACTCTGTTAGCTTAATGAACATATCAGAAATAAGTTTCACACAATGCTTCTGTGTAGTTTTTATTTGAAGATATTATGTTTCCCAATACAGGCCTCTTAGCGCTCAGAATGTCAAATTGGAGTTTCTACAGAAAGAGTGTTTCAGAAAGGCTCAATCAAAAGTAAGGTTCAACTCTGTTAGTTGAATGCACAGAACAGAAAGAAGTTTCATACAATGCTTCTGTGTAGTTTATATTTGAACACATTCTTTTTTCCACTATTACCCACTTAGCGCTACGAATATCCAGTTGCATTTTCTACAGACAGAGTGTTTCAAAACTGCTCAATCAAAAGTATGGTTTAACTCTGTTAGCTGAATGCTCAGATCAGAAAGAAGTTTCACAGAATGCTTCTGTGTAGTTTATATTTGAATATATTCCTTTTTCCACCACTACTCTCTTAGCGCTCCAAATGTCCAGTTGCATTTTCTACAGAAAGAGTGTTCAGATCTGCTCAATCAAAAGTATGGTTTAACTCTGTTAGCTGAATGCACAGATCAGAAAGAAGTTTCACAGAATGATTCTGTGTAGTTTATATTTGGAGACATTCCTTTTTCCACTATTACCCTCTTAGCGCTCCGAATCTCCACTTGCATTTTCTACAGAAAGAGTGTTTCAGAACGGCTCAATCAAAACTAAGGTTCAACTCTTTTAGTTGAACAAACAGAACAGAAAGAAGTTTCACACAATTCTTCTGTGTAGTTTTTATTTGTAGACATTATTTTTCCCAATATAGGCCTCCTAGCACTCAGAATGTCCAGTTGCAGTTTCTACAGAAAGAGTGTTTCAGAACGGCTCAATCAAAAGTAAGGTTCAACTCTGTTAGTTGAATGCACAGAACAGAAAGAAGTTTCATACAATGCTTCTGTGTAGTTTATATTTGAACATATTCTTTTTTCCACTATTACCCACTTAGCGCTACGAATGTCCAGTTGCATTTTCTACAGACAGAGTGTTTCAAAACTGCTCAATCAAAAGTATGGTTTAACTCTGTTAGATGAATGCTCAGATCAGAAAGAAGTTTCACAGAATGCTTCTGTGTAGTTTATATTTGAATATATTACTTTTTCCACTACTACGCTCTTAGCGCTCCAAATGTCCAGTTGCATTTTCTACAGAAAGAGTGTTCAGATCTGCTCAATCAAAAATATGGTTTAACTCTGTTAGCTGAATGCACAGATCAGAAAAAAGTTTCACCGAATGATTCTGTGTAGTTTATATTTGAAGACATTCCTTTTTCCACTATTACCCTCTTAGCGCTCCGAATCTCCACTTGCATTTTCTACAAAAAAAGTGTTTCATAACTGCTCAATCAAAAATATGTTTTATCTCTGTTAACTGAATTTACAGATCAGAAATAAGTTTCACAGAATGCATCTGTGTAGTTTTTATTTGAAGATATTCTTTTTCCCAATGTAGGCCTCTTAGCGCTTAGCATGTCCAATTGCAGTTTCTACAGAAAGAGTTTTTCAGAACGGCTCAATCAAAAGTAAGGTTCAACTCTGTTAGTTGAATGCACAGAACAGAAAGAATTTTCACAGAATGCTACTGTGTAGTTTATATTTGAATATATTCCTTTGTCCACTATTACCCTCTTAGCGCTCCGAATGTCCACTTGCATTTTCTACAGAAAGAGTGTTCAGAACTGCGCAATCAAAAGTATGGTTTAACTCTGTTAGCTTAATGAACATATCAGAAATAAGTTTCACACAATGCTTCTGTGTAGTTTTTATTTGAAGATATTATTTTTCCCAATAGAGGCCTCTTAGCGCTCAGAATGTCCAATTGCAGTTTCTACAGAAAGAGTGTTCCAGAAAGGCTCAATCAAAAGTAAGGTTCAACTCTGTTAGTTGAATGCACAGAACAGAAAGTATTTTCATACAATGCTTCTGTGTAGTTTATATTTGAACATATTCTTTTTTCCACTATTACCCACTTAGCGCTACGAATGTCCAGTTGCATTTTCTACAGACAGTGTTTCAAAACTGCTCAATCAAAAGTATGGTTTAAATCTGTTATCTGAATGCTCAGATCAGAAAGAAGTTTCACAGAATGCTTCTGTGTAGTTTATATTTGAATATATTCCTTTTTCCACTACTACTCTCTTAGCGCTCCAAATGTCCAGTTGCATTTTCTACAGAAAGAGTGTTCAGATCTGCTCAATCAAAAGTATGGTTTAACTCTGTTAGCTGAATGCACAGATCAGAAAGAAGTTTCACAGAATGATTCTGTGTAGTTTATATTTGGAGACATTCCTTTTTCCACTATTACCCTCTTAGAGCTCCGAATCTCCAATTGCATTTTCTACAGAAAGAGTGTTTCAGAACGGCTCAATCAAAACTAAGGTTCAACTCTTTTAGTTGAACAAACAGAACAGAAAGGAGTTTCACACAATTCTTCTGTGTAGTTTTTATTTGTAGACATTCTTTTTCCCAATATAGGCCTCCTAGCGCTCAGAATGTCCAATTGCAGTTTCTACAGAAAGAGTGTTTCAGAACGGCTCAATCAAAATAAGGTTCAACTCTGTTAGTTGAATGCACAGAACAGAAAGAAGTTTCATACAATGCTTCTGTGTAGTTTATATTTGAACATATTCTTTTTTCCACTATTACCCACTTAGCGCTACGAACGTCCAGTTGCATTTTCTACAGACAGCGTGTTTCAAAACTGCTCAATCAAAAGTATGGTTTAACTCTGTTAGCTGAATGCTCAGATCAGAAAGAAGTTTCACAGAATGCTTCTGTGTAGTGTATATTTGAATATATTCCTTTTTCCCCTACTACGCTCTTAGCGCTCCAAATGTCCAGTTGCATTTTCTACAGAAAGAGTGTTCAGATCTGCTCAATCAAAAGTATGGTTTAACTCTGTTAGCTGAATGAACAGATCAGAAAGAATTTTCACCGAATGATTCTGTGTAGTTTATATTTGAAGACATTCCTTTTTCCACTATTACCCTCTTAGCGCTCCGAATCTCCACTTGCATTTTCTACAAAAAGAGTGTTCAGATCTGCTCAATCAAAAGAATTGTTTAAATCTGTTAGCTGAATGCACAGATCAGAAAGAAGTTTCACAAAATGATTCTGTGTAGTTTATATTTGGAGACATTCCTTTTTCCACTATTACCCTCTTAGCGCTCCGAATCTCCACTTACATTTTCTACAGAAAGAGTGTTTCAGAACGGCTCAATCAAAACTAAGGTTGAACTCTTTTAGTTGAACAAACAGAACAGAAAGTATTTTCACTGAATGCTACTGTGTAGTTTCTATTTGAATATATTCCTTTTTCCACTATTACCCTCTTAGCGCTCCGAATGTGCACTTGCATTTTCTACAGAAAGAGTGTTCAGAACTGCGCAATCAAAAGTATGGTTTAACTCTGTTAGCTTAATGAACATATCAGAAATAAGTTTCACACAATGCTTCTGTGTAGTTTTTATTTGAAGATATTATTTTTCACAATAGAGGCCTCTTAGCGCTCAGAATGTCCAATTGCAGTTTCTACAGAAAGAGTGTTTCAGAAAGGCTCAATCAAAAGTAAGGTTCAACTCTGTTAGTTGAATGCACAGAACAGAAAGTATTTTCATACAATGCTTCTGTGTAGTTTATATTTGAACATATTCTTTTTTCCACTATTACCCACTTAGCGCTACGAATGTCCAGTTGCATTTTCTACAGACAGAGTGTTTCAAAACTGCTGAATCAAAAGTATGGTTTAACTCTGTTAGCTGAATGCTCAGATCAGAAAGAAGTTTCACAGAATGCTTCTGTGTAGTTTATATTTGAATATATTCTTTTTTCCAATACTACTCTCTTAGCGCTCCAAATGTCCAGTTGCATTTTCTACAGAAAGAGTGTTCAGATCTGCTCAATCAAAAGTATGGTTTAACGCTGTTAGCTCAATGCACAGATCAGAAAGAATTTTCACAGAATGATTCTGTGTAGTTTATATTTGGAGACATTCCTTTTTCCACTATTACCCTCTTAGCGCTCTGAATCTCCACTTGCATTTTCTACAGAAAGAGTGTTTCAGAACGGCTCAATCAAAACTAAGGTTCAACTCTTTTAGTTGAACAAACAGAACAGAAAGAAGTTTCACACAATTCTTCTGTGTAGTTTTTATTTGTAGACATTCTTTTTCCCAATATAGGCCTCTTAGCGCTCAGAATGTCCAATTGCAGTTTCTACAGAAAGAGTGTTTCAGAACGGCTCAATCAAAAGTAAGGTTCAACTCTGTTAGTTGAATGCACAGAACAGAAAGAAGTTTCATACAATGCTTCTGTGTAGTTTATATTTGAACATATTCTTTTTTCCACTATTACCCACTTAGCGCTACGAATGTCCAGTTGCATTTTCTACAGACAGTGTGTTTCAAAACTGCTCAATCAAAAGTATGGTTTAACTCTGTTAGCTGAATGATCAGATCAGAAAGAAGTTTCACAGAATGCTTCTGTGTAGTTTATATTTGAATATATTCCTTTTTCCACTACTACGCTCTTAGCGCTCCAAATGTCCAGTTGCATTTTCCACAGAAAGAGTGTTCAGATCTGCTCAATCAAAAGTATGGTTTAACTCTGTTAGCTGAATGCACAGATCAGAAAGAAGTTTCACCGAATGATTCTGTGTAGTTTATATTTGAAGACATTCCTTTTTCCACTATTACCCTCTTAGCGCTCCGAATCTCCACTTGCATTTTCTACAAAAAGAGTGTTTCATAACAGCCCAATCAAAAATATGTTTTATCTCTGTTAACTGAATTTACAGATCAGAAATAAGTATCACAGAATGCATCTGTGTAGTTTTTATTTGAAGATATTCTTTTTCCCAATGTAGGCCTCTTAGCGCTTAGCATGTCCAATTGCAGTTTCTACAGAAAGAGTGTTTCAGAACGGCTCAATCAAAAGTAAGGTTCAACTCTGTTAGTTGAATGCAAAGAACAGGAAGAATTTTCACAGAATGCTACTGTGTAGTTTATATTTGAATATATTCCTTTTTCCACTATTACCCTCTTAGCGCTCCGAATGTCCACTTGCATTTTCTACAGAAAGAGTGTTCAGAACTGCGCAATCAAAAGTATGGTTTAACTCTGTTAGTTTAATGAACATATCAGAAATAAGTTTCACACAATGCTTCTGTGTAGTTTTTATTTGAAGATATTATTTTTCCCAATATAGGCCTCTTAGCGCTCAGAATGTCCAATTGCAGTTTCTACAGAAAGAGTGTTTCAGAAAGGCTCAATCAAAGGTAAGGTTCAACTCTGTTAGTTGAATGCACAGAACAGAAAGAAGTTTCATACAATGCTTCTGTGTAGTTTATATTTGAACATATTCTTTTTTCCACTTTTACCCACTTAGCGCTACGAATGTCCAGTTGCATTTTCTACAGACAGAGTGTTTCAAAACTGCTCAATCAAAAGTATGGTTTAACTCTGTTAGCTGAATGCTCAGATCAGAAAGAAGTTTCACAGAATGCTTCTGTGTAGTTTATATTTGAATATATTCCTTTTTCCACTACCACTCTCTTAGCGCTCCAAATGTCCAGTTGCATTTTCTACAGAAAGAGTGTTCAGATCTGCTCAATCAAAAGTATGGTTTAACTCTGTTAGCTGAATGCACAGATCAGAAAGAAGTTTCACAGAATGATTCTGTGTAGTTTATATTTGGAGACATTCCTTTTTCCACTATTACCCTCTTAGCGCTCCGAATCTCCACTTGCATTTTCTACAGAAAGAGTGTTTCAGAACGGCTCAATCAAAACTAAGGTTGAACTCTTTTAGTTGAACAAACAGAACAGAAAGAATTTTCACAGAATGCTACTGTGTAGTTTATATTTGAATATATTCCTTTTTCCACTATTACCCTCTTAGCGCTCCGAATGTCCACTTGCATTTTCTACAGAAAGAGTGTTCGGAACTGCGCAATCAAAAGTATGGTTTAACTGTGTTAGCTTAATGAACATATCAGAAATAAGTTTCACACAATGCTTCTGTGTAGTTTTTATTTGAAGATATTATTTTTCCCAATAGAGGCCTCTTAGCGCTCAGAATGTCCAATTGCAGTTTCTACAGAAAGAGTGTTTCAGAAAGGCTCAATCATAAGTAAGGTTCAACTCTGTTAGTTGAATGCACAGAACAGAAAGTAGTTTCATACAATGCTTCTGTGTAGTTTATATTTGAACATATTCTTTTTTCCACTATTACCCACTTAGCGCTACGAATGTCCAGTTGCATTTTCTACAGACAGAGTGTTTCAAAACTGCTCAATCAAAAGTATGGTTTAACTCTGTTAGCTGAATGCTCAGATCAGAAAGAAGTTTCACAGAATGCTTCTGTGTAGTTTATATTTGAATATATTCCTTTTTCCAATACTACTCTCTTAGCGCTCCAAATGTCCAGTTGCATTTTCTACAGAAAGAGTGCTCAGATCTGCTCAATCAAAAGTATGGTTTAACGCTGTTAGCTGAATGCACAGATCAGAAAGAATTTTCACAGAATGATTCTGTGTAGTTTATATTTGGAGACATTCCTTTTTCCACTATTACCGTCTTAGCGCTCTGAATCTCCACTTGCATTTTCTACAGAAAGAGTGTTTCAGAACGGCTCAATCAAAACTAAGGTTCAACTCTTTTAGTTGAACAAACAGAACAGAAAGAAGTTTCACACAATTCTTCTGTGTAGTTTTTATTTGTAGACATTCTTTTTCCCAATATAGGCCTCTTAGCGCTCAGAATGTCCAATTGCAGTTTCTACAGAAAGAGTGTTTCAGAACGGCTCAATCAAAAGTAAGGTTCAACTCTGTTAGTTGAATGCACAGAACAGAAAGAAGTTTCATACAATGCTTCTGTGTAGTTTATATTTGAACATATTCTTTTTTCCACTATTACCCACTTAGCGCTACGAATGTCCAGTTGCATTTTCTACAGACAGTGTGTTTCAAAACTGCTCAATCAAAATTATGGTTTAACTCTGTTAGCTGAATGATCAGATCAGAAAGAAGTTTCACAGAATGCTTCTGTGTAGTTTATATTTGAATATATTCCTTTTTCCACTACTACGCTCTTAGCGCTCCAAATGTCCAGTTGCATTTTCCACAGAAAGTGTGTTCAGATCTGCTCAATCCAAAGTATGGTTTAACTCTGTTAGCTGAATGCACAGATCAGAAAGAAGTTTCACCGAATGATTCTGTGTAGTTTATATTTGAAGACATTCCTTTTTCCACTATTACCCTCTTAGCGCTCCGAATCTCCACTTGCATTTTCTACAAAAAGAGTGTTTCATAACAGCCCAATCAAAAATATGTTTTATCTCGGTTAACTGAATTTACAGATCAGAAATAAGTATCACAGAATGCATCTGTGTAGTTTTTATTTGAAGATATTCTTTTTCCCAATGTAGGCCTCTTAGCGCTTAGCATGTCCAATTGCAGTTTCTACAGAAAGAGTGTTTCAGAACGGCTCAATCAAAAGTAAGGTTCAACTCTGTTAGTTGAATGCAAAGAACAGGAAGAATTTTCACAGAATGCTACTGTGTAGTTTATATTTGAATATATTCCTTTTTCCACTATTACCCTCTTAGCGCTCCGAATGTCCACTTGCATTTTCTACAGAAAGAGTGTTCAGAACTGCGCAATCAAAAGTATGGTTTAACTCTGTTAGTTTAATGAACATATCAGAAATAAGTTTCACACAATGCTTCTGTGTAGTTTTTATTTGAAGATATTATTTTTCCCAATATAGGCCTCTTAGCGCTCAGAATGTCCAATTGCAGTTTCTACAGAAAGAGTGTTTCAGAAAGGCTCAATCAAAGGTAAGGTTCAACTCTGTTAGTTGAATGCACAGAACAGAAAGAAGTTTCATACAATGCTTCTGTGTAGTTTATATTTGAACATATTCTTTTTTCCACTTTTACCCACTTAGCGCTACGAATGTCCAGTTGCATTTTCTACAGACAGAGTGTTTCAAAACTGCTCAATCAAAAGTATGGTTTAACTCTGTTAGCTGAATGCTCAGATCAGAAAGAAGTTTCACAGAATGCTTCTGTGTAGTTTATATTTGAATATATTCCTTTTTCCACTACCACTCTCTTAGCGCTCCAAATGTCCAGTTGCATTTTCTACAGAAAGAGTGTTCAGATCTGCTCAATCAAAAGTATGGTTTAACTCTGTTAGCTGAATGCACAGATCAGAAAGAAGTTTCACAGAATGATTCTGTGTAGTTTATATTTGGAGACATTCCTTTTTCCACTATTACCCTCTTAGCGCTCCGAATCTCCACTTGCATTTTCTACAGAAAGAGTGTTTCAGAACGGCTCAATCAAAACTAAGGTTCAACTCTTTTAGTTGAACAAACAGAACAGAAAGAAGTTTCACACAATTCTTCTGTGTAGTTTTTATTTGTAGACATTCTTTTTCCCAATATAGGCCTCTTAGCGCTCTGAATGTCCAATTGCAGTTTCTACAGAAAGAGTGTTTCAGAACGGCTCAATCAAAAGTAAGGTTCAATTCTGTTAGTTGAATGCACAGAATAGAAAGAAGTTTCATACAATGCTTCTGTGTAGTTTATATTTGAACATATTCTTTTTTCCACTATTACCCACTTAGCGCTACGAATGTCCAGTTGCATTTTCTACAGACAGAGTGTTTCAAAACTGCTCAATCAAAAGTGTGGTTTAACTCTGTTAGCTGAATGTTCAGATCAGAAAGAAGTTTCACAGAATGCATCTGTGTAGTTTTTATTTGAGGATATTCTTTTTCCCAATGTAGGCCTCTTAGCGCTTAGCATGTCCAATTGCAGTTTCTACAGAAAGAGTGTTTCAGAACGGCTCAATCAAAAGGAAGGTTCAACTCTGTTAGTTGAATGCACAGAACAGAAAGAAGTTTCATACAATGCTTCTGTGTAGTTTATATTTGAACATATTCTTTTTTCCACTATTACCCACTTAGCGCTACGAATGTCCAGTTGCATTTTCTACAGACAGTGTGTTTCAAAACTGCTCAATCAAAAGTATGGTTTAACTCTGTTAGCTGAATGATCAGATCAGAAAGAAGTTTCACAGAATGCTTCTGTGTAGTTTATATTTGAATATATTCCTTTTTCCACTACTACGCTCTTAGCGCTCCAAATGTCCAGTTGCATTTTCTACAGAAAGAGTGTTCAGATCTGCTCAATCAAAAGTATGGTTTAACTCTGTTAGCTGAATGCACAGATCAGAAAGAAGTTTCACCGAATGATTCTGTGTAGTTTATATTTGAAGACATTCCTTTTTCCACTATTACCCTCTTAGCGCTCCGAATCTCCACTTGCATTTTCTACAAAAAGAGTGTTTCATAACAGCCCAATCAAAAATATGTTTTATCTCTGTTAACTGAATTTACAGATCAGAAATAAGTATCACAGAATGCATCTGTGTAGTTTTTATTTGAAGATATTCTTTTTCCCAATGTAGGCCTCTTAGCGCTTAGCATGTCCAATTGCAGTTTCTACAGAAAGAGTGTTTCAGAACGGCTCAATCAAAAGTAAGGTTCAACTCTGTTAGTTGAATGCAAAGAACAGGAAGAATTTTCACAGAATGCTACTGTGTAGTTTATATTTGAATATATTCCTTTTTCCACTATTACCCTCTTAGCGCTCCGAATGTCCACTTGCATTTTCTACAGAAAGAGTGTTCAGAACTGCGCAATCAAAAGTATGGTTTAACTCTGTTAGATTAATGAACATATCAGAAATAAGTTTCACACAATGCTTCTGTGTAGTTTTTATTTGAAGATATTATTTTTCCCAATATAGGCCTCTTAGCGCTCAGAATGTCCAATTGCAGTTTCTACAGAAAGAGTGTTTCAGAAAGGCTCAATCAAAGGTAAGGTTCAACTCTGTTAGTTGAATGCACAGAACAGAAAGTAGTTTCATACAATGCTTCTGTGTAGTTTATATTTGAACATATTCTTTTTTCCACTTTTACCCACTTAGCGCTACGAATGTCCAGTTGCATTTTCTACAGACAGAGTGTTTCAAAACTGCTCAATCAAAAGTATGGTTTAACTCTGTTAGCTGAATGCTCAGATCAGAAAGAAGTTTCACAGAATGCTTCTGTGTAGTTTATATTTGAATATATTCCTTTTTCCACTACCACTCTCTTAGCGCTCCAAATGTCCAGTTGCATTTTCTACAGAAAGAGTGTTCAGATCTGCTCAATCAAAAGTATGGTTTAACTCTGTTAGCTGAATGCACAGATCAGAAATAAGTTTCACAGAATGATTCTGTGTAGTTTATATTTGGAGACATTCCTTTTTCCACTATTACCCTCTTAGCGCTGCGAATCTCCACTTGCATTTTCTACAGAAAGAGTGTTTCAGAACGGCTCAATCAAAACTAAGGTTGAACTCTTTTAGTTGAACAAACAGAACAGAAAGAATTTTCACAGAATGCTACTGTGTAGTTTATATTTGAATATATTCCTTTTTCCACTATTACCCTCTTAGCGCTCCGAATGTCCACTTGCATTTTCTACAGAAAGAGTGTTCGGAACTGCGCAATCAAAAGTATGGTTTAACTGTGTTAGCTTAATGAACATATCAGAAATAAGTTTCACACAATGCTTCTGTGTAGTTTTTATTTGAAGATATTATTTTTCCCAATAGAGGCCTCTTAGCGCTCAGAATGTCCAATTGCAGTTTCTACAGAAAGAGTGTTTCAGAAAGGCTCAATCATAAGTAAGGTTCAACTCTGTTAGTTGAATGCACAGAACAGAAAGAAGTTTCATACAATGCTTCTGTGTAGTTTATATTTGAACATATTCTTTTTTCCACTATTACCCACTTAGCGCTACGAATGTCCAGTTGCATTTTCTACAGACAGAGTGTTTCAAAACTGCTCAATCAAAAGTATGGTTTAACTCTGTTAGCTGAATGCTCAGATCAGAAAGAAGTTTCACAGAATGCTTCTGTGTAGTTTATATTTGAATATATTCCTTTTTCCAATACTACTCTCTTAGCGCTCCAAATGTCCAGTTGCATTTTCTACAGAAAGAGTGCTCAGATCTGCTCAATCAAAAGTATGGTTTAACGCTGTTAGCTGAATGCACAGATCAGAAAGAATTTTCACAGAATGATTCTGTGTAGTTTATATTTGGAGACATTCCTTTTTCCACTATTACCGTCTTAGCGCTCTGAATCTCCACTTGCATTTTCTACAGAAAGAGTGTTTCAGAACGGCTCAATCAAAACTAAGGTTCAACTCTTTTAGTTGAACAAACAGAACAGAAAGAAGTTTCACACAATTCTTCTGTGTAGTTTTTATTTGTAGACATTCTTTTTCCCAATATAGGCCTCTTAGCGCTCAGAATGTCCAATTGCAGTTTCTACAGAAAGAGTGTTTCAGAACGGCTCAATCAAAAGTAAGGTTCAACTCTGTTAGTTGAATGCACAGAACAGAAAGAAGTTTCATACAATGCTTCTGTGTAGTTTATATTTGAACATATTCTTTTTTCCACTATTACCCACTTAGCGCTACGAATGTCCAGTTGCATTTTCTACAGACAGTGTGTTTCAAAACTGCTCAATCAAAATTATGGTTTAACTCTGTTAGCTGAATGATCAGATCAGAAAGAAGTTTCACAGAATGCTTCTGTGTAGTTTATATTTGAATATATTCCTTTTTCCACTACTACGCTCTTAGCGCTCCAAATGTCCAGTTGCATTTTCCACAGAAAGTGTGTTCAGATCTGCTCAATCAAAAGTATGGTTTAACTCTGTTAGCTGAATGCACAGATCAGAAAGAAGTTTCACCGAATGATTCTGTGTAGTTTATATTTGAAGACATTCCTTTTTCCACTATTACCCTCTTAGCGCTCCGAATCTCCACTTGCATTTTCTACAAAAAGTGTGTTTCATAACAGCCCAATCAAAAATATGTTTTATCTCGGTTAACTGAATTTACAGATCAGAAATAAGTATCACAGAATGCATCTGTGTAGTTTTTATTTGAAGATATTCTTTTTCCCAATGTAGGCCTCTTAGCGCTTAGCATGTCCAATTGCAGTTTCTACAGAAAGAGTGTTTCAGAACGGCTCAATCAAAAGTAAGGTTCAAATCTGTTAGTTGAATGCAAAGAACAGGAAGAATTTTCACAGAATGCTACTGTGTAGTTTATATTTGAATATATTCCTTTTTCCACTATTACCCTCTTAGCGCTCCGAATGTCCACTTGCATTTTCTACAGAAAGAGTGTTCAGAACTGCGCAATCAAAAGTATGGTTTAACTCTGTTAGTTTAATGAACATATCAGAAATAAGTTTCACACAATGCTTCTGTGTAGTTTTTATTTGAAGATATTATTTTTCCCAATATAGGCCTCTTAGCGCTCAGAATGTCCAATTGCAGTTTCTACAGAAAGAGTGTTTCAGAAAGGCTCAATCAAAGGTAAGGTTCAACTCTGTTAGTTGAATGCACAGAACAGAAAGAAGTTTCATACAATGCTTCTGTGTAGTTTATATTTGAACATATTCTTTTTTCCACTTTTACCCACTTAGCGCTACGAATGTCCAGTTGCATTTTCTACAGACAGAGTGTTTCAAAACTGCTCAATCAAAAGTATGGTTTAACTCTGTTAGCTGAATGCTCAGATCAGAAAGAAGTTTCACAGAATGCTTCTGTGTAGTTTATATTTGAATATATTCCTTTTTCCACTACCACTCTCTTAGCGCTCCAAATGTCCAGTTGCATTTTCTACAGAAAGAGTGTTCAGATCTGCTCAATCAAAAGTATGGTTTAACTCTGTTAGCTGAATGCACAGATCAGAAAGAAGTTTCACAGAATGATTCTGTGTAGTTTATATTTGGAGACATTCCTTTTTCCACTATTACCCTCTTAGCGCTCCGAATCTCCACTTGCATTTTCTACAGAAAGAGTGTTTCAGAACGGCTCAATCAAAACTAAGGTTCAACTCTTTTAGTTGAACAAACAGAACAGAAAGAAGTTTCACACAATTCTTCTGTGTAGTTTTTATTTGTAGACATTCTTTTTCCCAATATAGGCCTCTTAGCGCTCTGAATGTCCAATTGCAGTTTCTACAGAAAGAGTGTTTCAGAACGGCTCAATCAAAAGTAAGGTTCAATTCTGTTAGTTGAATGCACAGAATAGAAAGAAGTTTCATACAATGCTTCTGTGTAGTTTATATTTGAACATATTCTTTTTTCCACTATTACCCACTTAGCGCTACGAATGTCCAGTTGCATTTTCTACAGACAGAGTGTTTCAAAACTGCTCAATCAAAAGTGTGGTTTAACTCTGTTAGCTGAATGTTCAGATCAGAAAGAAGTTTCACAGAATGCATCTGTGTAGTTTTTATTTGAGGATATTCTTTTTCCCAATGTAGGCCTCTTAGCGCTTAGCATGTCCAATTGCAGTTTCTACAGAAAGAGTGTTTCAGAACGGCTCAATCAAAAGGAAGGTTCAACTCTGTTAGTTGAATGCACAGAACAGAAAGAATTTTCACAGAATGCTACTGTGTAGTTTATATTTGAATATTTTCCTTTTTCCACTATTACCCTCTTAGCGCTCGGAATGTCCACTTGCATTTTCTACAGAAAGAGTGTTCAGAACTGCGCAATCAAAACTATGGTTTAACTCTGTTAGCTTAATGAACATATCAGAAATAAGTTTCACACAATGCTTCTGTGTAGTTTTTATTTGAAGATATTATTTTTCCCAATAGAGGCCTCTTAGCTCTCAGAATGTCCAATTGCAGTTTCTATAGAAAGAGTGTTTCAGAAAGGCTCAATCAAAAGTAAGGTTCAACTCTGTTAGTTGAATGCACAGAACAGAAAGAAGTTTCATACAATGCTTCTGTGTAGTTTATATTTGAACATATTCTTTTTTCCACTTTTACCCACTTAGCGCTACGAATGTCCAGTTGCATTTTCTACAGAGTGTTTCAAAACTGCTCAATCAAAAGTATGGTTTAACTCTGTTAGCTGAATGCTCAGATCAGAAAGAAGTTTCACAGAATGCTTCTGTGTAGTTTATATTTGAATATACTCCTTTTTCCAATACTACTCTCTTAGCGCTCCAAATGTCCAGTTGCATTTTCTACAGAAAGAGTGTTCAGATCTGCTCAATCAAAAGTATGGTTTAACTCTGTTAGCTGAATGCACAGATCAGAAAGAAGTTTCACAGAATGATTCTGTGTAGTTTATATTTGGAGACATTCCTTTTTCCACTATTACCCTCTTAGCGCTCCGAATCTCCACTTGCATTTTCTACAGAAAGAGTGTTTCAGAACGGCTCAATCAAAACTAAAGTTCAACTCTTTTAGTTGAACAAACAGAACAGAAAGAAGTTTCACACAATTCTTCTGTGTAGTTTTTATTTGTAGACATTCTTTTTCCCAATATAGGCCACTTAGCGCTCTGAATGTCCAATTGCAGTTTCTACAGAAAGAGTGTTTCAGAACGGCTCAATCAAAAGTAAGGTTCAACTCTGTTAGTTGAATGCACAGAATAGAAAGAAGTTTCATACAATGCTTCTGTGTAGTTTATATTTGAACATATTCTTTTTTCCACTATTACCCACTTAGCGCTACGAATGTCCAGTTGCATTTTCTACAGACAGAGTGTTTCAAAACTGCTCAATCAAAAGTATGGTTTAACTCTGTTAGCTGAATGCTCAGATCAGAAAGAAGTTTCACAGAATGCTTCTGTGTAGTTTATATTTGAATATATTCCTTTTTCCACTACTACTCTCTTAGCGCTCCAAATGTCCAGTTGCATTTTCTACAGAAAGAGTGTTCAGAACTTCTCAATCAAAAGTATGGTTTAAATCTGTTAGCTGAATGCACAGATCAGAAAGAAGTTTCACAAAATTATTCTGTGTAGTTTATATTTGGAGACATTCCTTTTTCCACTATTACCCTCTTAGCGCTCCGAATCTCCACTTGCATTTTCTACAGAAAGAGTGTTTCAGAACGGCTCAATCAAAACTAAGGTTGAACTCTTTTAGTTGAACAAACAGAACAGAAAGAATTTTCACAGAATGCTACTGTGTAGTTTATATTTGAATATATTCCTTTTTCCACTATTACCCTCTTAGCGCTCCGAATGTCCACTTGCATTTTCTACAGAAAGAGTGTTCGGAACTGCGCAATCAAAAGTATGGTTTAACTGTGTTAGCTTAATGAACATATCAGAAATAAGTTTCACACAATGCTTCTGTGTAGTTTTTATTTGAAGATATTATTTTTCCCAATAGAGGCCTCTTAGCGCTCAGAATGTCCAATTGCAGTTTCTACAGAAAGAGTGTTTCAGAAAGGCTCAATCATAAGTAAGGTTCAACTCTGTTAGTTGAATGCACAGAACAGAAAGAAGTTTCATACAATGCTTCTGTGTAGTTTATATTTGAACATATTCTTTTTTCCACTATTACCCACTTAGCGCTACGAATGTCCAGTTGCATTTTCTACAGACAGAGTGTTTCAAAACTGCTCAATCAAAAGTATGGTTTAACTCTGTTAGCTGAATGCTCAGATCAGAAAGAAGTTTCACAGAATGCTTCTGTGTAGTTTATATTTGAATATATTCCTTTTTCCAATACTACTCTCTTAGCGCTCCAAATGTCCAGTTGCATTTTCTACAGAAAGAGTGTTCAGATCTGCTCAATCAAAAGTATGGTTTAACGCTGTTAGCTGAATGCACAGATCAGAAAGAAGTTTCACAGAATGATTCTGTGTAGTTTATATTTGGAGACATTCCTTTTTCCACTATTACCCTCTTAGCGCTCCGAATCTCCACTTGCATTTTCTACAGAAAGAGTGTTTCAGAACGGCTCAATCAAAACTAAGGTTCAACTCTTTTAGTTGAACAAACAGAACAGAAAGGAGTTTCACAAAATTCTTCTGTGTAGTTTTTATTTGTAGACATTCTTTTTCCCAATATAGGCCTCCTAGCGCTCAGAATGTCCAATTGCAGTTTCTACAGAAAGAGTGTTTCAGAACGGCTCAATCAAAAGTAAGGTTCAACTCTGTTAGTTGAATGCACAGAACAGAAAGAAGTTTCATACAATGCTTCTGTGTAGTTTATATTTGAACATATTCTTATTTCCACTATTACCCACTTAGCGCTACGAATGTCCAGTTGCATTTTCTACAGACAGAGTGTTTCAAAACTGCTCAATCAAAGGTATGGTTTAACTCTGTTAGCTGAATGCTCAGATCAGAATGAAGTTTCACAGAATGCTTCTGTGTAGTTTATATTTGAATATATTCCTTTTTCCACTACTACGCTCTTAGCGCTCCAAATGTCCAGTTGCATTATCTACAGAAAGAGTGTTCAGAACTGCTCAATTAAAAGTATGATTTAACTCTGTTAGCTGAATGCACAGATCAGAAAGAAGTTTCACCGAATGATTCTGTGTAGTTTATATTTGAAGACATTCCTTTTTCCACTATTACCCTCTTAGCGCTCCGAATCTCCACTTGCATTTTCTACAAAAAGAGTGTTTCATAACTGCTCAATCAAAAATATGTTTTATCTCTGTTAACTGAATTTACAGAACAGAAATAAGTTTCACAGAATGCATCTGTGTAGTTTTTATTTGAAGATATTCTTTTTCCCAGTGTAGGCCTCTTAGCGCTTAGCATGTCCAATTGCAGTTTCTAAAGAAAGAGTGTTTCAGAACGGCTCAATCAAAATAAGGGTCAACTCTGTTAGTTGAATGCACAGAACAGAAAGAATTTTCACAGAATGCTACTGTGTAGTTTATATTTGAATATATTCCTTTTTCCACTATTACCCTCTTAGCGCTCCGAATGTCCACTTGCATTTTCTACAGAAAGAGTGTTCAGAACTGCGGACTCAAAAGTATGGTTTAACTCTACTAGCTTAATGAACATATCAGAAATAAGTTTCAAACAATGCTTCTGTGTAGTTTTTATTTGAAGATATTATCTTTCCCAATAGAGGCCTCTTAGCGCTCAGAATGTCCAATTGCAGTTTCTACAGAAAGAGTGTTTCAGAAAGGCTCAATCAAAAGTAAGGTTCAACTCTGTTAGTTGAATGCACAGAACAGAAAGAAGTTTCATACAATGCTTCTGTGTAGTTTATATTTGAACATATTCTTTTTTCCACTATTACCCACTTAGCGCTACGAATGTCCAGTTGCATTTTCTACAGACAGAGTGTTTCAAAACTGCTCAATCAAAAGTATGGTTTAACTCTGTTAGCTGAATGCTCAGATCAGAAAGAAGTTTCACAGAATGCTTCTGTGTAGTTTATATTTGAGTATATTCCTTTTTCCACTACTACTCTCTTAGCGCTCCAAATGTCCAGTTGCATTTTCTACAGAAAGAGTGTTCAGATCTGCTCAATCAAAAGTATGGTTTAACTCTGTTAGCTGAATGCACAGATCAGAAAGAAGTTTCACAGAATGATTCTGTGTAGTTTATATTTGGAGACATTCCTTTTTCCACTATTACCCTCTTAGCGCTCCGAATCTCCACTTGCATTTTCTACAGAAAGAGTGTTTCAGAACGGCTCAATCAAAACTAAGGTTCAACTCTTTTAGTTGAACAAACAGAACAGAAAGAAGTTTCACACAATTCTTCTCTGTAGTTTTTATTTGTAGACATTCTTTTTCCCAATATAGGCCTCTTAGCGCTCAGAATGTCCAATTGCAGTTTCTACAGAAAGAGTGTTTCAGAACGGCTCAATCAAAAGTAAGGTTCAACTCTGTTAGTTGAATGCACAGAACAGAAAGAAGTTTCATACAATGCTTCTGTGTAGTTTATATTTGAACATATTCTTTTTTCCACTATTACTCACTTAGCGCTACGAATGTCCAGTTGCATTTTCTACAGACAGAGTGTTTCAAAACTGCTCAATCAAAAGTATGGTTTAACTCTGTTAGCTGAATGCTCAGATCAGAAAGAAGTTTCACCGAATGATTCTGTGTAGTTTATATTTGAAGACATTCCTTTTTCCACTATTACCCTCCTAGCGCTCCGAATCTCCACTTGCATTTTCTACAAAAAGTGTGTTTCATAACTGCTCAATCAAAAATATGTTTTATCTCTGCTAACTGAATTTACAGATCAGAAATAAGTTTCACAGAATGCATCTGTGTAGTTTTTATTTGAAGATATTCTTTTTCCCAATGTAGGCCTCTTAGCGCTTAGCATGTCCAATTGCAGTTTCTACAGAAAGAGTGTTTCAGAACGGCTCAATCAAAAGTAAGGTTCAACTCTGTTAGTTGAATGCACAGAACAGAAAGAATTTTCACAGAATGCTACTGTGTAGTTTATATTTGAATATATTCCTTTTTCCACTATTACCCTCTTAGCGCGCCGAATGTCCACTTGCATTTTCTACAGAAAGAGTGTTCAGAACTGCGCAATCAAAAGTATGGTTTAACTCTGTTAGCTTAATGCACATATCAGAAAAAAGTTTCACACAATGCTTCTGTGTAGTTTTTATTTGAAGATATTATTTTTCCCAATAGAGGCCTCTTAGCGCTCAGAATGTCCAATTGCAGTTTCTACAGAAAGAGTGTTTCAGAAAGGCTCAATCAAAAGTAAGGTTCAACTCTGTTAGTTGAATGCACAGAACAGAAAGAAGTTTCATACAATGCTTCTGTGTAGTTTATATTTGAACATATTCTTTTTTCCACTATTACCCACTTAGCGCTACGAATGTCCAGTTGCATTTTCTACAGACAGAGTGTTTCAAAACTGCTCAATCAAAAGTATGGTTTAACTCTGTTAGCTGAATGCTCAGATCAGAAAGAAGTTTCACAGAATGCTTCTGTGTAGTTTATATTTGAATATATTCCTTTTTCCACTACTACTCTCTTAGCGCTCCAAATGTCCAGTTGCATTTTCTACAGAAAGAGTGTTCAGAACTTCTCAATCAAAAGTATGGTTTAAATCTGTTAGCTGAATGCACAGATCAGAAAGAAGTTTCACAAAATTATTCTGTGTAGTTTATATTTGGAGACATTCCTTTTTCCACTATTACCCTCTTAGCGCTCCGAATCTCCACTTGCATTTTCTACAGAAAGAGTGTTTCAGAACGGCTCAATCAAAACTAAGGTTGAACTCTTTTAGTTGAACAAACAGAACAGAAAGAATTTTCACAGAATGCTACTGTGTAGTTTATATTTGAATATATTCCTTTTTCCACTATTACCCTCTTAGCGCTCCGAATGTCCACTTGCATTTTCTACAGAAAGAGTGTTCGGAACTGCGCAATCAAAAGTATGGTTTAACTGTGTTAGCTTAATGAACATATCAGAAATAAGTTTCACACAATGCTTCTGTGTAGTTTTTATTTGAAGATATTATTTTTCCCAATAGAGGCCTCTTAGCGCTCAGAATGTCCAATTGCAGTTTCTACAGAAAGAGTGTTTCAGAAAGGCTCAATCATAAGTAAGGTTCAACTCTGTTAGTTGAATGCACAGAACAGAAAGAAGTTTCATACAATGCTTCTGTGTAGTTTATATTTGAACATATTCTTTTTTCCACTATTACCCACTTAGCGCTACGAATGTCCAGTTGCATTTTCTACAGACAGAGTGTTTCAAAACTGCTCAATCAAAAGTATGGTTTAACTCTGTTAGCTGAATGCTCAGATCAGAAAGAAGTTTCACAGAATGCTTCTGTGTAGTTTATATTTGAATATATTCCTTTTTCCAATACTACTCTCTTAGCGCTCCAAATGTCCAGTTGCATTTTCTACAGAAAGAGTGTTCAGATCTGCTCAATCAAAAGTATGGTTTAACGCTGTTAGCTGAATGCACAGATCAGAAAGAAGTTTCACAGAATGATTCTGTGTAGTTTATATTTGGAGACATTCCTTTTTCCACTATTACCCTCTTAGCGCTCCGAATCTCCACTTGCATTTTCTACAGAAAGAGTGTTTCAGAACGGCTCAATCAAAACTAAGGTTCAACTCTTTTAGTTGAACAAACAGAACAGAAAGGAGTTTCACAAAATTCTTCTGTGTAGTTTTTATTTGTAGACATTCTTTTTCCCAATATAGGCCTCCTAGCGCTCAGAATGTCCAATTGCAGTTTCTACAGAAAGAGTGTTTCAGAACGGCTCAATCAAAAGTAAGGTTCAACTCTGTTAGTTGAATGCACAGAACAGAAAGAAGTTTCATACAATGCTTCTGTGTAGTTTATATTTGAACATATTCTTATTTCCACTATTACCCACTTAGCGCTACGAATGTCCAGTTGCATTTTCTACAGACAGAGTGTTTCAAAACTGCTCAATCAAAGGTATGGTTTAACTCTGTTAGCTGAATGCTCAGATCAGAATGAAGTTTCACAGAATGCTTCTGTGTAGTTTATATTTGAATATATTCCTTTTTCCACTACTACGCTCTTAGCGCTCCAAATGTCCAGTTGCATTATCTACAGAAAGAGTGTTCAGAACTGCTCAATTAAAAGTATGATTTAACTTTGTTAGCTGAATGCACAGATCAGAAAGAAGTTTCACCGAATGATTCTGTGTAGTTTATATTTGAAGACATTCCTTTTTCCACTATTACCCTCTTAGCGCTCCGAATCTCCACTTGCATTTTCTACAAAAAGAGTGTTTCATAACTGCTCAATCAAAAATATGTTTTATCTCTGTTAACTGAATTTACAGAACAGAAATAAGTTTCACAGAATGCATCT
Organism: Symphalangus syndactylus; assembly: GCF_028878055.3. Classification (NCBI taxonomy): domain Eukaryota; kingdom Metazoa; phylum Chordata; class Mammalia; order Primates; family Hylobatidae; genus Symphalangus; species Symphalangus syndactylus. Next base: position 1,749,719 of record NC_072423.2, on the reverse strand, counting down.
GTGTAGTTTTTATTTGAAGATATTCTTTTTCCCAGTGTAGGCCTCTTAGCGCTTAGCATGTCCAATTGCAGTTTCTAAAGAAAGAGTGTTTCAGAACGGCTCAATCAAAATAAGGGTCAACTCTGTTAGTTGAATGCACAGAACAGAAAGAATTTTCACAGAATGCTACTGTGTAGTTTATATTTGAATATATTCCTTTTTCCACTATTACCCTCTTAGCGCTCCGAATGTCCACTTGCATTTTCTACAGAAAGAGTGTTCAGAACTGCGGACTCAAAAGTATGGTTTAACTCTACTAGCTTAATGAACATATCAGAAATAAGTTTCAAACAATGCTTCTGTGTAGTTTTTATTTGAAGATATTATCTTTCCCAATAGAGGCCTCTTAGCGCTCAGAATGTCCAATTGCAGTTTCTACAGAAAGAGTGTTTCAGAAAGGCTCAATCAAAAGTAAGGTTCAACTCTGTTAGTTGAATGCACAGAACAGAAAGAAGTTTCATACAATGCTTCTGTGTAGTTTATATTTGAACATATTCTTTTTTCCACTATTACCCACTTAGCGCTACGAATGTCCAGTTGCATTTTCTACAGACAGAGTGTTTCAAAACTGCTCAATCAAAAGTATGGTTTAACTCTGTTAGCTGAATGCTCAGATCAGAAAGAAGTTTCACAGAATGCTTCTGTGTAGTTTATATTTGAGTATATTCCTTTTTCCACTACTACTCTCTTAGCGCTCCAAATGTCCAGTTGCATTTTCTACAGAAAGAGTGTTCAGATCTGCTCAATCAAAAGTATGGTTTAACTCTGTTAGCTGAATGCACAGATCAGAAAGAAGTTTCACAGAATGATTCTGTGTAGTTTATATTTGGAGACATTCCTTTTTCCACTATTACCCTCTTAGCGCTCCGAATCTCCACTTGCATTTTCTACAGAAAGAGTGTTTCAGAACGGCTCAATCAAAACTAAGGTTCAACTCTTTTAGTTGAACAAACAGAACAGAAAGAAGTTTCACACAATTCTTCTCTGTAGTTTTTATTTGTAGACATTCTTTTTCCCAATATAGGCCTCTTAGCGCTCAGAATGTCCAATTGCAGTTTCTACAGAAAGAGTGTTTCAGAACGGCTCAATCAAAAGTAAGGTTCAACTCTGTTAGTTGAATGCACAGAACAGAAAGAAGTTTCATACAATGCTTCTGTGTAGTTTATATTTGAACATATTCTTTTTTCCACTATTACTCACTTAGCGCTACGAATGTCCAGTTGCATTTTCTACAGACAGAGTGTTTCAAAACTGCTCAATCAAAAGTATGGTTTAACTCTGTTAGCTGAATGCTCAGATCAGAAAGAAGTTTCACCGAATGATTCTGTGTAGTTTATATTTGAAGACATTCCTTTTTCCACTATTACCCTCCTAGCGCTCCGAATCTCCACTTGCATTTTCTACAAAAAGTGTGTTTCATAACTGCTCAATCAAAAATATGTTTTATCTCTGCTAACTGAATTTACAGATCAGAAATAAGTTTCACAGAATGCATCTGTGTAGTTTTTATTTGAAGATATTCTTTTTCCCAATGTAGGCCTCTTAGCGCTTAGCATGTCCAATTGCAGTTTCTACAGAAAGAGTGTTTCAGAACGGCTCAATCAAAAGTAAGGTTCAACTCTGTTAGTTGAATGCACAGAACAGAAAGAATTTTCACAGAATGCTACTGTGTAGTTTATATTTGAATATATTCCTTTTTCCACTATTACCCTCTTAGCGCGCCGAATGTCCACTTGCATTTTCTACAGAAAGAGTGTTCAGAACTGCGCAATCAAAAGTATGGTTTAACTCTGTTAGCTTAATGCACATATCAGAAATAAGTTTCACACAATGCTTCTGTGTAGTTTTTATTTGAAGATATTATTTTTCCCAATAGAGGCCTCTTAGCGCTCAGAATGTCCAATTGCAGTTTCTACAGAAAGAGTGTTTCAGAAAGGCTCAATCAAAAGTAAGGTTCAACTCTGTTAGTTGAATGCACAGAACAGAAAGAAGTTTCATACAATGCTTCTGTGTAGTTTATATTTGAACATATTCTTTTTTCCACTATTACCCACTTAGCGCTACGAATGTCCAGTTGCATTTTCTACAGACAGAGTGTTTCAAAACTGCTCAATCAAAAGTATGGTTTAACTCTGTTAGCTGAATGCTCAGATCAGAAAGAAGTTTCACAGAATGCTTCTGTGTAGTTTATATTTGAATATATTCTTTTTCCACTACTACTCTCTTAGCGCTCCAAATGTCCAGTTGCATTTTCTACAGAAAGAGTGTTCAGATCTGCTCAATCAAAATTATGGTTTAACTCTGTTAGCTGAATGCACAGATCAGAAAGAAGTTTCACAGAATGATTCTGTGTAGTTTATATTTGGAGACATTCCTTTTTCCACTATTACCCTCTTAGCGCTCCGAATCTCCACTTGCATTTTCTACAGAAAGAGTGTTTCAGAACGGCTCAATCAAAACTAAGGTTCAATTCTTTTAGTTGAACAAACAGAACCGAAAGAAGTTTCACACAATTCTTCTGTGTAGTTTTTATTTGTAGACATTCTTTTTCCCAATATAGGCCTCTTAGCGCTCAGAATGTCCAATTGCAGTTTCTACAGAAAGAGTGTTTCAGAACGGCTCAATCAAAAGTAAAGTTCAACTCTGTTAGTTGAATGCACAGAACAGAAAGAAGTTTCATACAATGCTTTTGTGTAGTTTATATTTGAACATATTTTTTTTTCCACTATTACCCACTTAGCGCTACGAATGTCCAGTTGCATTTTCTACAGACAGAGTGTTTCAAAACTGCTCAATCAAAAGTATGGTTTAACTCTGTTAGCTGAATGCTCAGATCAGAAAGAAGTTTCACAGAATGCTTCTGCGTAGTTTATATTTGAATATATTCCTTTTTCCACTACTACGCTCTTAGCGCTTCAAATGTCCAGTTGCATTTACTAGAGAAAGAGTGTTCAGATCTGCTCAATCAAAAGTATGGTTTAACTCTGTTAGCTGAATGCACAGATCAGAAAGAATTTTCACCGAATGATTCTGTGTAGTTTATATTTGAAGACATTCCTTTTTCCACTATTCCCCTCTCAGCGCTCCGAATCTCCACTTGCATTTTCTACAAAAAGAGTGTTTCATAACTGCTCAATCAAAAATATGTTTTATCTCTGTTAACTGAATTTACAGATCAGAAATAAGTTTCACAGAATGCATCTGTGTAGTTTTTATTTGAAGATATACTTTCTCCCAATGTAGTCCTCTTAGCGCTTAGCATGTCCAATTGCAGTTTCTCCAGAAAGAGTGTTTCAGAACGGCTCAATCAAAAGTAAGGTTCAATTCTGTTAGTTGAATGCACAGAACAGAAAGAATTTTCACAGAATGCTACTGTGTAGTTTATATTTGAATATATTCCTTTTTCCACTATTACCCTCTTAGCGCTCCGAATGTCCGCTTGCATTTTCTACAGAAAGAGTGTTCAGAACTTCGCAATCAAAAGTATGGTTTAACTCTGTTAGCTTAATGAACATATCAGAAATAAGTTTCACACAATGCTTCTGTGTAGTTTTTATTTGAAGATATTATTTTTCCCAATAGAGGCCTCTTAGCGCTCAGAATGTCCAATTGCAGTTTCTACAGAAAGAGTGTTTCAGAAAGGCTCAATCAAATGTAAGGTTCAACTCTGTTAGTTGAATGCACAGAACAGAAAGAAGTTTCATACAATGCTTCTGTGTAGTTTATATTTGAACATATTCTTTTTTCCACTATTACCCACTTAGCGCTACGAATGTCCAGTTGCATTTTCTACAGACAGAGTGTTTCAAAACTCCTCAATCAAAAGTATGGCTTAACTCTGTTAGCTGAATGCTCAGATCAGAAAGAAGTTTCACAGAATGCTTCTGTGTAGTTTATATTTGAATATATTCCTTTTTCCACTACTAGTCTCTTAGCGCTCCAAAAGTCCAGTTGCATTTTCTACAGAAAGAGTGTTCAGATCTGCTCAATCAAAAGTATGGTTTAACTCTGTTAGCTGAATGCACAGATCAGAAAGAAGTTTCACAGAATGATTCTGTGTAGTTTATATTTGGAGACATTCCTTTTTCCACTATTACCCTCTTAGCGCTCCGAATCTCCAATTGCATTTTCTACGGAAAGAGTGTTTCAGAACGGCTCAATCAAAACTAAGGTTCAACTCTTTTAGTTGAACAAACAGAACAGAAAGAATTTTCACACAATTCTTCTGTGTAGTTTTTATTTGTAGACATTCTTTTTCCCAATATAGGCCTCTTAGCGCTCAGAATGTCCAATTGCAGTTTCTACAGAAAGTGTTTCAGAACGGCTCAATCAAAAGTAAGGTTCAACTCTGTTAGTTGAATGCACAGAACAGAAAGAAGTTTCATAGAATGCTTCTGTGTAGTTTATATTTGAACATATTCTTTTTTCCACTATTACCCACTTAGCGCTACGAATGTCCAGTTGTATTTTCTACAGACAGAGTGTTTCAAAACTGCTCAATCAAAAGTATGGTTTAACTCTGTTAGCTGAATGCTCAGATCAGAAAGAAGTTTCACAGAATGCTTCTGTGTAGTTTATATTTGAATATATTCCTTTTTCCACTACTACTCTCTTAGCGCTCCAAATGTTCAGTTGCATTTTCTACAGAAAGAGTGTTCAGATCTGCTCAATCAAAAGTATGGTTTAACTCTGTTAGCTGAATGCACAGATCAGAAAGAAGTTTCACAGAATGATTCTGTGTAGTTTATATTTGGAGACATTCCTTTTTCCACTATTACCCTCTTAGCGCTCCGAATTTCCACTTGCATTTTCTACAGAAAGAGTGTTTCAGAACGGCTCAATCAAAACTAAGGTTCAACTCTTTTAGTTGAACAAACAGAACCGAAAGAAGTTTCACACAATTCTTCTGTGTAGTTTTTATTTGTAGACATTCTTTTTCCCAATATAGGCCTCTTAGCGCTCAGAATGTCCAATTGCAGTTTCTACAGAAAGAGTGTTTCAGAACGGCTCAATCAAAGTAAGGTTCAACTCTGTTAGTTGAATGCACAGAACAGAAAGAAGTTTCATACAATGCTTCTGTGTAGTTTATATTTGAACATATTCTTTTTTCCACTATTACCCACTTAGCGCTACGAATGTCCAGTTGCATTTTCTACAGACAGAGTGTTTCAAAACTGCTCAATCAAAAGTATGGTTTAACTCTGTTAGCTGAATGCTCAGATCAGTAAGAAGTTTCACAGAATGCTTCTGTGTAGTTTATATTTGAATATATTCCTTTTTCCACTACTACGATCTTAGCGCTCCAAATGTCCAGTTGCATTTACTAGAGAAAGAGTGTTCAGATCTGCTCAATCAAAAGTATGGTTTAACTCTGTTAGCTGAATGCACAGATCAGAAAGAAGTTTCACCGAATGATTCTGTGTAGTTTATATTTGAAGACATTCCTTTTTCCACTATTACCCACTTAGCGCTCCGAATCTCCACTTGCATTTTCTACAAAAAGAGTGTTTCATAACTGCTCAATCAAAAATATGTTTTATCTCTGTTAACTGAATTTACAGATCAGAAATAAGTTTCACAGAATGCATCTGTGTAGTTTTTATTTGAAGATATTCTTTTTCCCAATGTAGGCCTCTTAGCGCTTAGCATGTCCAATTGCAGTTTCTACAGAAAGAGTGTTTCAGAACGGCTCAATCAAAAGTAAGGTTCAACTCTGTTAGTTGAATGCACAGAACAGAAAGAATTTTCACAGAATGCTACTGTGTAGTTTATATTTGAATATATTCCTTTTTCCACTATTACCCTCTTAGCGCTCTGAATGTCCGCTTGCATTTTCTACAGAAAGAGTGTTCAGAACTGCGCAATCAAAAGTATGGTTTAACTCTGTTAGCTTAATGAACATATCAGAAATAAGTTTCACACAATGCTTCTGTGTAGTTTTTATTTGAAGATATTATTTCTCCCAATAGAGGCCTCTTAGCACTCAGAATGTCCAATTGCAGTTTCTACAGAAAGAGTGTTTCAGAACGGCTCAATCAAAAGTAAGGTTCAACTCTGTTAGTTGAATGCACACAACAGAAAGAAGTTTCATACAATGCTTCTGTGTAGTTTATATTTGAACATATTCTTTTTTCCACTATTACCCACTTAGCGCTACGAATGTCCAGTTGCATTTTCTACAGACAGAGTGTTTCAAAACTGCTCAATCAAAAGTATGGTTTAACTCTGTTACCTGAATGCTCAGATCAGAAAGAAGTTTCACAGAATGCTTCTGTGTAGTTTATATTTGAATATATTCTTTTTCCACTACTACTCTCTTAGCGCTCCAAATGTCCAGTTGCATTTTCTACAGAAAGAGTGTTCAGATCTGCTCAATCAAAAGTATGGTTTAACTCTGTTAGCTGAATGCACAGATCAGAAAGAAGTTTCACAGAATGATTCTGTGTAGTTTATATTTGGAGACATTCCTTTTTCCACTATTACCCTCTTAGCGCTCCGAATCTCCACTTGAATTTTCTACAGAAAGAGTGTTTCAGAACGGCTCAATCAAAACTAAGGTTCAACTCTTTTAGTTGAACAAACAGAACCGAAAGAATTTTCACACAATTCTTCTGTGTAGTTTTTATTTGTAGACATTCTTTTTCCCAATATAGGCCTCTTAGCGCTCAGAATGTCCAATTGCAGTTTCTACAGAAAGAGTGTTTCAGAACGGCTCAATCAAAAGTAAGGTTCAACTCTGTTAGTTGAATGCACAGAACAGAAAGAAGTTTCATACAATGCTTTTGTGTAGTTTATATTTGAACATATTCTTTTTTCCACTATTACCCACTTAGCGCTACGAATGTCCAGTTGCATTTTCTACAGACAGAGTGTTTCAAAACTGCTCAATCAAAAGTATGGTTTAACTCTGTTAGCTGAATGCTCAGATCAGAAATAAGTTTCACAGAATGCTTCTGTGTAGTTTATATTTGAATATATTCCTTTTTCCACTACTACGCTCTTAGCGCTCCAAATGTACAGTTGCATTTACTAGAGAAAGAGTGTTCAGATCTGCTCAATCAAAAGTATGGTTTAACTCTGTTAGCTGAATGCACAGATCAGAAAGAAGTTTCACCGAATGATTCTGTGTAGTTTATATTTGAAGACATTCCTTTTTCCACTATTACCCACTTAGCGCTCCGAATCTCCACTTGCATTTTCTACAAAAAGAGTGTTTCATAACTGCTCAATCAAAAATATGTTTTATCTCTGTTAACTGAATTTACAGATCAGAAATAAGTTTCACAGAATGCATCTGTGTAGTTTTTATTTGAAGATATACTTTTTCCCAATGTAGGCCTCTTAGCGCTTAGCATGTCCAATTGCAGTTTCTCCAGAAAGAGTGTTTCAGAACGGCTCAATCAAAAGTAAGGTTCAATTCTGTTAGTTGAATGCACAGAACAGAAAGAATTTGCACAGAATGCTACTGTGTAGTTTATATTTGAATATATTCCTTTTTCCACTATTACCCTCTTAGCGCTCCGAATGTCCGCTTGCATTTTCTACAGAAAGAGTGTTGAGAACTGCGCAATCAAAAGTATGGTTTAACTCTGTTAGCTTAATGAACATATCAGAAATAAGTTTCACACAATGCTTCTGTGTAGTTTTTATTTGAAGATATTATTTTTCCCAATAGAGGCCTCTTAGCGCTCAGAATGTCCAATTGCAGTTTCTACAGAAAGAGTGTTTCAGAATGGCTCAATCAAAAGTAAGATTCAACTCTGTTAGTTGAATGCACAGAACAGAAAGAAGTTTCATACAATGCTTCTGTGTAGTTTATATTTGAACATATTCTTTTTTCCACTATTACCCACTTAGCGCTACGAATGTCCAGTTGCATTTTCTACAGACAGAGTGTTTCAAAACTCCTCAATCAAAAGTATGGCTTAACTCTGTTAGCTGAATGCTCAGATCAGAAAGAAGTTTCACAGAATGCTTCTGTGTAGTTTATATATGAATATATTCCTTTTTCACTACTACTCTCTTAGCGCTCCAAATGTCCAGTTGCATTTTCTACAGAAAGAGTGTTCAGATCTGCTCAATCAAAAGTATGGTTTAACTCTGTTAGCTGAATGCACAGATAAGAAAGAAGTTTCACAGAATGATTCTGTGTAGTTTATATTTGGAGACATTCCTTTTTCCACTATTACCCTCTTAGCGCTCCGAATCTCCATTTGCATTTTCTACAGAAAGAGTGTTTCAGAACGGCTCAATCAAAACTAAGGTTCAACTCTTTTAGTTGAACAAACAGAACCGAAAGAAGTTTCACACAATTCTTCTGTGTAGTTTTTATTTGTAGTCATTCTTTTTCCCAATATAGGCCTCTTAGCGCTCAGAATGTCCAATTGCAGTTTCTACAGAAAGAGTGTTTCAGAACGGCTCAATCAAAAGTAAGGTTCAACTCTGTTAGTTGAATGCACAGAACAGAAAGAAATTTCATACAATGCTTCTGTGTAGTTTATATTTGAACATATTCTTTTTTCCACTATTACCCACTTAGTGCTACGAATGTCCAGTTGCATTTTCTACAGACAGAGTGTTTCAAAACTGCTCAATCAAAAGTATGGTTTAACTCTGTGAGGTGAATGCTCAGATCAGTAAGAAGTTTCACAGAATGCTTCTGTGTAGTTTATATTTGAATATATTCCTTTTTCCACTACTACGATCTTAGCGCTCCAAATGTCCAGTTGCATTTACTAGAGAAAGAGTGTTCAGATCTGCTCAATCAAAAGTATGGTTTAACTCTGTTAGCTGAATGCACAGATCAGAAAGAAGTTTCACCGAATGATTCTGTGTAGTTTATATTTGAAGACATTCTTTTTTCCACTATTACCGTCTTAGCGCTCCGAATCTCCACTTGCATTTTCTACAAAAAGAGTGTTTCATAACTGCTCAATCAAAAATATGTTTTATCTCTGTTAACTGAATTTACAGATCAGAAATAAGTTTCACAGAATGCATCTGTGTAGTTTTTATTTGAAGATATTCTTTTTCCCAATGTAGGCCTCTTAGCGCTTAGCATGTCCAATTGCAGTTTCTACAGAAAGAGTGTTTCAGAACGGCTCAATCAAAAGTAAGGTTCAACTCTGTTAGTTGAATGCACAGAACAGAAAGAATTTTCACAGAATGCTACTGTGTAGTTTATATTTGAATATATTCCTTTTTCCACTATTACCCTCTTAGCGCTCCGAATGTCCGCTTGCATTTTCTACAGAAAGAGTGTTCAGAACTGCGCAATCAAAAGTATGGTTTAACTCTGTTAGCTTAATGAACATATCAGAAATTAGTTTCACACAATGCTTCTGTGTAGTTTTTATTTGAAGATATTATTTCTCCCAATAGAGGCCTCTTAGCACTCAGAATGTCCAATTGCAGTTTCTACAGAAAGAGTGTTTCAGAACGGCTCAATCAAAAGTAAGGTTCAACTCTGTTAGTTGAATGCACACAACAGAAAGAAGTTTCATACAATGCTTCTGTGTAGTTTATATTTGAACATATTCTTTTTTCCACTATTACCCACTTAGCGCTACGAATGTCCAGTTGCATTTTCTACAGACAGAGTGTTTCAAAACTGCTCAATCAAAAGTATGGTTTAACTCTGTTACCTGAATGCTCAGATCAGAAAGAAGTTTCACAGAATGCTTCTGTGTAGTTTATATTTGAATATATTCTTTTTCCACTACTACTCTCTTAGCGCTCCAAATGTCCAGTTGCATTTTCTACAGAAAGAGTGTTCAGATCTGCTCAATCAAAAGTATGGTTTAACTCTGTTAGCTGAATGTACAGATCAGAAAGAAGTTTCACAGAATGATTCTGTGTAGTTTATATTTGGAGACATTCCTTTTTCCACTATTACCCTCTTAGCGCTCCGAATCTCCACTTGAATTTTCTACAGAAAGAGTGTTTCAGAACGGCTCAATCAAAACTAAGGTTCAACTCTTTTAGTTGAACAAACAGAACCGAAAGAATTTTCACACAATTCTTCTGTGTAGTTTTTATTTGTAGACATTCTTTTTCCCAATATAGGCCTCTTAGCGCTCAGAATGTCCAATTGCAGTTTCTACAGAAAGAGTGTTTCAGAACGGCTCAATCAAAAGTAAGGTTCAACTCTGTTAGTTGAATGCACAGAACAGAAAGAAGTTTCATACAATGCTTTTGTGTAGTTTATATTTGAACATATTCTTTTTTCCACTATTACCCACTTAGCGCTACGAATGTCCAGTTGCATTTTCTACAGACAGAGTGTTTCAAAACTGCTCAATCAAAAGTATGGTTTAACTCTGTTAGCTGAATGCTCAGATCAGAAATAAGTTTCACAGAATGCTTCTGTGTAGTTTATATTTGAATATATTCCTTTTTCCACTACTACGCTCTTAGCGCTCCAAATGTACAGTTGCATTTACTAGAGAAAGAGTGTTCAGATCTGCTCAATCAAAAGTATGGTTTAACTCTGTTAGCTGAATGCACAGATCAGAAAGAAGTTTCACCGAATGATTCTGTGTAGTTCATATTTGAAGACATTCCTTTTTCCACTATTACCCACTTAGCGCTCCGAATCTCCACTTGCATTTTCTACAAAAAGAGTGTTTCATAACTGCTCAATCAAAAATATGTTTTATCTCTGTTAACTGAATTTACAGATCAGAAATAAGTTTCACAGAATGCATCTGTGTAGTTTTTATTTGAAGATATACTTTTTCCCAATGTAGGCCTCTTAGCGCTTAGCATGTCCAATTGCAGTTTCTCCAGAAAGAGTGTTTCAGAACGGCTCAATCAAAAGTAAGGTTCAATTCTGTTAGTTGAATGCACAGAACAGAAAGAATTTTCACAGAATGCTACTGTGTAGTTTATATTTGAATATATTCCTTTTTCCACTATTACCCTCTTAGCGCTCCGAATGTCCGCTTGCATTTTCTACAGAAAGAGTGTTGAGAACTGCGCAATCAAAAGTATGGTTTAACTCTGTTAGCTTAATGAACATATCAGAAATAAGTTTCACACAATGCTTCTGTGTAGTTTTTATTTGAAGATATTATTTTTCCCAATAGAGGCCTCTTAGCGCTCAGAATGTCCAATTGCAGTTTCTACAGAAAGAGTGTTTCAGAAAGGCTCAATCAAAAGTAAGATTCAACTCTGTTAGTTGAATGCACAGAACAGAAAGAAGTTTCATACAATGCTTCTGTGTAGTTTATATTTGAACATATTCTTTTTTCCACTATTACCCACTTAGCGCTACGAATGTCCAGTTGCATTTTCTACAGACAGAGTGTTTCAAAACTCCTCAATCAAAAGTATGGCTTAACTCTGTTAGCTGAATGCTCAGATCAGAAAGAAGTTTCACAGAATGCTTCTGTGTAGTTTATATATGAATATATTCCTTTTTCCACTACTACTCTCTTAGCGCTCCAAATGTCCAGTTGCATTTTCTACAGAAAGAGTGTTCAGATCTGCTCAATCAAAAGTATGGTTTAACTCTGTTAGCTGAATGCACAGATAAGAAAGAAGTTTCACAGAATGATTCTGTGAGGTTTATATTTGGAGACATTCCTTTTTCCACTATTACCCTCTTAGCGCTCCGAATCTCCATTTGCATTTTCTACAGAAAGAGTGTTTCAGAACGGATCAATCAAAACTAAGGTTCAACTCTTTTAGTTGAACAAACAGAACCGAAAGAAGTTTCACACAATTCTTCTGTGTAGTTTTTATTTGTAGTCATTCTTTTTCCCAATATAGGCCTCTTAGCGCTCAGAATGTCCAATTGCAGTTTCTACAGAAAGAGTGTTTCAGAACGGCTCAATCAAAAGTAAGGTTCAACTCTGTTAGTTGAATGCACAGAACAGAAAGAAATTTCATACAATGCTTCTGTGTAGTTTATATTTGAACATATTCTTTTTTCCACTATTACCCACTTAGTGCTACGAATGTCCAGTTGCATTTTCTACAGACAGAGTGTTTCAAAACTGCTCAATCAAAAGTATGGTTTAACTCTGTTAGCTGAATGCTCAGATCAGTAAGAAGTTTCACAGAATGCTTCTGTGTAGTTTATATTTGAATATATTCCTTTTTCCACTACTACGATCTTAGCGCTCCAAATGTCCAGTTGCATTTACTAGAGAAAGAGTGTTCAGATCTGCTCAATCAAAAGTATGGTTTAACTCTGTTAGCTGAATGCACAGATCAGAAAGAAGTTTCACCGAATGATTCTGTGTAGTTTATATTTGAAGACATTCTTTTTTCCACTATTACCCTCTTAGCGCTCCGAATCTCCACTTGCATTTTCTACAAAAAGAGTGTTTCATAACTGCTCAATCAAAAATATGTTTTATCTCTGTTAACTGAATTTACAGATCAGAAATAAGTTTCACAGAATGCATCTGTGTAGTTTTTATTTGAAGATATTCTTTTTCCCAATGTAGGCCTCTTAGCGCTTAGCATGTCCAATTGCAGTTTCTCCAGAAAGAGTGTTTCAGAACGGCTCAATCAAAAGTAAGGTTCAACTCTGTTAGTTGAATGCACAGAACAGAAGGAATTTTCACAGAATGCTACTGTGTAGTTTATATTTGAATATATTCCTTTTTCCACTATTACCCTCTTAGCGCTCCGAATGTCCACTTGCATTTTCTACAGAAAGAGTGTTCAGAACTGCGCAATCAAAAGTATGGTTTAACTCTGTTAGCTTAATGAACATATCAGAAATAAGTTTCACACAATGCTTCTGTGTAGTTTTTATTTGAAGATATTATTTTTCCCAATAGAGGCCTCTTAGCGCTCAGAATGTCCAATTGCAGTTTCTACAGAAAGAGTGTTTCAGAACGGCTCAATCAAAAGTAAGGTTCAACTCTGTTAGTTGAATGCACAGAACAGAAAGAAGTTTCATTCAATGCTTCTGTGTAGTTTATATTTGAACATATTCTTTTTTCCACTATTACCCACTTAGCGCTACGAATGTCCAGTTGCATTTTCTACAGACAGAGTGTTTCAAAACTGCTCAATCAAAAGTATGGTTTAACTCTGTTAGCTGAATGCTCAGATCAGAAAGAAGTTTCACAGAATGCTTCTGTGTAGTTTATATTTGAATATATTCTTTTTCCACTACTACTCTCTTAGCGCTCCAAATGTCCAGTTGCATTTTCTACAGAAAGAGTGTTCAGATCTGCTCAATCAAAAGTATGGTTTAACTCTGTTAGCTGAATGCACAGATCAGAAAGAAGTTTCACAGAATGATTCTGTGTAGTTTATATTTGGAGACATTCCTTTTTCCACTATTACCCTCTTAGCGCTCCGAATCTCCACTTGAATTTTCTACAGAAAGAGTGTTTCAAAACGGCTCAATCAAAACTAAGGTTCAACTCTTTTAGTTGAACAAACAGAACCGAAAGAAGTTTCACACAATTCTTCTGTGTAGTTTTTATTTGTAGACATTCTTTTTCCCAATATAGGCCTCTTAGCGCTCAGAATGTCCAATTGCAGTTTCTACAGAAAGAGTGTTTCAGAACGGCTCAATCAAAAGTAACGTTCAACTCTGTTAGTTGAATGCACAGAACAGAAAGAAGTTTCATACAATGCTTTTGTGTAGTTTATATTTGAACATATTCTTTTTTCCACTATTACCCACTTAGCGCTACGAATGTCCAGTTGCATTTTCTACAGACAGAGTGTTTCAAAACTGCTCAATCAAAAGTATGGTTTAACTCTGTTAGCTGAATGCTCAGATCAGAAAGAAGTTTCACAGAATGCTTCTGTGTAGTTTATATTTGAATATATTCCTTTTTCCACTACTACGCTCTTAGCGCTCCAAATGTACAGTTGCATTTACTAGAGAAAGAGTGTTCAGATCTGCTCAATCAAAAGTATGGTTTAACTCTGTTAGCTGAATGCACAGATCAGAAAGAAGTTTCACCGAATGATTCTGTGTAGTTTATATTTGAAGACATTCCTTTTTCCACTATTACCCACTTAGCGCTCCGAATCTCCACTTGCATTTTCTACAAAAAGAGTGTTTCATAACTGCTCAATCAAAAATATGTTTTATCTCTGTTAACTGAATTTACAGATCAGAAATAAGTTTCACAGAATGCATCTGTGTAGTTTTTATTTGAAGATATACTTTTTCCCAATGTAGGCCTCTTAGCGCTTAGCATGTCCAATTGCAGTTTCTCCAGAAAGAGTGTTTCAGAACGGCTCAATCAAAAGTAAGGTTCAATTCTGTTAGTTGAATGCACAGAACAGAAAGAATTTTCACAGAATGCTACTGTGTAGTTTATATTTGAATATATTCCTTTTTCCACTATTACCCTCTTAGCGCTCCGAATGTCCGCTTGCATTTTCTACAGAAAGAGTGTTCAGAACTGCGCAATCAAAAGTATGGTTTAACTCTGTTAGCTTAATGAACATATCAGAAATAAGTTTCACACAATGCTTCTGTGTAGTTTTTATTTGAAGATATTATTTTTCCCAATAGAGGCCTCTTAGCGCTCAGAATGTCCAATTGCAGTTTCTACAGAAAGAGTGTTTCAGAAAGGCTCAATCAAAAGTAAGATTCAACTCTGTTAGTTAAATGCACAGAACAGAAAGAAGTTTCATACAATGCTTCTGTGTAGTTTATATTTGAACATATTCTTTTTTCCACTATTACCCACTTAGCGCTACGAATGTCCAGTTGCATTTTCTACCGACAGAGTGTTTCAAAACTCCTCAATCAAAAGTATGGCTTAACTCTGTTAGCTGAATGCTCAGATCAGAAAGAAGTTTCACAGAATGCTTCTGTGTAGTTTATATATGAATATATTCCTTTTTCCACTACTACTCTCTTAGCGCTCCAAATGTCCAGTTGCATTTTCTACAGAAAGAGTGTTCAGATCTGCTCAATCAAAAGTATGGTTTAACTCTGTTAGCTGAATGCACAGATAAGAAAGAAGTTTCACAGAATGATTCTGTGTAGTTTATATTTGGAGACATTCCTTTTTCCACTATTACCCTCTTAGCGCTCCGAATCTCCATTTGCATTTTCTACAGAAAGAGTGTTTCAGAACGGCTCAATCAAAACTAAGGTTCAACTCTTTTAGTTGAACAAACAGAACCGAAAGAAGTTTCACACAATTCTTCTGTGTAGTTTTTATTTGTAGTCATTCTTTTTCCCAATATAGGCCTCTTAGCGCTCAGAATGTCCAATTGCAGTTTCTACAGAAAGAGTGTTTCAGAACGGCTCAATCAAAAGTAAGGTTCAACTCTGTTAGTTGAATGCACAGAACAGAAAGAAGTTTCATACAATGCTTCTGTGTAGTTTATATTTGAACATATTCTTTTTTCCACTATTACCCACTTAGCGCTACGAATGTCCAGTTGCATTTTCTACAGACAGAGTGTTTCAAAACTGCTCAATCAAAAGTATGGTTTAACTCTGTTAGCTGAATGCTCAGATCAGTAAGAAGTTTCACAGAATGCTTCTGTGTAGTTTATATTTGAATATATTCCTTTTTCCACTACTACGATCTTAGCGCTCCAAATGTCCAGTTGCATTTACTAGAGAAAGAGTGTTCAGATCTGCTCAATCAAAAGTATGGTTTAACTCTGTTAGCTGAATGCACAGATCAGAAAGAAGTTTCACCGAATGATTCTGTGTAGTTTATATTTGAAGACATTCTTTTTTCCACTATTACCCCCTTAGCGCTCCGAATCTCCACTTGCATTTTCTACAAAAAGAGTGTTTCATAACTGCTCAATCAAAAATATGTTTTATCTCTGTTAACTGAATTTACAGATCAGAAATAAGTTTCACAGAATGCATCTGTATAGTTTTTATTTGAAGATATTCTTTTTCCCAATGTAGGCCTCTTAGCGCTTAGCATGTCCAATTGCAGTTTCTACAGAAAGAGTGTTTCAGTACGGCTCAATCAAAAGTAAGGTTCAACTCTGTTAGTTGAATGCACAGAACAGAAAGAATTTTCACAGAATGCTACTGTGTAGTTTATATTTGAATATATTCCTTTTTCCACTATTACCCTCTTAGCGCTCCGAATGTCCACTTGCATTTTCTACAGAAAGAGTGTTCAGAACTGCGCAATCAAAAGTATGGTTTAACTCTGTTAGCTTAATGAACATATCAGAAATAAGTTTCACACAATGCTTCGGTGTAGTTTTTATATGAAGATATTATTTTTCCCAATAGAGGCCTCTTAGCGCTCAGAATGTCCAATTGCAGTTTCTACAGAAAGAGTGTTTCAGAAAGGCTCAATCAAAAGTAAGGTTCAACTCTGTTAGTTGAATGCACAGAACAGAAAGAAGTTTCATACAATGCTTCTGTGTAGTTTATATTTGAACCTATTCTTTTTTCCACTATTACCCACTTAGCGCTACGAATGTCCAGTTGCATTTTCTACAGACAGAGTGTTTCAAAACTGCTCAATCAAAAGTATGGTTTAACTCTGTTAGCTGAATGCTCAGATCAGAAAGAAGTTTCACAGAATGCTTCTGTGTAGTTTATATTTGAATATATTCCTTTTTCCACTACTACTCTCTTAGCGCTCCAAATGTCCAGTTGCATTTTCTACAGAAAGAGTGTTCAGATCTGCTCAATCAAAAGTATGGTTTAACACTGTTAGCTGAATGCACAGATCAGAAAGAAGTTTCACAGAATGATTCTGTGTAGTTTATATTTGGAGACATTCCTTTTTCCACTATTACCCTCTTAGCGCTCCGAAACTCCACTTGCATTTTCTACAGAAAGAGTGTTTCAGAACGGCTCAATCAAAACTAAGGTTCAACTCTTTTAGTTGAACCAACAGAACAGAAAGAAGTTTCACACAATTCTTCTGTGTAGTTTTTATTTGTAGACATTCTTTTTCCCAATATAGGCCTCTTAGCGCTCAGAATGTCCAATTGCAGTTTCTACAGAAAGAGTGTTTCAGAACGGCTCAATCAAAAGTAAGGTTCAACTCTGTTAGTTGAATGCACAGAACAGAAAGAAGTTTCATACAATGCTTCTGTGTAGTTTCTAATTGAACATATTCTTTTTTCCACTATTACCCACTTAGCGCTACGAATGTCCAGTTGCATTTTCAACAGACAGAGTGTTTCAAAACTGCTCAATCAAAAGTATGGTTTAACTCTGTTAGCTGAATGCTCAGATCAGAAAGAAGTTTCACAGAATGCTTCTGTGTAGTTTATATTTGAATATATTCCTTTTTCCACTACTACGCTCTTAGCGCTCCAAATGTCCAGTTGCATTTTCTACAGAAAGAGTGTTCAGATCTGCTCAATCAAAAGTATGGTTTAACTCTGTTAGCTGAATGCACAGATCAGAAAGAAGTTTCACCGAATGATTCTGTGTAGTTTATATTTGAAGACATTCCTTTTTCCACTATTACCCTCTTAGCGCTCCGAATCTCCACTTGCATTTTCTACAAAAAGAGTGTTTCATAACTGCTCAATCAAAAATATGTTTTATCTCTGTTAACTGAATTTACAGATCAGAAATAAGTTTCACAGAATGCATCTGTGTAGTTTTTATTTGAAGATATCCTTTTTCCCAATGTAGGCCTCTTAGCGCTTAGCATGTCCAATTGCAGTTTCTACAGAAAGAGTGTTTCAGAACGGCTCAATCAAAAGTAAGGTTCAACTCTGTTAGTTGAATGCACAGAACAGAAAGAGTTTTCACAGAATGCTACTGTGTAGTTTATATTTGAATATATTCCTTTTTCCACTATTACCCTCTTAGCGCTCCGAATGTCCACTTGCATTTTCTACAGAAAGTGTGTTCAGAACTGCGAAATCAAAAGTATGTTTTAACTCTGTTAGCTTAATGAACATATCAGAAATAAGTTTCACACAATGCTTCTGTGTAGTTTTTATTTGAAGATATTATTTTTCCCAAAAGAGCCCTCTTAGCGCTCAGAATGTCCAATTGCAGTTTCTACAGAAAGAGTGTTTCAGAACGGCTCAATCAAAAGTAAGGTTCAACTCTGTTAGTTGAATGCACAGAACAGAAAGAAGTTTCATACAATGCTTCTGTGTAGTTTATATTTGAACATATTCTTTTTTCCACTATTACCCACTTAGCGCTACGAATGTCCAGTTGCATTTTCTACAGACAGAGTGTTTCAAAACTGCTCAATCAAAAGTATGGTTTAACTCTGTTAGCTGAATGCTCAGATCAGAAAGAAGTTTCACAGAATGCTTCTGTGTAGTTTATATTTGAATATATTCCTTTTTCCACTACTACTCTCTTAGCGCTCCAAATGTCCAGTTGCATTTTCTACAGAAAGAGTGTTCAGATCTGCTCAATCAAAAGTATGGTTTAACTCTGTTAGCTGAATGCACAGATCAGAAAGAAGTTTCACAGAATGATTCTGTGTAGTTTATATTTGGAGACATTCCTTTTTCCACTATTACCCTCTTAGCGCTCCGAATCTCCACTTGCATTTTCTACAGAAAGAGTGTTTCAGAACGGCTCAATCAAAACTAAGGTTCAACTCTTTTAGTTGAACAAACAGAACAGAAAGAAGTTTCACACAATTCTTCTGTGTAGTTTTTATTTGTAGACATTCTTTTTCCCAATATAGGCCTCTTAGCGCTCAGAATGTCCAATTGCAGTTTCTACAGAAAGAGTGTTTCAGAACGGCTCAATCAAAAGTAAGGTTCAACTCTGTTAGTTGAATGCACAGAACAGAAAGAAGTTTCATACAATGCTTCTGTGTAGTTTATAATTGAACATATTCTTTTTTCCACTATTACCCACTTAGCGCAACGAATGTCCAGTTGCATTTTCTACAGACAGAGTGTTTCAAAACTGCTCAATCAAAAGTATGGTTTAACTCTGTTAGCTGAAGGCTCAGATCAGAAAGAAGTTTCACAGAATGCTTCTGTGTAGTTTATATTTGAATATATTCCTTTTTCCACTACTACTCTCTTAGCGCTCCAAATGTCCAGTTGCATTTTCTACAGAAAGAGTGTTCAGATCTGCTCAATCAAAAGTATGGTTTAACTCTGTTAGCTGAATGCACAGATCAGAAAGAAGTTTCACCGAATGATTCTGTGTAGTTTGTATTTGAAGACATTCCTTTTTCCACTATTAACTTCTTAGCGCTCCTAATCTCCACTTGCATTTTCTACAAAAAGAGTTTTTCATAACTGCTCAATCAAAAATATGTTTTTTCTCTGTTAACTGAATTTACAGATCAGAAATAAGTTTCACAGAATGCATCTGTGTAGTTTTTATTTGAAGATATTCTTTTTCCCAATGTAGGCCTCTTAGCGCTTAGCATGTCCAATTGCAGTTTCTACAGAAAGAGTGTTTCAGAACGGCTCAATCAAAAGTAAGGTTCAACTCTGTTAGTTGAATGCACAGAACAGAAAGAATTTTCACAGAATGCTACTGTGTAGTTTATATTTGAATATATTCCTTTTTCCACTATTACCCTCTTAGCGCTCCGAATGTCCACTTGCATTTTCTACAGGAAGAGTGTTCAGAACTGAGCAATCAAAAGTATGGTTTAACTCTGTTAGCTTAATGAACATATCAGAAATAAGTTTCACACAATGCTTCTGTGTAGTTTTTATTTGAAGATATTATTTTTCCCAATAGAGGCCTCTTAGCGCTCAGAATGTCCTATTGCAGTTTCTACAGAAAGAGTGTTTCAGAACGGCTCAATCAAAAGTAAGGTTCAACTCTGTTAGTTGAATGCACACAACAGAAAGAAGTTTCATACAATGCTTCTGTGTAGTTTATATTTGAACATATTCTTTTTTCCACTATTACCCACTTAGCGCTACGAATGTCCAGTTGCATTTTCTACAGACAGAGTGTTTCAAAACTGCTCAATCAAAAGTATGGTTTAACTCTGTTAGCTGAATGCTCAGATCAGAAAGAAGTTTCACAGAATGCTTCTGTGTAGTTTATATTTGAATATATTCCTTTTTCCACTACTACTCTCTTAGAGCTCCAAATGTCCAGTTGCATTTTCTACAGAAAGAGTGTTCAGATCTGCTCAATCAAAAGTATGGTTTAACTCTGTTAGCTGAATGCACAGATCAGAAAGAAGTTTCACAGAATGATTCTGTGTAGTTTATATTTGGAGACATTCCTTTTTCCACTATTACCCTCTTAGCACTCCGAATCTCCACTTACATTTTCTACAGAAAGAGTGTTTCAGAACGGCTCAATCAAAACTAAGGTTCAACTCTTTTAGTTGAACAAACAGAACAGAAAGAAGTTTCACACAATTCTTCTGTGTAGTTTTTATTTGTAGACATTCTTTTTCCCAATATAGGCCTCTTAGCGCTCAGAATGTCCAATTGCAGTTTCTACAGAAAGAGTGTTTCAGAACGGCTGAATCAAAAGTAAGGTTCAACTCTGTTAGTTGAATGCACAGAACAGAAAGAAGTTTCATACAATGCTTCTGTGTAGTTTATATTTGAACATATTCTTTTTTCCACTATTACCCACTTAGCGCTACGAATGTCCAGTTGCATTTTCTACAGAGTGTTTCAAAAGTGCTCAATCAAAATATGGTTTAACTCTGTCAGCTGAATGCTCAGATCAGAAAGAAGTTTCACAGAATGCTTCTGTGTAGTTTATATTTGAATATATTCCTTTTTCCACTACTACGCTCTTAGCGCTCCAAATGTGCAGTTGCATTTTCTACAGAAAGAGTGTTCAGATCTGCTCAATCAAAAGTATGGTTTAACTCTGTTAGCTGAATGCACAGATCAGAAAGAAGTTTCACCGAATGATTCTGTGTAGTTTATATTTGAAGACATTCCTTTTTCCACTATTACCCTCTTAGCGCTCCGAATCTCCACTTGCATTTTCTACAAAAAGAGTGTTTCATAACTGCTCAATCAAAAATATGTTTTATCTCTGTTAACTGAATTTACAGATCAGAAATATGTTTCACAGAATGCATCTGTGTAGTTTTTATTTGAAGATATTCTTTTTCCCAATGTAGGCCTCTTAGCGCTTAGCATGTCCAATTGCAGTTTCTCCAGAAAGAGTGTTTCAAAACGGCTCAATCAAAAGTAAGGTTCAACTCTGTTAGTTGAATGCACAGAACAGAAAGAATTTTCACAGAATGCTACTGTGTAGTTTATATTTGAATATATTACTTTTTTCACTATTAACCTCTTAGCGCTCCGAATGTCCACTTGCATTTTCTACAGAAAGAGTGTTCAGAACTGCGCAATCTAAAGTATGGTTTAACTCTGTTAGCTTAATGAAAATATCAGAAATAAGTTTCACACAATGCTTCTGTGTAGTTTTTATTTGAAGATATTATTTTTCCCAATAGAGGCCTCTTAGCGCTCAGAATGTCCAATTGCAGTTTCTACAGAAAGAGTGTTTCAGAAAGGCTCAATCAAAAGGAAGGTTCAACTCTGTTAGTTGAATGCACAGAACAGAAAGATGTTTCATACAATGCTTCTGTGCAGTTTATATTTGAACATATTCTTTTTTCCACTACTACCCACTTAGCGCTACGAATGTCAAGTTGCATTTTCTACAGACAGAGTGTTTCAAAACTGCTCAATCAAAAGTATGGTTTAACTCTGTTAGCTGAATGCTCAGATCACAAAGAAGTTTCACAGAATGCTTCTGTGTAGTTTATATTTGAATATATTCCTTTTTCCACTACTACTCTCTTAGCGCTCCAAATGTGCAGTTGCATTTTCTACAGAAAGAGTGTTCAGATCTGCTCAATCAAAAGTATGGTTTAACTCTGTTAGCTTAATGAACATATCAGAAATAAGTTTCCCACAATGCTTCTGTGTATTTTTTATTTGAAGATATTATTTTTCCCAATAGAGGCCTCTTAGCGCTCAGAATGTCCAATTGCAGTTTCTACAGAAAGAGTGTTTCAGAACGGCTCAATCAAAAGTAAGGTTCAACTCTGTTAGTTGAATGCACAGAACAGAAAGAAGTTTCATACAATGCTTCTGTGTAGTTTATATTTGAACATATTCTTTTTTCCACTATTACCCACTTAGCGCTACGAATGTCCAGTTGCATTTTCTACAGACAGAGTGTTTCAAAACTGCTCAATCAAAAGTATGGTTTAACTCTGTTAGCTGAATGCTCAGATCAGAAAGAAGTTTCACAGAATGCTTCTGTGTAGTTTATATTTGAATATATTCCATTTTCCACTACTATGCTCTTAGCGCTCCAAATGTCCAGTTGCATTTACTAGAGAAAGAGTGTTCAGATCTGCTCAATCAAAAGTATTTTTTAACTCTGTTAGCTGAATGCATAGATCAGAAAGAAGTTTCACCGAATGATTCTGTGTAGTTTATATTTGAAGACATTCCTTTTTCCACTATTACCCTCTTAGCGCTCCGAATCTCCACTTGCATTTTCTACAAAAAGAGTGTTTCATAACTGCTCAATCAAAAATATGTTTTATCTCTGTTAACTGAATTTACAGATCAGAAATATGTTTCACAGAATGCATCTGTGTAGTTTTTATTTGAAGATATTCTTTTTCCCAATGTAGGCCTCTTAGCGCTTAGCATGTCCAATTGCAGTTTCTCCAGAAAGAGTGTTTCAAAACGGCTCAATCAAAAGTAAGGTTCAACTCTGTTAGTTGAATGCACAGAACAGAAAGAATTTTCACATAATGCTACTGTGTAGTTTATATTTGAATATATTCCTTTTTCCACTATTAACTTCTTAGCGCTCCGAATGTCCACTTGCATTTTCTACAGAAAGAGTGTTCAGAACTGCGCAATCTAAAGTATGGTTTAACTCTGTTAGCTTAATGAAAATATCAGAAATAAGTTTCACACAATGCTTCTGTGTAGTTTTTATTTGAAGATATTATTTTTCCCAATAGAGGCCTCTTAGCGCTCAGAATATCCAATTGCAGTTTCTACAGAAAGAGTGTTTCAGAAAGGCTCAATCAAAAGTAAGGTTCAACTCTGTTAGTTGAATGCACAGAACAGAAAGAAGTTTCATACAATGCTTCTGTGTAGTTTATATTTGAACATATTCTTTTTTCCACTACTACCCACTTAGCGCTTCGAATGTCAAGTTGCATTTTCTACAGACAGAGTGTTTCAAAACTGCTCAATCAAAAGTATGGTTTAACTCTGTTAGCTGAATGCTCAGATCAGAAAGAAGTTTCACAGAATGCTTCTGTGTAGTTTATATTTGAATATATTCCATTTTCCACTACTACTCTCTTAGCGCTCCAAATGTCCAGTTGCATTTTCTACAGAAAGAGTGTTCAGATCTGCTCAATCAAAGTATGGTTTAACTCTGTTAGCTGAAAGCACAGATCAGAAAGAAGTTTCACAGAATGATTCGGTGTAGTTTATATTTGGAGACATTCCTTTTTCCACTATTACCCTCTTAGCGCTCCGAATCTCCACTTGCATTTTCTACAGAAAGAGTGTTTCAGAACGGCTCAATCAAAACTAAGGTTCAACTCTTTTAGTTGAACAAACAGAACAGAAAGAAGTTTCACACAATTCTTCTTTGTAGTTTTTATTTGTAGACATTCTTTTTCCCAATATAGGCCTCTTAGCGCTCAGAATGTCCAATTGCAGTTTCTACAGAAAGAGTGTTTCAGAACGGCTCAATCAAAAGTAAGGTTCAACTCTGTTAGTTGAATGCACAGAACAGAAAGAAGTTTCATACAATGCTTCTGTGTAGTTTATATTTGAACATATTCTTTTTTCCACTATTACCCACTTAGCGCTACGAATGTCCAGTTGCATTTTCTACAGACAGAGTGTTTCAAAACTGCTCAATCAAAAGTATGGTTTAACTCTGTTAGCTGAATGCTCAGATCAGAAAGAAGTTTCACAGAATGCTTCTGTGTAGTTTATATTTGAATATAATCCTTTTTCCACTACTACGCTCTTAGAGCTCCAAATGTCCAGTTGCATTTTCTACAGAAAGAGTGTTCAGATCTGCTCAATCAAAAGTATGGTTTAACTCTGTTAGCTGAATGCACAGATCAGAAAGAAGTTTCACCGAATGATTCTGTGTAGTTTATATTTGAAGACATTCCTTTTTCCACTATTACCATCTTAGCGCTCCGAATCTCCACTTCCATTTTCTACAAAAAGAGAGTTTCATAATTGCTCAATCAAAAATATGTTTTATCTCTGTTAACTGAATTTACAGATCAGAAATAAGTTTCACAGAATGCATCTGTGTAGTTTTTATTTGAAGATATTCTTTTTCCCAATGTAGGCCTCCTAGCGCTCAGAATGTCCAATTGCAGTTTCTACAGAAAGAGTGTTTCAGAACGGCTCAATCAAAAGTAAGGTTCAACTCTGTTAGTTGAATGCACAGAACAGAAAGAAGTTTCATACAATGCTTCTGTGTAGTTTATATTTGAACATATTCTTTTTTCCACTATTACCCACTTAGCGCTACGAATGTCCAGTTGCATTTTCTACAGACAGAGTGTTTCAAAACTGTTCAATCAAAAGTATGGTTTAACTCTGTTAGCTGAATGCTCAGATCAGAAAGAAGTTTCACAGAATGCTTCTGTGTAGTTTATATTTGAATATATTCCTTTTTCCACTACTACGCTCTTAGCGCTCCAAATGTCCAGTTGCATTTTCTACGGAAAGAGTGTTCAGATCTGCTCAACCAAAAGTATGTTTTAACTCTGTTAGCTGAATGCACAGATAAGAAAGAAGTTTCACCGAATGATTCTGTGTAGTTTATATTTGAAGACATTCCTTTTTCCACTATTACCCTCTTAGCGCTCCGAATCTCCACTTGCATTTTCTACAAAAAGAGTTTCATAACTGCTCAATCAAAAATATGTTTTATCTCTGTTAACTGAATTTACAGATCAGAAATAAGTTTCACAGAATGCATCTGTGTAGTTTTTATTTGAAGATATTCTTTTTAACAATGTAGGCCTCTTAGCGCTTAGCATGTCCAATTGCAGTTTCTACAGAAAGAGTGTTTCAGAACGGCTCAATCAAAAGTAAGGTTCAACTCTCTTAGTTGAATGCACAGAACAGAAAGTATTTTCACAGAATGCTACTGTGTAGTTTATATTTGAATATATTCCTTTTTCCACTATTACCCTCTCAGCGCTCCGAATGTCCACTTGCATTTTCTACAGAAAGAGTGTTCAGAACTGCGCAATCAAAAGTATGGTTTAACTCTGTTAGCTTAATGAACATATCAGAAATAAGTTTCACACAATGCTTCTGTGTAGTTTTTATTTGAAGATATTATTTTTCCCAATAGAGGCCTCTTAGCGCTCAGAATGTCCAATTGCAGTTTCTACAGAAAGAGTGTTTCAGAAAGGCTCAATCAAAAGTAAGGTTCAACTCTGTTAGTTGAATGCACATAACAGAAAGAAGTTTCATACAATGCTTCTGTGTAGTTTATATTTGAACATGTTCTTTTTTCCACTATTACCCACTTAGCGCTACGAATGTCCCGTTGCATTTACTACAGACAGAGTGTTTCAAAAGTGCTCAATCAAAAGTATGGTTTAACTCTGTTAGCTGAATGCTCAGATCAGAAAGAAGTTTCACAGAATGCTTCTGTGTAGTTTATATTTGAATATATTCCTTTTTCCACTACTACTCTCTTAGCGCTATAAATGTCCAGTTGCATTTTCTACAGAAAGAGTGTTCAGATCTGCTCAATCAAAAGTATGGTTTAACTCTGTTAGCTGAATGCACAGATCAGAAAGAAGTTTCACAGAATGATTCTGTGTAGTTTATATTTGGAGACATTCCTTTTTCCACTATTACCCTCTTAGCGCTCCGAATCTCCACTTGCATTTTCTACAGAAAGAGTGTTTCAGAACGGCTCAATCAAAACTAAGGTTCAACTCTTTTAGTTGAACCAACAGAACCGAAAGAAGTTTCACACAATTCTTCTGTGTAGTTTTTATTTGTAGACATTCTTTTTCCCAATATAGGCCTCTTAGCGCTCAGAATGTCCAATTGCAGTTTCTACAGAAAGAGTGTTTCAGAACGGCTCAATCAAAAGTAAGGTTCAACTCTGTTAGTTGAATGCACAGAACAGAAAGAAGTTTCATACAATGCTTCTGTGTAGTTTCTATTTGAACATATTCTTTTTCCACCATTACCCACTTAGCGCTACGAATGTCCAGTTGCATTTTCTACAGACAGAGTGTTTCAAAACTACTCAATCAAAAGTATGGTTTAACTCTGTTAGCTGAATGCTCAGATCAGAAAGAAGTTTCACAGAATGCTTCTGTGTAGTTTATATTTGAATATATACTTTTTCCACTACTACGCTCTTAGTGCTCCAAATGTCCAGTTGCATTTTCTACAGAAAGAGTGTTCAGATCTGCTCAATCAAAAGTATGGTTTAACTCTGTTAGCTGAATGCACACATCAGAAAGAAGTTTCACCGAATGATTCTGTGTAGTTTATATTTGAAGACATTCCTTTTTCCACTATTACCCTCTTAGCGCTCCGAATCTCCACTTGCATTTTCTACAAAAAGAGTGTTTCATAACTGCTCAATCAAAAATATGTTTTATCTCTCTTAACTGAATTTACAGATCAGAAATAAGTTTCACAGAATGCATCTGTGTAGTTTTTATTTGAAGATATTCTTTTTCCCAATGTAGACCTCTTAGCGCTTAGCATGTCCAATTGCAGTTCCTACAGAAAGAGTGTTTCAGAACGGCTCAATCAAAAGTAAGGTTCAACTCTCTTAGTTGAATGCACAGAACAGAAAGAATTTTCACAGAATGCTACTGTGTAGTTTATATTTGAATATATTCCTTTTTCCACTATTACAATCTCAGCGCTCCGAATGTCCACTTGCATTTTCTACAGAAAGAGTGTTCAGAACTGCGCAATCAAAAGTATGGTTTAACTCTGTTAGCTTAATGAACATATCAGAATTAAGTTTCACACAATGCTTCTGTGTAGTTTTTATTTGAAGATATTATTTTTCCCAATAGAGGCCTCTTAGCGCTCGGAATGTCCAATTGCAGTTTCTACAGAAAGAGTGTTTCAGAAAGGCTCAATCAAAAGTAAGGTTCAACTCTGTTAGTTGAATGCACAGAACAGAAAGAAGTTTCATACAATGCTTCTGTGTAGTTTATATTTGAACATATTCTTTTTTCCACTATTACCCACTTAGCGCTACGAATGTCCAGTTGCATTTTCTACAGACAGAGTGTTTCAAAACTGTTCAATCAAAAGTATGGTTTAACTCTGTTAGCTGAATGCTCAGATCAGAAAGAAGTTTCACAGAATGCTTCTGTGTAGTTTATATTTGAATATATTCCTTTTTCCACTACTACGCTCTTAGCGCTCCAAATGTCCAGTTGCATTTTCTACGGAAAGAGTGTTCAGATCTGCTCAACCAAAAGTATGGTTTAACTCTGTTAGCTGAATGCACAGATCAGAAAGAAGTTTCACCGAATGATTCTGTGTAGTTTATATTTGAAGACATTCCTTTTTCCACTATTACCCTCTTAGCGCTCCGAATCTCCACTTGCATTTTCTACAAAAAGAGTTTCATAACTGCTCAATCAAAAATATGTTTTATCTCTGTTAACTGAATTTACAGATCAGAAATAAGTTTCACAGAATGCATCTGTGTAGTTTTTATTTGAAGATATTCTTTTTAACAATGTAGGCCTCTTAGCGCTTAGCATGTCCAATTGCAGTTTCTACAGAAAGAGTGTTTCAGAACGGCTCAATCAAAAGTAAGGTGCAACTCTCTTAGTTGAATGCACAGAACAGAAAGTATTTTCACAGAATGCTACTGTGTAGTTTATATTTGAATATATTCCTTTTTCCACTATTACCCTCTCAGCGCTCCGAATGTCCACTTGCATTTTCTACAGAAAGAGTGTTCAGAACTGCGCAATCAAAAGTATGGTTTAACTCTGTTAGCTTAATGAACATATCAGAAATAAGTTTCACACAATGCTTCTGTGTAGTTTTTATTTGAAGATATTATTTTTCCCAATAGAGGCCTCTTAGCGCTCAGAATGTCCAATTGCAGTTTCTACAGAAAGAGTGTTTCAGAAAGGCTCAATCAAAAGTAAGGTTCAACTCTGTTAGTTGAATGCACATAACAGAAAGAAGTTTCATACAATGCTTCTGTGTAGTTTATATTTGAACATGTTCTTTTTTCCACTATTACCCACTTAGCGCTACGAATGTCCCGTTGCATTTACTACAGACAGAGTGTTTCAAAAGTGCTCAATCAAAAGTATGGTTTAACTCTGTTAGCTGAATGCTCAGATCAGAAAGAAGTTTCACAGAATGCTTCTGTGTAGTTTATATTTGAATATATTCCTTTTTCCACTACTACTCTCTTAGCGCTATAAATGTCCAGTTGCATTTTCTACAGAAAGAGTGTTCAGATCTGCTCAATCAAAAGTATGGTTTAACTCTGTTAGCTGAATGCACAGATCAGAAAGAAGTTTCACAGAATGATTCTGTGTAGTTTATATTTGGAGACATTCCTTTTTCCACTATTACCCTCTTAGCGCTCCGAATCTCCACTTGCATTTTCTACAGAAAGAGTGTTTCAGAACGGCTCAATCAAAACTAAGGTTCAACTCTTTTAGTTGAACCAACAGAACCGAAAGAAGTTTCACACAATTCTTCTGTGTAGTTTTTATTTGTAGACATTCTTTTTCCCAATATAGGCCTCTTAGCGCTCAGAATGTCCAATTGCAGTTTCTACAGAAAGAGTGTTTCAGAACGGCTCAATCAAAAGTAAGGTTCAACTCTGTTAGTTGATGCACAGAACAGAAAGAAGTTTCATACAATGCTTCTGTGTAGTTTCTATTTGAACATATTCTTTTTCCACTATTACCCACTTAGAGCTACGAATGTCCAGTTGCATTTTCTACAGACAGAGTGTTTCAAAACTACTCAATCAAAAGTATGGTTTAACTCTGTTAGCTGAATGCTCAGATCAGAAAGAAGTTTCACAGAATGCTTCTGTGTAGTTTATATTTGAATATATACTTTTTCCACTACTACGCTCTTAGTGCTCCAAATGTCCAGTTGCATTTTCTACAGAAAGAGTGTTCAGATCTGCTCAATCAAAAGTATGGTTTAACTCTGTTAGCTGAATGCACACATCAGAAAGAAGTTTCACCGAATGATTCTGTGTAGTTTATATTTGAAGACATTCCTTTTTCCACTATTACCCTCTTAGCGCTCCGAATCTCCACTTGCATTTTCTACAAAAAGGGTGTTTCATAACTGCTCAATCAAAAATATGTTTTATCTCTGTTAACTGAATTTACAGATCAGAAATATGTTTCACAGAATGCATCTGTGTAGTTTTTATTTGAAGATATTCTTTTTCCCAATGTAGACCTCTTAGCGCTTAGCATGTCCAATTGCAGTTTCTACAGAAAGAGTGTTTCAGAACGGCTCAATCAAATGTAAGGTTCAACTCTCTTAGTTGAATGCACAGAACAGAAAGAATTTTCACAGAATGCTACTGTGTAGTTTATATTTGAATATATTCCTTTTTCCACTATTACCCTCTCAGCGCTCCGAATGTCCACTTGCATTTTCTACAGAAAGAGTGTTCAGAACTGCGCAATCAAAAGTATGGTTTAACTCTGTTAGCTTAATGAACATATCAGAATTAAGTTTCACACAATGCTTCTGTGTAGTTTTTATTTGAAGATATTATTTTTCCCAATAGAGGCCTCTTAGCGCTCGGAATGTCCAATTGCAGTTTCTACAGAAAGAGTGTTTCAGAAAGGCTCAATCAAAAGTAAGGTTCAACTCTGTTAGTTGAATGCACAGAACATAAAGAAGTTTCATACAATGCTTCTGTGTAGTTTATATTTGAACATGTTCTTTTTTCCACTATTACCCACTTAGCGCTACGAATGTCCCGTTGCATTTACTACAGACAGAGTGTTTCAAAACTGCTCAATCAAAAGTATGGTTTAACTCTGTTAGCTGAATGCTCAGATCAGAAAGAAGTTTCACAGAATGCTTCTGTGTAGTTTATATTTGAATATATTCCTTTTTCCACTACTACTCTCTTAGCGCTAAAAATGTCCAGTTGCATTTTCTACAGAAAGAATGTTCAGATCTGCTCAATCAAAAGTATGGTTTAACACTGTTAGCTGAATGCACAGATCAGAAAGAAGTTTCACAGAATGATTCTGTGTAGTTTATATTTGGAGACATTCCTTTTTCCACTATTACTCTCTTAGCGCTCCGAATCTCCACTTGCATTTTCTACAGAAACAGTGTTTCAGAACGGCTCAATCAAAACTAAGGTTCAACTCTTTTAGTTGAACAAACAGAACAGAAAGAAGTTTCACACAATTCTTCTGTGTAGTTTTTATTTGTCAACATTCTTTTTCCCAATATAGGCCTCCTAGCGCTCAGAATGTCCAATTGCCGTTTCTACAGAAAGAGTGTTTCAGAACGGCTCAATCAAAAGTAAGGTTCAACTCTGTTAGTTGAATGCACAGAACAGAAAGAAGTTTCATACAATGCTTCTGTGTAGTTTATATTTGAACATATTCTTTTTTCCACTATTACCCACTTAGCGCTACGAATGTCCAGTTGCATTTTCTACAGACAGAGTGTTACAAAACTGCTCAATCAAAAGTATGGTTTAACTCTGTTAGCTGAATGCTCAGATCAGAAAGAAGATTCACAGAATGCTTCTGTGTAGTTTATATTTGAATATATTCTTTTTCCACTACTACGCTCTTAGTGCTCCAAATGTCCAGTTGCATTTTCTACAGAAAGAGTGTTCAGATCTGCTCAATCAAAAGTATGGTTTAACTCTGTTAGCTGAATGCACAGATCAGAAAGAAGTTTCACCGAATGATTCTGTGTAGTTTATATTTGAAGACATTCCTTTTTCCACTATTACCCTCTTAGCGCTCCGAATCTCCACTTGCATTTTCTACAAAAAGAGTGTTTCATAACTGCTCAATCAAAAATATGTTTTATCTCTGTTAACTGAATTTACAGATCAGAAATAAGTTTCACAGAATGCATCTGTGTAGTTTTTAATTGAAGATATTCTTTTTCCCAATGTAGGCCTCTTAGCGCTTAGCATGTCCAATTGCAGTTTCTACAGAAAGAGTGTTTCAGAACGGCTCAATCAAAAGTAAGGTTCAACTCTGTTAGTTGAATGCACAGAACAGAAAGAATTTTCACAGAATGCTACTGTGTAGTTTATATTTGAATATATTCCTTTTTCCACTATTACCCTCTCAGCGCTCCGAATGTCCACTTGCATTTTCTACAGAAAGTGTGTTCAGAACTGCGCAATCAAAAGTATGGTTTAACTCTGTTAGCTTAATGAACATATCAGAAATAAGTTTCACACAATGCTTCTGTGTAGTTTTTATTTGAAGATATTATTTTTCCCAATAGAGGCCTCTTAGCGCTCAGAATGTCCAATTGCAGTTTCTACAGAAAGAGTGTTTCAGAAAGGCTCAATCAAAAGTAAGGTTCAACTCTGTTAGTTGAATGCACAGAACAGAAAGAAGTTTCATACAATGCATCTGTGTAGTTTATATTTGAACATATTCTTTTTTCCACTACTACCCACTTAGCGCTACGAATGTCCAGTTGCATTTTCTACAGACAGAGTGTTTCAAAACTGCTCAATCAAAAGTATGGTTTAAATCTGTTAGCTGAATGCTCAGATCAGAAAGAAGTTTCACAGAATGCTTCTGTGTAGTTTATATTTGAATATATACCTTTTTCCACTACTACTCTCTTAGCGCTCCAAATGTCAAGTTGCATTTTCTACAGAAAGAGTGTTCAGATCTGTTCAATCAAAAGTATGTTTTAACTCTGTTAGCTGAATGCACAGATCAGAAAGAAGTTTCACCGAATGATTCTGTGTAGTTTATATTTGAAGACATTCCTTTTTCCACTATTACCCTCTTAGCGCTCCGAATCTCCACTTCCATTGTCTAAAAAAGAGAGTTTCATAATTGCTCAATCAAAAATATGTTTTATCTCTGTTAACTGAATTTACAGATCAGAAATAAGTTTCACAGAATTCATCTGTGTAGTTTTTATTTGAAGATATTCTTTTTCCCAATGTAGGCCTCTTAGCGCTTAGCATGTCCAATTGCAGTTTCTACAGAAAGAGTGTTTCAGAACGGCTCAATCAAAAGTAAGGTTCAACTCTCTTAGTTGAATGCACAGAACAGAAAGAATTTTCACAGAATGCTACTGTGTAGTTTATATTTGAATATATTCCTTTTTCCACTATTTCCTCTTAGCGCTCCGAATGTCCACTTGCATTTTCTACAGAAAGAGTGTTCAGAACTGCGCAATCAAAAGTATGGTTTAACTCTGTTAGCTTAATGAACATATCAGAAATAAGTTTCACAGAATGCTTCTGTGTAGTTTTTATTTGAAGATATTATTTTTCCCAATAGAGGCCTCTTAGCGCTCAGAATGTCCAATTGCAGTTTCTACAGAAAGAGTCTTTCAGAAAGGCTCAATCAAAAGTAAGGTTCAACTCTGTTAGTTGAATGCACAGAACAGAAAGACGTTTCATACAATGCTTCTGTGTAGTTTATATTTGAACATATTCTTTTTTCCACTACTACCCACTTAGCGCTACGAATGTCCAGTTGCATTTTCTACAGACAGAGTGTTTCAAAACTGCTCAATCAAAAGTATGGTTTAAATCTGTTAGCTGAATGCTCAGATCAGAAAGATGTTTCACAGAATGCTTCTGTGTAGTTTATATTTGAATATATTCCTTTTTCCACTACTACTCTCTTAGCGCTCCAAATGTCAAGTTGCATTTTCTACAGAAAGAGTGTTCAGATCTGTTCAATCAAAAGTATGTTTTAACTCTGTTAGCTGAATGCACAGATCAGAAAGAAGTTTCACCGAATGATTCTGTGTAGTTTATATTTGAAGACATTCCTTTTTCCACTATTACCCTCTTAGCGCTCCGAATCTCCACTTCCATTGTCTAAAAAAGAGAGTTTCATAATTGCTCAATCAAAAATATGTTTTATCTCTGTTAACTGAATTTACAGATCAGAAATAAGTTTCACAGAATTCATCTGTGTAGTTTTTATTTGAAGATATTCTTTTTCCTAATGTAGGCCTCTTAGCGCTTAGCATGTCCAATTGCAGTTTCTACAGAAAGAGTGTTTCAGAACGGCTCAATCAAAAGTAAGGTTCAACTCTGTTAGTTGAATGCACAGAACAGAAAGAATTTTCACAGAATGCTACTGTGTAGTTTATATTTGAATATATTCCTTTTTCCACTATTTCCCTCTTAGCGCTCCGAATGTCCACTTGCATTTTCTACAGAAAGAGTGTTCAGAACTGCGCAATCAAAAGTATGGTTTAACTCTGTTAGCTTAATGAACATATCAGAAATAAGTTTCACAGAATGCTTCTGTGTAGTTTTTATTTGAAGATATTATTTTTCCCAATAGAGGCCTCTTAGCGCTCAGAATGTGCAATTGCAGTTTCTACAGAAAGAGTCTTTCAGAAAGGCTCAATCAAAAGTAAGGTTCAACTCTGTTAGTTGAATGCACAGAACAGAAAGAAGTTTCATACAATGCTTCTGTGTAGTTTATATTTGAACATATTCTTTTTTCCACTATTACCCACTTAGCGCTACGAATGTCCAGTTGCATTTTCTACAGAGTGTTTCAAAACTGCTCAATCAAAAGTATGGTTTAACTCTGTTAGCTGAATGCTCAGATCAGAAAGAAGTTTCACAGGATGCTTCTGTGTAGTTTATATTTGAATATATTCCTTTTTCCACTACTACGCTCTTAGCGCTCCAAATGTCCAGTTGCATTTACTAGAGAAAGAGTGTTCTAATCTGCTCAATCAAAAGTATGGTTTAACTCTGTTAGCTGAATGCACAGATCAGAAAGAAGTTTCACCGAATGATTCTGTGTAGTTTATATTTGAAGACATTCCTTTTTCCACTATTACCCTCTTAGCGCTCCGAATCTCCACTTGCATTTTCTACAAAAAGAGTGTTTCATAACTGCTCAATCAAAAATATGTTTTATCTCTGTTAACTGAATTTACAGATCAGAAATATGTTTCACAGAATGCATCTGTGTAGTTTTTATTTGAAGATATTCTTTTTCCCAATGTAGGCCTCTTAGCGCTTAGCCTGTCCAATTGCAGTTTCTCCAGAAAGAGTGTTTCAAAACGGCTCAATCAAAAGTAAGGTTCAACTCTGTTAGTTGAATGCACAGAACAGAAAGAATTTTCACAGAATGCTACTGTGTAGTTTATATTTGAATATATTCCTTTTTCCACTATTAACCTCTTAGCGCTCCGAATGTCCACTTGCATTTTCTACAGAAAGAGTGTTCAGAACTGCGCAATCTAAAGTATGGTTTAACTCTGTTAGCTTAATGAAAATATCAGAAATAAGTTTCACACAATGCTTCTGTGTAGTTTTTATTTGAAGATATTATTTTTCCCAATAGAGGCCTCTTAGCGCTCAGAATGTCCAATTGCAGTTTCTACAGAAAGAGTGTTTCAGAAAGGCTCAATCAAAAGTAAGGTTCAACTCTGTTAGTTGAATGCACAGAACAGAAAGAAGTTTCATACAATGCTTCTGTGTAGTTTATATTTGAACATATTCTTTTTTCCACTACTACCCACTTAGCGCTACGAATGTCAAGTTGCATTTTCTACAGACAGAGTGTTTCAAAACTGCTCAATCAAAAGTATGGTTTAACTCTGTTAGCTGAATGCTCAGATCAGAAAGAAGTTTCACAGAATGCTTCTGTGTAGTTTATATTTGAATATATTCCTTTTTCCACTACTACTCTCTTAGCGCTCCAAATGTCCAGTTGCATTTTCTACAGAAAGAGTGTTCAGATCTGCTCAATCAAAAGTATGGTTTAACTCTGTTAGCTGAAAGCACAGATCAGAAAGAAGTTTCACAGAATGATTCGGTGTAGTTTATATTTGGAGACATTCCTTTTTCCACTATTACCCTCTTAGCGCTCCGAATCTCCACTTGCATTTTCTACAGAAAGAGTGTTTCAGAACGGCTCAATCAAAACTAAGGTTCAACTCCTTTAGTTGAACAAACAGAACAGAAAGAAGTTTCACACAATTCTTCTTTGTAGTTTTTATTTGTAGACATTCTTTTTCCCAATATAGGCCTCTTAGCGCTCAGAATGTCCAATTGCAGTTTCTACAGAAAGAGTGTTTCAGAACGGCTCAATCAAAAGTAAGGTTCAACTCTGTTAGTTGAATGCACAGAACAGAAAGAAGTTTCATACAATGCTTCTGTGTAGTTTATATTTGAACATATTCTTTTTTCCACTATTACCCACTTAGCGCTACGAATGTCCAGTTGCATTTTCTACAGAAAGAGTGTTTCAAAACTGCTCAATCAAAAGTATGGTTTAACTCTGTTAGCTGAATGCTCAGATCAGAAAGTAGTTTCACAGAATGCTTCTGTGTAGTTTATATTTGAATATATTCCTTTTTCCACTACTACGCTCTTAGCGCTCCAAATGTCCAGTTGCATTTTCTACAGAAAGAGTGTTCAGATCTGCTCAATCAAAAGTATGGTTTAACTCTGTTAGCTGAATTCACAGATCAGAAAGAAGTTTCACCGAATGATTCTGTGTAGTTTATATTTGAAGACATTCCTTTTTCCACTATTACCATCTTAG
Organism: Symphalangus syndactylus; assembly: GCF_028878055.3. Classification (NCBI taxonomy): domain Eukaryota; kingdom Metazoa; phylum Chordata; class Mammalia; order Primates; family Hylobatidae; genus Symphalangus; species Symphalangus syndactylus. The sequence continues at coordinate 1,714,026 of NC_072423.2, read as the reverse complement.
CGCTCCGAATCTCCACTTCCATTTTCTACAAAAAGAGAGTTTCATAATTGCTCAATCAAAAATATGTTTTATCTCTGTTAACTGAATTTACAGATCAGAAATAAGTTTCACAGAATGCATCTGTGTAGTTTTTATTTGAAGATATTCTTTTTCCCAATGTAGGCCTCCTAGCGCTCAGAATGTCCAATTGCAGTTTCTACAGAAAGAGTGTTTCAGAACGGCTCAATCAAAAGTAAGGTTCAACTCTGTTAGTTGAATGCACAGAACAGAAAGTAGTTTCATACAATGCTTCTGTGTAGTTTATATTTGAACATATTCTTTTTTCCACTATTACCCACTTAGCGCTACGAATGTCCAGTTGCATTTTCTACAGACAGAGTGTTTCAAAACTGTTCAATCAAAAGTATGGTTTAACTCTGTTAGCTGAATGCTCAGATCAGAAAGAAGTTTCACAGAATGCTTCTGTGTAGTTTATATTTGAATATATTCCTTTTTCCACTACTACGCTCTTAGCGCTCCAAATGTCCAGTTGCATTTTCTACGGAAAGAGTGTTCAGATCTGCTCAACCAAAAGTATGGTTTAACTCTGTTAGCTGAATGCACAGATCAGAAAGTAGTTTCACCGAATGATTCTGTGTAGTTTATATTTGAAGACATTCCTTTTTCCACTATTACCCTCTTAGCGCTCCGAATCTCCACTTGCATTTTCTACCAAAAGGGTTTCATAACTGCTCAATCAAAAATATGTTTTATCTCTGTTAACTGAATTTACAGATCAGAAATAAGTTTCACAGAATGCATCTGTGTAGTTTTTATTTGAAGATATTCTTTTTCCCAATGTAGGCCTCTTAGCGCTTAGCATGTCCAATTGCAGTTTCTACAGAAAGAGTGTTTCAGAACGGCTCAATCAAAAGTAAGGTTCAACTCTCTTAGTTGAATGCACAGAACAGAAAGTATTTTCACAGAATGCTAATGTGTAGTTTATATTTGAATATATTCCTTTTTCCACTATTACCCTCTCAGCGCTCCGAATGTTCACTTGCATTTTCTACAGAAAGAGTGTTCAGAACTGCGCAATCAAAAGTATGGTTTAACTCTGTTAGCTTAATGAACATATCAGAAATAAGTTTCACACAATGCTTCTGTGTAGTTTTTATTTGAAGATATTATTTTTCCCAATAGAGGCCTCTTAGCGCTCAGAATGTCCAATTGCAGTTTCTACAGAAAGAGTCTTTCAGAAAGGCTCAATCAAAAGTAAGGTTCAACTCTGTTAGTTGAATGCACAGAACAGAAAGAAGTTTCATACAATGCTTCTGTGTAGTTTATATTTGAACATATTCTTTTTTCCACTACTACCCACTTAGCGCTACGAATGTCCAGTTGCATTTTCTACAGACAGAGTGTTTCAAAACTGCTCAATCAAAAGTATGGTTTAAATCTGTTAGCTGAATGCTCAGATCAGAAAGATGTTTCACAGAATGCTTCTGTGTAGTTTATATTTGAATATATTCCTTTTTCCACTACTACACTCTTAGCGCTCCAAATGTCAAGTTGCATTTTCTACAGAAAGAGTGTTCAGATCTGTTCAATCAAAAGTATGTTTTAACTCTGTTAGCTGAATGCACAGATCAGAAAGAAGTTTCACCGAATGATTCTGTGTAGTTTATATTTGAAGACATTCCTTTTTCCACTATTACCCTCTTAGCGCTCCGAATCTCCACTTCCATTGTCTAAAAAAGAGAGTTTCATAATTGCTCAATCAAAAATATGTTTTATCTCTGTTAACTGAATTTACAGATCAGAAATAAGTTTCACAGAATTCATCTGTGTAGTTTTTATTTGAAGATATTCTTTTTCCCAATGTAGGCCTCTTAGCGCTTAGCATGTCCAATTGCAGTTTCTACAGAAAGAGTGTTTCAGAACGGCTCAATCAAAAGTAAGGTTCAACTCTGTTAGTTGAATGCACAGAACAGAAAGAATTTTCACAGAATGCTACTGTGTAGTTTATATTTGAATATATTCCTTTTTCCACTATTTCCCTCTTAGCGCTCCGAATGTCCACTTGCATTTTCTACAGAAAGAGTGTTCAGAACTGCGCAATCAAAAGTATGGTTTAACTCTGTTAGCTTAATGAACATATCAGAAATAAGTTTCACAGAATGCTTCTGTGTAGTTTTTATTTGAAGATATTATTTTTCCCAATAGAGGCCTCTTAGCGCTCAGAATGTGCAATTGCAGTTTCTACAGAAAGAGTCTTTCAGAAAGGCTCAATCAAAAGTAAGGTTCAACTCTGTTAGTTGAATGCACAGAACAGAAAGAAGTTTCATACACTGCTTCTGTGTAGTTTATATTTGAACATATTCTTTTTTCCACTATTACCCACTTAGCGCTACGAATGTCCAGTTGCATTTTCTACAGAGTGTTTCAAAACTGCTCAATCAAAAGTATGGATTAACTCTGTTAGCTGAATGCTCAGATCAGAAAGAAGTTTCACAGAATGCTTCTGTGTAGTTTATATTTGAATATATTCCTTTTTCCACTACTACGCTCTTAGAGCTCCAAATGTCCAGTTGCATTTTCTACAGAAAGAGTGTTCAGATCTGCTCAATCAAAAGTATGGTTTAACTCTGTTAGCTGAATGCACAGATCAGAAAGAAGTTTCACCGAATGATTCTGTGTAGTTTATATTTGAAGACATTCCTTTTTCCACTATTACCATCTTAGCGCTCCGAATCTCCACTTCCATTTTCTACAAAAAGAGAGTTTCATAATTGCTCAATCAAAAATATGTTTTATCTCTGTTAACTGAATTTACAGATCAGAAATAAGTTTCACAGAATGCATCTGTGTAGTTTTTATTTGAAGATATTCTTTTTCCCAATGTAGGCCTCCTAGCGCTCAGAATGTCCAATTGCAGTTTCTACAGAAAGAGTGTTTCAGAACGGCTCAATCAAAAGTAAGGTTCAACTCTGTTAGTTGAATGCACAGAACAGAAAGAAGTTTCATACAATGCTTCTGTGTAGTTTATATTTGAACATATTCTTTTTTCCACTATTACCCACTTAGCGCTACGAATGTCCAGTTGCATTTTCTACAGACAGAGTGTTTCAAAACTGTTCAATCAAAAGTATGGTTTAACTCTGTTAGCTGAATGCTCAGATCAGAAAGAAGTTTCACAGAATGCTTCTGTGTAGTTTATATTTGAATATATTCCTTTTTCCACTACTACGCTCTTAGCGCTCCAAATGTCCAGTTGCATTTTCTACGGAAAGAGTGTTCAGATCTGCTCAACCAAAAGTATGGTTTAACTCTGTTAGCTGAATGCACAGATCAGAAAGAAGTTTCACCGAATGATTCTGTGTAGTTTATATTTGAAGACATTCCTTTTTCCACTATTACCCTCTTAGCGCTCCGAATCTCCACTTGCATTTTCTACAAAAAGAGTTTCATAACTGCTCAATCAAAAATATGTTTTATCTCTGTTAACTGAATTTACAGATCAGAAATAAGTTTCACAGAATGCATCTGTGTAGTTTTTATTTGAAGATATTCTTTTTCCCAATGTAGGCCTCTTAGCGCTTAGCATGTCCAATTGCAGTTTCTACAGAAAGAGTGTTTCAGAACGGCTCAATCAAAAGTAAGGTTCAACTCTCTTAGTTGAATGCACAGAACAGAAAGTATTTTCACAGAATGCTACTGTGTAGTTTATATTTGAATATATTCCTTTTTCCACTATTACCCTCTCAGCGCTCCGAATGTCCACTTGCATTTTCTACAGAAAGAGTGTTCAGAACTGCGCAATCAAAAGTATGGTTTAACTCTGTTAGCTTAATGAACATATCAGAAATAAGTTTCACACAATGCTTCTGTGTAGTTTTTATTTGAAGATATTATTTTTCCCAATAGAGGCCTCTTAGCGCTCAGAATGTCCAATTGCAGTTTCTACAGAAAGAGTGTTTCAGGAAGGCTCAATCAAAAGTAAGGTTCAACTCTGTTAGTTGAATGCACAGAACAGAAAGAAGTTTCATACAATGCTTCTGTGTAGTTTATATTTGAACATATTCTTTTTTCCACTACTACCCACTTAGCGCTACGAATGTCAAGTTGCATTTTCTACAGACAGAGTGTTTCAAAACTGCTCAATCAAAAGTATGGTTTAACTCTGTTAGCTGAATGCTCAGATCAGAAAGAAGTTTCACAGAATGCTTCTGTGTAGTTTATATTTGAATATATTCCTTTTTCCACTACTACTCTCTTAGCGCTCCAAATGTCCAGTTGCATTTTCTACAGAAAGAGTGTTCAGATCTGCTCAATCAAAAGTATGGTTTAACTCTGTTAGCTGAAAGCACAGATCAGAAAGAAGTTTCACAGAATGATTCGGTGTAGTTTATATTTGGAGACATTCCTTTTTCCACTATTACCCTCTTAGCGCTCCGAATCTCCACTTGCATTTTCTACAGAAAGAGTGTTTCAGAACGGCTCAATCAAAACTAAGGTTCAACTCTTTTAGTTGAACAAACCGAACAGAAAGAAGTTTCACACAATTCTTCTTTGTAGTTTTTATTTGTAGACATTCTTTTTCCCAATATAGGCCTCTTAGTGCTCAGAATGTCCAATTGCAGTTTCTACAGAAAGAGTGTTTCAGAACGGCTCAATCAAAAGTAAGGTTCAACTCTGTTAGTTGAATGCACAGAACAGAAAGAAGTTTCATACAATGCTTCTGTGTAGTTTATATTTGAACATATTCTTTTTTCCACTATTACCCACTTAGCGCTACGAATGTCCAGTTGCATTTTCTACAGACAGAGTGTTTCAAAACTGCTCAATCAAAAGTATGGTTTAACTCTGTTAGCTGAATGCTCAGATCAGAAAGAAGTTTCACAGAATGCTTCTGTGTAGTTTATATTTGAATATATTCCTTTTTCCACTACTACGCTCTTAGAGCTCCAAATGTCCAGTTGCATTTTCTACAGAAAGAGTGTTCAGATCTGCTCAATCAAAAGTATGGTTTAACTCTGTTAGCTGAATGCACAGATCAGAAAGAAGTTTCACCGAATGATTCTGTGTAGTTTATATTTGAAGACATTCCTTTTTCCACTATTACCATCTTAGCGCTCCGAATCTCCACTTCCATTTTCTACAAAAAGAGAGTTTCATAATTGCTCAATCAAAAATATGTTTTATCTCTGTTAACTGAATTTACAGATCAGAAATAAGTTTCACAGAATGCATCTGTGTAGTTTTTATTTGAAGATATTCTTTTTCCCAATGTAGGCCTCCTAGCGCTCAGAATGTCCAATTGCAGTTTCTACAGAAAGAGTGTTTCAGAACGGCTCAATCAAAAGTAAGGTTCAACTCTGTTAGTTGAATGCACAGAACAGAAAGAAGTTTCATACAATGCTTCTGTGTAGTTTATATTTGAACATATTCTTTTTTCCACTATTACCCACTTAGCGCTACGAATGTCCAGTTGCATTTTCTACAGACAGAGTGTTTCAAAACTGTTCAATCAAAAGTATGGTTTAACTCTGTTAGCTGAATGCTCAGATCAGAAAGAAGTTTCACAGAATGCTTCTGTGTAGTTTATATTTGAATATATTCCTTTTTCCACTACTACGCTCTTAGCGCTCCAAATGTCCAGTTGCATTTTCTACAGAAAGAGTGTTCAGATCTGCTCAACCAAAAGTATGGTTTAACTCTGTTAGCTGAATGCACAGATCAGAAAGAAGTTTCACCGAATGATTCTGTGTAGTTTATATTTGAACACATTCCTTTTTCCACTATTACCCTCTTAGCGCTCCGAATCTCCACTTGCATTTTCTACAAAAAGAGTTTCATAACTGCTCAATCAAAAATATGTTTTATCTCTGTTAACTGAATTTACAGATCAGAAATAAGTTTCACAGAATGCATCTGTGTAGTTTTTATTTGAAGATATTCTTTTTCCCAATGTAGGCCTCTTAGCGCTTAGCATGTCCAATTGCAGTTTCTACAGAAAGAGTGTTTCAGAACGGCTCAATCAAAATTAAGGTTCAACTCTCTTAGTTGAATGCACAGAACAGAAAGTATTTTCACAGAATGCTACTGTGTAGTTTATATTTGAATATATTCCTTTTTCCACTATTACCCTCTCAGCGCTCCGAATGTCCACTTGCATTTTCTACAGAAAGAGTGTTCAGAACTGCGCAATCAAAAGTATGGTTTAACTCTGTTAGCTTAATGAACATATCAGAAATAAGTTTCACACAATGCTTCTGTGTAGTTTTTATTTGAAGATATTATTTTTCCCAATAGAGGCCTCTTAGCGCTCAGAATGTCCAATTGCAGTTTCTACAGAAAGAGTGTTTCAGAAAGGCTCAATCAAAAGTAAGGTTCAACTCTGTTAGTTGAATGCACAGAACAGAAAGAAGTTTCATACAATGCTTCTGTGTAGTTTATATTTGAACATGTTCTTTTTTCCACTATTACCCACTTAGCGCTACGAATGTCCCGTTGCATTTACTACAGACAGAGTGTTTCAAAACTGCTCAATCAAAAGTATGGTTTAACTCTGTTAGCTGAATGCTCAGATCAGAAAGAAGTTTCACAGAATGCTTCTGTGTAGTTTATATTTGAATATATTCCTTTTTCCACTACTACTCTCTTAGCGCTATAAATGTCCAGTTGCCTTTTCTACAGAAAGAGTGTTCAGATCTGCTCAATCAAAAGTATGGTTTAACTCTGTTAGCTGAATGCACAGATCAGAAAGAAGTTTCACAGAATGATTCTGTGTAGTTTATATTTGGAGACATTCCTTTTTCCACTATTACCCTCTTAGCGCTCCGAATCTCCACTTGCATTTTCTACAGAAAGAGTGTTTCAGAACGTCTCAATCAAAACTAAGGTTCAACTCTTTTAGTTGAACCAACAGAACCGAAAGAAGTTTCACACAATTCTTCTGTGTAGTTTTTATTTGTAGACATTCTTTTTCCCAATATAGGCCTCTTAGCGCTCAGAATGTCCAATTGCAGTTTCTACAGAAAGAGTGTTTCAGAACGGCTCAATCAAAAGTAAGGTTCAACTCTGTTAGTTGATGCACAGAACAGAAAGAAGTTTCATACAATGCTTCTGTGTAGTTTCTATTTGAACATATTCTTTTTCCACTATTACCCACTTAGCGCTACGAATGTCCAGTTGCATTTTCTACAGACAGAGTGTTTCAAAACTGCTCAATCAAAAGTATGGTTTAACTCTGTTAGCTGAATGCTCAGATCAGAAAGAAGTTTCACAGAATGCTTCTGTGTAGTTTATATTTGAATATATACTTTTCCACTACTACGCTCTTAGTGCTCCAAATGTCCAGTTGCATTTTCTACAGAAAGAGTGTTCAGATCTGCTCAATCAAAAGTATGGTTTAACTCTGTTAGCTGAATGCACACATCAGAAAGAAGTTTCACCGAATGATTCTGTGTAGTTTATATTTGAAGACATTCCTTTTTCCACTATTACCCTCTTAGCGCTCCGAATCTCCACTTGCATTTTCTACAAAAAGAGTGTTTCATAACTGCTCAATCAAAAATATGTTTTATCTCTGTTAACTGAATTTACAGATCAGAAATAAGTTTCACAGAATGCATATGTGTAGTTTTTATTTGAAGATATTCTTTTTCCCAATGTAGACCTCTTAGCGCTTAGCATGTCCAATTGCAGTTTCTACAGAAAGAGTGTTTCAGAACGGCTCAATCAAAATTAAGGTTCAACTCTCTTAGTTGAATGCACAGAACAGAAAGAATTTTCACAGAATGCTACTGTGTAGTTTATATTTGAATATATTCCTTTTTCCACTATTACCCTCTCAGCGCTCCGAATGTCCACTTGCATTTTCTACAGAAAGAGTGTTCAGAACTGCGCAATCAAAAGTATGGTTTAACTCTGTTAGCTTAATGAACATATCAGAATTAAGTTTCACACAATGCTTCTGTGTAGTTTTTATTTGAAGATATTATTTTTCCCAATAGAGGCCTCTTAGCGCTCGGAATGTCCAATTGCAGTTTCTACAGAAAGAGTGTTTCAGAAAGGCTCAATCAAAAGTAAGGTTCAACTCTGTTAGTTGAATGCACAGAACAGAAAGATGTTTCATACAATGCTTCTGTGTAGTTTATATTTGAACATATTCTTTTTTCCACTACTACCCACTTAGCGCTACGAATGTCCAGTTGCATTTTCTACAGACAGAGTGTTTCAAAACTGCTCAATCAAAAGTATGGTTTAAATCTGTTAGCTGAATGCTCAGATCAGAAAGAAGTTTCACAGAATGCTTTTGTGTAGTTTATATTTGAATATATTCCTTTTTCCACTACTACTCTCTTAGCGCTCCAAATGTCAAGTTGCATTTTCTACAGAAAGAGTGTTCAGATCTGTTCAATCAAAAGTATGTTTTAACTCTGTTAGCTGAATGCACAGATCAGAAAGAAGTTTCACCGAATGATTCTGTGTAGTTTATATTTGAAGACATTCCTTTTTCCACTATTACCCTCTTAGCGCTCCGAATCTCCACTTCCATTGTCTAAAAAAGAGAGTTTCATAATTGCTCAATCAAAAATATGTTTTATCTCTGTTAACTGAATTTACAGATCAGAAATAAGTTTCACAGAATTCATCTGTGTAGTTTTTATTTGAAGATATTCTTTTTCCCAATGTAGGCCTCTTAGCGCTTAGCATGTCCAATTGCAGTTTCTACAGAAAGAGTGTTTCAGAACGGCTCAATCAAAAGTAAGGTTCAACTCTGTTAGTTGAATGCACAGAACAGAAAGAATTTTCACAGAATGCTACTGTGTAGTTTATATTTGAATATATTCCTTTTTCCACTATTTCCCTCTTAGCGCTCCGAATGTCCACTTGCATTTTCTACAAAAAGAGTGTTCAGAACTACGCAATCAAAAGTATGGTTTAACTCTGTTAGCTTAATGAACATATCAGAAATAAGTTTCACAGAATGCTTCTGTGTAGTTTTTATTTGAAGATATTATTTTTCCCAATAGAGGCCTCTTAGCGCTCAGAATGTCCAATTGCAGTTTCTACAGAAAGAGTCTTTCAGAAAGGCTCAATCAAAAGTAAGGTTCAACTCTGTTAGTTGAATGCACAGAACAGAAAGAAGTTTCATACAATGCTTCTGTGTAGTTTATATTTGAACATATTCTTTTTTCCACTATTACCCACTTAGCGCTACGAATGTCCAGTTGCATTTTCTACAGAGTGTTTCAAAACTGCTCAATCAAAAGTATGGTTTAACTCTGTTAGCTGAATGCTCAGATCAGAAAGAAGTTTCACAGGATGCTTCTGTGTAGTTTATATTTGAATATATTCCTTTTTCCACTACTACGTTCTTAGCGCTCCAAATGTCCAGTTGCATTTACTAGAGAAAGAGTGTTCTGATCTGCTCAATCAAAAGTATGGTTTAACTCTGTTAGCTGAATGCACAGATCAGAAAAAAGTTTCACCGAATGATTCTGTGTAGTTTATATTAGAAGACATTCCTTTTTCCACTATTACCCTCTTAGCGCTCTGAGTCTCCACTTGCATTTTCTACAAAAAGAGTGTTTCATAACTGCTCTATCAAAAATATGTTTTTTCTCTGTTAACTGAATTTACAGATCAGAAATAAGTTTCACAGAATGCATCTGTGTAGTTTTTATTTGAAGATATTCTTTTTCCCAATGTAGGCCTCTTAGCGCTTAGCATGTCCAATTGCAGTTTCTACAGAAAGAGTGTTTCAGAACGGCTCAATCAAAAGTAAGGTTCAACTCTCTTAGTTGAATGCACAGAACAGAAAGTATTTTCACAGAATGCTACTGTGTAGTTTATATTTGAATATATTCCTTTTTCCACTATTACCCTCTCAGCGCTCCGAATGTCCACTTGCATTTTCTACAGAAAGAGTGTTCAGAACTGCGCAATCAAAAGTATGGTTTAACTCTGTTAGCTTAATGAACATATCAGAAATAAGTTTCACAGAATGCTTCTGTGTAGTTTTTATTTGAAGATATTATTTTTCCCAATAGAGGCCTCTTAGCGCTCAGAATGTCCAATTGCAGTTTCTACAGAAAGAGTGTTTCAGAAAGGCTCAATCAAAAGTAAGGTTCAACTCTGTTAGTTGAATGCACAGAACAGAAAGAAGTTTCATACAATGATTCTGTGTAGTTTATATTTGAACATGTTCTTTTTTCCACTATTACCCACTTAGCGCTACGAATGTCCCGTTGCATTTACTACAGACAGAGTGTTTCAAAACTGCTCAATCAAAGTATGGTTTAACTCTGTTAGCTGAATGCTCAGATCAGAAAGAAGTTTCACAGAATGCTTCTGTGTAGTTTATATTTGAATATATTCCTTTTTCCACTACTACTCTCTTAGCGCTATAAATATCCAGTTGCATTTTCTACAGAAAGAGTGTTCAGATCTGCTCAATCAAAAGTATGGTTTAACTCTGTTAGCTGAATGCACAGATCAGAAAGAAGTTTCACAGAATGGTTCCGTGTAGTTTATATTTGGAGACATTCCTTTTTCCACTATTACCCCCTTAGCGCTCCGAATCTCCACTTGCATTTTCTACAGAAATAGTGTTTCAGAACGGCTCAATCAAAACTAAGGTTCAACTCTTTTAGTTGAACAAACAGAACAGAAAGAAGTTTCACACAATTCTTCTGTGTAGTTTTTATTTGTCGACATTCTTTTTCCCAATATAGGCCTCCTAGCGCTCAGAATGTCCAATTGCAGTTTCTACAGAAAGAGTGTTTCTGAACGGCTCAATCAAAAGTAAGGTTCAACTCTGTTAGTTGAATGCACAGAACAGAAAGAAGTTTCATACAATGCTTCTGTGTAGTTTATATTTGAACATATTCTTTTTTCCACTATTACCCACTTAGCGCTACGAATGTCCAGTTGCATTTTCTACAGACAGAGTGTTTCAAAACTGCTCAATCAAAAGTATGGTTTAACTCTGTTAGCTGAATGCTCAGATCAGAAAGAAGTTTCACAGAATGCTTCTGTGTAGTTTATATTTGAATATATTCTTTTTCCACTACTACGCTCTTAGTGCTCCAAATGTCCAGTTGCATTTTCTACAGAAAGAGTGTTCAGATCTGCGCAATCAAAAGTATGGTTTAACTCTGTTAGCTGAATGCACAGATCAGAAAGAAGTTTCACCGAATGATTCTGTGTAGTTTATATTTGAAGACATTCCTTTTTCCACTATTACCCTCTTAGCGCTCCGAATCTCCACTTGCATTTTCTACAAAAAGAGTGTTTCATAACTGCTCAATCATAAATATGTTTTATCTCTGTTAACTGAATTTACAGATCAGAAATAAGTTTCACAGAATGCATCTGTGTAGTTTTTATTTGAAGATATTCTTTTTCCCAATGTAGGCCTCTTAGCGCTTAGCCTGTCCAATTGCAGTTTCTACAGAAAGAGTGTTTCAGAACGGCTCAATCAAAAGTAAGGTTCAACTCTGTTAGTTGAATGCACAGAACAGAAAGAATTTTCACAGAATGCTACTGTGTAGTTTATATTTGAATATATTCCTTTTTCCACTATTACCCTCTCAGCGCTCCGAATGTCCACTTGCATTTTCTACAGAAAGAGTGTTCAGAACTGCGCAATCAAAAGTGTGGTTTAACTCTGTTAGCTTAATGAACATATCAGAAATAAGTTTCACACAATGCTTCTGTGTAGTTTTTATTTGAAGATATTATTTTTCCCAATAGAGGCCTCTTAGCGCTCAGAATGTCCAATTGCAGTTTCTACAGAAAGAGTGTTTCAGAAAGGCTCAATCAAAAGTAAGGTTCAACTCTGTTAGTTGAATGCACAGAACAGGAAGAAGTTTCATACAATGCTTCTGTGTAGTTTATATTTGAACATATTCTTTTTTCCACTACTACCCACTTAGCGCTACGAATGTCCAGTTGCATTTTCTACAGACAGAGTGTTTCAAAACTGCTCAATCAAAAGTATGGTTTAAATCTGTTAGCTGAATGCTCAGATCAGAAAGAAGTTTCACAGAATGCTTCTGTGTAGTTTATATTTGAATATATTCCTTTTTCCACTACTACTCTCTTAGCGCTCCAAATGTCCAGTTGCATTTTCTACAGAAAGAGTGTTCAGATCTGTTCAATCAAAAGTATGTTTTAACTCTGTTAGCTGAATGCACAGATCAGAAAGAAGTTTCACCGAATGATTCTGTGTAGTTTATATTTGAAGACATTCCTTTTTCCACTATTACCCTCTTAGCGCTCCGAATCTCCACTTCCATTGTCTAAAAAAGAGAGTTTCATAATTGCTCAATCAAAAATATGTTTTATCTCTGTTAACTGAATTTACAGATCAGAAATAAGTTTCACAGAATTCATCTGTGTAGTTTTTATTTGAAGATATTATTTTTCCCAATGTAGGCCTCTTAGCGCTTAGCATGTCCAATTGCAGTTTCTACAGAAAGAGTGTTTCAGAACGGCTCAATCAAAAGTAAGGTTCAACTCTGTTAGTTGAATGCACAGAACAGAAAGAATTTTCACAGAATGCTACTGTGTAGTTTATATTTGAATATATTCCTTTTTCCACTATTTCCCTCTTAGCGCTCCGAATGTCCACTTGCATTTTCTACAGAAAGAGTGTTCAGAACTGCGCAATCAAAAGTATGGTTTAACTCTGTTAGCTTAATGAACATATCAGAAATAAGTTTCACAGAATGCTTCTGTGTAGTTTTTATTTGAAGATATTATTTTTCCCAATAGAGGCCTCTTAGCGCTCAGAATGTCCAATTGCAGTTTCTACAGAAAGAGTCTTTCAGAAAGGCTCAATCAAAAGTAAGGTTCAACTCTGTTAGTTGAATGCACAGAACAGAAAGAAGTTTCATACAATGCTTCTGTGTAGTTTATATTTGAACATATTCTTTTTTCCACTATTACCCACTAAGCGCTACGAATGTCCAGTTGCATTTTCTACAGAGTGTTTCAAAACTGCTCAATCAAAAGTATGGTTTAACTCTGTTAGCTGAATGCTCAGATCAGAAAGAAGTTTCACAGGATGCTTCTGTGTAGTTTATATTTGAATATATTCCTTTTTCCACTACTACGCTCTTAGCGCTCCAAATGTCCAGTTGCATTTACTAGAGAAAGAGTGTTCTGATCTGCTCAATCAAAAGTATGGTTTAACTCTGTTAGCTGAATGCACAGATCAGAAAAAAGTTTCACCGAATGATTCTGTGTAGTTTATATTAGAAGACATTCCTTTTTCCACTATTACCCTCTTAGCGCTCTGAGTCTCCACTTGCATTTTCTACAAAAAGAGTGTTTCATAACTGCTCTATCAAAAATATGTTTTTTCTCTGTTAACTGAATTTACAGATCAGAAATAAGTTTCACAGAATGCATCTGTGTAGTTTTTATTTGAAGATATTCTTTTTCCCAATGTAGGCCTCTTAGCGCTTAGCATGTCCAATTGCAGTTTCTACAGAAAGAGTGTTTCAGAACGGCTCAATCAAAAGTAAGGTTCAACTCTCTTAGTTGAATGCACAGAACAGAAAGTATTTTCACAGAATGCTACTGTGTAGTTTATATTTGAATATATTCCTTTTTCCACTATTACCCTCTCAGCGCTCCGAATGTCCACTTGCATTTTCTACAGAAAGAGTGTTCAGAACTGCGCAATCAAAAGTATGGTTTAACTCTGTTAGCTTAATGAACATATCAGAAATAAGTTTCACACAATGCTTGTGTGTAGTTTTTATTTGAAGATATTATTTTTCCCAATAGAGGCCTCTTAGCGCTCAGAATGTCCAATTGCAGTTTCTACAGAAAGAGTGTTTCAGAAAGGCTCAATCAAAAGTAAGGTTCAACTCTGTTAGTTGAATGCACAGAACAGAAAATAGTTTCATACAATGATTCTGTGTAGTTTATATTTGAACATGTTCTTTTTTCCACTATTACCCACTTAGCGCTACGAATGTCCCGTTGCATTTACTACAGACAGAGTGTTTCAAAACTGCTCAATCAAAATATGGTTTAACTCTGTTAGCTGAATGCTCAGATCAGAAAGAAGTTTCACAGAATGCTTCTGTGTAGTTTATATTTGAATATATTCCTTTTTCCACTACTACTCTCTTAGCGCTATAAATATCCAGTTGCATTTTCTACAGAAAGAGTGTTCAGATCTGCTCAATCAAAAGTATGGTTTAACTCTGTTAGCTGAATGCACAGATCAGAAAGAAGTTTCACAGAATGATTCTGTGTAGTTTATATTTGGAGACATTCCTTTTTCCACTATTACCCTCTTAGCGCTCCGAATCTCCACTTGCATTTTCTACAGAAAGAGTGTTTCAGAACGGCTCAATCAAAACTAAGGTTCAACTCTTTTAGTTGAACAAACAGAACAGAAAGAAGTTTCACACAATTCTTCTGTGTAGTTTTTATTTGTCGACATTCTTTTTCCCAATATAGGCCTCCTAGCGCTCAGAATGTCCAATTGCAGTTTCTACAGAAAGAGTGTTTCAGAACGGCTCAATCAAAAGTAAGGTTCAACTCTGTTAGTTGAATGCACAGAACAGAAAGAAGTTTCATACAATGCTTCTGTGTAGTTTATATTTGAACATATTCTTTTTTCCACTATTACCCACTTAGCGCTACGAATGTCCAGTTGCATTTTCTACAGACAGAGTGTTTCAAAACTGCTCAATCAAAAGTATGGTTTAACTCTGTTAGCTGAATGCTCAGATCAGAAAGAAGTTTCACAGAATGCTTCTGTGTAGTTTATATTTGAATATATTCTTTTTCCACTACTACGCTCTTAGTGCTCCAAATGTCCAGTTGCATTTTCTACAGAAAGAGTGTTCAGATCTGCTCAATCAAAAGTATGGTTTAACTCTGTTAGCTGAATGCACACATCAGAAAGAAGTTTCACCGAATGATTCTGTGTAGTTTATATTTGAAGACATTCCTTTTTCCACTATTACCCTCTTAGCGCTCCGAATCTCCACTTCCATTGTCTAAAAAAGAGAGTTTCATAATTGCTCAATCAAAAATATGTTTTATCTCTGTTAACTGAATTTACAGATCAGAAATAAGTTTCACAGAATTCATCTGTGTAGTTTTTATTTGAAGATATTCTTTTTCCCAATGTAGGCCTCTTAGCGCTTAGCATGTCCAATTGCAGTTTCTACAGAAAGAGTGTTTCAGAACGGCTCAATCAAAATTAAGGTTCAACTCTGTTAGTTGAATGCACAGAACAGAAAGAATTTTCACAGAATGCTACTGTGTAGTTTATATTTGAATATATTCCTTTTTCCACTATTTCCCTCTTAGCGCTCCGAATGTCCACTTGCATTTTCTACAGAAAGAGTGTTCAGAACTGCGCAATCAAAAGTATGGTTTAACTCTGTTAGCTTAATGAACATATCAGAAATAAGTTTCACAGAATGCTTCTGTGTAGTTTTTATTTGAAGATATTATTTTTCCCAATAGAGGCCTCTTAGCGCTCAGAATGTCCAATTGCAGTTTCTACAGAAAGAGTCTTTCAGAAAGGCTCAATCAAAAGTAAGGTTCAACTCTGTTAGTTGAATGCACAGAACAGAAAGAAGTTTCATACAATGCTTCTGTGTAGTTTATATTTGAACATATTCTTTTTTCCACTATTACCCACTTAGCGCTACGAATGTCCAGTTGCATTTTCTACAGAGTGTTTCAAAACTGCTCAATCAAAAGTATGGTTTAACTCTGTTAGCTGAATGCTCAGATCAGAAAGAAGTTTCACAGGATGCTTCTGTGTAGTTTATATTTGAATATATTCCTTTTTCCACTACTACGCTCTTAGCGCTCCAAATGTCCAGTTGCATTTACTAGAGAAAGAGTGTTCTGATCTGCTCAATCAAAAGTATGGTTTAACTCTGTTAGCTGAATGCACAGATCAGAAAAAAGTTTCACCGAATGATTCTGTGTAGTTTATATTAGAAGACATTCCTTTTTCCACTATTACCCTCTTAGCGCTCTGAGTCTCCACTTGCATTTTCTACAAAAAGAGTGTTTCATAACTGCTCTATCAAAAATATGTTTTTTCTCTGTTAACTGAATTTACAGATCAGAAATAAGTTTCACAGAATGCATCTGTGTAGTTTTTATTTGAAGATATTCTTTTTCCCAATGTAGGCCTCTTAGCGCTTAGCATGTCCAATTGCAGTTTCTACAGAAAGAGTGTTTCAGAACGGCTCAATCAAAAGTAAGGTTCAACTCTCTTAGTTGAATGCACAGAACAGAAAGTATTTTCACAGAATGCTACTGTGTAGTTTATATTTGAATATATTCCTTTTTCCACTATTACCCTCTCAGCGCTCCGAATGTCCACTTGCATTTTCTACAGAAAGAGTGTTCAGAACTGCGCAATCAAAAGTATGGTTTAACTCTGTTAGCTTAATGAACATATCAGAAATAAGTTTCACACAATGCTTGTGTGTAGTTTTTATTTGAAGATATTATTTTTCCCAATAGAGGCCTCTTAGCGCTCAGAATGTCCAATTGCAGTTTCTACAGAAAGAGTGTTTCAGAAAGGCTCAATCAAAAGTAAATTTCAACTCTGTTAGTTGAATGCACAGAACAGAAAGTAGTTTCATACAATGATTCTGTGTAGTTTATATTTGAACATGTTCTTTTTTCCACTATTACCCACTTAGCGCTACGAATGTCCCGTTGCATTTACTACAGACAGAGTGTTTCAAAACTGCTCAATCAAAGTATGGTTTAACTCTGTTAGCTGAATGCTCAGATCAGAAAGAAGTTTCACAGAATGCTTCTGTGTAGTTTATATTTGAATATATTCCTTTTTCCACTACTACTCTCTTAGCGCTATAAATATCCAGTTGCATTTTCTACAGAAAGAGTGTTCAGATCTGCTCAATCAAAAGTATG
The DNA here is from genome assembly GCF_028878055.3 of Symphalangus syndactylus. Taxonomy (NCBI): domain Eukaryota; kingdom Metazoa; phylum Chordata; class Mammalia; order Primates; family Hylobatidae; genus Symphalangus; species Symphalangus syndactylus. Next base: position 1,697,097 of record NC_072423.2, on the reverse strand, counting down.
GTTTAACTCTGTTAGCTGAATGCACAGATCAGAAAGAAGTTTCACAGAATGATTCTGTGTAGTTTATATTTGGAGACATTCCTTTTTCCACTATTACCCTCTTAGCGCTCCGAATCTCCACTTGCATTTTCTACAGAAAGAGTGTTTCAGAACGGCTCAATCAAAACTAAGGTTCAACTCTTTTAGTTGAACAAACAGAACAGAAAGAAGTTTCACACAATTCTTCTGTGTAGTTTTTATTTGTCGACATTCTTTTTCCCAATATAGGCCTCCTAGCGCTCAGAATGTCCAATTGCAGTTTCTACAGAAAGAGTGTTTCAGAACGGCTCAATCAAAAGTAAGGTTCAACTCTGTTAGTTGAATGCACAGAACAGAAAGAAGTTTCATACAATGCTTCTGTGTAGTTTATATTTGAACATATTCTTTTTTCCACTATTACCCACTTAGCGCTACGAATGTCCAGTTGCATTTTCTACAGACAGAGTGTTTCAAAACTGCTCAATCAAAAGTATGGTTTAACTCTGTTAGCTGAATGCTCAGATCAGAAAGAAGTTTCACAGAATGCTTCTGTGTAGTTTATATTTGAATATATTCTTTTTCCACTACTACGCTCTTAGTGCTCCAAATGTCCAGTTGCATTTTCTACAGAAAGAGTGTTCAGATCTGCTCAATCAAAAGTATGGTTTAACTCTGTTAGCTGAATGCACACATCAGAAAGAAGTTTCACCGAATGATTCTGTGTAGTTTATATTTGAAGACATTCCTTTTTCCACTATTACCCTCTTAGCGCTCCGAATCTCCACTTGCATTTTCTACAAAAAGAGTGTTTCATAACTGCTCAATCAAAAATATGTTTTATCTCTGTTAACTGAATTTACAGATCAGAAATAAGTTTCACAGAATGCATCTGTGTAGTTTTTATTTGAAGATATTCTATTTCCCAATGTAGGCCTCTTAGCGCTTAGCCTGTCCAATTGCAGTTTCTCCAGAAAGAGTGTTTCAGAACGGCTCAATCAAAAGTAAGGTTCAACTCTGTTAGTTGAATGCACAGAACAGAAAGAATTTTCACAGAATGCTACTGTGTAGTTTATATTTGAATATATTCCTTTTTCCACTATTACCCTCTCAGCGCTCCGAATGTCCACTTGCATTTTCTACAGAAAGAGTGTTCAGAACTGCGCAATCAAAAGTATGGTTTAACTCTGTTAGCTTAATGAACATATCAGAAATAAGTTTCACACAATGCTTCTGTGTAGTTTTTATTTGAAGATATTATTTTTCCCAATAGAGGCCTCTTAGCGCTCAGAATGTCCAATTGCAGTTTCTACAGAAAGATTGTTTCAGAAAGGCTCAATCCAAAGTAAGATTCAACTCTGTTAGTTGAATGCACAGAACAGAAAGAAGTTTCATACAATGCTTCTGTGTGGTTTATATTTGAACATATACTTTTTTCCACTATTACCCACTTAGCGCTACGAATCTCCAGTTGCATTTTCTACAGACAGAGTGTTTCAAAACTGCTCAATCAAAAGTATGGTTTAACTCTGTTAGCTGAATGCTCAGATCAGAAAGATGTTTCACAGAATGCTTCTGTGTAGTTTATATTTGAATATATTCCTTTTTCCACTACTACGCTCTTAGCGCTCCAAATGTCCAGTTGCATTTTCTACAGAAAGAGTGTTCAGATCTGCTAAATCAAAAGTATGGTTTAATTCTGTTAGCTGAATGCACAGATCAGAAAGAAGTTTCACAGAATGATTCTGTGTAGTTTATATTTGGAGACATTCCTTTTTCCACTATTAACCTCTAAGCGCTCCGAATCTCCACTTGCATTTTCTACAGAAAGAGTGTTTCAGAACGGCTCAATCAAAACTAAGGTTCAACTCTTTCAGTTGAACAAACAGAACAGAAAGAAGTTTCACACAATTCTTCTGTGTAGTTTTTATTTGTAGACATTCTTTTGCCCAATATAGGCCTCTTAGCGCTCAGAATGTCCAATTGCAGTTTCTACAGAAAGAGTGTTTCAGAACGGCTCAATCAAAAGTAAGGTTCAACTCTGTTAGTTGAATGCACAGAACAGAAAGAATTTTCACAGAATGCTACTGTGTAGTTTATATTTGAATATATTCCTTTTTCCACTATTACCCTCTCAGCGCTCCGAATGTCCACTTGCATTTTCTACAGAAAGAGTGTTCAGAACTGCGCAATCAAAAGTATGGTTTAACTCTGTTAGCTTAATGAACATATCAGAAATAAGTTTCACACAATGCTTCTGTGTAGTTTTTATTTGAAGATATTATTTTTCCCAATAGAGGCCTCTTAGCGCTCAGAATGTCCAATTGCAGTTTCTACAGAAAGAGTCTTTCAGAAAGGCTCAATCAAAAGTAAGGTTCAACTCTGTTAGTTGAATGCACAGAACAGAAAGAAGTTTCATACAATGCTTCTGTGTAGTTTATATTTGAACATATTCTTTTTTCCACTATTACCCACTTAGCGCTACGAATGTCCAGTTGCATTTTCTACAGAGTGTTTCAAAACTGCTCAATCAAAAGTATGGTTTAACTCTGTTAGCTGAATGCTCAGATCAGAAAGAAGTTTCACAGGATGCTTCTGTGTAGTTTATATTTGAATATATTCCTTTTTCCACTACTACGCTCTTAGCGCTCCAAATGTCCAGTTGCATTTACTAGAGAAAGAGTGTTCTGATCTGCTCAATCAAAAGTATGGTTTAACTCTGTTAGCTGAATGCACAGATCAGAAAAAAGTTTCACCGAATGATTCTGTGTAGTTTATATTAGAAGACATTCCTTTTTCCACTATTACCCTCTTAGCGCTCTGAGTCTCCACTTGCATTTTCTACAAAAAGAGTGTTTCATAACTGCTCTATCAAAAATATGTTTTTTCTCTGTTAACTGAATTTACAGATCAGAAATAAGTTTCACAGAATGCATCTGTGTAGTTTTTATTTGAAGATATTCTTTTTCCCAATGTAGGCCTCTTAGCGCTTAGCATGTCCAATTGCAGTTTCTACAGAAAGAGTGTTTCAGAACGGCTCAATCAAAGTATGGTTCAACTCTCTTAGTTGAATGCACAGAACAGAAAGTATTTTCACAGAATGCTACTGTGTAGTTTATATTTGAATATATTCCTTTTTCCACTATTACCCTCTCAGCGCTCCGAATGTCCACTTGCATTTTCTACAGAAAGAGTGTTCAGAACTGCGCAATCAAAAGTATGGTTTAACTCTGTTAGCTTAATGAACATATCAGAAATAAGTTTCACACAATGCTTCTGTGTAGTTTTTATTTGAAGATATTATTTTTCCCAATAGAGGCCTCTTAGCGCTCAGAATGTCCAATTGCAGTTTCTACAGAAAGAGTGTTTCAGAAAGGCTCAATCAAAAGTAAGGTTCAACTCTGTTAGTTGAATGCACAGAACAGAAAGAAGTTTCATACAATGATTCTGTGTAGTTTATATTTGAACATGTTCTTTTTTCCACTATTACCCACTTAGCGCTACGAATGTCCCGTTGCATTTACTACAGACAGAGTGTTTCAAAACTGCTCAATCAAAGTATGGTTTAACTCTGTTAGCTGAATGCTCAGATCAGAAAGAAGTTTCACAGAATGCTTCTGTGTAGTTTATATTTGAATATATTCCTTTTTCCACTACTACTCTCTTAGCGCTATAAATATCCAGTTGCATTTTCTACAGAAAGAGTGTTCAGATCTGCTCAATCAAAAGTATGGTTTAACTCTGTTAGCTGAATGCACAGATCAGAAAGAAGTTTCACAGAATGATTCTGTGTAGTTTATATTTGGAGACATTCCTTTTTCCACTATTACCCCCTTAGCGCTCCGAATCTCCACTTGCATTTTCTACAGAAAGAGTGTTTCAGAACGGCTCAATCAAAACTAAGGTTCAACTCTTTTAGTTGAACAAACAGAACAGAAAGAAGTTTCACACAATTCTTCTGTGTAGTTTTTATTTGTCGACATTCTTTTTCCCAATATAGGCCTCCTAGCGCTCAGAATGTCCAATTGCAGTTTCTACAGAAAGAGTGTTTCAGAACGGCTCAATCAAAAGTAAGGTTCAACTCTGTTAGTTGAATGCACAGAACAGAAAGAAGTTTCATACAATGCTTCTGTGTAGTTTATATTTGAACATATTCTTTTTTCCACTATTACCCACTTAGCGCTACGAATGTCCAGTTGCATTTTCTACAGACAGAGTGTTTCAAAACTGCTCAATCAAAAGTATGGTTTAACTCTGTTAGCTGAATGCTCAGATCAGAAAGAAGTTTCACAGAATGCTTCTGTGTAGTTTATATTTGAATATATTCTTTTTCCACTACTACGCTCTTAGTGCTCCAAATGTCCAGTTGCATTTTCTACAGAAAGAGTGTTCAGATCTGCTCAATCAAAAGTATGGTTTAACTCTGTTAGCTGAATGCACACATCAGAAAGAAGTTTCACCGAATGATTCTGTGTAGTTTATATTTGAAGACATTCCTTTTTCCACTATTACCCCCTTAGCGCTCCGAATCTCCACTTGCATTTTCTACAAAAAGAGTGTTTCATAACTGCTCAATCAAAAATATGTTTTATCTCTGTTAACTGAATTTACAGATCAGAAATAAGTTTCACAGAATGCATCTGTGTAGTTTTTATTTGAAGATATTCTATTTCCCAAAGTAGGCCTCTTAGCGCTTAGCCTGTCCAATTGCAGTTTCTCCAGAAAGAGTGTTTCAGAACGGCTCAATCAAAAGTAAGGTTCAACTCTGTTAGTTGAATGCACAGAACAGAAAGAATTTTCACAGAATGCTACTGTGTAGTTTATATTTGAATATATTCCTTTTTCCACTATTACCCTCTCAGCGCTCCGAATGTCCACTTGCATTTTCTACAGAAAGAGTGTTCAGAACTGCGCAATCAAAAGTATGGTTTAACTCTGTTAGCTTAATGAACATATCAGAAATAAGTTTCACAGAATGCTTCTGTGTAGTTTTTATTTGAAGATATTATTTTTCCCAATAGAGGCCTCTTAGCGCTCAGAATGTCCAATTGCAGTTTCTACAGAAAGATTGTTTCAGAAAGGCTCAATCCAAAGTAAGATTCAACTCTGTTAGTTGAATGCACAGAACAGAAAGAAGTTTCATACAATGCTTCTGTGTGGTTTATATTTGAACATATACTTTTTTCCACTATTACCCACTTAGCGCTACGAATCTCCAGTTGCATTTTCTACAGACAGAGTGTTTCAAAACTGCTCAATCAAAAGTATGGTTTAACTCTGTTAGCTGAATGCTCAGATCAGAAAGGAGTTTCACAGAATGCTTCTGTGTAGTTTATATTTGAATATATTCCTTTTTCCACTACTACTCTCTTAGCGCTCCAAATGTCCAGTTGCATTTTCTACAGAAAGAGTGTTCAGATCTGCTAAATCAAAAGTATGGTTTAATTCTGTTAGCTGAATGCACAGATCAGAAAGAAGTTTCACAGAATGATTCTGTGTAGTTTATATTTGGAGACATTCCTTTTTCCACTATTAACCTCTAAGCGCTCCGAATCTCCACTTGCATTTTCTACAGAAAGAGTGTTTCAGAACGGCTCAATCAAAACTAAGGTTCAACTCTTTCAGTTGAACAAACAGAACAGAAAGAAGTTTCACAAAATTCTTCTGTGTAGTTTTTATTTGTAGACATTCTTTTGCCCAATATAGGCCTCTTAGCGCTCAGAATGTCCAATTGCAGTTTCTACAGAAAGAGTGTTTCAGAACGGCTCAATCAAATTAAGGTTCAACTCTGTTAGTTGAATGCACAGAACAGAAAGAATTTTCACAGAATGCTACTGTGTAGTTTATATTTGAATATATTCCTTTTTCCACTATTACCCTCTCAGCGCTCCGAATGTCCACTTGCATTTTCTACAGAAAGAGTGTTCAGAACTGCGCAATCAAAAGTATGGTTTAACTCTGTTAGCTTAATGAACATATCAGAAATAAGTTTCACACAATGCTTCTGTGTAGTTTTTATTTGAAGATATTATTTTTCCCAATAGAGGCCTCTTAGTGCTCAGAATGTCCAATTGCAGTTTCTACAGAAAGAGTGTTTCAGAAAGGCTCAATCAAAAGTAAGGTTCAACTCTGTTAGTTGAATGCACAGAACAGAAAGAAGTTTCATACAATGATTCTGTGTAGTTTATATTTGAACATATTCTTTTTTCCACTACTACCCACTTAGCGCTACGAATGTCCAGTTGCATTTTCTACAGACAGAGTGTTTCAAAACTGCTCAATCAAAAGTATGGTTTAAATCTGTTAGCTGAATGCTCAGATCAGAAAGAAGTTTCACAGAATGCTTCTGTGTAGTTTATATTTGAATATATTCCTTTTTCCACTACTACTCTCTTAGCGCTCCAAATGTCCAGTTGCATTTTCTACAGAAAGAGTGTTCAGATCTGTTCAATCAAAAGTATGTTTTAACTCTGTTAGCTGAATGCACAGATCAGAAAGAAGTTTCACCGAATGATTCTGTGTAGTTTATATTTGAAGACATTCCTTTTTCCACTATTACCCTCTTAGCGCTCCGAATCTCCACTTCCATTGTCTAAAAAAGAGAGTTTCATAATTGCTCAATCAAAAATATATTTTATCTCTGTTAACTGAATTTACAGATCAGAAATAAGTTTCACAGAATTCATCTGTGTAGTTTTTATTTGAAGATATTCTTTTTCCAATGTAGGCCTCTTAGCGCTTAGCATGTCCAATTGCAGTTTCTACAGAAAGAGTGTTTCAGAACGGCTCAATCAAAAGTAAGGTTCAACTCTGTTAGTTGAATGCACAGAACAGAAAGAATTTTCACAGAATGCTACTGTGTAGTTTATATTTGAATATATTCCTTTTTCCACTATTTCCCTCTTAGCGCTCCGAATGTCCACTTGCATTTTCTACAGAAAGAGTGTTCAGAACTGCGCAATCAAAAGTATGGTTTAACTCTGTTAGCTTAATGAACATATCAGAAATAAGTTTCACAGAATGCTTCTGTGTAGTTTTTATTTGAAGATATTATTTTTCCCAATAGAGGCCTCTTAGCGCTCAGAATGTCCAATTGCAGTTTCTACAGAAAGAGTCTTTCAGAACGGCTCAATCAAAAGTAAGGTTCAACTCTGTTAGTTGAATGCACAGAACAGAAAGAAGTTTCATACAATGCTTCTGTGTAGTTTATATTTGAACATATTATTTTTTCCACTATTACCCACTTAGCGCTACGAATGTCCAGTTGCATTTTCTACAGAGTGTTTCAAAACTGCTCAATCAAAAGTATGGTTTAACTCTGTTAGCTGAATGCTCAGATCAGAAAGAAGTTTCACAGGATGCTTCTGTGTAGTTTATATTTGAATATATTCCTTTTTCCACTACTACGCTCTTAGCGCTCCAAATGTCCAGTTGCATTTACTAGAGAAAGAGTGTTCTGATCTGCTCAATCAAAAGTATGGTTTAACTCTGTTAGCTGAATGCACAGATCAGAAAAAAGTTTCACCGAATGATTCTGTGTAGTTTATATTAGAAGACATTCCTTTTTCCACTATTACCCTCTTAGCGCTCTGAGTCTCCACTTGCATTTTCTACAAAAAGAGTGTTTCATAACTGCTCTATCAAAAATATGTTTTTTCTCTGTTAACTGAATTTACAGATCAGAAATAAGTTTCACAGAATGCATCTGTGTAGTTTTTATTTGAAGATATTCTTTTTCCCAATGTAGGCCTCTTAGCGCTTAGCATGTCCAATTGCAGTTTCTACAGAAAGAGTGTTTCAGAACGGCTCAATCAAAGTATGGTTCAACTCTCTTAGTTGAATGCACAGAACAGAAAGTATTTTCACAGAATGCTACTGTGTAGTTTATATTTGAATATATTCCTTTTTCCACTATTACCCTCTCAGCGCTCCGAATGTCCACTTGCATTTTCTACAGAAAGAGTGTTCAGAACTGCGCAATCAAAAGTATGGTTTAACTCTGTTAGCTTAATGAACATATCAGAAATAAGTTTCACACAATGCTTCTGTGTAGTTTTTATTTGAAGATATTATTTTTCCCAATAGAGGCCTCTTAGCGCTCAGAATGTCCAATTGCAGTTTCTACAGAAAGAGTGTTTCAGAAAGGCTCAATCAAAAGTAAGGTTCAACTCTGTTAGTTGAATGCACAGAACAGAAAGAAGTTTCATACAATGATTCTGTGTAGTTTATATTTGAACATGTTCTTTTTTCCACTATTACCCACTTAGCGCTACGAATGTCCCGTTGCATTTACTACAGACAGAGTGTTTCAAAACTGCTCAATCAAAGTATGGTTTAACTCTGTTAGCTGAATGCTCAGATCAGAAAGAAGTTTCACAGAATGCTTCTGTGTAGTTTATATTTGAATATATTCCTTTTTCCACTACTACTCTCTTAGCGCTATAAATATCCAGTTGCATTTTCTACAGAAAGAGTGTTCAGATCTGCTCAATCAAAAGTATGGTTTAACTCTGTTAGCTGAATGCACAGATCAGAAAGAAGTTTCACAGAATGATTCTGTGTAGTTTATATTTGGAGACATTCCTTTTTCCACTATTACCCCCTTAGCGCTCCGAATCTCCACTTGCATTTTCTACAGAAAGAGTGTTTCAGAACGGCTCAATCAAAACTAAGGTTCAACTCTTTTAGTTGAACAAACAGAACAGAAAGAAGTTTCACACAATTCTTCTGTGTAGTTTTTATTTGTCGACATTCTTTTTCCCAATATAGGCCTCCTAGCGCTCAGAATGTCCAATTGCAGTTTCTACAGAAAGAGTGTTTCAGAACGGCTCAATCAAAAGTAAGGTTCAACTCTGTTAGTTGAATGCACAGAACAGAAAGAAGTTTCATACAATGCTTCTGTGTAGTTTATATTTGAACATATTCTTTTTTCCACTATTACCCACTTAGCGCTACGAATGTCCAGTTGCATTTTCTACAGACAGAGTGTTTCAAAACTGCTCAATCAAAAGTATGGTTTAACTCTGTTAGCTGAATGCTCAGATCAGAAAGAAGTTTCACAGAATGCTTCTGTGTAGTTTATATTTGAATATATTCTTTTTCCACTACTACGCTCTTAGTGCTCCAAATGTCCAGTTGCATTTTCTACAGAAAGAGTGTTCAGATCTGCTCAATCAAAAGTATGGTTTAACTCTGTTAGCTGAATGCACACATCAGAAAGAAGTTTCACCGAATGATTCTGTGTAGTTTATATTTGAAGACATTCCTTTTTCCACTATTACCCTCTTAGCGCTCCGAATCTCCACTTGCATTTTCTACAAAAAGAGTGTTTCATAACTGCTCAATCAAAAATATGTTTTATCTCTGTTAACTGAATTTACAGATCAGAAATAAGTTTCACAGAATGCATCTGTGTAGTTTTTATTTGAAGATATTCTATTTCCCAAAGTAGGCCTCTTAGCGCTTAGCCTGTCCAATTGCAGTTTCTCCAGAAAGAGTGTTTCAGAACGGCTCAATCAAAAGTAAGGTTCAACTCTGTTAGTTGAATGCACAGAACAGAAAGAATTTTCACAGAATGCTACTGTGTAGTTTATATTTGAATATATTCCTTTTTCCACTATTACCCTCTCAGCGCTCCGAATGTCCACTTGCATTTTCTACAGAAAGAGTGTTCAGAACTGCGCAATCAAAAGTATGGTTTAACTCTGTTAGCTTAATGAACATATCAGAAATAAGTTTCACACAATGCTTCTGTGTAGTTTTTATTTGAAGATATTATTTTTCCCAATAGAGGCCTCTTAGCGCTCAGAATGTCCAATTGCAGTTTCTACAGAAAGATTGTTTCAGAAAGGCTCAATCCAAAGTAAGATTCAACTCTGTTAGTTGAATGCACAGAACAGAAAGAAGTTTCATACAATGCTTCTGTGTGGTTTATATTTGAACATATACTTTTTTCCACTATTACCCACTTAGCGCTACGAATCTCCAGTTGCATTTTCTACAGACAGAGTGTTTCAAAACTGCTCAATCAAAAGTATGGTTTAACTCTGTTAGCTGAATGCTCAGATCAGAAAGAAGTTTCACAGAATGCTTCTGTGTAGTTTATATATGAATATATTCCTTTTTCCACTACTACTCTCTTAGCGCTCCAAATGTCCAGTTGCATTTTCTACAGAAAGAGTGTTCAGATCTGCTAAATCAAAAGTATGGTTTAATTCTGTTAGCTGAATGCACAGATCAGAAAGAAGTTTCACAGAATGATTCTGTGTAGTTTATATTTGGAGACATTCCTTTTTCCACTATTAACCTCTAAGCGCTCCGAATCTCCACTTGCATTTTCTACAGAAAGAGTGTTTCAGAACGGCTCAATCAAAACTAAGGTTCAACTCTTTCAGTTGAACAAACAGAACAGAAAGAAGTTTCACAAAATTCTTCTGTGTAGTTTTTATTTGTAGACATTCTTTTGCCCAATATAGGCCTCTTAGCGCTCAGAATGTCCAATTGCAGTTTCTACAGAAAGAGTGTTTCAGAACGGCTCAATCAAAAGTAAGGTTCAACTCTGTTAGTTGAATGCACAGAACAGAAAGAATTTTCACAGAATGCTACTGTGTAGTTTATATTTGAATATATTCCTTTTTCCACTATTACCCTCTCAGCGCTCCGAATGTCCACTTGCATTTTCTACAGAAAGAGTGTTCAGAACTGCGCAATCAAAAGTATGGTTTAACTCTGTTAGCTTAATGAACATATCAGAAATAAGTTTCACACAATGCTTCTGTGTAGTTTTTATTTGAAGATATTATTTTTCCCAATAGAGGCCTCTTAGTGCTCAGAATGTCCAATTGCAGTTTCTACAGAAAGAGTGTTTCAGAAAGGCTCAATCAAAAGTAAGGTTCAACTCTGTTAGTTGAATGCACAGAACAGAAAGAAGTTTCATACAATGATTCTGTGTAGTTTATATTTGAACATATTCTTTTTTCCACTACTACCCACTTAGCGCTACGAATGTCCAGTTGCATTTTCTACAGACAGAGTGTTTCAAAACTGCTCAATCAAAAGTATGGTTTAAATCTGTTAGCTGAATGCTCAGATCAGAAAGAAGTTTCACAGAATGCTTCTGTGTAGTTTATATTTGAATATATTCCTTTTTCCACTACTACTCTCTTAGCGCTCCAAATGTCCAGTTGCATTTTTTACAGAAAGAGTGTTCAGATCTGTTCAATCAAAAGTATGTTTTAACTCTGTTAGCTGAATGCACAGATCAGAAAGAAGTTTCACCGAATGATTCTGTGTAGTTTATATTTGAAGACATTCCTTTTTCCACTATTACCCTCTTAGCGCTCCGAATCTCCACTTCCATTGTCTAAAAAAGAGAGTTTCATAATTGCTCAATCAAAAATATATTTTATCTCTGTTAACTGAATTTACAGATCAGAAATAAGTTTCACAGAATTCATCTGTGTAGTTTTTATTTGAAGATATTCTTTTTCCAATGTAGGCCTCTTAGCGCTTAGCATGTCCAATTGCAGTTTCTACAGAAAGAGTGTTTCAGAACGGCTCAATCAAAAGTAAGGTTCAACTCTGTTAGTTGAATGCACAGAACAGAAAGAATTTTCACAGAATGCTACTGTGTAGTTTATATTTGAATATATTCCTTTTTCCACTATTTCCCTCTTAGCGCTCCGAATGTCCACTTGCATTTTCTACAGAAAGAGTGTTCAGAACTGCGCAATCAAAAGTATGGTTTAACTCTGTTAGCTTAATGAACATATCAGAAATAAGTTTCACAGAATGCTTCTGTGTAGTTTTTATTTGAAGATATTATTTTTCCCAATAGAGTCCTCTTAGCGCTCAGAATGTCCAATTGCAGTTTCTACAGAAAGAGTCTTTCAGAAAGGCTCAATCAAAAGTAAGGTTCAACTCTGTTAGTTGAATGCACAGAACAGAAAGAAGTTTCATACAATGCTTCTGTGTAGTTTATATTTGAACATATTATTTTTTCCACTATTACCCACTTAGCGCTACGAATGTCCAGTTGCATTTTCTACAGAGTGTTTCAAAACTGCTCAATCAAAAGTATGGTTTAACTCTGTTAGCTGAATGCTCAGATCAGAAAGAAGTTTCACAGGATGCTTCTGTGTAGTTTATATTTGAATATATTCCTTTTTCCACTACTACGCTCTTAGCGCTCCAAACGTCCAGTTGCATTTACTAGAGAAAGAGTGTTCTGATCTGCTCAATCAAAAGTATGGTTTAACTCTGTTAGCTGAATGCACAGATCAGAAAGAAGTTTCACCGAATGATTCTGTGTAGTTTATATTAGAAGAGATTCCTTTTTCCACTATTACCCTCTTAGCGCTCTGAGTCTCCACTTGCATTTTCTACAAAAAGAGTGTTTCATAACTGCTCTATCAAAAATATGTTTTTTCTCTGTTAACTGAATTTACAGATCAGAAATAAGTTTCACAGAATGCATCTGTGTAGTTTTTATTTGAAGATATTCTTTTTCCCAATGTAGGCCTCTTAGCGCTTAGCATGTCCAATTGCAGTTTCTACAGAAAGAGTGTTTCAGAACGGCTCAATCAAAAGTAAGGTTCAACTCTCTTAGTTGAATGCACAGAACAGAAAGTATTTTCACAGAATGCTACTGTGTAGTTTATATTTGAATATATTCCTTTTTCCACTATTACCCTCTCAGCGCTCCGAATGTCCACTTGCATTTTCTACAGAAAGAGTGTTCAGAACTGCGCAATCAAAAGTATGGTTTAACTCTGTTAGCTTAATGAACATATCAGAAATAAGTTTCACACAATGCTTCTGTGTAGTTTTTATTTGAAGATATTATTTTTCCCAATAGAGGCCTCTTAGCGCTCAGAATGTCCAATTGCAGTTTCTACAGAAAGAGTGTTTCAGAAAGGCTCAATCAAAAGTTAGGTTCAACTCTGTTAGTTGAATGCACAGAACAGAAAGATGTTTCATACAATGATTCTGTGTAGTTTATATTTGAACATGTTCTTTTTTCCACTATTACCCACTTAGCGCTACGAATGTCCCGTTGCATTTACAACAGACAGAGTGTTTCAAAACTGCTCAATCAAAGTATGGTTTAACTCTGTTAGCTGAATGCTCAGATCAGAAAGAAGTTTCACAGAATGCTTCTGTGTAGTTTATATTTGAATATATTCCTTTTTCCACTACTACTCTCTTAGCGCTATAAATATCCAGTTGCATTTTCTACAGAAAGAGTGTTCAGATCTGCTCAATCAAAAGTATGGTTTAACTCTGTTAGCTGAATGCACAGATCAGAAAGAAGTTTCACAGAATGATTCTGTGTAGTTTATATTTGGAGACATTCCTTTTTCCACTATTACCCCCTTAGCGCTCCGAATCTCCACTTGCATTTTCTACAGAAAGAGTGTTTCAGAACGGCTCAATCAAAACTAAGGTTCAACTCTTTTAGTTGAACAAACAGAACAGAAAGAAGTTTCACACAATTCTTCTGTGTAGTTTTTATTTGTCGACATTCTTTTTCCCAATATAGGCCTCCTAGCGCTCAGAATGTCCAATTGCAGTTTCTACAGAAAGAGTGTTTCAGAACGGCTCAATCAAAAGTAAGGTTCAACTCTGTTAGTTGAATGCACAGAACAGAAAGAAGTTTCATACAATGCTTCTGTGTAGTTTATATTTGAACATATTCTTTTTTCCACTATTACCCACTTAGCGCTACGAATGTCCAGTTGCATTTTCTACAGACAGAGTGTTTCAAAACTGCTCAATCAAAAGTATGGTTTAACTCTGTTAGCTGAATGCTCAGATCAGAAAGAAGTTTCACAGAATGCTTCTGTGTAGTTTATATTTGAATATATTCTTTTTCCACTACTACGCTCTTAGTGCTCCAAATGTCCAGTTGCATTTTCTACAGAAAGAGTGTTCAGATCTGCGCAATCAAAAGTATGGTTTAACTCTGTTAGCTGAATGCACAGATCAGAAAGAAGTTTCACCGAATGATTCTGTGTAGTTTATATTTGAAGACATTCCTTTTTCCACTATTACCCTCTTAGCGCTCCGAATCTCCACTTGCATTTTCTACAAAAAGAGTGTTTCATAACTGCTCAATCAAAAATATGTTTTATCTCTGTTAACTGAATTTACAGATCAGAAATAAGTTTCACAGAATGCATCTGTGTAGTTTTTATTTGAAGATATTCTTTTTCCCAATGTAGGCCTCTTAGCGCTTAGCCTGTCCAATTGCAGTTTCTACAGAAAGAGTGTTTCAGAACGGCTCAATCAAAAGTAAGGTTCAACTCTGTTAGTTGAATGCACAGAACAGAAAGAATTTTCACAGAATGCTACTGTGTAGTTTATATTTGAATATATTCCTTTTTCCACTATTACCCTCTCAGCGCTCCGAATGTCCACTTGCATTTTCTACAGAAAGAGTGTTCAGAACTGCGCAATCAAAAGTGTGGTTTAACTCTGTTAGCTTAATGAACATATCAGAAATAAGTTTCACACAATGCTTCTGTGTAGTTTTTATTTGAAGATATTATTTTTCCCAATAGAGGCCTCTTAGCGCTCAGAATGTCCAATTGCAGTTTCTACAGAAAGAGTGTTTCAGAAAGGCTCAATCAAAAGTAAGGTTCAACTCTGTTAGTTGAATGCACAGAACAGAAAGAAGTTTCATACAATGCTTCTGTGTAGTTTATGTTTGAACATATTCTTTTTTCCACTACTACCCACTTAGCGCTACGAATGTCCAGTTGCATTTTCTACAGACAGAGTGTTTCAAAACTGCTCAATCAAAAGTATGGTTTAAATCTGTTAGCTGAATGCTCAGATCAGAAAGAAGTTTCACAGAATGCTTCTGTGTAGTTTATATTTGAATATATTCCTTTTTCCACTACTACTCTCTTAGCGCTCCAAATGTCCATTTGCATTTTCTACAGAAAGAGTGTTCAGATCTGTTCAATCAAAAGTATGTTTTAACTCTGTTAGCTGAATGCCCAGATCAGAAAGAAGTTTCACCGAATGATTCTGTGTAGTTTATATTTGAAGACATTCCTTTTTCCACTATTACCCTCTTAGCGCTCCGAATCTCCACTTCCATTGTCTAAAAAAGAGAGTTTCATAATTGCTCAATCAAAAATATGTTTTATCTCTGTTAACTGAATTTACAGATCAGAAATAAGTTTCACAGAATTCATCTGTGTAGTTTTTATTTGAAGATATTCATTTTCCCAATGTAGGCCTCTTAGCGCTTAGCATGTCCAATTGCAGTTTCTACAGAAAGAGTGTTTCAGAACGGCTCAATCAAAAGTAAGGTTCAACTCTGTTAGTTGAATGCACAGAACAGAAAGAATTTTCACAGAATGCTACTGTGTAGTTTATATTTGAATATATTCCTTTTTCCACTATTTCCCTCTTAGCGCTCCGAATGTCCACTTGCATTTTCTACAGAAAGAGTGTTCAGAACTGCGCAATAAAAAGTATGGTTTAACTCTGTTAGCTTAATGAACATATCAGAAATAAGTTTCACAGAATGCTTCTGTGTAGTTTTTATTTGAAGATATTATTTTTCCCAATAGAGGCCTCTTAGCGCTCAGAATGTCCAATTGCAGTTTCTACAGAAAGAGTCTTTCAGAAAGGCTCAATCAAAAGTAAGGTTCAACTCTGTTAGTTGAATGCACAGAACAGAAAGAAGTTTCATACAATGCTTCTGTGTAGTTTATATTTGAACATATTCTTTTTTCCACCATTACCCACTTAGCGCTACGAATGTCCAGTTGCATTTTCTACAGAGTGTTTCAAAACTGCTCAATCAAAAGTATGGTTTAACTCTGTTAGCTGAATGCTCAGATCAGAAAGAAGTTTCACAGGATGCTTCTGTGTAGTTTATATTTGAATATATTCCTTTTTCCACTACTACGCTCTTAGCGCTCCAAATGTCCAGTTGCATTTACTAGAGAAAGAGTGTTCTGATCTGCTCAATCAAAAGTATGGTTTAACTCTGTTAGCTGAATGCACAGATCAGAAAAAAGTTTCACCGAATGATTCTGTGTAGTTTATATTAGAAGACATTCCTTTTTCCACTATTACCCTCTTAGCGCTCTGAGTCTCCACTTGCATTTTCTACAAAAAGAGTGTTTCATAACTGCTCTATCAAAAATATGTTTTTTCTCTGTTAACTGAATTTACAGATCAGAAATAAGTTTCACAGAATGCATCTGTGTAGTTTTTATTTGAAGATATTCTTTTTCCCAATGTAGGCCTCTTAGCGCTTAGCATGTCCAATTGCAGTTTCTACAGAAAGAGTGTTTCAGAACGGCTCAATCAAAAGTAAGGTTCAACTCTCTTAGTTGAATGCACAGAACAGAAAGTATTTTCACAGAATGCTACTGTGTAGTTTATATTTGAATATATTCCTTTTTCCACTATTACCCTCTCAGCGCTCCGAATGTCCACTTGCATTTTCTACAGAAAGAGTGTTCAGAACTGCGCAATCAAAAGTATGGTTTAACTCTGTTTGCTTAATGAACATATCAGAAATAAGTTTCACACAATGCTTCTGTGTAGTTTTTATTTGAAGATATTATTTTTCCCAATAGAGGCCTCTTAGCGCTCAGAATGTCCAATTGCAGTTTCTACAGAAAGAGTGTTTCAGAAAGGCTCAATCAAAAGTAAGGTTCAACTCTGTTAGTTGAATGCACAGAACAGAAAGAAGTTTCATACAATGATTCTGTGTAGTTTATATTTGAACATGTTCTTTTTTCCACTATTACCCACTTAGCGCTACGAATGTCCCGTTGCATTTACTACAGACAGAGTGTTTCAAAACTGCTCAATCAAAGTATGGTTTAACTCTGTTAGCTGAATGCTCAGATCAGAAAGAAGTTTCACAGAATGCTTCTGTGTAGTTTATATTTGAATATATTCCTTTTTCCACTACTACTCTCTTAGCGCTATAAATATCCAGTTGCATTTTCTACAGAAAGAGTGTTCAGATCTGCTCAATCAAAAGTATGGTTTAACTCTGTTAGCTGAATGCACAGATCAGAAAGAAGTTTCACAGAATGATTCTGTGTAGTTTATATTTGGAGACATTCCTTTTTCCACTATTAACCCCTTAGCGCTCCGAATCTCCACTTGCATTTTCTACAGAAAGAGTGTTTCAGAACGGCTCAATCAAAACTAAGGTTCAACTCTTTTAGTTGAACAAACAGAACAGAAAGAAGTTTCACACTATTCTTCTGTGTAGTTTTTATTTGTCGACATTCTTTTTCCCAATATAGGCCTCCTAGCGCTCAGAATGTCCAATTGCAGTTTCTACAGAAAGAGTGTTTCAGAACGGCTCAATCAAAAGTAAAGTTCAACTCTGTTAGTTGAATGCACAGAACAGAAAGAAGTTTCATACAATGCTTCTGTGTAGTTTATATTTGAACATATTCTTTTTTCCACTATTACCCACTTAGCGCTACGAATGTCCAGTTGCATTTTCTACAGACAGAGTGTTTCAAAACTGCTCAATCAAAAGTATGGTTTAACTCTGTTAGCTGAATGCTCAGATCAGAAAGAAGTTTCACAGAATGCTTCTGTGTAGTTTATATTTGAATATATTCTTTTTCCACTACTACGCTCTTAGTGCTCCAAATGTCCAGTTGCATTTTCTACAGAAAGAGTGTTCAGATCTGCTCAATCAAAAGTATGGTTTAACTCTGTTAGCTGAATGCACACATCAGAAAGAAGTTTCACCGAATGATTCTGTGTAGTTTATATTTGAAGACATTCCTTTTTCCACTATTACCCTCTTAGCGCTCCGAATCTCCACTTGCATTTTCTACAAAAAGAGTGTTTCATAACTGCTCAATCAAAAATATGTTTTATCTCTGTTAACTGAATTTACAGATCAGAAATAAGTTTCACAGAATGCATCTGTGTAGTTTTTATTTGAAGTTATTCTATTTCCCAAAGTAGGCCTCTTAGCGCTTAGCCTGTCCAATTGCAGTTTCTCCAGAAAGAGTGTTTCAGAACGGCTCAATCAAAAGTAAGGTTCAACTCTGTTAGTTGAATGCACAGAACAGAAAGAATTTTCACAGAATGCTACTGTGTAGTTTATATTTGAATATATTCCTTTTTCCACTATTACCCTCTCAGCGCTCCGAATGTCCACTTGCATTTTCTACAGAAAGAGTGTTCAGAACTGCGCAATCAAAAGTATGGTTTAACTCTGTTAGCTTAATGAACATATCAGAAATAAGTTTCACACAATGCTTCTGTGTAGTTTTTATTTGAAGATATTATTTTTCCCAATAGAGGCCTCTTAGCGCTCAGAATGTCCAATTGCAGTTTCTACAGAAAGATTGTTTCAGAAAGGCTCAATCCAAAGTAAGATTCAACTCTGTTAGTTGAATGCACAGAACAGAAAGAAGTTTCATACAATGCTTCTGTGAGGTTTATATTTGAACATATACTTTTTTCCACTATTACCCACTTAGCGCTACGAATCTCCAGTTGCATTTTCTACAGACAGAGTGTTTCAAAACTGCTCAATCAAAAGTATGGTTTAACTCTGTTAGCTGAATGCTCAGATCAGAAAGAAGTTTCACAGAATGCTTCTGTGTAGTTTATATTTGAATATATTCCTTTTTCCACTACTACGCTCTTAGCGCTCCAAATGTCCAGTTGCATTTTCTACAGAAAGAGTGTTCAGATCTGCTAAATGAAAAGTATGGTTTAATTCTGTTAGCTGAATGCACAGATCAGAAAGACGTTTCACAGAATGATTCTGTGTAGTTTATATTTGGAGACATTCCTTTTTCCACTATTAACCTCTAAGCGCTCCGAATCTCCACTTGCATTTTCTACAGAAAGAGTGTTTCAGAACGGCTCAATCAAAACTAAGGTTCAACTCTTTCAGTTGAACAAACAGAACAGAAAGAAGTTTCACACAATTCTTCTGTGTAGTTTTTATTTGTAGACATTCTTTTGCCCAATATAGGCCTCTTAGCGCTCAGAATGTCCAATTGCAGTTTCTACAGAAAGAGTGTTTCAGAACGGCTCAATCAAAAGTAAGGTTCAACTCTGTTAGTTGAATGCACAGAACAGAAAGAATTTTCACAGAATGCTACTGTGTAGTTTATATTTGAATATATTCCTTTTTCCACTATTACCCTCTCAGCGCTCCGAATGTCCACTTGCATTTTCTACAGAAAGAGTGTTCAGAACTGCGCAATCAAAAGTATGGTTTAACTCTGTTAGCTTAATGAACATATCAGAAATAAGTTTCACACAATGCTTCTGTGTAGTTTTTATTTGAAGATATTATTTTTCCCAATAGAGGCCTCTTAGCGCTCAGAATGTCCAATTGCAGTTTCTACAGAAAGAGTGTTTCAGAAAGGCTGAATCAAAAGTAAGGTTCAACTCTGTTAGTTGAATGCACAGAACAGAAAGAAGTTTCATACAATGCTTCTGTGTAGTTTATATTTGAACATATTCTTTTTTCCACTACTAACCACTTAGCGCTACGAATGTCCAGTTGCATTTTCTACAGACAGAGTGTTTCAAAACTGCTCAATCAAAAGTATGGTTTAAATCTGTTAGCTGAATGCTCAGATCAGAAAGAAGTTTCACAGAATGCTTCTGTGTAGTTTATATTTGAATATATTCCTTTTTCCACTACTACTCTCTTAGCGCTCCAAATGTCAAGTTGCATTTTCTACAGAAAGAGTGTTCCGATCTGTTCAATCAAAAGTATGTTTTAACTCTGTTAGCTGAATGCACAGATCAGAAAGAAGTTTCACCGAATGATTCTGTGTAGTTTATATTTGAAGACATTCCTTTTTCCACTATTACCCTCTTAGCGCTCCGATTCTCCACTTCCATTGTCTAAAAAAGAGAGTTTCATAATTGCTCAATCAAAAATATGTTTTATCTCTGTTAACTGAATTTACAGATCAGAAATAAGTTT
This sequence comes from Symphalangus syndactylus, assembly GCF_028878055.3. Lineage (NCBI taxonomy): Eukaryota > Metazoa > Chordata > Mammalia > Primates > Hylobatidae > Symphalangus > Symphalangus syndactylus. The sequence continues at coordinate 1,677,119 of NC_072423.2, read as the reverse complement.
CACAGAATTCATCTGTGTAGTTTTTATTTGAAGATATTCTTTTTCCAATGTAGGCCTCTTAGCGCTTAGCATGTCCAATTGCAGTTTCTACAGAAAGAGTGTTTCAGAACGGCTCAATCAAAAGTAAGGTTCAACTCTGTTAGTTGAATGCACAGAACAGAAAGAATTTTCACAGAATGCTACTGTGTAGTTTATATTTGAATATATTCCTTTTTCCACTATTTCCCTCTTAGCGCTCCGAATGTCCACTTGCATTTTCTACAGAAAGAGTGTTCAGAACTGCGCAATCAAAAGTATGGTTTAACTCTGTTAGCTTAATGAACATATCAGAAATAAGTTTCACAGAATGCTTCTGTGTAGTTTTTATTTGAAGATATTATTTTTCCCAATAGAGGCCTCTTAGCGCTCAGAATGTCCAATTGCAGTTTCTACAGAAAGAGTCTTTCAGAAAGGCTCAATCAAAAGTAAGGTTCAACTCTGTTAGTTGAATGCACAGAACAGAAAGAAGTTTCATACAATGCTTCTGTGTAGTTTATATTTGAACATATTCTTTTTTCCACTATTACCCACTTAGCGCTACGAATGTCCAGTTGCATTTTCTACAGAGTGTTTCAAAACTGCTCTATCAAAAGTATGGTTTAACTCTGTTAGCTGAATGCTCAGATCAGAAAGAAGTTTCACAGGATGCTTCTGTGTAGTTTATATTTGAATATATTCCTTTTTCCACTACTACGCTCTTAGCGCTCCAAACGTCCAGTTGCATTTACTAGAGAAAGAGTGTTCTGATCTGCTCAATCAAAAGTATGGTTTAACTATGTTAGCTGAATGCACAGATCAGAAAAAAGTTTCACCGAATGATTCTGTGTAGTTTATATTAGAAGACATTCCTTTTTCCACTATTACCCTCTTAGCGCTCTGAGTCTCCACTTGCATTTTCTACAAAAAGAGTGTTTCATAACTGCTCTATCAAAAATATGTTTTTTCTCTGTTAACTGAATTTACAGATCAGAAATAAGTTTCACAGAATGCATCTGTGTAGTTTTTATTTGAAGATATTCTTTTTCCCAATGTAGGCCTCTTAGCGCTTAGCATGTCCAATTGCAGTTTCTACAGAAAGAGTGTTTCAGAACGGCTCAATCAAAAGTAAGGTTCAACTCTCTTAGTTGAATGCACAGAACAGAAAGTATTTTACAGAATGCTACTGTGTAGTTTATATTTGAATATATTCCTTTTTCCACTATTACCCTCTCAGCGCTCCGAATGTCCACTTGCATTTTCTACAGAAAGAGTGTTCAGAACTGCGCAATCAAAAGTATGGTTTAACTCTGTTAGCTTAATGAACATATCAGAAATAAGTTTCACACAATGCTTCTGTGTAGTTTTTATTTGAAGATATTATTTTTCCCAATAGAGGCCTCTTAGCGCTCAGAATGTCCAATTGCAGTTTCTACAGAAAGAGTGTTTCAGAAAGGCTCAATCAAAAGTAAGGTTCAACTCTGTTAGTTGAATGCACAGAACAGAAAGAAGTTTCATACAATGATTCTGTGTAGTTTATATTTGAACATGTTCTTTTTTCCACTATTACCCACTTAGCGCTACGAATGTCCCGCTGCATTTACTACAGACAGAGTGTTTCAAAACTGCTCAATCAAAGTATGGTTTAACTCTGTTAGCTGAATGCTCAGATCAGAAAGAAGTTTCACAGAATGCTTCTGTGTAGTTTATATTTGAATATATTCCTTTTTCCACTACTACTCTCTTAGCGCTATAAATATCCAGTTGCATTTTCTACAGAAAGAGTGTTCAGATCTGCTCAATCAAAAGTATGGTTTAACTCTGTTAGCTGAATGCACAGATCAGAAAGAAGTTTCACAGAATGATTCTGTGTAGTTTATATTTGGAGACATTCCTTTTTCCACTATTACCCCCTTAGCGCTCCGAATCTCCACTTGCATTTTCTACAGAAAGAGTGTTTCAGAACGGCTCAATCAAAACTAAGGTTCAACTCTTTTAGTTGAACAAACAGAACAGAAAGAAGTTTCACACAATTCTTCTGTGTAGTTTTTATTTGTCGATATTCTTTTTCCCAATATAGGCCTCCTAGCGCTCAGAATGTCCAATTGCAGTTTCTACAGAAAGAGTGTTTCAGAACGGCTCAATCAAAAGTAAGGTTCAACTCTGTTAGTTGAATGCACAGAACAGAAAGAAGTTTCATACAATGCTTCTGTGTAGTTTATATTTGAACATATTCTTTTTTCCACTATTACCCACTTAGCGCTACGAATGTCCAGTTGCATTTTCTACAGACAGAGTGTTTCAAAACTGCTCAATCAAAAGTATGGTTTAACTCTGTTAGCTGAATGCTCAGATCAGAAAGAAGTTTCACAGAATGCTTCTGTGTAGTTTATATTTGAATATATACTTTTTCCACTACTACGCTCTTAGTGCTCCAAATGTCCAGTTGCATTTTCTACAGAAAGAGTGTTCAGATCTGCTCAATCAAAAGTATGGTTTAACTCGGTTAGCTGAATGCACACATCAGAAAGAAGTTTCACCGAATGATTCTGTGTAGTTTATATTTGAAGACATTCCTTTTTCCACTATTACCCTCTTAGCGCTCCGAATCTCCACTTGCATTTTCTACAAAAAGAGTGTTTCATAACTGCTCAATCAAAAATATGTTTTATCTCTGTTAACTGAATTTACAGATCAGAAATAAGTTTCACAGAATGCATCTGTGTAGTTTTTATTTGAAGATATTCTATTTCCCAATGTAGGCCTCTTAGCGCTTAGCCTGTCCAATTGCAGTTTCTCCAGAAAGAGTGTTTCAGAACGGCTCAATCAAAAGTAAGGTTCAACTCTGTTAGTTGAATGCACAGAACAGAAAGAATTTTCACAGAATGCTACTGTGTAGTTTATATTTGAATATATTCCTTTTTCCACTATTATCCTCTCAGCGCTCCGAATGTCCACTTGCATTTTCTACAGAAAGAGTGTTCAGAACTGCGCAATCAAAAGTATGGTTTAACTCTGTTAGCTTAATGAACATATCAGAAATAAGTTTCACACAATGCTTCTGTGTAGTTTTTATTTGAAGATATTATTTTTCCCAATAGAGGCCTCTTAGCGCTCAGAATGTCCAATTGCAGTTTCTACAGAAAGATTGTTTCAGAAAGGCTCAATCCAAAGTAAGATTCAACTCTGTTAGTTGAATGCACAGAACAGAAAGAAGTTTCATACAATGCTTCTGTGTAGTTTATATTTGAACATATACTTTTTTCCACTATTACCCACTTAGCGCTACGAATCTCCAGTTGCATTTTCTACAGACAGAGTGTTTCAAAACTGCTCAATCAAAAGTATGGTTTAACTCTGTTAGCTGAATGCTCAGATCAGAAAGAAGTTTCACAGAATGCTTCTGTGTAGTTTATATTTGAATATATTCCTTTTTCCACTACTACGCTCTTAGCGCTCCAAATGTCCAGTTGCATTTTCTACAGAAAGAGTGTTCAGATCTGCTAAATCAAAAGTATGGTTTAATTCTGTTAGCTGAATGCACAGATCAGAAAAAAGTTTCACAGAATGATTCTGTGTAGTTTATATTTGGAGACATTCCTTTTTCCACTATTAACCTCTAAGCGCTCCGAATCTCCACTTGCATTTTCTACAGAAAGAGTGTTTCAGAACGGCTCAATCAAAACTAAGGTTCAACTCTTTCAGTTGAACAAACAGAACAGAAAGAAGTTTCACACAATTCTTCTGTGTAGTTTTTATTTGTAGACATTCTTTTGCCCAATATAGGCCTCTTAGCGCTCAGAATGTCCAATTGCAGTTTCTACAGAAAGAGTGTTTCAGAACGGCTCAATCAAAAGTAAGGTTCAACTCTGTTAGTTGAATGCACAGAACAGAAAGAATTTTCACAGAATGCTACTGTGTAGTTTATATTTGAATATATTCCTTTTTCCACTATTACCCTCTTAGCGCTCCGAATGTCCACTTGCATTTTCTACAGAAAAAGTGTTCAGAACTGCGCAATCAAAAGTATGGTTTAACTCTGTTAGCTTAATGAACATATCAGAAATAAGTTTCGCACAATGCTTCTGTGTAGTTTTTATTTGAAGATATTATTTTTCCCAATAGAGGCCTCTTAGCGCTCAGAATGTCCAATTGCAGTTTCTACAGAAAGAGTGTTTCAGAAAGGCTCAATCAAATGTAAGGTTCAACTCTGTTAGTTGAATGCACAGAACAGAAAGAAGTTTCATATAATGCTTCTGTGTAGTTTATATTTGAACATATTCTTTTTTCCACTATTACCCACTTAGCGCTACGAATGTCCAGTTGCATTTTCAACAGACAGAGTGTTTCAAAACTGCTCAATCAAAAGTATGGTTTGACTCTGTTAGCTGAATGCTCAGATCAGAAAGAAGTTTCACAGAATGCTTCTGTGTAGTTTATATTTGAATATATTCCTTTTTCCACTACTACTCTCTTAGCGCTCCAAATGTCCAGTTGCATTTTCTACAGAAAGAGTGTTCAGATCTGCTCAATCAAAAGTATGGTTTAACTCTGTTAGCTGAATGCAAAGATCAGAAAGAAGTTTCACAGAATGATTCTGTGTAGTTTATATTTGGAGACATTCCTTTTTCCACTATTACCCTCTTAGCGCTCCGGATCTCCACTTGCATTTTCTACAGAAAGAGTGTTTCAGAACGGCTCAATCAAAACTAAGTTTCAACTCTTTTAGTTGAACAAACAGAACAGAAAGAAGTTTCACACAATTCTTCTGTGTAGTTTTTATTTGTAGACATTCTTTTTCCCAATATAGGCCTCTTAGCGCTCAGAATGTCCAATTGCAGTTTCTACAGAAAGAGTGTTTCAGAAAGGCTCAATCAAAAGTAAGGTTCAACTCTGTTAGTTGAATGAACAGAACAGAAAGAATTTTCACAGAATGCTACTGTGTAGTTTATATTTGAATATATTCCTTTTTCCACTATTACCCTCTTAGCGCTCCGAATCTCCACTTGCATTTTCTACAGAAAGAGTGTTTCAGAACGGCTCAATCAAAACTAAGATTCAACTCTTTTAGTTGAACAAACAGAACAGAAAGAAGTTTCACACAATTCTTCTGTGTAGTTTTTATTTGTAGACATTCTTTTTCCCAATGTAGGCCTCCTAGCGCACAGAATGTCCAATTGCAGTTTCTACAGAAAGAGTGTTTCAGAACGGCTCAATCAAAAGTAAGGTTCAACTCTGTTAGTTGAATGCACAGAACAGAAAGAAGTTTCATACAATGCTTCTGAGTAGTTTATATTTGAACATATTATTTTTTCCACTATTACCCACTTAGCGCTACGAATGTCCAGTTGCATTTTCTACAGACAGAGTGTTTCAAAACTGCTCAATCAAAGTATGGTTTAACTCTGTTAGCTGAATGCTCAGATCAGAAAGAAGTTTCACCGAATGCTTCTGTGTAGTTTATATTTGAATATAATCCTTTTTCCACCACTACGCTCTTAGTGCTCCAAATGTCCAGTTGCATTTTCTACAGAAAGAGTGTTCAGATCTGCTCAATCAAAAGTATGGTTTAACTCTGTTAGCTGAATGCACAGTTCAGAAAGAAGTTTCACCGAATGATTCTGTGTAGTTTATATTTGAAGACATTCCTTTTTCCACTATTACCCTCTTAGCGCTCCGAATCTCCACTTGCATTTTCTACAAAAAGAGTGTTTCATAACTGCTCAATCAAAAATATGTTTTTTCTCTGTTAACTGAATTTACAGATCAGAAATAAGTTTCACAGAATGCATCTGTGTAGTTTTTATTTGAAGATATTCTTTTTCCCAATGTAGGCCTCTTAGCGCTTAGCATGTCCAATTGCAGTTTCTACAGAAAGAGTGTTTCAGAACGGCTCAATCAAAAGTAAGGTTCAACTCTCTTAGTTGAATGCACAGAACAGAAAGAATTTTCACAGAATGCTACTGTGTAGTTTATATTTGAATATATTCCTTTTTCCACTATTACCCTCTCAGCGCTCCGAATGTCCACTTGCATTTTCTACAGAAAGAGTGTTCAGAACTGCGCAATCAAAAGTATGGTTTAACTCTGTTAGCTTAATGAACATATCAGAAATAAGTTTCACACAATGCTTCTGTGTAGTTTTTATTTGAAGATATTATTTTTCCCAATAGAGGCCTCTTAGCGCTCAGAATGTCCAATTGCATTTTCTACAGAAAGAGTGTTTCAGAACGGCTCAATCAAAACTAAGGTTCAACTCTTTTAGTTGAACAAACAGAACAGAAAGAAGTTTCACACAATTCTTCTGTGTAGTTTTTATTTGTCGACATTCTTTTTCCCAATATAGGCCTCCTAGCGCTCAGAATGTCCAATTGCAGTTTCTACAGAAAGAGTGTTTCAGAACGGCTCAATCAAAAGTAAGGTTCAACTCTGTTAGTTGAATGCACAGAACAGAAAGAAGTTTCATACAATGCTTCTGTGTAGTTTATATTTGAACATATTCTTTTTTCCACTATTACCCACTTAGCGCTACGAATGTCCAGTTGCATTTTCTACAGACAGAGTGTTTCAAAACTGCTCAATCAAAAGTATGGTTTAACTCTGTTAGCTGAATGCTCAGATCAGAAAGAAGATTCACAGAATGCTTCTGTGTAGTTTATATTTGAATATATTCTTTTTCCACTACTACGCTCTTAGTGCTCCAAATGTCCAGTTGCATTTTCTACAGAAAGAGTGTTCAGATCTGCTCAATCAAAAGTATGGTTTAACTCTGTTAGCTGAATGCACAGATCAGAAAGAAGTTTCACCGAATGATTCTGTGTAGTTTATATTTGAAGACATTCCTTTTTCCACTATTACCCACTTAGCGCTCCGAATCTCCACTTGCATTTTCTACAAAAAGAGTGTTTCATAACTGCTCAATCAAAAATATGTTTTATCTCTGTTAACTGAATTTACAGATCAGAAATAAGTTTCACAGAATGCATCTGTGTAGTTTTTATTTGAAGATATTCTTTTTCCCAATGTAGGCCTCTTAGCGCTTAGCATGTCCAATTGCAGTTTCTACAGAAAGAGTGTTTCAGAACGGCTCAATCAAAAGTAAGGTTCAACTCTGTTAGTTGAATGCACAGAACAGAAAGAATTTTCACCGAATGCTACTGTGTAGTTTATATTTGAATATATTCCTTTTTCCACTATTACCCTCTCAGCGCTCCGAATGTCCACTTGCATTTTCTACAGAAAGAGTGTTCAGAACTGCGCAATCAAAAGTATGGTTTAACTCTGTTAGCTTAATGAACATATCAGAAATAAGTTTCACACAATGCTTCTGTGTAGTTTTTATTTGAAGATATTATTTTTCCCAATAGAGGCCTCTTAGCGCTCAGAATGTCCAATTGCAGTTTCTACAGAAAGAGTGTTTCAGAAAGGCTCAATCAAAAGTAAGGTTCAACTCTGTTAGTTGAATGCACAGAACAGAAAGAAGTTTCATACAATGCTTCTGTGTAGTTTATATTTGAACATATTCTTTTTTCCACTACTACCCACTTAGCGCTACGAATGTCCAGTTGCATTTTCTACAGACAGAGTGTTTCAAAACTGCTCAATCAAAAGTATGGTTTAAATCTGTTAGCTGAATGCTCAGATCAGAAAGAAGTTTCACAGAATGCTTCTGTGTAGTTTATATTTGAATATATTCCTTTTTCCACTACTACTCTCTTAGCGCTCCAAATGTCAAGTTGCATTTTCTACAGAAAGAGTGTTCAGATCTGTTCAATCAAAAGTATGTTTTAACTCTGTTAGCTGAATGCACAGATCAGAAAGAAGTTTCACCGAATGATTGTGTGGAGTTTATATTTGAAGACATTCCTTTTTCCACTATTACCCACTTAGCGCTCCGAATCTCCACTTCCATTGTCTAAAAAAGAGAGTTTCATAATTGCTCAATCAAAAATATGTTTTATCTCTGTTAACTGAATTTACAGATCAGAAATAAGTTTCACAGAATTCATCTGTGTAGTTTTTATTTGAAGATATTCTTTTTCCAATGTAGGCCTCTTAGCGCTTAGCATGTCCAATTGCAGTTTCTACAGAAAGAGTGTTTCAGAACGGCTCAATCAAAAGTAAGGTTCAACTCTGTTAGTTGAATGCACAGAACAGAAAGAATTTTCACAGAATGCTACTGTGTAGTTTATATTTGAATATATTCCTTTTTCCACTATTTCCCTCTTAGCGCTCCGAATGTCCACTTGCATTTTCTACAGAAAGAGTGTTCAGAACTGCGCAATCAAAAGTATGGTTTAACTCTGTTAGCTTAATGAACATATCAGAAATAAGTTTCACAGAATGCTTCTGTGTAGTTTTTATTTGAAGATATTATTTTTCCCAATAGAGGCCTCTTAGCGCTCAGAATGTCCAATTGCAGTTTCTACAGAAAGAGTCTTTCAGAAAGGCTCAATCAAAAGTAAGGTTCAACTCTGTTAGTTGAATGCACAGAACAGAAAGAAGTTTCATACAATGCTTCTGTGTAGTTTATATTTGAACATATTCTTTTTTCCACTATTACCCACTTAGCGCTACGAATGTCCAGTTGCATTTTCTACAGAGTGTTTCAAAACTGCTCAATCAAAAGTATGGTTTAACTCTGTTAGCTGAATGCTCAGATCAGAAAGAGGTTTCACAGGATGCTTCTGTGTAGTTTATATTTGAATATATTCCTTTTTCCACTACTACGCTCTTAGCGCTCCAAACGTCCAGTTGCATTTACTAGAGAAAGAGTGTTCTGATCTGCTCAATCAAAAGTATGGTTTAACTCTGTTAGCTGAATGCACAGATCAGAAAAAAGTTTCACCGAATGATTCTGTGTAGTTTATATTAGAAGACATTCCTTTTTCCACTATTACCCTCTTAGCGCTCTGAGTCTCCACTTGCATTTTCTACAAAAAGAGTGTTTCATAACTGCTCTATCAAAAATATGTTTTTTCTCTGTTAACTGAATTTACAGATCAGAAATAAGTTTCACAGAATGCATCTGTGTAGTTTTTATTTGAAGATATTCTTTTTCCCAATGTAGGCCTCTTAGCGCTTAGCATGTCCAATTGCAGTTTCTACAGAAAGAGTGTTTCAGAACGGCTCAATCAAAAGTAAGGTTCAACTCTCTTAGTTGAATGCACAGAACAGAAAGTATTTTCACAGAATGCTACTGTGTAGTTTATATTTGAATATATTCCTTTTTCCACTATTACCCTCTCAGCGCTCCGAATGTCCACTTGCATTTTCTACAGAAAGAGTGTTCAGAACTGCGCAATCAAAAGTATGGTTTAACTCTGTTAGCTTAATGAACATATCAGAAATAAGTTTCACACAATGCTTCTGTGTAGTTTTTATTTGAAGATATTATTTTTCCCAATAGAGGCCTCTTAGCGCTCAGAATGTCCAATTGCAGTTTCTACAGAAAGAGTGTTTCAGAAAGGCTCAATCAAAAGTAAGGTTCAACTCTGTTAGTTGAATGCACAGAACAGAAAGAAGTTTCATACAATGTTTCTGTGTAGTTTATATTTGAACATGTTCTTTTTTCCACTATTACCCACTTAGCGCTACGAATGTCCCGTTGCATTTACTACAGACAGAGTGTTTCAAAACTGCTCAATCAAAGTATGGTTTAACTCTGTTAGCTGAATGCTCAGATCAGAAAGAAGTTTCACAGATTGCTTCTGTGTAGTTTATATTTGAATATATTCCTTTTTCCACTACTACTCTCTTAGCGCTCCAAATGTCCAGTTGCATTTTCTACAGAAAGAGTGTTCAGATCTGCTCAATCAAAAGTATGGTTTAACTCTGTTAGCTGAATGCAAAGATCAGAAAGAAGTTTCACAGAATGATTCTGTGTAGTTTATATTTGGAGACATTCCTTTTTCCACTATTACCCTCTTAGCGCTCCGGATCTCCACTTGCATTTTCTACAGAAAGAGTGTTTCAGAACGGCTCAATCAAAACTAAGTTTCAACTCTTTTAGTTGAACAAACAGAACAGAAAGAAGTTTCACACAATTCTTCCGTGTAGTTTTTATTTGTAGACATTCTTTTTCCCAATATAGGCCTCTTAGCGCTCAGAATGTCCAATTGCAGTTTCTACAGAAAGAGTGTTTCAGAAAGGCTCAATCAAAAGTAAGGTTCAACTCTGTTAGTTGAATGAACAGAACAGAAAGAATTTTCACAGAATGCTACTGTGTAGTTTATATTTGAATATATTCCTTTTTCCACTATTACCCTCTTAGCGCTCCGAATCTCCACTTGCATTTTCTACAGAAAGAGTGTTTCAGAACGGCTCAATCAAAACTAAGTTTCAACTCTTTTAGTTGAACAAACAGAACAGAAAGAAGTTTCACACAATTCTTCTGTGTGGTTTTTATTTGTAGACATTCTTTTTCCCAATGTAGGCCTCCTAGCGCACAGAATGTCCAATTGCAGTTTCTACAGAAAGAGTGTTTCAGAACGGCTCAATCAAAAGTAAGGTTCAACTCTGTTAGTTGAATGCACAGAACAGAAAGAAGTTTCATACAATGCTTCTGAGTAGTTTATATTTGAACATATTATTTTTTCCACTATTACCCACTTAGCGCTACGAATGTCCAGTTGCATTTTCTACAGACAGAGTGTTTCAAAACTGCTCAATCAAAGTATGGTTTAACTCTGTTAGCTGAATGCTCAGATCAGAAAGAAGTTTCACAGAATGCTTCTGTGTAGTTTATATTTGAATATAATCCTTTTTCCACCACTACGCTCTTAGTGCTCCAAATGTCCAGTTGCATTTTCTACAGAAAGAGTGTTCAGATCTGCTCAATCAAAAGTATGTTTTAACTCTGTTAGCTGAATGCACAGTTCAGAAAGAAGTTTCACCGAATGATTCTGTGTAGTTTATATTTGAAGACATTCCTTTTTCCACTATTACCCTCTTAGCGCTCCGAATCTCCACTTGCATTTTCTACAAAAAGAGTGTTTCATAACTGCTCAATCAAAAATATGTTTTTTCTCTGTTAACTGAATTTACAGATCAGAAATAAGTTTCACAGAATGCATCTGTGTAGTTTTTATTTGAAGATATTCTTTTTCCCAATGTAGGCCTCTTAGCGCTTAGCATGTCCAATTGCAGTTTCTACAGAAAGAGTGTTTCAGAACGGCTCAATCAAAAGTAAGGTTCAACTCTCTTAGTTGAATGCACAGAACAGAAAGAATTTTCACAGAATGCTACTGTGTAGTTTATATTTGAATATATTCCTTTTTCCACTATTACCCTCTCAGCGCTCCGAATGTCCACTTGCATTTTCTACAGAAAGAGTGTTCAGAACTGCGCAATCAAAAGTATGGTTTAACTCTGTTAGCTTAATGAACATATCAGAAATAAGTTTCACACAATGCTTCTGTGTAGTTTTTATTTGAAGATATTATTTTTCCCAATAGAGGCCTCTTAGCGCTCAGAATGTCCAATTGCAGTTTCTACAGAAAGAGTGTTTCAGAAAGGCTCAATCAAAAGTAAGGTTCAACTCTGTTAGTTGAATGCACAGAACAGAAAGAAGTTTCATACAATGCTTCTGTGTAGTTTATATTTGAACATGTTCTTTTTTCCACTATTACCCACTTAGCGCTACGAATGTCCCGTTGCATTTACTACAGACAGAGTGTTTCAAAACTGCTCAATCAAAAGTATGGTTTAACTCTGTTAGCTGAATGCTCAGATCAGAAAGAAGTTTCACAGAATGCTTCTGTGTAGTTTATATTTGAATATATTCCTTTTTCCACTACTACTCTCTTAGCGCTAAAAATGTCCAGTTGCATTTTCTACAGAAAGAGTGTTCAGATCTGCTCAATCAAAAGTATGGTTTAACTCTGTTAGCTGAATGCACAGATCAGAAAGAAGTTTCACAGAATGATTCTGTGTAGTTTATATTTGGAGACATTCCTTTTTCCACTATTACCCTCTTAGCGCTCCGAATCTCCACTTGCATTTTCTACAGAAAGAGTGTTTCAGAACGGCTCAATCAAAACTAAGGTTCAACTCTTTTAGTTGAACAAACAGAACAGAAAGAAGTTTCACACAATTCTTCTGTGTAGTTTTTATTTGTCGACATTCTTTTTCCCAATATAGGCCTCCTAGCGCTCAGAATGTCCAATTGCAGTTTCTACAGAAAGAGTGTTTCAGAACGGCTCAATCAAAAGTAAGGTTCAACTCTGTTAGTTGAATGCACAGAACAGAAAGAAGTTTCATACAATGCTTCTGTGTAGTTTATATTTGAACATATTCTTTTTTCCACTATTACCCACTTAGCGCTACGAATGTCCAGTTGCATTTTCTACAGACAGAGTGTTTCAAAACTGCTCAATCAAAAGTATGGTTTAACTCTGTTAGCTGAATGCTCAGATCAGAAAGAAGATTCACAGAATGCTTCTGTGTAGTTTATATTTGAATATATTCTTTTTCCACTACTACGCTCTTAGTGCTCCAAATGTCCAGTTGCATTTTCTACAGAAAGAGTGTTCAGATCTGCTCAATCAAAAGTATGGTTTAACTCTGTTAGCTGAATGCACAGATCAGAAAGAAGTTTCACCGAATGATTCTGTGTAGTTTATATTTGAAGACATTCCTTTTTCCACTATTACCCACTTAGCGCTCCGAATCTCCACTTGCATTTTCTACAAAAAGAGTGTTTCATAACTGCTCAATCAAAAATATGTTTTATCTCTGTTAACTGAATTTACAGATCAGAAATAAGTTTCACAGAATGCATCTGTGTAGTTTTTATTTGAAGATATTCTTTTTCCCAATGTAGGCCTCTTAGCGCTTAGCATGTCCAATTGCAGTTTCTACAGAAAGAGTGTTTCAGAACGGCTCAATCAAAAGTAAGGTTCAACTCTGTTAGTTGAATGCACAGAACAGAAAGAATTTTCACCGAATGCTACTGTGTAGTTTATATTTGAATATATTCCTTTTTCCACTATTACCCTCTCAGCGCTCCGAATGTCCACTTGCATTTTCTACAGAAAGAGTGTTCAGAACTGCGCAATCAAAAGTATGGTTTAACTCTGTTAGCTTAATGAACATATCAGAAATAAGTTTCACACAATGCTTCTGTGTAGTTTTTATTTGAAGATATTATTTTTCCCAATAGAGGCCTCTTAGCGCTCAGAATGTCCAATTGCAGTTTCTACAGAAAGAGTGTTTCAGAAAGGCTCAATCAAAAGTAAGGTTCAACTCTGTTAGTTGAATGCACAGAACAGAAAGAAGTTTCATACAATGCTTCTGTGTAGTTTATATTTGAACATATTCTTTTTTCCACTACTACCCACTTAGCGCTACGAATGTCCAGTTGCATTTTCTACAGACAGAGTGTTTCAAAACTGCTCAATCAAAAGTATGGTTTAAATCTGTTAGCTGAATGCTCAGATCAGAAAGAAGTTTCACAGAATGCTTCTGTGTAGTTTATATTTGAATATATTCCTTTTTCCACTACTACTCTCTTAGCGCTCCAAATGTCAAGTTGCATTTTCTACAGAAAGAGTGTTCAGATCTGTTCAATCAAAAGTATGTTTTAACTCTGTTAGCTGAATGCACAGATCAGAAAGAAGTTTCACCGAATGATTGTGTGGAGTTTATATTTGAAGACATTCCTTTTTCCACTATTACCCACTTAGCGCTCCGAATCTCCACTTCCATTGTCTAAAAAAGAGAGTTTCATAATTGCTCAATCAAAAATATGTTTTATCTCTGTTAACTGAATTTACAGATCAGAAATAAGTTTCACAGAATTCATCTGTGTAGTTTTTATTTGAAGATATTCTTTTTCCAATGTAGGCCTCTTAGCGCTTAGCATGTCCAATTGCAGTTTCTACAGAAAGAGTGTTTCAGAACGGCTCAATCAAAAGTAAGGTTCAACTCTGTTAGTTGAATGCACAGAACAGAAAGAATTTTCACAGAATGCTACTGTGTAGTTTATATTTGAATATATTCCTTTTTCCACTATTTCCCTCTTAGCGCTCCGAATGTCCACTTGCATTTTCTACAGAAAGAGTGTTCAGAACTGCGCAATCAAAAGTATGGTTTAACTCTGTTAGCTTAATGAACATATCAGAAATAAGTTTCACAGAATGCTTCTGTGTAGTTTTTATTTGAAGATATTATTTTTCCCAATAGAGGCCTCTTAGCGCTCAGAATGTCCAATTGCAGTTTCTACAGAAAGAGTCTTTCAGAAAGGCTCAATCAAAAGTAAGGTTCAACTCTGTTAGTTGAATGCACAGAACAGAAAGAAGTTTCATACAATGCTTCTGTGTAGTTTATATTTGAACATATTCTTTTTTCCACTATTACCCACTTAGCGCTACGAATGTCCAGTTGCATTTTCTACAGAGTGTTTCAAAACTGCTCAATCAAAAGTATGGTTTAACTCTGTTAGCTGAATGCTCAGATCAGAAAGAGGTTTCACAGGATGCTTCTGTGTAGTTTATATTTGAATATATTCCTTTTTCCACTACTACGCTCTTAGCGCTCCAAACGTCCAGTTGCATTTACTAGAGAAAGAGTGTTCTGATCTGCTCAATCAAAAGTATGGTTTAACTCTGTTAGCTGAATGCACAGATCAGAAAAAAGTTTCACCGAATGATTCTGTGTAGTTTATATTAGAAGACATTCCTTTTTCCACTATTACCCTCTTAGCGCTCTGAGTCTCCACTTGCATTTTCTACAAAAAGAGTGTTTCATAACTGCTCTATCAAAAATATGTTTTTTCTCTGTTAACTGAATTTACAGATCAGAAATAAGTTTCACAGAATGCATCTGTGTAGTTTTTATTTGAAGATATTCTTTTTCCCAATGTAGGCCTCTTAGCGCTTAGCATGTCCAATTGCAGTTTCTACAGAAAGAGTGTTTCAGAACGGCTCAATCAAAAGTAAGGTTCAACTCTCTTAGTTGAATGCACAGAACAGAAAGTATTTTCACAGAATGCTACTGTGTAGTTTATATTTGAATATATTCCTTTTTCCACTATTACCCTCTCAGCGCTCCGAATGTCCACTTGCATTTTCTACAGAAAGAGTGTTCAGAACTGCGCAATCAAAAGTATGGTTTAACTCTGTTAGCTTAATGAACATATCAGAAATAAGTTTCACACAATGCTTCTGTGTAGTTTTTATTTGAAGATATTATTTTTCCCAATAGAGGCCTCTTAGCGCTCAGAATGTCCAATTGCAGTTTCTACAGAAAGAGTGTTTCAGAAAGGCTCAATCAAAAGTAAGGTTCAACTCTGTTAGTTGAATGCACAGAACAGAAAGAAGTTTCATACAATGCTTCTGTGTAGTTTATATTTGAACATGTTCTTTTTTCCACTATTACCCACTTAGCGCTACGAATGTCCCGTTGCATTTACTACAGACAGAGTGTTTCAAAACTGCTCAATCAAAGTATGGTTTAACTCTGTTAGCTGAATGCTCAGATCAGAAAGAAGTTTCACAGAATGCTTCTGTGTAGTTTATATTTGAATATATTCCTTTTTCCACTACTACTCTCTTAGCGCTAAAAATGTCCAGTTGCATTTTCTACAGAAAGAGTGTTCAGATCTGCTCAATCAAAAGTATGGTTTAACTCTGTTAGCTGAATGCACAGATCAGAAAGAAGTTTCACCGAATGATTCTGTGTAGTTTATATTTGAAGACATTCCTTTTTCCACTATTACCCTCTTAGCGCTCCGAATCTCCACTTCCATTGTCTAAAAAAGAGAGTTTCATAATTGCTCAATCAAAAATATGTTTTATCTCTGTTAACTGAATTTACAGATCAGAAATAAGTTTCACAGAATTCATCTGTGTAGTTTTTATTTGAAGATATTCTTTTTCCCAATGTAGGCCTCTTAGCGCTTAGCATGTCCAATTGCAGTTTCTACAGAAAGAGTGTTTCAGAACGGCTCAATCAAAAGTAAGGTTCAACTCTGTTAGTTGAATGCACAGAACAGAAAGAATTTTCACAGAATGCTACTGTGTAGTTTATATTTGAATATATTCCTTTTTCCACTATTTCCCTCTTAGCGCTCCGAATGTCCACTTGCATTTTTTACAGAAAGAGTGTTCAGATCTGCGCAATCAAAAGTATGGTTTAACTCTGTTAGCTTAATGAACATATCAGAAATAAGTTTCACACAATGCTTCTGTGTAGTTTTTATTTGAAGATATTATTTTTCCCAATAGAGGCCTCTTAGCGCTCAGAATGTCCAATTGCAGTTTCTACAGAAAGAGTCTTTCAGAAAGGCTCAATCAAAAGTAAGGTTCAACTCTGTTAGTTGAATGCACAGAACAGAAAGAAGTTTCATACAATGCTTCTGTGTAGTTTATATTTGAACATATTCTTTTTTCCACTATTACCCACTTAGCGCTACGAATGTCCAGTTGCATTTTCTACAGAGTGTTTCAAAACTGCTCAATCAAAAGTA
This sequence comes from Symphalangus syndactylus, assembly GCF_028878055.3. NCBI lineage: Eukaryota > Metazoa > Chordata > Mammalia > Primates > Hylobatidae > Symphalangus > Symphalangus syndactylus. The sequence goes on along the minus strand of NC_072423.2, from coordinate 1,660,636 downwards.
TGGTTTAACTCTGTTAGCTGAATGCTCAGATCAGAAAGAAGTTTCACAGGATGCTTCTGTGTAGTTTATATTTGAATATATTCCTTTTTCCACTACTACGCTCTTAGCGCTCCAAATGTCCAGTTGCATTTACTAGAGAAAGAGTGTTCTGATCTGCTCAATCAAAAGTATGGTTTAACTCTGTTAGCTGAATGCACAGATCAGAAAAAAGTTTCACCGAATGATTCTGTGTAGTTTATATTAGAAGACATTCCTTTTTCCACTATTACCCTCTTAGCGCTCTGAGTCTCCACTTGCATTTTCTACAAAAAGAGTGTTTCATAACTGCTCTATCAAAAATATGTTTTTTCTCTGTTAACTGAATTTACAGATCAGAAATAAGTTTCACAGAATGCATCTGTGTAGTTTTTATTTGAAGATATTCTTTTTCCCAATGTAGGCCTCTTAGCGCTTAGCATGTCCAATTGCAGTTTCTACAGAAAGAGTGTTTCAGAACGGCTCAATCAAAAGTATGGTTCAACTCTCTTAGTTGAATGCACAGAACAGAAAGTATTTTCACAGAATGCTACTGTGTAGTTTATATTTGAAAATATTCCTTTTTCCACTATTACCCTCTCAGCGCTCCGAATGTCCACTTGCATTTTCTACAGAAAGAGTGTTCAGAACTGCGCAATAAAAAGTATGGTTTAACTCTGTTAGCTTAATGAACATATCAGAAATAAGTTTCACACAATGCTTCTGTGTAGTTTTTATTTGAAGATATTATTTTTCCCAATAGAGGCCTCATAGCGCTCAGAATGTCCAATTGCAGTTTCTACAGAAAGAGTGTTTCAGAAAGGCTCAATCAAAAGTAAGGTTCAACTCTGTTAGTTGAATGCACAGAACAGAAAGAAGTTTCATACAATGATTCTGTGTAGTTTATATTTGAACATGTTCTTTTTTCCACTATTACCCACTTAGCGCTACGAATGTCCCGTTGCATTTACTACAGACAGAGTGTTTCAAAACTGCTCAATCAAAGTATGGTTTAACTCTGTTAGCTGAATGCTCAGATCAGAAAGAAGTTTCACAGAATGCTTCTGTGTAGTTTATATTTGAATATATTCCTTTTTCCACTACTACTCTCTTAGCGCTATAAATATCCAGTTGCATTTTCTACAGAAAGAGTGTTCAGATCTGCTCAATCAAAAGTATGGTTTAACTCTGTTAGCTGAATGCACAGATCAGAAAGAAGTTTCACAGAATGATTCTGTGTAGTTTATATTTGGAGACATTCCTTTTTCCACTATTACCCCCTTAGCGCTCCGAATCTCCACTTGCATTTTCTACAGAAAGAGTGTTTCAGAACGGCTCAATCAAAACTAAGGTTCAACTCTTTTAGTTGAACAAACAGAACAGAAAGAAGTTTCACACAATTCTTCTGTGTAGTTTTTATTTGTCGACATTCTTTTTCCCAATATAGGCCTCCTAGCGCTCAGAATGTCCAATTGCAGTTTCTACAGAAAGAGTGTTTCAGAACGGCTCAATCAAAAGTAAGGTTCAACTCTGTTAGTTGAATGCACAGAACAGAAAGAAGTTTCATACAATGCTTCTGTGTAGTTTATATTTGAACATATTCTTTTTTCCACTATTACCCACTTAGCGCTACGAATGTCCAGTTGCATTTTCTACAGAGTGTTTCAAAACTGCTCAATCAAAAGTATGGTTTAACTCTGTTAGCTGAATGCTCAGATCAGAAAGAACTTTCACAGGATGCTTCTGTGTAGTTTATATTTGAATATATTCCTTTTTCCACTACTACGCTCTTAGCGCTCCAAACGTCCAGTTGCATTTACTAGAGAAAGAGTGTCCTGATCTGCTCAATCAAAAGTATGGTTTAACTCTGTTAGCTGAATGCACAGATCAGAAAAAAGTTTCACCGAATGATTCTGTGTAGTTTATATTAGAAGACATTCCTTTTTCCACTATTACCCTCTTAGCGCTCTGAGTCTCCACTTGCATTTTCTACAAAAAGAGTGTTTCATAACTGCTCTATCAAAAATATGTTTTTTCTCTGTTAACTGAATTTACAGATCAGAAATAAGTTTCACAGAATGCATCTGTGTAGTTTTTATTTGAAGATATTCTTTTTCCCAATGTAGGCCTCTTAGCGCTTAGCATGTCCAATTGCAGTTTCTACAGAAAGAGTGTTTCAGAACGGCTCAATCAAAAGTAAGGTTCAACTCTCTTAGTTGAATGCACAGAACAGAAAGTATTTTCACAGAATGCTACTGTGTAGTTTATATTTGAATATATTCCTTTTTCCACTATTACCCTCTCAGCGCTCCGAATGTCCACTTGCATTTTCTACAGAAAGAGTGTTCAGAACTGCGCAATCAAAAGTATGGTTTAACTCTGTTAGCTTAATGAACATATCAGAAATAAGTTTCACACAATGCTTCTGTGTAGTTTTTATTTGAAGATATTATTTTTCCCAATAGAGGCCTCTTAGCGCTCAGAATGTCCAATTGCAGTTTCTACAGAAAGAGTGTTTCAGAAAGGCTCAATCAAAAGTAAGGTTCAACTCTGTTAGTTGAATGCACAGAACAGAAAGAAGTTTCATACAATGATTCTGTGTAGTTTATATTTGAACATGTTCTTTTTTCCACTATTACCCACTTAGCGCTACGAATGTCCCGTTGCATTTACTACAGACAGAGTGTTTCAAAACTGCTCAATCAAAGTATGGTTTAACTCTGTTAGCTGAATGCTCAGATCAGAAAGAAGTTTCACAGAATGCTTCTGTGTAGTTTATATTTGAATATATTCCTTTTTCCACTACTACTCTCTTAGCGCTATAAATATCCAGTTGCATTTTCTACAGAAAGAGTGTTCAGATCTGCTCAATCAAAAGTATGGTTTAACTCTGTTAGCTGAATGCACAGATCAGAAAGAAGTTTCACAGAATGATTCTGTGTAGTTTATATTTGGAGACATTCCTTTTTCCACTATTACCCCCTTAGCGCTCCGAATCTCCACTTGCATTTTCCACAGAAAGAGTGTTTCAGAACGGCTCAATCAAAACTAAGGTTCAACTCTTTTAGTTGAACAAACAGAACAGAAAGAAGTTTCACACAATTCTTCTGTGTAGTTTTTATTTGTCGACATTCTTTTTCCCAATATAGGCCTCCTAGCGCTCAGAATGTCCAATTGCAGTTTCTACAGAAAGAGTGTTTCAGAACGGCTCAATCAAAAGTAAGGTTCAACTCTGTTAGTTGAATGCACAGAACAGAAAGAAGTTTCATACAATGCTTCTGTGTAGTTTATATTTGAATATATTCTTTTTCCACTACTACGCTCTTAGTGCTCCAAATGTCCAGTTGCATTTTCTACAGAAAGAGTGTTCAGATCTGCTCAATCAAAAGTATGGTTTAACTCTGTTAGCTGAATGCACACATCAGAAAGAAGTTTCACCGAATGATTCTGTGTAGTTTATATTTGAAGACATTCCTTTTTCCACTATTACCCTCTTAGCGCTCCGAATCTCCACTTGCATTTTCTACAAAAAGAGTGTTTCATAACTGCTCAATCAAAAATATGTTTTATCTCTGTTAACTGAATTTACAGATCAGAAATAAGTTTCACAGAATGCATCTGTGTAGTTTTTATTTGAAGATATTCTATTTCCCAATGTAGGCCTCTTAGCGCTTAGCCTGTCCAATTGCAGTTTCTCCAGAAAGAGTGTTTCAGAACGGCTCAATCAAAAGTAAGGTTCAACTCTGTTAGTTGAATGCACAGAACAGAAAGAATTTTCACAGAATGCTACTGTGTAGTTTATATTTGAATATATTCCTTTTTCCACTATTACCCTTTCAGCGCTCCGAATGTCCACTTGCATTTTCTACAGAAAGAGTGTTCAGAACTGCGCAATCAAAAGTATGGTTTAACTCTGTTAGCTTAATGAACATATCAGAAATAAGTTTCACACAATGCTTCTGTGTAGTTTTTATTTGAAGATATTATTTTTCCCAATAGAGGCCTCTTAGCGCTCAGAATGTCCAATTGCAGTTTCTACAGAAAGATTGTTTCAGAAAGGCTCAATCCAAAGTAAGATTCAACTCTGTTAGTTGAATGCACAGAACAGAAAGAAGTTTCATACAATGCTTCTGTGTGGTTTATATTTGAACATATACTTTTTTCCACTATTACCCACTTAGCGCTACGAATGTCCAGTTGCATTTTCTACAGACAGAGTGTTTCAAAACTGCTCAATCAAAAGTATGGTTTAACTCTGTTAGCTGAATGCTCAGATCAGAAAGAAGTTTCACAGAATGCTTCTGTGTAGTTTATATTTGAATATATTCCTTTTTCCACTACTACGCTCTTAGCGCTCCAAATGTCCAGTTGCATTTTCTACAGAAAGAGTGTTCAGATCTGCTAAATCAAAAGTATGGTTTAATTCTGTTAGCTGAATGCACAGATCAGAAAGAAGTTTCACAGAATGATTCTGTGTAGTTTATATTTGGAGACATTCCTTTTTCCACTATTAACCTCTAAGCGCTCCGAATCTCCACTTGCATTTTCTACAGAAAGAGTGTTTCAGAACGGCTCAATCAAAACTAAGGTTCAACTCTTTCAGTTGAACAAACAGAACAGAAAGAAGTTTCACACAATTCTTCTGTGTAGTTTTTATTTGTAGACATTCTTTTGCCCAATATAGGCCTCTTAGCGCTCAGAATGTCCAATTGCAGTTTCTACAGAAAGAGTGTTTCAGAACGGCTCAATCAAAAGTAAGGTTCAACTCTGTTAGTTGAATGCACAGAACAGAAAGAATTTTCACAGAATGCTACTGTGTAGTTTATATTTGAATATATTCCTTTTTCCACTATTACCCTCTCAGCGCACCGAATGTCCACTTGCATTTTCTACAGAAAGAGTGTTCAGAGCTGCGCAATCAAAAGTATGGTTTAACTCTGTTAGCTTAATGAACATATCAGAAATAAGTTTCACACAATGCTTCTGTGTAGTTTTTATTTGAAGATATTATTTTTCCCAATAGAGGCCTCTTAGCGCTCAGAATGTCCAATTGCAGTTTCTACAGAAAGAGTGTTTCAGAAAGGCTCAATCAAAAGTAAGGTTCAACTCTGTTAGTTGAATGCACAGAACAGAAAGGAGTTTCATACAATGCTTCTGTGTAGTTTATATTTGAACATATTCTTTTTTCCACTACTACCCACTTAGCGCTACGAATGTCCAGTTGCATTTTCTACAGACAGAGTGTTTCAAAACTGCTCAATCAAAAGTATGGTTTAAATCTGTTAGCTGAATGCTCAGATCAGAAAGAAGTTTCACAGAATGCTTCTGTGTAGTTTATATTTGAATATATTCCTTTTTCCACTACTACTCTCTTAGCGCTCCAAATGTCAAGTTGCATTTTCTACAGAAAGAGTGTTCAGATCTGTTCAATCAAAAGTATGTTTTAACTCTGTTAGCTGAATGCACAGATCAGAAAGAAGTTTCACCGAATGATTCTGTGTAGTTTATATTTGAAGACATTCCTTTTTCCACTATTACCCTCTTAGCGCTCCGAATCTCCACTTCCATTGTCTAAAAAAGAGAGTTTCATAATTGCTCAATCAAAAATATGTTTTATCTCTGTTAACTGAATTTACAGATCAGAAATAAGTTTCACAGAATTCATCTGTGTAGTTTTTATTTGAAGATATTCTTTTTCCAATGTAGGCCTCTTAGCGCTTAGCATGTCCAATTGCAGTTTCTACAGAAAGAGTGTCTTCAGAACGGCTCAATCAAAAGTAAGGTTCAACTCTGTTAGTTGAATGCACAGTACAGAAAGAATTTTCACAGAATGCTACTGTGTAGTTTATATTTGAATATATTCCTTTTTCCACTATTTCCCTCTTAGCGCTCCGAATGTCCACTTGCATTTTCTACAGAAAGAGTGTTCAGAGCTGCGCAATCAAAAGTATGGTTTAACTCTGTTAGCTTAATGAACATATCAGAAATAAGTTTCACAGAATGCTTCTGTGTAGTTTTTATTTGAAGATATTATTTTTCCCAATAGAGGCCTCTTAGCGCTCAGAATGTCCAATTGCAGTTTCTACAGAAAGAGTCTTTCAGAAAGGCTCAATCAAAAGTAAGGTTCAACTCTGTTAGTTGAATGCACAGAACAGAAAGAAGTTTCATACAATGCTTCTGTGTAGTTTATATTTGAACATATTCTTTTTTCCACTATTACCCACTTAGCGCTACGAATGTCCAGTTGCATTTTCTACAGAGTGTTTCAAAACTGCTCAATCAAAAGTATGGTTTAACTCTGTTAGCTGAATGCTCAGATCAGAAAGAACTTTCACAGGATGCTTCTGTGTAGTTTATATTTGAATATATTCCTTTTTCCACTACTACGCTCTTAGCGCTCCAAACGTCCAGTTGCATTTACTAGAGAAAGAGTGTCCTGATCTGCTCAATCAAAAGTATGGTTTAACTCTGTTAGCTGAATGCACAGATCAGAAAAAAGTTTCACCGAATGATTCTGTGTAGTTTATATTAGAAGACATTCCTTTTTCCACTATTACCCTCTTAGCGCTCTGAGTCTCCACTTGCATTTTCTACAAAAAGAGTGTTTCATAACTGCTCTATCAAAAATATGTTTTTTCTCTGTTAACTGAATTTACAGATCAGAAATAAGTTTCACAGAATGCATCTGTGTAGTTTTTATTTGAAGATATTCTTTTTCCCAATGTAGGCCTCTTAGCGCTTAGCATGTCCAATTGCAGTTTCTACAGAAAGAGTGTTTCAGAACGGCTCAATCAAAAGTAAGGTTCAACTCTCTTAGTTGAATGCACAGAACAGAAAGTATTTTCACAGAATGCTACTGTGTAGTTTATATTTGAATATATTCCTTTTTCCACTATTACCCTCTCAGCGCTCCGAATGTCCACTTGCATTTTCTACAGAAAGAGTGTTCAGAACTGCGCAATCAAAAGTATGGTTTAACTCTGTTAGCTTAATGAACATATCAGAAATAAGTTTCACACAATGCTTCTGTGTAGTTTTTATTTGAAGATATTATTTTTCCCAATAGAGGCCTCTTAGCGCTCAGAATGTCCAATTGCAGTTTCTACAGAAAGAGTGTTTCAGAAAGGCTCAATCAAAAGTAAGGTTCAACTCTGTTAGTTGAATGCACAGAACAGAAAGAAGTTTCATACAATGATTCTGTGTAGTTTATATTTGAACATGTTCTTTTTTCCACTATTACCCACTTAGCGCTACGAATGTCCCGTTGCATTTACTACAGACAGAGTGTTTCAAAACTGCTCAATCAAAGTATGGTTTAACTCTGTTAGCTGAATGCTCAGATCAGAAAGAAGTTTCACAGAATGCTTCTGTGTAGTTTATATTTGAATATATTCCTTTTTCCACTACTACTCTCTTAGCGCTATAAATATCCAGTTGCATTTTCTACAGAAAGAGTGTTCAGATCTGCTCAATCAAAAGTATGGTTTAACTCTGTTAGCTGAATGCACAGATCAGAAAGAAGTTTCACAGAATGATTCTGTGTAGTTTATATTTGGAGACATTCCTTTTTCCACTATTACCCTCTTAGCGCTCCGAATCTCCACTTGCATTTTCTACAAAAAGAGTGTTTCATAACTGCTCAATCAAAAATATGTTTTTTCTCTGTTAACTGAATTTACAGATCAGAAATAAGTTTCACAGAATGCATCTGTGTAGTTTTTATTTGAAGATATTCTTTTTCCCAATGTAGGCCTCTTAGCGCTTAGCATGTCCAATTGCAATTTCTACAGAAAGAGTGTTTCAGAACGGCTCAATCAAAATTAAGGTTCAACTCTCTTAGTTGAATGCACAGAACAGAAAGAATTTTCACAGAATGCTACTGTGTAGTTTATATTTGAATATATTCCTTTTTCCACTATTACCCTCTCAGCGCTCCGAATGTCCACTTGCATTTTCTACAGAAAGAGTGTTCAGAACTGCGCAATCAAAAGTATGGTTTAACTCTGTTAGCTTAATGAACATATCAGAAATAAGTTTCACACAATGCTTCTGTGTAGTTTTTATTTGAAGATATTATTTTTCCCAATAGAGGCCTCTTAGCGCTCAGAATGTCCAATTGCAGTTTCTACAGAAAGAGTGTTTCAGAAAGGCTCAATCAAAAGTAAGGTTCAACTCTGTTAGTTGAATGCACAGAACAGAAAGAAGTTTCATACAATGCTTCTGTGTGGTTTATATTTGAACATATACTTTTTTCCACTATTACCCACTTAGCGCTACGAATGTCCAGTTGCATTTTCTACAGACAGAGTGTTTCAAAACTGCTCAATCAAAAGTATGGTTTAACTCTGTTAGCTGAATGCTCAGATCAGAAAGAAGTTTCACAGAATGCTTCTGTGTAGTTTATATTTGAATATATTCCTTTTTCCACTACTACGCTCTTAGCGCTCCAAATGTCCAGTTGCATTTTCTACAGAAAGAGTGTTCAGATCTGCTAAATCAAAAGTATGGTTTAATTCTGTTAGCTGAATGCACAGATCAGAAAGAAGTTTCACAGAATGATTCTGTGTAGTTTATATTTGGAGACATTCCTTTTTCCACTATTAACCTCTAAGCGCTCCGAATCTCCACTTGCATTTTCTACAGAAAGAGTGTTTCAGAACGGCTCAATCAAAACTAAGGTTCAACACTTTCAGTTGAACAAACAGAACAGAAAGAAGTTTCACACAATTCTTCTGTGTAGTTTTTATTTGTAGACATTCTTTTGCCCAATATAGGCCTCTTAGCGCTCAGAATGTCCAATTGCAGTTTCTACAGAAAGAGTGTTTCAGAACGGCTCAATCAAAAGTAAGGTTCAACTCTGTTAGTTGAATGCACAGAACAGAAAGAATTTTCACAGAATGCTACTGTGTAGTTTATATTTGAATATATTCCTTTTTCCACTATTACCCTCTCAGCGCACCGAATGTCCACTTGCATTTTCTACAGAAAGAGTGTTCAGAGCTGCGCAATCAAAAGTATGGTTTAACTCTGTTAGCTTAATGAACATATCAGAAATAAGTTTCACACAATGCTTCTGTGTAGTTTTTATTTGAAGATATTATTTTTCCCAATAGAGGCCTCTTAGCGCTCAGAATGTCCAATTGCAGTTTCTACAGAAAGAGTCTTTCAGAAAGGCTCAATCAAAAGTAAGGTTCAACTCTGTTAGTTGAATGCACAGAACAGAAAGGAGTTTCATACAATGCTTCTGTGTAGTTTATATTTGAACATATTCTTTTTTCCACTACTACCCACTTAGCGCTACGAATGTCCAGTTGCATTTTCTACAGACAGAGTGTTTCAAAACTGCTCAATCAAAAGTATGGTTTAAATCTGTTAGCTGAATGCTCAGATCAGAAAGAAGTTTCACAGAATGCTTCTGTGTAGTTTATATTTGAATATATTCCTTTTTCCACTACTACTCTCTTAGCGCTCCAAATGTCAAGTTGCATTTTCTACAGAAAGAGTGTTCAGATCTGTTCAATCAAAAGTATGTTTTAACTCTGTTAGCTGAATGCACAGATCAGAAAGAAGTTTCACCGAATGATTCTGTGTAGTTTATATTTGAAGACATTCCTTTTTCCACTATTACCCTCTTAGCGCTCCGAATCTCCACTTCCATTGTCTAAAAAAGAGAGTTTCATAATTGCTCAATCAAAAATATGTTTTATCTCTGTTAACTGAATTTACAGATCAGAAATAAGTTTCACAGAATTCATCTGTGTAGTTTTTATTTGAAGATATTCTTTTTCCAATGTAGGCCTCTTAGCGCTTAGCATGTCCAATTGCAGTTTCTACAGAAAGAGTGTCTTCAGAACGGCTCAATCAAAAGTAAGGTTCAACTCTGTTAGTTGAATGCACAGTACAGAAAGAATTTTCACAGAATGCTACTGTGTAGTTTATATTTGAATATATTCCTTTTTCCACTATTTCCCTCTTAGCGCTCCGAATGTCCACTTGCATTTTCTACAGAAAGAGTGTTCAGAGCTGCGCAATCAAAAGTATGGTTTAACTCTGTTAGCTTAATGAACATATCAGAAATAAGTTTCACAGAATGCTTCTGTGTAGTTTTTATTTGAAGATATTATTTTTCCCAATAGAGGCCTCTTAGCGCTCAGAATGTCCAATTGCAGTTTCTACAGAAAGAGTCTTTCAGAAAGGCTCAATCAAAAGTAAGGTTCAACTCTGTTAGTTGAATGCACAGAACAGAAAGAAGTTTCATACAATGCTTCTGTGTAGTTTATATTTGAACATATTCTTTTTTCCACTATTACCCACTTAGCGCTACGAATGTCCAGTTGCATTTTCTACAGAGTGTTTCAAAACTGCTCAATCAAAAGTATGGTTTAACTCTGTTAGCTGAATGCTCAGATCAGAAAGAACTTTCACAGGATGCTTCTGTGTAGTTTATATTTGAATATATTCCTTTTTCCACTACTACGCTCTTAGCGCTCCAAACGTCCAGTTGCATTTACTAGAGAAAGAGTGTCCTGATCTGCTCAATCAAAAGTATGGTTTAACTCTGTTAGCTGAATGCACAGATCAGAAAAAAGTTTCACCGAATGATTCTGTGTAGTTTATATTAGAAGACATTCCTTTTTCCACTATTACCCTCTTAGCGCTCTGAGTCTCCACTTGCATTTTCTACAAAAAGAGTGTTTCATAACTGCTCTATCAAAAATATGTTTTTTCTCTGTTAACTGAATTTACAGATCAGAAATAAGTTTCACAGAATGCATCTGTGTAGTTTTTATTTGAAGATATTCTTTTTCCCAATGTAGGCCTCTTAGCGCTTAGCATGTCCAATTGCAGTTTCTACAGAAAGAGTGTTTCAGAACGGCTCAATCAAAAGTAAGGTTCAACTCTCTTAGTTGAATGCACAGAACAGAAAGTATTTTCACAGAATGCTACTGTGTAGTTTATATTTGAATATATTCCTTTTTCCACTATTACCCTCTCAGCGCTCCGAATGTCCACTTGCATTTTCTACAGAAAGAGTGTTCAGAACTGCGCAATCAAAAGTATGGTTTAACTCTGTTAGCTTAATGAACATATCAGAAATAAGTTTCACACAATGCTTCTGTGTAGTTTTTATTTGAAGATATTATTTTTCCCAATAGAGGCCTCTTAGCGCTCAGAATGTCCAATTGCAGTTTCTACAGAAAGAGTGTTTCAGAAAGGCTCAATCAAAAGTAAGGTTCAACTCTGTTAGTTGAATGCACAGAACAGAAAGAAGTTTCATACAATGATTCTGTGTAGTTTATATTTGAACATGTTCTTTTTTCCACTATTACCCACTTAGCGCTACGAATGTCCCGTTGCATTTACTACAGACAGAGTGTTTCAAAACTGCTCAATCAAAGTATGGTTTAACTCTGTTAGCTGAATGCTCAGATCAGAAAGAAGTTTCACAGAATGCTTCTGTGTAGTTTATATTTGAATATATTCCTTTTTCCACTACTACTCTCTTAGCGCTATAAATATCCAGTTGCATTTTCTACAGAAAGAGTGTTCAGATCTGCTCAATCAAAAGTATGGTTTAACTCTGTTAGCTGAATGCACAGATCAGAAAGAAGTTTCACAGAATGATTCTGTGTAGTTTATATTTGGAGACATTCCTTTTTCCACTATTACCCTCTTAGCGCTCCGAATCTCCACTTGCATTTTCTACAAAAAGAGTGTTTCATAACTGCTCAATCAAAAATATGTTTTTTCTCTGTTAACTGAATGCACAGATCAGAAATAAGTTTCACAGAATGCATCTGTGTATTTTTTATTTGAAGATATTCTTTTTCCCAATGTAGGCCTCTTAGCGCTTAGCATGTCCAATTGCAGTTTCTACAGAAAGAGTGTTTCAGAACGGCTCAATCAAAAGTAAGGTTCAACTCTGTTAGTTGAATGCACAGAACAGAAAGAATTTTCACAGAATGCTACTGTGTAGTTTATATTTGAATATATTCCTTTTTCCACTATTACCCTCTTAGCGCTCCGAATGTCCACTTGCATTTTCTACAGAAAGAGTGTTCAGAACTGCGCAATCAAAAGTATGGTTTAACTCTGTTAGCTTAATGAACATATCAGAAATAAGTTTCACACAATGCTTCTGTGTAGTTTTTATTTGAAGATATTATTTTTCCCAATAGAGGCCTCTTAGCGCTCAGAATGTCCAATTGCAGTTTCTACAGAAAGAGTGTTTCAGAAAGGCTCAATCAAAAGTAAGGTTCAACTCTGTTAGTTGAATGCACAGAACAGAAAGAAGTTTCATACAATGCTTCTGTGTAGTTTATATTTGAACATATTCTTTTTTCCACTATTACCCACTTAGCGCTACGAATGTCCAGTTGCATTTTCTACAGACAGAGTGTTTCAAAACTGCTCAATCAAAAGTATGGTTTAACTCTGTTAGCTGAATGCTCAGATCAGAAAGAAGTTTCACAGAATGCTTCTGTGTAGTTTATATTTGAATATATTCCTTTTTCCACTACTACGCTCTTAGCGCTCCAAATGTCCAGTTGCATTTACTACAGAAAGAGTGTTCAGATCTGCTCAATCAAAAGTATGGTTGAACTCTGTTAGCTGAATGCACAGATCAGAAAGAAGTTTCACCGAATGATTCTGTGTAGTTTATATTTGAAGACATTCCTTTTTCCACTATTACCCTCTTAGCGCTCCGAATCTCCACTTCCATTTTCTACAAAAAGAGTGTTTCATAACTGCTCAATCAAAAATATGTTTTATCTCTGTTTACTGAATTTACAGATCAGAAATAAGTTTCACAGAATGCATCTGTGTAGTTTTTATTTGAAGATATTCTTTTTCCCAATGTAGGCCTCTTAGCGCTTAGCATGTCCAATTGCAGTTTCTACAGAAAGAGTGTTTCAGAACGGCTCAATCAAAAGTAAGGTTCAACTCTGTTAGTTGAATGCACAGAACAGAAAGAATTTTCACAGAATGCTACTGTGTAGTTTATATTTGAATATATTCCTTTTTCCACTATTACCCTCTTAGCGCTCCGAATGTCCACTTGCATTTTCTACAGAAAGAGTGTTCAGAACTGCGCAATCAAAAGTATGGTTTAACTCTGTTAGCTTAATGAACATATCAGAAATAAGTTTCACAAAATGCTTCTGTGTAGTTTTTATTTGAAGATATTTTTTTTCCCAATAGAGGCCTCTTAGTGCTCAGAATGTCCAATTGCAGTTTCTACAGAAAGAGTGTTTCAGAAAGGCTCAATCAAAAGTAAGGTTCAACTCTGTTAGTTGAATGCACAGAACAGAAAGAAGTTTCATACAATGCTTCTGTGTAGTTTATATTTGAACATATTCTTTTTTCCACTATTACCCACTTAGCGCTACGAATGTCCTGTTGCATTTTCTACAGACAGAGTGTTTCAAAACTGCTCAATCAAAAGTATGGTTTAACTCTGTTAGGTGAATGCTCAGATCAGAAATAAGTTTCACAGAATGCTTCTGTGTAGTTTATTTTTGAATATATTCCTTTTTCCACTACTACTCTCTTAGCGCTCCAAATGTCCAGTTGCATTTTCTACAGAAAGAGTGTTCAGATCTGCTCAATCAAAAGTATGGTTTAAATCTGTTAGCTGAATGCACAGATCAGAAAAAAGTTTCACATAATGATTCTGTGTAGTTTATATTTGGAGACATTCCTTTTTCCACTATTACCCTCTTAGCGCTCCGAATCTCCACTTGCATTTTCTACAGAAAGAGTGTTTCAGAACGGCTCAATCAAAACTAAGGTTCAACTCTTTTAGTTGAACAAACAGAACAGAAAGAAGTTTCACACAATTCTTCTGTGTAGTTTTTATTTGTAGACATTCTTTTTCCCAATATAGGCCTCCTAGCGCACAGAATGTCCAATTGCAGTTTCTACAGAAAGAGTGTTTCAGAACGGCTCAATCAAAGGTAAGGTTCAACTCTGTTAGTTGAATGCACAGAACAGAAAGAAGTTTCATACAATGCTTCTGTGTAGTTTATATTTGAACATATTCTTTTTTCCACTATTACCCACTTAGCGCTACGAATGTCCAGTTGCATTTTCTACAGACAGAGTGTTTCAAAACTGCTCAATCAAAAGTATCGTTTAACTCTGTTAGCTGAATGCTCAGATCAGAAAGAAGTTTCACAGAATGCTTCTGTGTAGTTTATATTTGAATATATTCCTTTTTCCACTACTACGCTCTTAGCGCTCCAAATGTCCAGTTGCATTTTCTACAGAAAGAGTGTTCAGATCTGCTCAATCAAAAGTATGGTTTAACTCTGTTAGCTGAATGCACAAATCAGAAAGAAGTTTCACCGAATGATTCTGTGTAGTTTATATTTGAAGACATTCCTTTTTCCACTATTACCCTCTTAGCGCTCCGAATCTCCACTTGCATTTTCTACAAAAAGAGTGTTTCATAACTGCTCAATCAAAAATATGTTTTTTCTCTGTTAACTGAATTTACAGATCAGAAATAAGTTTCACAGAACGCATCTGTGTAGTTTTTATTTGAAGATATTCTTTTTCCCAATGTAGGCCTCTTAGCGCTTAGCATGTCCAATTGCATTTTCTACAGAAAGAGTGTTTCAGAACGGCTCAATCAAAAGTAAGGTTCAACTCTGTTAGTTGAATGCACAGAACAGAAAGGATTTTCACAGAATGCTACTGTGTAGTTTATATTTGAATATATTCCTTTTCCCACTATTACCCTCTCAGCGCTCCGAATGTCCACTTGCATTTTCTACAGAAAGAGTGTTCAGAACTGCGCAATCAAAAGTATGGTTTAACTCTGTTAGCTTAATGAACATATCAGAAATAAGTTTCACACAATGCTTCTGTGTAGTTTTTATTTGAAGATATTATTTTTCCCAATAGAGGCCTCTTAGCGCTCAGAATGTCCAATTGCAGTTTCTACAGAAAGAGTGTTTCAGAAAGGCTCAATCAAAAGTAAGGTTCAACTCTGTTAGTTGAATGCACAGAACAGAAAGAAGTTTCATACAATGCTTCTGTGTAGTTTATATTTGAACATATTCTTTTTTCCACTATTACCCACTTAGCGCTACGAATGTCCAGTTGCATTTTCTACAGACAGAGTGTTTCAAAACTGCTCAATCAAAAGTATGGTTTAACTCTGTTAGCTGAATGCTCCGATCAGTAAGAAGTTTCACAGAATGCTTCTGTGTAGTTTATATTTGAATATATTCCTTTTTCCACTACGACTCTCTTAGCGCTCCAAATGTCCAGTTGCATTTTCTACAGAAAGAGTGTTCAGATCTGCTCAATCAAAAGTATGGTTTAACTCTGTTAGCTGAATGCACAGATCAGAAAGAAGTTTCACCGAATGATTCTGTGTAGTTTATATCTGGAGACATTACTTTTTCCACTATTACACTCTTAGCGCTCCGAATCTCCACTTGCATTTTCTACAGAAAGAGTGTTTCAGAACGGCTCAATCAAAACTAAGGTTCAAGTCTTTTAGTTGAACAAACAGAACAGAAAGAAGTTTCACACAATTCTTCTGTGTAGTTTTTATTTGTAGACATTCTTTTTCCCAATATAGGCCTCCTAGGGCTCAGAATGTCCAATTGCAGTTTCTACAGAAAGAGTGTTTCAGAACGGCTCAATCAAAAGTAAGGTTCAACTCTGTTAGTTGAATGCACAGAACAGAAAGAAGTTTCATACAATGTTTCTGTGTAGTTTATATTTGAACATATTCTTTTTTCCACTATTACCCACTTAGCGCTACGAATGTCCAGTTGCATTTCCTACAGAGAGAGTGTTTCAAAACTGCTCAATCAAAAGTATGGTTTAACTCTGTTAGCTGAATGCTCAGAACAGAAAGAAGTTTCACAGAATGCTTCTGTGTAGTTTATATTTGAATATATTCCTTTTTCCACCGCTACACTCTTAGCGCTACAAATGTCCAGTTGCATTTTCTACAGAAAGAGTGTTCAGATCTGCTCAATCAAAAGTATGGTTTAACTCTGTTAGCTGAATGCACAGATCAGAAAGAAGTTTCACCGAATGATTCTGTGTAGTTTATATTTGAAGACATTCCTTTTTCCACTATTACCCTCTTAGCGCTCCGAATCTCCACTTATATTTTCTACAAAAATAGTGTTTCATAACTGCTCAATCAAAAATATGTTTTATCTCTGTTAACTGAATTTACAGATCAGAAATAAGTTTCACAGAATGCATCTGTGTAGTTTTTATTTGAAGATATTCTTTTTCCCAATGTAGGCCTCTTAGCGCTTAGCATGTCCAATTGCAGTTTCTACAGAAAGAGTGTTTCAGAACGGCTCAATCAAAAGTAAGGTTCAACTCTGTTAGTTGAATGCACAGAACAGAAAGAATTTTCACAGAATGCTACTGTGTAGTTTATATTTGAATATATTACTTTTTCCACTATTACCCTCTTAGCGCTCCGAATGTCCACTTGCATTTTCTACAGAAAGAGTGTTCAGAACTGCGCAATCAAAAGTATGGTTTAATTCTGTTAGCTTAATGAACATATCAGAAATAAGTTTCACACAATGCTTCTGTGTAGTGTTTATTTGAAGATATTATTTTTCCCAATAGAGGCCTCTTAGCGCTCAGAATGTCCAATTGCAGTTTCTACAGAAAGAGTGTTTCAGAAAGGCTCAATCAAAAGTAAGGTTCAACTCTGTTTGTTGAATGCACAGAACAGAAAGAAGTTTCATACAATGCTTCTGTGTAGTTTATATTTGAACATATTCTTTTTTCCACTATTACCCACTTAGCGCTACGAATGTCCAGTTGCATTTTCAACAGACAGAGTGTTTCAAAACTGCTCAATCAAAAGTATGGTCTAACTCTGTTAGCTGAATGCTCAGATCAGAAAGAAGTTTCACAGAATGCTTCTGTGTAGTTTATATTTGAATATATATCTTTTTCCACTACTAATCTCTTAGCGCTCCAAATGTCCAGTTGCATTTTCTACAGAAAGAGTGTTCAGATCTGCTCAATCAAAAGTATGGTTTAACTCTGTTAGCTGAATGCACAGATCAGAAAGAAGTTTCACAGAATGATTCTGTGTAGTTTATATTTGGAGACATTCCTTTTTCCACTATTACCCTCTTAGCGCTCCGAATCTCCACTTGCATTTTCTACAGAAAGAGTGTTTCAGAACGGCTCAATCAAAACTAAGGTTCAACTCTTTTAGTTGAACAAACAGAACAGAAAGAAGTTTCACACAATTCTTCTGTGTAGTTTTTATTTGTAGACATTCTTTTTCCCAATATAGGACTCTTAGCGCTCAGAATGTCCAATTGCAGTTTCTACAGAAAGAGTGTTTCAGAACGGCTCAATCAAAAGTAAGGTTCAACTCTGTTAGTTGAATGCACAGAACAGAAAGAAGTTTCATACAATACTTCTGTGTAGTTTATATTTGAACATATCCTTTTTTCCACTATTACCCACTTAGCGCTACGAATGTCCAGTTGCATTTTCTACAGACAGAGTGTTTCAAAACTGCTCAATCAAAAGTATGGTTTAACTCTGTTAGCTGAATGCTCAGATCAGAAAGAAGTTTCACAGAATGCTTCTGTGTAGTTTATATTTGAAT
The DNA here is from genome assembly GCF_028878055.3 of Symphalangus syndactylus. Lineage (NCBI taxonomy): Eukaryota > Metazoa > Chordata > Mammalia > Primates > Hylobatidae > Symphalangus > Symphalangus syndactylus. Next base: position 1,642,998 of record NC_072423.2, on the reverse strand, counting down.
ATATTCCTTTTTCCACTATTACCCTCTTAGCGCTCCGAATCTCCACTTGCATTTTCTACAAAAAGAGTGTTTCATAACTGCTCAATCAAAAATATGTTTTATCTCTGTTAACTGAATTTACAGATCAGAAATAAGTTTCACAGAATGCATCTGTGTAGTTTTTATTTGACGATATTCTTTTTCCCAATGTAGGCCTCTTAGCGCTCAGAATGTCCAATTGCAGTTTCTACAGAAAGAGTGTTTCAGAACGGCTCAATCAAAAGTAAGGTTCAACTCTGTTAGTTGAATGCACAGAACAGAAAGAAGTTTCATACAATGCTTCTGTGTAGTTTATATTTGAACATATTCTTTTTTCCACTATTACCCACTTAGCGCTACGAATATCCAGTTACATTTTCTACAGACAGAGTGTTTCAAAACTGCTCAATCAAAAGTATATTTTAACTCTGTTAGCTGAATGCTCAGATCAGAAAGAAGTTTCACAGAATGCTTCTGTGTAGTTTATATTTGAATATATTCCTTTTTCCACCACTACACTCTTAGCGCTCCAATTGTCCAGTTGCATTTTCTACCGAAAGAGTGTTCAGATCTGCTCAATCAAAAGTATGGTTTAACTCTGTTAGCTGAATGCCCAGATCAGAAAGAAGTTTCACCGAATGATTCTGTGTAGTTTTTATTTGAAGACATTCCTTTTTCCACTATTACCCTCTTAGCGCTCCGAATCTCCACTTGCATTTTCTACAAAAATAGTGTTTCATAACTGCTCAATCAAAAATATGTTTTATCTCTGTTAACTGAATTTACAGATCAGAAATAAGTTTCACAGAATGCATCTGTGTAGTTTTTATTTGAAGATATTCTTTTTCCCAATGTAGGCCTCTTAGCGCTTAGCATGTCCAATTGCAGTTTCTACAGAAAGAGTGTTTCAGAACGGCTCAATCAAAAGTAAGGTTCAACTCTGTTAGTTGAATGCACAGAACAGAAAGGATTTTCACAGAATGCTAGTGTAGTTTATATTTGAATATATTCCTTTTCCCACTATTACCCTCTCAGCGCTCCGAATGTCCACTTGCATTTTCTACAGAAAGAGTGTTCAGAACTGCGCAATCAAAAGTATGGTTTAACTCTGTTAGCTTAATGAACATATCAGAAATAAGTTTCACACAATGCTTCTGTGTAGTTTTTATTTGAAGATATTATTTTTCCCAATAGAGGCCTCTTAGCGCTCAGAATTTCCAATTGCAGTTTCTACAGAAAGAGTGTTTCAAAAAGGCTCAATCAAAAGTAAGTTTCAACTCTGTTAGTTGAATGCCCAGAACAGAAAGGAGTTTCATACAATGCTTCTGTGTAGTTTATATTTGAACATATTCTTTTTTCCACTATTACCCACTTAGCGCTACGAATGTCCAGTTGCATTTTCTACAGACAGAGTGTTTCAAAACTGCTCAATCAAAAGTATGGTTTAACTCTGTTAGCTGAATGCTCCGATCAGAAAGAAGTTTCACAGAATGCTTCTGTGTAGTTTATATTTGAATATATTCCTTTTTCCACTACGACTCTCTTAGCGCTCCAAATGTCCAGTTGCATTTTCTACAGAAAGAGTGTTCAGATCTGCTCAATCAAAAGTATGGTTTAACTCTGTTAGCTGAATGCACAGATCAGAAAGAAGTTTCACCGAATGATTCTGTGTAGTTTATATCTGGAGACATTACTTTTTCCACTATTACCCTCTTAGCGCTCCGAATCTCCACTTGCATTTTCTACAGAAAGAGTGTTTCAGAACGGCTCAATCAAAACTAAGGTTCAACTCTTTTAGTTGAACAAACAGAACAGAAAGAAGTTTCACACAATTCTTCTGTGTAGTTTTTATTTGTAGACATTCTTTTTCCCAATATAGGACTCTTAGCGCTCAGAATGTCCAATTGCAGTTTCTACAGAAAGAGTGTTTCAGAACGGCTCAATCAAAAGTAAGGTTCAACTCTGTTAGTTGAATTCACAGAACAGAAAGAAGTTTCATACAATGCTTCTGTGTAGTTTATATTTGAACATATTCTTTTTTCCACTATTACCCACTTAGCGCCAGGAATGTACAGTTGCATTTTCTACAGACAGAGTGTTTCAAAACTGCTCAATCAAAAGTATGGTTTAACTCTGTTAGCTGAATGCTCAGATCAGAAAGAAGTTTCACAGAATGCTTCTTTGTAGTTTATATTTGAATATATTCCTTTTTCCACTACTAGGCTCTTAGCGCTCCAAATGTCCAGTTGCATTTTCTACAGAAAGAGTGTTCAGATCTGCTCAATCAAAAGTATGGTTTAACTCTGTTAGCTGAATGCACAGATCAGAAAGAAGTTTCACCGAATGATTCTGTGTAGTTTATATTTGAGGACATTCCTTTTTCCACTAGTACCCTCTTAGCGCTCCGAATCTCCACTTGCATTTTCTACAAAAAGAGTGTTTCATAAATGCTCAATCAAAAATATGTTTTATCTCTGTTAACTGAATTTACAGATCAGAAATAAGTTTCACAGAATGCATCTGTGTAGTTTTTATTTGAAGATATTCTTTTTCCCAATGTAGGCCTCTTAGCGCTTAGCATGTCCAATTGCAGTTTCTACAGAAAGAGTGTTTCAGAACGGCTCAATCAAAAGTAAGGTTCAACTCTGTTAGTTGAATGCACAGAACAGAAAGAATTTTCACAGAATGCTACTGTGTAGTTTATATTTGAATATATTCCTTTTTCCACTATTACCCTCTTAGCGCTCCGAATGTCCACTTGCATTTTCTACAGAAAGAGTGTTCAGAACTGCGCAATCAAAAGTATGGTTTAATTCTGTTAGCTTAATGAACATATCAGAAATAAGTTTCACACAATGCTTCTGTGTAGTTTTTATTTGAAGATATTATTTTTCCCAATAGAGGCCTCTTAGCGCTCAGAATGTCCAATTGCAGTTTCTACAGAAAGAGTGTTTCAGAAAGGCTCAATCAAAAGTAAGGTTCAACTCTGCTTGTTGAATGCACAGAACAGAAAGAAGTTTCATACAATGCTTCTGTGTAGTTTATATTTGAACATATTCTTTTTTCCACTATTACCCACTTAGCGCTACGAATGTCCAGTTGCATTTTCAACAGACAGAGTGTTTCAAAACTGCTCAATCAAAAGTATGGTTTAACTCTGTTAGCTGAATGCTCAGATCAGAAAGAAGTTTCACAGAATGCTTCTGTGTAGTTTATATTTGAATATATATCTTTTTCCACTACTAATCTCTTAGCGCTCCAAATGTCCAGTTGCATTTTCTACAGAAAGAGTGTTCAGATCTGCTCAATCAAAAGTATGGTTTAACTCTGTTAGCTGAATGCACAGATCAGAAAGAAGTTTCACAGAATGATTCTGTGTAGTTTATATTTGGAGACATTCCTTTTTCCACTATTACCCTCTTAGCGCTCCGAATCTCCACTTGCATTTTCTACAGAAAGAGTGTTTCAGAACGGCTCAATCAAAACTAAGGTTCAACTCTTTTAGTTGAACAAACAGAACAGAAAGATGTTTCACACAATTCTTCTGTGTAGTTTTTATTTGTAGACATTCTTTTTCCCAATATAGGACTCTTAGCGCTCAGAATGTCCAATTGCAGTTTCTACAGAAAGAGTGTTTCAGAACGGCTCAATCAAAAGTAAGGTTCAACTCTGTTAGTTGAATGCACAGAACAGAAAGAAGTTTCATACAATGCTTCTGTGTAGTTTATATTTGAACATATTCTTTTTTCCACTATTACCCACTTAGCGCTACGAATGTCCAGTTGCATTTTCTACAGACAGAGTGTTTCAAAACTGCTCAATCAAAAGTATGGTTTAACTCTGTTAGCTGAATGCTCAGATCAGAAAGAAGTTTCACAGAATGCTTCTGTGTAGTTTATATTTGAATATATTCCTTTTTCCACTAGTACGCTCTTAGCGCTCCAAATGTCCAGTTGCATTTTCTACAGAAGGAGTGTTCAGATCTGCTCAATCAAAAGTATGGTTTAACTCTGTTAGCTGAATGCACAGATCAGAAAGAATTTTCACCGAATGATTCTGTGTAGTTTATATTTGAAGACATTCCTTTTTCCACTATTACCCTCTTAGCGCTCCGAATCTCCACTTGCATTTTCTACAAAAAGAGTGTTTCATAACTGCTCAATCAAAAATATGTTTTATCTCTGTTAACTGAATTTACAGATCAGAAATACGTTTCACAGAATGCATCTGTGTAGTTTTTATTTGAAGATATTCTTTTTCCCAATGTAGGCCTCTTAGCGCTCAGAATGTCCAATTGCAGTTTCTACAGAAAGAGTGTTTCAGAACGGCTCAATCAAAAGTAAGGTTCAACTCTGTTAGTTGAATGCACAGAACAGAAAGAAGTTTCATACAATGCTTCTGTGTAGTTTATATTTGAACATATTCTTTTTTCCACTATTACCCACTTAGCGCTACGAATGTCCAGTTGCATTTTCTACAGACAGAGTGTTTCAAAACTGCTCAATCAAAAGTATGGTTTAACTCTGTTAGCTGAATGCTCAGATCAGAAAGAAGTTTCACAGAATGCTTCTGTGTAGTTTATATTTGAATATATTCCTTTTTCCACCACTACACTCTTAGCGCTCCAAATGTCCAGTTGCATTTTCTACAGAAAGAGTGTTCAGATCTGCTCAATCAAAAGTATGGTTTTACTCTGTTAGCTGAATGCCCAGATCAGAAAGAAGTTTCACCGAATGATTCTGTGTAGTTTATATTTGAAGACATTCCTTTTTCCACTATTACCCTCTTAGCGCTCCGAATCTCCACTTGCATTTTCTACAAAAATAGTGTTTCATAACTGCTCAATCAAAAATATGTTTTATCTCTGTTAACTGAATTTACAGATCAGAAATAAGTTTCACAGAATGCATCTGTGTAGTTTTTATTTGAAGATGTTCTTTTTCCCAATGTAGGCCTCTTAGCGCTTAGCATGTCCAATTGCAGTTTCTACAGAAAGAGTGTTTCAGAACGGCTCAATCAAAAGTAAGGTTCAACTCTGTTAGTTGAATGCACAGAACAGAAAGAATTTTCACAGAATGCTACTGTGTAGTTTATATTTGAATATATTCCTTTTTCCACTATTACCCTCTTAGCGCTCCGAATGTCCACTTGCATTTTCTACAGAAAGAGTGTTCAGAACTGCGCAATCAAAAGTATGGTTTAATTCTGTTAGCTTAATGAACATATCAGAAATAAGTTTCACACAATGCTTCTGTGTAGTGTTTATTTGAAGATATTATTTTTCCCAATAGAGGCCTCTTAGCGCTCAGAATGTCCAATTGCAGTTTCTACAGAAAGAGTGTTTCAGAAAGGCTCAATCAAAAGTAAGGTTCAACTCTGTTTGTTGAATGCACAGAACAGAAAGAAGTTTCATACAATGCTTCTGTGTAGTTTATATTTGAACATATTCTTTTTTCCACTATTACCCACTTAGCGCTACGAATGTCCAGTTGCATTTTCAACAGACAGAGTGTTTCAAAACTGCTCAATCAAAAGTATGGTCTAACTCTGTGAGCTGAATGCTCAGATCAGAAAAAAGTTTCACAGAATGCTTCTGTGTAGTTTATATTTGAATATATATCTTTTTCCACTACTAATCTCTTAGCGCTCCAAATGTCCAGTTGCATTTTCTACAGAAAGAGTGTTCAGATCTGCTCAATCAAAAGTATGGTTTAACTCTGTTAGCTGAATGCACAGATCAGAAAGAAGTTTCACAGAATGATTCTGTGTAGTTTATATTTGGAGACATTACTTTTTCCACTATTACCCTCTTAGCGCTCCGAATCTCCACTTGCATTTTCTACAGAAAGAGTGTTTCAGAACGGCTCAATCAAAACTAAGGTTCAACTCTTTTAGTTGAACAAACAGAACAGAAAGAAGTTTCACACAATTCTTCTGTGTAGTTTTTATTTGTAGACATTCTTTTTCCCAATATAGGACTCTTAGCGCTCAGAATGTCCAATTGCAGTTTCTACAGAAAGAGTGTTTCAGAACGGCTCAATCAAAAGTAAGGTTCAACTCTGTTAGTTGAATGCACAGAACAGAAAGAATTTTCACAGAATGCTACTGTGTAGTTTATATTTGAATATATTCCTTTTTCCACTATTACCCTCTTAGCGCTCCGAATGTCCACTTGCATTTTCTACAGAAAGAGTGTTCAGAACTGCGCAATCAAAAGTATGGTTTAATTCTGTTAGCTTAATGAACATATCAGAAATAAGTTTCACACAATGCTTCTGTGTAGTTTTTATTTGAAGATATTATTTTTCCCAATAGAGGCCTCTTAGCGCTCAGAATGTCCAATTGCAGTTTCTACAGAAAGAGTGTTTCAGAAAGGCTCAATCAAAAGTAAGGTTCAACTCTGTTAGTTGAATGCACAGAACAGAAAGAAGTTTCATACAATGCTTCTGTGTAGTTTATATTTGAACATATTCTTTTTTCCACTATTACCCACTTAGCGCTACGAATGTCCAGTTGCATTTTCTACAGACAGAGTGTTTCAAAACTGCTCAATCAAAAGTATGGTTTAACTCTGTTAGCTGAATGCTCAGATCAGAAAGAAGTTTCACAGAATGCTTCTGTGTAGTTTATATTTGAATATATTCCTTTTTCCACTAGTAAGCTCTTAGCGCTCCAAATGTCCAGTTGCATTTTCTACAGAAGGAGTGTTCAGATCTGCTCAATCAAAAGTATGGTTTAACTCTGTTAGCTGAATGCACAGATCAGAAAGAAGTTTCACCGAATGATTCTGTGTAGTTTATATTTGAAGACATTCCTTTTTCCACTATTACCCTCTTAGCGCTCCGAATCTCCACTTGCATTTTCTACAAAAAGAGTGTTTCATAACTGCTCAATCAAAAATATGTTTTATCTCTGTTAACTGAATTTACAGATCAGAAATAAGTTTCACAGAATGCATCTGTGTAGTTTTTATTTGAAGATATTCTTTTTCCCAATGTAGGCCTCTTAGCGCTCAGAATGTCCAATTGCAGTTTCTACAGAAAGAGTGTTTCAGAACGGCTCAATCAAAAGTAAGGTTCAACTCTGTTAGTTGAATGCACAGAACAGAAAGAAGTTTCATACAATGCTTCTGTGTAGTTTATATTTGAACATATTCTTTTTTCCACTATTACCCACTTAGCGCTACGAATGTCCCGTTGCATTTTCTACAGACAGAGTGTTTCAAAACTGCTCAATCAAAAGTATGGTTTAACTCTGTTAGCTGAATGCTCAGATCAGAAAGAAGTTTCACAGAATGCTTCTGTGTAGTTTATATTTGAATATATTCCTTTTTCCACCACTACACTCTTAGCGCTCCAAATGTCCAGTTGCATTTTCTACAGAAAGAGTGTTCAGATCTGCTCAATCAAAAGTATGGTTTTACTCTGTTAGCTGAATGCCCAGATCAGAAAGAAGTTTCACCGAATGATTCTGTGTAGTTTATATTTGAAGACATTCCTTTTTCCACTATTACCCTCTTAGCGCTCCGAATCTCCACTTGCATTTTCTACAAAAATAGTGTTTCATAACTGCTCAATCAAAAATATGTTTTATCTCTGTTAACTGAATTTACAGATCAGAAATAAGTTTCACAGAATGCATCTGTGTAGTTTTTATTTGAAGATATTCTTTTTCCCAATGTAGGCCTCTTAGCGCTTAGCATGTCCAATTGCAGTTTCTACAGAAAGAGTGTTTCAGAACGGCTCAATCAAAAGTAAGGTTCAACTCTGTTAGTTGAATGCACAGAACAGAAAGGATTTTCACAGAATGCTACTGTGTAGTTTATATTTGAATATATTCCTTTTTCCACTATTACCCTCTTAGCGCTCCGAATGTCCACTTGCATTTTCTACAGAAAGAGTGTTCAGAACTGCGCAATCAAAAGTATGGTTTAACTCTGTTAGCTTAATGAACATATCAGAAATAAGTTTCACACAATGCTTCTGTGTAGTTTTTATTTGAAGATATTATTTTTTCCAATAGAGGCCTCTTAGCGCTCAGAATGTCCAATTGCAGTTTCTACAGAAAGAGTGTTTCAGAAAGGCTCAATCAAAAGTAAGGTTCAACTCTGTTAGTTGAATGCACAGAACAGAAAAAAGTTTCATACAATGCTTCTGTGTAGTTTATATTTGAACATATTCTTTTTTCCACTATTACCCACTTAGCGCTACGAATGTCCAGTTGCATTTTCAACAGACAGAGTGTTTCAAAACTGCTCAATCAAAAGTATGGTTTAACTCTGTTAGCTGAATGCTCAGATCAGAAAGAAGTTTCACAGAATGCTTCTGTGTAGTTTATATTTGAATATATATCTTTTTCCACTACTAATCTCTTAGCGCTCCAAATGTCCAGTTGCATTTTCTACAGAAAGAGTGTTCAGATCTGCTCAATCAAAAGTATGGTTTAACTCTGTTAGCTGAATGCACAGATCAGAAAGAAGTTTCACAGAATGATTCTGTGTAGTTTATATTTGGAGACATTCCTTTTTCCACTATTACCCTCTTAGCGCTCCGAATCTCCACTTGCATTTTCTACAGAAAGAGTGTTTCAGAACGGCTCAATCAAAACTAAGGTTCAACTCTTTTGGTTGAACAAACAGAACAGAAAGAAGTTTCACAAAATTCTTCTGTGTAGTTTTTATTTGTAGACATTCTTTTTCCCAATATAGGACTCTTAGCGCTCAGAATGTCCAATTGCAGTTTCTACAGAAAGAGTGTTTCAGAACGGCTCAATCAAAAGTAAGGTTCAACTCTGTTAGTTGAATGCACAGAACAGAAAGAAGTTTCATACAATGCTTCTGTGTAGTTTATATTTGAACATATTCTTTTTTCCACTATTACCCACTTAGCGCTACGAATGTCCAGTTGCATTTTCTACAGACAGAGTGTTTCAAAACTGCTCAATCAAAAGTATGGTTTAACTCTGTTAGCTGAATGCTCAGATCAGAAAGAAGTTTCACAGAATGCTTCTTTGTAGTTTATATTTGAATATATTCCTTTTTCCACTACTACGCTCTTAGCGCTCCAAATGTCCAGTTGCATTTTCTACAGAAAGAGTGTTCAGATCTGCTCAATCAAAAGTATGGTTTAACTCTGTTAGCTGAATGCACAGATCAGAAAGAAGTTTCACCGAATGATTCTGTGTAGTTTATATTTGAGGACATTCCTTTTTCCACTTGTACCCTCTTAGCGCTCCGAATCTACACTTGCATTTTCTACAAAAAGAGTGTTTCATAAATGCTCAATCAAAAATATGTTTTACCTCTGTTAACTGAATTTACAGATCAGAAATAAGTTTCACAGAATGCATCTGTGTAGTTTTTATTTGAAGATATTCTTTTTCCCAATGTAGGCCTCTTAGCGCTTAGCATGTCCAATTGCAGTTTCTACAGAAAGAGTGTTTCAGAACGGCTCAATCAAAAGTAAGGTTCAACTCTGTTAGTTGAATGCACAGAACAGAAAGAATTTTCACAGAATGCTACTGTGTAGTTTATATTTGAATATATTCCTTTTTCCACTATTACCCTCTTAGCGCTCCGAATGTCCACTTGCATTTTCTACAGAAAGAGTGTTCAGAACTGCGCAATCAAAAGTATGGTTTAATTCTGTTAGCTTAATGAACATATCAGAAATAAGTTTCACACAATGCTTCTGTGTAGTTTTTATTTGAAGATATTATTTTTCCCAATAGAGGCCTCTTAGTGCTCAGAATGTCCAATTGCAGTTTCTACAGAAAGAGTGTTTCAGAAAGGCTCAATCAAAAGTAAGGTTCAACTCTGTTTGTTGAATGCACAGAACAGAAAGAAGTTTCATACAATGCTTCTGTGTAGTTTATATTTGAACATATTCTTTTTTCCACTATTACCCACTTAGCGCTACGAATGTCCAGTTGCATTTTCAACAGACAGAGTGTTTCAAAACTGCTCAATCAAAAGTATGGTTTAACTCTGTTAGCTGAATGCTCAGATCAGAAAGAAGTTTCACAGAATGCTTCTGTGTAGTTTATATTTGAATATATATCTTTTTCCACTACTAATCTCTTAGCGCTCCAAATGTCCAGTTGCATTTTCTACAGAAAGAGGGTTCAGATCTGCTCAATCAAAAGTATGGTTTAACTCTGTTAGCTGAATGCACAGATCAGAAAGAAGTTTCACCGAATGATTCTGTGTAGTTTATATTTGGAGACATTCCTTTTTCCACTATTACCCTCTTAGCGCTCCGAATCTCCACTTGCATTTTCTACAGAAAGAGTGTTTCAGAACGGCTCAATCAAAACTAAGGTTCAACTCTTTTAGTTGAACAAACAGAACAGAAAGAAGTTTCACACAATTCTTCTGTGTAGTTTTTATTTGTAGACATTCTTTTTCCCAATATAGGACTCTTAGCGCTCAGAATGTCCAATTGCAGTTTCTACAGAAAGAGTGTTTCAGAACGGCTCAATCAAAAGTAAGGTTCAACTCTGTTAGTTGAATGCACAGAACAGAAAGAAGTTTCATACAATGCTTCTGTGTAGTTTATATTTGAACATATTCTTTTTTCCACTATTACCCACTTAGCGCTACGAATGTCCAGTTGCATTTTCTACAGACAGAGTGTTTCAAAACTGCTCAATCAAAAGTATGGTTTAACTCTGTTAGCTGAATGCTCAGATCAGAAAGAAGTTTCACAGAATGCTTCTGTGTAGTTTATATTTGAATATATTCCTTTTTCCACTACTACGCTCTTAGCGCTCCAAATGTCCAGTTGCATTTTCTACAGAAAGAGTGTTCAGATCTGCTCAATCAAAAGTATGGTTTAACTCTGTTAGCTGAATGCACAGATCAGAAAGAAGTTTCACCGAATGATTCTGTGTAGTTTATATTTGAAGACATTCCTTTTTCCACTATTACCCTCTTAGCGCTCCGAATCTCCACTTGCATTTTCTACAAAAAGAGTGTTTCATAACTGCTCAATCAAAAATATGTTTTATCTCTGTTAACTGAATTTACAGATCAGAAATAAGTTTCACAGAATGCATCTGTGTAGTTTTTATTTGAAGATATTCTTTTTCCCAATGTAGGCCTCTTAGCGCTCAGAATGTCCAATTGCAGTTTCTACAGAAAGAGTGTTTCAGAGCGGCTCAATCAAAAGTAAGGTTCAACTCTGTTAGTTGAATGCACAGAACAGAAAGAAGTTTCATACAATGCTTCTGTGTAGTTTATATTTGAACATATTCTTTTTTCCACTATTACCCACTTAGCGCTAAGAATGTCCAGTTGCATTTTCTACAGACAGAGTGTTTCAAAACTGCTCAATCAAAAGTATGGTTTAACTCTGTTAGCTGAATGCTCAGATCAGAAAGAAGTTTCACAGAATGCTTCTGTGTAGTTTATATTTGAATATATTCCTTTTTCCACCACTACACTCTTAGCGCTCCAAATGTCCAGTTGCATTTTCTACAGAAAGAGTGTTCAGATCTGCTCAATCAAAAGTATGGTTTAACTCTGTTAGCTGAATTCCCAGATCAGAAAGAAGTTTCACCGAATGATTCTGTGTAGTTTATATTTGAAGACATTCCTTTTTCCACTATTACCTTCTTAGCGCTCCGAATCTCCACTTGCATTTTCCACAAAAATAGTGTTTCATAACTGCTCAATCAAAAATATGTTTTATCTCTGTTAACTGAATTTACAGATCAGAAATAAGTTTCACAGAATGCATCTGTGTAGTTTTTATTTGAAGATATTCTTTTTCCCAATGTAGGCCTCTTAGCGCTTAGCATGTCCAATTGCAGTTTCTACAGAAAGAGTGTTTCAGAACGGCTCAATCAAAAGTAAGGTTCAACTCTGTTAGTTGAATGCACAGAACAGAAAGAATTTTCACAGAATGCTACTGTGTAGTTTATATTTGAATATATTCCTTTTTCCACTATTACCCTCTTAGCGCTCCGAATGTCCACTTGCATTTTCTACAGAAAGAGTGTTCAGAACTGCGCAATCAAAAGTATGGTTTAACTCTGTCAGCTTAATGAACATATCAGAAATAAGTTTCACACAATGCTTCTGTGTAGTTTTTATTTGAAGATATTATTTTTTCCAATAGAGGTCTCTTAGCGCTCAGAATGTCCAATTGCAGTTTCTACAGAAAGAGTGTTTCAGAAAGGCTCAATCAAAAGTAAGGTTCAACTCTGTTAGTTGAATGCACAGAACAGAAAAAAGTTTCATACAATGCTTCTGTGTAGTTTATATTTGAACATATTCTTTTTTCCACTATTACCCACTTAGCGCTACGAATGTCCAGTTGCATTTTCAACAGACAGAGTGTTTCAAAACTGCTCAATCAAAAGTATGGTTTAACTCTGTTAGCTGAATGCTCAGATCAGAAAGAAGTTTCACAGAATGCTTCTGTGTAGTTTATATTTGAATATATATCTTTTTCCACTACTAATCTCTTAGCGCTCCAAATGTCCAGTTGCATTTTCTACAGAAAGAGTGTTCAGATCTTCTCAATCAAAAGTATGGTTTAACTCTGTTAGCTGAATGCACAGATCAGAAAGAAGTTTCACAGAATGATTCTGTGTAGTTTATATTTGGAGACATTCCTTTTTCCACTATTACCCTCTTAGCGCTCCGAATCTCCACTTGCATTTTCTACAGAAAGAGTGTGTCAGAACGGCTCAATCAAAACTAAGGTTCAACTCTTTTAGTTGAACAAACAGAACAGAAAGAAGTTTCACACAATTCTTCTGTGTAGTTTTTATTTGTAGACATTCTTTTTCCCAATATAGGACTCTTAGCGCTCAGAATGTCCAATTGCAGTTTCTACAGAAAGAGTGTTTCAGAACGGCTCAATCAAAAGTAAGGTTCAACTCTGTTAGTTGAATGCACAGAACAGAAAGAAGTTTCATACAATGCTTCTGTGTAGTTTATATTTGAACATATTCTTTTTTCCACTATTACCCACTTAGCGCTACGAATGTCCAGTTGCATTTTCTACAGACAGAGTGTTTCAAAACTGCTCAATCAAAAGTATGGTTTAACTCTGTTAGCTGAATGCTCAGATCAGAAAGAAGTTTCACAGAATGCTTCTGTGTAGTTTATATTTGAATATATTCCTTTTTCCACTACTACGCTCTTAGCGCTCCAAATGTCCAGTTGCATTTTCTACAGAAAGAGTGTTCAGATCTGCTCAATCAAAAGTATGGTTTAACTCTGTTAGCTGAATGCACAGATCAGAAAGAAGTTTCACCGAATGATTCTGTGTAGTTTATATTTGAAGACATTCCTTTTTCCACTATTACCCTCTTAGCGCTCCGAATCTCCACTTGCATTTTCTACAAAAAGAGTGTTTCATAACTGCTCAATCAAAAATATGTTTTATCTCTGTTAACTGAATTTACAGATCAGAAATAAGTTTCACAGAATGCATCTGTGTAGTTTTTATTTGAAGATATTCTTTTTCCCAATGTAGGCCTCTTAGCGCTTAGCATGTCCAATTGCAGTTTCTACAGAAAGAGTGTTTCAGAACGGCTCAATCAAAAGTAAGGTTCAACTCTGTTAGTTGAATGCACAGAACAGAAAGAATTTTCACAGAATGCTTCTGTGTAGTTTATATTTGAATATATTCCTTTTTCCACTATTACCCTCTTAGCGCTCCGAATGTCCACTTGCATTTTCTACAGAAAGAGTGTTCAGAACTGCGCAATCAAAAGTATGGTTTATCTCTGTTAGCTTAATGAACATATCAGAAATAAGTTTCACACAATGCTTCTGTGTAGTTTTTATTTGAAGATATTATTTTTCCCAATAGAGGCCTCTTAGCGCTCAGAATGTCCAATTGCAGTTTCTACAGAAAGAGTGTTTCAGAAAGGCTCAATCAAAAGTAAGGTTCAACTCTGTTAGTTGAATGCACAGAACAGAAAGAAGTTTCATACAATGCTTCTGTGTAGTTTATATTTGAACATATTCTTTTTTCCACTATTACCCACTTAGCGCTACGAATGTCCAGTTGCATTTTCAACAGACAGTGTTTCAAAACTGCTCAATCAAAAGTATGGTTTAACTCTGTTAGCTGAATGCTCAGATCAGAAAGAAGTTTCACAGAATGCTTCTGTGTAGTTTATATTTGAATATATATCTTTTTCCACTACTAATCTCTTAGCGCTCCAAATGTCCAGTTGCATTTTCTACAGAAAGAGTGTTCAGATCTGCTCAATCAAAAGTATGGTTTAACTCTGTTAGCTGAATGCACAGATCAGAAAGAAGTTTCACCGAATGATTCTGTGTAGTTTATATTTGAGGACATTCCTTTTTCCACTAGTACCCTCTTAGCGCTCCGAATCTCCACTTGCATTTTCTACAAAAAGAGTGTTTCATAAATGCTCAATCAAAAATATGTTTTATCTCTGTTAACTGAATTTACAGATCAGAAATAAGTTTCACAGAATGCATCTGTGTAGTTTTTATTTGAAGATATTCTTTTTCCCAATGTAGGCCTCTTAGCGCTTAGCATGTCCAATTGCAGTTTCTACAGAAAGAGTGTTTCAGAACGGCTCAATCAAAAGTAAGGTTCAACTCTGTTAGTTGAATGCACAGAACAGAAAGAATTTTCACAGAATGCTACTGTGTAGTTTATATTTGAATATATTCCTTTTTCCACTATTACCCTCTTAGCGCTCCGAATGTCCACTTGCATTTTCTACAGAAAGAGTGTTCAGAACTGCGCAATCAAAAGTATGGTTTAACTCTGTTAGCTTAATGAACATATCAGAAATAAGTTTCACACAATGCTTCTGTGTAGTTTTTATTTGAAGATATTATTTTTCCCAATAGAGGCCTCTTAGCGCTCAGAATGTCCAATTGCAGTTTCTACAGAAAGAGTGTTTCAGAAAGGCTCAATCAAAAGTAAGGTTCAACTCTGTTAGTTGAATGCACAGAACAGAAAGAAGTTTCATACAATGCTTCTGTGTAGTTTATATTTGAACATATTCTTTTTTCCACTATTACCCACTTAGCGCTACGAATGTCCAGTTGCATTTTCAACAGACAGAGTGTTTCAAAACTGCTCAATCAAAAGTATGGTTTAACTCTGTTAGCTGAATGCTCAGATCAGAAAGAAGTTTCACAGAATGCTTCTGTGTAGTTTATATTTGAATATATATCTTTTTCCACTACTAATCTCTTAGCGCTCCAAATGTCCAGTTGCATTTTCTACAGAAAGAGTGTTCAGATCTGCTCAATCAAAAGTATGGTTTAACTCTGTTAGCTGAATGCACAGATCAGAAAGAATTTTCACAGAATGATTCTGTGTAGTTTATATTTGGAGACATTCCTTTTTCCACTATTACCCTCTTAGCGCTCCGAATCTCCACTTGCATTTTCTACAGAAAGAGTGTTTCAGAACGGCTCAATCAAAACTAAGGTTCAACTCTTTTAGTTGAGCAAAGTGAACAGAAATAAGTTTCACACAATTCTTCTGTGTAGTTTTTATTTGTAGACATTCTTTTTCCCAATATAGGCCTCTTAGCGCTCAGAATGTCCAATTGCAGTTTCTACAGAAAGAATGTTTCAGAACGGCTCAATCAAAAGTAAGGTTCAACTCTGTTAGTTGAATGCACAGAACAGAAAGAAGTTTCATACAATGCTTCTGTGTAGTTTATATTTGAACATATTCTTTTTTCCACTATTACCCACTTAGCGCTACGAATGTCCAGTTGCATTTTCTACAGACAGAGTGTTTCAAAACTGCTCAATCAAAAGTATGGTTTAACTCTGTTAGCTGAATGCTCAGATCAGAAAGAAGTTTCACAGAATGCTTCTGTGTAGTTTATATTTGAATATATTCCTTTTTCCACTACTACGCTCTTAGCGCTCCAAATGTCCAGTTGCATTTTCTACAGAAAGAGTGTTCAGATCTGCTCAATCAAAAGTATGGTTTAACTCTGTTAGCTGAATGCACAGATCAGAAAGAAGTTTCACCGAATGATTCTGTGTAGTTTATATTTCAAGACATTCCTTTTTCCACTATTACCCTCTTAGCGCTCCGAATCTCCACTTGCATTTTCTACAAAAAGAGTGTTTCATAACTGCTCAATCAAAAATATGTTTTATCTCTGTTAACTGAATTTACAGATCAGAAATAAGTTTCACAGAATGCATCTGTGTAGTTTTTATTTGAAGATATTCTTTTTCCCAATGTAGGACTCTTAGCGCTTAGCATGTCCAATTGCAGTTTCTACAGAAAGAGTGTTTCAGAACGGCTCAATCAAAAGTAAGGTTCAACTCTGTTAGTTGAATGCACAGAACAGAAAGAATTTTCACAGAATGCTTCTGTGTAGTTTATATTTGAATATATTCCTTTTTCCACTATTACCCTCTTAGCGCTCCGAATGTCCACTTGCATTTTCTACAGAAAGAGTGTTCAGAACTGCGCAATCAAAAGTATGGTTTATCTCTGTTAGCTTAATGAACATATCAGAAATAAGTTTCACACAATGCTTCTGTGTAGTTTTTATTTGAAGATATTATTTTTCCCAATAGAGGCCTCTTAGCGCTCAGAATGTCCAATTGCAGTTTCTACAGAAAGAGTGTTTCAGAAAGGCTCAATCAAAAGTAAGGTTCAACTCTGTTAGTTGAATGCACAGAACAGAAAGAAGTTTCATACAATGCTTCTGTGTAGTTTATATTTGAACATATTCTTTTTTCCACTATTACCCACTTAGCGCTACGAATGTCCAGTTGCATTTTCTACAGACAGAGTGTTTCAAAACTGCTCAATCAAAAGTATGGTTTAACTCTGTTAGCTGAATGCTCAGATCAGAAAGAAGTTTCACAGAATGCTTCTGTGTAGTTTATATTTGAATATATATCTTTTTCCACTACTAATCTCTTAGCGCTCCAAATGTCCAGTTGCATTTTCTACAGAAAGAGTGTTCAGATCTGCTCAATCAAAAGTATGGTTTAACTCTGTTAGCTGAATGCACAGATCAGAAAGAAGTTTCACCGAATGATTCTGTGTAGTTTATATTTGAGGACATTCCTTTTTCCACTAGTACCCTCTTAGCGCTCCGAATCTCCACTTGCATTTTCTACAAAAAGAGTGTTTCATAAATGCTCAATCAAAAATATGTTTTATCTCTGTTAACTGAATTTACAGATCAGAAATAAGTTTCACAGAATGCATCTGTGTAGTTTTTATTTGAAGATATTCTTTTTCCCAATGTAGGCCTCTTAGCGCTTAGCATGTCCAATTGCAGTTTCTACAGAAAGAGTGTTTCAGAACGGCTCAATCAAAAGTAAGGTTCAACTCTGTTAGTTGAATGCACAGAACAGAAAGAAGTTTCATACAATGCTTCTGTGTAGTTTATATTTGAACATATTCTTTTTTCCACTATTACCCACTTAGCGCTACGAATGTCCAGTTGCATTTTCTACAGACAGAGTGTTTCAAAACTGCTCAATCAAAAGTATGGTTTAACTCTGTTAGCTGAATGCTCAGATCAGAAAGAAGTTTCACAGAATGCTTCTTTGTAGTTTATATTTGAATATATTCCTTTTTCCACTACTACGCTCTTAGCGCTCCAAATGTCCAGTTGCATTTTCTACAGAAAGAGTGTTCAGATCTGCTCAATCAAAAGTATGGTTTAACTCTGTTAGCTGAATGCACAGATCAGAAAGAAGTTTCACCGAATGATTCTGTGTAGTTTATATTTGAGGACATACCTTTTTCCACTAGTACCCTCTTAGCGCTCCGAATCTCCACTTGCATTTTCTACAAAAAGAGTGTTTCATAAATGCTCAATCAAAAATATGTTTTATCTCTGTTAACTGAATTTATAGATCAGAAATAAGTTTCACAGAATGCATCTGTGTAGTTTTTATTTGAAGATATTCTTTTTCCCAATGTAGGCCTCTTAGCGCTTAGCATGTCCAATTGCAGTTTCTACAGAAAGAGTGTTTCAGAACGGCTCAATCAAAAGTAAGGTTCAACTCTGTTAGTTGAATGCACAGAACAGAAAGAATTTTCACAGAATGCTACTGTGTAGTTTATATTTGAATATATTCCTTTTTCCACTATTACCCTCTTAGCGCTCCGAATGTCCACTTGCATTTTCTACAGAAAGAGTGTTCAGAACTGCGCAATCAAAAGTATGGTTTAATTCTGTTAGCTTAATGAACATATCAGAAATAAGTTTCACACAATGCTTCTGTGTAGTTTTTATTTGAAGATATTATTTTTCCCAATAGAGGCCTCTTAGCGCTCAGAATGTCCAATTGCAGTTTCTACAGAAAGAGTGTTTCAGAAAGGCTCAATCAAAAGTAACGTTCAACTCTGTTTGTTGAATGCACAGAACAGAAAGTAGTTTCATACAATGCTTCTGTGTAGTTTATATTTGAACATATTCTTTTTTCCACTATTACCCACTTAGTGCTACGAATGTCCAGTTGCATTTTCAACAGACAGAGTGTTTCAAAACTGCTCAATCAAAAGTATGGTTTAACTCTGTTAGCTGAATGCTCAGATCAGAAAGAAGTTTCACAGAATGCTTCTGTGTAGTTTATATTTGAATATATACCTTTTTCCACTACTAATCTCTTAGCGCTCCAAATGTCCAGTTGCATTTTCTACAGAAAGAGTGTTCAGATCTGCTCAATCAAAAGTATGGTTTAACTCTGTTAGCTGAATGCACAGATCAGAAAGAAGTTTCACAGAATGATTCTGTGTAGTTTATATTTGGAGACATTCCTTTTTCCACTATTACCCTCTTAGCGCTCCGAATTTCCACTTGCATTTTCTACAGAAAGAGTGTTTCAGAACGGCTCAATCAAAACTAAGGTTCAACTCTTTTAGTTGAACAAACAGAACAGAAAGAAGTTTCACACAATTCTTCTGTGTAGTTTTTATTTGTAGACATTCTTTTTCCCAATATAGGACTCTTAGCGCTCAGAATGTCCAATTGCAGTTTCTACAGAAAGAGTGTTTCAGAACGGCTCAATCAAAAGTAAGGTTCAACTCTGTTAGTTGAATGCACAGAACAGAAAGAAGTTTCATACAATGCTTCTGTGTAGTTTATATTTGAACATATTCTTTTTTCCACTATTACCCACTTAGCGCTACGAATGTCCAGTTGCATTTTCTACAGACAGAGTGTTTCAAAACTGCTCAATCAAAAGTATGGTTTAACTCTGTTAGCTGAATGCTCAGATCAGAAAGAAGTTACACAGAATGCTTCTGTGTAGTTTATATTTGAATATATTCCTTTTTCCACTACTACGCTCTTAGCGCTCCAAATGTCCAGTTGCATTTTCTACAGAAAGAGTGTTCAGATCTGCTCAATCAAAAGTATGGTTTAACCCTGTTAGCTGAATGCACAGATCAGAAAGAAGTTTCACCGAATGATTCTGTGTAGTTTATATTTGAAGACATTACTTTTTCCACTATTACCCTCTTAGCGCTCCGAATCTCCACTTGCATTTTCTACAAAAAGAGTGTTTCATAACTGCTCAATCAAAAATATGTTTTATCTCTGTTAACTGAATTTACAGATCAGAAATAAGTTTCACAGAATGCATCTGTGTAGTTTTTATTTGAAGATATTCTTTTTCCCAATGTAGGCCTCTTAGCGCTCAGAATGTCCAATTGCAGTTTCTACAGAAAGAGTGTTTCAGAACGGCTCAATCAAAAATAAGGTTCAACTCTGTTAGTTGAATGCACAGAACAGAAAGTAGTTTCATACAATGCTTCTGTGTAGTTTATATTTGAACATATTCTTTTTTCCACTATTACCCACCTAGCGCTACGAATGTCCAGTTGCATTTTCTACAGACAGAGTGTTTCAAAACTGCTCAATCAAAAGTATGGTTTAACTCTGTTAGCTGAATGCTCAGATCAGAAAGAAGTTTCACAGAATGCTTCTGTGTAGTTTATATTTGAATATATTCCTTTTTCCACCACTACACTCTTAGCGCTCCAAATGTCCAGTTGCATTTTCTACAGAAAGAGTGTTCAGATCTGCTCAATCAAAAGTATGGTTTAACTCTGTTAGCTGAATGCCCAGATCAGAAAGAAGTTTCACCGAATGATTCTGTGTAGTTTATATTTGAAGACATTCCTTTTTCCACTATTACCCTCTTAGCGCTCCGAATCTCCACTTGCATTTTCTACAAAAATAGTGTTTCATAACTGCTCAATCAAAAATATGTTTTATCTCTGTTAACTGAATTTACAGATCAGAAATAAGTTTCACAGAATGCATCTGTGTAGTTTTTATTTGAAGATATTCTTTTTCCCAATGTAGGCCTCTTAGCGCTTAGCATGTCCAATTGCAGTTTCTACAGAAAGAGTGTTTCAGAACGGCTCAATCAAAAGTAAGGTTCAACTCTGTTAGTTGAATGCACAGAACAGAAAGGATTTTCACAGAATGCTACTGTGTAGTTTATATTTGAATATATTCCTTTTTCCACTATTACCCTCTTAGCGCTCCGAATGTCCACTTGCATTTTCTACAGAAAGAGTGTTCAGAACTGCGCAATCAAAACTATGGTTTAACTCTGTTAGCTTAATGAACATATCAGAAATAAGTTTCACACAATGCTTCTGTGTAGTTTTTATTTGAAGATATTATTTTTTCCAATAGAGGCCTCTTAGCGCTCAGAATGTCCAATTGCAGTTTCTACAGAAAGAGTGTTTCAGAAAGGCTCAATCAAAAGTAAGGTTCAACTCTGTTAGTTGAATGCACAGAACAGAAAGAAGTTTCATACAATGCTTCTGTGTAGTTTATATTTGAACATATTCTTTTTTCCACTCTTACCCACTTAGCGCTACGAATGTCCAGTTGCATTTTCAACAGACAGAGTGTTTCAAAACTGCTCAATCAAAAGTATGGTTTAACTCTGTTAGCTGAATACTCAGATCAGAAAGAAGTTTCACAGAATGCTTCTGTGTAGTTTATATTTGAATATATATCTTTTTCCACTACTAATCT
This sequence comes from Symphalangus syndactylus, assembly GCF_028878055.3. Classification (NCBI taxonomy): domain Eukaryota; kingdom Metazoa; phylum Chordata; class Mammalia; order Primates; family Hylobatidae; genus Symphalangus; species Symphalangus syndactylus. Next base: position 1,621,980 of record NC_072423.2, on the reverse strand, counting down.
CTTAGCGCTCCAAATGTCCAGTTGCATTTTCTACAGAAAGAGTGTTCAGATCTTCTCAATCAAAAGTATGGTTTAACTCTGTTAGCTGAATGCACAGATCAGAAAGAAGTTTCACAGAATGATTCTGTGTAGTTTATATTTGGAGACATTCCTTTTTCCACTATTACTCTCTTAGCGCTCCGAATCTCCACTTGCATTTTCTACAGATAGAGTGTTTCAGAACGGCTCAATCAAAACTAAGGTTCAACTCTTTTAGTTGAACAAACAGAACAGAAAGAAGTTTCACACAATTCTTCTGTGTAGTTTTTATTTGTAGACATTCTTTTTCCCAATATAGGACTCTTAGCGCTCAGAATGTCCAATTGCAGTTTCTACAGAAAGAGTGTTTCAGAACGGCTCAATCAAAAGTAAGGTTCAACTCTGTTAGTTGAATGCACAGAACAGAAAGAAGTTTCATACAATGCTTCTGTGTAGTTTATATTTGAACATATTCTTTTTTCCACTATTACCCACTTAGCGCTACGAATGTCCAGTTGCATTTTCTACAGACAGAGTGTTTCAAAACTGCTCAATCAAAAGTATGGTTTAACTCTGTTAGCTGAATGCTCAGATCAGAAAGAAGTTTCACAGAATGCTTCTGTGTAGTTTATATTTGAATATATTCCTTTTTCCACTACTACGCTCTTAGCGCTCCAAATGTCCAGTTGCATTTTCTACAGAAAGAGTGTTCAGATCTGCTCAATCAAAAGTATGGTTTAACTCTGTTAGCTGAATGCACAGATCAGAAAGAAGTTTCACCGAATGATTCTGTGTAGTTTATATTTCAAGACATTCCTTTTTCCACTATTACCCTCTTAGCGCTCTGAATCTCCACTTGCATTTTCTACAAAAAGAGTGTTTCATAACTGCTCAATCAAAAATATGTTTTATCTCTGTTAACTGAATTTACAGATCAGAAATAAGTTTCACAGAATGCATCTGTGTAGTTTTTATTTGAAGATATTCTTTTTCCCAATGTAGGCCTCTTAGCGCTTAGCATGTCCAATTGCAGTTTCTACAGAAAGAGTGTTTCAGAACGGCTCAATCAAAAGTAAGGTTCAACCCTGTTAGTTGAATGCACAGAACAGAAAGAATTTTCAAAGAATGCTATTGTGTAGTTTATATTTGAATATATTCCTTTTTCCACTATTACCCTCTTAGCGCTCCGAATGTCCACTTGCATTTTCTACAGAAAGAGTGTTCAGAACTGCGCAATCAAAAGTATGGTTTATCTCTGTTAGCTTAATGAACATATCAGAAATAAGTTTCACACAATGCTTCTGTGTAGTTTTTATTTGAAGATATTATTTTTCCCAATAGAGGCCTCTTAGCGCTCAGAATGTCCAATTGCAGTTTCTACAGAAAGAGTGTTTCAGAAAGGCTCAATCAAAAGTAAGGTTCAACTCTGTTAGTTGAATGCACAGAACAGAAAGAAGTTTCATACAATGCTTCTGTGTAGTTTATATTTGAATATATTCCTTTTTCCACTATTACCCTCTCAGCGCTCCGAATGTCCACTTTCATTTTCTACAGAAAGAGTGTTCAGAACTGCGCAATCAAAAGTATGGTTTAACTCTGTTAGCTTAATGAACATATCAGAAATAAGTTTCACACAATGCTTCTGTGTAGTTTTTATTTGAAGATATTATTTTTCCCAATAGAGGCCTCTTAGCGCTCAGAATGTCCAATTGCGGTTTCTACAGAAAGAGTGTTTCAGAAAGGCTCAATCAAATGTAAGGTTCCACTCTGTTAGTTGAATGCACAGAACAGAAAGAAGTTTCATACAATGCTTCTGTGTAGTTTATATTTGAACATATTCTTTTTTCCACTATTACCCACTTAGCGCTACGAATGTCCCGTTGCATTTTCTACAGACAGAGTGTTTCAAAACTGCTCAATCAAAAGTATGGTTTAACTCTGTTAGCTGAATGCTCAGATCAGAAAGAAGTTTCACAGAATGCTTCTGTGTAGTTTATTTTTGAATATATTCCTTTTTCCACTACTACTCTCTTAGCGCTCCAAATGTCCAGTTGCATTTTCTACAGAAAGAGTGTTCAGATCTGCTCAATCAAAAGTATGGTTTAACTCTGTTAGCTGAATGCACAGATCAGAAAGAAGTTTCACAGAATGATTCTGTGTAGTTTATATTTGGAGACATTCCTTTTTCCACTATTACCCTCTTAGCGCTCCGAATCTCCACTTGCATTTTCTACAGAAAGAGTGTTTCAGAACGGCTCAATCAAAACTAAGGTTCAACTCTTTTAGTTGAACAAACAGAACAGAAAGAAGTTTCACACAATTCTTCTGTGTAGTTTTTATTTGTAGACATTCATTTTCCCAATATAGGACTCTTAGCGCTCAGAATGTCCAATTGCAGTTTCTACAGAAAGAGTGTTTCAGAACGGCTCAATCAAAAGTAAGGTTCAACTCTGTTAGTTGAATGCACAGAACAGAAAGAAGTTTCATACAATGCTTCTGTGTAGTTTATATTTGAACATATTCTTTTTTCCACTATTACCCACTTAGCGCTACGAATGTCCAGTTGCATTTTCTACAGACAGAGTGTTTCAAAACTGCTCAATCAAAAGTATGGTTTAACTCTGTTAGCTGAATGCTCAGATCAGAAAGAAGTTTCACAGAATGCTTCTGTGTAGTTTATATTTGAATATATTCCTTTTTCCACTACTACTCTCTTAGCGCTCCAAATGTCCAGTTGCATTTTCTACAGAAAGAGTGTTCAGATCTGCTCAATCAAAAGTATGGTTTAACTCTGTTAGCTGAATGCACAGATCAGAAAGAAGTTTCACAGAATGATTCTGTGTAGTTTATATTTGGAGACATTCCTTTTTCCACTATTACCCTCTTAGCGCTCCGAATCTCCACTTGCATTTTCTACAGAAAGAGTGTTTCAGAACGGCTCAATCAAAACTAAGGTTCAACTCTTTTAGTTGAACAAACAGAACAGATAGAAGTTTCACACAATTCTTCTGTGTAGTTTTTATTTGTAGACATTCTTTTTCCCAATATAGGCCTCCTAGCGCTCAGAATGTCCAATTGCAGTTTCTACAGAAAGAGTCTTTCAGAACGGCTCAATCAAAAGTAAGGTTCAACTCTGTTAGTTGAATGCACAGAACAGAAAGAAGTTTCATACAATGCTTCTGTGTAGTTTATATTTGAACATATTCTTTTTTCCACTATTACCCACTTAGCGCTACGAATGTCCAGTTGCATTTTCTACAGACAGAGTGTTTCAAAACTGCTCAATCAAAAGTATGGTTTAACTCTGTTAGCTGAATGCTCAGATCAGAAAAAAGTTTCACAGAATGCTTCTGTGTAGTTTATATTTGAATATATTCCTTTTTCCACCACTACGCTCTTAGCGCTCCAAATGTCCAGTTGCATTTTCTACAGAAAGAGTGTTCATATCTGCTCAATCAAAAGTATGGTTTAACTCTGTTAGCTGAATGCACAGATCAGAAAGAAGTTTCACCGAATGATTCTGTGTAGTTTATATTTGAAGACATTCCTTTTTCCACTATTACCCTCTTAGCGCTCCGAATCTCCACTTGCATTTTCTACAAAAAGAGTGTTTCATAACTGCTCAATCAAAAATATGTTTTATCTCTGTTAACTGAATTTACAGATCAGAAATAAGTTTCACAGAATGCATCTGTGTAGTTTTTATTTGAAGATATTTTTTTTCCCAATGTAGGCCTCTTAGCGCTTAGCATGTCCAATTGCAGTTTCTACAGAAAGAGTGTTTCAGAACGGCTCAATCAAAAGTAAGGTTCAACTCTGTTAGTTGAATGCACAGAACAGAAAGAATTTTCACAGAATGCTACTGTGTAGTTTATATTTGAATATATTCCTTTTTCCACTATTACCCTCTCAGCGCTCCGAATGTCCACTTGCATTTTCTACAGAAAGAGTGTTCAGAACTGCGCAATCAAAAGTATGGTTTAACTCTGTTAGCTTAATGAACATATCAGAAATAAGTTTCACACAATGCTTCTGTGTAGTTTTTATTTGAAGATATTATTTTTCCCAATAGAGGCCTCTTAGCGCTCAGAATGTCCAATTGCAGTTTCTACAGAAAGAGTGTTTCAGAAAGGCTCAATCAAATGTAAGGTTCCACTCTGTTAGTTGAATGCACAGAACAGAAAGAAGTTTCATACAATGCTTCTGTGTAGTTTATATTTGAACATATTCTTTTTTCCACTATTACCCACTTAGCGCTACGAATGTCCCGTTGCATTTTCTACAGACAGAGTGTTTCAAAACTGCTCAATCAAAAGTATGGTTTAACTCTGTTAGCTGAATGCTCAGATCAGAAAGAAGTTTCACAGAATGCTTCTGTGTAGTTTATTTTTGAATATATTCCTTTTTCCACTACTACTCTCTTAGCGCTCCAAATGTCCAGTTGCATTTTCTACAGAAAGAGTGTTCAGATCTGCTCAATCAAAAGTATGTTTTAACTCTGTTAGCTGAATGCACAGATCAGAAAGAAGTTTCACAGAATGATTCTGTGTAGTTTATATTTGGAGACATTCCTTTTTCCACTATTACCCTCTTAGCGCTCCGAATCTCCACTTGCATTTTCTACAGAAAGAGTGTTTCAGAACGGCTCAATCAAAACTAAGGTTCAACTCTTTTAGTTGAACAAACACAACAGAAAGAAGTTTCACACAATTCTTCTGTGTAGTTTTTATTTGTAGACATTCATTTTCCCAATATAGGACTCTTAGCGCTCAGAATGTCCAATTGCAGTTTCTACAGAAAGAGTGTTTCAGAACGGCTCAATCAAAACTAAGGTTCAACTCTTTTAGTTGAACAAACAGAACAGATAGAAGTTTCACACAATTCTTCTGTGTAGTTTTTATTTGTAGACATTCTTTTTCCCAATATAGGCCTCCTAGCGCTCAGAATGTCCAATTGCAGTTTCTACAGAAAGAGTCTTTCAGAACGGCTCAATCAAAAGTAAGGTTCAACTCTGTTAGTTGAATGCACAGAACAGAAAGAAGTTTCATACAATGCTTCTGTGTATTTTATATTTGAATATATTCCTTTTTCCACTATTACCCTCTCAGCTCTCCGAATGTCCACTTTCATTTTCTACAGAAAGAGTGTTCAGAACTGCGCAATCAAAAGTATGGTTTAACTCTGTTAGCTTAATGAACATATCAGAAATTAGTTTCACACAATGCTTCTGTGTAGTTTTTATTTGAAGATATTATTTTTCCCAATAGAGGCCTCTTAGCGCTCAGAATGTCCAATTGCAGTTTCTACAGAAAGAGTGTTTCAGAAAGGCTCAATCAAATGTAAGGTTCCACTCTGTTAGTTGAATGCACAGAACAGAAAGAAGTTTCGTACAATGCTTCTGTGTAGTTTATATTTGAACATATTCTTTTTTCCACTATTACCCACTTAGCGCTAAGAATGTCCCGTTGCATTTTCTACAGACAGAGTGTTTCAAAACTGCTCAATCAAAAGTATGGTTTAACTCTGTTAGCTGAATGCTCAGATCAGAAAGAATTTTCACAGAATGCTTCTGTGCAGTTTATATTTGAATATATTCCTTTTTCCACTACTACTCTCTTAGCGCTCCAAATGTCCAGTTGCATTTTCTACAGAAAGAGTGTTCAGATCTGCTCAATCAAAAGTATGGTTTAACTCTGTTAGCTGAATGCACAGATCAGAAAGAAGTTTCACAGAATGATTCTGTGTAGTTTATATCTGGAGACATTCCTTTTTCCACTATTACCCTCTTAGCGCTCCGAATCTCCACTTGCATTTTCTACAGAAAGAGTGTGTCAGAACGGCTCAATCAAAACTAAGGTTCAACTCTTTTAGTTGAACAAACAGAACAGAAAGAAGTTTCACACAATTCTTCTGTGTAGTTTTTATTTGTAGACATTCTTTTTCCCAATATAGGCCTCCTAGCGCTCAGAATGTCCAATTGCAGTTTCTACAGAAAGAGTGTTTCAGAACGGCTCAATCAAAAGTAAGGTTCAACTCTGTTAGTTGAATGCACAGAACAGAAAGAAGTTTCATACAATGCTTCTGTGTAGTTTATATTTGAACATATTCTTTTTTCCACTATTACCCACTTAGCGCTACGAATGTCCAGTTGCATTTTCTACAGACAGAGAGTTTCAAAACTGCTCAATCAAAAGTATGGTTTAACTCTGTTAGCTGAATGCTCAGATCAGAAAGAAGTTTCACAGAATGCTTCTGTGTAGTTTATATTTGAATATATTCCTTTTTCCACCACTACACTCTTAGCGCTCCAAATGTCCAGTTGCATTTTCTACAGAAAGAGTGTTCAGATCTGCTCAATCAAAAGTATGGTTTAACTCTGTTAGCTGAATGCCCAGATCAGAAAGAAGTTTCACCGAATGATTCTGTGTAGTTTATATTTGAAGACATTCCTTTTTCCACTATTACCCTCTTAGCGCTCCGAATCTCCACTTGCATTTTCTACAAAAATAGTGTTTCATAACTGCTCAATCAAAAATATGTTTTATCTCTGTTAACTGAATTTACAGATCAGAAATATGTTTCACAGAATGCATCTGTGTAGTTTTTATTTGAAGATATTCTTTTTCCCAATGTAGGCCTCTTAGCGCTTAGCATGTCCAATTGCAGTTTCTACAGAAAGAGTGTTTCAGAACGGCTCAATCAAAAGTAAGGTTCAACTCGGTTAGTTGAATGCACAGAACAGAAAGAATTTTCACAGAATGCTACTGTGTAGTTTATATTTGAATATATTCCTTTTTCCACTATTACCCTCTTAACGCTCCGAATGTCCACTTGCATTTTCTACAGAAAGAGTGTTCAGAACTGCGCAATCAAAAGTATGGTTTATCTCTGTTAGCTTAATGAACATATCAGAAATAAGTTTCACACAATGCTTCTGTGTAGTTTTTATTTGAAGATTTTTTTTTCCCAATAGAGGCCTCTTAGCGCTCAGAATGTCCAATTGCAGTTTCTACAGAAAGAGGGTTTCAGAAAGGCTCAATCAAAAGTAAGGTTCAACTCTGTTAGTTGAATGCACAGAACAGAAAGAAGTTTCATACAATGCTTCTCTGTAGTTTATATTTGAATATATTCCTTTTTCCACTATTACCCTCTCAGCGCTCCGAATGTCCACTTGCATTTTCTACAGAAAGAGTGTTCAGAACTGCGCAATCAAAAGTATGGTTTAACTCTGTTAGCTTAATGAACATATCAGAAATAAGTTTCACACAATGCTTCTGTGTAGTTTTTATTTGAAGATATTATTTTTCCCAATAGAGGCCTCTTAGCGCTCAGAATGTCCAATTGCAGTTTCTACAGAAAGAGTGTTTCAGAAAGGCTCAATCAAATGTAAGGTTCCACTCTGTTAGTTGAATGCACAGAACAGAAAGAAGTTTCATACAATGCTTCTGTGTAGTTTATATTTGAACATATTCTTTTTTCCACTATTACCCACTTAGCGCTACGAATGTCCCGTTGCATTTTCTACAGACAGAGTGTTTCAAAACTGCTCAATCAAAAGTATGGTTTAACTCTGTTAGCTGAATGCTCAGATCAGAAAGAAGTTTCACAGAATGCTTCTGTGTAGTTTATATTTGAATATATTACTTTTTCCACTACTACCCTCTTAGCTCTCCAAATATCCAGTTGCATTTTCTATAGAAAGAGTGTTCAGATCTGCTCAATCAAAAGTATGGTTTAACTCTGTTAGCTGAATGCTCAGATCAGAAAGAAGTTTCACAGAATGCTTCTGTGTAGTTTATATTTGAATATATTCCTTTTTCCACTACTACGCTCTCAGCGCTCCAAATGTCCAGTTGCATTTTCTACAGAAAGAGTGTTCAGATCTGCTCAATCAAAAGTATGGTTTAACTCTGTTAGCTGAATGCACAGATCAGAAAGAAGTTTCACCGAATGATTCTGTGTAGTTTATATTTGAAGACATTCCTTTTTCCACTATTACCCTCTTAGCGCTCCGAATCTCCACTTGCATTTTCTACAAAAAGAGTGTTTCATAACTGCTCAATCAAAAATATGTTTTATCTCTAGTAACTGAATTTACAGATCAGAAATACGTTTCACAGAATGAATCTGTGTAGTTTTTATTTGAAGATATTTTTTTTCCCAATGTAGGCCTCTTAGCGCTTAGCATGTCCAATTGCAGTTTCTACAGAAAGAGTGTTTCAGAACGGCTCAATCAAAAGTAAGGTTCAACTCTGTTAGTTGAATGCACAGAACAGAAAGAATTTTCACAGAATGCTACTGTGTAGTTTATATTTGAATATATTCCTTTTTCCACTATTACCCTCTCAGCGCTCCGAATGTCCACTTGCATTTTCTACAGAAAGAGTGTTCAGAACTGCGCAATCAAAAGTATGGTTTAACTCTGTTAGCTTAATGAACATATCAGAAATAAGTTTCACAGAATGCTTCTGTGTAGTTTTTATTTGAAGATATTATTTTTCCCAATAGAGGCCTCTTAGCGCTCAGAATGTCCAATTGCAGTTTCTACAGAAAGAGTGTTTCAGAAAGGCTCAATCAAATGTAAGGTTCCACTCTGTTAGTTGAATGCACAGAACAGAAAGAAGTTTCATACAATGCTTCTGTGTAGTTTATATTTGAACATATTCTTTTTTCCACTATTACCCACTTAGCGCTACGAATGTCCCGTTGCATTTTCTACAGACAGAGTGTTTCAAAACTGCTCAATCAAAAGTATGGTTTAACTCTGTTAGCTGAATGCTCAGATCAGAAAGAAGTTTCACAGAATGCTTCTGTGTAGTTTGTTTTTCAATATATTCCTTTTTCCACTACTACTCTCTTAGCGCTCCAAATGTCCAGTTGCATTTTCTACAGAAAGAGTGTTCAGATCTGCTCAATCAAAAGTATGGTTTAACTCTGTTAGCTGAATGCACAGATCAGAAAGAAGTTTCACAGAATGATTCTGTGTAGTTTATATCTGGAGACATTCCTTTTTCCACTATTACCCTCTTAGCGCTCCGAATCTCCACTTGCATTTTCTACAGAAAGAGTGTGTCAGAACGGCTCAAACAAAACTAAGGTTCAAATCTTTTAGTTGAACAAACAGAACAGAAAGAAGTTTCACACAATTCTTCTGTGTAGTTTTTATTTGTAGACATTCTTTTTCCCAATATAGGCCTCCTAGCGCTCAGAATGTCCAATTGCAGTTTCTACAGAAAGAGTGTTTCAGAACGGCTCAATCAAAAGTAAGGTTCAACTCTGTTAGTTGAATGCACAGAACAGAAAGAAGTTTCATACAATGCTTCTGTGTAGTTTATATTTGAACATATTCTTTTTTCCACTATTACCCACTTAGCGCTACGAATGTCCAGTTGCATTTTCTACAGACAGAGTGTTTCAAAACTGCTCAATCAAAAGTATGGTTTAACTCTGTTAGCTGAATGCTCAGATCAGAAAGAAGTTTCACAGAATGCTTCTGTGTAGTTTATATTTGAATATATTACTTTTTCCACTACTACGCTCTTAGCGCTCCAAATGTCCAGTTGCATTTTCTACAGAAAGAGTGTTCAGATCTACTCAATCAAAAGTATGGTTTAACTCTGTTAGCTGAATGCACAGATCAGAAGGAAGTTTCACCGAATGATTCTGTGTAGTTTATATTTGAAGACATTCCTTTTTCCACTAGTACCCCCTTAGCGCTCCGAATCTCCACTTGCATTTTCTACAAAAAGAGTGTTTCATAACTGCTCAATCAAAAATATGTTTTATCTCTGTTAACTGAATTTACAGATCAGAAATAAGTTTCTCAGAATGCATCTGTGTAGTTTTTATTTGAAGATTTTCTTTTTCCCAATGTAGGCCTCTTAGCGCTTAGCATGTCCAATTGCAGTATCTACAGAAAGAGTGTTTCAGAACGGCTCAATCAAAAGTAAGGTTCAACTCTGTTAGTTGAATGCACAGAACAGAAAGAATTTTCACAGAATGCTACTGTGTAGTTTATATTTGAATATATTCCTTTTTCCACTATTACCCTCTTAGCGCTCCGAATGTCCACTTGCATTTTCTACAGAAAGAGTGTTCAGAACTGCGCAATCAAAAGTATGGTTTATCTCTGTTAGCTTAATGAACATATCAGAAATAAGTTTCACACAATGCTTCTGTGTAGTTTTTATTTGAAGATATTATTTTTCCCAATAGAGGCCTCTTAGCGCTCAGAATGTCCAATTGCAGTTTCTACAGAAATAGTGTTTCAGAAAGGCTCAATCAAAAGTAAGGTTCAACTCTGTTAGTTGAATGCACAGAACAGAAAGGAGTTTCATACAATGCTTCTGTGTAGTTTATATTTGAATATATTACTTTTTCCACTATTACCCTCTCAGCGCTCCGAATGTCCACTTGCATTTTCTACAGAAAGAGTGTTCAGAACTGCGCAATCAAAAGTATGGTTTAACTCTGTTAGCTTAATGAACATATCAGAAATAAGTTTCACACAATGCTTCTGTGTAGTTTTTATTTGAAGATATTATTTTTCCCAATAGGGGCCTCTTAGCGCTCAGAATGTCCAATTGCAGTTTCTACAGAAAGAGTGTTTCAGAAAGGCTCAATCAAATGTAAGGTTCCACTCTGTTAGTTGAATGCACAGAACAGAAAGAAGTTTCATACAATGCTTCTGTGTAGTTTATATTTGAACATATTCTTTTTTCCACTATTACCCACTTAGCGCTACGAATGTCCCGTTGCATTTTCTACAGACAGAGTGTTTCAAATCTGCTCAATCAAAAGTATGGTTTAACTCTGTTAGCTGAATGCTCAGATCAGAAAGAAGTTTCACAGAATGCTTCTGTGTAGTTTATATTTGAATATATTCCTTTTTCCACTACTACTCTCTTAGCGCTCCAAATGTCCAGTTGCATTTTCTACAGAAAGAGTGTTCAGATCTGCTCAATCAAAAGTATGGTTTAACTCTGTTAGCTGAATGCACAGATCAGAAAGAAGTTTCACAGAATGATTCTGTGTAGTTTATTTTTGGAGACATTCCTTTTTCCACTATTACCCTCTTAGCGCTCCGAATCTCCACTTGCATTTTCTACAGAAAGAGTGTTTCAGAACGGCTCAATCAAAACTAAGGTTCAACTCTTTTAGTTGAACAAACAGAACAGATAGAAGTTTCACACAATTCTTCTGTGTAGTTTTTATTTGTAGACATTCTTTTTCCCAATATAGGCCTCCTAGCGCTCAGAATGTCCAATTGCAGTTTCTACAGAAAGAGTGTTTCAGAACGGCTCAATCAAAAGTAAGGTTCAACTCTGTTAGTTGAATGCACAGAACAGAAAGAAGTTTCATACAATGCTTCTGTGTAGTTTATATTTGAACATATTCTTTTTTCCACTATTACCCACTTAGCGCTACGAATGTCCAGTTGCATTTTCTACAGACAGAGTGTTTCAAAACTGCTCAATCAAAAGTATGGTTTAACTCTGTTAGCTGAATGCTCAGATCAGAAAGAAGTTTCACAGAATGCTTCTGTGTAGTTTATATTTGAATATATTCCTTTTTTCACTATTACCCTCTCAGCGCTCCGAATGTCCACTTTCATTTTCTACAGAAAGAGTGTTCAGAACTGCGCAATCAAAAGTATGGTTTAACTCTGTTAGCTTAATGAACATATCAGAAATAAGTTTCACACAATGCTTCTGTGTTGTTTTTATTTGAAGATATTATTTTTCCCAATAGAGGCCTCTTAGCGCTCAGAATGTCCAATTGCAGTTTCTACAGAAAGAGTGTTTCAGAAAGGCTCAATCAAATGTAAGGTTCCACTCTGTTAGTTGAATGCACAGAACAGAAAGAAGTTTCATACAATGCTTCTGTGTAGTTTATATTTGAACATATTCTTTTTTCCACTATTACCCACTTAGCGCTTAGAATGTCCCGTTGCATTTTCTACAGACAGAGTGTTTCAAAACTGCTCAATCAAAAGTATGGTTTAACTCTGTTAGCTGAATGCTCAGATCAGGAAGAATTTTCACAGAATGCTTCTGTGTAGTTTATATTTGAATATATTCCTTTTTCCACTACTACTCTCTTAGCGCTCCAAATGTCCAGTTGCATTTTCTACAGAAAGAGTGTTCAGATCTGCTCAATCAAAAGTATGGTTTAACTCTGTTAGCTGAATGCACAGATCAGAAAGAAGTTTCACAGAATGATTCTCTGTAGTTTATATTTGGAGACATTCCTTTTTCCACTATTACCCTCTTAGCGCTCCGAATCTCCACTTGCATTTTCTACAGAAAGAGTGTTTCAGAACGGCTCAATCAAAACTAAGGTTCAACTCTTTTAGTTGAACAAACAGAACAGATAGAAGTTTCACACAATTTTTCTGTGTAGTTTTTATTTGTAGACATTCTTTTTCCCAATATAGGCCTCCTAGCGCTCAGAATGTCCAATTGCAGTTTCTACAGAAAGAGTCTTTCAGAACGGCTCATTCAAAAGTAAGGTTCAACTCTGTTAGTTGAATGCACAGAACAGAAAGAAGTTTCATACAATGCTTCTGTGTAGTTTATATTTGAACATATTCTTTTTTCCACTATTACCCACTTAGCGCTACGAATGTCCAGTTGCATTTTCTACAGACCGAGTGTTTCAAAACTGCTCAATCAAAAGTATGGTTTAACTCTGTTAGCTGAATGCTCAGATCAGAAAGAAGTTTCACAGAATGCTTCTGTGTAGTTTATATTTGAATATATTCCTTTTTCCACCACTACGCTCTTAGCGCTCCAAATGTCCAGTTGCATTTTCTACAGAAAGAGTGTTCATATCGGCTCAATCAAAAGTATGGTTTAACTCTGTTAGCTGAATGCACAGATCAGAAAGAAGTTTCACCGAATGATTCTGTGTAGTTTATATTTGAAGACATTCCTTTTTCCACTATTACCCTCTTAGCGCTCCGAATCTCCACTTGCATTTTCTACAAAAAGAGTGTTTCATAACTGCTCAATCAAAAATATGTTTTATCTCTGTTAACTGAATTTACAGATCAGAAATAAGTTTCACAGAATGCATCTGTGTAGTTTTTATTTGAAGATATTTTTTTTCCCAATGTAGGCCTCTTAGCGCTTAGCATGTCCAATTGCAGTTTCTACAGAAAGAGTGTTTCAGAACGGCTCAATCAAAAGTAAGGTTCAACTCTGTTAGTTGAATGCACAGAACAGAAAGTATTTTCACAGAATGCTACTGTGTAGTTTATATTTGAATATATTCCTTTTTCCACTATTACCCTCTCAGCACTCCGAATGTCCACTTGCATTTTCTACAGAAAGAGTGTTCAGAACTGCGCAATCAAAAGTATGGTTTAACTCTGTTAGCTTAATGAACATATCAGAAATAAGTTTCACACAATGCTTCTGTGTAGTTTTTATTTGAAGATATTATCTTTCCCAATAGAGGCCTCTTAGCGCTCAGAATGTCCAATTGCAGTTTCTACAGAAAGAGTGTTTCAGAAAGGCTCAATCAAATGTAAGGTTCCACTCTGTTAGTTGAATGCACAGAACAGAAAGAAGTTTCATACAATGCTTCTGTGTAGTTTATATTTGAACATATTCTTTTTTCCACTATTACCCACTTAGCGCTACGAATGTCCCGTTGCATTTTCTACAGACAGAGTGTTTCAAAACCGCTCAATCAAAAGTATGGTTTAACTCTGTTAGCTGAATGCTCAGATCAGAAAGAAGTTTCACAGAATGCTTCTGTGTAGTTTATTTTTGAATATATTCCTTTTTCCACTACTACTCTCTTAGCGCTACAAATGTCCAGTTGCATTTTCTACAGAAAGAGTGTTCAGATCTGCTCAATCAAAGTATGGTTTAACTCTGTTAGCTGAATGCACAGATCAGAAAGAAGTTTCACAGAATGATTCTGTGTAGTTTATATCTGGAGACATTCCTTTTTCCACTATTACCCTCTTAGCGCTCCGAATCTTCACTTGAATTTTCTACAGAAAGAGTGTGTCAGAACGGCTCAATCAAAACTTAGGTTCAAATCTTTTAGTTGAACAAACAGAACAGAAAGAAGTTTCACACAATTCTTCTGTGTAGTTTTTATTTGTAGACATTCTTTTTCCCAATATAGGCCTCCTAGCGCTCAGAATGTCCAATTGCAGTTTCTACAGAAAGAGTGTTTCAGAACGGCTCAATCAAAAGTAAGGTTCAACTCTGTTAGTTGAATGCAGAGAACAGAAAGAAGTTTCATACAATGCTTCTGTGTAGTTTATATTTGAACATATTCTTTTTTCCACTATTACCCACTTAGCGCTACGAATGTCCAGTTGCATTTTCTACAGACAGAGAGTTTCAAAACTGCTCAATCAAAAGTATGGTTTAACTCTGTTAGCTGAATGCTCAGATCAGAAAGAAGTTTCACAGAATGCTTCTGTGTAGTTTATATTTGAATATATTCCTTTTTCCACCACTACACTCTTAGCGCTCCAAATGTCCAGTTGCATTTTCTACAGAAAGAGTGTTCAGATCTGCTCAACCAAAAGTATGGTTTAACTCTGTTAGCTGAATGCCCAGATCAGAAAGAAGTTTCACCGAATGATTCTGTGTAGTTTATATTTGAAGACATTCCTTTTTCCACTATTACCCTCTTAGCGCTCCGAATCTCCACTTGCATTTTCTACAAAAATAGTGTTACATAACTGCTCAATCAAAAATATGTTTTATCTCTGTTAACTGAATTTACAGATCAGAAATATGTTTCACAGAATGCATCTGTGTAGTTTTTATTTGAAGATATTCTTTTTCCCAATGTAGGCCTCTTAGCGCTCAGAATGTCCAATTGCAGTTTCTACAGAAAGAGTGTTTCAGAACGGCTCAATCAAAAGTAAGGTTCAACTCTGTTAGTTGAATGCACAGAACAGAAAGAAGTTTCATACAATGCTTCTGTGTAGTTTATATTTGAATATATTCCTTTTTCCACTATTACCCTCTCAGCGCTCCGAATGTCCACTTTCATTTTCTACAGAAAGAGTGTTCAGAACTGCGCAATCAAAAGTATGGTTTAACTCTGTTAGCTTAATGAACATATCAGAAATAAGTTTCACACAATGCTTCTGTGTAGTTTTTATTTGAAGATATTATTTTTCCCAATAGAGGCCTCTTAGCGCTCAGAATGTCCAATTGCAGTTTCTACAGAAAGAGTGTTTCAGAAAGGCTCAATCAAATGTAAGATTCCACTCTGTTAGTTGAATGCACAGAACAGAAAGAAGTTTCATACGATGCTTCTGTGTAGTTTATATTTGAACATATTCTTTTTTCCACTATTACCCACTTAGCGCTAAGAATGTCCCGTTGCATTTTCTACAGATATAGTGTTTCAAAACTGCTCAATCAAAAGTATGGTTTAACTCGGTTAGCTGAATGCTCAGATCAGAAAGAATTTTCACAGAATGCTTCTGTGTAGTTTATTTTTGAATATATTCCTTTTTCCACTACTACTCTCTTAGCGCTCCAAATGTCCAGTTGCATTTTCTACAGAAAGAGTGTTCAGATCTGCTCAATCAAAAGTATGGTTTAACTCTGTTAGCTGAATGCACAGATCAGAAAGAAGTTTCACAGAATGATTCTGTGTAGTTTATATTTGGAGACATTCCTTTTTCCACTATTACCCTCTTAGCGCTCCGAATCTCCACTTGCATTTTCTACAGAAAGAGTGTTTCAGAACGGCTCAATCAAAACTAAGGTTCAACTCTTTTAGTTGAACAAACAGAACAGAAAGAAGTTTCACACAATTCTTCTGTGTAGTTTTTATTTGTAGACATTCATTTTCCCAATATGGGACTCTTAGCGCTCAGAATGTCCAGTTGCAGTTTCTACAGAAAGAGTGTTTCAGAACGGCTCAATCAAAAGTAAGGTTCAACTCTGTTAGTTGAATGCACAGAACAGAAAGAAGTTTCATACAATGCTTCTGTGTAGTTTATATTTGAACATATTCTTTTTTCCACTATTACCCACTTAGCGCTACGAATGTCCAGTTGCATTTTCTACAGACAGAGTGTTTCAAAACTGCTCAATCAAAAGTATGGTTTAACTCTGTTAGCTGAATGCTCAGATCAGAAAGAAGTTTCACAGAATGCTTCTGTGTAGTTTATATTTGAATATATTCCTTTTTCCACTACGACGCTCTTAGCGCTCCAAATGTCCAGTTGCATTTTCTACAGAAAGAGTGTACAGATCTGCTCAATCAAAAGTATGGTTTAACTCTGTTAGCTGAATGCACAGATCAGAAAGAAGTTTCACCGAATGATTCTGTGTAGTTTATATTTGAAGACATTCCTTTTTCCACTATTACCCTCTTAGCGCTCCGAATCTCCACTTGCATTTTCTACAAAAAGAGTGTTTCATAACTGCTCAATCAAAAATATGTTTTATCTCTGTTAACTGAATTTACAGATCAGAAATAAGTTTCACAGAATGCATCTGTGTAGTTTTTATTTGAAGATATTCTTTTTCCCAATGTAGGCCTCTTAGCGCTTAGCATGTCCAATTGCAATTTCTACAGAAAGAGTGTTTCAGAACGGCTCAATCAAAAGTAAGGTTCAACTCTGTTAGTTGAATGCACAGAACAGAAAGTATTTTCACAGAATGCTACTGTGTAGTTTATATTTGAATATATTCCTTTTTCCACTATTACCCTCTTAGCGCTCCGAATGTCTACTTGCATTTTCTACAGAAAGAGTGTTCAGAACTGCGCAATCAAAAGTATGGTTTATCTCTGTTAGCTTAATGAACATATCAGAAATAAGTTTCACACAATGCTTCTGTGTAGTTTTTATTTGAAGATATTATTTTTCCCAATGGAGGCCTCTTAGCGCTCAGAATGTCCAATTGCAGTTTCTACATAAAGAGTGTTTCAGAAAGGCTCAATCAAAAGTAAGGTTCAACTCTGTTAGTTGAATGCACAGAACAGAAAGAAGTTTCATACAATGCTTCTGTGTAGTTTATATTTGAATATATTCCTTTTTCCACTATTACCCTCTCAGCTCTCCGAATGTCCACTTTCATTTTCTACAGAAAGAGTGTTCAGAACTGCGCAATCAAAAGTATGGTTTAACTCTGTTAGCTTAATGAACATATCAGAAATAAGTTTCACACAATGCTTCTGTGTAGTTTATATTTGAAGATATTATTTTTCCCAATAGAGGCCTCTTAGCGCTCAGAATGTCCAATTGCAGTTTCTACAGAAAGAGTGTTTCAGAAAGGCTCAATCAAATGTAAGGTTCCACTCTGTTAGTTGAATGCACAGAACAGAAAGAAGTTTCATACAATGCTTCTGTGTAGTTTATATTTGAACATATTCTTTTTTCCACTATTACCCACTTAGCGCTACGAATGTCCCGTTGCATTTTCTACAGACAGAGTGTTTCAAAACTGCTCAATCAAAAGTATGGTTTAACTCTGTTAGCTGAATGCTCAGATCAGAAAGAAGTTTCACAGAATGCTTCTGTGTAGTTTATTTTTGAATATATTCCTTTTTCCACTACTACTCTCTTAGCGCTCCAAATGTCCAGTTGCATTTTCTACAGAAAGAGTGTTCAGATCTGCTCAATCAAAAGTATGGTTTAACTCTGTTAGCTGAATGCACAGATCAGAAAGAAGTTTCACAGAATGATTCTGTGTAGTTTATATCTGGAGACATTCCTTTTTCCACTATTACCCTCTTAGCGCTCCGAATCTCCACTTGCATTTTCTACAGAAAGAGTGTGTCAGAACGGCTCAATCAAAACTTAGGTTCAAATCTTTTAGTTGAACAAACAGAACAGAAAGAAGTTTCACACAATTCTTCTGTGTAGTTTTTATTTGTAGACATTCTTTTTCCCAATATAGGCCTCCTAGCGCTCAGAATGTCCAATTGCAGTTTCTACAGAAAGAGTGTTTCAGAACGGCTCAATCAAAAGTAAGGTTCAACTCTGTTAGTTGAATGCACAGAACAGAAAGAAGTTTCATACAATGCTTCTGTGTAGTTTATATTTGAACATATTCTTTTTTCCCCTATTACCCACTTAGCGCTACGAATGTCCAGTTGCATTTTCTACAGACAGAGAGTTTCAAAACTGCTCAATCAAAAGTATGGTTTAACTCTGTTAGCTGAATGCTCAGATCAGAAAGAAGTTTCACAGAATGCTTCTGTGTAGTTTATATTTGAATATATTCCTTTTTCCACCACTACACTCTTAGCGCTCCAAATGTCCAGTTGCATTTTCTACAGAAAGAGTGTTCAGATCTGCTCAATCAAAAGTATGGTTTAACTCTGTTAGCTGAATGCCCAGATCAGAAAGAAGTTTCACCGAATGATTCTGTGTAGTTTATATTTGAAGACATTCCTTTTTCCACTATTACCCTCTTAGCGCTCCGAATCTCCACTTGCATTTTCTACAAAAATAGTGTTTCATAACTGCTCAATCAAAAATATGTTTTATCTCTGTTAACTGAATTTACAGATCAGAAATATGTTTCACAGAATGCATCTGTGTAGTTTTTATTTGAAGATATTCTTTTTCCCAATGTAGGCCTCTTAGCGCTTAGCATGTCCAATTGCAGTTTCTACAGAAAGAGTGTTTCAGAACGGCTCAATCAAAAGTAAGGTTCAACTCGGTTAGTTGAATGCACAGAACAGAAAGAATTTTCACAGAATGCTACTGTGTAGTTTATATTTGAATATATTCCTTTTTCCACTATTACCCTCTTAGCGCTCCGAATGTCCACTTGCATTTTCTACAGAAAGAGTGTTCAGAACTGCGCAATCAAAAGTATGGTTTATCTCTGTTAGCTTAATGAACATATCAGAAATAAGTTTCACACAATGCTTCTGTGTAGTTTTTATTTGAAGTTATTTTTTTTCCCAATAGAGGCCTCTTAGCGCTCAGAATGTCCAATTGCAGTTTCTACAGAAAGAGGGTTTCAGAAAGGCTCAATCAAAAGTAAGGTTCAACTCTGTTAGTTGAATGCACAGAACAGAAAGAAGTTTCATACAATGCTTCTCTGTAGTTTATATTTGAATATATTCCTTTTTCCACTATTACCTTCTCAGCGCTCCGAATGTCCACTTGCATTTTCTACAGAAAGAGTGTTCAGAACTGCGCAATCAAAAGTATGGTTTAACTCTGTTAGCTTAATGAACATATCAGAAATAAGTTTCACACAATGCTTCTGTGTAGTTTTTATTTGAAGATATTATTTTTCCCAATAGAGGCCTCTTAGCGCTCAGAATGTCCAATTGCAGTTTCTACAGAAAGAGTGTTTCAGAAAGGCTCAATCAAATGTGAGGTTCCACTCTGTTAGTTGAATGCACAGAACAGAAAGAAGTTTCATACAATGCTTCTGTGTAGTTTATATTTGAACATATTCTTTTTTCCACTATTACCCACTTAGCGCTACGAATGTCCCGTTGCATTTTCTACAGACAGAGTGTTTCAAAACTGCTCAATCAAAAGTATGGTTTAACTCTGTTAGCTGAATGCTCAGATCAGAAAGAAGTTTCACAGAATGCTTCTGTGTAGTTTATATTTGAATATATTCCTTTTTCCACCACTACGCTCTTAGCGCTCCAAATGTCCAGTTGCATTTTCTACAGAAAGAGTGTTCATATCTGCTCAATCAAAAGTATGGTTTAACTCTGTTAGCTGAATGCACAGATCAGGAAGAAGTTTCACCGAATGATTCTGTGTAGTTTATATTTGAGGACATTCCTTTTTCCACTATTACCCTCTTAGCGCTCCGAATCTCCACTTGCATTTTCTACAGAAAGAGTGTTTCAGAACGGCTCAATCAAAACTAAGGTTCAACTCTTTTAGTTGAACAAACAGAACAGATAGAAGTTTCACACAATTCTTCTGTGTAGTTTTTATTTGTAGACATTCTTTTTCCCAATATAGGCCTCCTAGCGCTCAGAATGTCCAATTGCAGTTTCTACAGAAAGAGTCTTTCAGAACGGCTCAATCAAAAGTAAGGTTCAACTCTGTTAGTTGAATGCACAGAACAGAAAGAAGTTTCATACAATGCTTCTGTGTAGTTTATATTTGAACATATTCTTTTTTCCACTATTACCCACTTAGCGCTACGAATGTCCAGTTGCATTTTCTACAGACAGAGTGTTTCAAAACTGCTCAATCAAAAGTATGGTTTAACTCTGTTAGCTGAATGCTCAGATCAGAAAGAAGTTTCACAGAATGCTTCTGTGTAGTTTATATTTGAATATATTCCTTTTTCCACCACTACGCTCTTAGCGCTCCAAATGTCCAGTTGCATTTTCTACAGAAAGAGTGTTCATATCTGCTCAATCAAAAATATGGTTTAACTCTGTTAGCTGAATGCACAGATCAGAAAGAAGTTTCACCGAATGATTCTGTGTAGTTTATATTTGAAGACATTCCTTTTTCCACTATTACCCTCTTAGCGCTCCGAATCTCCACTTGCATTTTCTACAAAAAGAGTGTTTCATAACTGCTCAATCAAAAATATGTTTTATCTCTGTTAACTGAATTTACAGATCAGAAATAAGTTTCACAGAATGCATCTGTGTAGTTTTTATTTGAAGATATTTTTTTTCCCAATGTAGGCCTCTTAGCGCTTAGCATGTCCAATTGCAGTTTCTACAGAAAGAGTGTTTCAGAACGGCTCAATCAAAAGTAAGGTTCAACTCTGTTAGTTGAATGCACAGAACAGAAAGAATTTTCACAGAATGCTACTGTGTAGTTTATATTTGAATATATTCCTTTTTCCACTATTACCCTCTCAGCGCTCCGAATGTCCACTTGCATTTTCTACAGAAAGAGTGTTCAGAACTGCGCAATCAAAAGTATGGTTTAACTCTGTTAGCTTAATGAACATATCAGAAATAAGTTTCACACAATGCTTCTGTGTAGTTTTTATTTGAAGATATTATTTTTCCCAATAGAGGCCTCTTAGCGCTCAGAATGTCCAATTGCAGTTTCTACAGAAAGAGTGTTTCAGAAAGGCTCAATCAAATGTAAGGTTCCACTCTGTTAGTTGAATGCACAGAACAGAAAGAAGTTTCATACAATGCTTCTGTGTAGTTTATATTTGAACATATTCTTTTTTCCACTATTACCCACTTAGCGCTACGAATGTCCCGTTGCATTTTCTACAGACAGAGTGTTTCAAAACTGCTCAATCAAAATTATGGTTTAACTCTGTTAGCTGAATGCTCAGATCAGAAAGAAGTTTCACAGAATGCTTCTGTGTAGTTTATTTTTGAATATATTCCTTTTTCCACTACTACTCTCTTAGCGCTCCAAATGTCCAGTTGCATTTTCTACAGAAAGAGTGTTCAGATCTGCTCAATCAAAAGTATGGTTTAACTCTGTTAGCTGAATGCACAGATCAGAAAGAAGTTTCACAGAATGATTCTGTGTAGTTTATATTTGGAGACATTCCTTTTTCCACTATTACCCTCTTAGCGCTCCGAATCTCCACTTGCATTTTCTACAGAAAGAGTGTTTCAGAACGGCTCAATCAAAACTAAGGTTCAACTCTTTTAGTTGAACAAACAGAACAGATAGAAGTTTCACACAATTCTTCTGTGTAGTTTTTATTTGTAGACATTCTTTTTCCCAATATAGACCTCCTAGCGCTCAGAATGTCCAATTGCAGTTTCTACAGAAAGAGTCTTTCAGAACGGCTCAATCAAAAGTAAGGTTCAACTCTGTTAGTTGAATGCACAGAACAGAAAGAAGTTTCATACAATGCTTCTGTGTAGTTTATATTTGAACATATTATTTTTTCCACTATTACCCACTTAGCGCTACGAATGTCCAGTTGCATTTTCTACAGACAGAGTGTTTCAAAACTGCTCAATCAAAAGTATGGTTTAACTCTGTTAGCTGAATGCTCAGATCAGAAAGAAGTTTCACAGAATGCTTCTGTGTAGTTTATATTTGAATATATTCCTTTTTCCACCACTACGCTCTTAGCGCTCCAAATGTCCAGTTGCATTTTCTACAGAAAGAGTGTTCATATCTGCTCAATCAAAAGTATGGTTTAACTCTGTTAGCTGAATGCACAGATCAGAAAGAAGTTTCACCGAATGATTCTGTGTAGTTTATATTTGAAGACATTCCTTTTTCCACTATTACCCTCTTAGCGCTCCGAATCTCCAATTGCATTTTCTACAAAAAGAGTGTTTCATAACTGCTCAATCAAAAATATGTTTTATCTCTGTTAACTGAATTTACAGATCAGAAATAAGTTTCACAGAATGCATCTGTGTAGTTTTTATTTGAAGATATTTTTTTTCCCAATGTAGGCCTCTTAGCGCTTAGCATGTCCAATTGCAGTTTCTACAGAAAGAGTGTTTCAGAACGGCTCAATCAAAAGTAAGGTTCAACTCTGTTAGTTGAATGCACAGAACAGAAAGAATTTTCACAGAATGCTACTGTGTAGTTTATATTTGAATATATTCCTTTTTCCACTATTACCCTCTCAGCGCTCCGAATGTCCACTTGCATTTTCTACAGAAAGAGTGTTCAGAACTGCGCAATCAAAAGTATGGTTTAACTCTGTTAGCTTAATGAACATATCAGAAATAAGTTTCACACAATGCTTCTGTGTAGTTTTTATTTGAAGATATTATTTTTCCCAATAGAGGCCTCTTAGCGCTCAGAATGTCCAATTGCAGTTTCTACAGAAAGAGTGTTTCAGAAAGGCTCAATCAAATGTAAGGTTCCACTCTGTTAGTTGAATGCACAGAACAGAAAGAAGTTTCATACAATGCTTCTGTGTAGTTTATATTTGAACATATTCTTTTTTCCACTATTAACCACTTAGCGCTACGAATGTCCCGTTGCATTTTCTACAGACAGAGTGTTTCAAAACTACTCAATCAAAATTATGGTTTAACTCTGTTAGCTGAATGCTCAGATCAGAAAGAAGTTTCACAGAATGCTTCTGTGTAGTTTATTTTTGAATATATTCCTTTTTCCACTACTACTCTCTTAGCGCTCCAAATGTCCAGTTGCATTTTCTACAGAAAGAGTGTTCAGATCTGCTCAATCAAAAGTATGGTTTAACTCTGTTAGCTGAATGCACAGATCAGAAAGAAGTTTCACAGAATGATTCTGTGTAGTTTATATTTGGAGACATTCCTTTTTCCACTATTACCCTCTTAGCGCTCCGAATCTCCACTTGCATTTTCTACAGAAAGAGTGTTTCAGAACGGCTCAATCAAAACTAAGGTTCAACTCTTTTAGTTGAACAAACAGAACAGATAGAAGTTTCACACAATTCTTCTGTGTAGTTTTTATTTGTAGACATTCTTTTTCCCAATATAGGCCTCCTAGCGCTCAGAATGTCCAATTGCAGTTTCTACAGAAAGAGTCTTTCAGAACGGCTCAATCAAAAGTAAGGTTCAACTCTGTTAGTTGAATGCACAGAACAGAAAGAAGTTTCATACAATGCTTCTGTGTAGTTTATATTTGAACATATTCTTTTTTCCACTATTACCCACTTAGCGCTACGAATGTCCAGTTGCATTTTCTACAGACAGAGTGTTTCAAAACTGCTCAATCAAAAGTATGGTTTAACTCTGTTAGCTGAATGCTCAGATCAGAAAGAAGTTTCACAGAATGCTTCTGTGTAGTTTATATTTGAATATATTCCTTTTTCCACCACTACGCTCTTAGCGCTCCAAATGTCCAGTTGCATTTTCTACAGAAAGAGTGTTCATATCTGCTCAATCAAAAGTATGGTTTAACTCTGTTAGCTGAATGCACAGATCAGAAAGAAGTTTCACCGAATGATTCTGTGTAGTTTATATTTGAAGACATTCCTTTTTCCACTATTACCCTCTTAGCGCTCCGAATCTCCACTTGCATTTTCTACAAAAAGAGTGTTTCATAACTGCTCAATCAAAAATATGTTTTATCTCTGTTAACTGAATTTACAGATCAGAAATAAGTTTCACAGAATGCATCTGTGTAGTTTTTATTTGAAGATATTTTTTTTCCCAATGTAGGCCTCTTAGCGCTTAGCATGTCCAATTGCAGTTTCTACAAAAAGAGTGTTTCAGAACGGCTCAATCAAAAGTAAGGTTCAACTCTGTTAGTTGAATGCACAGAACAGAAAGAATTTTCACAGAATGCTACTGTGTAGTTTATATTTGAATATATTCCTTTTTCCACTATTACCCTCTCAGCGCTCCGAATGTCCACTTGCATTTTCTACAGAAAGAGTGTTCAGAACTGCGCAATCAAAAGTATGGTTTAACTCTGTTAGCTTAATGAACATATCAGAAATAAGTTTCACACAATGCTTCTGTGTAGTTTTTATTTGAAGATATTATTTTTCCCAATAGAGGCCTCTTAGCGCTCAGAATGTCCAATTGCAGTTTCTACAGAAAGAGTGTTTCAGAAAGGCTCAATCAAATGTAAGGTTCCACTCTGTTAGTTGAATGCACAGAACAGAAAGAAGTTTCATACAATGCTTCTGTGTAGTTTATATTTGAACATATTCTTTTTTCCACTATTACCCACTTAGCGCTACGAATGTCCCGTTGCATTTTCTACAGACAGAGTGTTTCAAAACTGCTCAATCAAAATTATGGTTTAAGTCTGTTAGCTGAATGCTCAGATCAGAAAGAAGTTTCACAGAATGCTTCTGTGTAGTTTATTTTTGAATATATTCCTTTTTCCACTACTACTCTCTTAGCGCTCCAAATGTCCAGTTGCATTTTCTACAGAAAGAGTGTTCAGATCTGCTCAATCAAAAGTATGGTTTAACTCTGTTAGCTGAATGCACAGATCAGAAAGAAGTTTCACAGAATGATTCTGTGTAGTTTATATTTGGAGACATTCCTTTTTCCACTATTACCCTCTTAGCGCTCCGAATCTCCACTTGCATTTTCTACAGAAAGAGTGTTTCAGAACGGCTCAATCAAAACTAAGGTTCAACTCTTTTAGTTGAACAAACAGAACAGATAGAAGTTTCACACAATTCTTCTGTGTAGTTTTTATTTGTAGACATTCTTTTTCCCAATATAGGCCTCCTAGCGCTCAGAATGTCCAATTGCAGTTTCTACAGAAAGAGTCTTTCAGAACGGCTCAATCAAAAGTAAGGTTCAACTCTGTTAGTTGAATGCACAGAACAGAAAGAAGTTTCATACAATGCTTCTGTGTAGTTTATATTTGAACATATTCTTTTTTCCACTATTACCCACTTAGCGCTACGAATGTCCAGTTGCATTTTCTACAGACAGAGTGTTTCAAAACTGCTCAATCAAAAGTATGGTTTAACTCTGTTAGCTGAATGCTCAGATCAGAAAGAAGTTTCACAGAATGCTTCTGTGTAGTTTATATTTGAATATATTCCTTTTTCCACCACTACGCTCTTAGCGCTCCAAATGTCCAGTTGCATTTTCTACAGAAAGAGTGTTCATATCTGCTCAATCAAAAGTATGGTTTAACTCTGTTAGCTGAATGCACAGATCAGAAAGAAGTTTCACCGAATGATTCTGTGTAGTTTATATTTGAAGACATTCCTTTTTCCACTATTACCCTCTTAGCGCTCCGAATCTCCACTTGCATTTTCTACAGAAAGAGTGTTTCATAACTGCTCAATCAAAAATATGTTTTATCTCTGTTAACTGAATTTACAGATCAGAAATAAGTTTCACAGAATGCATCTGTGTAGTTTTTATTTGAAGATATTTTTTTTCCCAATGTAGGCCTCTTAGCGCTTAGCATGTCCAATTGCAGTTTCTACAGAAAGAGTGTTTCAGAACGGCTCAATCAAAAGTAAGGTTCAACTCTGTTAGTTGAATGCACAGAACAGAAAGAATTTTCACAGAATGCTACTGTGTAGTTTATATTTGAATATATTCCTTTTTCCACTATTACCCTCTCAGCGCTCCGAATGTCCACTTGCATTTTCTACAGAAAGAGTGTTCAGAACTGCGCAATCAAAAGTATGGTTTAACTCTGTTAGCTTAATGAACATATCAGAAATAAGTTTCACACAATGCTTCTGTGTAGTTTTTATTTGAAGATATTATTTTTCCCAATAGAGGCCTCTTAGCGCTCAGAATGTCCAATTGCAGTTTCTACAGAAAGAGTGTTTCAGAAAGGCTCAATCAAATGTAAGGTTCCACTCTGTTAGTTGAATGCACAGAACAGAAAGAAGTTTCATACAATGCTTCTGTGTAGTTTATATTTGAACATATTCTTTTTTCCACTATTACCCACTTAGCGCTACGAATGTCCCGTTGCATTTTCTACAGACAGAGTGTTTCAAAACTGCTCAATCAAAATTATGGTTTAAGTCTGTTAGCTGAATGCTCAGATCAGAAAGAAGTTTCACAGAATGCTTCTGTGTAGTTTATTTTTGAATATATTCCTTTTTCCACTACTACTCTCTTAGCGCTCCAAATGTCCAGTTGCATTTTCTACAGAAAGAGTGTTCAGATCTGCTCAATCAAAAGTATGGTTTAACTCTGTTAGCTGAATGCACAGATCAGAAAGAAGTTTCACAGAATGATTCTGTGTAGTTTATATTTGGAGACATTCCTTTTTCCACTATTACCCTCTTAGCGCTCCGAATCTCCACTTGCATTTTCTACAGAAAGAGTGTTTCAGAACGGCTCAATCAAAACTAAGGTTCAACTCTTTTAGTTGAACAAACAGAACAGATAGAAGTTTCACACAATTCTTCTGTGTAGTTTTTATTTGTAGACATTCTTTTTCCCAATATAGGCCTCCTAGCGCTCAGAATGTCCAATTGCAGTTTCTACAGAAAGAGTCTTTCAGAACGGCTCAATCAAAAGTAAGGTTCAACTCTGTTAGTTGAATGCACAGAACAGAAAGAAGTTTCATACAATGCTTCTGTGTAGTTTATATTTGAACATATTCTTTTTTCCACTATTACCCACTTAGCGCTACGAATGTCCAGTTGCATTTTCTACAGACAGAGTGTTTCAAAACTGCTCAATCAAAAGTATGGTTTAACTCTGTTAGCTGAATGCTCAGATCAGAAAGAAGTTTCACAGAATGCTTCTGTGTAGTTTATATTTGAATATATTCCTTTTTCCACCACTACGCTCTTAGCGCTCCAAATGTCCAGTTGCATTTTCTACAGAAAGAGTGTTCATATCTGCTCAATCAAAAGTATGGTTTAACTCTGTTAGCTGAATGCACAGATCAGAAAGAAGTTTCACCGAATGATTCTGTGTAGTTTATATTTGAAGACATTCCTTTTTCCACTATTACCCTCTTAGCGCTCCGAATCTCCACTTGCATTTTCTACAGAAAGAGTGTTTCATAACTGCTCAATCAAAAATATGTTTTATCTCTGTTAACTGAATTTACAGATCAGAAATAAGTTTCACAGAATGCATCTGTGTAGTTTTTATTTGAAGATATTTTTTTTCCCAATGTAGGCCTCTTAGCGCTTAGCATGTCCAATTGCAGTTTCTACAGAAAGAGTGTTTCAGAACGGCTCAATCAAAAGTAAGGTTCAACTCTGTTAGTTGAATGCACAGAACAGAAAGAATTTTCACAGAATGCTACTGTGTAGTTTATATTTGAATATATTCCTTTTTCCACTATTACCCTCTCAGCGCTCCGAATGTCCACTTGCATTTTCTACAGAAAGAGTGTTCAGAACTGCGCAATCAAAAGTATGGTTTAACTCTGTTAGCTTAATGAACATATCAGAAATAAGTTTCACACAATGCTTCTGTGTAGTTTTTATTTGAAGATATTATTTTTCCCAATAGAGGCCTCTTAGCGCTCAGAATGTCCAATTGCAGTTTCTACAGAAAGAGTGTTTCAGAAAGGCTCAATCAAATGTAAGGTTCCACTCTGTTAGTTGAATGCACAGAACAGAAAGAAGTTTCATACAATGCTTCTGTGTAGTTTATATTTGAACATATTCTTTTTTCCACTATTACCCACTTAGCGCTACGAATGTCCCGTTGCATTTTCTACAGAGTGTTTCAAAACTGCTCAATCAAAATTATGGTTTAACTCTGTTAGCTGAATGCTCAGATCAGAAAGAAGTTTCACAGAATGCTTCTGTGTAGTTTATTTTTGAATATATTCCTTTTTCCACTACTACTCTCTTAGCGCTCCAAATGTCCAGTTGCATTTTCTACAGAAAGAGTGTTCAGATCTGCTCAATCAAAAGTATGGTTTAACTCTGTTAGCTGAATGCACAGATCAGAAAGAAGTTTCACAGAATGATTCTGTGTAGTTTATATTTGGAGACATTCCTTTTTCCACTATTACCCTCTTAGCGCTCCGAATCTCCACTTGCATTTTCTACAGAAAGAGTGTTTCAGAACGGCTCAATCAAAACTAAGGTTCAACTCTTTTAGTTGAACAAACAGAACAGATAGAAGTTTCACACAATTCTTCTGTGTAGTTTTTATTTGTAGACATTCATTTTCCCAATATAGGCCTCCTAGCGCTCAGAATGTCCAATTGCAGTTTCTACAGAAAGAGTCTTTCAGAACGGCTCAATCAAAAGTAAGGTTCAACTCTGTTAGTTGAATGCACAGAACAGAAAGAAGTTTCATACAATGCTTCTGTGTAGTTTATATTTGAACATATTCTTTTTTCCACTATTACCCACTTAGCGCTACGAATGTCCAGTTGCATTTTCTACAGACAGAGTGTTTCAAAACTGCTCAATCAAAAGTATGGTTTAACTCTGTTAGCTGAATGCTCAGATCAGAAAGAAGTTTCACAGAATGCTTCTGTGTAGTTTATATTTGAATATATTCCTTTTTCCACCACTACGCTCTTAGCGCTCCAAATGTCCAGTTGCATTTTCTACAGAAAGAGTGTTCATATCTGCTCAATCAAAAGTATGGTTTAACTCTGTTAGCTGAATGCACAGATCAGAAAGAAGTTTCACCGAATGATTCTGTGTAGTTTATATTTGAAGACATTCCTTTTTCCACTATTACCCTCTTAGCGCTCCGAATCTCCACTTGCATTTTCTACAAAAAGAGTGTTTCATAACTGCTCAATCAAAAATATGTTTTATCTCTGTTAACTGAATTTACAGATCAGAAATAAGTTTCACAGAATGCATCTGTGTAGTTTTTATTTGAAGATATTTTTTTTCCCAATGTAGGCCTCTTAGCGCTTAGCATGTCCAATTGCAGTTTCTACAGAAAGAGTGTTTCAGAACGGCTCAATCAAAAGTAAGGTTCAACTCTGTTAGTTGAATGCACAGAACAGAAAGAATTTTCACAGAATGCTACTGTGTAGTTTATATTTGAATATATTCCTTTTTCCACTATTACCCTCTCAGCGCTCCGAATGTCCACTTGCATTTTCTACAGAAAGAGTGTTCAGAACTGCGCAATCAAAAGTATGGTTTAACTCTGTTAGCTTAATGAACATATCAGAAATAAGTTTCACACAATGCTTCTGTGTAGTTTTTATTTGAAGATATTATTTTTCCCAATAGAGGCCTCTTAGCGCTCAGAATGTCCAATTGCAGTTTCTACAGAAAGAGTGTTTCAGAAAGGCTCAATCAAATGTAAGGTTCCACTCTGTTAGTTGAATGCACAGAACAGAAAGAAGTTTCATACAATGCTTCTGTGTAGTTTATATTTGAACATATTCTTTTTTCCACTATTACCCACTTAGCGCTACGAATGTCCCGTTGCATTTTCTACAGACAGAGTGTTTCAAAACTGCTCAATCAAAATTATGGTTTAACTCTGTTAGCTGAATGCTCAGATCAGAAAGAAGTTTCACAGAATGCTTCTGTGTAGTTTATTTTTGAATATATTCCTTTTTCCACTACTACTCTCTTAGCGCTCCAAATGTCCAGTTGCATTTTCTACAGAAAGAGTGTTCAGATCTGCTCAATCAAAAGTATGGTTTAACTCTGTTAGCTGAATGCACAGATCAGAAAGAAGTTTCACAGAATGATTCTGTGTAGTTTATATTTGGAGACATTCCTTTTTCCACTATTACCCTCTTAGCGCTCCGAATCTCCACTTGCATTTTCTACAGAAAGAGTGTTTCAGAACGGCTCAATCAAAACTAAGGTTCAACTCTTTTAGTTGAACAAACAGAACAGATAGAAGTTTCACACAATTCTTCTGTGTAGTTTTTATTTGTAGACATTCTTTTTCCCAATATAGGCCTCCTAGCGCTCAGAATGTCCAATTGCAGTTTCTACAGAAAGAGTGTTTCAGAACGGCTCAATCAAAAGTAAGGTTCAACTCTGTTAGTTGAATGCACAGAACAGAAAGAAGTTTCATACAATGCTTCTGTGTAGTTTATATTTGAACATATTCTTTTTTCCACTATTACCCACTTAGCGCTACGAATGTCCAGTTGCATTTTCTACAGACAGAGTGTTTCAAAACTGCTCAATCAAAAGTATGGTTTAACTCTGTTAGCTGAATGCTCAGATCAGAAAGAAGTTTCACAGAATGCTTCTGTGTAGTTTATATTTGAATATATTCCTTTTTCCACCACTACGCTCTTAGCGCTCCAAATGTCCAGTTGCATTTTCTACAGAAAGAGTGTTCATATCTGCTCAATCAAAAGTATGGTTTAACTCTGTTAGCTGAATGCACAGATCAGAAAGAAGTTTCACCGAATGATTCTGTGTAGTTTATATTTGAAGACATTCCTTTTTCCACTATTACCCTCTTAGCGCTCCGAATCTCCACTTGCATTTTCTACAAAAAGAGTGTTTCATAACTGCTCAATCAAAAATATGTTTTATCTCTGTTAACTGAATTTACAGATCAGAAATAAGTTTCACAGAATGCATCTGTGTAGTTTTTATTTGAAGATATTTTTTTTCCCAATGTAGGCCTCTTAGCGCTTAGCATGTCCAATTGCAGTTTCTACAGAAAGAGTGTTTCAGAACGGCTCAATCAAAAGTAAGGTTCAACTCTGTTAGTTGAATGCACAGAACAGAAAGAATTTTCACAGAATGCTACTGTGTAGTTTATATTTGAATATATTCCTTTTTCCACTATTACCCTCTCAGCGCTCCGAATGTCCACTTGCATTTTCTACAGAAAGAGTGTTCAGAACTGCGCAATCAAAAGTATGGTTTAACTCTGTTAGCTTAATGAACATATCAGAAATAAGTTTCACACAATGCTTCTGTGTAGTTTTTATTTGAAGATATTATTTTTCCCAATAGAGGCCTCTTAGCGCTCAGAATGTCCAATTGCAGTTTCTACAGAAAGAGTGTTTCAGAAAGGCTCAATCAAATGTAAGGTTCCACTCTGTTAGTTGAATGCACAGAACAGAAAGAAGTTTCATACAATGCTTCTGTGTAGTTTATATTTGAACATATTCTTTTTTCCACTATTACCCACTTAGCGCTACGAATGTCCCGTTGCATTTTCTACAGACAGAGTGTTTCAAAACTGCTCAATCAAAATTATGGTTTAACTCTGTTAGCTGAATGCTCAGATCAGAAAGAAGTTTCACAGAATGCTTCTGTGTAGTTTATTTTTGAATATATTCCTTTTTCCACTACTACTCTCTTAGCGCTCCAAATGTCCAGTTGCATTTTCTACAGAAAGAGTGTTCAGATCTGCTCAATCAAAAGTATGGTTTAACTCTGTTAGCTGAATGCACAGATCAGGAAGAAGTTTCACAGAATGATTCTGTGTAGTTTATATTTGGAGACATTCCTTTTTCCACTATTACCCTCTTAGCGCTCCGAATCTCCACTTGCATTTTCTACAGAAAGAGTGTTTCAGAACGGCTCAATCAAAACTAAGGTTCAACTCTTTTAGTTGAACAAACAGAACAGATAGAAGTTTCACACAATTCTTCTGTGTAGTTTTTATTTGTAGACATTCATTTTCCCAATATAGGCCTCCTAGCGCTCAGAATGTCCAATTGCAGTTTCTACAGAAAGAGTCTTTCAGAACGGCTCAATCAAAAGTAAGGTTCAACTCTGTTAGTTGAATGCACAGAACAGAAAGAAGTTTCATACAATGCTTCTGTGTAGTTTATATTTGAACATATTCTTTTTTCCACTATTAGCCACTTAGCGCTACGAATGTCCAGTTGCATTTTCTACAGACAGAGTGTTTCAAAACTGCTCAATCAAAAGTATGGTTTAACTCTGTTAGCTGAATGCTCAGATCAGAAAGAAGTTTCACAGAATGCTTCTGTGTAGTTTATATTTGAATATATTCCTTTTTCCACCAATACGCTCTTAGCGCTCCAAATGTCCAGTTGCATTTTCTACAGAAAGAGTGTTCATATCTGCTCAATCAAAAGTATGGTTTAACTCTGTTAGCTGAATGCACAGATCAGAAAGAAGTTTCACCGAATGATTCTGTGTAGTTTATATTTGAAGACATTCCTTTTTCCACTATTACCCTCTTAGCGCTCCGAATCTCCACTTGCATTTTCTACAAAAAGAGTGTTTCATAACTGCTCAATCAAAAATATGTTTTATCTCTGTTAACTGAATTTACAGATCAGAAATAAGTTTCACAGAATGCATCTGTGTAGTTTTTATTTGAAGATATTTTTTTTCAAAATGTAGGCCTCTTAGCGCTTAGCATGTCCAATTGCAGTTTCTACAGAAAGAGTGTTTCAGAACGGCTCAATCAAAAGTAAGGTTCAACTCTGTTAGTTGAATGCACAGAACAGAAAGAATTTTCACAGAATGCTACTGTGTAGTTTATATTTGAATATATTCCTTTTTCCACTATTACCCTCTCAGCGCTCCGAATGTCCACTTGCATTTTCTACAGAAAGAGTGTTCAGAACTGCGCAATCAAAAGTATGGTTTAACTCTGTTAGCTTAATGAACATATCAGAAATAAGTTTCACGCAATGCTTCTCTGTAGTTTTTATTTGAAGATATTATTTTTCCCAATAGAGGCCTCTTAGCGCTCAGAATGTCCAATTGCAGTTTCTACAGAAAGAGTGTTTCAGAAAGGCTCAATCAAATGTAAGGTTCCACTCTGTTAGTTGAATGCACAGAACAGAAAGAAGTTTCATACAATGCTTCTGTGTAGTTTATATTTGAACATATTCTTTTTTCCACTATTACCCACTTAGCGCTACGAATGTCCCGTT
This sequence comes from Symphalangus syndactylus, assembly GCF_028878055.3. Classification (NCBI taxonomy): domain Eukaryota; kingdom Metazoa; phylum Chordata; class Mammalia; order Primates; family Hylobatidae; genus Symphalangus; species Symphalangus syndactylus. The sequence goes on along the minus strand of NC_072423.2, from coordinate 1,588,850 downwards.
GCATTTTCTACAGACAGAGTGTTTCAAAACTGCTCAATCAAAATTATGGTTTAACTCTGTTAGCTGAATGCTCAGATCAGAAAGAAGTTTCACAGAATGCTTCTGTGTAGTTTATTTTTGAATATATTCCTTTTTCCACTACTACTCTCTTAGCGCTCCAAATGTCCAGTTGCATTTTCTACAGAAAGAGTGTTCAGATCTGCTCAATCAAAAGTATGGTTTAACTCTGTTAGCTGAATGCACAGATCAGAAAGAAGTTTCACAGAATGATTCTGTGTAGTTTATATTTGGAGACATTCCTTTTTCCACTATTACCCTCTTAGCGCTCCGAATCTCCACTTGCATTTTCTACAGAAAGAGTGTTTCAGAACGGCTCAATCAAAACTAAGGTTCAACTCTTTTAGTTGAACAAACAGAACAGATAGAAGTTTCACACAATTCTTCTGTGTAGTTTTTATTTGTAGACATTCTTTTTCCCAATATAGGCCTCCTAGCGCTCAGAATGTCCAATTGCAGTTTCTACAGAAAGAGTGTTTCAGAACGGCTCAATCAAAAGTAAGGTTCAACTCTGTTAGTTGAATGCACAGAACAGAAAGAAGTTTCATACAATGCTTCTGTGTAGTTTATATTTGAACATATTCTTTTTTCCACTATTACCCACTTAGCGCTACGAATGTCCAGTTGCATTTTCTACAGACAGAGTGTTTCAAAACTGCTCAATCAAAAGTATGGTTTAACTCTGTTAGCTGAATGCTCAGATCAGAAAGAAGTTTCACAGAATGCTTCTGTGTAGTTTATATTTGAATATATTCCTTTTTCCACCACTACGCTCTTAGCGCTCCAAATGTCCAGTTGCATTTTCTACAGAAAGAGTGTTCATATCTGCTCAATCAAAAGTATGGTTTAACTCTGTTAGCTGAATGCACAGATCAGAAAGAAGTTTCACCGAATGATTCTGTGTAGTTTATATTTGAAGACATTCCTTTTTCCACTATTACCCTCTTAGCGCTCCGAATCTCCACTTGCATTTTCTACAAAAAGAGTGTTTCATAACTGCTCAATCAAAAATATGTTTTATCTCTGTTAACTGAATTTACAGATCAGAAATAAGTTTCACAGAATGCATCTGTGTAGTTTTTATTTGAAGATATTTTTTTTCCCAATGTAGGCCTCTTAGCGCTTAGCATGTCCAATTGCAGTTTCTACAGAAAGAGTGTTTCAGAACGGCTCAATCAAAAGTAAGGTTCAACTCTGTTAGTTGAATGCACAGAACAGAAAGAATTTTCACAGAATGCTACTGTGTAGTTTATATTTGAATATATTCCTTTTTCCACTATTACCCTCTCAGCGCTCCGAATGTCCACTTGCATTTTCTACAGAAAGAGTGTTCAGAACTGCGCAATCAAAAGTATGGTTTAACTCTGTTAGCTTAATGAACATATCAGAAATAAGTTTCACACAATGCTTCTGTGTAGTTTTTATTTGAAGATATTATTTTTCCCAATAGAGGCCTCTTAGCGCTCAGAATGTCCAATTGCAGTTTCTACAGAAAGAGTGTTTCAGAAAGGCTCAATCAAATGTAAGGTTCCACTCTGTTAGTTGAATGCACAGAACAGAAAGAAGTTTCATACAATGCTTCTGTGTAGTTTATATTTGAACATATTCTTTTTTCCACTATTACCCACTTAGCGCTACGAATGTCCCGTTGCATTTTCTACAGACAGAGTGTTTCAAAACTGCTCAATCAAAATTATGGTTTAACTCTGTTAGCTGAATGCTCAGATCAGAAAGAAGTTTCACAGAATGCTTCTGTGTAGTTTATTTTTGAATATATTCCTTTTTCCACTACTACTCTCTTAGCGCTCCAAATGTCCAGTTGCATTTTCTACAGAAAGAGTGTTCAGATCTGCTCAATCAAAAGTATGGTTTAACTCTGTTAGCTGAATGCACAGATCAGAAAGAAGTTTCACAGAATGATTCTGTGTAGTTTATATTTGGAGACATTCCTTTTTCCACTATTACCCTCTTAGCGCTCCGAATCTCCACTTGCATTTTCTACAGAAAGAGTGTTTCAGAACGGCTCAATCAAAACTAAGGTTCAACTCTTTTAGTTGAACAAACAGAACAGATAGAAGTTTCACACAATTCTTCTGTGTAGTTTTTATTTGTAGACATTCTTTTTCCCAATATAGGCCTCCTAGCGCTCAGAATGTCCAATTGCAGTTTCTACAGAAAGAGTGTTTCAGAACGGCTCAATCAAAAGTAAGGTTCAACTCTGTTAGTTGAATGCACAGAACAGAAAGAAGTTTCATACAATGCTTCTGTGTAGTTTATATTTGAACATATTCTTTTTTCCACTATTACCCACTTAGCGCTACGAATGTCCAGTTGCATTTTCTACAGACAGAGTGTTTCAAAACTGCTCAATCAAAAGTATGGTTTAACTCTGTTAGCTGAATGCTCAGATCAGAAAGAAGTTTCACAGAATGCTTCTGTGTAGTTTATATTTGAATATATTCCTTTTTCCACCACTACGCTCTTAGCGCTCCAAATGTCCAGTTGCATTTTCTACAGAAAGAGTGTTCATATCTGCTCAATCAAAAGTATGGTTTAACTCTGTTAGCTGAATGCACAGATCAGAAAGAAGTTTCACCGAATGATTCTGTGTAGTTTATATTTGAAGACATTCCTTTTTCCACTATTACCCTCTTAGCGCTCCGAATCTCCACTTGCATTTTCTACAAAAAGAGTGTTTCATAACTGCTCAATCAAAAATATGTTTTATCTCTGTTAACTGAATTTACAGATCAGAAATAAGTTTCACAGAATGCATCTGTGTAGTTTTTATTTGAAGATATTTTTTTTCCCAATGTAGGCCTCTTAGCGCTTAGCATGTCCAATTGCAGTTTCTACAGAAAGAGTGTTTCAGAACGGCTCAATCAAAAGTAAGGTTCAACTCTGTTAGTTGAATGCACAGAACAGAAAGAATTTTCACAGAATGCTACTGTGTAGTTTATATTTGAATATATTCCTTTTTCCACTATTACCCTCTCAGCGCTCCGAATGTCCACTTGCATTTTCTACAGAAAGAGTGTTCAGAACTGCGCAATCAAAAGTATGGTTTAACTCTGTTAGCTTAATGAACATATCAGAAATAAGTTTCACACAATGCTTCTGTGTAGTTTTTATTTGAAGATATTATTTTTCCCAATAGAGGCCTCTTAGCGCTCAGAATGTCCAATTGCAGTTTCTACAGAAAGAGTGTTTCAGAAAGGCTCAATCAAATGTAAGGTTCCACTCTGTTAGTTGAATGCACAGAACAGAAAGAAGTTTCATACAATGCTTCTGTGTAGTTTATATTTGAACATATTCTTTTTTCCACTATTACCCACTTAGCGCTACGAATGTCCCGTTGCATTTTCTACAGACAGAGTGTTTCAAAACTGCTCAATCAAAATTATGGTTTAACTCTGTTAGCTGAATGCTCAGATCAGAAAGAAGTTTCACAGAATGCTTCTGTGTAGTTTATTTTTGAATATATTCCTTTTTCCACTACTACTCTCTTAGCGCTCCAAATGTCCAGTTGCATTTTCTACAGAAAGAGTGTTCAGATCTGCTCAATCAAAAGTATGGTTTAACTCTGTTAGCTGAATGCACAGATCAGGAAGAAGTTTCACAGAATGATTCTGTGTAGTTTATATTTGGAGACATTCCTTTTTCCACTATTACCCTCTTAGCGCTCCGAATCTCCACTTGCATTTTCTACAGAAAGAGTGTTTCAGAACGGCTCAATCAAAACTAAGGTTCAACTCTTTTAGTTGAACAAACAGAACAGATAGAAGTTTCACACAATTCTTCTGTGTAGTTTTTATTTGTAGACATTCATTTTCCCAATATAGGCCTCCTAGCGCTCAGAATGTCCAATTGCAGTTTCTACAGAAAGAGTCTTTCAGAACGGCTCAATCAAAAGTAAGGTTCAACTCTGTTAGTTGAATGCACAGAACAGAAAGAAGTTTCATACAATGCTTCTGTGTAGTTTATATTTGAACATATTCTTTTTTCCACTATTAGCCACTTAGCGCTACGAATGTCCAGTTGCATTTTCTACAGACAGAGTTTTTCAAAACTGCTCAATCAAAAGTATGGTTTAACTCTGTTAGCTGAATGCTCAGATCAGAAAGAAGTTTCACAGAATGCTTCTGTGTAGTTTATATTTGAATATATTCCTTTTTCCACCAATACGCTCTTAGCGCTCCAAATGTCCAGTTGCATTTTCTACAGAAAGAGTGTTCATATCTGCTCAATCAAAAGTATGGTTTAACTCTGTTAGCTGAATGCACAGATCAGAAAGAAGTTTCACCGAATGATTCTGTGTAGTTTATATTTGAAGACATTCCTTTTTCCACTATTACCCTCTTAGCGCTCCGAATCTCCACTTGCATTTTCTACAAAAAGAGTGTTTCATAACTGCTCAATCAAAAATATGTTTTATCTCTGTTAACTGAATTTACAGATCAGAAATAAGTTTCACAGAATGCATCTGTGTAGTTTTTATTTGAAGATATTTTTTTTCAAAATGTAGGCCTCTTAGCGCTTAGCATGTCCAATTGCAGTTTCTACAGAAAGAGTGTTTCAGAACGGCTCAATCAAAAGTAAGGTTCAACTCTGTTAGTTGAATGCACAGAACAGAAAGAATTTTCACAGAATGCTACTGTGTAGTTTATATTTGAATATATTCCTTTTTCCACTATTACCCTCTCAGCGCTCCGAATGTCCACTTGCATTTTCTACAGAAAGAGTGTTCAGAACTGCGCAATCAAAAGTATGGTTTAACTCTGTTAGCTTAATGAACATATCAGAAATAAGTTTCACGCAATGCTTCTCTGTAGTTTTTATTTGAAGATATTATTTTTCCCAATAGAGGCCTCTTAGCGCTCAGAATGTCCAATTGCAGTTTCTACAGAAAGAGTGTTTCAGAAAGGCTCAATCAAATGTAAGGTTCCACTCTGTTAGTTGAATGCACAGAACAGAAAGAAGTTTCATACAATGCTTCTGTGTAGTTTATATTTGAACATATTCTTTTTTCCACTATTACCCACTTAGCGCTACGAATGTCCCGTTGCATTTTCTACAGACAGAGTGTTTCAAAACTGCTCAATCAAAATTATGGTTTAACTCTGTTAGCTGAATGCTCAGATCAGAAAGAAGTTTCACAGAATGCTTCTGTGTAGTTTATTTTTGAATATATTCCTTTTTCCACTACTACTCTCTTAGCGCTCCAAATGTCCAGTTGCATTTTCTACAGAAAGAGTGTTCAGATCTGCTCAATCAAAAGTATGGTTTAACTCTGTTAGCTGAATGCACAGATCAGAAAGAAGTTTCACAGAATGATTCTGTGTAGTTTATATTTGGAGACATTCCTTTTTCCACTATTACCCTCTTAGCGCTCCGAATCTCCACTTGCATTTTCTACAGAAAGAGTGTTTCAGAACGGCTCAATCAAAACTAAGGTTCAACTCTTTTAGTTGAACAAACAGAACAGATAGAAGTTTCACACAATTCTTCTGTGTAGTTTTTATTTGTAGACATTCATTTTCCCAATATAGGCCTCCTAGCGCTCAGAATGTCCAATTGCAGTTTCTACAGAAAGAGTCTTTCAGAACGGCTCAATCAAAAGTAAGGTTCAACTCTGTTAGTTGAATGCACAGAACAGAAAGAAGTTTCATACAATGCTTCTGTGTAGTTTATATTTGAACATATTCTTTTTTCCACTATTACCCACTTAGCGCTACGAATGTCCAGTTGCATTTTCTACAGACAGAGTGTTTCAAAACTGCTCAATCAAAAGTATGGTTTAACTCTGTTAGCTGAATGCTCAGATCAGAAAGAAGTTTCACAGAATGCTTCTGTGTAGTTTATATTTGAATATATTCCTTTTTCCACCACTACGCTCTTAGCGCTCCAAATGTCCAGTTGCATTTTCTACAGAAAGAGTGTTCATATCTGCTCAATCAAAAGTATGGTTTAACTCTGTTAGCTGAATGCACAGATCAGAAAGAAGTTTCACCGAATGATTCTGTGTAGTTTATATTTGAAGACATTCCTTTTTCCACTATTACCCTCTTAGCGCTCCGAATCTCCACTTGCATTTTCTACAAAAAGAGTGTTTCATAACTGCTCAATCAAAAATATGTTTTATCTCTGTTAACTGAATTTACAGATCAGAAATAAGTTTCACAGAATGCATCTGTGTAGTTTTTATTTGAAGATATTTTTTTTCCCAATGTAGGCCTCTTAGCGCTTAGCATGTCCAATTGCAGTTTCTACAGAAAGAGTGTTTCAGAACGGCTCAATCAAAAGTAAGGTTCAACTCTGTTAGTTGAATGCACAGAACAGAAAGAATTTTCACAGAATGCTACTGTGTAGTTTATATTTGAATATATTCCTTTTTCCACTATTACCCTCTCAGCGCTCCGAATGTCCACTTGCATTTTCTACAGAAAGAGTGTTCAGAACTGCGCAATCAAAAGTATGGTTTAACTCTGTTAGCTTAATGAACATATCAGAAATAAGTTTCACACAATGCTTCTGTGTAGTTTTTATTTGAAGATATTATTTTTCCCAATAGAGGCCTCTTAGCGCTCAGAATGTCCAATTGCAGTTTCTACAGAAAGAGTGTTTCAGAAAGGCTCAATCAAATGTAAGGTTCCACTCTGTTAGTTGAATGCACAGAACAGAAAGAAGTTTCATACAATGCTTCTGTGTAGTTTATATTTGAACATATTCTTTTTTCCACTATTACCCACTTAGCGCTACGAATGTCCCGTTGCATTTTCTACAGACAGAGTGTTTCAAAACTGCTCAATCAAAATTATGGTTTAACTCTGTTAGCTGAATGCTCAGATCAGAAAGAAGTTTCACAGAATGCTTCTGTGTAGTTTATTTTTGAATATATTCCTTTTTCCACTAGTACTCTCTTAGCGCTCCAAATGTCCAGTTGCATTTTCTACAGAAAGAGTGTTCAGATCTGCTCAATCAAAAGTATGGTTTAACTCTGTTAGCTGAATGCACAGATCAGAAAGAAGTTTCACAGAATGATTCTGTGTAGTTTATATTTGGAGACATTCCTTTTTCCACTATTACCCTCTTAGCGCTCCGAATCTCCACTTGCATTTTCTACAGAAAGAGTGTTTCAGAACGGCTCAATCAAAACTAAGGTTCAACTCTTTTAGTTGAACAAACAGAACAGATAGAAGTTTCACACAATTCTTCTGTGTAGTTTTTATTTGTAGACATTCTTTTTCCCAATATAGGCCTCCTAGCGCTCAGAATGTCCAATTGCAGTTTCTACAGAAAGAGTGTTTCAGAACGGCTCAATCAAAAGTAAGGTTCAACTCTGTTAGTTGAATGCACAGAACAGAAAGAAGTTTCATACAATGCTTCTGTGTAGTTTATATTTGAACATATTCTTTTTTCCACTATTACCCACTTAGCGCTACGAATGTCCAGTTGCATTTTCTACAGACAGAGTGTTTCAAAACTGCTCAATCAAAAGTATGGTTTAACTCTGTTAGCTGAATGCTCAGATCAGAAAGAAGTTTCACAGAATGCTTCTGTGTAGTTTATATTTGAATATATTCCTTTTTCCACCACTACGCTCTTAGCGCTCCAAATGTCCAGTTGCATTTTCTACAGAAAGAGTGTTCATATCTGCTCAATCAAAAGTATGGTTTAACTCTGTTAGCTGAATGCACAGATCAGAAAGAAGTTTCACCGAATGATTCTGTGTAGTTTATATTTGAAGACATTCCTTTTTCCACTATTACCCTCTTAGCGCTCCGAATCTCCACTTGCATTTTCTACAAAAAGAGTGTTTCATAACTGCTCAATCAAAAATATGTTTTATCTCTGTTAACTGAATTTACAGATCAGAAATAAGTTTCACAGAATGCATCTGTGTAGTTTTTATTTGAAGATATTTTTTTTCCCAATGTAGGCCTCTTAGCGCTTAGCATGTCCAATTGCAGTTTCTACAGAAAGAGTGTTTCAGAACGGCTCAATCAAAAGTAAGGTTCAACTCTGTTAGTTGAATGCACAGAACAGAAAGAATTTTCACAGAATGCTACTGTGTAGTTTATATTTGAATATATTCCTTTTTCCACTATTACCCTCTCAGCGCTCCGAATGTCCACTTGCATTTTCTACAGAAAGAGTGTTCAGAACTGCGCAATCAAAAGTATGGTTTAACTCTGTTAGCTTAATGAACATATCAGAAATAAGTTTCACACAATGCTTCTGTGTAGTTTTTATTTGAAGATATTATTTTTCCCAATAGAGGCCTCTTAGCGCTCAGAATGTCCAATTGCAGTTTCTACAGAAAGAGTGTTTCAGAAAGGCTCAATCAAATGTAAGGTTCCACTCTGTTAGTTGAATGCACAGAACAGAAAGAAGTTTCATACAATGCTTCTGTGTAGTTTATATTTGAACATATTCTTTTTTCCACTATTACCCACTTAGCGCTACGAATGTCCCGTTGCATTTTCTACAGACAGAGTGTTTCAAAACTGCTCAATCAAAATTATGGTTTAACTCTGTTAGCTGAATGCTCAGATCAGAAAGAAGTTTCACAGAATGCTTCTGTGTAGTTTATTTTTGAATATATTCCTTTTTCCACTAGTACTCTCTTAGCGCTCCAAATGTCCAGTTGCATTTTCTACAGAAAGAGTGTTCAGATCTGCTCAATCAAAAGTATGGTTTAACTCTGTTAGCTGAATGCACAGATCAGAAAGAAGTTTCACAGAATGATTCTGTGTAGTTTATATTTGGAGACATTCCTTTTTCCACTATTACCCTCTTAGCGCTCCGAATCTCCACTTGCATTTTCTACAGAAAGAGTGTTTCAGAACGGCTCAATCAAAACTAAGGTTCAACTCTTTTAGTTGAACAAACAGAACAGATAGAAGTTTCACACAATTCTTCTGTGTAGTTTTTATTTGTAGACATTCTTTTTCCCAATATAGGCCTCCTAGCGCTCAGAATGTACAATTGCAGTTTCTACAGAAAGAGTCTTTCAGAACGGCTCAATCAAAAGTAAGGTTCAACTCTGTTAGTTGAATGCACAGAACAGAAAGAAGTTTCATACAATGCTTCTGTGTAGTTTATATTTGAACATATTCTTTTTTCCACTATTACCCACTTAGCGCTACGAATGTCCAGTTGCATTTTCTACAGACAGAGTGTTTCAAAACTGCTCAATCAAAAGTATGGTTTAACTCTGTTAGCTGAATGCTCAGATCAGAAAGAAGTTTCACAGAATGCTTCTGTGTAGTTTATATTTGAATATATTCCTTTTTCCACCACTACGCTCTTAGCGCTCCAAATGTCCAGTTGCATTTTCTACAGAAAGAGTGTTCATATCTGCTCAATCAAAAGTATGGTTTAACACTGTTAGCTGAATGCACAGATCAGAAAGAAGTTTCACCGAATGATTCTGTGTAGTTTATATTTGAAGACATTCCTTTTTCCACTATTACCCTCTTAGCGCTCCGAATCTCCACTTGCATTTTCTACAAAAAGAGTGTTTCATAACTGCTCAATCAAAAATATGTTTTATCTCTGTTAACTGAATTTACAGATCAGAAATAAGTTTCACAGAATGCATCTGTGTAGTTTTTATTTGAAGATATTTTTTTTCCCAATGTAGGCCTCTTAGCGCTTAGCATGTCCAATTGCAGTTTCTACAGAAAGAGTGTTTCAGAACGGCTCAATCAAAAGTAAGGTTCAACTCTGTTAGTTGAATGCACAGAAGAGAAAGAATTTTCACAGAATGCTACTGTGTAGTTTATATTTGAATATATTCCTTTTTCCACTATTACCCTCTCAGCGCTCCGAATGTCCACTTGCATTTTCTACAGAAAGAGTGTTCAGAACTGCGCAATCAAAAGTATGGTTTAACTCTGTTAGCTTAATGAACATATCAGAAATAAGTTTCACGCAATGCTTCTGTGTAGTTTTTATTTGAAGATATTATTTTTCCCAATAGAGGCCTCTTAGCGCTCAGAATGTCCAATTGCAGTTTCTACAGAAAGAGTGTTTCAGAAAGGCTCAATCAAATGTAAGGTTCCACTCTGTTAGTTGAATGCACAGAACAGAAAGAAGTTTCATACAATGCTTCTGTGTAGTTTATATTTGAACATATTCTTTTTTCCACTATTACCCACTTAGCGCTACGAATGTCCCGTTGCATTTTCTACAGACAGAGTGTTTCAAAACTGCTCAATCAAAATTATGGTTTAACTCTGTTAGCTGAATGCTCAGATCAGAAAGAAGTTTCACAGAATGCTTCTGTGTAGTTTATTTTTGAATATATTCCTTTTTCCACTACTACTCTCTTAGCGCTCCAAATGTCCAGTTGCATTTTCTACAGAAAGAGTGTTCAGATCTGCTCAATCAAAAGTATGGTTTAACTCTATTAGCTGAATGCACAGATCAGAAAGAAGTTTCACAGAATGATTCTGTGTAGTTTATATTTGGAGACATTCCTTTTTCCACTATTACCCTCTTAGCGCTCCGAATCTCCACTTGCATTTTCTAGAGAAAGAGTGTTTCAGAACGGCTCAATCAAAACTAAGGTTCAACTCTTTTAGTTGAACAAACAGAACAGATAGAAGTTTCACACAATTCTTCTGTGTAGTTTTTATTTGTAGACATTCTTTTTCCCAATATAGGCCTCCTAGCGCTCAGAATGTCCAATTGCAGTTTCTACAGAAAGAGTCTTTCAGAACGGCTCAATCAAAAGTAAGGTTCAACTCTGTTAGTTGAATGCACAGAACAGAAAGAAGTTTCATACAATGCTTCTGTGTAGTTTATATTTGAACATATTCTTTTTTCCACTATTACCCACTTAGCGCTACGAATGTCCAGTTGCATTTTCTACAGACAGAGTGTTTCAAAACTGCTCAATCAAAAGTATGGTTTAACTCTGTTAGCTGAATGCTCAGATCAGAAAGAAGTTTCACAGAATGCTTCTGTGTAGTTTATATTTGAATATATTCCTTTTTCCACCACTACGCTCTTAGCGCTCCAAATGTCCAGTTGCATTTTCTACAGAAAGAGTGTTCATATCTGCTCAATCAAAAGTATGGTTTAACTCTGTTAGCTGAATGCACAGATCAGAAAGAAGTTTCACCGAATGATTCTGTGTAGTTTATATTTGAAGACATTCCTTTTTCCACTATTACCCTCTTAGCGCTCCGAATCTCCACTTGCATTTTCTACAAAAAGAGTGTTTCATAACTGCTCAATCAAAAATATGTTTTATCTCTGTTAACTGAATTTACAGATCAGAAATAAGTTTCACAGAATGCATCTGTGTAGTTTTTATTTGAAGATATTTTTTTTCCCAATGTAGGCCTCTTAGCGCTTAGCATGTCCAATTGCAGTTTCTACAGAAAGAGTGTTTCAGAACGGCTCAATCAAAAGTAAGGTTCAACTCTGTTAGTTGAATGCACAGAAGAGAAAGAATTTTCACAGAATGCTACTGTGTAGTTTATATTTGAATATATTCCTTTTTCCACTATTACCCTCTCAGCGCTCCGAATGTCCACTTGCATTTTCTACAGAAAGAGTGTTCAGAACTGCGCAATCAAAAGTATGGTTTAACTCTGTTAGCTTAATGAACATATCAGAAATAAGTTTCACGCAATGCTTCTGTGTAGTTTTTATTTGAAGATATTATTTTTCCCAATAGAGGCCTCTTAGCGCTCAGAATGTCCAATTGCAGTTTCTACAGAAAGAGTGTTTCAGAAAGGCTCAATCAAATGTAAGGTTCCACTCTGTTAGTTGAATGCACAGAACAGAAAGAAGTTTCATACAATGCTTCTGTGTAGTTTATATTTGAACATATTCTTTTTTCCACTATTACCCACTTAGCGCTACGAATGTCCCGTTGCATTTTCTACAGACAGAGTGTTTCAAAACTGCTCAATCAAAATTATGGTTTAACTCTGTTAGCTGAATGCTCAGATCAGAAAGAAGTTTCACAGAATGCTTCTGTGTAGTTTATTTTTGAATATATTCCTTTTTCCACTACTACTCTCTTAGCGCTCCAAATGTCCAGTTGCATTTTCTACAGAAAGAGTGTTCAGATCTGCTCAATCAAAAGTATGGTTTAACTCTGTTAGCTGAATGCACAGATCAGAAAGAAGTTTCACAGAATGATTCTGTGTAGTTTATATTTGGAGACATTCCTTTTTCCACTATTACCCTCTTAGCGCTCCGAATCTCCACTTGCATTTTCTAGAGAAAGAGTGTTTCAGAACGGCTCAATCAAAACTAAGGTTCAACTCTTTTAGTTGAACAAACAGAACAGATAGAAGTTTCACACAATTCTTCTGTGTAGTTTTTATTTGTAGACATTCTTTTTCCCAATATAGGCCTCCTAGCGCTCAGAATGTCCAATTGCAGTTTCTACAGAAAGAGTCTTTCAGAACGGCTCAATCAAAAGTAAGGTTCAACTCTGTTAGTTGAATGCACAGTACAGAAAGAAGTTTCATACAATGCTTCTGTGTAGTTTATATTTGAACATATTCTTTTTTCCACTATTACCCACTTAGCGCTACGAATGTCCAGTTGCATTTTCTACAGACAGAGTGTTTCAAAACTGCTCAATCAAAAGTATGGTTTAACTCTGTTAGCTGAATGCTCAGATCAGAAAGAAGTTTCACAGAATGCTTCTGTGTAGTTTATATTTGAATATATTCCTTTTTCCACCACTACGCTCTTAGCGCTCCAAATGTCCAGTTGCATTTTCTACAGAAAGAGTGTTCATATCTGCTCAATCAAAAGTATGGTTTAACTCTGTTAGCTGAATGCACAGATCAGAAAGAAGTTTCACCGAATGATTCTGTGTAGTTTATATTTGAAGACATTCCTTTTTCCACTATTACCCTCTTAGCGCTCCGAATCTCCACTTGCATTTTCTACAAAAAGAGTGTTTCATAACTGCTCAATCAAAAATATGTTTTATCTCTGTTAACTGAATTTACAGATCAGAAATAAGTTTCACAGAATGCATCTGTGTAGTTTTTATTTGAAGATATTTTTTTTCCCAATGTAGGCCTCTTAGCGCTTAGCATGTCCAATTGCAGTTTCTACAGAAAGAGTGTTTCAGAACGGCTCAATCAAAAGTAAGGTTCAACTCTGTTAGTTGAATGCACAGAACAGAAAGAATTTTCACAGAATGCTACTGTGTAGTTTATATTTGAATATATTCCTTTTTCCACTATTACCCTCTCAGCGCTCCGAATGTCCACTTGCATTTTCTACAGAAAGAGTGTTCAGAACTGCGCAATCAAAAGTATGGTTTAACTCTGTTAGCTTAATGAACATATCAGAAATAAGTTTCACACAATGCTTCTGTGTAGTTTTTATTTGAAGATATTATTTTTCCCAATAGAGGCCTCTTAGCGCTCAGAATGTCCAATTGCAGTTTCTACAGAAAGAGTGTTTCAGAAAGGCTCAATCAAATGTAAGGTTCCACTCTGTTAGTTGAATGCACAGAACAGAAAGAAGTTTCATACAATGCTTCTGTGTAGTTTATATTTGAACATATTCTTTTTTCCACTATTACCCACTTAGCGCTACGAATGTCCCGTTGCATTTTCTACAGAGTGTTTCAAAACTGCTCAATCAAAATTATGGTTTAACTCTGTTAGCTGAATGCTCAGATCAGAAAGAAGTTTCACAGAATGCTTCTGTGTAGTTTATTTTTGAATATATTCCTTTTTCCACTACTACTCTCTTAGCGCTCCAAATGTCCAGTTGCATTTTCTACAGAAAGAGTGTTCAGATCTGCTCAATCAAAAGTATGGTTTAACTCTGTTAGCTGAATGCACAGATCAGAAAGAAGTTTCACAGAATGATTCTGTGTAGTTTATATTTGGAGACATTCCTTTTTCCACTATTACCCTCTTAGCGCTCCGAATCTCCACTTGCATTTTCTACAGAAAGAGTGTTTCAGAACGGCTCAATCAAAACTAAGGTTCAACTCTTTTAGTTGAACAAACAGAACAGATAGAAGTTTCACACAATTCTTCTGTGTAGTTTTTATTTGTAGACATTCTTTTTCCCAATATAGGCCTCCTAGCGCTCAGAATGTCCAATTGCAGTTTCTACAGAAAGAGTCTTTCAGAACGGCTCAATCAAAAGTAAGGTTCAACTCTGTTAGTTGAATGCACAGAACAGAAAGAAGTTTCATACAATGCTTCTGTGTAGTTTCTATTTGAACATATTCTTTTTTCCACTATTACCCACTTAGCGCTACGAATGTCCAGTTGCATTTTCTACAGACAGAGTGTTTCAAAACTGCTCAATCAAAAGTATGGTTTAACTCTGTTAGCTGAATGCTCAGATCAGAAAGAAGTTTCACAGAATGCTTCTGTGTAGTTTATATTTGAATATATTCCTTTTTCCACCACTACGCTCTTAGCGCTCCAAATGTCCAGTTGCATTTTCTACAGAAAGAGTGTTCATATCTGCTCAATCAAAAGTATGGTTTAACTCTGTTAGCTGAATGCACAGATCAGAAAGAAGTTTCACCGAATGATTCTGTGTAGTTTATATTTGAAGACATTCCTTTTTCCACTATTACCCTCTTAGCGCTCCGAATCTCCACTTGCATTTTCTACAAAAAGAGTGTTTCATAACTGCTCAATCAAAAATATGTTTTATCTCTGTTAACTGAATTTACAGATCAGAAATAAGTTTCACAGAATGCATCTGTGTAGTTTTTATTTGAAGATATTTTTTTTCCCAATGTAGGCCTCTTAGCGCTTAGCATGTCCAATTGCAGTTTCTACAGAAAGAGTGTTTCAGAACGGCTCAATCAAAAGTAAGGTTCAACTCTGTTAGTTGAATGCACAGAACAGAAAGAATTTTCACAGAATGCTACTGTGTAGTTTATATTTGAATATATTCCTTTTTCCACTATTACCCTCTCAGCGCTCCGAATGTCCACTTGCATTTTCTACAGAAAGAGTGTTCAGAACTGCGCAATCAAAAGTATGGTTTAACTCTGTTAGCTTAATGAACATATCAGAAATAAGTTTCACACAATGCTTCTGTGTAGTTTTTATTTGAAGATATTATTTTTCCCAATAGAGGCCTCTTAGCGCTCAGAATGTCCAATTGCAGTTTCTACAGAAAGAGTGTTTCAGAAAGGCTCAATCAAATTTAAGGTTCCACTCTGTTAGTTGAATGCACAGAACAGAAAGAAGTTTCATACAATGCTTCTGTGTAGTTTATATTTGAACATATTCTTTTTTCCACTATTACCCACTTAGCGCTACGAATGTCCCGTTGCATTTTCTACAGACAGAGTGTTTCAAAACTGCTCAATCAAAATTATGGTTTAACTCTGTTAGCTGAATGCTCAGATCAGAAAGAAGTTTCACAGAATGCTTCTGTGTAGTTTATTTTTGAATATATTCCTTTTTCCACTACTACTCTCTTAGCGCTCCAAATGTCCAGTTGCATTTTCTACAGAAAGAGTGTTCAGATCTGCTCAATCAAAAGTATGGTTTAACTCTGTTAGCTGAATGCACAGATCAGAAAGAAGTTTCACAGAATGATTCTGTGTAGTTTATATTTGGAGACATTCCTTTTTCCACTATTACCCTCTTAGCGCTCCGAATCTCCACTTGCATTTTCTACAGAAAGAGTGTTTCAGAACGGCTCAATCAAAACTAAGGTTCAACTCTTTTAGTTGAACAAACAGAACAGATAGAAGTTTCACACAATTCTTCTGTGTAGTTTTTATTTGTAGACATTCTTTTTCCCAATATAGGCCTCCTAGCGCTCAGAATGTCCAATTGCAGTTTCTACAGAAAGAGTGTTTCAGAACGGCTCAATCAAAAGTAAGGTTCAACTCTGTTAGTTGAATGCACAGAACAGAAAGAAGTTTCATACAATGCTTCTGTGTAGTTTATATTTGAACATATTCTTTTTTCCACTATTACCCACTTAGCGCTACGAATGTCCAGTTGCATTTTCTACAGACAGAGTGTTTCAAAACTGCTCAATCAAAAGTATGGTTTAACTCTGTTAGCTGAATGCTCAGATCAGAAAGAAGTTTCACAGAATGCTTCTGTGTAGTTTATATTTGAATATATTCCTTTTTCCACCACTACGCTCTTAGCGCTCCAAATGTCCAGTTGCATTTTCTACAGAAAGAGTGTTCATATCTGCTCAATCAAAAGTATGGTTTAACTCTGTTAGCTGAATGCACAGATCAGAAAGAAGTTTCACCGAATGATTCTGTGTAGTTTATATTTGAAGACATTCCTTTTTCCACTATTACCCTCTTAGCGCTCCGAATCTCCACTTGCATTTTCTACAAAAAGAGTGTTTCATAACTGCTCAATCAAAAATATGTTTTATCTCTGTTAACTGAATTTACAGATCAGAAATAAGTTTCACAGAATGCATCTGTGTAGTTTTTATTTGAAGATATTTTTTTTCCCAATGTAGGCCTCTTAGCGCTTAGCATGTCCAATTGCAGTTTCTACAGAAAGAGTGTTTCAGAACGGCTCAATCAAAAGTAAGGTTCAACTCTGTTAGTTGAATGCACAGAACAGAAAGAATTTTCACAGAATGCTACTGTGTAGTTTATATTTGAATATATTCCTTTTTCCACTATTACCCTCTCAGCGCTCCGAATGTCCACTTGCATTTTCTACAGAAAGAGTGTTCAGAACTGCGCAATCAAAAGTATGGTTTAACTCTGTTAGCTTAATGAACATATCAGAAATAAGTTTCACACAATGCTTCTGTGTAGTTTTTATTTGAAGATATTATTTTTCCCAATAGAGGCCTCTTAGCGCTCAGAATGTCCAATTCCAGTTTCTACAGAAAGAGTGTTTCAGAAAGGCTCAATCAAATGTAAGGTTCCACTCTGTTAGTTGAATGCACAGAACAGAAAGAAGTTTCATACAATGCTTCTGTGTAGTTTATATTTGAACATATTCTTTTTTCCACTATTACCCACTTAGCGCTACGAATGTCCCGTTGCATTTTCTACAGAGTGTTTCAAAACTGCTCAATCAAAATTATGGTTTAACTCTGTTAGCTGAATGCTCAGATCAGAAAGAAGTTTCACAGAATGCTTCTGTGTAGTTTATTTTTGAATATATTCCTTTTTCCACTACTACTCTCTTAGCGCTCCAAATGTCCAGTTGCATTTTCTACAGAAAGAGTGTTCAGATCTGCTCAATCAAAAGTATGGTTTAACTCTGTTAGCTGAATGCACAGATCAGAAAGAAGTTTCACAGAATGATTCTGTGTAGTTTATATTTGGAGACATTCCTTTTTCCACTATTACCCTCTTAGCGCTCCGAATCTCCACTTGCATTTTCTAGAGAAAGAGTGTTTCAGAACGGCTCAATCAAAACTAAGGTTCAACTCTTTTAGTTGAACAAACAGAACAGATAGAAGTTTCACACAATTCTTCTGTGTAGTTTTTATTTGTAGACATTCATTTTCCCAATATAGGCCTCCTAGCGCTCAGAATGTCCAATTGCAGTTTCTACAGAAAGAGTCTTTCAGAACGGCTCAATCAAAAGTAAGGTTCAACTCTGTTAGTTGAATGCACAGAACAGAAAGAAGTTTCATACAATGCTTCTGTGTAGTTTATATTTGAACATATTCTTTTTTCCACTATTACCCACTTAGCGCTACGAATGTCCAGTTGCATTTTCTACAGACAGAGTGTTTCAAAACTGCTCAATCAAAAGTATGGTTTAACTCTGTTAGCTGAATGCTCAGATCAGAAAGAAGTTTCACAGAATGCTTCTGTGTAGTTTATATTTGAATATATTCCTTTTTCCACCACTACGCTCTTAGCGCTCCAAATGTCCAGTTGCATTTTCTACAGAAAGAGTGTTCATATCTGCTCAATCAAAAGTATGGTTTAACTCTGTTAGCTGAATGCACAGATCAGAAAGAAGTTTCACCGAATGATTCTGTGTAGTTTATATTTGAAGACATTCCTTTTTCCACTATTACCCTCTTAGCGCTCCGAATCTCCACTTGCATTTTCTACAAAAAGAGTGTTTCATAACTGCTCAATCAAAAATATGTTTTATCTCTGTTAACTGAATTTACAGATCAGAAATAAGTTTCACAGAATGCATCTGTGTAGTTTTTATTTGAAGATATTTTTTTTCCCAATGTAGGCCTCTTAGCGCTTAGCATGTCCAATTGCAGTTTCTACAGAAAGAGTGTTTCAGAACGGCTCAATCAAAAGTAAGGTTCAACTCTGTTAGTTGAATGCACAGAACAGAAAGAATTTTCACAGAATGCTACTGTGTAGTTTATATTTGAATATATTCCTTTTTCCACTATTACCCTCTCAGCGCTCCGAATGTCCACTTGCATTTTCTACAGAAAGAGTGTTCAGAACTGCGCAATCAAAAGTATGGTTTAACTCTGTTAGCTTAATGAACATATCAGAAATAAGTTTCACACAATGCTTCTGTGTAGTTTTTATTTGAAGATATTATTTTTCCCAATAGAGGCCTCTTAGCGCTCAGAATGTCCAATTGCAGTTTCTACAGAAAGAGTGTTTCAGAAAGGCTCAATCAAATGTAAGGTTCCACTCTGTTAGTTGAATGCACAGAACAGAAAGAAGTTTCATACAATGCTTCTGTGTAGTTTATATTTGAACATATTCTTTTTTCCACTATTACCCACTTAGCGCTACGAATGTCCCGTTGCATTTTCTACAGACAGAGTGTTTCAAAACTGCTCAATCAAAATTATGGTTTAACTCTGTTAGCTGAATGCTCAGATCAGAAAGAAGTTTCACAGAATGCTTCTGTGTAGTTTATTTTTGAATATATTCCTTTTTCCACTACTACTCTCTTAGCGCTCCAAATGTCCAGTTGCATTTTCTACAGAAAGAGTGTTCAGATCTGCTCAATCAAAAGTATGGTTTAACTCTGTTAGCTGAATGCACAGATCAGAAAGAAGTTTCACAGAATGATTCTGTGTAGTTTATATTTGGAGACATTCCTTTTTCCACTATTACCCTCTTAGCGCTCCGAATCTCCACTTGCATTTTCTACAGAAAGAGTGTTTCAGAACGGCTCAATCAAAACTAAGGTTCAACTCTTTTAGTTGAACAAACAGAACAGATAGAAGTTTCACACAATTCTTCTGTGTAGTTTTTATTTGTAGACATTCTTTTTCCCAATATAGGCCTCCTAGCGCTCAGAATGTCCAATTGCAGTTTCTACAGAAAGAGTCTTTCAGAACGGCTCAATCAAAAGTAAGGTTCAACTCTGTTAGTTGAATGCACAGAACAGAAAGAAGTTTCATACAATGCTTCTGTGTAGTTTATATTTGAACATATTCTTTTTTCCACTATTACCCACTTAGCGCTACGAATGTCCAGTTGCATTTTCTACAGACAGAGTGTTTCAAAACTGCTCAATCAAAAGTATGGTTTAACTCTGTTAGCTGAATGCTCAGATCAGAAAGAAGTTTCACAGAATGCTTCTGTGTAGTTTATATTTGAATATATTCCTTTTTCCACCACTACGCTCTTAGCGCTCCAAATGTCCAGTTGCATTTTCTACAGAAAGAGTGTTCATATCTGCTCAATCAAAAGTATGGTTTAACTCTGTTAGCTGAATGCACAGATCAGAAAGAAGTTTCACCGAATGATTCTGTGTAGTTTATATTTGAAGACATTCCTTTTTCCACTATTACCCTCTTAGCGCTCCGAATCTCCACTTGCATTTTCTACAAAAAGAGTGTTTCATAACTGCTCAATCAAAAATATGTTTTATCTCTGTTAACTGAATTTACAGATCAGAAATAAGTTTCACAGAATGCATCTGTGTAGTTTTTATTTGAAGATATTTTTTTTCCCAATGTAGGCCTCTTAGCGCTTAGCATGTCCAATTGCAGTTTCTACAGAAAGAGTGTTTCAGAACGGCTCAATCAAAAGTAAGGTTCAACTCTGTTAGTTGAATGCACAGAACAGAAAGTATTTTCACAGAATGCTACTGTGTAGTTTATATTTGAATATATTCCTTTTTCCACTATTACCCTCTCAGCGCTCCGAATGTCCACTTGCATTTTCTACAGAAAGAGTGTTAAGAACTGCGCAATCAAAAGTATGGTTTAACTCTGTTAGCTTAATGAACATATCAGAAATAAGTTTCACACAATGCTTCTGTGTAGTTTTTATTTGAAGATATTATTTTTCCCAATAGAGGCCTCTTAGCGCTCAGAATGTCCAATTGCAGTTTCTACAGAAAGAGTGTTTCAGAAAGGCTCAATCAAATGTAAGGTTCCACTCTGTTAGTTGAATGCACAGAACAGAAAGAAGTTTCATACAATGCTTCTGTGTAGTTTATATTTGAACATATTCTTTTTTCCACTATTACCCACTTAGCGCTACGAATGTCCCGTTGCATTTTCTACAGACAGAGTGTTTCAAAACTGCTCAATCAAAATTATGGTTTAACTCTGTTAGCTGAATGCTCAGATCAGAAAGAAGTTTCACAGAATGCTTCTGTGTAGTTTATTTTTGAATATATTCCTTTTTCCACTAATACTCTCTTAGCGCTCCAAATGTCCAGTTGCATTTTCTACAGAAAGAGTGTTCAGATCTGCTCAATCAAAAGTATGGTTTAACTCTGTTAGCTGAATGCACAGATCAGAAAGAAGTTTCACAGAATGATTCTGTGTAGTTTATATTTGGAGACATTCCTTTTTCCACTATTACCCTCTTAGCGCTCCGAATCTCCACTTGCATTTTCTAGAGAAAGAGTGTTTCAGAACGGCTCAATCAAAACTAAGGTTCAACTCTTTTAGTTGAACAAACAGAACAGATAGAAGTTTCACACAATTCTTCTGTGTAGTTTTTATTTGTAGACATTCATTTTCCCAATATAGGCCTCCTAGCGCTCAGAATGTCCAATTGCAGTTTCTACAGAAAGAGTCTTTCAGAACGGCTCAATCAAAAGTAAGGTTCAACTCTGTTAGTTGAATGCACAGAACAGAAAGAAGTTTCATACAATGCTTCTGTGTAGTTTATATTTGAACATATTCTTTTTTCCACTATTAGCCACTTAGCGCTACGAATGTCCAGTTGCATTTTCTACAGACAGAGTGTTTCAAAACTGCTCAATCAAAAGTATGGTTTAACTCTGTTAGCTGAATGCTCAGATCAGAAAGAAGTTTCACAGAATGCTTCTGTGTAGTTTATATTTGAATATATTCCTTTTTCCACCACTACGCTCTTAGCGCTCCAAATGTCCAGTTGCATTTTCTACAGAAAGAGTGTTCATATCTGCTCAATCAAAAGTATGGTTTAACTCTGTTAGCTGAATGCACAGATCAGAAAGAAGTTTCACCGAATGATTCTGTGTAGTTTATATTTGAAGACATTCCTTTTTCCACTATTACCCTCTTAGCGCTCCGAATCTCCACTTGCATTTTCTACAAAAAGAGTGTTTCATAACTGCTCAATCAAAAATATGTTTTATCTCTGTTAACTGAATTTACAGATCAGAAATAAGTTTCACAGAATGCATCTGTGTAGTTTTTATTTGAAGATATTTTTTTTCAAAATGTAGGCCTCTTAGCGCTTAGCATGTCCAATTGCAGTTTCTACAGAAAGAGTGTTTCAGAACGGCTCAATCAAAAGTAAGGTTCAACTCTGTTAGTTGAATGCACAGAACAGAAAGTATTTTCACAGAATGCTACTGTGTAGTTTATATTTGAATATATTCCTTTTTCCACTATTACCCTCTCAGCGCTCCGAATGTCCACTTGCATTTTCTACAGAAAGAGTGTTCAGAACTGCGCAATCAAAAGTATGGTTTAACTCTGTTAGCTTAATGAACATATCAGAAATAAGTTTCACGCAATGCTTCTCTGTAGTTTTTATTTGAAGATATTATTTTTCCCAATAGAGGCCTCTTAGCGCTCAGAATGTCCAATTGCAGTTTCTACAGAAAGAGTGTTTCAGAAAGGCTCAATCAAATGTAAGGTTCCACTCTGTTAGTTGAATGCACAGAACAGAAAGAAGTTTCATACAATGCTTCTGTGTAGTTTATATTTGAACATATTCTTTTTTCCACTATTACCCACTTAGCGCTACGAATGTCCCGTTGCATTTTCTACAGACAGAGTGTTTCAAAACTGCTCAATCAAAATTATGGTTTAACTCTGTTAGCTGAATGCTCAGATCAGAAAGAAGTTTCACAGAATGCTTCTGTGTAGTTTATTTTTGAATATATTCCTTTTTCCACTACTACTCTCCTAGCGCTCCAAATGTCCAGTTGCATTTTCTACAGAAAGAGTGTTCAGATCTGCTCAATCAAAAGTATGGTTTAACTCTGTTAGCTGAATGCACAGATCAGAAAGAAGTTTCACAGAATGATTCTGTGTAGTTTATATTTGGAGACATTCCTTTTTCCACTATTACCCTCTTAGCGCTCCGAATCTCCACTTGCATTTTCTACAGAAAGAGTGTTTCAGAACGGCTCAATCAAAACTAAGGTTCAACTCTTTTAGTTGAACAAACAGAACAGATAGAAGTTTCACACAATTCTTCTGTGTAGTTTTTATTTGTAGACATTCTTTTTCCCAATATAGGCCTCCTAGCGCTCAGAATGTCCAATTGCAGTTTCTACAGAAAGAGTCTTTCAGAACGGCTCAATCAAAAGTAAGGTTCAACTCTGTTAGTTGAATGCACAGAACAGAAAGAAGTTTCATACAATGCTTCTGTGTAGTTTCTATTTGAACATATTCTTTTTTCCACTATTACCCACTTAGCGCTACGAATGTCCAGTTGCATTTTCTACAGACAGAGTGTTTCAAAACTGCTCAATCAAAAGTATGGTTTAACTCTGTTAGCTGAATGCTCAGATCAGAAAGAAGTTTCACAGAATGCTTCTGTGTAGTTTATATTTGAATATATTCCTTTTTCCACCACTACGCTCTTAGCGCTCCAAATGTCCAGTTGCATTTTCTACAGAAAGAGTGTTCATATCTGCTCAATCAAAAGTATGGTTTAACTCTGTTAGCTGAATGCACAGATCAGAAAGAAGTTTCACCGAATGATTCTGTGTAGTTTATATTTGAAGACATTCCTTTTTCCACTATTACCCTCTTAGCGCTCCGAATCTCCACTTGCATTTTCTACAAAAAGAGTGTTTCATAACTGCTCAATCAAAAATATGTTTTATCTCTGTTAACTGAATTTACAGATCAGAAATAAGTTTCACAGAATGCATCTGTGTAGTTTTTATTTGAAGATATTTTTTTTCCCAATGTAGGCCTCTTAGCGCTTAGCATGTCCAATTGCAGTTTCTACAGAAAGAGTGTTTCAGAACGGCTCAATCAAAAGTAAGGTTCAACTCTGTTAGTTGAATGCACAGAACAGAAAGAATTTTCACAGAATGCTACTGTGTAGTTTATATTTGAATATATTCCTTTTTCCACTATTACCCTCTCAGCGCTCCGAATGTCCACTTGCATTTTCTACAGAAAGAGTGTTCAGAACTGCGCAATCAAAAGTATGGTTTAACTCTGTTAGCTTAATGAACATATCAGAAATAAGTTTCACACAATGCTTCTGTGTAGTTTTTATTTGAAGATATTATTTTTCCCAATAGAGGCCTCTTAGCGCTCAGAATGTCCAATTGCAGTTTCTACAGAAAGAGTGTTTCAGAAAGGCTCAATCAAATGTAAGGTTCCACTCTGTTAGTTGAATGCACAGAACAGAAAGAAGTTTCATACAATGCTTCTGTGTAGTTTATATTTGAACATATTCTTTTTTCCACTATTACCCACTTAGCGCTACGAATGTCCCGTTGCATTTTCTACAGACAGAGTGTTTCAAAACTGCTCAATCAAAATTATGGTTTAACTCTGTTAGCTGAATGCTCAGATCAGAAAGAAGTTTCACAGAATGCTTCTGTGTAGTTTATTTTTGAATATATTCCTTTTTCCACTACTACTCTCTTAGCGCTCCAAATGTCCAGTTGCATTTTCTACAGAAAGAGTGTTCAGATCTGCTCAATCAAAAGTATGGTTTAACTCTGTTAGCTGAATGCACAGATCAGAAACAAGTTTCACAGAATGATTCTGTGTAGTTTATATTTGGAGACATTCCTTTTTCCACTATTACACTCTTAGCGCTCCGAATCTCCACTTGCATTTTCTAGAGAAAGAGTGTTTCAGAACGGCTCAATCAAAACTAAGGTTCAACTCTTTTAGTTGAACAAACAGAACAGATAGAAGTTTCACACAATTCTTCTGTGTAGTTTTTATTTGTAGACATTCATTTTCCCAATATAGGCCTCCTAGCGCTCAGAATGTCCAATTGCAGTTTCTACAGAAAGAGTCTTTCAGAACGGCTCAATCAAAAGTAAGGTTCAACTCTGTTAGTTGAATGCACAGAACAGAAAGAAGTTTCATACAATGCTTCTGTGTAGTTTATATTTGAACATATTCTTTTTTCCACTATTACCCACTTAGCGCTACGAATGTCCAGTTGCATTTTCTACAGACAGAGTGTTTCAAAACTGCTCAATCAAAAGTATGGTTTAACTCTGTTAGCTGAATGCTCAGATCAGAAAGAAGTTTCACAGAATGCTTCTGTGTAGTTTATATTTGAATATATTCCTTTTTCCACCACTACGCTCTTAGCGCTCCAAATGTCCAGTTGCATTTTCTACAGAAAGAGTGTTCATATCTGCTCAATCAAAAGTATGGTTTAACTCTGTTAGCTGAATGCACAGATCAGAAAGAAGTTTCACCGAATGATTCTGTGTAGTTTATATTTGAAGACATTCCTTTTTCCACTATTACCCTCTTAGCGCTCCGAATCTCCACTTGCATTTTCTACAAAAAGAGTGTTTCATAACTGCTCAATCAAAAATATGTTTTATCTCTGTTAACTGAATTTACAGATCAGAAATAAGTTTCACAGAATGCATCTGTGTAGTTTTTATTTGAAGATATTTTTTTTCAAAATGTAGGCCTCTTAGCGCTTAGCATGTCCAATTGCAGTTTCTACAGAAAGAGTGTTTCAGAACGGCTCAATCAAAAGTAAGGTTCAACTCTGTTAGTTGAATGCACAGAACAGAAAGAATTTTCACAGAATGCTACTGTGTAGTTTATATTTGAATATATTCCTTTTTCCACTATTACCCTCTCAGCGCTCCGAATGTCCACTTGCATTTTCTACAGAAAGAGTGTTCAGAACTGCGCAATCAAAAGTATGGTTTAACTCTGTTAGCTTAATGAACATATCAGAAATAAGTTTCACGCAATGCTTCTCTGTAGTTTTTATTTGAAGATATTATTTTTCCCAATAGAGGCCTCTTAGCGCTCAGAATGTCCAATTGCAGTTTCTACAGAAAGAGTGTTTCAGAAAGGCTCAATCAAATGTAAGGTTCCACTCTGTTAGTTGAATGCACAGAACAGAAAGAAGTTTCATACAATGCTTCTGTGTAGTTTATATTTGAACATATTCTTTTTTCCACTATTACCCACTTAGCGCTACGAATGTCCCGTTGCATTTTCTACAGACAGAGTGTTTCAAAACTGCTCAATCAAAATTATGGTTTAACTCTGTTAGCTGAATGCTCAGATCAGAAAGAAGTTTCACAGAATGCTTCTGTGTAGTTTATTTTTGAATATATTCCTTTTTCCACTACTACTCTCCTAGCGCTCCAAATGTCCAGTTGCATTTTCTACAGAAAGAGTGTTCAGATCTGCTCAATCAAAAGTATGGTTTAACTCTGTTAGCTGAATGCACAGATCAGAAAGAAGTTTCACAGAATGATTCTGTGTAGTTTATATTTGGAGACATTCCTTTTTCCACTATTACCCTCTTAGCGCTCCGAATCTCCACTTGCATTTTCTACAGAAAGAGTGTTTCAGAACGGCTCAATCAAAACTAAGGTTCAACTCTTTTAGTTGAACAAACAGAACAGATAGAAGTTTCACACAATTCTTCTGTGTAGTTTTTATTTGTAGACATTCTTTTTCCCAATATAGGCCTCCTAGCGCTCAGAATGTCCAATTGCAGTTTCTACAGAAAGAGTCTTTCAGAACGGCTCAATCAAAAGTAAGGTTCAACTCTGTTAGTTGAATGCACAGAACAGAAAGAAGTTTCATACAATGCTTCTGTGTAGTTTCTATTTGAACATATTCTTTTTTCCACTATTACCCACTTAGCGCTACGAATGTCCAGTTGCATTTTCTACAGACAGAGTGTTTCAAAACTGCTCAATCAAAAGTATGGTTTAACTCTGTTAGCTGAATGCTCAGATCAGAAAGAAGTTTCACAGAATGCTTCTGTGTAGTTTATATTTGAATATATTCCTTTTTCCACCACTACGCTCTTAGCGCTCCAAATGTCCAGTTGCATTTTCTACAGAAAGAGTGTTCATATCTGCTCAATCAAAAGTATGGTTTAACTCTGTTAGCTGAATGCACAGATCAGAAAGAAGTTTCACCGAATGATTCTGTGTAGTTTATATTTGAAGACATTCCTTTTTCCACTATTACCCTCTTAGCGCTCCGAATCTCCACTTGCATTTTCTACAAAAAGAGTGTTTCATAACTGCTCAATCAAAAATATGTTTTATCTCTGTTAACTGAATTTACAGATCAGAAATAAGTTTCACAGAATGCATCTGTGTAGTTTTTATTTGAAGATATTTTTTTTCCCAATGTAGGCCTCTTAGCGCTTAGCATGTCCAATTGCAGTTTCTACAGAAAGAGTGTTTCAGAACGGCTCAATCAAAAGTAAGGTTCAACTCTGTTAGTTGAATGCACAGAACAGAAAGAATTTTCACAGAATGCTACTGTGTAGTTTATATTTGAATATATTCCTTTTTCCACTATTACCCTCTCAGCGCTCCGAATGTCCACTTGCATTTTCTACAGAAAGAGTGTTCAGAACTGCGCAATCAAAAGTATGGTTTAACTCTGTTAGCTTAATGAACATATCAGAAATAAGTTTCACACAATGCTTCTGTGTAGTTTTTATTTGAAGATATTATTTTTCCCAATAGAGGCCTCTTAGCGCTCAGAATGTCCAATTGCAGTTTCTACAGAAAGAGTGTTTCAGAAAGGCTCAATCAAATGTAAGGTTCCACTCTGTTAGTTGAATGCACAGAACAGAAAGAAGTTTCATACAATGCTTCTGTGTAGTTTATATTTGAACATATTCTTTTTTCCACTATTACCCACTTAGCGCTACGAATGTCCCGTTGCATTTTCTACAGAGTGTTTCAAAACTGCTCAATCAAAATTATGGTTTAACTCTGTTAGCTGAATGCTCAGATCAGAAAGAAGTTTCACAGAATGCTTCTGTGTAGTTTATTTTTGAATATATTCCTTTTTCCACTACTACTCTCTTAGCGCTCCAAATGTCCAGTTGCATTTTCTACAGAAAGAGTGTTCAGATCTGCTCAATCAAAAGTATGGTTTAACTCTGTTAGCTGAATGCACAGATCAGAAAGAAGTTTCACAGAATGATTCTGTGTAGTTTATATTTGGAGACATTCCTTTTTCCACTATTACCCTCTTAGCGCTCCGAATCTCCACTTGCATTTTCTACAGAAAGAGTGTTTCAGAACGGCTCAATCAAAACTAAGGTTCAACTCTTTTAGTTGAACAAACAGAACAGATAGAAGTTTCACACAATTCTTCTGTGTAGTTTTTATTTGTAGACATTCATTTTCCCAATATAGGCCTCCTAGCGCTCAGAATGTCCAATTGCAGTTTCTACAGAAAGAGTCTTTCAGAACGGCTCAATCAAAAGTAAGGTTCAACTCTGTTAGTTGAATGCACAGAACAGAAAGAATTTTCATACAATGCTTCTGTGTAGTTTATATTTGAACATATTCTTTTTTCCACTATTACCCACTTAGCGCTACGAATGTCCAGTTGCATTTTCTACAGACAGAGTGTTTCAAAACTGCTCAATCAAAAGTATGGTTTAACTCTGTTAGCTGAATGCTCAGATCATAAAGAAGTTTCACAGAATGCTTCTGTGTAGTTTATATTTGAATATATTCCTTTTTCCACCACTACGCTCTTAGCGCTCCAAATGTCCAGTTGCATTTTCTACAGAAAGAGTGTTCATATCTGCTCAATCAAAAGTATGGTTTAACTCTGTTAGCTGAATGCACAGATCAGAAAGAAGTTTCACCGAATGATTCTGTGTAGTTTATATTTGAAGACATTCCTTTTTCCACTATTACCCTCTTAGCGCTCCGAATCTCCACTTGCATTTTCTACAAAAAGAGTGTTTCATAACTGCTCAATCAAAAATATGTTTTATCTCTGTTAACTGAATTTACAGATCAGAAATAAGTTTCACAGAATGCATCTGTGTAGTTTTTATTTGAAGATATTTTTTTTCCCAATGTAGGCCTCTTAGCGCTTAGCATGTCCAATTGCAGTTTCTACAGAAAGAGTGTTTCAGAACGGCTCAATCAAAAGTAAGGTTCAACTCTGTTAGTTGAATGCACAGAACAGAAAGAATTTTCACAGAATGCTACTGTGTAGTTTATATTTGAATATATTCCTTTTTCCACTATTACCCTCTCAGCGCTCCGAATGTCCACTTGCATTTTCTACAGAAAGAGTGTTCAGAACTGCGCAATCAAAAGTATGGTTTAACTCTGTTAGCTTAATGAACATATCAGAAATAAGTTTCACACAATGCTTCTGTGTAGTTTTTATTTGAAGATATTATTTTTCCCAATAGAGGCCTCTTAGCGCTCAGAATGTCCAATTGCAGTTTCTACAGAAAGAGTGTTTCAGAAAGGCTCAATCAAATGTAAGGTTCCACTCTGTTAGTTGAATGCACAGAACAGAAAGAAGTTTCATACAATGCTTCTGTGTAGTTTATATTTGAACATATTCTTTTTTCCACTATTACCCACTTAGCGCTACGAATGTCCCGTTGCATTTTCTACAGACAGAGTGTTTCAAAACTGCTCAATCAAAATTATGGTTTAACTCTGTTAGCTGAATGCTCAGATCAGAAAGAAGTTTCACAGAATGCTTCTGTGTAGTTTATTTTTGAATATATTCCTTTTTCCACTACTACTCTCTTAGCGCTCCAAATGTCCAGTTGC
Organism: Symphalangus syndactylus; assembly: GCF_028878055.3. Taxonomy (NCBI): domain Eukaryota; kingdom Metazoa; phylum Chordata; class Mammalia; order Primates; family Hylobatidae; genus Symphalangus; species Symphalangus syndactylus. Next base: position 1,559,670 of record NC_072423.2, on the reverse strand, counting down.
ATTTTCTACAGAAAGAGTGTTCAGATCTGCTCAATCAAAAGTATGGTTTAACTCTGTTAGCTGAATGCACAGATCAGAAAGAAGTTTCACAGAATGATTCTGTGTAGTTTATATTTGGAGACATTCCTTTTTCCACTATTACCCTCTTAGCGCTCCGAATCTCCACTTGCATTTTCTAGAGAAAGAGTGTTTCAGAACGGCTCAATCAAAACTAAGGTTCAACTCTTTTAGTTGAACAAACAGAACAGATAGAAGTTTCACACAATTCTTCTGTGTAGTTTTTATTTGTAGACATTCTTTTTCCCAATATAGGCCTCCTAGCGCTCAGAATGTCCAATTGCAGTTTCTATAGAAAGAGTCTTTCAGAACGGCTCAATCAAAAGTAAGGTTCAACTCTGTTAGTTGAATGCACAGAACAGAAAGAAGTTTCATACAATGCTTCTGTGTAGTTTATATTTGAACATATTCTTTTTTCCACTATTACCCTCTTAGCGCTACGAATGTCCAGTTGCATTTTCTACAGACAGAGTGTTTCAAAACTGCTCAATCAAAAGTATGGTTTAACTCTGTTAGCTGAATGCTCAGATCAGAAAGAAGTTTCACAGAATGCTTCTGTGTAGTTTATATTTGAATATATTCCTTTTTCCACCACTACGCTCTTAGCGCTCCAAATGTCCAGTTGCATTTTCTTCAGAAAGAGTGTTCATATCTGCTCAATCAAAAGTATGGTTTAACTCTGTTAGCTGAATGCACAGATCAGAAAGAAGTTTCACCGAATGATTCTGTGTAGTTTATATTTGAAGACATTCCTTTTTCCACTATTACCCACTTAGCGCTCCGAATCTCCACTTGCATTTTCTACAAAAAGAGTGTTTCATAACTGCTCAATCAAAAATATGTTTTATCTCTGTTAACTGAATTTACAGATCAGAAATAAGTTTCACAGAATACATCTGTGTAGTTTTTATTTGAAGATATTTTTTTTCCCAATGTAGGCCTCTTAGCGCTTAGCATGTCCAATTGCAGTTTCTACAGAAAGAGTGTTTCAGAACGGCTCAATCAAAAGTAAGGTTCAACTCTGTTAGTTGAATGCACAGAACAGAAAGAATTTTCACAGAATGCTACTGTGTAGTTTATATTTGAATATATTCCTTTTTCCACTATTACCCTCTCAGCGCTCCGAATGTCCACTTGCATTTTCTACAGAAAGAGTGTTCAGAACTGCGCAATCAAAAGTATGGTTTAACTCTGTTAGCTTAATGAACATATCAGAAATAAGTTTCACACAATGCTTCTGTGTAGTTTTTATTTGAAGATATTATTTTTCCCAATAGAGGCCTCTTAGCGCTCAGAATGTCCAATTGCAGTTTCTACAGAAAGAGTGTTTCAGAAAGGCTCAATCAAATGTAAGGTTCCACTCTGTTAGTTGAATGCACAGAACAGAAAGAAGTTTCATACAATGCTTCTGTGTAGTTTATATTTGAACATATTCTTTTTTCCACTATTACCCACTTTGCGCTACGAATGTCCCGTTGCATTTTCTACAGACAGAGTGTTTCAAAACTGCTCAATCAAAATTATGGTTTAAGTCTGTTAGCTGAATGCTCAGATCAGAAAGAAGTTTCACAGAATGCTTCTGTGTAGTTTATTTTTGAATATATTCCTTTTTCCACTACTACTCTCTTAGCGCTCCAAATGTCCAGTTGCATTTTCTACAGAAAGAGTGTTCAGATCTGCTCAATCAAAAGTATGGTTTAACTCTGTTAGCTGAATGCACAGATCAGAAAGAAGTTTCACAGAATGATTCTGTGTAGTTTATATTTGGAGACATTCCTTTTTCCACTATTACCCTCTTAGCGCTCCGAATCTCCACTTGCATTTTCTACAGAAAGAGTGTTTCAGAACGGCTCAATCAAAACTAAGGTTCAACTCTTTTAGTTGAACAAACAGAACAGATAGAAGTTTCACACAATTCTTCTGTGTAGTTTTTATTTGTAGACATTCTTTTTCCCAATATAGGCCTCCTAGCGCTCAGAATGTCCAATTGCAGTTTCTACAGAAAGAGTCTTTCAGAACGGCACAATCAAAAGTAAGGTTCAACTCTGTTAGTTGAATGCACAGAACAGAAAGAAGTTTCATACAATGCTTCTGTGTAGTTTATATTTGAACATATTCTTTTTTCCACTATTACCCACTTAGCGCTACGAATGTCCAGTTGCATTTTCTACAGACAGAGTGTTTCAAAACTGCTCAATCAAAAGTATGGTTTAACTCTGTTAGCTGAATGCTCAGATCAGAAAGAAGTTTCACAGAATGCTTCTGTGTAGTTTATATTTGAATATATTCCTTTTTCCACCACTACGCTCTTAGCGCTCCAAATGTCCAGTTGCATTTTCTACAGAAAGAGTGTTCATATCTGCTCAATCAAAAGTATGGTTTAACTCTGTTAGCTGAATGCACAGATCAGAAAGAAGTTTCACCGAATGATTCTGTGTAGTTTATATTTGAAGACATTCCTTTTTCCACTATTACCCTCTTAGCGCTCCGAATCTCCACTTGCATTTTCTACAAAAAGAGTGTTTCATAACTGCTCAATCAAAAATATGTTTTATCTCTGTTAACTGAATTTACAGATCAGAAATAAGTTTCACAGAATGCATCTGTGTAGTTTTTATTTGAAGATATTTTTTTTCCCAATGTAGGCCTCTTAGCGCTTAGCATGTCCAATTGCAGTTTCTACAGAAAGAGTGTTTCAGAAAGGCTCAATCAAAAGTAAGGTTCAACTCTGTTAGTTGAATGCACAGAACAGAAAGAATTTTCACAGAATGCTACTGTGTAGTTTATATTTGAATATATTCCTTTTTCCACTATTACCCTCTCAGCGCTCCGAATGTCCACTTGCATTTTCTACAGAAAGAGTGTTCAGAACTGCGCAATCAAAAGTATGGTTTAACTCTGTTAGCTTAATGAACATATCAGAAATAAGTTTCACACAATGCTTCTGTGTAGTTTTTATTTGAAGATATTATTTTTCCCAATAGAGGCCTCTTAGCGCTCAGAATGTCCAATTGCAGTTTCTACAGAAAGAGTGTTTCAGAAAGGCTCAATCAAATGTAAGGTTCCACTCTGTTAGTTGAATGCACAGAACAGAAAGAAGTTTCATACAATGCTTCTGTGTAGTTTATATTTGAACATATTCTTTTTTCCACTATTACCCACTTAGCGCTACGAATGTCCCATTGCATTTTCTACAGACAGAGTGTTTCAAAACTGCTCAATCAAAATTATGGTTTAACTCTGTTAGCTGAATGCTCAGATCAGAAAGAAGTTTCACAGAATGCTTCTGTGTAGTTTATTTTTGAATATATTCCTTTTTCCACTACTACTCTCCTAGCGCTCCAAATGTCCAGTTGCATTTTCTACAGAAAGAGTGTTCAGATCTGCTCAATCAAAAGTATGGTTTAACTCTGTTAGCTGAATGCACAGATCAGAAAGAAGTTTCACAGAATGATTCTGTGTAGTTTATATTTGGAGACATTCCTTTTTCCACTATTACCCTCTTAGCGCTCCGAATCTCCACTTGCATTTTCTACAGAAAGAGTGTTTCAGAACGGCTCAATCAAAACTAAGGTTCAACTCTTTTAGTTGAACAAACAGAACAGATAGAAGTTTCACACAATTCTTCTGTGTAGTTTTTATTTGTAGACATTCTTTTTCCCAATATAGGCCTCCTAGCGCTCAGAATGTCCAATTGCAGTTTCTACAGAAAGAGTCTTTCAGAACGGCTCAATCAAAAGTAAGGTTCAACTCTGTTAGTTGAATGCACAGAACAGAAAGAAGTTTCATACAATGCTTCTGTGTAGTTTATATTTGAACATATTCTTTTTTCCACTATTACCCACTTAGCGCTACGAATGTCCAGTTGCATTTTCTACAGACAGAGTGTTTCAAAACTGCTCAATCAAAAGTATGGTTTAACTCTGTTAGCTGAATGCTCAGATCAGAAAGAAGTTTCACAGAATGCTTCTGTGTAGTTTATATTTGAATATATTCCTTTTTCCACCACTACGCTCTTAGCGCTCCAAATGTCCAGTTGCATTTTCTACAGAAAGAGTGTTCATATCTGCTCAATCAAAAGTATGGTTTAACTCTGTTAGCTGAATGCACAGATCAGAAAGAAGTTTCACCGAATGATTCTGTGTAGTTTATATTTGAAGACATTCCTTTTTCCACTATTACCCTCTTAGCGCTCCGAATCTCCACTTGCATTTTCTACAAAAATAGTGTTTCATAACTGCTCAATCAAAAATATGTTTTATCTCTGTTAACTGAATTTACAGATCAGAAATATGTTTCACAGAATGCATCTGTGTAGTTTTTATTTGAAGATATTCTTTTTCCCAATGTAGGCCTCTTAGCGCTTAGCATGTCCAATTGCAGTTTCTACAGAAAGAGTGTTTCAGAACGGCTCAATCAAAAGTAAGGTTCAACTCGGTTAGTTGAATGCACAGAACAGAAAGAATTTTCACAGAATGCTACTGTGTAGTTTATATTTGAATATATTCCTTTTTCCACTATTACCCTCTTAGCGCTCCGAATGTCCACTTGCATTTTCTACAGAAAGAGTGTTCAGAACTGCGCAATCAAAAGTATGGTTTATCTCTGTTAGCTTAATGAACATATCAGAAATAAGTTTCACACAATGCTTCTGTGTAGTTTTTATTTGAAGATATTTTTTTTCCCAATAGAGGCCTCTTAGCGCTCAGAATGTCCAATTGCAGTTTCTACAGAAAGAGGGTTTCAGAAAGGCTCAATCAAAAGTAAGGTTCAACTCTGTTAGTTGAATGCACAGAACAGAAAGAAGTTTCATACAATGCTTCTCTGTAGTTTATATTTGAATATATTCCTTTTTCCACTATTACCCTCTCAGCGCTCCGAATGTCCACTTGCATTTTCTACAGAAAGAGTGTTCAGAACTGCGCAATCAAAAGTATGGTTTAACTCTGTTAGCTTAATGAACATATCAGAAATAAGTTTCACACAATGCTTCTGTGTAGTTTTTATTTGAAGATATTATTTTTCCCAATAGAGGCCTCTTAGCGCTCAGAATGTCCAATTGCAGTTTCTACAGAAAGAGTGTTTCAGAAAGGCTCAATCAAATGTAAGGTTCCACTCTGTTAGTTGAATGCACAGAACAGAAAGAAGTTTCATACAATGCTTCTGTGTAGTTTATATTTGAACATATTCTTTTTTCCACTATTACCCACTTAGCGCTACGAATGTCCCGTTGCATTTTCTACAGACAGAGTGTTTCAAAACTGCTCAATCAAAAGTATGGTTTAACTCTGTTAGCTGAATGCTCAGATCAGAAAGAAGTTTCACAGAATGCTTCTGTGTAGTTTATATTTGAATATATTACTTTTTCCACTACTACCCTCTTAGCTCTCCAAATATCCAGTTGCATTTTCTATAGAAAGAGTGTTCAGATCTGCTCAATCAAAAGTATGGTTTAACTCTGTTAGCTGAATGCTCAGATCAGAAAGAAGTTTCACAGAATGCTTCTGTGTAGTTTATATTTGAATATATTCCTTTTTCCACTACTACGCTCTCAGCACTCCAAATGTCCAGTTGCATTTTCTACAGAAAGAGTGTTCAGATCTGCTCAATCAAAAGTATGGTTTAACTCTGTTAGCTGAATGCACAGATCAGAAAGAAGTTTCACCGAATGATTCTGTGTAGTTTATATTTGAAGACATTCCTTTTTCCACTATTACCCTCTTAGCGCTCCGAATCTCCACTTGCATTTTCTACAGAAAGAGTGTGTCAGAACGGCTCAATCAAAACTAAGGTTCAACTCTTTTAGTTGAACAAACAGAACAGAAAGAAGTTTCACACAATTCTTCTGTGTAGTTTTTATTTGTAGACATTCTTTTTCCCAATATAGGCCTCCTAGCGCTCAGAATGTCCAATTGCAGTTTCTACAGAAAGAGTGTTTCAGAACGGCTCAATCAAAAGTAAGGTTCAACTCTGTTAGTTGAATGCACAGAACAGAAAGAAGTTTCATACAATGCTTCTGTGTAGTTTATATTTGAACATATTCTTTTTTCCACTATTACCCACTTAGCGCTATGAATGTCCAGTTGCATTTTCTACAGACAGAGTGTTTCAAAACTGCTCAATCAAAATTATGGTTTAACTCTGTTAGCTGAATGCTCAGATCAGAAAGAAGTTTCACAGAATGCTTCTGTGTAGTTTATATTTGAATATATTACTTTTTCCACTACTACGCTCTTAGCGCTCCAAATGTCCAGTTGCATTTTCTACAGAAAGAGTGTTCAGATCTACTCAATCAAAAGTATGGTTTAACTCTGTTAGCTGAATGCACAGATCAGAAGGAAGTTTCACCGAATGATTCTGTGTAGTTTATATTTGAAGACATTCCTTTTTCCACTAGTACCCCCTTAGCGCTCCGAATCTCCACTTGCATTTTCTACAAAAAGAGTGTTTCATAACTGCTCAATCAAAAATATGTTTTATCTCTGTTAACTGAATTTACAGATCAGAAATAAGTTTCACAGAATGCATCTGTGTAGTTTTTATTTGAAGATTTTCTTTTTCCCAATGTAGGCCTCTTAGCGCTTAGCATGTCCAATTGCAGTTTCTACAGAAAGAGTGTTTCAGAACGGCTTAATCAAAAGTAAGGTTCAACTCTGTTAGTTGAATGCACAGAACAGAAAGAATTTTCACAGAATGCTACTGTGTAGTTTATATTTGAATATATTCCTTTTTCCACTATTACCCTCTTAGCGCTCCGAATGTCCACTTGCATTTTCTACAGAAAGAGTGTTCAGAACTGCGCAATCAAAAGTATGGTTTATCTCTGTTAGCTTAATGAACATATCAGAAATAAGTTTCACACAATGCTTCTGTGTAGTTTTTATTTGAAGATATTATTTTTCCCAATAGAGGCCTCTTAGCGCTCAGAATGTCCAATTGCAGTTTCTACAGAAAGAGTGTTTCAGAAAGGCTCAATCAAAAGTAAGGTTCAACTCTGTTAGTTGAATGCACAGAACAGAAAGAAGTTTCATACAATGCTTCTGTGTAGTTTATATTTGAATATATTACATTTTCCACTATTACCCTCTCAGCGCTCCGAATGTCCACTTGCATTTTCTACAGAAAGAGTGTTCAGAACTGCGCAATCAAAAGTATGGTTTAACTCTGTTAGCTTAATGAACATATCAGAAATAAGTTTCATACAATGCTTCTGTGTAGTTTTTATTTGAAGATATTATTTTTCCCAATAGGGGCCTCTTAGCGCTCAGAATGTCCAATTGCAGTTTCTACAGAAAGACTGTTTCAGAAAGGCTCAATCAAATGTAAGGTTCCACTCTGTTAGTTGAATGCACAGAACAGAAAGAAGTTTCATACAATGCTTCTGTGTAGTTTATATTTGAACATATTCTTTTTTCCACTAGTACCCACTTAGCGCTACGAATGTCCCGTTGCATTTTCTACAGACAGAGTGTTTCAAAACTGCTCAATCAAAAGTATGGTTTAACTCTGTTAGCTGAATGCTCCGATCAGAAAGAAGTTTCACAGAATGCTTCTGTGTAGTTTATATTTGAATATATTACTTTTTCCACTACTACCCTCTTAGCTCTCCAAATATCCAGTTGCATTTTCTATAGAAAGAGTGTTCAGATCTGCTCAATCAAAAGTATGGTTTAACTCTGTTAGCTGAATGCTCAGATCAGAAAGAAGTTTCACAGAATGCTTCTGTGTAGTTTATATTTGAATATATTCCTTTTTCCACTACTACGCTCTCAGCGCTCCAAATGTCCAGTTGCATTTTCTACAGAAAGAGTGTTCAGATCTGCTCAATCAAAAGTATGGTTTAACTCTGTTAGCTGAATGCACAGATCAGAAAGAAGTTTCACCGAATGATTCTGTGTAGTTTATATTTGAAGACATTCCTTTTTCCACTATTACCCTCTTAGCGCTCCGAATCTCCACTTGCATTTTCTACAGAAAGAGTGTGTCAGAACGGCTCAATCAAAACTAAGGTTCAACTCTTTTAGTTGAACAAACAGAACAGAAAGAAGTTTCACACAATTCTTCTGTGTACTTTTTATTTGTAGACATTCTTTTTCCCAATATAGGCCTCCTAGCGCTCAGAATGTCCAATTGCAGTTTCTACAGAAAGAGTGTTTCAGAACGGCTCAATCAAAAGTAAGGTTCAACTCTGTTAGTTGAATGCACAGAACAGAAAGAAGTTTCATACAATGCTTCTGTGTAGTTTATATTTGAACATATTCTTTTTTCCACTATTACCCACTTAGCGCTACGAATGTCCAGTTGCATTTTCTACAGACAGAGTGTTTCAAAACTGCTCAATCAAAAGTATGGTTTAACTCTGTTAGCTGAATGCTCAGATCAGAAAGAAGTTTCACAGAATGCTTCTGTGTAGTTTATATTTGAATATATTACTTTTTCCACTACTACGCTCTTAGCGCTCCAAATGTCCAGTTGCATTTTCTACAGAAAGAGTGTTCAGATCTACTCAATCAAAAGTATGGTTTAACTCTGTTAGCTGAATGCACAGATCAGAAGGAAGTTTCACCGAATGATTCTGTGTAGTTTATATTTGAAGACATTCCTTTTTCCACTAGTACCCCCTTAGCGCTCCGAATCTCCACTTGCATTTTCTACAAAAAGAGTGTTTCATAACTGCTCAATCAAAAATATGTTTTATCTCTGTTAACTGAATTTACAGATCAGAAATAAGTTTCACAGAATGCATCTGTGTAGTTTTTATTTGAAGATTTTCTTTTTCCCAATGTAGGCCTCTTAGCGCTTAGCATGTCCAATTGCAGTTTCTACAGAAAGAGTGTTTCAGAACGGCTCAATCAAAAGTAAGGTTCAACTCTGTTAGTTGAATGCACAGAACAGAAAGAATTTTCACAGAATGCTACTGTGTAGTTTATATTTGAATATATTCCTTTTTCCACTATTACCCTCTTAGCGCTCCGAATGTCCACTTGCATTTTCTACAGAAAGAGTGTTCAGAACTGCGCAATCAAAAGTATGGTTTATCTCTGTTAGCTTAATGAACATATCAGAAATAAGTTTCACACAATGCTTCTGTGTAGTTTTTATTTGAAGATATTATTTTTCCCAATAGACGCCTCTTAGCGCTCAGAATGTCCAATTGCAGTTTCTACAGAAAGAGTGTTTCAGAAAGGCTCAATCAAAAGTAAGGTTCAACTCTGTTAGTTGAATGCACAGAACAGAAAGAAGTTTCATACAATGCTTCTGTGTAGTTTATATTTGAATATATTACTTTTTCCACTATTACCCTCTCAGCGCTCCGAATGTCCACTTGCATTTTCTACAGAAAGAGTGTTCAGAACTGCGCAATCAAAAGTATGGTTTAACTCTGTTAGCTTAATGAACATATCAGAAATAAGTTTCATACAATGCTTCTGTGTAGTTTTTATTTGAAGATATTATTTTTCCCAATAGGGGCCTCTTAGCGCTCAGAATGTCCAATTGCAGTTTCTACAGAAAGACTGTTTCAGAAAGGCTCAATCAAATGTAAGTTTCCACTCTGTTAGTTGAATGCACAGAACAGAAAGAAGTTTCATACAATGCTTCTGTGTAGTTTATATTTGAACATATTCTTTTTTCCACTAGTACCCACTTAGCGCTACGAATGTCCCGTTGCATTTTCTACAGACAGAGTGTTTCAAAACTGCTCAATCAAAAGTATGGTTTAACTCTGTTAGCTGAATGCTCAGATCAGAAAGAAGTTTCACAGAATGCTTCTGTGTAGTTTATATTTGAATATATTACTTTTTCCACTACTACCCTCTTAGCTCTCCAAATATTCAGTTGCATTTTCTATAGAAAGAGTGTTCAGATCTGCTCAATCAAAAGTATGGTTTAACTCTGTTAGCTGAATGCTCAGATCAGAAAGAAGTTTCACAGAATGCTTCTGTGTAGTTTATATTTGAATATATTCCTTTTTCCACTACTACGCTCTCAGCGCTCCAAATGTCCAGTTGCATTTTCTACAGAAAGAGTGTTCAGATCTGCTCAATCAAAAGTATGGTTTAACTCTGTTAGCTGAATGCACAGATCAGAAAGAAGTTTCACCGAATGATTCTGTGTAGTTTATATTTGAAGACATTCCTTTTTCCACTATTACCCTCTTAGCGCTCCGAATCTCCACTTGCATTTTCTACAGAAAGAGTGTGTCAGAACGGCTCAATCAAAACTAAGGTTCAACTCTTTTAGTTGAACAAACAGAACAGAAAGAAGTTTCACACAATTCTTCTGTGTAGTTTTTATTTGTAGACATTCTTTTTCCCAATATAGGCCTCCTAGCGCTCAGAATGTCCAATTGCAGTTTCTACAGAAAGAGTGTTTCAGAACGGCTCAATCAAAAGTAAGGTTCAACTCTGTTAGTTGAATGCACAGAACAGAAAGAAGTTTCATACAATGCTTCTGTGTAGTTTATATTTGAACATATTCTTTTTTCCACTATTACCCACTTAGCGCTACGAATGTCCAGTTGCATTTTCTACAGACAGAGTGTTTCAAAACAGCTCAATCAAAAGTATGGTTTAACTCTGTTAGCTGAATGCTCAGATCAGAAAGAAGTTTCACAGAATGCTTCTGTGTAGTTTATATTTGAATATATTACTTTTTCCACCACTACGCTCTTAGCGCTCCAAATGTCCAGTTGCATTTTCTACAGAAAGAGTGTTCAGATCTACTCAATCAAAAGTATGGTTTAACTCTGTTAGCTGAATGCACAGATCAGAAGGAAGTTTCACCGAATGATTCTGTGTAGTTTATATTTGAAGACATTCCTTTTTCCACTAGTACCCCCTTAGCGCTCCGAATCTCCACTTGCATTTTCTACAAAAAGAGTGTTTCATAACTGCTCAATCAAAAATATGTTTTATCTCTGTTAACTGAATTTACAGATCAGAAATAAGTTTCACAGAATGCATCTGTGTAGTTTTTATTTGAAGATTTTCTTTTTCCCAATGTAGGCCTCTTAGCGCTTAGCATGTCCAATTGCAGTTTCTACAGAAAGAGTGTTTCAGAACGGCTCAATCAAAAGTAAGGTTCAACTCTGTTAGTTGAATGCACAGAACAGAAAGAATTTTCACAGAATGCTACTGTGTAGTTTATATTTGAATATATTCCTTTTTCCACTATTACCCTCTTAGCGCTCCGAATGTCCACTTGCATTTTCTACAGAAAGAGTGTTCAGAACTGCGCAATCAAAAGTATGGTTTATCTCTGTTAGCTTAATGAACATATCAGAAATAAGTTTCACACAATGCTTCTGTGTAGTTTTTATTTGAAGATATTATTTTTCCCAATAGACGCCTCTTAGCGCTCAGAATGTCCAATTGCAGTTTCTACAGAAAGAGTGTTTCAGAAAGGCTCAATCAAAAGTAAGGTTCAACTCTGTTAGTTGAATGCACAGAACAGAAAGAAGTTTCATACAATGCTTCTGTGTAGTTTATATTTGAATATATTACTTTTTCCACTATTACCGTCTCAGCGCTCCGAATGTCCACTTGCATTTTCTACAGAAAGAGTGTTCAGAACTGCGCAATCAAAAGTATGGTTTAACTCTGTTAGCTTAATGAACATATCAGAAATAAGTTTCATACAATGCTTCTGTGTAGTTTTTATTTGAAGATATTATTTTTCCCAATAGGGGCCTCTTAGCGCTCAGAATGTCCAATTGCAGTTTCTACAGAAAGACTGTTTCAGAAAGGCTCAATCAAATGTAAGGTTCCACTCTGTTAGTTGAATGCACAGAACAGAAAGAAGTTTCATACAATGCTTCTGTGTAGTTTATATTTGAACATATTCTTTTTTCCACTAGTACCCACTTAGCGCTACGAATGTCCCGTTGCATTTTCTACAGACAGAGTGTTTCAAAACTGCTCAATCAAAAGTATGGTTTAACTCTGTTAGCTGAATGCTCCGATCAGAAAGAAGTTTCACAGAATGCTTCTGTGTAGTTTATATTTGAATATATTACTTTTTCGACTACTACCCTCTTAGCTCTCCAAATATCCAGTTGCATTTTCTATAGAAAGAGTGTTCAGATCTGCTCAATCAAAAGTATGGTTTAACTCTGTTAGCTGAATGCTCAGATCAGAAAGAAGTTTCACAGAATGCTTCTGTGTAGTTTATATTTGAATATATTCCTTTTTCCACTACTACGCTCTCAGCGCTCCAAATGTCCAGTTGCATTTTCTACAGAAAGAGTGTTCAGATCTGCTCAATCAAAAGTATGGTTTAACTCTGTTAGCTGAATGCACAGATCAGAAAGAAGTTTCACCGAATGATTCTGTGTAGTTTATATTTGAAGACATTCCTTTTTCCACTATTACCCTCTTAGCGCTCCGAATCTCCACTTGCATTTTCTACAGAAAGAGTGTGTCAGAACGGCTCAATCAAAACTAAGGTTCAACTCTTTTAGTTGAACAAACAGAACAGAAAGAAGTTTCACACAATTCTTCTGTGTAGTTTTTATTTGTAGACATTCTTTTTCCCAATATAGGCCTCCTAGCGCTCAGAATGTCCAATTGCAGTTTCTACAGAAAGAGTGTTTCAGAACGGCTCAATCAAAAGTAAGGTTCAACTCTGTTAGTTGAATGCACAGAACAGAAAGAAGTTTCATACAATGCTTCTGTGTAGTTTATATTTGAACATATTCTTTTTTCCACTATTACCCACTTAGCGCTACGAATGTCCAGTTGCATTTTCTACAGACAGAGTGTTTCAAAACTGCTCAATCAAAAGTATGGTTTAACTCTGTTAGCTGAATGCTCAGATCAGAAAGAAGTTTCACAGAATGCTTCTGTGTAGTTTATATTTGAATATATTACTTTTTCCACTACTACGCTCTTAGCGCTCCAAATGTCCAGTTGCATTTTCTACAGAAAGAGTGTTCAGATCTACTCAATCAAAAGTATGGTTTAACTCTGTTAGCTGAATGCACAGATCAGAAGGAAGTTTCACGGAATGATTCTGTGTAGTTTATATTTGAAGACATTCCTTTTTCCACTAGTACCCCCTTAGCGCTCCGAATCTCCACTTGCATTTTCTACAAAAAGAGTGTTTCATAACTGCTCAATCAAAAATATGTTTTATCTCTGTTAACTGAATTTACAGATCAGAAATAAGTTTCACAGAATGCATCTGTGTAGTTTTTATTTGAAGATTTTCTTTTTCCCAATGTAGGCCTCTTAGCGCTTAGCATGTCCAATTGCAGTTTCTACAGAAAGAGTGTTTCAGAACGGCTCAATCAAAAGTAAGGTTCAACTCTGTTAGTTGAATGCACAGAACAGAAAGAATTTTCACAGAATGCTACTGTGTAGTTTATATTTGAATATATTCCTTTTTCCACTATTACCCTCTTAGCGCTCCGAATGTCCACTTGCATTTTCTACAGAAAGAGTGTTCAGAACTGCGCAATCAAAAGTATGGTTTATCTCTGTTAGCTTAATGAACATATCAGAAATAAGTTTCACACAATGCTTCTGTGTAGTTTTTATTTGAAGATATTATTTTTCCCAATAGAGGCCTCTTAGCGCTCAGAATGTCCAATTGCAGTTTCTACAGAAAGAGTGTTTCAGAAAGGCTCAATCAAAAGTAAGTTTCAACTCTGTTAGTTGAATGCACAGAACAGAAAGAAGTTTCATACAATGCTTCTGTGTAGTTTATATTTGAATATATTACTTTTTCCACTATTACCCTCTCAGCGCTCCGAATGTCCACTTGCATTTTCTACAGAAAGAGTGTTCAGAACTGCGCAATCAAAAGTATGGTTTAACTCTGTTAGCTTAATGAACATATCAGAAATAAGTTTCATACAATGCTTCTGTGTAGTTTTTATTTGAAGATATTATTTTTCCCAATAGGGGCCTCTTAGCGCTCAGAATGTCCAATTGCAGTTTCTACAGAAAGACTGTTTCAGAAAGGCTCAATCAAATGTAAGGTTCCACTCTGTTAGTTGAATGCACAGAACAGAAAGAAGTTTCATACAATGCTTCTGTGTAGTTTATATTTGAACATATTCTTTTTTCCACTAGTACCCACTTAGCGCTACGAATGTCCCGTTGCATTTTCTACAGACAGAGTGTTTCAAATCTGCTCAATCAAAAGTATGGTTTAACTCTGTTAGCTGAATGCTCAGATCAGAAAGAAGTTTCACAGAATGCTTCTGTGTAGTTTATATTTGAATATATTCCTTTTTCCACTACTACTCTCTTAGCGCTCCAAATGTCCAGTTGCATTTTCTACAGAAAGAGTGTTCAGATCTGCTCAATCAAAAGTATGGTTTAACTCTGTTAGCTGAATGCACAGATCAGAAAGAAGTTTCACAGAATGATTCTGTGTAGTTTATTTTTGGAGACATTCCTTTTTCCACTATTACCCTCTTAGCGCTCCGAATCTCCACTTGCATTTTCTACAGAAAGAGTGTTTCAGAACGGCTCAATCAAAACTAAGGTTCAACTCTTTTAGTTGAACAAACAGAACAGATAGAAGTTTCACACAATTCTTCTGTGTAGTTTTTATTTGTAGACATTCTTTTTCCCAATATAGGCCTCCTAGCGCTCAGAATGTCCAATTGCAGTTTCTACAGAAAGAGTGTTTCAGAACGGCTCAATCAAAAGTAAGGTTCAACTCTGTTAGTTGAATGCACAGAACAGAAAGAAGTTTCATACAATGCTTCTGTGTAGTTTATATTTCAACATATTCTTTTTTCCACTATTACCCACTTAGCGCTACGAATGTCCAGTTGCATTTTCTACAGACAGAGTGTTTCAAAACTGCTCAATCAAAAGTATGGTTTAACTCTGTTAGCTGAATGCTCAGATCAGAAAGAAGTTTCACAGAATGCTTCTGTGTAGTTTATATTTGAATATATTCCTTTTTCCACTATTACCCTCTCAGCTCTCCGAATGTCCACTTTCATTTTCTACAGAAAGAGTGTTCAGAACTGCTCAATCAAAAGTATGGTTTAACTCTGTTAGCTTAATGAACATATCAGAAATAAGTTTCACACAATGCTTCTGTGTAGTTTTTATTTGAAGATATTATTTTTCCCAATAGAGGCCTCTTAGCGCTCAGAATGTCCAATTGCAGTTTCTACAGAAAGAGTGTTTCAGAAAGGCTCAATCAAATGTAAGGTTCCACTCTGTTAGTTGAATGCACAGAACAGAAAGAAGTTTCATACAATGCTTCTGTGTAGTTTATATTTGAACATATTCTTTTTTCCACTATTACCCACTTAGCGCTACGAATGTCCCGTTGCATTTTCTACAGACAGAGTGTTTCAAAACTGCTCAATCAAAAGTATGGTTTAACTCTGTTAGCTGAATGCTCAGATCAGAAAGAAGTTTCACAGAATGCTTCTGTGTAGTTTATTTTTGAATATATTCCTTTTTCCACTACTACTCTCTTAGCGCTCCAAATGTCCAGTTGCATTTTCTACAGAAACAGTGTTCAGATCTTCTCAATCAAAAGTATGGTTTAACTCTGTTAGCTGAATGCACAGATCAGAAAGAAGTTTCACAGAATGATTCTGTGTAGTTTATATCTGGAGACATTCCTTTTTCCACTATTACCCTCTTAGCGCTCCGAATCTCCACTTGCATTTTCTACAGAAAGAGTGTGTCAGAACGGCTCAATCAAAACTTAGGTTCAAATCTTTTAGTTGAACAAACAGAACAGAAAGAAGTTTCACACAATTCTTCTGTGTAGTTTTTATTTGTAGACATTCTTTTTCCCAATATAGGCCTCCTAGCGCTCAGAATGTCCAATTGCAGTTTCTACAGAAAGAGTGTTTCAGAACGGCTCAATCAAAAGTAAGGTTCAACTCTGTTAGTTGAATGCACAGAACAGAAAGAAGTTTCATACAATGCTTCTGTGTAGTTTATATTTGAACATATTCTTTTTTCCACTATTACCCACTTAGCGCTACGAATGTCCAGTTGCATTTTCTACAGACAGAGAGTTTCAAAACTGCTCAATCAAAAGTATGGTTTAACTCTGTTAGCTGAATGCTCAGATCAGAAAGAAGTTTCACAGAATGCTTCTGTGTAGTTTATATTTGAATATATTCCTTTTTCCACCACTACACTCTTAGCGCTCCAAATGTCCAGTTGCATTTTCTACAGAAAGAGTGTTCAGATCTGCTCAATCAAAAGTATGGTTTAACTCTGTTAGCTGAATGCCCAGATCAGAAAGAAGTTTCACCGAATGATTCTGTGTAGTTTATATTTGAAGACATTCCTTTTTCCACTATTACCCTCTTAGCGCTCCGAATCTCCACTTGCATTTTCTACAAAAATAGTGTTTCATAACTGCTCAATCAAAAATATGTTTTATCTCTGTTAACTGAATTTACAGATCAGAAATATGTTTCACAGAATGCATCTGTGTAGTTTTTATTTGAAGATATTCTTTTTCCCAATGTAGGCCTCTTAGCGCTTAGCATGTCCAATTGCAGTTTCTACAGAAAGAGTGTTTCAGAACGGCTCAATCAAAAGTAAGGTTCAACTCGGTTAGTTGAATGCACAGAACAGAAAGAATTTTCACAGAATGCTACTGTGTAGTTTATATTTGAATATATTCCTTTTTCCACTATTACCCTCTTAGCGCTCCGAATGTCCACTTGCATTTTCTACAGAAAGAGTGTTCAGAACTGCGCAATCAAAAGTATGGTTTATCTCTGTTAGCTTAATGAACATATCAGAAATAAGTTTCACACAATGCTTCTGTGTAGTTTTTATTTGAAGATATTTTTTTTCCCAATAGAGGCCTCTTAGCGCTCAGAATGTCCAATTGCAGTTTCTACAGAAAGAGGGTTTCAGAAAGGCTCAATCAAAAGTAAGGTTCAACTCTGTTAGTTGAATGCACAGAACAGAAAGAAGTTTCATACAATGCTTCTCTGTAGTTTATATTTGAATATATTCGTTTTTCCACTATTACCCTCTCAGCGCTCCGAATGTCCACTTGCATTTTCTACAGAAAGAGTGTTCAGAACTGCGCAATCAAAAGTATGGTTTAACTCTGTTAGCTTAATGAACATATCAGAAATAAGTTTCACACAATGCTTCTGTGTAGTTTTTATTTGAAGATATTATTTTTCCCAATAGAGGCCTCTTAGCGCTCAGAATGTCCAATTGCAGTTTCTACAGAAAGAGTGTTTCAGAAAGGCTCAATCAAATATAAGGTTCCACTCTGTTAGTTGAATGCACAGAACAGAAAGAAGTTTCATACAATGCTTCTGTGTAGTTTATATTTGAACATATTCTTTTTTCCACTATTACCCACTTAGCGCTACGAATGTCCCGTTGCATTTTCTACAGACAGAGTGTTTCAAAACTGCTCAATCAAAAGTATGGTTTAACTCTGTTAGCTGAATGCTCAGATCAGAAAGAAGTTTCACAGAATGCTTCTGTGTAGTTTATATTTGAATATATTCCTTTTTCCACCACTACGCTCTTAGCGCTCCAAATGTCCAGTTGCATTTTCTACAGAAAGAGTGTTCATATCTGCTCAATCAAAAGTATGGTTTAACTCTGTTAGCTGAATGCACAGATCAGAAAGAAGTTTCACCGAATGATTCTGTGTAGTTTATATTTGAAGACATTCCTTTTTCCACTATTACCCTCTTAGCGCTCCGAATCTCCACTTGCATTTTCTACAAAAAGAGTGTTTCATAACTGCTCAATCAAAAATATGTTTTATCTCTGTTAACTGAATTTACAGATCAGAAATAAGTTTCACAGAATGCATCTGTGTAGTTTTTATTTGAAGATATTTTTTTTCCCAATGTAGGCCTCTTAGCGCTTAGCATGTCCAATTGCAGTTTCTACAGAAAGAGTGTTTCAGAACGGCTCAATCAAAAGTAAGGTTCAACTCTGTTAGTTGAATGCACAGAACAGAAAGAATTTTCACAGAATGCTACTGTGTAGTTTATATTTGAATATATTCCTTTTTCCACTATTACCCTCTTAGCGCTCCGAATGTCCACTTGCATTTTCTACAGAAAGAGTGTTCAGAACTGCGCAATCAAAAGTATGGTTTAACTCTGTTAGCCTAATGAACATATCAGAAATAAGTTTCACACAATGCTTCTGTGTAGTTTTTATTTGAAGATATTATTTTTCCCAATACAGGCCTCTTAGCGCTCAGAATGTCCAATTGCAGTTTCTACAGAAAGAGTGTTTCAGAAAGGCTCAATCAAAAGTAAGGTTCAACTCTGTTAGTTGAATGCACAGAACAGAAAGAAGTTTCATACAATGCTTCTGTGTAGTTTATATTTGAACATATTCTTTTTTCCACTATTACCCACTTAGCGCTATGAATGTCCAGTTGCATTTTCTACAGACAGAGTGTTTCAAAACTGCTCAATCAAAAGTATGGTTTAACTCTGTTAGCTGAATGCTCAGATCAGAAAGAAGTTTCACAGAATGCTTCTGTGTAGTTTATATTTGAATATATTCCTTTTTCCACTACTACGCTCTTAGCGCTCCAAATGTCCAGTTGCATTTTCTACAGAAAGAGTGTTCAGATCTGCTCAATCAAAAGTATGGTTTAACTCTGTTAGCTGAATGCACAGATCAGAAAGAAGTTTCACCGAATGATTCTGTGTAGTTTATATTTGAAGACATTCCTTTTTCCACTATTACCCTCTTAGCGCTCCGAATCTCCACTTGCATTTTCTACAAAAAGAGTGTTTCATAACTGCTCAATCAAAAATATGTTTTATCTCTGTTAACTGAATTTACAGATCAGAAATAAGTTTCACAGAATGCATCTGTGTAGTTTTTATTTGAAGATATTCTTTTTCCCAATGTAGGCCTCTTAGCGCTTAGCATGTCCAATTGCAGTTTCTACAGAAAGAGTGTTTCAGAACGGCTCAATCAAAAGTAAGGTTCAACTCTGTTAGTTGAATGCACAGAACAGAAAGAATTTTCACAGAATGCTACTGTGTAGTTTATATTTGAATATATTCCTTTTTCCA
Organism: Symphalangus syndactylus; assembly: GCF_028878055.3. Taxonomy (NCBI): domain Eukaryota; kingdom Metazoa; phylum Chordata; class Mammalia; order Primates; family Hylobatidae; genus Symphalangus; species Symphalangus syndactylus. The sequence continues at coordinate 1,540,592 of NC_072423.2, read as the reverse complement.
CTATTACCCTCTTAGCGCTCCGAATGTCCACTTGCATTTTCTACAGAAAGAGTGTTCAGAACTGCGCAATCAAAAGTATGGTTTAACTCTGTTAGCTTAATGAACATATCAGAAATAAGTTTCACACAATGCTTCTGTGTAGTTTTTATTTGAAGATATTATTTTTCCCAATAGAGGCCTCTTAGCGCTCAGAATGTCCAATTGCAGTTTCTACAGAAAGAGTGTCTCAGAAAGGCTCAATCAAAAGTAAGGTTCAACTCTGTTAGTTGAATGCACAGAACAGAAAGTAGTTTCATACAATGCTTCTGTGTAGTTTATATTTGAACATATTCTTTTTTCCACTATTACCCACTTAGCGCTACGAATGTCCAGTTGCATTTCCTATAGACAGAGTGTTTCAAAACTGCTCAATCAAAAGTATGGTTTAACTCTGTTAGCTGAATGCTCAGATCAGAAAGAAGTTTCACAGAATGCTTCTGTGTAGTTTATATTTGAATATATTCCTTTTTCCACTACTACTCTCTTAGCGCTCCAAATGTCCAGTTGCATTATCTACAGAAGGAGTGTTCAGATGTGCTCAATCAAAAGTATGGTTTAACACTGTTAGCTGAATGCACAGATCAGAAAGAAGTTTCACAGAATGATTCTGTGTAGTTTATATTTGGAGACATTCCTTTTTCCCCTATTACCCTCTTAGCGCTCCGAATCTCCACTTGCATTTTCTACAGAAAGAGTGTTTCAGAACGGCTCAATCAAAACTAACGTTCATCTCTTTTAGTTGAACAAACAGAACAGAAAGAAGTTTCACACAATTCTTCTGTGTAGTTTTTATTTGTAGACTTTCTTTTTCCCAATATAGGCCTCTTAGCGCTCAGAATGTCCAATTGCAGTTTCTACAGAAAGAGTGTTTCAGAACGGCTCAATCAAAAGTAAGGTTCAACTCTGTTAGTTGAATGCACAGAACAGAAAGAAGTTTCATACAATGCTTCTGTGTAGTTTATATTTGAACATATTCTTTTTTCCACTATTACCCACTTAGCGCTACGAATGTCCAGTTGCATTTTCTACAGACAGAGTGTTTCAAAACTGCTCAATCAAAAGTATGGTTTAACTCTGTTAGCTGAATGCTCAGATCAGAAAGAAGTTTCACAGAATGCTTCTGTGTAGTTTATATTTGAATATATTCCTTTTTCCACTACTACACTCTTAGCGCTCCAAATGTCCAGTTGCATTTTCTACAGAAAGAGTGTTCAGATCTGCTCAATCAAAAGTATGGTTTAACTCTGTTAGCTGAATGCACAGATCAGAAAGAAGTTTCACCGAATGATTCTGTGTAGTTTATATTTGAAGACATTCCTTTTTCCACTATTACCCTCTTAGCGCTCCGAATCTCCACTTGCATTTTCTACAAAAAGAGTGTTTCATAACTGCTCAATCAAAAATATGTTTTATCTCTGTTAACTGAATTTACAGATCAGAAATAAGTTTCACAGAATGCATCTGTGTAGTTTTTATTTGAAGATATTCTTTTTCCCAATGTAGGCCTCTTAGCGCTTAGCATGTCCAATTGCAGTTTCTACAGAAAGAGTGTTTCAGAACGGCTCAATCAAAAGTAAGGTTCAACTCTGTTAGTTGAATGCACAGAACTGAAAGAATTTTTAAAGAATGCTACTGTGTAGTTTATATTTGAATATATTCCTTTTTCCACTATTACCCTCTTAGCGCTCCGAATGTCCACTTGCATTTTCTACAGAAAGAGTGTTCAGAACTGCGCAATCAAAAGTATGGTTTAACTCTGTTAGCTTAATCAACATATCAGAAATAAGTTTCACACAATGCTTCTGTGTAGTTTTTATTTGAAGATATTATTTTTCCCAAGAGAGGCATCTTAGCGCTCAGAATGTCCAATTGCAGTTTCTACAGAAAGAGTGTCTCAGAAAGGCTCAATCAAAAGTAAGGTTCAACTCTGTTAGTTGAATGCACAGAACAGAAAGAAGTTTCATACAATGCTTCTGTGTAGTTTATATTTGAACATATTCTTTTTTCCACTATTACCCACTTAGCGCTACGAATGTCCAGTTGCATTTTCTACAGACAGAGTGTTTCAAAACTGCTCAATCAAAAGTATGGTTTAACTCTGTTAGCTGAATGCTCAGATCAGAAAGAAGTTTCACAGAATGCTTCTGTGTAGTTTATATTTGAATATATTCCTTTTTCCACTACTACTCTCTTAGCGCTCCAAATGTCCAGTTGCATTTTCTACAGAAAGAGTGTTCAGATCTGCTCAATCAAAAGTATGGTTTAAATCTGTTAACTGAATGCACAGATCAGAAAGAAGTTTCACCGAATGATTCTGTGTAGTTTATATTTGAAGACATTCCTTTTTCCCCTATTACCCTCTTAGCGCTCCGAATGTCCACTTGAATTTTCTACAGAAAGAGTGTTTCAGAACGGCTCAATCAAAAATATGTTTTATCTCTGTTAACTGAATTTACAGATCAGAAATAAGTTTCACAGAATGCATCTGTGTAGTTTTTATTTGAAGATATTCTTTTTCCCAATGTAGGCCTCTTAGCGCTTAGCATGTCCAATTGGAGTTTCTACACAAAGAGTGTTTCAGAACGGCTCAATCAAAAGTAAGGTTCAACTCTGTTAGTTGAATGCACAGAACAGAAAGAATTTTCACAGAATGCTACTGTGTAGTTTATATTTGAATATATTACTTTTTCCACTATTACCCTCTTAGCGCTCCGAATGTCCACTTGCATTTTCTACAGAAAGAGTGTTCAGAACTGCGCAATCAAAAGTATGGTTTAACTCTGTTAGCTTAATGAACATATCAGAAATAAGTTTCACACAATGCTTCTGTGTAGTTTTTATTTGAAGATATTATTTTTCCCAATATAGGCCTCTTAGCGCTCAGAATGTCCAATTGCAGTTTCTACAGAAAGAGTGTCTCAGAAAGGCTCAATCAAAAGTAAGGTTCAACTCTGTTAGTTGAATGCACAGAACAGAAAGAAGTTTCATACAATGCTTCTGTGTAGTTTATATTTGAACATATTCTTTTTTCCACTATTACCCACTTAGCGCTACGAATGTCCAGTTGCATTTTCTACAGACAGAGTGTTTCAAAACTGCTCAATCAAAAGTATGGTTTAACTCTGTTAGCTGAATGCTCAGATCAGAAAGAAGTTTCACAGAATGCTTCTGTGTAGTTTATATTTGAATATATTCCTTTTTCCACTACTACTCTCTTAGCGCTCCAAATGTCCAGTTGCATTTTCTACAGAAAGAGTGTTCAGATCTGCTCAATCAAAAGTATGGTTTAACTCTGTTAGCTGAATGCACAGATCAGAAAGAAGTTTCAAAGAATGATTCTGTGTAGTTTATATTTGGAGACATTCCTTTTTCCCCTATTACCCTCTTAGCGCTCCGAATCTCCACTTGAATTTTCCACAGAAAGAGTGTTTCAGAAAGGCTCAATCAAAACTAAGGTTCAAATCTTTTAGTTGAACAAACAGAACAGAAAGAAGTTTCACACAATTCTTCTGTGTAGTTTTTATTTGTAGAATTTCTTTTCCCAATATAGGCCTCTTAGCGCTCAGAATGTCCAATTGCAGTTTCTACAGAAAGAGTGTTTCAGAACGGCTCAATCAAAAGTAAGGTTCAACTCTGTTAGTTGAATGCACAGAACAGAAAGAAGTTTCATACAATGCTTCTGTGTAGTTTATAATTGAACATATTCTTTTTTCCACTATTACCCACTTAGCGCTACAAATGTCCAGTTGCATTTTCTACAGACAGAGTGTTTCAAAACTGCTCAATCAAAAGTATGGTTTAACTCTGTTAGCTGAATGCTTAGATCAGAAAGAAGGTTCACAGAATGCTTCTGTGTAGTTTATATTTGAATATATTCCTTTTTCCACTACTACGCTCTTAGCGCTCCAAATGTCCAGTTGCATTTTCTACAGAAAGAGTGTTCAGATCTGCTCAATCAAAAGTATGGTTTAACTCTGTTAGCTGAATGCACAGATCAGAAAGAAGTTTCACCGAATGATTCTGTGTAGTTTATATTTGAAGACATTCCTTTTTCCACTATTACCCTCTTAGCGCTCCGAATCTCCACTTGCATTTTCTACAAAAAGAGTGTTTCATAACTGCTCAATCAAAAATATGTTTTATCTCTGTTAACTGAATTTACAGATCAGAAATAAGTTTCACAGAATGCATCTGTGTAGTTTTTATTTGAAGATATTCTTTTTCCCAATGTAGGCCTCTTAGCGCTTAGCATGTCCAATTGCAGTTTCTACAGAAAGAGTGTTTCAGAACGGCTCAATCAAAAGTAAGGTTCAACTCTGTTAGTTGAATGCACAGAACAGAAAGAATTTTCACAGAATGCTACTGTGTAGTTTATATTTGAATATATTCCTTTTTCCACTATTACCCTCTTAGCGCTCCGAATGTCCACTTGCATTTTCTACAGAAAGAGTGTTCAGAACTGCGCAATCAAAAGTATGGTTTAACTCTGTTAGCTTAATGAACATATCAGAAATAAGTTTCACACAATGCTTCTGTGTAGTTTTTATTTGAAGATATTATTTTTCCCAATACAGGCCTCTTAGCGCTCAGAATGTCCAATTGCAGTTTCTACAGAAAGAGTGTTTCAGAAAGGCTCAATCAAAAGTAAGGTTCAACTCTGTTAGTTGAATGCACAGAACAGAAAGAAGTTTCATACAATGCTTCTGTGTAGTTTATATTTGAACATATTCTTTTTTCCACTATTACTCACTTAGCGCTACGAATGTCCAGTTGCATTTTCTACAGACAGAGTGTTTCAAAACTGCTCAATAAAAAGTATGGTTTAACTCTGTTAGCTGAATGCTCAGATCAGAAAGAAGTTTCACAGAATGCTTCTGTGTAGTTTATATTTGAATATATTCCTTTTTCCACTACTACGCTCTTAGCGCTCCAAATGTCCAGTTGCATTTTCTACAGAAAGAGTGTTCAGATCTGCTCAATCAAAAGTATGGTTTAACTCTGTTAGCTGAATGCACAGATCAGAAAGAAGTTTCACCGAATGATTCTGTGTAGTTTATATTTGAAGACATTCCTTTTTCCACTATTACCCTCTTAGCGCTCCGAATCTCCACTTGCATTTTCTACAAAAAGAGTGTTTCATAACTGCTCAATCAAAAATATGTTTTATCTCTGTTAACTGAATTTACAGATCAGAAATAAGTTTCACAGAATGCATCTGTGTAGTTTTTATTTGAAGATATTCTTTTTCCCAATGTAGGCCTCTTAGCGCTTAGCATGTCCAATTGCAGTTTCTACAGAAAGAGTGTTTCAGAACGGCTCAATCAAAAGTAAGGTTCAACTCTGTTAGTTGAATGCATAGAACAGAAAGAATTTTCACAGAATGCTACTGTGTAGTTTATATTTGAATATATTCCTTTTTCCACTATTACCCTCTTAGCGCTCCGAATGTCCACTTGCATTTTCTACAGAAAGAGTGTTCAGAACTGCGCAATCAAAAGTATGGTTTAACTCTGTTAGCTTAATGAACATATCAGAAATAAGTTTCACACAATGCTTCTGTGTAGTTTTTATTTGAAGATATTATTTTTCCCAATAGAGGCCTCTTAGCGCTCAGAATGTCCAATTGCAGTTTCTACAGAAAGAGTGTCTCAGAAAGGCTCAATCAAAAGTAAGGTTCAACTCTGTTAGTTGAATGCACAGAACAGAAAGAAGTTTCATACAATGCTTCTGTGTAGTTTATATTTGAACATATTCTTTTTTCCACTATTACCCACTTAGCGCTACGAATGTCCAGTTGCATTTCCTATAGACAGAGTGTTTCAAAACTGCTCAATCAAAAGTATGGTTTAACTCTGATAGCTGAATGCTCAGATCAGAAAGAAGTTTCACAGAATGCTTCTGTGTAGTTTATATTTGAATATATTCCTTTTTCCACTACTACTCTCTTAGCGCTCCAAATGTCCAGTTGCATTATCTACAGAAGGAGTGTTCAGATGTGCTCAATCAAAAGTATGGTTTAACACTGTTAGCTGAATGCACAGATCAGAAAGAAGTTTCACAGAATGATTCTGTGTAGTTTATATTTGGAGACATTCCTTTTTCCCCTATTACCCTCTTAGCGCTCCGAATCTCCACTTGCATTTTCTACAGAAAGAGTGTTTCAGAACGGCTCAATCAAAACTAACGTTCAACTCTTTTAGTTGAACAAACAGAACAGAAAGAAGTTTCACACAATTCTTCTGTGTAGTTTTTATTTGTAGACTTTCTTTTTCCCCATATAGGCCTCTTAGCGCTCAGAATGTCCAATTGCAGTTTCTACAGAAAGAGTGTTTCAGAACGGCTCAATCAAAAGTAAGGTTCAACTCTGTTAGTTGAATGCACAGAACAGAAAGAAGTTTCATACAATGCTTCTGTGTAGTTTATATTTGAACATATTCTTTTTTCCACTATTACCCACTTAGCGCTACGAATGTCCAGTTGCATTTTCTACAGACAGAGTGTTTCAAAACTGCTCAATCAAAAGTATGGTTTAACTCTGTTAGCTGAATGCTCAGATCAGAAAGAAGTTTCACAGAATGCTTCTGTGTAGTTTATATTTGAATATATTCCTTTTTCCACTACTACGCTCTTAGCGCTCCAAATGTCCAGTTGCATTTTCTACAGAAAGAGTGTTCAGATCTGCTCAATCAAAAGTATGGTTTAACTCTGTTAGCTGAATGCACAGATCAGAAAGAAGTTTCACCGAATGATTCTGTGTAGTTTATATTTGAAGACATTCCTTTTTCCACTATTACCCTCTTAGCGCTCCGAATCTCCACTTGCATTTTCTACAAAAAGAGTGTTTCATAACTGCTCAATCAAAAATATGTTTTATCTCTGTTAAATGAATTTACAGATCAGAAATAAGTTTCACAGAATGCATCTGTGTAGTTTTTATTTGAAGATATTCTTTTTCCCAATGTAGGCCTCTTAGCGCTTAGCATGTCCAATTGAAGTTTCTACAGAAAGAGTGTTTCAGAACGGCTCAATCAAAAGTAAGGTTCAACTCCGTTAGTTGAATGCACAGAACAGAAAGAATTTTCACAGAATGCTAATGTGTAGTTTATATTTGAATATATTCCTTTTTCCACTATTACCCTCTTAGCGCTCCGAATGTCCACTTGCATTTTCTACAGAAAGAGTGTTCAGAACTGCGCAATCAAAAGTATGGTTTAACTCTGTTAGCTTAATGAACATATCAGAAATAAGTTTCACACAATGCTTCTGTGTAGTTTTTATTTGAAGATATTATTTTTCCCAATAGAGGCCTCTTAGCGCTCAGAATGTCCAATTGCAGTTTCTACAGAAAGAGTGTTTCAGAAAGGCTCAATCAAAAGTAAGGTTCAACTCTGTTAGTTGAATGCACAGAACAGAAAGAAGTTTCATACAATGCTTCTGTGTAGTTTATATTTGAACATATTCTTTTTTCCACTATTACCCACTTAGCGCTACGAATGTCCAGTTGCATTTTCTACAGACAGAGTGTTTCAAAACTGCTCAATCAAAAGTATGGTTTAACTCTGTTAGCTGAATGCTCAGATCAGAAAGAAGTTTCACAGAATGCTTCTGTGTAGTTTATATTTGAATATATTCCTTTTTCCACTACTACGCTCTTAGCGCTCCAAATGTCCAGTTGCATTTTCTACAGAAAGAGTGTTCAGATCTGCTCAATCAAAAGTATGGTTTAACTCTGTTTGCTGAATGCACAGATCAGAAAGAAGTTTCACCGAATGATTCTGTGTAGTTTATATTTGAAGACATTCCTTTTTCCACTATTACCCTCTTAGCGCTCCGAATCTCCACTTGCATTTTCTACAAAAAGAGTGTTTCATAACTGCTCAATCAAAAATATGTTTTACCTCTGTTAACTGAATTTACAGATCAGAAATAAGTTTCACAGAATGCATCTGTGTAGTTTTTATTTGAAGATATTCTTTTTTCCAATGTAGGCCTCTTAGCGCTTAGCATGTCCAATTGCAGTTTCTACAGAAAGAGTGTTTCAGAACAGCTCAATCAAAAGTAAGGTTCAACTCTGTTAGTTGAATGCACAGAACAGAAAGGATTTTCACAGAATGCTACTGTGTAGTTTATATTTGAATATATTCCTTTTTCCACTATTACCCTCTTAGCGCTCCGAATGTCCACTTGCATTTTCTACAGAAAGAGTGTTCAGAACTGCGCAATCAAAAGTATGGTTTAACTCTGTTAGCTTAATGAACATATCAGAAATAAGTTTCACACAATGCTTCTGTGTAGTTTTTATTTGAAGATATTTTTTTTCCCAATAGAGGCCTCTTAGCGCTCAGAATGTCCAATTGCAGTTTCTACAGAAAGAGTGTTTCAGAAAGGCTCAATCAAAAGTAAGGTTCAACTCTGTTACTTGAATGCACAGAACAGAAAGAAGTTTCATACAATGCTTCTGTGTAGTTTATATTTGAACATATTCTTTTTTCCACTATTACCCACTTAGCGCTACGAATGTCCAGTTGCATTTTCTACAGACAGAGTGTTTCAAAACTGCTCAATCAAAAGTATGGTTTAACTCTGTTAGCTGAATGCTCAGATCAGAAAGAAGTTTCACAGAATGCTTCTGTGTAGTTTATATTTGAATATATTCCTTTTTCCACTACTACGCTCTTAGCGCTCCAAATGTCCAGTTGCATTTTCTACAGAAAGAGTGTTCAGATCTGCTCAATCAAAAGTATGGTTTAACTCTGTTAGCTGAATGCACAGATCAGAAAGAAGTTTCACCGAATTATTCTGTGTAGTTTATATTTGAAGACATTCCTTTTTCCACTATTACCCTCTTAGCGCTCCGAATCTCCACTTGCATTTTCTACAAAAAGAGTGTTTCATAACTGCTCAATCAAAAATATGTTTTATCTCTGTTAACTGAATTTACAGATCAGAAATAAGTTTCACAGAATGCATCTGTGTAGTTTTTATTTGAAGATATTCTTTTTCCCAATGTAGGCCTCTTAGCGCTTAGCATGTCCAATTGCAGTTTCTACAGAAAGAGTGTTTCAGAACGGCTCAATCAAAAGTAAGGTTCAACTCTGTTAGTTGAATGCACACAACAGAAAGAATTTTCACAGAATGCTACTGTGTAGTTTATATTTGAATATATTCCTTTTTCCACTATTACCCTCTTAGCGCTCCGAATGTCCACTTGCATTTTCTACAGAAAGAGTGTTCAGAACTGCGCAATCAAAAGTATGGTTTAACTCTGTTAGCTTAATGAACATATCAGAAATAAGTTTCACACAATGCTTCTGTGTAGTTTTTATTTGAAGATATTATTTTTCCCAATAGAGGCCTCTTAGCGCTCAGAATGTCCAATTGCAGTTTCTACAGAAAGAGTGTTTCAGAAAGGCTCAATCAAAAGTAAGGTTCAACTCTGTTAGTTGAATGCACAGAACAGAAAGAAGTTTCATACAATGCTTCTGTGTAGTTTATATTTGAACATATTCTTTTTTCCACTATTACCCACTTAGCGCTACGAATGTCCAGTTGCATTTTCTACAGACAGAGTGTTTCAAAACTGCTCAATCAAAAGTATGGTTTAACTCTGTTAGCTGAATGCTCAGATCAGAAAGAAGTTTCACAGAATGCTTCTGTGTAGTTTATATTTGAATATATTCCTTTTTCCACTACTACGCTCTTAGCGCTCCAAATGTCCAGTTGCATTTTCTACAGAAAGAGTGTTCAGATCTGCTCAATCAAAAGTATGGTTTAACTCTGTTAGCTGAATGCACAGATCAGAAAGAAGTTTCACCGAATGATTCTGTGTAGTTTATATTTGAAGACATTCCTTTTTCCACTATTACCCTCTTAGCGCTCCGAATCTCCACTTGCATTTTCTACAAAAAGAGTGTTTCATAACTGCTCAATCAAAAATATGTTTTATCACTGTTAACTGAATTTACAGATCAGAAATAAGTTTCACAGAATGCATCTGTGTAGTTTTTATTTGAAGATATTCTTTTTCCCAATGTAGGCCTCTTAGCGCTTAGCATGTCCAATTGCAGTTTCTACAGAAAGAGTGTTTCAGAACGGCTCAATCAAAAGTAAGGTTCAACTCTGTTAGTTGAATGCACAGAACAGAAAGAATTTTCACAGAATGCTACTGTGTAGTTTATATTTGAATATATTCCTTTTTCCACTATTACCCTCTTAGCGCTCCGAATGTCCACTTGCATTTTCTACAGAAAGAGTGTTCAGAACTGCGCAATCAAAAGTATGGTTTAACTCTGTTAGCTTAATGAACATATCAGAAATAAGTTTCACACAATGCTTCTGTGTAGTTTTTATTTGAAGATGTTTTTTTTCCCAATAGAGGCCTCTTAGCGCTCAGAATGTCCAATTGCAGTTTCTACAGAAAGAGTGTTCCCGAACGGCTCAATCAAAAGTAAGGTTCAACTCTGTTAGCTGAATGCACAGAACAGAAAGATGTTTCATACAATGCTTCTGTGTAGTTTATATTTGAACATATTCTTTTTTCCACTATTACCCACTTAGCGCTACGAATGTCCAGTTGCATTTTCTACAGACAGAGTGTTTCAAAACTGCTCTATCAAAAGTATGGTTTAACTCTGTTAGCTGAATGCTCAGATCAGAAAGAAGTTTCACAGAACGCTTCTGTGTAGTTTATATTTGAATATATTCCTTTTTCCACTACTACCCTCTTAGCGCCCCAAATGTCCAGTTGCATTTTCTACAGAAAGAGTGTTCAGATCTGCTCTATCAAAAGTATGGTTTAACTCTGTTAGCTGAATGCACAGATCAGAAAGAAGTTTCACCGAATGATTCTGTGTAGTTTATATTTGAAGACATTCCTTTTTCCACTATTACCCTCTTAACGGTCCGAATCTCCACTTGCATTTTCTACAGAAAGAGTGTTTCAGAACGGCTCAATCAAAACTAAGGTTCAAATCTTTTAGATGAATGAACAGAACAGAAAGAAGTTTCACAGAATGCTTCTGTGTAGTTTTTATTTGTAGATATTCTTTTTCCCAATATAGGCCTCTTAGCGCTCAGAACGTCGAATTGCAGTTTCTACAGAAAGAGTGTTTTTAGAATGGCTCAATCAAAAGTAAGGTTCAACCCTGGTAGTTGAATGCACAGAACAGAAGGAAGTTTCACAGAATGCTTCCGTGTAGTTTATATTTGAATATATTCCTTTTTCCACTATTACCCTCTTAGCGCTCCAACTGTCCAGTTGCATTTTCTACAGAAAGAGTGTTCAGATCTGCTCAATCAAAAGTATGGTTTAACTCTGTTAGCTGAATGCACAGATCAGAAAGTAGTTTCACAGAATGATTCTGTGTAGTTTATATTTGAAGACATTCCTTTTTCCACTATTACCATCTTAGCGCTCCGAATCTCCACTTGCATTTTCTACAGAAAGAGTGTTTCAGAACGGCTCAATCAAAACTAAGGTTCAACACTTTTAGTTGAATGAACAGAACAGAAAGAAGTTTCACAGAATGCTTCTGTGTAGTTTTTATTTGTAGATATTCTTTTTCCCAATATAGGCCTCTTAGCGCTCAGAATGTCCAATTGCAATTTCTACAGAAAGAGTGTTTCAGAACGGCTCAATCAAAAGTAAGGTTCAACCCCGGTAGTTGAATGCACAGAACAGAAAGACGTTTCACAGAATGCTTCTGTGTAGTTTCTATTTGTATATATTCCTTTTTCCAATATTACCCTCTTAGCGCTCCGAATGTCCACTTGCATTTTCTACAGAAACAGTGTTCTGAACTGCGCAATCAAAAGTATGGTTTAACTCTGTTAGCTGAATGCACATATCAGAAATAAGTTTCAAACAATGCTTCTGTGTAGTTTTTATTTGAAGATATTATTTTTCCCAATATAGGCCTCTTAGCGCTCAGAATGTCCAATTGCAGTTTCTACAGAAAGATTGTTTCAGAACGGCTCAATCAAATGTAAGGTTCAACTCTCTTAGTTGAATGCACAGAACAGAAAGAAGTTTCACAGAATGCTTCTGTGTAGTATTTAGTTGAAAATACTCCTTTTTGGACTATTACCCACTTAGCGTTCCGAATATCCACTGGCAGTTTCTACACAAAGAGTGTTTCAGAACTGCTCCTTCAAAAGTAAGGCTCAACTCTGTTAGTTGAATGCGGAGAACAGAAAGGGGTTTCAGAGAATGCTTCTGTGTAGTTTTTAATTGGAGATATTCCTTTTTCCTCTATTACAATCTTAGCGCTCCGAATGTCCACTTGCATTTTCTACAAAAAGAGTGCTTCATAACTGCTCAATCAAAAATATGGTTTAGCTCTTTTAACTGAATTTACCGATCAGAAATAAGTTTCACAGAATGCATCTGTGTAGTTTTTATTTGAAGATATTCTTTTTCCCAATGTAGGCCTCTTAGCCCTTAGAATGTAAAATTGCAGTTTCTACAGAAAGAGTGTTTCAGAACGGCTCAATCAAAAGTAAGGTCCAACTCTGTTAGTTGAATGCACAGAACAGAAAGAAGTTTCACAGAATGCTACTGTGTAGTTTATATTTGAATATATTCCTTTTTCCACTATTACCCTCTTAGCGCTCCGAATGTCCACTTGCATTTTCTACAGAAAGAGTGTTCGGAACTGCGCAATCAAAAGTATGGTTTAACTCTGTTAGGTGAATGCACATATCAGAAATAAGTCTCACACAATGCTTCTGTGTAGTTTTTATTTGAAGATATTATTTTTCCCAATATAGGCCTCTTAGCGCTCAGAATGTCCAATTGCAGTTTCTACAGAAAGAGTGTTTCAGAACGGCTCAATCAAAAGTAAGGTTCAACTCTTTAGTTGAATGAACAGAACAGAATGAAGTTTCACAGAATGCTTCTGTGTAGTTTTTATTTGTAGATATTCTTTTTCCCAATATAGGCCTCTTAGCGCTCAGAATGTCCAATTGCAGTTTCTACAGAAAGAGTGTTTCAGAACGGCTCAATCAAAAGTAAGGTTCAACTCTGTTAGTTGAATGCACAGAACAGAAAGTAGTTTCATACAATGCTTCTGTGTAGTTTATATTTGAACATATTCGGTTTTCCACTATTACCCACTTAGCGCTACGAATGTCCAGTTGCATTTTCTACAGACAGAGTGTTTCAAAACTGCTCAATCAAAAGTATGGTTTAACTCTGTTAGCTTAATGCTCAGATCAGAAAGAATTTTCACAGAATGCTTCTGTGTAGTTTATATTTGAATATATTACTTTTTCCACTACTACCCTCTTAGCTCTCCAAATGTCCAGTTGCATTTTCTATAGAAAGAGTGTTCAGATCTGCTCAATCAAAAGTATGGTTTAACTCTGTTAGCTGAATGCACAGATCAGAAATAAGTATCACAGAATGCTTCTGTGTAGTTTTAATTTGTAGATATTCTTTTTCCCAATATAGGCCTCTTAGCGCTCAGAATGTCCAATTGCAGTTTCTACAGAAAGAGTGTTTCAGAACGGCTCAATCAAAAGTAAGGTTCAACTCTGTTAGTTGAATGCACAGAACAGAAAGAAGTTTCATACAATGCTTCTGTGTAGTTTATATATGAACATATTCTTTTTTCCACTATTACCCACTTAGTGCTACGAATGTCCAGTTGCATTTTCTACAGACAGAGTGTTTCAAAACTGCTCAATCAAAAGTATGGTTTAACTCTGTTAGCTGAATGCTCAGATCAGAAAGAAGTTTCACAGAATGCTTCTATGTAGTTTATATTTGAATATATTCCTTTTTCCACTACTATGCTCTTAGCGCTCCAAATGTCCAGTTGCATTTTCTACAGAAAGATTGTTCAGATCTGCTCAATCAAAAGTATGGTTTAACTCTGTTAGCTGAATGCACAGATCAGAAAGAAGTTTCACCGAATGATTCTGTGTAGTTTATATTTGAAGACATTCCTTTTTCCACTATTACCCTCTTAGTGCTCCGAATCTCCACTTGCATTTTATACAAAAAGAGTGTTTCATAACTGCTCAATCAAAAATATGTTTTATCTCTGTTAACTGAATTTACAGATCAGAAATAAGTTTCACAGAATGCATCTGTGTAGTTTTTATTTGAAGATATCCTTTTTCCCAATGTAGGCCTCTTAGCGCTTAGCATGTCCACTTGCATTTTCTACAGAAAGAGTGTTCAGAACTGCGCAATCAAAATATGTTTTAACTCTGTTAGCTTAATCAACATATCAGAAATAAGTTTCACACAATGCTTCTGTGTAGTTTTTATTTGAAGATATTATTTTTCCCAATAGAGGCCTCTTAGCGCTCAGAATGTGCAATTGCAGTTTCTACAGAAAGAGTGTCTCAGAAAGGCTCAATCAAAAGTAAGGTTCAAATCTGTTAGTTGAATGCACAGAACAGAAAGTAGTTTCATACAATGCTTCTGTGTAGTTTATATTTGAACATATTCTTTTTTCCACTATTACCCACTTAGCGCTACGAATGTCCAGTTGCATTTTCTACAGACAGAGTGTTTCAAAACTGCTCAATCAAAAGTATGGTTTAACTCTGTTAGCTGAATGCTCAGATCAGAAAGAAGTTTCACAGAATGCTTCTGTGTAGTTTATATTTGAATATATTCCTTTTTCCACTACTACTCTCTTAGCGCTCCAAATGTCCAGTTGCATTTTCTACAGAAAGAGTGTTCAGATCTGCTCAATCAAAAGTATGGTTTAACTCTGTTAGCTGAATGCACAGATCAGAAAGAAGTTTCACAGAATGATTCTGTGTAGTTTATATTTGGAGACATTCCTTTTTCCCCTATTACCCTCTTAGCGCTCCGAATCTCCACTTGAATTTTCTACAGAAAGAGTGTTTCAGAACGGCTCAATCAAAACTAACGTTCAAATCTTTTAGTTGAACAAACAGAACAGAAAGATGTTTCACACAATTCTTCTGTGTAGTTTTTATTTGTAGACTTTCTTTTTCCCAATATAGGCCTCTTAGCGCTCAGAATGTCCAATTGCAGTTTCTACAGAAAGAGTGTTTCAGAACGGCTTAATCAAAAGTAAGGTTCAACTCTGTTAGTTGAATGCACAGAACAGAAAGAAGTTTCATACAATGCTTCTGTGTAGTTTATATTTGAACATATTCTTTTTTCCACTATTACCCACTTAGCGCTACGAATGTCCAGTTGCATTTTCTACAGACAGAGTGTTTCAAAACTGCTCAATCAAAAGTGTGGTTTAACTCTGTTAGCTGAATGCTCAGATCAGAAAGAAGTTTCACAGAATGCTTCTGTGTAGTTTATATTTGAATATATTCCTTTTTCCACTACTACGCTCTTAGCGCTCCAAATGTCCAGTTGCATTTTCTACAGAAAGAGTGTTCAGATCTGCTCAATCAAAAGTATGGTTTAACTCTGTTAGCTGAATGCACAGATCAGAAAGAAGTTTCACCGAATGATTCTGTGTAGTTTATATTTGAAGACATTCCTTTTTCCACTATTACCCTTTAGAGCTCCGAATCTCCACTTGCATTTTCTACAAAAAGAGTGTTTCATAACTGCTCAATCAAAAATATGTTTTATCTCTGTTAACTGAATTTACAGATCAGAAATAAGTTTCACAGAATGCATCTGTGTAGTTTTTATTTGAAGATATTTTTTCCCAATGTAGGCCTCTTAGCGCTTAGCATGTCCAATTGCAGTTTCTACAGAAAGAGTGTTTCAGAACGGCTCAATCAAAAGTAAGGTTCAACTCTGTTAGTTGAATGCACAGAACAGAAAGAATTTTCACAGAATGCTACTGTGTAGTTTATATTTGAATATATTCCTTTTTCCACTATTACCCTCTTAGCACTCCGAATGTCCACTTGCATTTTCTACAGAAAGAGTGTTCAGAACTGCGCAATCAAAAGTATGGTTTAACTCTGTTAGCTTAATGAACATATCAGAAATAAGTTTCACACAATGCTTCTGTGTAGTTTTTATTTGAAGATATTATTTTTCCCAATATAGGCCTCTTAGCGCTCAGAATGTCCAATTGCAGTTTCTACAGAAAGAGTGTCTCAGAAAGGCTCAATCAAAAGTAAGGTTCAACTCTGTTAGTTGAATGCACAGAACAGAAAGAAGTTTCATACAATGCTTCTGTGTAGTTTATATTTGAACATATTCTTTTTTCCACTATTACCCACTTAGCGCTACGAATGTCCAGTTGCATTTTCTACAGACAGAGTGTTTCAAAACTGCTCAATCAAAAGTATGTTTTAACTCTGTTAGCTGAATGCTCAGATCAGAAAAAAGTTTCACAGAATGCTTCTGTGTAGTTTATATTTGAATATATTCCTTTTTCCACTACTACGCTCTTAGCGCTCCAAATGTCCAGTTGCATTTTCTACAGAAAGAGTGTTCAGATCTGCTCAATCAAAAGTATGGTTTAACTCTGTTAGCTGAATGCACAGATCAGAAAGAAGTTTCACCGAATGATTCTGTGTAGTTTATATTTGAAGACATTCCTTTTTCCACTATTACCCTCTTAGCGCTCCGAATCTCCACTTGCATTTTCTACAAAAAGAGTGTTTCATAACTGCTCAATCAAAAATATGTTTTATCTCTGTTAACTGAATTTACAGATCAGAAATAAGTTTCACAGAATGCATCTGTGTAGTTTTTTTTTGAAGATATTCTTTTTCCCAATGTAGGCCTCTTAGCGCTTAGCATGTCCAATTGCAGTTTCTACAGAAAGAGTGTTTCAGAACGGCTCAATCAAAAGTAAGGTTCAACTCTGTTAGTTGAATGCACAGAACAGAAAGAATTTTCACAGAATGCTACTGTGTAGTTTATATTTGAATATATTCCTTTTTCCACTATTACCCTCTTAGCGCTCCGAATGTCCACTTGCATTTTCTACAGAAAGAGTGTTCAGAACTGCGCAATCAAAAGTATGGTTTAACTCTGTTAGCTTAATGAACATATCAGAAATAAGTTTCACACAATGCTTCTGTGTAGTTTTTATTTGAAGATATTATTTTTCCCAATAGAGGCCTCTTAGCGCTCAGAATGTCCAATTGCAGTTTCTACAGAAAGAGTGTCTCAGAAAGGCTCAATCAAAAGTAAGGTTCAACTCTGTTAGTTGAATGCACAGAACAGAAAGAAATTTCATACAATGCTTCTGTGTAGTTTATATTTGAACATATTCTTTTTTCCACTATTACCCACTTAGCGCTACGAATGTCCAGTTGCATTTCCTATAGACAGAGTGTTTCAAAACTGCTCAATCAAAAGTATGTTTTAACTCTGTTAGCTGAATGCTCAGATCAGAAAGAAGTTTCACAGAATGCTTCTGTGTAGTTTATATTTGAATATATTCCTTTTTCCACTACTACTCTCTTAGCGCTCCAAATGTCCAGTTGCATTATCTACAGAAAGAGTGTTCAGATGTGCTCAATCAAAAGTATGGTTTAACTCTGTTAGCTGAATGCACAGATCAGAAAGAAGTTTCACAGAATGATTCTGTGTAGTTTATATTTGGAGACATTCCTTTTTCCCCTATTACCCTCTTAGCGCTCCGAATCTCCACTTGCATTTTCTACAGAAAGAGTGTTTCAGAACGGCTCAATCAAAACTAACGTTCAACTCTTTTAGTTGAACAAACAGAACAGAAAGTAGTTTCACACAATTCTTCTGTGTAGTTTTTATTTGTAGACTTTCTTTTTCCCAATATAGGCCTCTTAGCGCTCAGAATGTCCAATTGCAGTTTCTACAGAAAGAGTGTTTCAGAACGGCTCAATCAAAAGTAAGGTTCAACTCTGTTAGTTGAATGCACAGAACAGAAAGAAGTTTCATACAATGCTTCTGTGTAGTTTATATTTGAACATATTCTTTTTTCCACTATTACCCACTTAGCGCTACGAATGTCCAGTTGCATTTTCTACAGACAGAGTGTTTCAAAACTGCTCAATCAAAAGTATGGTTTAACTCTGTTAGCTGAATGCTCAGATCAGAAAGAAGTTTCACAGAATGCTTCTGTGTAGTTTATATTTGAATATATTCCTTTTTCCACTACTACGCTCTTAGCGCTCCAAATGTCCAGTTGCATTATCTACAGAAAGAGTGTTCAGATCTGCTCAATCAAAAGTATGGTTTAACTCTGTTAGCTGAATGCACAGATCAGAAAGAAGTTTCACCGAATGATTCTGTGTAGTTTATATTTGAAGACATTCCTTTTTCCACTATTACCCTCTTAGCGCTCCGAATCTCCACTTGCATTTTCTACAAAAAGAGTGTTTCATAACTGCTCAATCAAAAATATGTTTTATCTCTGTTAACTGAATTTACAGATCAGAAATAAGTTTCACAGAATGCATCTGTGTAGTTTTTATTTGAAGATATTCTTTTTCCCAATGTAGGCCTCTTAGCGCTTAGCATGTCCAATTGCAGTTTCTACAGAAAGAGTGTTTCAGAACGGCTCAATCAAAAGTAAGGTTCAACTCCGTTAGTTGAATGCACAGAACAGAAAGAATTTTCACAGAATGCTAATGTGTAGTTTATATTTGAATATATTCCTTTTTCCACTATTACCCTCTTAGCGCTCCGAATGTCCACTTGCATTTTCTACAGAAAGAGTGTTCAGAACTGCGCAATCAAAAGTATGGTTTAACTCTGTTAGCTTAATGAACATATCAGAAATAAGTTTCACACAATGCTTCTGTGTAGTTTTTATTTGAAGATATTATTTTTCCCAATAGAGGCCTCTTAGCGCTCAGAATGTCCAATTGCAGTTTCTACAGAAAGAGTGTTTCAGAAAGGCTCAATCAAAAGTAAGGTTCAACTCTGTTAGTTGAATGCACAGAACAGAAAGAAGTTTCATACAATGCTTCTGTGTAGTTTATATTTGAACATATTCTTTTTTCCACTATTACCCACTTAGCGCTACGAATGTCCAGTTGCATTTTCTACAGACAGAGTGTTTCAAAACTGCTCAATCAAAAGTATGGTTTAACTATGTTAGCTGAATGCTCAGATCAGAAAGAAGTTTCACAGAATGCTTCTGTGTAGTTTATATTTGAATATATTCCTTTTTCCACTACTACGCTCTTAGCGCTCCAAATGTCCAGTTGCATTTTCTACAGAAAGAGTGTTCAGATCTGCTCAATCAAAAGTATGGTTTAACTCTGTTAGCTGAATGCACAGATCAGAAAGAAGTTTCACCGAATGATTCTGTGTAGTTTATATTTGAAGACATTCCTTTTTCCACTATTACCCTCTTAGCGCTCCGAATCTCCACTTGCATTTTCTACAAAAAGAGTGTTTCATAACTGCTCAATCAAAAATATGTTTTACCTCTGTTAACTGAATTTACAGATCAGAAATAAGTTTCACAGAATGCATCTGTGTAGTTTTTATTTGAAGATATTCTTTTTCCCAATGTAGGCCTCTTAGCGCTTAGCATGTCCAATTGCAGTTTCTACAGAAAGAGTGTTTCAGAACGGCTCAATCAAAAGTAAGGTTCAACTCTGTTAGTTGAATGCACAGAACAGAAAGGATTTTCACAGAATGCTACTGTGTAGTTTATATTTGAATATATTCCTTTTTCCACTATTACCCTCTTAGCACTCCGAATGTCCACTTGCATTTTCTACAGAAAGAGTGTTCAGAACTGCGCAATCAAAAGTATGGTTTAACTCTGTTAGCTTAATGAACATATCAGAAATAAGTTTCACACAATGCTTCTGTGTAGTTTTTATTTGAAGATATTATTTTTCCCAATATAGGCCTCTTAGCGCTCAGAATGTCCAATTGCAGTTTCTACAGAAAGAGTGTCTCAGAAAGGCTCAATCAAAAGTAAGGTTCAACTCTGTTAGTTGAATGCACAGAACAGAAAGAAGTTTCATACAATGCTTCTGTGTAGTTTATATTTGAACATATTCTTTTTTCCACTATTACCCACTTAGCGCTACGAATGTCCAGTTGCATTTTCTACAGACAGAGTGTTTCAAAACTGCTCAATCAAAAGTATGGTTTAACTCTGTTAGCTGAATGCTCAGATCAGAAAGAAGTTTCACAGAATGCTTCTGTGTAGTTTATATTTGAATATATTCCTTTTTCCACTACTACGCTCTTAGCGCTCCAAATGTCCAGTTGCATTTTCTACAGAAAGAGTGTTCAGATCTGCTCAATCAAAAGTATGGTTTAACTCTGTTAGCTGAATGCACAGATCAGAAAGAAGTTTCACCGAATGATTCTGTGTAGTTTATATTTGGAGACATTCCTTTTTCCACTATTACCCTCTTAGCGCTCCGAATCTCCACTTGCATTTTCTACAAAAAGAGTGTTTCATAACTGCTCAATCAAAAATATGTTTTATCTCTGTTAACTGAATTTACAGATCAGAAATAAGTTTCACAGAATGCATCTGTGTAGTTTTTTTTTGAAGATATTCTTTTTCCCAATGTAGGCCTCTTAGCGCTTAGCATGTCCAATTGCAGTTTCTACAGAAAGAGTGTTTCAGAACGGCTCAATCAAAAGTAAGGTTCAACTCTGTTAGTTGAATGCACAGAACAGAAAGAATTTTCACAGAATGCTACTGTGTAGTTTATATTTGAATATATTCCTTTTTCCACTATTACCCTCTTAGCGCTCCGAATGTCCACTTGCATTTTCTACAGAAAGAGTGTTCAGAACTGCGCAATCAAAAGTATGGTTTAACTCTGTTAGCTTAATGAACATATCAGAAATAAGTTTCACACAATGCTTCTGTGTAGTTTTTATTTGAAGATATTATTTTTCCCAATAGAGGCCTCTTAGCGCTCAGAATGTCCAATTGCAGTTTCTACAGAAAGAGTGTCTCAGAAAGGCTCAATCAAAAGTAAGGTTCAACTCTGTTAGTTGAATGCACAGAACAGAAAGAAGTTTCATACAATGCTTCTGTGTAGTTTATATTTGAACATATTCTTTTTTCCACTATTACCCACTTAGCGCTACGAATGTCCAGTTGCATTTCCTATAGACAGAGTGTTTCAAAACTGCTCAATCAAAAGTATGGTTTAACTCTGTTAGCTGAATGCTCAGATCAGAAAGAAGTTTCACAGAATGCTTCTGTGTAGTTTATATTTGAATATATTCCTTTTTCCACTACTACTCTCTTAGCGCTCCAAATGTCCAGTTGCATTATCTACAGAAAGAGTGTTCAGATGTGCTCAATCAAAAGTATGGTTTAACTCTGTTAGCTGAATGCACAGATCAGAAAGAAGTTTCACAGAATGATTCTGTGTAGTTTATATTTGGAGACATTCCTTTTTCCCCTATTACCCTCTTAGCGCTCCGAATCTCCACTTGCATTTTCTACAGAAAGAGTGTTTCAGAACGGCTCAATCAAAACTAACGTTCAACTCTTTTAGTTGAACAAACAGAACAGAAAGTAGTTTCACACAATTCTTCTGTGTAGTTTTTATTTGTAGACTTTCTTTTTCCCAATATAGGCCTCTTAGCGCTCAGAATGTCCAATTGCAGTTTCTACAGAAAGAGTGTTTCAGAACGGCTCAATCAAAAGTAAGGTTCAACTCTGTTAGTTGAATGCACAGAACAGAAAGAAGTTTCATACAATGCTTCTGTGTAGTTTATATTTGAACATATTCTTTTTTCCACTATTACCCACTTAGCGCTACGAATGTCCAGTTGCATTTTCTACAGACAGAGTGTTTCAAAACTGCTCAATCAAAAGTATGGTTTAACTCTGTTAGCTGAATGCTCAGATCAGAAAGAAGTTTCACAGAATGCTTCTGTGTAGTTTATATTTGAATATATTCCTTTTTCCACTACTACGCTCTTAGCGCTCCAAATGTCCAGTTGCATTTTCTACAGAAAGAGTGTTCAGATCTGCTCAATCAAAAGTATGGTTTAACTCTGTTAGCTGAATGCACAGATCAGAAAGAAGTTTCACCGAATGATTCTGTGTAGTTTATATTTGAAGACATTCCTTTTTCCACTATTACCCTCTTAGCGCTCCGAATCTCCACTTGCATTTTCTACAAAAAGAGTGTTTCATAACTGCTCAATCAAAAATATGTTTTATCTCTGTTAACTGAATTTACAGATCAGAAATAAGTTTCACAGAATGCATCTGTGTAGTTTTTATTTGAAGATATTCTTTTTCCCAATGTAGGCCTCTTAGCGCTTAGCATGTCCAATTGCAGTTTCTACAGAAAGAGTGTTTCAGAACGGCTCAATCAAAAGTAAGGTTCAACTCCGTTAGTTGAATGCACAGAACAGAAAGAATTTTCACAGAATGCTAATGTGTAGTTTATATTTGAATATATTCCTTTTTCCACTATTACCCTCTTAGCGCTCCGAATGTCCACTTGCATTTTCTACAGAAAGAGTGTTCAGAACTGCGCAATCAAAAGTATGGTTTAACTCTGTTAGCTTAATGAACATATCAGAAATAAGTTTCACACAATGCTTCTGTGTAGTTTTTATTTGAAGATATTATTTTTCCCAATAGAGGCCTCTTAGCGCTCAGAATGTCCAATTGCAGTTTCTACAGAAAGAGTGTTTCAGAAAGGCTCAATCAAAAGTAAGGTTCAACTCTGTTAGTTGAATGCACAGAACAGAAAGAAGTTTCATACAATGCTTCTGTGTAGTTTATATTTGAACATATTCTTTTTTCCACTATTACCCACTTAGCGCTACGAATGTCCAGTTGCATTTTCTACAGACAGAGTGTTTCAAAACTGCTCAATCAAAAGTATGGTTTAACTCTGTTAGCTGAATGCTCAGATCAGAAAGAAGTTTCACAGAATGCTTCTGTGTAGTTTATATTTGAATATATTCCTTTTTCCACTACTACGCTCTTAGCGCTCCAAATGTCCAGTTGCATTATCTACAGAAAGAGTGTTCAGATCTGCTCAATCAAAAGTATGGTTTAACTCTGTTAGCTGAATGCACAGATCAGAAAGAAGTTTCACCGAATGATTCTGTGTAGTTTATATTTGAAGACATTCCTTTTTCCACTATTACCCTCTTAGCGCTCCGAATCTCCACTTGCATTTTCTACAAAAAGAGTGTTTCATAACTGCTCAATCAAAAATATGTTTTATCTCTGTTAACTGAATTTACAGATCAGAAATAAGTTTCACAGAATGCATCTGTGTAGTTTTTATTTGAAGATATTCTTTTTCCCAATGTAGGCCTCTTAGCGCTTAGCATGTCCAATTGCAGTTTCTACAGAAAGAGTGTTTCAGAACGGCTCAATCAAAAGTAAGGTTCAACTCCGTTAGTTGAATGCACAGAACAGAAAGAATTTTCACAGAATGCTAATGTGTAGTTTATATTTGAATATATTCCTTTTTCCACTATTACCCTCTTAGCGCTCCGAATGTCCACTTGCATTTTCTACAGAAAGAGTGTTCAGAACTGCGCAATCAAAAGTATGGTTTAACTCTGTTAGCTTAATGAACATATCAGAAATAAGTTTCACACAATGCTTCTGTGTAGTTTTTATTTGAAGATATTATTTTTCCCAATAGAGGCCTCTTAGCGCTCAGAATGTCCAATTGCAGTTTCTACAGAAAGAGTGTTTCAGAAAGGCTCAATCAAAAGTAAGGTTCAACTCTGTTAGTTGAATGCACAGAACAGAAAGAAGTTTCATACAATGCTTCTGTGTAGTTTATATTTGAACATATTCTTTTTTCCACTATTACCCACTTAGCGCTACGAATGTCCAGTTGCATTTTCTACAGACAGAGTGTTTCAAAACTGCTCAATCAAAAGTATGGTTTAACTATGTTAGCTGAATGCTCAGATCAGAAAGAAGTTTCACAGAATGCTTCTGTGTAGTTTATATTTGAATATATTCCTTTTTCCACTACTACGCTCTTAGCGCTCCAAATGTCCAGTTGCATTTTCTACAGAAAGAGTGTTCAGATCTGCTCAATCAAAAGTATGGTTTAACTCTGTTAGCTGAATGCACAGATCAGAAAGAAGTTTCACCGAATGATTCTGTGTAGTTTATATTTGAAGACATTCCTTTTTCCACTATTACCCTCTTAGCGCTCCGAATCTCCACTTGCATTTTCTACAAAAAGAGTGTTTCATAACTGCTCAATCAAAAATATGTTTTACCTCTGTTAACTGAATTTACAGATCAGAAATAAGTTTCACAGAATGCATCTGTGTAGTTTTTATTTGAAGATATTCTTTTTCCCAATGTAGGCCTCTTAGCGCTTAGCATGTCCAATTGCAGTTTCTACAGAAAGAGTGTTTCAGAACGGCTCAATCAAAAGTAAGGTTCAACTCTGTTAGTTGAATGCACAGAACAGAAAGGATTTTCACAGAATGCTACTGTGTAGTTTATATTTGAATATATTCCTTTTTCCACTATTACCCTCTTAGCACTCCGAATGTCCACTTGCATTTTCTACAGAAAGAGTGTTCAGAACTGCGCAATCAAAAGTATGGTTTAACTCTGTTAGCTTAATGAACATATCAGAAATAAGTTTCACACAATGCTTCTGTGTAGTTTTTATTTGAAGATATTATTTTTCCCAATATAGGCCTCTTAGCGCTCAGAATGTCCAATTGCAGTTTCTACAGAAAGAGTGTCTCAGAAAGGCTCAATCAAAAGTAAGGTTCAACTCTGTTAGTTGAATGCACAGAACAGAAAGAAGTTTCATACAATGCTTCTGTGTAGTTTATATTTGAACATATTCTTTTTTCCACTATTACCCACTTAGCGCTACGAATGTCCAGTTGCATTTTCTACAGACAGAGTGTTTCAAAACTGCTCAATCAAAAGTATGGTTTAACTCTGTTAGCTGAATGCTCAGATCAGAAAGAAGTTTCACAGAATGCTTCTGTGTAGTTTATATTTGAATATATTCCTTTTTCCACTACTACGCTCTTAGCGCTCCAAATGTCCAGTTGCATTTTCTACAGAAAGAGTGTTCAGATCTGCTCAATCAAAAGTATGGTTTAACTCTGTTAGCTGAATGCACAGATCAGAAAGAAGTTTCACCGAATGATTCTGTGTAGTTTATATTTGGAGACATTCCTTTTTCCACTATTACCCTCTTAGCGCTCCGAATCTCCACTTGCATTTTCTACAAAAAGAGTGTTTCATAACTGCTCAATCAAAAATATGTTTTATCTCTGTTAACTGAATTTACAGATCAGAAATAAGTTTCACAGAATGCATCTGTGTAGTTTTTTTTTGAAGATATTCTTTTTCCCAATGTAGGCCTCTTAGCGCTTAGCATGTCCAATTGCAGTTTCTACAGAAAGAGTGTTTCAGAACGGCTCAATCAAAAGTAAGGTTCAACTCTGTTAGTTGAATGCACAGAACAGAAAGAATTTTCACAGAATGCTACTGTGTAGTTTATATTTGAATATATTCCTTTTTCCACTATTACCCTCTTAGCGCTCCGAATGTCCACTTGCATTTTCTACAGAAAGAGTGTTCAGAACTGCGCAATCAAAAGTATGGTTTAACTCTGTTAGCTTAATGAACATATCAGAAATAAGTTTCACACAATGCTTCTGTGTAGTTTTTATTTGAAGATATTATTTTTCCCAATAGAGGCCTCTTAGCGCTCAGAATGTCCAATTGCAGTTTCTACAGAAAGAGTGTCTCAGAAAGGCTCAATCAAAAGTAAGGTTCAACTCTGTTAGTTGAATGCACAGAACAGAAAGAAGTTTCATACAATGCTTCTGTGTAGTTTATATTTGAACATATTCTTTTTTCCACTATTACCCACTTAGCGCTACGAATGTCCAGTTGCATTTCCTATAGACAGAGTGTTTCAAAACTGCTCAATCAAAAGTATGGTTTAACTCTGTTAGCTGAATGCTCAGATCAGAAAGAAGTTTCACAGAATGCTTCTGTGTAGTTTATATTTGAATATATTCCTTTTTCCACTACTACTCTCTTAGCGCTCCAAATGTCCAGTTGCATTATCTACAGAAAGAGTGTTCAGATGTGCTCAATCAAAAGTATGGTTTAACTCTGTTAGCTGAATGCACAGATCAGAAAGAAGTTTCACAGAATGATTCTGTGTAGTTTATATTTGGAGACATTCCTTTTTCCCCTATTACCCTCTTAGCGCTCCGAATCTCCACTTGCATTTTCTACAGAAAGAGTGTTTCAGAACGGCTCAATCAAAACTAACGTTCAACTCTTTTAGTTGAACAAACAGAACAGAAAGTAGTTTCACACAATTCTTCTGTGTAGTTTTTATTTGTAGACTTTCTTTTTCCCAATATAGGCCTCTTAGCGCTCAGAATGTCCAATTGCAGTTTCTACAGAAAGAGTGTTTCAGAACGGCTCAATCAAAAGTAAGGTTCAACTCTGTTAGTTGAATGCACAGAACAGAAAGAAGTTTCATACAATGCTTCTGTGTAGTTTATATTTGAACATATTCTTTTTTCCACTATTACCCACTTAGCGCTACGAATGTCCAGTTGCATTTTCTACAGACAGAGTTTTTCAAAACTGCTCAATCAAAAGTATGGTTTAACTCTGTTAGCTGAATGCTCAGATCAGAAAGAAGTTTCACAGAATGCTTCTGTGTAGTTTATATTTGAATATATTCCTTTTTCCACTACTACGCTCTTAGCGCTCCAAATGTCCAGTTGCATTTTCTACAGAAAGAGTGTTCAGATCTGCTCAATCAAAAGTATGGTTTAACTCTGTTAGCTGAATGCACAGATCAGAAAGAAGTTTCACCGAATGATTCTGTGTAGTTTATATTTGAAGACATTCCTTTTTCCACTATTACCCTCTTAGCGCTCCGAATCTCCACTTGCATTTTCTACAAAAAGAGTGTTTCATAACTGCTCAATCAAAAATATGTTTTATCTCTGTTAACTGAATTTACAGATCAGAAATAAGTTTCACAGAATGCATCTGTGTAGTTTTTATTTGAAGATATTCTTTTTCCCAATGTAGGCCTCTTAGCGCTTAGCATGTCCAATTGCAGTTTCTACAGAAAGAGTGTTTCAGATCGGCTCAATCAAAAGTAAGGTTCAACTCTGTTAGTTGAATGCACAGAACAGAAAGAATTTTCACAGAATGCTACTGTGTAGTTTATATTTGAATATATTCCTTTTTCCACTATTACCCTCTTAGCGCTCCGAATGTCCACTTGCATTTTCTACAGAAAGAGTGTTCAGAACTGCGCAATCAAAAGTATGGTTTAACTCTGTTAGCTTAATGAACATATCAGAAATAAGTTTCACACAATGCTTCTGTGTAGTTTTTATTTGAAGATATTATTTTTCCCAATAGAGGCCTCTTAGCGCTCAGAATGTCCAATTGCAGTTTCTACAGAAAGAGTGTTTCAGAAAGGCTCAATCAAAAGTAAGGTTCAACTCTGTTAGTTGAATGCACAGAACAGAAAGAAGTTTCATACAATGCTTCTGTGTAGTTTATATTTGAACATATTCTTTTTTCCACTATTACCCACTTAGCGCTACGAATGTCCAGTTGCATTTTCTACAGACAGAGTGTTTCAAAACTGCTCAATCAAAAGTATGGTTTAACTCTGTTAGCTGAATGCTCAGATCAGAAAGAAGTTTCACAGAATGCTTCTGTGTAGTTTATATTTGAATATATTCCTTTTTCCACTACTACGCTCTTAGCGCTCCAAATGTCCAGTTGCATTTTCTACAGAAAGAGTGTTCAGATCTGCTCAATCAAAAGTATGGTTTAACTCTGTTAGCTGAATGCACAGATCAGAAAGAAGTTTCACCGAATGATTCTGTGTAGTTTATATTTGAAGACATTCCTTTTTCCACTATTACCCTCTTAGCGCTCCGAATCTCCACTTGCATTTTCTACAAAAAGAGTGTTTCATAACTGCTCAATCAAAAATATGTTTTATCTCTGTTAACTGAATTTACAGATCAGAAATAAGTTTCACAGAATGCATCTGTGTAGTTTTTATTTGAAGATATTCTTTTTCCCAATGTAGGCCTCTTAGCGCTTAGCATGTCCAATTGCAGTTTCTACAGAAAGAGTGTTTCAGATCGGCTCAATCAAAAGTAAGGTTCAACTCTGTTAGTTGAATGCACAGAACAGAAAGAATTTTCACAGAATGCTACTGTGTAGTTTATATTTGAATATATTCCTTTTTCCACTATTACCCTCTTAGCGCTCCGAATGTCCACTTGCATTTTCTACAGAAAGAGTGTTCAGAACTGCGCAATCAAAAGTATGGTTTAACTCTGTTAGCTTAATGAACATATCAGAAATAAGTTTCACACAATGCTTCTGTGTAGTTTTTATTTGAAGATATTATTTTTCCCAATAGAGGCCTCTTAGCGCTCAGAATGTCCAATTGCAGTTTCTACAGAAAGAGTGTTTCAGAAAGGCTCAATCAAAAGTAAGGTTCAACTCTGTTAGTTGAATGCACAGAACAGAAAGAAGTTTCATACAATGCTTCTGTGTAGTTTATATTTGAACATATTCTTTTTTCCACTATTACCCACTTAGCGCTACGAATGTCCAGTTGCATTTTCTACAGACAGAGTGTTTCAAAACTGCTCAATCAAAAGTATGGTTTAACTCTGTTAGCTGAATGCTCAGATCAGAAAGAAGTTTCACAGAATGCTTCTGTGTAGTTTATATTTGAATATATTCCTTTTTCCACTACTACGCTCTTAGCGCTCCAAATGTCCAGTTGCATTTTCTACAGAAAGAGTGTTCAGATCTGCTCAATCAAAAGTATGGTTTAACTCTGTTAGCTGAATGCACAGATCAGAAAGAAGTTTCACCGAATGATTCTGTGTAGTTTATATTTGAAGACATTCCTTTTTCCACTATTACCCTCTTAGCGCTCCGAATCTCCACTTGCATTTTCTACAAAAAGAGTGTTTCATAACTGCTCAATCAAAAATATGTTTTACCTCTGTTAACTGAATTTACAGATCAGAAATAAGTTTCAGAGAATGCATCTGTGTAGTTTTTATTTGAAGATATTCTTTTTCCCAATGTAGGCCTCTTAGCGCTTACCATGTCCAATTGCAGTTTCTACAGAAAGAGTGTTTCAGAACGGCTCAATCAAAAGTAAGGTTCAACTCTGTTAGTTGAATGCACAGAACAGAAAGGATTTTCACAGAATGCTACTGTGTAGTTTATATTTGAATATATTCCTTTTTCCACTATTACCCTCTTAGCGCTCCGAATGTCCACTTGCATTTTCTACAGAAAGAGTGTTCAGAACTGCGCAATCAAAAGTATGGTTTAACTCTGTTAGCTTAATGAACATATCAGAAATAAGTTTCACACAATGCTTCTGTGTAGTTTTTATTTGAAGATATTATTTTTCCCAATAGAGGCCTCTTAGCGCTCAGAATGTCCAATTGCAGTTTCTACAGAAAGAGTGTTTCAGAAAGGCTCAATCAAAAGTAAGGTTCAACTCTGTTAGTTGAATGCACAGAACAGAAAGAAGTTTCATACAATGCTTCTGTGTAGTTTATATTTGAACATATTCTTTTTTCCACTATTACCCACTTAGCGCTACGAATGTCCAGTTGCATTTTCTACAGACAGAGTGTTTCAAAACTGCTCAATCAAAAGTATGGTTTAACTCTGTTAGCTGAATGCTCAGATCAGAAAGAAGTTTCACAGAATGCTTCTGTGTAGTTTATATTTGAATATATTCCTTTTTCCACTACTACGCTCTTAGCGCTCCAAATGTCCAGTTGCATTTTCTACAGAAAGAGTGTTCAGATCTGCTCAATCAAAAGTATGGTTTAACTCTGTTAGCTGAATGCACAGATCAGAAAGAAGTTTCACCGAATGATTCTGTGTAGTTTATATTTGAAGACATTCCTTTTTCCACTATTACCCTCTTAGCGCTCCGAATCTCCACTTGCATTTTCTACAAAAAGAGTGTTTCATAACTGCTCAATCAAAAATATATTTTATCACTGTTAACTGAATTTACAGATCAGAAATAAGTTTCACAGAATGCATCTGTGTAGTTTTTATTTGAAGATATTCTTTTTCCCAATGTAGGCCTCTTAGCGCTTAGCATGTCCAATTGCAGTTTCTACAGAAAGAGTGTTTCAGAACGGCTCAATCAAAAGTAAGGTTCAACTCTGTTAGTTGAATGCACAGAACAGAAAGAATTTTCACAGAATGCTACTGTGTAGTTTATATTTGAATATATTCCTTTTTCCACTATTACCCTCTTAGCGCTCCGAATGTCCACTTGCATTTTCTACAGAAAGAGTGTTCAGAACTGCGCAATCAAAAGTATGGTTTAACTCTGTTAGCTTAATGAACATATCAGAAATAAGTTTCACACAATGCTTCTGTGTAGTTTTTATTTGAAGATGTTTTTTTTCCCAATAGAGGCCTCTTAGCGCTCAGAATGTCCAATTGCAGTTTCTACAGAAAGAGTGTTCCCGAACGGCTCAATCAAAAGTAAGGTTCAACTCTGTTAGTTGAATGCACAGAACAGAAAGATGTTTCATACAATGCTTCTGTGTAGTTTATATTTGAACATATTCTTTTTTCCACTATTACCCACTTAGCGCTACGAATGTCCAGTTGCATTTCCTACAGACAGAGTGTTTCAAAACTGCTCTATCAAAAGTATGGTTTAACTCTGTTAGCTGAATGCTCAGATCAGAAAGAAGTTTCACAGAACGCTTCTGTGTAGTTTATATTTGAATATATTCCTTTTTCCACTACTACCCTCTTAGCGCCCCAAATGTCCAGTTGCATTTTCTACAGAAAGAGTGTTCAGATCTGCTCTATCAAAAGTATGGTTTAACTCTGTTAGCTGAATGCACAGATCAGAAAGAAGTTTCACCGAATGATTCTGTGTAGTTTATATTTGAAGACATTCCTTTTTCCACTATTACACTCTTAACGCTCCGAATCTCCACTTGCATTTTCTACAGAAAGAGTGTTTCAGAACGGCTCAATCAAAACTAAGGTTCAAATCTTTTAGATGAATGAACAGAACAGAAAGAAGTTTCACAGAATGCTTCTGTGTAGTTTTTATTTGTAGATATTCTTTTTCCCAATATAGGCCTCTTAGCGCTCAGAACGTCGAATTGCAGTTTCTACAGAAAGAGTGTTTCAGAATGGCTCAATCAAAAGTAAGGTTCAACCCTGGTAGTTGAATGCACAGAACAGAAGGAAGTTTCACAGAATGCTTCCGTGTAGTTTATATTTGAATATATTCCTTTTTCCACTATTACCCTCTTAGCGCTCCAACTGTCCAGTTGCATTTTCTACAGAAAGAGTGTTCAGATCTGCTCAATCAAAAGTATGGTTTAACTCTGTTAGCTGAATGCACAGATCAGAAAGTAGTTTCACAGAATGATTCTGTGTAGTTTATATTTGAAGACATTCCTTTTTCCACTATTACCATCTTAGCGCTCCGAATCTCCACTTGCATTTTCTACAGAAAGAGTGTTTCAGAACGGCTCAATCAAAACTAAGGTTCAACACTTTTAGTTGAATGAACAGAACAGAAAGAAGTTTCACAGAATGCTTCTGTGTAGTTTTTATTTGTAGATATTCTTTTTCCCAATATAGGCCTCTTAGCGCTCAGAATGTCCAATTGCAATTTCTACAGAAAGAGTGTTTCAGAACGGCTCAATCAAAAGTAAGGTTCAACCCCGGTAGTTGAATGCACAGAACAGAAAGACTTTTCACAGAATGCTTCTGTGTAGTTTCTATTTGTATATATTCCTTTTTCCGATATTACCCTCTTAGCGCTCCGAATGTCCACTTGCATTTTCTACAGAAACAGTGTTCTGAACTGCGCAATCAAAAGTATGGTTTAACTCTGTTAGCTGAATGCACATATCAGAAATAAGTTTCAAACAATGCTTCTGTGTAGTTTTCATTTGAAGATATTATTTTTCCCAATATAGGCCTCTTAGCGCTCAGAATGTCCAATTGCAGTTTCTACAGAAAGATTGTTTCAGAATGGCTCAATCAAATGTAAGGTTCAACTCTCTTAGTTGAATGCACAGAACAGAAAGAAGTTTCACAGAATGCTTCTGTGTAGTATTTAGTTGAAAATACTCCTTTTTGGACTATTACCCTCTTAGCGTTCCGAATATCCACTGGCAGTTTCTACACAAAGAGTGTTTCAGAACTGCTCCTTCAAAAGTAAGGCTCAACTCTGTTAGTTGAATGCGGAGAACAGAAAGGGGTTTCAGAGAATGCTTCTGTGTAGTTTTTAATTGGAGATATTCCTTTTTCCTCTATTACAATCTTAGCGCTCCGAATGTCCACTTGCATTTTCTACAAAAAGTGTGCTTCATAACTGCTCAATCAAAAATATGGTTTAGCTCTTTTAACTGAATTTACCGATCAGAAATAAGTTTCACAGAATGCATCTGTGTAGTTTTTATTTGAAGATATTCTTTTTCCCAATGTAGGCCTCTTAGCCCTTAGAATGTAAAATTGCAGTTTCTACAGAAAGAGTGTTTCAGAACGGCTCAATCAAAAGTAAGGTCCAACTCTGTTAGTTGAATGCACAGAACAGAAAGAAGTTTCACAGAATGCTACTGTGTAGTTTATATTTGAATATATTCCTTTTTCCACTATTACCCTCTTAGCGCTCCGAATGTCCCCTTGCATTTTCTACAGAAAGAGTGTTCGGAACTGCGCAATCAAAAGTATGGTTTAACTCTGTTAGGTGAATGCACATATCAGAAATAAGTCTCACACAATGCTTCTGTGTAGTTTTTATTTGAAGATATTATTTTTCCCAATATAGGCCTCTTAGCGCTCAGAATGTCCAATTGCAGTTTCTACAGAAAGAGTGTTTCAGAACGGCTCAATCAAAAGTAAGGTTCAACTCTTTAGTTGAATGAACAGAACAGAATGAAGTTTCACAGAATGCTTCTGTGTAGTTTTTATTTGTAGATATTCTTTTTCCCAATATAGGCCTCTTAGCGCTCAGAATGTCCAATTGCAGTTTCTACAGAAAGAGTGTTTCAGAACGGCTCAATCAAAAGTAAGATTCAACTCTGTTAGTTGAATGCACAGAACAGAAAGTGGTTTCATACAATGCTTCTGTGTAGTTTATATTTGAACATATTCGGTTTTCCACTATTACCCACTTAGCGCTACGAATGTCCAGTTGCATTTTCTACAGACAGAGTGTTTCAAAACTGCTCAATCAAAAGTATGGTTTAACTCTGTTAGCTTAATGCTCAGATCAGAAAGAATTTTCACAGAATGCTTCTGTGTAGTTTATATTTGAATATATTACTTTTTCCACTACTACCCTCTTAGCTCTCCAAATGTCCAGTTGCATTTTCTATAGAAAGAGTGTTCAGATCTGCTCAATCAAAAGTATGGTTTAACTCTGTTAGCTGAATGCACAGATCAGAAATAAGTATCACAGAATGCTTCTGTGTAGTTTTAATTTGTAGATATTCTTTTTCCCAATATAGGCCTCTTAGCGCTCAGAATGTCCAATTGCAGTTTCTACAGAAAGAGTGTTTCAGAACGGCTCAATCAAAAGTAAGGTTCAACTCTGTTAGTTGAATGCACAGAACAGAAAGAAGTTTCATACAATGCTTCTGTGTAGTTTATATATGAACATATTCTTTTTTCCACTATTACCCACTTAGTGCTACGAATGTCCAGTTGCATTTTCTACAGACAGAGTGTTTCAAAACTGCTCAATCAAAAGTATGGTTTAACTCTGTTAGCTGAATGCTCAGATCAGAAAGAAGTTTCACAGAATGCTTCTATGTAGTTTATATTTGAATATATTCCTTTTTCCACTACTATGCTCTTAGCGCTCCAAATGTCCAGTTGCATTTTCTACAGAAAGAGTGTTCAGATCTGCTCAATCAAAAGTATGGTTTAACTCTGTTAGCTGAATGCACAGATCAGAAAGAAGTTTCACAGAATGATTCTGTGTAGTTTATATTTGGAGACATTCCTTTTTCCCCTATTACCCTCTTAGCGCTCCGAATCTCCACTTGAATTTTCTACAGAAAGAGTGTTTCAGAACGGCTCAATCAAAACTAAGGTTCAACTCTTTTAGTTGAACAAACAGAACAGAAAGAAGTTTCACACAATTCTTCTGTGTAGTTTTTATTTGTAGACTTTCTTTTTCCCAATATAGGCCTCTTAGCGCTCAGAATGTCCAATTGCAGTTTCTACAGAAAGAGTGTTTCAGAACGGCTCAATCAAAAGTAAGGTTCAACTCTGTTAGTTGAATGCACAGAACAGAAAGAATTTTCACAGAATGCTACTGTGTAGTTTATATTTGAATATATTCCTTTTTCCACTATTACCCTCTTAGCGCTCCGAATGTCCACTTGCATTTTCTACAGAAAGAGTGTTCAGAACTGCGCAATCAAAAGTATGGTTTAACTCTGTTAGCTTAATGAACATATCAGAAATAAGTTTCACACAATGCTTCTGTGTAGTTTTTATTTGAAGATATTATTTTTCCCAATAGAGGCCTCTTAGCGCTCAGAATGTCCAATTGCAGTTTCTACAGAAAGAGTGTTTCAGAAAGGCTCAATCAAAAGTAAGGTTCAACTCTGTTAGTTGAATGCACAGAACAGAAAGAAGTTTCATACAATGCTTCTGTGTAGTTTATATTTGAACATATTCTTTTTTCCACTATTACCCACTTAGCGCTACGAATGTCCAGTTGCATTTTCTACAGACAGAGTGTTTCAAAACTGCTCAATCAAAAGTATGGTTTAACTCTGTTAGCTGAATGCTCAGATCAGAAAGAAGTTTCACAGAATGCTTCTGTGTAGTTTATATTTGAATATATTCCTTTTTCCACTACTACGCTCTTAGCGCTCAAAATGTCCAGTTGCATTTTCTACAGAAAGAGTGTTCAGATCTGCTCAATCAAAAGTATGGTTTAACTCTGTTAGCTGAATGCACAGATCAGAAAGAAGTTTCACCGAATGATTCTGTGTAGTTTATATTTGAAGTCATTCCTTTTTCCACTATTACCCTCTTAGAGCTCCGAATCTCCACTTGCATTTTCTACAAAAAGAGTGTTTCATAACTGCTCAATCAAAAATATGTTTTATCACTGTTAACTGAATTTACAGATCAGAAATAAGTTTCACAGAATGCATCTGTGTAGTTTTTATTTGAAGATATTCTTTTTCCCAATGTAGGCCTCTTAGCGCTTAGCATGTCCAATTGCAGTTTCTACAGAAAGAGTGTTTCAGAATGGCTCAATCAAAAGTAAGGTTCAACTCTGTTAGTTGAATGCACAGAACAGAAAGAATTTTCACAGAATGCTACTGTGTAGTTTATATTTGAATATATTCCTTTTTCCACTATTACCCTCTTAGCGCTCCGAATGTCCACTTGCATTTTCTACAGAAAGAGTGTCCAGAACTGCGCAATCAAAAGTATGGTTTAACTCTGTTAGCTTAATGAACATATCAGAAATAAGTTTCACAAAATACTTCTGTGTAGTTTTTATTTGAAGATATTATTTTTCCCAATAGAGGCCTCTTAGCGCTCAGAATGTCCAATTGCATTTTCTACAGAAAGAGTGTTTCAGAAAGGCTCAATCAAAAGTAAGGTTCAACTCTGTTAGTTGAATGCACAGAACAGAAAGAAGTTTCATACAATGCTTCTGTGTAGTTTATATATGAACATATTCTTCTTTCCACTATTACCCACTTAGTGCTACGAATGTCCAGTTGCATTTTCTACAGACAGAGTGTTTCAAAACTGCTCAATCAAAAGTATGGTTTAACTCTGTTAGCTGAATGCTCAGATCAGAAAGAAGTTTCACAGAATGCTTCTATGTAGTTTATATTTGAATATATTCCTTTTTCCACTACTATGCTCTTAGCGCTCCAAATGTCCAGTTGCATTTTCTACAGAAAGAGTGTTCAGATCTGCTCAATCAAAAGTATGTTTTAACTCTGTTAGCTGAATGCACAGATCAGAAAGAAGTTTCACCAAATGATTCTGTGTAGTTTATATTTGAAGACATTCCTTTTTCCACTATTACCCTCTTAGTGCTCCGAATCTCCACTTGCATTTTATACAAAAAGAGTGTTTCATAACTGCTCAATCAAAAATATGTTTTATCTCTGTTAACTGAATTTACAGATCAGAAATAAGTTTCACAGAATGCATCTGTGTAGTTTTTATTTGAAGATATCCTTTTTCCCAATGTAGGCCTCTTAGCGCTTAGCATGTCCACTTGCATTTTCTACAGAAAGAGTGTTCAGAACTGCGCAATCAAAATATGGTTTAACTCTGTTAGCTTAATGAACATATCAGAAATAAGTTTCACACAATGCTTCGGTGTAGTTTTTATTTGAAGATATTATTTTTCCCAATATAGGCCTCTTAGCGCTCAGAATGTCCAATTGCAGTTTCTACAGAAAGAGTGTCTCAGAAAGGCTCAATCAAAAGTAAGGTTCAACTCTGTTAGTTGAATGCACAGAACAGAAAGAATTTTCACAGAATGCTACTGTGTAGTTTATATTTGAATATATTCCTTTTTCCACTATTACCCTCTTAGCGCTCCGAATGTCCACTTGCATTTTCTACAGAAAGAGTGTTCAGAACTGCGCAATCAAAAGTATGGTTTAACTCTGTTAGCTTAATGAACATATCAGAAATAAGTTTCACACAATGCTTCTGTGTAGTTTTTATTTGAAGATATTATTTTTCCCAATAGAGGCCTCTTAGCGCTCAGAATGTCCAATTGCAGTTTCTACAGAAAGAGTGTTTCAGAAAGGCTCAATCAAAAGTAAGGTTCAACTCTGTTAGTTGAATGCACAGAACAGAAAGAAGTTTCATACAATGCTTCTGTGTAGTTTATATTTGAACATATTCTTTTTTCCACTATTACCCACTTAGCGCTACGAATGTCCAGTTGCATTTTCTACAGACAGAGTGTTTCAAAACTGCTCAATCAAAAGTATGGTTTAACTCTGTTAGCTGAATGCTCAGATCAGAAAGAAGTTTCACAGAATGCTTCTGTGTAGTTTATATTTGAATATATTCCTTTTTCCACTACTACGCTCTTAGCGCTCAAAATGTCCAGTTGCATTTTCTACAGAAAGAGTGTTCAGATCTGCTCAATCAAAAGTATGGTTTAACTCTGTTAGCTGAATGCACAGATCAGAAAGAAGTTTCACCGAATGATTCTGTGTAGTTTATATTTGAAGTCATTCCTTTTTCCACTATTACCCTCTTAGAGCTCCGAATCTCCACTTGCATTTTCTACAAAAAGAGTGTTTCATAACTGCTCAATCAAAAATATGTTTTATCACTGTTAACTGAATTTACAGATCAGAAATAAGTTTCACAGAATGCATCTGTGTAGTTTTTATTTGAAGATATTCTTTTTCCCAATGTAGGCCTCTTAGCGCTTAGCATGTCCAATTGCAGTTTCTACAGAAAGAGTGTTTCAGAATGGCTCAATCAAAAGTAAGGTTCAACTCTGTTAGTTGAATGCACAGAACAGAAAGAATTTTCACAGAATGCTACTGTGTAGTTTATATTTGAATATATTCCTTTTTCCACTATTACCCTCTTAGCGCTCCGAATGTCCACTTGCATTTTCTACAGAAAGAGTGTCCAGAACTGCGCAATCAAAAGTATGGTTTAACTCTGTTAGCTTAATGAACATATCAGAAATAAGTTTCACAAAATACTTCTGTGTAGTTTTTATTTGAAGATATTATTTTTCCCAATAGAGGCCTCTTAGCGCTCAGAATGTCCAATTGCATTTTCTACAGAAAGAGTGTTTCAGAAAGGCTCAATCAAAAGTAAGGTTCAACTCTGTTAGTTGAATGCACAGAACAGAAAGAAGTTTCATACAATGCTTCTGTGTAGTTTATATATGAACATATTCTTCTTTCCACTATTACCCACTTAGTGCTACGAATGTCCAGTTGCATTTTCTACAGACAGAGTGTTTCAAAACTGCTCAATCAAAAGTATGGTTTAACTCTGTTAGCTGAATGCTCAGATCAGAAAGAAGTTTCACAGAATGCTTCTATGTAGTTTATATTTGAATATATTCCTTTTTCCACTACTATGCTCTTAGCGCTCCAAATGTCCAGTTGCATTTTCTACAGAAAGAGTGTTCAGATCTGCTCAATCAAAAGTATGTTTTAACTCTGTTAGCTGAATGCACAGATCAGAAAGAAGTTTCACCAAATGATTCTGTGTAGTTTATATTTGAAGACATTCCTTTTTCCACTATTACCCTCTTAGTGCTCCGAATCTCCACTTGCATTTTATACAAAAAGAGTGTTTCATAACTGCTCAATCAAAAATATGTTTTATCTCTGTTAACTGAATTTACAGATCAGAAATAAGTTTCACAGAATGCATCTGTGTAGTTTTTATTTGAAGATATCCTTTTTCCCAATGTAGGCCTCTTAGCGCTTAGCATGTCCACTTGCATTTTCTACAGAAAGAGTGTTCAGAACTGCGCAATCAAAATATGGTTTAACTCTGTTAGCTTAATGAACATATCAGAAATAAGTTTCACACAATGCTTCGGTGTAGTTTTTATTTGAAGATATTATTTTTCCCAATATAGGCCTCTTAGCGCTCAGAATGTCCAATTGCAGTTTCTACAGAAAGAGTGTCTCAGAAAGGCTCAATCAAAAGTAAGGTTCAACTCTGTTAGTTGAATGCACAGAACAGAAAGAAGTTTCATACAATGCTTCTGTGTAGTTTATATTTGAACATATTCTTTTTTCCACTATTACCCACTTAGCGCTACGAATGTCCAGTTGCATTTTCTACAGACAGAGTGTTTCAAAACTGCTCAATCAAAAGTATGGTTTAACTCTGTTAGCTGAATGCTCAGATCAGAAAGAATTTTCACAGAATGCTGCTGTGCAGTTTATATTTGAATATATTCCTTTTTCCACTACTACTCTCTTAGCGCTCCAAATGTCCAGTTGCATTTTCTACAGAAAGAGTGTTCAGATCTGCTCAATCAAAAGTATGGTTTAACTCTGTTAGCTGAATGCACAGATCAGAAAGAAGTTTCACAGAATGATTCTGTGTAGTTTATATTTGGAGACATTCCTTTTTCCCCTATTACCCTCTTAGCGCTCCTAATCTCCACTTGAATTTTCCACAGAAAGAGTGTTTCAGAACGGCTCAATCAAAACTAAGGTTCAACACTTTTAGTTGAACAAACAGAACAGAAAGAAGTTTCACACAATTCTTCTGTGTAGTTTTTATTTGTAGACTTTCTTTTTCCCAATATAGGCCTCTTAGCGCTCAGAATGTCCAATTGCAGTTTCTACAGAAAGAGTGTTTCAGAACGGCTCAATCAAAAGTAAGGTTCAACTCTGTTAGTTGAATGCACAGAACAGAAAGAATTTTCACAGAATGCTACTGTGTAGTTTATATTTGAATATATTCCTTTTTCCACTATTACCCTCTTAGCGCTCCGAATGTCCACTTGCATTTTCTACAGAAAGAGTGTCCAGAACTGCGCAATCAAAAGTATGGTTTAACTCTGTTAGCTTAATGAACATATCAGAAATAAGTTTCACAAAATGCTTCTGTGTAGTTTTTATTTGAAGATATTATTTTTCCCAATAGAGGCCTCTTAGCGCTCAGAATGTCCAATTGCATTTTCTACAGAAAGAGTGTTTCAGAAAGGCTCAATCAAAAGTAAGGTTCAACTCTGTTAGTTGAATGCACAGAACAGAAAGTAGTTTCATACAATGTTTCTGTGTAGTTTATATTTGAACATATTCTTTTTTCCACTATTACCCACTTAGCGCTACGAATGTCCAGTTGCATTTTCTACAGACAGAGTGTTTCAAAACTGATCAATCAAAAGTATGGTTTAACTGTGTTAGCTGAATGCACAGATCAGAAAGAAGTTTCACCGAATGATTCTGTGTAGTTTATATTTGAAGACATTCCTTTTTCCACTATTACCCTCTTAGCGCTCCGAATCTCCACTTGCATTTTCTACAAAAAGAGTGTTTCATAACTGCTCAATCAAAAATATGTTTTATCTCTGTTAACTGAATTTACAGATCAGAAATAAGTTTCACAGAATGCATCTGTGTAGTTTTTATTTGAAGATATTCTTTTTCCCAATGTAGGCCTCTTAGCGCTTAGCATGTCCAATTGCAGTTTCTACAGAAAGAGTGTTTCAGAACGGCTCAATCAAAAGTAAGTTTCAACTCTGTTAGTTGAATGCACAGAACAGAAAGTATTTTCACAGAATGCTACTGTGTAGTTTATATTTGAATATATTCCTTTTTCCACTATTACCCTCTTAGCGCTCCGAATGTCCACTTGCATTTTCTACAGAAAGAGTGTTCAGAACTGCGCAATCAAATGTATGGTTTAACTCTGTTAGCTTAATGAACATATCAGAAATAAGTTTCACACAATGCTTCTGCGTAGTTTTTATTTGAAGATATTATTTTTCCCAATAGAGGCCTCTTAGCGCTCAGAATGTCCAATTGCAGTTTCTACAGAAAGAGTGTTTCAGAAAGGCTCAATCAAAAGTAAGGTTCAACTCTGTTAGTTGAATGCACAGAACAGCAAGAAGTTTCATACAATGCTTCTGTGTAGTTTATATTTGAACATATTCTTTTTTCCACTATTACCCACGTAGTGCTACGAATGTCCAGTTGCATTTCCTACAGACAGAGTGTTTCAAAACTGCTCAATCAAAAGTATGGTTTAACTCTGTTAGCTGAATGCTCAGATCAGAAAGTAGTTTAACAGAATGCTTCTGTGTAGTTTATATTTGAATATATTCCTTTTTACACTACTACGCTCTTAGCGCTCCAAATGTCCAGTTGCATTTTCTACAGAAAGAGTGTTCAGATCTGCTCAATCAAAAGTATGGTTTAACTCTGTTAGCTGAATGCACAGATCAGAAAGAAGTTTCACCGAATGATTCTGTGTAGTTTATATTTGTAGACATTCCTTTTTCCACTATTACCCTCTGAGCGCTCCGAATCTCCACTTGCATTTTCTACAAAAAGAGTGTTTCATAACTGCTCAATCAAAAATATGTTTTATCTCTGTTAACTGAATTTACAGATCAGAAATAAGTTTCACAGAATGCATCTGTGTAGTTTTTATTTGAAGATATTCTTTTTCCCAATGTAGGCCTCTTAGCGCTTAGCATGTCCAATTGCTGTTTCTACAGAAAGAGTGTTTCAGAACGGCTCAATCAAAAGTAAGGTTCAACTCTGTTAGTTGAATGCACAGAACAGAAAGAATTTTCACAGAATGCTACTGTGTAGTTTATATTTGAATATATTCCTTTTTCCACTATTACCCTCTTAGCGCTCCGAATGTCTACTTGCATTTTCTACAGAAAGAGTGTTCAGAACTGCGCAATCAAAAGTATGGTTTAACTCTGTTAGCTTAATGAACATATCAGAAATAAGTTTCACACAATGCTTCTGTGTAGTTTTTATTTGAAGATATTCTTTTTCCCAATATAGGCCTCTTAGCGCTCAGAATGTCCAATTGTAGTTTCTACAGAAAGAGTGTTCCCGAACGGCTCAATCAAAAGTAAGGTTCAACTCGGTTAGCTGAATGCACAGAACAGAAAGTTGTTTCATACAATGCTTCTGTGTAGTTTATATTTGAACATATTCTTTTTTCCGCTATTACCCACTTAGTGCTACGAATGTCCAGTTGCATTTTCTACAGACAGAGTGTTTCAAAACTGCTCAATCAAAAGTATGGTTTAACTCTGTTAGCTGAATGCTCAGATCAGAAAGAAGTTTCACAGAATGCTTCTGTGTAGTTTATATTTGAATATATTCATTTTTCCACTACTACTCTCTTAGCGCTCCAAATGTCCAGTTGCATTTTCTACAGAAAGAGTGTTCAGATCTGCTCTATCAAAAGTATGGTTTAACTCTGCTAGCTGAATGCACAGATCAGAAAGAAGTTTCACAGAATGATTCTGTGTAGTTTATATTTGAAGACATTCGTTTTTCCACTATTACCCTCTTAGCGCTCCGAATC
The DNA here is from genome assembly GCF_028878055.3 of Symphalangus syndactylus. Lineage (NCBI taxonomy): Eukaryota > Metazoa > Chordata > Mammalia > Primates > Hylobatidae > Symphalangus > Symphalangus syndactylus. The sequence goes on along the minus strand of NC_072423.2, from coordinate 1,498,587 downwards.
TCCACTTGCATTTTCTACAGAAAGAGTGTTTCAGAACGGCTCAAGCAAAACTAAGGTTCAAATCTTTTAGATGAATGAACAGAACAGAAAGAAGTTTCACAGAATGCTTCTGTGTAGTTTTTATTTGTAGATATTCTTTTTCCCAATATAGGCCTCTTAGCGCTCAGAATGTCCAATTGCAGTTTCTACAGAAAGAGTGTTTCAGAACGGCTCAATCAAAAGTAAGGTTCAACCCTGGTAGTTGAATGCACAGAACAGAAGGAAGTTTCACAGAATGCTTCTGTGTAGTTTATATTTGAATATATTCCCTTTTCCACTATTACCCTCTTAGTGCTCCGAATGTCCACTTGCATTTTCTACAGAAAGAGTGTTCTGAACTGCGCAATCAAAAGTATGGTTTAACTCTGTTAGCTGAATGCACATATCAGAAATAAGTTTCAAACAATGCTTCTGTGTAGTTTTTATTTGAAGATATTATTTTTTCCAATATAGGCCTCTTAGCGCTCAGAATGTCCAATTGCAGTTTCTACAGAAAGAGTGTTTCAGAACGGCTCAATCAAATGTAAGGTTCAAATCTCTTAGTTGAATGCACAGAACAGAAAGAAGTTTCACGGAATGCTTCTGTGTAGTATTTAGTTGAAGATACTCCTTTTTGGACTATTACCCACTTAGCGCTCTGAATATCCACTGGCAGTTTCTACACAAAGAGTGTTTCATAACTGCTCCTTCAAAAGTAAGGCTCAACTCTGTTAGTTGAATGCGGAGAACAGAAAGGGGTTTCAGAGAATGCTTCTGTGTAGTTTTTAATTGGAGATATTCCTTTTTCCTCTATTACAATCTTAGCGCTCCGAATGTCCACTTGCATTTTCAACAAAAAGAGTATTTCATAACTGCTCAATTAAAAATATGGTTTAGCTCTGTTAACTGAATTTACAGATCAGAAATAAGTTTCACAGAATGCATCTGTGTAGTTTTTATTTGAAGATATTCTTTTTCCCCATGTAGGCCTCTTAGCGCTTAGAATGTCCAATTGCAGTTTCTACAGAAAGAGTGTTACAGAACGGCTCAATCAAAAGTAAGGTTCAACACTGTTAGTTGAATGCACAGAAGAGAAAGAAGTTTCACAGAATGCTACTGTGTGGTTTATATTTGAATATATCCCTTTTTCCACTATTACCCTCTTATCGCTCCGAATGTCCACTTGCATTTTCTACAGAAAGAATGTTCGGAACTGCGCAATCAAAAGTATGGTTTAACTCTGTTAGCTGAATGCACACATCAGAAATAAGTTTCACACAATGCTTCTGTGTAGTTTTTATTTGAAGATGTTTTTTTTCCCAATATAGGCCTCTTAGCGCTCAGAATGTCCAATTGCAGTTTCTACAGAAAGAGTGTTCCCGAACGGCTCAATCAAAAGTCAGGTTCAACTCTGTTAGCTGAATGCACAGAACAGAAAGATGTTTCATACAATGCTTCTGTGTAGTTTATATTTGAACATATTCTTTTTTCCACTATTACCCACTTAGCGCTACGAATGTCCAGTTGCATTTTCTACAGACAGAGTGTTTCAAAACTGCTCTATCAAAAGTATGGTTTAACTCTGTTAGCTGAATGCTCAGATCAGAAAGAAGTTTCACAGAACGCTTCTGTGTAGTTTATATTTGAATATATTCCTTTTTCCACTACTACCCTCTTAGCGCCCCAAATGTCCAGTTGCATTTTCTACAGAAAGAGTGTTCAGATCTGCTCTATCAAAAGTATGGTTTAACTCTGTTAGCTGAATGCACAGATCAGAAAGAAGTTTCACCGAATGATTCTGTGTAGTTTATATTTGAAGACATTCCTTTTTCCACTATTACCCGCTTAGCGCTCCGAATCTCCACTTGCATTTTCTACAGAAAGAGTGTTTCAGAACGGCTCAATCAAAACTAAGGTTCAAATCTTTTAGATGAATGAACAGAACAGAAAGAAGTTTCACAGAATGCTTCTGTGTAGTTTTTATTTGTAGATATTCTTTTTCCCAATATAGGCCTCTTAGCGCTCAGAATGTCGAATTGCAGTTTCTACAGAAAGAGTGTTTCAGAACGGCTCAATCAAAAGTAAGGTTCAACCCCGGTAGTTGAATGCACAGAACAGAAGGAAGTTTCACAGAATGCTTCTGTGTAGTTTATATTTGAATATATTCCTTTTTCCACTATTACCCTCTTAGCGCTCCGAATGTCCACTTGCATTTTCTACAGAAAGAGTGTTCTGAACTGCGCAATCAAAAGTATGGTTTAACTCTGTTAGCTGAATGCTCCGATCAGAAAGAAGTTTCACAGAATGCTTCTGTGTAGTTTATATTTGAATATATTCCTTTTTCCACTACTACCCTCTTAGCGCTCCAACTGTCCAGTTGCATTTTCTACAGAAAGAGTGTTCAGATCTGCTCAATCAAAAGTATGGTTTAACTCTGTTAGCTGAATGCACAGATCAGAAAGTAGTTTCACAGAATGATTCTGTGTAGTTTATATTTGAAGACATTCCTTTTTCCACTATTACCATCTTAGCGCTCCGAATCTCCACTTGCATTTTCTACAGAAAGAGTGTTTCAGAACGGCTCAATCAAAATTAAGGTTCAACACTTTTAGTTGAATGAACAGAACAGAAAGAAGTTTCACAGAATGCTTCTGTGTAGTTTTTATTTGTAGATATTCTTTTTCCCAATATAGGCCTCTTAGCGCTCAGAATGTCCAATTGCAGTTTCTACAGAAAGAGTGTTTCAGAACGGCTCAATCAAAAGTAAGGTTCAACCACGGTAGTTGAATGCACAGAACAGAAAGACGTTTCACAGAATGCTTCTGTGTAGTTTATATTTGTATATATTCCTTTTTCCAATATTACCCTCTTAGCGCTCCGAATGTCCACTTGCATTTTCTACAGAAACAGTGTTCTGAACTGCGCAATCAAAAGTATGGTTTAACTCTGTTAGCTGAATGCACATATCAGAAATAAGTTTCAAACAATGCTTCTGTGTAGTTTTTATTTGAAGATATTATTTTTCCCAATAGAGGCCTCTTAGCGCTCAGAATGTCCAATTGCAGTTTCTACAGAAAGAGTGTTTCAGAACGGCTCAATCAAATGTAAGGTTCAAATCTCTTAGTTGAATGCACAGAACAGAAAGAAGTTTCACGGAATGCTTCTGTGTAGTATTTAGTTGAAGATACTCCTTTTTGGACTATTACCCACTTAGCGCTCCGAATATCCACTGGCAGTTTCTACACAAAGAGTGTTTCATAACTGCTCCTTCAAAAGTAAGGCTCAACTCTGTTAGTTGAATGCGGAGAACAGAAAGGGGTTTCAGAGAATGCTTCTGTGTAGTTTTTAATTGGAGATATTCCTTTTTCCTCTATTACAATCTTAGCGCTCCGAATGTCCACTTGCATTTTCAACAAAAAGAGTATTTCATAACTGATCAATTAAAAATATGGTTTAGCTCTGTTAACTGAATTTACAGATCAGAAATAAGTTTCACAGAATGCATCTGTGCAGTTTTTATTTGAAGATATTCTTTTTCCCCATGTAGGCCTCTTAGCGCTTAGAATGTCCAATTGCAGTTTCTACAGAAAGAGTGTTTCAGAACGGCTCAATCAAAAGTAAGGTTCAACACTGTTAGTTGAATGCACAGAAGAGAAAGAAGTTTCACAGAATGCTACTGTGTGGTTTATATTTGAATATATCCCTTTTTCCACTATTACCCTCTTATCGCTCCGAATGTCCACTTGCATTTTCTACAGAAAGAATGTTCGGAACTGTGCAATCAAATGTATGGTTTAACTCTGTTAGCTGAATGCACACATCAGAAATAAGTTTCACACAATGCTTCTGTGTAGTTTTTATTTGAAGATGTTTTTTTTCCCAATATAGGCCTCTTAGCGCTCAGAATGTCCAATTGCAGTTTCTACAGAAAGAGTGTTCCCGAACGGCTCAATCAAAAGTAAGGTTCAACTCTGTTAGCTGAATGCACAGAACAGAAAGATGTTTCATACAATGCTTCTGTGTAGTTTATATTTGAACATATTCTTTTTTCCACTATTACCCACTTAGCGCTACGAATGTCCAGTTGCATTTTCTACAGACAGAGTGTTTCAAAACTGCTCTATCAAAAGTATGGTTTAACTCTGTTAGCTGAATGCTCAGATCAGAAAGAAGTTTCACAGAACGCTTCTGTGTAGTTTATATTTGAATATATTCCTTTTTCCACTACTACCCTCTTAGCGCCCCAAATGTCCAGTTGCATTTTCTACAGAAAGAGTGTTCAGATCTGCTCTATCAAAAGTATGGTTTAACTCTGTTAGCTGAATGCACAGATCAGAAAGAAGTTTCACCGAATGATTCTGTGTAGTTTATATTTGAAGACATTCCTTTTTCCACTATTACCCTCTTAGCGCTCCGAATCTCCACTTGCATTTTCTACAGAAAGAGTGTTTCAGAACGGCTCAATCAAAACTAAGGTTCAAATCTTTTAGATGAATGAACAGAACAGAAAGAAGTTTCACAGAATGCTTCTGTGTAGTTTTTATTTGTAGATATTCTTTTTCCCAATATAGGCCTCTTAGCGCTCAGAATGTCGAATTGCAGTTTCTACAGAAACAGTGTTTCAGAACGGCTCAATCAAAAGTAAGGTTCAACCCTGGTAGTTGAATGTACAGAACAGAAGGAAGTTTCACAGAATGCTTCTGTGTAGTTTATATTTGAATATATTCCTTTTTCCACTATTACCCTCTTAGCGCTCCGAATGTCCACTTGCATTTTCTACAGAAAGAGTGTTCTGAACTGCGCAATCAAAAGTATGGTTTAACTCTGTTAGCTGAATGCTCAGATCAGAAAGAAGTTTCACAGAATGCTTCTGTGTAGTTTATATTTGAATATATTCCTTTTTCCACTACTACCCTCTTAGCGCTCCAACTGTCCAGTTGCATTTTCTACAGAAAGAGTGTTCAGATCTGCTCAATCAAAAGTATGGTTTAACTCTGTTAGCTGAATGCACAGATCAGAAAGTAGTTTCACAGAATGATTCTGTGTAGTTTATATTTGAAGACATTCCTTTTTCCACTATTACCAACTTAGCGCTCCGAATCTCCACTTGCATTTTCTACAGAAAGAGTGTTTCAGAACGGCTCAATCAAAACTAAGGTTCAACATTTTTAGTTGAATGAACAGAACAGAAAGAAGTTTCACAGAATGCTTCTGTGTAGTTTTTATTTGTAGATATTCTTTTTCCCAATATAGGCCTCTTAGCGCTCAGAATGTCCAATTGCAGTTTCTAAAGAAAGAGTGTTTCAGAACGGCTCAATCAAAAGTAAGGTTCAACCCCGGTAGTTGAATGCACAGAACAGAAAGACGTTTCACAGAATGCTTCTGTGTAGTTTATATTTGTATATATTCCTTTTTCCAATATTACCCTCTTAGCGCTCCGAATGTCCACTTGCATTTTCTACAGAAACAGTGTTCTGAACTGCGCAATCCAAAGTATGGTTTAACTCTGTTAGCTGAATGCACATATCAGAAATAAGTTTCAAACAATGCTTCTGTGTAGTTTTTATTTGAAGATATTATTTTTCCCAATATAGGCCTCTTAGCGCTCAGAATGTCCAATTGCAGTTTCTACAGAAAGATTGTTTCAGAACGGCTCAATCAAATGTAAGGTTCAACTCTCTTAGTTGAATGCACAGAACACAAAGAAGTTTCACAGAATGCTTCTGTGTAGTATTTAGTTGAAAATACTCCTTTTTGGACTATTACCCACTTAGCGTTCCGAATATCCACTGGCAGTTTCTACACAAAGAGTGTTTCAGAACTGCTCCTTCAAAAGTAAGGCTCAACTCTGTTAGTTGAATGCGGAGAACAGAAAGGGGTTTCAGAGAATGCTTCTGTGTAGTTTTTAATTGGAGATATTCCTTTTTCCTCTATTACAATCTTAGCGCTCCGAATGTCCACTTGCATTTTCTACAAAAAGAGTGCTTCATAACTGCTCAATCAAAAATATGGTTTAGCTCTGTTATCTGAATTTACAGATCAGAAATAAGTTTCAAAGAATGCATCTGTGTAGTTTTTATTTGAAGATATTATTTTTCCCAATGTAGGCCTCTTAGCACTTAGAATGTCCAATTGCAGTTTCTACAGAAAGAGTGTTTCAGAACGGCTCAATCAAAAGTAAGGTTCAACTCTTTTATTTGAATGCACAGAACAGAAAGTAGTTTCATACAATGCTTCTGTGTAGTTTATATTTGAACATATTCTTTTTTCCAATATTACCCACTTAGCGCTACGAATGACCAGTTGCATTTTCTACAGACAGAGTGTTTCAAACTGCTCAATCAAATGTATGGTTTAACTCTGTTAGCTGAATGCTCAGATCAGAAAGAAGTTTCACAGAATGCTTCTGTGTAGTTTATATTTGAATATATTCCTTTTTCCACTACTACTGTCTTAGCGCTCCAAATGTCCAGTTGCATTTTCTACAGAAAGAGTGTTCAGATCTGCTGAATCAAAAGTATGTTTTAACTCTGTTAGCTTAATGCACAGATCAGAAAGAAGTTTCACAGAATCATTCTGTGCAGTTTATATTTGAAGACATTCCATTTTCCACTATTACCCTCTTAGCGCTCCGAATCTCCACTTGCATTTTCTACAGAAAGAGTGTTTCAGAACGGCTCAATCAAATCTAAGGTTCAAATCTGTTAGTTGAATGCACAGAACAGAATGTAGTTTCACAGATTGCTTCTGTGTAGTTTGTATTTGAAGATATTCCTTTTTCCACTGTTACCCTCTTAGAGCTCAGAATGTCCACTTGCATTTTCTACAGAAAGTGTGTTCAGAACTGCTCTATCAAAAGTATGATTTAACTCTGTTAGGTGAATGCACAGATCAGAAATAAGTTTCACAGAATTCTTCTGTGTAGTTTATATATGAAGATATTCCATTTTCCACTATTACCCACTTAGCTCTCTGAATGTCCAGTTGCATTTTCTACAGAAAGAGTGTTTCAGAACTGCTCAATCAAAAGTATGGTTTAGCTCTGTTAGCTGAATGCACAGATTAGAAAGATGTTTCACAGAATGCTGCTGTGTATTGTTTATATGGAGATATTCTTTTTACCAATATAGGCCTCTTAGCGCACAGAATGTCGAATTGCCGTTTCTACAGAAAGAGTGTTTCAGAAAGGCTCAATCAAAAGTAAGGTTCAACTCTGTTAGTTGAATGAACAGAACAGAAAGAAGTTTCAGAGAATGATTCTGTGTAGTTTATATTTGAAGATATTCCTTTTTCCACTATTACCTTCTAAGCACTCCGAATGTCCACTTGCATTTTCTACAGAAAGAGTGTTTCCGAACTGCTCAATCAAAAGTATGGTTTAACTCTGTTAGCTGAATGCACAGATCAGTACGAAGTTTCACAGAATGTTTCTGTGTAGTTATCATTTGAAGATAGTCCTTTCTCATATATAGGCCTCTTAGCGCTCCGAATATCCAATTGCAGTTTCTACAGAAAGAGTGTTTCAGAACGGCTCAATGAAAAGTAGGGTTCAACTCTTTTAGTTGAATTCACAGAACAGAAAGAAGTTTCACAGAATGCTTCTGTGTAGTATTTATTTGAAGGTATTCCTTTTTCCACTATTAACCTCTTAGCGCTCCAAATGTCCAGTTGCATTTTCTACAGAAGGAGTGTTCAGAACTGCTCAAACATAAGTGTGGTTTAACCCTATTAGGTGAATGCACAGATCAGAAAGAAGTTTCACAGAATTCTTCTGTGTAGTTTATATTTGAAGATATTCCATTTTTCACTATTACCCACTTAGCGCTCTGAATCTCCAGTTGCATTATCTACAGAAAGATTGTTTCAGAACTGCTCAATCAAAAGAATGGTTTAACTCTGTTAGCTGAATGCACAGAACAGAAAGAAGTTTCACAGAATGCTGCGGTATAATGTTTATATGAAGATATTCTTTTTACCAATATAGGCCTCTTAGCGCTCAGAATGTCCAATTGCAGTTTCTACAGAAAGGGTGTTTCAGAAAAGCTCAATCAAAAGTAAGGTTCAACTATGTTAGTTGAATGCACAGAACAAAAAGAAGTTTCACAGAATGCTTCTGTGTAGTTTATATTTGAATATATTGCTTTTTCCAATACTACCCTCTTAGCGCTCCAAATGTCCAGTTGCATTTTCTACAGAAAGAGTGTTCAGAACTGCTCAATCAAATGTATGATTTAACTCTCTTAGCTGAATGCACAGATTAGAAAGAAGTTGCACAGAATGCTTCTGTGTAGTTTTTATTTGAAGATATTCTTTTTCCCAATATAGGCCTCTAGCGCTCAGATTGTCCAATTGCAGTTTCTACACAAAGAGTGTTTCAGAACTGCTCCTTCAAAAGTAGGGCTCAACTCTGTTATTTGAATGCACAGAACAGAAAGTAGTTTCACAGAATGCTTCTCTCTAATTCATATTTGACGATATTAGTTTTTCCACTATTACCCACTTAGAGCTCCGAATGTCCACTTGCATTTTCTACAGAAAGAGTGTTCAGAACTGCTCAATCAAAATTATGGTTTAACTCTGTTAGTTGAATGCACAGATCAGAAAGAAGTTTCACAGAATTCTTCTGTGTAGTTTTTATTTGAAGATATTCCTTTTTCCAATATAGGTCTCTTAGCGCTCAGAATGTCCAATTGCAGTATCTGCAGAAAGAGAGTTTCAGAACTGCTCAATCAAAAGTAAGGTTCAATACTGTTAGTTGAATGCACGGAACAGAAAGAAGTTTCAGAGAATGCTTCTGTGTAGTTTATATTTGAAGATATTCCTTTTTTCACTATTACCCTCTTAGCGCTCCGAATCACCACTTGCATTTTCTACAGAAAGAGTGTTTCAGAACGGCTCAATCAAAAGTAAGGTTCAGCTCTTTTAGTTGAATGAACAGAACAGAAAGAAGTTTCACAGAATGCTTCTGTTTAGTATTTAGTTATAGATATTCCTTTTTCAACTATTACCCTCTTAGCGTTCCGAATGTCCACTGGCCGTTTCTACACAATGAGTGTTTCAGAACAGCTCCTTCAAAGTAAGGCTCAAATCTGTTAGTTGAATGCAGAGAACAGAAAAGAGTTTCAGAGAATGCTTCTGTGTAGTTTTAATTTGGGGATATTCCTTTTTCCACTAATACAATCTTAGCGCTCCGAATGTCCACTTGCATTTTCTACAGAAAGAGTGTCTCATAAATTCTCAATCAAAAGTATCGTTTAACTCTGTTAGCTGAATGCACAGATCAGAAATAAGTTTCACAGAATGCTTCTGAGTAGTTTTTATTTGGAGATATTCTTTTTCCCAATATAGGCCACTTAGCGCTCAGAATGTCCAATTGCAGTTTCTACAGAATGAGTGTTTCAGAAGGCTCAATCAAAAGTAAGTTTCAACTCTGTTAGTTGAATGCACAGAACAGAAAGAAGTTTCACAGAATGCTTCTGTGTAGTTTATATTTGAATGTATTCCTTTTTCCACTATTACCATCTTAGCGCTCCGAATGTCCACTTGCATTTTCTACAGAAAGAGGGTTTCAGAACGGTTCCATCAAAAGTAAGGTTCAACTCTGTTACTTGAATGCACAGAACAGCAAGTAGTTTCACAGAATGCTTCTGTGTAGTTTATATTTGAATATATTCCTTTTTCCAGTATTACCCTCTTAGTGCTCCGAATGTCCACTTGCATTTTCTACAGAAAGAGTGTTCAGAACGGCTCAATCAAAAGTATGGTTTTACTCTGTTATTTGAATGCACATATCAGAAATAAATTTCACAGAATCCTTCCGTGTAGTATTTTGTTGAAGATATTCCTTTTTCGACTATTATCCTCTTAGCTCTCCGAATGTCCAATTTCAGTTTCTACACAAAGAGTGTTTCAGAACTGCTCCTTCAAAAGTAGGGCTCAACTCTGTTAGTTGAATGCAGAGAACAGAAAGGAGTTACACAGAATGCCTCTGTGTAGTTTATATTTGAATATATTCCCTTTTTCAGTATTACCCTCTTAGCGCTCCGAATGTCCACTTGCATTTTCTACAGAAAGAGTGTTCAGAACTGCTCAATCAAAAGTATGGTTTAACTCTGTTAGCTGAATGCACAGATCAGAAAGAATTTTCACAGAATGCTTCTGTGTACTTTTTATTTGAAGATATTCCTTTCTCCAATATAGGAGTCTTAGCGCTCAGTATGTCCAATTGCAGTATCTACAGAAAGAGTGTTTCTGAACTGCTCAATCAAATGTAAGGTTCAACTCTGTTAGTTGAATGAACGGAACAGAAAGAAGTTTCATAGAATGCTTCTGTGTAGTTTATATTTGAAGATGTTCCTTTTTCCACTACTACCTTCTAAGCGCTCCGAATGTCCACTTGCATTTTCTACAGAAAGAGTGTTTCTGAACTGCTCAATCAAAAGTATGGTTTAATTCTGTTAGCTGAATGCACAGATCAGTACGAAGTTTCACGGAATGCTTCTGTGTAGTTTTTATTTGAAGATAGTCCTTTTTCCAATATAGGCCTCTTAGCGCTCCGAATATCCAATTGCAGTTTCTACAGAAAGAGTGTTTCAGAATGGCTCAATCAAAAGTAGGGTTCAACTCTTTTAGTTGAATGCACAGAACAGAAAGTAGTTTCACAGAATGCTTCTGTGTAGTATTTATATGAATATATTCCTTTTTACACTATTACCCTCTTAGCGCTCCGAATGTCCACTTGCAGTTTCTACAGAAAGAGTGTTTCAGGACTGCTCCTTCAAAAATAAGGCTCAACCCTGTTAGTTGAAAGCAGAGAACAGAAACAAGTTTCAGAGAATGCCTCTGTGTAGTTTTTATTTGAAGATATTCCTTTTTCCACAATTACCATCTTAGCGCACCGAATGACCACTTGCATTTTCTACAGAAAGAGTGTTTCAGAACTGCTAAATCAAAAGTATCGTTTAACTCTGTTAGCTGAATGCACAGATAAGAAAGAAGTTTCACAGAATGCATCTGTTTAGTTTTTATTTTAAGATATTCTTTATCCCAATATAGGCATCATAGCGCTCAGTATGTTAAATTGCAGTTTCTACAGAAAGAGTGTTTCAGAACGGCTCAATCAAAAGTAAGGTTCAACTCTGTTAGTTGAATGCACAGAACAAAAAGAAGTTTCACAGAATGCTTCTCAGTAGTTTATATTTGAATATATTCCTTTTTCCACTATTACCCTCTTAGCGCTCCGAATGTCCACTTGCATTTTCTACATAAAGAGTGTTCAGAACGGCTCAATCAAAAATATGGTTTTACTCTGTTAGTTAAATGCACATATCAGAAATAAGTTTCAGAGAAGGCTTCTGTGTAGTATTTAGTTGAAGATATTCCTTTTTTGAATATTAACCTCTTAGCGCTCCGAATGTCCACTGGCAGTTTCTACACAAAGAGTTTTTCAGAACTGCTCCTTCAAAAGTAATGCTCAACACTGTAAGTTGAATGCAGAGAACAGAAAGAAGTTTCACAGAATGCTTCTGTGTAGTTTATATTTGAATATATTCCTTTTTTCAGTATTACCCTCTTAGCGCTCCGAATGTCCACCTGCATTTTCTACAAAAAGAGTGTTCAGAACTGCTCAATCAAAAGTATGGTTTATCTCTGTTAGCTGAATGCACATATCAGTACGAAGTTTCACAGAATGCTTCTGTGTAGTTTTTATTTGAAGATAGTCCTTTTTCAAATATAGGCCTCTTAGCGCTCCGAATATCCAATTGCAGTTTCTACAGAAAGAGTGTTTCAGAACGGCAAAATGAAAAGTAGGGTTCAACACTTTTAGTTGAATTCACAGAACAGAAAGTAGTTTCACAGATTGCTTCTGTGTAGTATTTATTTGAAGGTATTACTTTTTCCACTATTACCCTAGTAGCGCTCGGAATGTCCAATTGCAGTTTCTACAGAAAGTGTGTTTCAGGGCTGCTCCTTCAAAAATAAGGCTCAACTCTGTGAGTTGAATGCAGAGAACAGAAAGAAGTTTCAGAGAATGCCTCTGTGTAGTTTTTATTTGAAGATATTACTTTTTCCACAATTACCAACTTAGCGCACCGAATGTCCACTTGCATTTTCTACAGAAAGAGTGTTTCAGAACTGCTAAATCAAATGTATCATTTAATTCTGTTAGCTGAATGCACAGATCATAAAGTAGTTTCAGAGAATGCATCTCTGTAGTTTTTATTTGAAGATATTATTTTTCTCAATATAAGACTCTTAGCGTTCAGAAATCCAATTACACTTTCTACAGAAAGAGTGTTTCAGAACTGCTCAATCAAAATTAAGGTTCAACTCTGTTAGTTGAATGCACAGAACAGAATGTAGTTTCACAGAATGCTTCTGTGTAGTTTATATTTGAATATATTCCATTTTCCACTATTACTCACTTAGCGCTCTGAGTGTCCAGTTGCATTTTCTACAGAAAGAGTGTTTCAGAACTGCTCAATCAAAAGTATGGTTTAACTCTGTTAGCTGAATGCACAGATCAGAAAGAAGCTTCACAGAATGCTGCTGTGTAGTGTTTATATGAAGATATTCTTTTTACCAATATAGGCCTCTTAGATCTCCGAATGTCCACTTGCATTTTCTACAGAAAGTGTGTTCAGAACTGCTCTATCAAAAGTATGGTTTAACTGTGTTAGGTGAATGCACAGATCAGAAATAAGTTTCACAGAATTCTTCTGTGTAGTTTATATTTGAAGATATTCCATTTTCCACTATTACCCACTGAGCGCTCTGAATGTCCAGTTGCATTTTCTACAGAAAGAGTGTTTCAGAACTGCTCAATCAAAAGTATGGTTTAACTCTGTTAGCTGAATGCACAGATCAGAAAGAAGTTTCACAGAATGCTGCTGTGTAGTGTTTATATGAAGATATTCTTTTTACCAATATAGGCCTCTTAGCGCTCAGAATGTCCAATTGCATTTTCTACAGAAAGAGTGTTTCAGAAAGGCTCAATCAAAAGTAAGGTTCAACTATGTTATTTGAATGCACAGAACAGAAACAAGTTTCACAGAATGCTTCTGTGTAGTTTATATTTGAATATATTCCTTTTTGCACTACTACGCTCTTAGCGCTCCAAATGTCCAGTTGTATTTTCTACAGAAAGAGTGTTCAGAACTGATCAATCAAATGTATGATTTAACTCTGTTAGCTGAAAGCACAGATCAGAAAAAGTGTCACAGAATGCTTCTGTGTAGTTTTTATTTGAAGATATTCTTTTTCCCAATATAGGCCTCTTATCGCTCAGATTGTCCAATTGAATTTTCTACAGAAAGAGTGTTTCAGAATGGCTCTATCAAAAGTAAGGTTCAACTCTGTTATTTGAATGCACAGAACAGAAAGTAGTTTCACAGAATGCTTGTCTGTAGTTCTTATTTGACGATATTACTTTTTCCACTATTACCCTCTTAGAGCTCCGAATATCCACTTGCATTTTCTACAGAAAGAGTGTTCAGAACTGCTCAATCAAAAGTATGGTTTAACTCTGTTAGTTGAATGCACAGATCAGAAAGAAGTTTCACAGAATTCTTTTGTGTAGTTTTTATTTGAAGATATTCCTTTTTCCAATATAGGACTCTTAGCGTTCAGAATTTCCAATTGCAGTATCTACAGAAAGAGAGTTTCAGAACTGGTCAATCAAAAGTAAGGTTCAATATTGTTAGTTGAATGCAAGGAACAGAAAGAAGTTCTACAGAATGCTTCTGTGTAGTTTATATTTGAAGATATTCCTTTTTCCTCTATTACCCTCTTAGCGCTCCGAATCACCACTTGCATTTTCTACAGAAAGAGTGTTTCAGAACGGCTCAATCAAAAGTAAGGTTCAACTCTTTTAGTTGAATGCACAGAAAAGAAAGAAGTTTCACAGAATGCTTCTGTTTAGTATTTAGTTGAACATATTCCTTTTTCGACTATTACCCTCTTAGCGTTCCGAATGTCCACTGGCAGTTTCTACACAAAGAGTGTTTCAGAACTGCTCCTTCAAAAGTAAGGCTCAACTCTGTTAGTTTAATGCAGAGAACAGAAAGGAGTTTCAGAGAATGCTTCTGTGTAGTTTTTATTTGGGGATATTCCTTTTTCCACTATTACAATCTTAGCGCTCCTAATGTCCACTTGCATTTCCTACAGAAACAGTGTTTAATAACTGCTCAATCAAAAGTATGGTTTAACTCTGTTAGCTGAATGCACAGATCAGAAATAAGTTTCACAGAATTCTTCTGAGTAGTTTTTATTTGGAGATATTCTTTTTCCCAATATAGGCCACTTAGCGCTCAGAATGTCCAATTGCAGTTTCTACAGAATGAGTGTTTCAGGACGGCTCAATCAAAAGTAAGGTTCAACTCTGTTAGTTGAATGCACAGAACAGAAAGAAGTTTCACAGAATTCTTCTGTGTAGTTTATATTTGAATATATTCCTTTTTCCTGTATTACCTTCTTAGTGCTCCGAATGTCCACTTGCATTTTCTTCAGAAAGAGTGTTCATAATGGCTCAATCAAAAGTATGGTTTTACTCTGTTAGTTGAATGCACATATCAGAAATAAGTTTCACAGAATGCTTCTGTGTAGTATTTAGCTGAAGATATTCCTTTTTCGACTTTTATCCTCTTAGCTCTCCGAATGTCCAATTTCAGTTTCTACACAAAGAGTGTTTCGGAACTGCTCCTTCAAAAGTAAGGCTCAACTCTGTTAGTTGAATGCAGAGAACAGAAAGAAGTTGCAGAGAACAGAAAGAAATTTCACAGAATGCTTCTGTTTACTTTATATTTGAATATATTCCTTTTTCCACTACTACCCTCTTAGCGCTGCAAATGTCCAGTTGCATTTTCTACAGAAAGAGTGTTCAGAACTGCTCAATCAAAAGTACGGTTTAACTCTGTTAGCTGAATGCACAGATCAGAAAGATGTTTCACAGAATGATTCTGTGTAGTTTATATTTGAAGATATTCCTTTCTGTTCTCTGCATTAAAATCAATCAAAAAATTATATTGAAATTGAAATACTGAATTTTATACTAAAGACAAGGCATACAACTGAAAATGAAATTTTCCAGGTGAAAATTTCCAAATCATAAATATGTAGGGACAAAAAACTTTATTTATAAAGAAAAAGATAATTCTAATTAATTGATGATTCAAAGGTTTACAACTTTAAAAGTAAATATTATCTTTGAAGTAAAGTCCATTTAAATTATTTATGCCGCCAAAATTTTAGTAATTGTATATGTATATCATGTAAACTTTTTCGAGAAAGATGGAATTGGAAATGTTAGAGTATTATGCGGAAAAAATCACCTAAAGGAAAAAATTATCTCCTCATGAAATATTACTTTAGCCACTTTGACAGGTGTAGGTAAAAGAACACTTAATGCACATCAATATGATTAGGAGATGCGCGCTTAGAAATACGTTATCATTGAAAAGAGAATTGTATTATCAGGTTTGCAGGGGCCCTTCTTATCCTTCATATTTATGTAACTTTGTCATCTATAGAAAGATTATAAGAATTTTAAAAATAGCTGATAGTTAAGAAACATCACCATAACACTGTGCTGAATGCATAATAAAACATTTCCCTTCTCTCTAAAAGCCTTTTAAAATTATGTACCATAATCAGTATGGCCAGCAGAGGGTCATTTCCATGTTCAAGTTCCTCTGTTTCTCGAGGGTGAGAATCCTTCTATAGTCTTCTGAGGGTGACACTGTAGTGTTTTCTTAGCCTGATTATTTTTATCTATTTTTTCCGATCCTTTCCTTTGTATATTTACATTTTACATATTGAAAGTTATTTTTTCAAATATTTTATATGCAAATTTACAAAGTACAACGACTGTACATTAAAATAACTTATTTATGCCATATGGAAGATTAAATATAATTTTACAATATCTAATATTGATTGTTTAGTTTCTAATCATTGATACTTGACATGATTTTTCCCAGCATACCTCAAAATATTCTTCAAAATCCTGCGAATTAATTCCTGTAACACTTCTGAGGTGTATTAATAAGCTAGAGATGTAAAGAAGATTTGCAGAGAAAATTAGGTTCCCAAATTAGAAATTTTGTCCCACTATCGACTAGAAACCTCTTGAAATGATCAAAAACAATAATAATGCATGTCATAGAGGAAAACCAATAAGGCTGCTGCAGCATGACTACCTCTGTGACCTCATACAAGTTACGTGTGGGTCCCTACTTCTGTGACCTCAGACAAGTTACGTGTGGGTCCGCACTTATTTTCTTCATCTCTAATAAATATTTGACAAATCTCATTTTCAAAAGTCTTTTAAGGCCTATCCACCTTTATTTTTCAGATGGAGTTTTGCTCTCATTGCCCAGGCTGCAGTGCAATGTCATGGTCTCGGCGCACACAACCTCCGACTCCCGGGTTCATGTGATTCTCCTGCCTCCACCTCCTGAGTAGCTGGGATTACAGGTGCGCAACACAACGCCCAGCTAATTTTTTGTATTTTTAGTAGAGATGGGGTTTCACCATGTTGGTCAGGCTGGTCTTGAACTCCCGACCTCAGGTGATCTGCACGCCTCGGCCTCTCAAAGTGCTGGGATTACAGGCATGAGCAACCGCGGCCTGTGAGGGCTTTCTACTTTTAAGATGTCAGGACGTATAGCCTGGGAGGTAAATGGTAGTATATATATACATATATATATATATATATGTATATATATATACACACACACACTGTATATATATACATATATACGGTATATTATACTATATATACATATATACTGAATATTATACTCTATATATACATATCTACTGTATATTATATGTATATATATATATACACATACACACATACACACATACACACATGAGACAGAGAGAAGAGATAGACAATTTCATGTGAAAATATAAACTGTTAACATAATATTTTGCTTCTCTGAGGAATATTTAGCATTGTTCTCAATCTTCTCTGCAGAATTTAAGCATTTTTCTCAGAACTCACCAGATAGAATGAGGGAGGGGCCATATGATACGAGCCAGAGATGAAGGGAGAACAATAGAGAGGGTGCTTTGGGAAAAATAGTACAGTAAGGCTAGGGAATACTTCTCTCCAACAAAAAGACCAAGGTCACAGCTGTATCTCTTCAGAAGCCAAACTTTCTTTTAAAATGTCAATTTCCATCTATTTCTTGCTTCACAGACATTCCATTCATTGCTGGATTTCAAATAAAGCCTTTCCATGTGCAACCTTTCTATAGAAAAAGAGAAATATGGGGGACAGTACAGTCTAAGAAGTGATTAAGAATATCTAGTGGACTTTCCCAGACTGTAAATCTTTACATATATCTGAGCCTAATGAGGTGATTTATTGTGCTATAATGCACAGTGAACTATACAGATGCTTCTTTTTGATCATGCTGCAGAATGGAACTAAATACTAAATACCAAATAGCACTCCCATGATTCTTATACATGTCATTCATATGGCATATTTATGCTTTTTTATATAGCAATTCTTATTCTTAGCTCTTAGGCAATTACGGAATCTTTTTGTCATTTTAATAATCATGCTCCATTTGAGTTATGCAAGGTAGAAATTCTAAGTAGAAAATCTTGTTTTTATTGAAAGTTTTTAGTAAACATTTTGGAAAAAGTCTGTTTTTTGATGCTACTTCTGCACGCTTTCTCAACATGATATTACTTGGTATTGTCCTTATTAACCATAGTACACCATATTCTGCAAATGTTAGAGAGGGTTAAAAATCAGTCATGTATAAGTAAAGCTAATGAAATAGAAAGGAAACCATATTTAGGAAATGGAAGGCAGAAGCAAATGTATTAACCGTGAGTTAGAAACGGTTTAGTCTTTGGAATGAAGCAGCAAGAGTTTAAAAATCTGGTTTGTGATTCACTAGCTTTGTGACCTTGGAGAATTACTTCAGATTTCTGAGTATCAGTTTAGTAGGTGATATCAATTGCAACTTCGCAGAAATATCACAAGTATTAAATAAAGGACTTAGTATCTGGGAGAGCATAGAAAATTACTAATAGTTACATTTTTGTTAATATTACCGTTATTATTATCATACGTATAGTATTTTCTTTCACTGACAATGCATTTAGGACATAAGGAGAACTATAGAACAGTGCTTCTCCAACTTAAATGCAGAGCATGAATCACCTGGAGTTTTGTCAAAATGCGAATTCTGACTCAGTAGCCCTGCAAACTAAGGAAATCTTGATAATGCTGGTGCTGCTAGTTCACCAACAGACCACACGTTTTGCAACAGCTATATAGAATGTCCTGTTTCTTTTTTTAATCACAAAACATGGCAAGCTCTAAAATAAAGCAGAATAACAGATTTAAATGTTAATACTCATGTCCTCAATTTATAATTTCTCCCTCCCTAACAATGGTATAATTCTGATTAAAAATTAGCAAAGAAAAAAATGGAAATTAATCTTCCTATGTTTATTCTTTTAACAAATTCTGTGTGATTACTACTGGGTTACTTGCTGTAGGAAATAGAAAAATTGCTTTGACATAGATCCTCAAGAATCTGTCCCACTACAAGCTTATTTTTGTAGGAAGCTAAAAGATTTATATAAATAACCGTAATTAAAGAGACAAATGAAGAAGTGCAATGAAAGACGTAGGGAAAGTGCTAGAGGAGTTCGGGGTGGAGGAAAATTATCCTATAATAATATCTATGCGTAACATTATGCTATCTTCCCTAACCAGCGCTTGACCAGATTGTCACAGTGAACTTTGGTCCTTTCTTATATCTTAGTTTTGGTTCCCACATCCTTCTGTTTGGGGAAGTTCTTGTTTTCCTCATGTAATGACAACAACACTTAAACAATGTATACTAGATAAAAGGAACTATATTGCTTTATTTACATAGTTAATTTAATTTGTACAATGAACTATGAAGTAATCAGCATTATTTCCTTCATTTTACATATGAGAAAATGGAGAATCAGCGACATTGAATCATCTCAAGTTTCTAAAATATCCACTCTCACCAGGCTGTTTACCCTGTTTTTGTCTGTATGCTGCTATAACAAAATGCCACAGATTGAGTAATTCATAAAAAACAGAAATGTATTTCTCACAGTTCTGGGGCTGAGAAGTCCGAAATCAAGGCAGTGGAGATTTGGCAGTTGGTCCCGAGGTGGCACCTTCTTGCTTCGTCTTCACGTGACAAAAGTGGGCAAAAACGGACAATGTAACGACATGGCAGAAGAGACTGAGGAGCCCGGCATTCCTCTAAAGCATCTTTTACGAGGACGTTTATCTCATTCATGAGGGTGGATCCTTCTTCACTTAATCACTTAACCAAAAGCCCCATCTCTTGATGTCATTGTCCTGGGATTTTAGTTTCAACATACAAACTTTGGATGGGCACATAGGTTCAAATCATAGCACCCTCCAAATTATAATGCCTCTCTCATGCCTGTTCTCCTTGAAGTACCCTCTGGTTTTGCTCTCTTCATTCTTGCCATCACAGTTAACCCTTCAGTTCCATTTCTTTAAGTAATCTCTAAATTTGTAAGATGGTTCCATCTTTTTTTTTTGTATATGGCAGTCTCTCAAACATATTTGTCATATGAACTAAGCAGGTAAATATGTAAATGCCAGCTAAATTTTAGTGAATGATATAATGGCCTAAAGTTGTATCTACCCTTCAGCCAAATATATTTACTTTTAGTAGCAATCTCCTGTCATATACAAAGTCACGACTCTAGGGGTAAGCATTTTAGCCTGTGGGTAAGATGTAAAGCAGTGGTATGTTATAGTGACAACTCACTGTCATAGCACTGGGACATGCTCCTCTATCTGCTACAAATTGAATCAACAAAATATATATGATTTTGTCAGATTTAAATGTATGCTCCTGTTAGTAAAATAAACGTATGGGAAAACTTTACGGAGTAGATTTAATAGAAATGTATTCCTGAGTTATCTGCCTTCTTTATTTTTATGTTATGCTTTAAGTCTATGGTCAATGTATAGAGCTATGATTGATGTGCTTTTCCAATTCTGTTCAGATCAGACAGGTTAATTTTCTTCTTTTAAATCTTCTTGAATTTTGTCTAACACTTTTTGTTCCAATTTCTTACTAGATTATACTCCCTTCCCTAACTGCTTCATGATTACTTATACACAAACAATATTATGATATTGACACATTGAATTCATTTTAGGTGATGATTTTGGTCATAAACATGAGCAGGTTGTGAAGTGTTTCAGCCATCCCAGGGCATGGCTGTGAGTCCCTTGTCTAATGTTTCAAAACAATCTTGAATTTGTGATGATGCTGTGATGGTCCCTCAGATATTCTTACACACATCTTTGCCCCTTGTTCCCTCTAACTTTCCTCTTCTGATAAAAAAGCAAACACTGCCAAGCTCAAATGGAATTACATTTGGATGCAAGTGTCACTATGCAATGGTTGCCAATAAAAGTACACAAGGAATTTCATTATGGTGAATTAAAGGCAAACAGACTTCAGAGAAATGAGCACGAACATGAAAATGGCGCATGGTACGCGGATCTCACTGGAAAGTCATTCGGTACACAATGTTTTCACTAGAAAAATCCATTAGCTTTAGCTAGAAATTGAAATTACTTTGTAGGAAATCAGAATAAAATATGTGAAAACATTATATTCTGTGCAAGATTAATACCACGCCTGGTGTTGAAAGGTTTGTGGTCTTGCTTCGACGATGCTAAAAGGTCAGAAACCACAAAGATGCATATGTGTTGTCGTTTGCACAGTTACTAATTTTTCTCATTATTTCCATAATGCGATGTGCTGTCTCAACAGAGAAACCCTCTGGAGAGTGGCTTGCACTGTTTTCAGGCAGCTCTTTTGCTTTCATGTTTTGGCCTTGGCCAGGGAATTCAGACAGACTTTTCAGTTATTTTCGACAAGAATGTATTCATTGATTGTTTTAAATAATAATAAATCGATTTTAAAATTACTGTACATTACTGCACTTTAAACGCCATGAGGTCAAGGACTCTAAAGTCTGGACATCATTGTATACCCTACATCTTGCACAAGGTTTAGAAAAAATGGCATGGACACCTATTTTTTGAATCAATAAATGAATACATAAAAGAATTCCAAACTCTAGTCCAAGGTTTTAGATTAATAATGTATTAAAATGCGTAAAATTTATAGACAAAACTCTTCTTATTTAGAAGTTTATTCTTTAGTTGGAGAGATAAAATATATGCACATAAAAGCTTAAGGAAAAATAATAAGGGTTTTGAAGTACTTACTATGTGAAAAATTTAGCATAAATCTTACATCCATTTATTTAACACATTTTATACGTTGCATTATTTATATATAGTGCTGATTGGTAGAATTCATATGTGAACGGAACTATAAAAATTTTGAGGATAAGCACTAGAAACACAGAATAAATAGAGTGTTAACATGCAAAACACAGAAATACTTCAATTGACTAGGTGAAAGAAAAGATTTCTGGTTCCATGTACACTGATTATTGAGGGATGAGTATGACATTATTATGCCAGAATCAATAAATATTTTAAATAGGGAGAAAACTATAATTATATATCTTTGTGTTCAACAGGAGTAGCAGTACTGATAAAGTAGAAGTTTGTTATACCTTTTTTATAGTCTTTTAAAGTTGTTTATAAATAAAATCTACTCTTAGTTAATTAATGGTTGCTGTTCATTGAAGTGTTTTCAAATTTTTGACCTCTGAATTGCCTTGTACATATGGAGAAATAAAGCTTGCCTAGCATAATTTCTTGAGTGGAGAATGAATGATCTGGATAGATTTGTTGACAATATGTCTGTACTTATTTTATTAATTCTTTAATCTTCATGAAGAAAAATATAAAAGTCATATTCTAGTATTTTATACCATGGAAAAAATGTCTTATCCTTTTCCTAAGGAAAAATACATCATGACACAAAAGTAAAGTTAATTAAATTACTTACTTTATTAATTAACTGTCTATTATTTCTATGGGTTGAAGTAAATTTGATACTCAATGCTATTTAATCTAATTCTAAAAGCTTGAATGAGTAATGATTTTTTCATGTAAGGTTAGTTGAAATAAATTATCACTGATTTTCAGATTTAATATTAATTAGCTATTGCATATTCTTAATGGGAAATAAGTGTTTAAAAAGCCCTTTTTGGTTGCGAAAAGACCACGCCCATTGTAGACTTCTTAGAATACATCACATCTGGCCTCCTTTTTAGAGTGGGGAATTCAACTCATAAGTGGCTGGACATTGATTCTGAACATTTTGAACATTATTTGCCTGTCTTCACTCATACTGGTTGCTGTTCTTTTATAAGTAATCACCATGTTTAGCATGCACTTGAACTATTGTTACTTAGGGTGCTTGACTATTTACAAGTCTCACTAGGATTCTAGGTATTCATTAGTCTCGTGGTGTGTATTTGCTGATGGTCCTATTATCTTTGTTGGTTCAGTTACACAGTACCATCCAAGATGCTGCAACACATTATACACAGGCTATGGGTTGTGGGAGCTACAGATTTCAGTTATTATTTAGGCTCAGAAACTTAGAATCTCTGCAAGGTTGGACATGATCCTTAGTCTTGTTTTAAAAGTTAAACCCAAATTCTTAAAATATAGAATAGGGGTGCTAGTAGTGCTCACAGAATTGTAGTAAAGATCAGCTGGGAAAGAAGAGCCTATTAAACAGAGCCTGGTATTTAATAAGTATCAGCTGCCTTCAATTAGGAATCTGTGTTGTCATGATTAGAAGATTGCTGGTTTATTTTACAGATCTGTAAGTATAGCCAAAATATGTCAAAATAACCACCAGAAAGAATCATATACCGTCCCTTGAACATTTCATCCCTAGAATCTAGCCAGATTAGCATCTCTATACTGGCAATACTGTTAACACAGATTGTGCTCAAACCCCTCATTGACTTTTCAGCACCTGTAAATTACTGGAGATTTAGGAAGAAGTCTGGGGTTATGGCTTAGTTAAGCTGAGTGGCCAGAAAGTGTGAGATGCTGGATGCCTCCTCCAGTTCATTTCTCCAGCGGCCGCACCAGGCGTATCCATAGCTCCGCTCCCGGGAGCTCGTCTCCGGCGTGGGGCGTGTGCGCACCCCTGGCCGGGCGGAGCCTGGAGCCTGCTCATTAGCAGCGCGGGCAGCTCGTGCGCCCGCAGGAGGGAGGCGGAAGCACAGCCCTGAGCCGCCAGCAGGAGGAGGGAGCGCGGCGGCTGCAGGCAGGGGAGGGAGAGGAAAGAACGGAGGGACGGTTCCCGGACAGAGCGGGAGGAATCGGGGAGCGGCCAGTCCAGGGGGAGCTGCTCCGCTGCGCTGCGCTCGTTATTCACAGGACGCGGCGGCGCTTCCCGGGGCCGCTTCCCGGTCCCCTGGGTGGAGGCTGCCATCTAAACCTGACTCCAGGTGAGTTCCCCAAAGAGGCGAAGCGAGGGGTCTCGAACCAGAGACTTGGAACTGGCGAGGCTGCTCGGCTCCCCAAGCGCTGCTGCCTTGACATTTCCCGATTCACGGGAGGTTTTGGGGGCGGCTGCACAGGCTGGAGGGGCGGATGGGCGGTTGCGATCCTCAGCCGGCGTGGGGGCGTTCGGGAGGAATTAGCTTCAGTGAACGGGGTTTTAGGAGATGTCCGCAAGGCACGCGCTATGTACGCGTTTCTAGACGAGCTTTTGAGACAGAAATTTGGCTTCCCGGATGCCCGTTTTGGCCTTCTGTCCTTCCTTTTGCTTGCCTCATGCCCAATTTTCCAAGCCGAGGAAAGGACTGGAAGGGCGTGGAAGTAGGAGGTCTGGGCACAGCATTCGGCAGGGCAGCCCTGGTCTCCAAGTTTGGGGGTGGGGGGTGGGACTCTTTTCCTTTCAGCCTAATTTACCAGGGGAAAACCCGCAGAGCACCTTGAGGTGCCTTTGCTCCGCACCCTCCATAAGCTTATTAGAGGGAAATTGAGGCTCGCTAGACAACCTGTGACAGGTGACGGCAATTTAGCTTAAAAGCCATGTTGGTTCACTTCGTCTCCTCTTTATCCTTTGTTGCAAAATTGATACCTTTTTGGATTTCTTTAACAGCACAAAGTTTAAGTGGCCGGCTGACAGGAAATATTTCTTTTGAAAATGCTATGAGAAAAGTGATGAGTTAACGTTGAGAGAAAGGCAACTTTATTTTCTCGGAAGAACTTTGGGGAAAGAGATTGATAGGGAAATTCTGGGCATGAAATTATGGACATTTCCCACAGAACTTCCTTCATTTATTTATTTTTTTACATTTCCTTCATTTTTTTTTTAATCGTGTGTGTGTGTATCAGAGAGACAAAATTCGTTGGAGGTATTAGGACTTTATTTGGTTTAGAAGTTTCTTTCTTACTAATAGCACTAATTTGTGATCTTCATGATTATAAGAATTTACTAAGTGTTTTGCTTTTAGGTGTTTTGGGTCTGTTTTTTAAAAAAATTCAATACTTACTTTGTGGGCCTTGCTGAATACCTCTCAATAAAATCGGTGGGCATACAGTTAGTGACATGACCCCTGTGGATTTAATAGCAGGTAAGTATACAAATGATAAGTTTAGGAAATAAATGTCAGAATCAACATTTAGGTGTGAAATTGAAATATCTTTCAAATATTTACCAAACTCTCTTATAGGATCCAATGTCATTTTATGGTCAAGAGAGCTTAAAGGTTTCTCAGATTGAGATATATGTATCTACTTTGTTAATCCAAATGTAATGTTTTATTTTGTTCTTTAATGACTGTTTGAATTCAACAAATAAAACTTGCATATTTAATGTAAGGTTCTTTCACATATATTACTTCTCCAATTTTTAATATAAATTTAAGGAGAAAAGCAATATTCCATTTTGTAGATGAAGAGACTGTGTCACAGAAGTATTACTTTACCTAGATTTCTGTAATTATTATGTTATAAACTTAGAAATTACATATTATTCTGGAACATATAAAATATATGAATGTTATAAACCATAAGAATTCAGACCTATGCTATTTAACTTCAAGTTTAGTTCTTTACCCAAACAATTGCATGACTACATTGAGACTACTGAAGTAATTATATATGAACACGCTATACGAAAAAATACTTAAAACATTTCTTATTTTTGTCGTTTCTCTTTGATATAAAATATACTATAATTTAATGGAGTTATATTCCATATTTAGATGCTCCTAACTTCCAAATAACACCTAAACTCCTAAAAACTGACCTGTGTCCTTCTTAATAGAAGTGGCTTGACCGGGAGACCCAATTTTTACTAAGAATATTCTTGGGATAATTTATGTCTTATAATCAAGATAAAGACAGGCCACATTTAGTTGTATTTTTAAACCACTTAGTGTGAAGTTGCAACGCAGACATAACTTGCTTTCAGGCTACACTGCCAGCTTTGCAGTGAATAGTCTTTAAGATTCCGTGGAAACATTGGCAGATATAGCTAATGTCTATCTGATGTAGGATTTATGAGAAAAGGAGAGGTAGAAACTGAATGCTCTTATATTTCATATGTGACCACATTCATAAAACTTTATTGATAAGTACTTTGTTGTCTGACACGGGCTGATACAAATAGGCTTCTTCAAGAGTTGAGGAAGAAAACTAAATCCCTATAATACAGCCTTTTTCCTCCTTTTCTTTCTTAAGCGGTAATAGTTGATCCTAGCTTTTGTGTGTCTATGCATGCTCAATACAGTTAGGGGTATAAGGAGAAGTTAAGCAAGAATATTGAATGCTAGCTAGGAAAGTTTTTGGAGTCTCAAATACTTTGGAACGATTTTTCACATTATATACATAAAATTCCTAGTTACATTTGGGAACTAAGTATATTATACACAACTTTGCATCTGATTACAGGATTCCCTGTACATTTATAGCTCAGGTATTCTGGAAAGAGTCAAGATAATTAGTTTTATGGCTCTTGCCCGTGTGACCTGTTTCTTTCTGGTCCTGATATTAAAAGGATGACTTAAATTTTCTGGAATGTCAAAATTTTCTCTTCCCTTGGATCCTATAAAATACTTCAAGCAGTGTATGTGTGATACTCGCTGTCATTCCAACATTTCCAATCCTCCTGAGAATGCTAAACAATGCCCTAGATTTCTTCCTTTGTAATTCTTTCAGATAGAGGGTTAGCTGAGTTAGGAAGAAAGGAGAGAGGGAGAGAAGAAGAGAGATGACATTTTATCCCTCAGGAAAGAACAAGACCAATTGTATTCCTAATTTAGAAATATTATTCTACAAACATTCCTGAACAAGAGGGCTTTGCATATACATTAAAGCAGAATACCTAGTCAACTTCTAGTTATGCCATGTAGTGAAATGGAAGTAAGATGAGCAGGCCGAGATCATTTTTGTTGGAGAACTGAGACCACATGAAATAGGTAACAGAGTTACCCCAACTGGGGGGCAAGAGGACTTGAAAGTTTCCTCCATAAATTTGCAGTTAGTACAGGGCTGCTCCAGTGATCAGAGTCATGAATGCCCTAGAGTGTCTGTATAACCCTGTACACAGGCTGAGACAGCTCTAACGGCCCAGAAAAGCCTCTGGACAGAATCACTGCACCCTTGGACATTGTCCGACCGCATGTATGAGAATAGTGAGTGCTGAGGAGTTGTGGGTAGCTCGGTACAACTCTTGCTAAAGGAGTGTCATCAACATTCATTGCTGAAAGTGAATTTTTTCATTCACATATGTGATGCCTATTAGGTCATGATTTCTTGGATACCAATTTGTACAAGATATGAATTAATTTTTGAACATCCTTTCTTAAAAGTACCATGTTCATATAGTTGCTCATTTTAATATGAGTAGTTCAGATGGGACATAATAGAGTAAGGAAATGATTGAACATCCTAAGATCTAGTGTATATACCTTTGTTCATGATGAGATTCATCCCCTGTCCCCCTTTGTAGTGACACTGATGGCATAAGAAGTATTAGATGAAATTTAATGGAGAAAACAATGGGATATATGAATGGTAGATATGGTTGACAACCACCATTTTCACTGAAGTTGTTTCAAAGCAAAGAAATTTGGGATAAATTCATTTTATTTGCTCCTGAAGGGTAATTAGGAATAAGTAGGAATTGTGAAGAGGCTGTAGTGTTGACATTAAGAGAAGTTTTTGATTCTTAAAATAGGATATATTACACAAGAGTGAACAAACAGAAGATACTGAACAAATATTCTGTCATAAGTAAGTGATGGATTATTCGGACTTGTTGAACTATGTTTTTAAATGTATTATTTAAATATTTAAATATTATTAAAACCTTAAATAATATTTAAATATTATAAAAGTTGTAGAAAATTATGTTTTCAATACAAATATACACTTATAAGCTATATTGTAGATATGGGAGTAAACAATGCAATTTTTTTTAACTGAGTGAAAAATTTAGTTTTTTAAAATTCCAAATGGAGCTAACAGCTTAGTGTGATACATATTTTGAATTTCAAAATTTGTAACCAAATAGGACAAATGTGTTGAACTGTACTTTTTTTGAAGAACCGTGATAAGAATGAGCGGTGAAAAAATTACAGCATACTTACCAGGGATCAAATACTTGCTTAGGGTTAATAAGAAAAATCTCAGCAAACGCTAGAAATGAGGTACACGATCTATCAGAGACCCATGATTAAAGTGGTATCTTGTTAGGTATATGAGCTTGAAAAGAAACGGCATAGCTTCACTTTACCCCAGTTGCTTCTTTTGTAAAACGGGGAGACTAAGAGTGTGGTAACTCAAAATCCTTTGTTAATGATTTTCTTCTTAGAACAGTGCCAGGTCCAATTAGGATTAGATTGCTATTTTTATTATTGATATTTGCCCTAGTTCTGCCTTTTATTGACTGTGTGAAATTGGTGAAGATCCCTTTCTGAAGCTTTGTTTCTTACCTACAAGCTGGGAATAGAATACTTGCTATGAAGAGTGGTTGTTAGTACATTAGAAAGGCTGGATATTTGTTGATATAAGGGGCTCAGCGCATGGTAGAAATTTGATAGCATTTTTTTCTTGCCCTCCCATGTATTACTGTGGAGACATCCCACATATTATGTCCAAGTTTTTATTTTCCCCTCAAATGCAATGTCAAGCACAAAACATTCCCATCTCCCAATTCTCTTCTGATGTTCTACAACCATTAAAGTATAGAAAACTAGAATGAGTGTTTTTATAACTTTTGCTGTACTTAAGCATGTGGAGAGAAGAGCGCTAGATCACAGGACACACTTTGATAGGAAAAGGGAAATATTTACACTGCAAACAACTTTCTCCTCATGCTTAACAGTTTTATGCTGTCATTCTGTCAGCACCAAGTGAGATTTTTCTATTTAAATAGTTTTCTATTTGTGGTATGATAATTCATGTATGGACTTCATGTAACTAACATAAATATAATGGATGGTTGAGAAGTGGTTTATTTTTACCAAGAGGAAAAAATGTGTACACGATTTTTTAAAATATTGCTTTGAAAATATTTAAAATTAATTTTGATTCAGTTGGTGGAAGATAGCGTCACAAATTCACTGCTAGTGGTATTCTTGAGAAGTAATGTTTGAATTTTCTAGGTATTGTCCCCAGACTGGCTTAAAAGAATTTAATTTTAGATGTAAATTTTCTGCTTAACATGGAAGATTTTCCCTGAAAATATTAGCTTCATCAGATACATAGTTGCTTAGGGGTAGCTGCATGGAATTATGGGAAGAGTGAAATAGAAAAAAATTTTCATGTCTAAGTTATACATACTGGTGTAATCATATTGATTGGATGATAATGATAATTACAGCAATAATGTGATTGAAAGGGTAAGCAAGTAACATATACTACAGTTACTAATATAATCCTGTGATTGAGTTTACCACTTCGTTTCTCTTTCCTGGAAACCCTTAAGTTTGTCACTATTGCACTTTATTTCCTTTGCTTATTGTAGTGGTGTATTAGTTGTATTACTGCTGCTATAACAAATTACGACACATTTACATAACTTAACACATATTTATTGTCTTGCAGTTTCAAAGGTCAGAAGTCCAAAATCACTTTAATATGGCTAAGTCAATGTGTCTGCAGTGTGGGTTCCTTCTGGAGGTGCTGAGGGGAGAATCCATTCTCTTGCATTTTCTGCTTCTGGTGGCACCTGTCTTCATTGTCTTTTCCCCATTCCTCCATTTTCAAGGTGCGTTGCTTTTATTTCTGTTTCTGTCTCCGCGCTGTCTCCTCCTTTAACTTTGAGTCCTTCTCTCCACTTCATCTAAGGACTCCTGTGATTACTTTGGACTCACGTGGATGATCTGGGATAATCACCTTGTCTCCAGATCCTTAAATGAATCGTATCTACAAGTCCTTTGGCTGTGTAAGGCAGCACATTCCCAGGGCCGGGAGATTAGGTGAAGAACATCTTTTGGGACTATTATGCAGCCTATCACAAGTGGTAATATCACTTTTATGCCTTGAGACCCTGAAATTAATGTACTTGCTTACGCATGGAAAAACAATGTATCTGTGGGGGTAACAGTTTATTTTTGAACCATTAGAAGGTATTGATGGGGAAGTTTTCATCTGACAACAGATACTGATAAATTAAATACCCTTAGATTTGTCAAAACTAGCTTTAGTAAAATATAAGTAAAAGTATTTGCACTGCTAGGGTCAAAAATATTAATTAAACCCATTATTTATCAAGGCCAAGTCCTGGATTAGTTAGGTTTAAATTAACCTAGAACATTATCTTCCATAGTGCTTAATTGTGAAGCTTAGTTCTTGTTGACAAAAGCTCATCCATATAAGAAAGCATCGAAAGGTTGGTGTTTTTTAACCTTTGCAGAATATAACTTTTCAAAGGGATGTTAGACAGTAGTTCCATCACAATTGATGCAGTTCACAGACATTCTTTGTGAATATTTTATCTCATGAGTTATATCTATGACACTAATCATAGACTTCTAGAAGAAATTTAGCAATGGTCATGTCAGCCTTTCAAATCTTTCTGTAACCTAGAAGAGGATCATTGCATAAGATAGATTCATTTTCCCCTTTATTCCATTGTTGCCAGAGAGAACTTGAAATGCCCTGTTCAAATTAATTTAATGCAAATGAATTCTTGCTGCCTCACAAGTAGTTTGTCCTTCATTTTTCTTAAAATTAGATTGAAAATGGATGTGACCTGCTTTACTGGTTGTTGTGCAGGAAGCGTTGTCCTTCCTGAAAGCTCCCTCAGTTGTCAAAATGAAGCCATTAAGAGTAAAGTAAATTATATTATCTGATCATAGTATCACAATTGACCTTAAAACAATAAATTTTATAATCAGTGCAAATTGCTGAATAGTGTTTGCAGTTGTAGAAATTTCAAAGGAAACCCTGGTTGAGATACAAAGCTGCTATAATCACTTTTAAAATCTTTGTTTTTCTTTTACTTTGGAACAGTAGTGCAGTAAGTACTTTTGCCTTATTGTTCTCTCTGCCTTCCAGAAACCCTCATTCAAATATTCTAAGTTTTTAAGTCTTTTTCATTTCTTTTAATATTGTAACATTTAACAATGTCAAAGAAAGTATAATTTTTCTGGAAATCAAGCTAAAAATAAAGAGAAGCCGATGTAAATGAACATCAAATTAACAAGATTGATTAGGAAAAGTAATTTTTGAAAAGGGCCCAAAATCCCTTTGCACATAAATGCAAAAGAATTTAGTGAAAGAAGGTGAAACTGGAGTAAAGAACTCTACGGATGCGTAAGTAACTCTTAATAAGAATGAGTAACGTACATGCATATCTTTAGCTCCCAGTTTCAGAGATACAGTAGTTGTACAACAAATGGTCCTTTCCTGCTCTTAAGGAAGCCTCTCCTCCTCCAGCCATGCCATTCCTCAGAGCAAGCTCTTCCACTGAGTTTTCAGCAACCATAAGTAAGAAGGATGGTACGATAGGCTGCGTGTACATATGGCCCTCATTAGCAGGCCAACTGTTCCTTTTGCCCACCCACATCACTGGGGACATATGGCGTTACTTTGACTGTTGAAACAAGCGTGTGTGGACATATCTTGGTATGAGTAAAAGACTGTTGATTGTCTTTCTCTTGTCGCTCGTGCAACCGTCTCCTTGTGGAGATCGTATTATCCATAACACTAGATTTGAGGATGATAAATGACGTTGTTATTATTAACTGAATTTGCCTCTCTAGTTTGATCACAAAACCAGCGAATGTTTGCTTATGGAACATGTAAAGCTTATAGAAGACGGAAAGCTTACAGAAAGAAATGATGGCTTTTCTAAGCATAAGAGTCAGGTCTTTTTCAATCAAAAACTAACTCATTCAAAAATTCAAGAGTTCTGTAAAACCAGAACAGCAGAGGTTTCAGAAATGCTATTGAGATCATTTATTATAAAATAGCCATTAATGAAATGTAATAGTGAGTCTGTTGTTGTGACTATGTGGAGAAATGAATGAGAAAATATAAGATAGGCTGGAATGAAGGGAGTCATCGGATCCCAGCATAATTCATTTTGTATAGTTCACAGTATTGTAACTTTAAAAAATTATGAATTTTTTCAGTACTGTGAATTCTGAATTTGCAATATGAGGCTTTTCAATCCTTGCAACAAGTGTGTATTTTTCAGTGGTTCTAGAATTATCGGGGCTTTCGAGCTGCTTCTGATAAGAAGGCAAGGCTAGAGGACTTGTGTTGAGGTGGCATTTGCACAGGACTTTAGATAACATACATCGATGATGTAGAGAGAAGAGCGGGTGATGTTGCTGTGGATTATAGGGGAAAGGCACCTTTTGCTCCCTCTGCTGACCTCTTTGTGTATTCAGCTGTGTAGCATATTTCTTGTATAATTACATAGTAATTTCACACACTACATTAAGAAAATCTGAACAATTTTTACTAAACTCATGTTTTCTAAATATTAAGTAAATAAAACCAATATTTGGCTAGGTAACATTTATAAAAACAGGATTTCTAGATAGATGATGATAAATTTTCATCTATATCTATAGAGCTGATAAATTTTCAAAACCCTTTGAATATCACTTGTACTACAAAGTCTCGTTTCAGTTTCAGTGCCATGGCACATTGATTAATCACCACTAAAGCGGTACATGAAATATTTGGCAATATAGGTATTTGGTAATGGTGATTGATGCACAGAATACGGCACCATTATTATGCACTGGCCTTGAGAACTTTAGTTTTCATCTTCGATCACCTGATAGAGAACAAACTAACAGCTTTTTTCTTTCACCTTGCTGGAGAATAAACTAACAACTTCAAATTATCTGATCCATCCAAAAACTTATTTCCGTGAAACTCACTGATTTATTTATTATTTCGTGGGGATCACTATTATTTGCTGTAGTAAAATATCAAATGATCGATGTTTTATACCAACATGGCAGCTCACATGGTAGGCAACAGAATGAAAACAAACAGGTTTACTACCAAGAATTATACTATATTGCTTTTATTGACAGAAAAAGCATACAGATAATTTTATTCAGAGATTTTATGTGAATTATTTTGATAAGTGTACACATATATTTATAACTGACCTTTCTTTGTCAAGTGTGTGCCCACACACGTATTCATACTAAATCAATCTTAGAGATCTTATCCAAAGATTGAATTTCTTAAAGTGACTGTTCCAAATATGTATAATTTATGGCAAAAAAGTCACAAAATGGCAATACAAGGAGGCATAAAACTGAAGATAAAGGGGGAGATGATGGTTAAAAACACCTGTAAATGAATAATTGATTTTGATTTAAATTCTTTTTAGTTCTTAGCTGATGAAATGAATATAAATGAAATTATTATGCAAAACACCTCTATTTGTTGTATATGCATGTACATATATGTGTTACAAATACAAAACTGATAGGATATTATTTAACATATATTCACACTCATAATGTGCATATATGTACAAAATGAAAATGAGTGCTTGTTTTATATGTATGTATACACACACATACACATATTGCATACTTTCATTTTTTAAAATTTTACTTTAAGTTCTGGGATACATGTGCTGAACATGCAGGTTTGTTACATAGGTATACTTGTGCCATGGTAATTTGCTGCACCCATCAACCCGTCATCTAGGTTTTAAGCTCCACATGCATTAGCTATTTGTCCTAATGCTCTCCCTCCCCTTTCCCCACACCCACCTACAGACCCCAGTGTGTGATGTTCCTCTCCCTGTGTCAACATGTTCTCATTGTTCAGCACCCACTTATGAGTGAGAACATGCAGTGTTTGGTTTTCTGTTCCTGTGTTAGTTTGCTGAGGATGATGGTTTCCAGCTTCATCCATATCCCCGCAAAGGACGTGAACTCATCCTTTTTTATGGCTGTGTAGTATTCCATGGTGAATATGTGCCACATTTTCTTCATCCAGTCTATCATTGATGGGCATTATGTTGGTTCCAAGTCTTTGCTATTGTAAATAGTCCCATGATAAACATATATGTACATGTGTCTTTAGAGTAGAATGATGTATAATCCTTTGGTATATACCCAGTAATGGGATTGCTGGGTCAAATGGTATTTCTGGTTTTATATCCTTGAGGAATCACCACATTGTATTCCACAATGGTTGAACTATTTTACAAGCCCACCAACAGTGTAAAAGTGTTCCTATTTCTCTGCATCTTCTCCAGCATCTGCTGTTTCCAGAATTTTTAATGATCACCATTCTAACTGGTGTGAGATGGTATGTCATTGTGGTTTTGATTTGCATTTCTCTAATGAACAGTGATAATGAGCTTTTTCCATATGTTTATTGGCCATATACATATCTTCTTTTGAGGAGTGTCTGTTCATGTCCTTTGCCCACTTTTTGATGGGGTTGTTTGTTTTTTTTTTCTTGTAAATTTGTTTAAGTTCCTTCTAGATTCTGGATATTAGACCTTTGTCAGATGGATAGATTGCAAAAATTTTCTCATATTTTGTAGGTTGCCTGTTCACTCTTGTGATAGTTTATTTTACTGAGCAGAAGCTCTTTAGTTTGATTAGATTCCATCTGTCAATTTTGGCTGTTGTTTCAAGTGCTGTTGGTGATTTAGTCATGAAGTCTTTGCCCACACCTATGTCCTGAATCATATTGCCTAGGTTTTCTTCTAGGGTTTTTATAGTTTTAGGTTTTACATTTATGTTTTTAATCCACCTTGAGTTAATTCTTTTATAAGGTATAATGAAGGGGTCTAGTTTCTCTTTTCTGCATATGGCTACCCAGTTTTCCCAGCGCCATTAATTACATAGGGAATCCTTTCCCCATTGCTTGCTTTTGTCAGGTTTGTTGAAGATCAGATTGTTGTAGATGTGTGGTGTTATTTCTGAGGCCTCTATTCTGTTTCATTGGTCTATATATCTGTTTTGGTATTAGCACCATGCTGTTTTGGTTACTTTAGCTTTGTAATATAGTTTGAAGTCAGGCAGCGTCATGCCTCCAGCTTTGTTCTTTTTGCTTAGGTTAGCCTTGGCTCCACAGGCTCTTTTTTGCTTCCATATGAAATTTAACATAGTTTTTTTCTAGTTCTGTGAAGAAAGTCAATGGTAGCTTGATGGGAATAGCATTGAATCTATAAATTACTTTGGGCAATATGGCCATTTTCATGATATTGAGTCTTCCTATCCATGAGGATGGAGTGTTTCTCTATATGTTTGTGTCCTGTCATTTCCTTGAGCTCTGGTTTGTAGTTTTCTTTGAAGAGGTCCTTCACATCCCTTGTAGGTTGTATTCCTAGGTATTTTGTTTTCTTTATAGCAATGGTGAATGGGAGTTTACTAATGATTTGGCTCTCTGCTTGTCTGTTATTGGTATATAAGAATGATTGTGATTTTTGCACATTAATTTTATATCCTGAGACTTTGCCAAAGTTGCTTATCAGGTTAAGGAATTTTTGGGCTGAGGTGGTGGCGTTTTGTAAATATACAATCATGTCATCTGCAGACAGAGACAATTTGATTTCCTCTCTTCCTATTTGCATGCTTTTATTTCTTTCTCTTACTCGATTGCCCTGGCCAGAACTTCCAATACTATGTTGATAAGAGTGGGGAGAGAGGGCATCCTACTCTTGGGCCAGTTTTCAAAGGTAATGCTTCCAGCTTTCGGCCATTTAGCATGATATTAGCTATGCATTTGTCATAAATAGCTCTTATTTTTGTGAGATATGTTCCATCAATACCTAGTTTATTGAGAGTTTTTAGTATGAGGGGTGTTGAATTTTATTGAAGGCCTTTTCTGCATCTATTGAGATAATCATGTGGTTTTTGTCATTGGTTCTGTTTATGTGATGGATTATGTTTATTGATTTGCATATGTTGAACCAGCCTTTCATGCCAGGCATGAAGCCAACTTGATCGTGGTGGATAAGTTTTTGATGTGCTGCTGGATTCTCTTGCCAGTATTTTATTCAGGATTTTCGCATCGATGTTCATCAGTGATATTGGCCTGAAATTTTCTTTTTCTATTGGGTCTCCGCCAGGTTTTGGAATCAGAGTGATGCTGGCCTCATAAAATGATTTAGGGAGGAGTCTTTCTTTTTCTATTGTTCAGAATAGTTTCAGAAGGAATGGTACCAGCTCCTCTTTGTACCTCTGGTAGAACTCGGCTGTGAAGACATCTGGTCCTGGGCTTTTTTTGGTTGGTAGGCTAGTAATTACTGAGTCAATTTCAGAACTTGTTATTGGTCTATTCAGGGATTTGACTTCTTCCTGCTTTAGTCTTGGGAGGGTGTATGTGTCCAGGACTTTATCCATTTCTTCTAGATTTTCTAGTTTATTTGTGTAGAGGTGTTTACAGTATTCTCTAATAATAGTTTGTATTTCTGTGGGATCAGTGGTGATATCCCCTTTATCGTTTTTTAATGTGTCTATTTGATCTTTCTCTCTTTTCTTCCTTGTTAGTCTGGCTACCGGTCTATCTATTTTGTTAATCTTTTCAAAAAACCCACTCCTAGATTCATTGATTTTTTTTTGAAGGTTTTTTTGTGTTTCTCTCCC
Organism: Symphalangus syndactylus; assembly: GCF_028878055.3. Taxonomy (NCBI): domain Eukaryota; kingdom Metazoa; phylum Chordata; class Mammalia; order Primates; family Hylobatidae; genus Symphalangus; species Symphalangus syndactylus. Next base: position 1,462,512 of record NC_072423.2, on the reverse strand, counting down.
ATTCGGTTCTGCTGTGATCTTAGTTATTTCTTGTTTTATACTAGGTTTTTAATGTGTTTTCCATTGCTTCTTTTGATTGTGATGTTAGGGTGTCTATTTTAGATCTTTCCCACTTTCTAATGTGGACATTTAATGCTGTAAATTTCCCTCTAAACACTGTTTTAACTGTATCCCAGAAATTCTGATATGTTGTGTCTTTGTTCTCATTGGTTTCAAAGAACTTATTTATTTCTGCCTTAATTTTGCTATTTACCCAGTAGTCATTCATAAGCAGGTTGTTCAGTTTCCATGTAGTTGTGCAGTTTTGAGTGAGCTTCTTAATTCTGAGTTCTAATTTGATTACACTGTGGTGTGAGAGATTGTTTGTTATGATTTTCATTCTTTTGCATTTGCTGAGGAGTGTTTTACTTCCAATTATGTGGTTGATTTTAGAATAAGTGCTATGTGGTGCTGAGAAGAATGTATATTCTGTTGATTTGGGGTGGAGAGTTCTGTAGGTATCTATTAGGTCCACTTGGACCAGAGCTGAGTTCAAGTCTGAATATCCTTGTTAATTTCCTTTCTTGTTGATCTGTCTAATATTGATAGTGGGTTGTTAAAGTTTCCCACTATTATTGTGTGGGAGTCTAAGTCTCCTTGTAGGTCTCTAGGAACTCGTTTTATGAATCCTGGTGCTCCTGTATTTGGCATATATATATATTTAGGATACTTAGCTCTTCTTGTTGCATTGATCCCTTTACTACTATGTAATGCCCTTCTTTGTCCTTTTTTATCCTTGTTGGTTTAAAGTCTGTTTTATTAGAGACTAGGATTGCAACTCCTGCTTTTTTTTTCTTTCTTTCCATTTGCTTGGTAAATATTCCTCCATCCCTTTATTTTGAGCCTATGTGTGACCTTGCGAGTGAGATGTGTCTCCTGAATACAGCACACCTGTGGGTATTGACTCTTTATCCAATTTGCCAGTGTATGTCTTTTAATTGGGGCATTTAGCTCATTTATATTTACCGTTAATATTGTTATGTGTGAATTTGGTCCTGTCATCATGATGTTAGCTGGTTATTCTGCACATTAGTTGAAGCAGTTTCTTCCTAGTTTCATTGGTTTATATATTTTGGTGTGTTTTTGCAGAGGCTGGTACTGGTTTTTCCTTTCCATGTTTAGTGCTTCCTTTAGGAGCTCTTGGAAGGCAGGTCTGATGGTGACTAAATCTGTCAGCATCTGCTTGTCTGTAAAGGATTTTATTTCTCATTCACTTATGAAGCTTAGTTTGGCTGGTTATGAAATTCCATATGTACATCATGGAAACGAGTGCATGTGATACACACACACACACACGCACACACATTGCATACTTTCATTTTTGTGTCCATTTCTTTTCTGATTTTATCAGCAGCCAACTAAAGAAAATAGAAAAAAAAATTGGTAATTCGATCTTTCATGTTCTGCATCTTCCAGCTTCACAACTTATAGTTTTCTATTTTTATTGTTATTGTGATCAGAATGAAAATGTATACAATAGAATCAGAATCAGGTCAGAATCAACAAAAATACTATAATGTTTGTACATGCTTTCAATGCAGTTTGTCTCTGCAAAGGGTGTGTGTGTTTCTATGCACATGTGCATGTACACAAGTGTGTAAATAAGTGTTTTATTCATGATGGAGAAAGGCTGGTCAAAATGATTCTGAATGAGATAGCACCACTACAGCAGATAATCAGGTCTCTATCAATAAAACAAGTCATTAAACATGTTTCTAAGCATCTACTCAGTATCTGGCACAATGTTAAGTAGTGTAAATATAATCATTAGCAAAATTCAGCTTCTACCCTCAATGGTATATGTGTAGAACAAATTGGTAAAGCTGGAGTACATTTCAGGACCAAAAACAGTTTCTGTGTAGTTCCCACTTCATCAAGACCATGTTGTATACCTCTCATACACTTAAGCCATAGGGAAGCAATTATTCCATCCATCCTTTTACAGGGTAGTGGTGGGGAAGAAGAGCTGACTGTCATGCTTGAATTCACATAATTTCATAATTAAATAATTTCATGTTACATAATCTCGATAAACCTAAAATCCAATATATGATAAAGATAGTGTTTCAAATCAGTGGATAAGTGATAAACAGTTCATAAAATGGTGTTCAGATAATTGGCTATATGTATTTTATAGTTGCACAAAGGTATAATATGTCATTAATAAATATTAATTCCATAGTGGATGTCAAATACACTTTTCCAAAATATAAAGAAAAAATACCATAGACAAATATCACTTGCAACATTACGGTTAAAATTAAATATCCAAACATAGCCCTAACCAATAACAGAAAATTTAAAAAAAAATTTATGGATTGGAATTTGTTAAAATATAAAACTTTTCTTTTTCAGAGGATACAATGAATATGTGTAAAAAGCAAATATCAAATCAGCAACAAGTGCTTGCAGTTCACTTGACATATTTAAAATATGAGTAGTTCCAACAAATCATAAATAAATGATTAGTAGTCCAATAAAAAAAAGACAAAGTACATTGACAGGAAACTGTATGAAACTCATGAACACTAAATGTCTTAGATTCTCTATTGTTAAACAAAATGCAAAAACAATAGAGAACATTATGAATATGGAGTTAATATTTAACAAAATTATTTTATCCATGTTATAAGTAAATATTTACATCCAAAAACCCTTGTTTTCTCTGAAAGTTGTCACTTATGAGTCTATTTTGAAAATGTTTAAAGAATAGTAATTAATTAACTTTAATAAATAGGTACTCCTATTGAGGGAAAACAGACATTTCCATAATTTTTCTTCTGTTTCTAATCTAGTAGATGGTAGGAAAATAATGACAATTGCATATTCATACCTGGAGAATATGCATTCCATTTCTTTTAAACTTTTGCATTCTCAAAACTATATTGATACCTCAAAGCATACCCTTTGCTGTTGAAAACAGCCTTTCAAGTATAAAGACACACACATCACTTTCCTTAAATCTTATATAAGGCAAGGGCCTAGATTCCTATCAGAAAATGTATTTCAAGAATGCTTTTTTAGTAGTTCCTGTGGCCTTATCTTATAGAGGAAGGTTTTTTTTTAAACATACACACAGTATTTGATGCACATTTTTATTGGAAAGAGCTTTTATTTCCTTAAATGTTTTGTTGTCTAAGTGTGAAAAGTATCCTGCAGTGGAATTTAGTGGCACAGATGCTTATTGTGATAGATGAGATGAACTTGCTTCCCTAAGCATGCATGGTCATGAAATGCATCTGGCTTCTGTACGTAAAAGTCAGTTATGTTCCCAAATGTGTCTCTGCATTTACACAGACGTTTAGGGGCAGACACCCTACTGTTCCCTCAAAAGGCGGCTCTGCTTAATTATGAAGTTCAAGTTAGACCAGAAGTTGGAAAATACTAAATTCCACATTGCAGACAGAGCCTGAGCAGGTGATGTCACCACTGCATTCTAAGGTGGCAAGTCCTCAGAGAAGTCACTTATCACCTTACCATGGAGAAAAATAACCGTGTCCAGAACACAAGAGGATGCTTTTAGGTAGCGTACAATCAAGTGTGCAAACCTGTGCAATACATACCAGATGAAATCCAGTTCAGAGGCTCAGGAAAACAAACAAATGAGGATATGCTTTAAAAAATAGGACTTAATATAAACAGTCGTGAGAGTAAAACTATTGCTAAGCACATAGGAAACATAAACCAGGCTTTCAGGAAGGAGTTTGGCACATGTGTGCACTGGTAGGAGGTGTAATGTGCAGAAATCCGGCCTTTTGTGGCATAGCAACTAAAGTTCCTTTTCTATTGTCCAGACAACCTTAAATATTCCTTTATGCAGTACTATTTTAAAAAGGCCATCTACTGTGCACAATGTGTTAGCATCAAGGACATGAAATTTATCTGGAATATACCAAAACTTTAATCAATAGACTAGGACCAAAGCTTTTAAAAACAGGTTTTCGTAGATAAATCATTATAAGTTATTATTTCCTCGCCATAGGTAAGGCATGATAGATAACTTTACTTTTTCTCAGTCACTTAGTGTGTAGGTAGAATAATGACCCTTAGCAGGATGACCTTTTGAATGTGTTGTTAGGCAGCATGGAAGCATTATGGTTAGAGGTGGAATTAAGATTGCTAATCACCTCACCTTAAACTGGAGCGATTATCCTGAATTATCTAGGTGGGCCCACTGTAGTCAAAAAGAACCTTCAGACAGGAAGGCGGAGAGACCAGAGTGAGCAGAAGAGCTTGGGTAAACTGGAGCCGAGGCTGAAGTGATGTGCTGTGTCCAAGATGTGCAGAGGCCAAGAGCTCAGGGATACATGTGACCCCTCAAACCTGGTGAATTCTCTCCTGGAATCTCTAGACAAAATATACACTTGATGATACCTTGATTTTAGCACACTAAGACCCATTTTGGACTTCTGACCCCCAGAAGTATAAAGAAAAAAAATGTGTTGTTTTAAGCCTCTGAGTTTATGTTAATTTACTGTAACAGCAGTAAGAAACTAACACAGTAAGACGGCTTTTATTTTTATGTGATGTATAGAATTAAATTGGATATGCTAGGAAATATTGGAAATTTATTGATTTATTTTTTTGTCTGAGCTGGAGTCTGGCTCTGTCGCCCAGGCTGGAGTGCAGTGGCGCGATCTCGGCTCACTGCATGCTCTGCCTCCCGGGTTCCCGCCATTCTCCTGCCTCAGCCTCCCGAGTAGCTGGGACTACAGGCGCCGCCACCACGCCGGCTAATTTTCTGTATTTTTAGTAGAGACGGGCTTTCACCGTGGTCTCGATCTCCTGACCTCGTGATCCGCCCGCCTCGGCCTCCCAAAGTGCTGGGATTACAAGTGTGAGCCACCGCGCCCGGCCAGGAATTTATTTTCTTAATATAGTTCTTCATATTAGAATAATGAGAACCATCGAGTAATGAAGTGTTCTATTTTGTGAAGGATGATTATATAAACAGTACGAAGGTTAAAAACCGGGCGGGACCGGCTGGGCACAATGGCTCGTTCATGTAATCCCAGCACTTTGGGAGGCCGGGGCAGGTGGATCTCTTGAGCCCAGGAGTCTCAGATCAGCCTGGGCAACATGTGAAACCCCATCTCCACAAAAATACAAAAACCAGGCAGACGTGGTGGCGGCGCCTGTGGTCCCAGCCACTCAGGAGGCTGCGGTGGAAGGATCGGAGCCCGGCAGGTGCAGGCTGCGGTGGACCGTGATTATGCCACTGCGCTCCAGTCTGGGTGACAGAGTGAGACCTTGTCTCCATTAAATAAATAGATAAATAAATATATATATAAGTAAAAGAGGAGGGTGTCTTTTGAAGGCTATTAAAGTCGTCTAAGTGTCCTATGATTATATGAGGCTGGAATGGTGCATGGAATGTTGTGTTGAATAACCTGATACAGTCTCTGAAACTATAGAAGCATTAGTAATTTTAGCCTGAGAGTGCTATAATCTGGGATAATTTGGTCCAATACTTCCAGAGAGGGTTGAAGTTTTGAGATAGCTGGAGTTATTTCAGTTGAAGACCTGAATATGAGGCAACTGGATACTCAATTACAATTCAATTTCTACTCTTTATATAAGGTAGAAATGGGTAACATGTGGGACACTGTGTTAAAAGTAATGCAGCCATAGTGTAGTGGTAGAAGCAGATGAAAAGTACTATAATAGTCGTATAGATGAGGTACTGGAAAGAAGCAGAGTTGAAAAATTGGAGATAAATGTCAGTTTTCCAGAGCCATGGGATGAAAACCAAACAGGATTACAACAGATTCAATTCACTCAAGATGTCTAACTTGGTAATAGGTCAGAAAACTCAATTTGTCGTATTTTCTTAAAAGTACACAAAAATGTTCCTTTTGATAAAACACGTGTAGTGCACCTTCGGATTTGATTTTTCTTTATGTTCTGTAAACTGCTCACAGTAAAACAGAAAAAAAGTCTGACAAATATGATGGTCCTTAAATATTGTAGGAGTATGATGCTTCTCCAAAGAATAGAGGTTTTCCTAGGAAGGCCCTAAGCAAGGAATCAAGTTTCCTTTTGCAAGAAATAAAATTCTCAAAAGTTCCCTGCACCTTGGAAAGGCTCTGGTTGAAATTAATAGCACAACATTATTTATTTAAATTTTAACTTTTAAGTTCAGGGGTACAAGTGTAGGTTTGTTACAGAGGTAAGCTTATGCCATGGGATTGGTTGTACAGTTTATTTCATCACCCAGATATTAAGCCTAATATCCATTAGTTGTTTTTCCTGATCCTCATAGCAAATATTACCCCCATAAAGTTTTATGGTTACTTTTTTCTTATCTTCTGATTAATGCCATTAGATTCACCAATTGAAATTATTTATCAGTAGTTTAATTCCCTCTAGAAGGTTTAAAAAATGTTTCCGAATTTCCTAAGTCTTCTTTCTTTGTTAGTCTTCTAAAAAGCTATATTCAATAGAATTCATGTGCTTAGGTACAGTTTCACTAAAAGCGTATCTTCAACATTTGATCTGTTTAAAAGTTCTTAAGGTGTTAAGGAACATTAGGTATCAGAGTTTATGGCATTTGATTAATCTGAATAAATCTTGGCATCAAATTGAATTCAGCAAAAGTAACAGTGATAAATCAGAGAGCAATATTTGAAATGTCTCCAGGAAACATTTTAAAACAATTTTTAAGTTCACTAATTTGAGTCATTACACTTGGCCCTAATATGGTAGATTTTAAGTGAAGCTCAGTCGAACCTGGCAGATATCATATACAAACTTTTAACAGTCCTAACAATTCCTGTACCTCATTTGGATAAAGATTATTTCCAGAGCATCAGTGCTTTGACCAGAAAGGCATTTATTATTCTGTAACACTTTTCTTGAGAAATTAGCATGCTTCATCATTTGAGTACGCTCTCTCAGATAAGATTCTAATATTTGGGTGTGAATAAAACTTCAGGGCATTGAAAACAGCTGGAAGATAGACAATAGGGTGATCATCCTCTCTTGTCATTCTCTATCAAGGTCCTCTTTAATTATTGGCCTAAACAGCTATAACTTTATGGTGAAAACAAACCGCTCGGATATAGCGTTAAAGGTTGAAATAATGAATTATACATAAATCGATTTAGTTCAGTTATATTCTGTTGAATTGGGAGAACATCGAATTTTTAAATTTCTCTGCATTTCTTGAAGTTAGGAATAAAAGCTGGGGTGGGGTCTCCTGAAATAATGAGGTCTAGAATAATTTCTGTTAAATTTACTTTTTAGTAGGATAAGTCTACTAAAATCAATATGAATGGAACCTTCAATGTACCACTGAAGATAATTAATCTTTGAGAGGTTAAGTAACCATTACAAGGTAATTTACCTAATTAGCAACTAAACCAACCAAATTTTAGATTTCTTAACTTTAAGACTATTGCTCACATAGTCACGTAAAGTATATCTTCCACATAGTCACAGGCAATCACAAGCTAACACGAGCAGTTAGCACAAAATAGATGTTCCACATAGAATGCAGAACAAAAAAAGACACTTTAAAAATCCTTTTCCCTTTTCCAAATTCATATTTAAAAAGTTTCTTGTGGAATTTCCCAAATGCCAGCATGGCCACATATAATACAGATTGATACTCAGACCTCTAATGAGAAACAGTTAGAATTATGCTAAACAAGGAACATTCTATATTGATTTCACAAATTCTCCTCTTTCCACTTATGGTTTCTCATAAAATGTAACATGTTTGTCTCGTGTGGAGTCTGTATAGAAAAAGTGTGATAACTGAAGATATAGACACACAGGTGTATGTATGTCTGTGTGTTCCTGTGTATTATAGCCTTTCTTTAATGGTTTTCTCTTTATATTTATATATATATATATATATATATATATATATATATATATATATATATACTTTAAGTTCTAGGACACATGTGCACAACGTGCAGGTTTGTTACATATGTATACATGTGCCATGTTGGTGTGCTGCACCCAGTAACTCATCATTTACATTAGGTATATCTCCAAATGCTGTCCCTCCCCCTCACCCCACCCCATGACAGGCCCCGGAGTGTGATGTTCCCCTTCCTGGGTCCATGTGTTCTCATTGTTCAATTCACACCTATGAGTGAGAACATGCAGCGTTTGGTTTTTTTTGTCCTTGTGATAGTTTGCTGAGAATTATGGTTTCCAGCTTCATCCATGTGTCTACAAAGGACATGAACTCATCCTTTTTTATGGCTGCATAGTATTCCATGGTGTATATGTGCCACATTTTCTTTTTTTTTTATTATACTTTAGGTTTTAGGGTACATATGCACAATGTGCAGGTTTGTTACATATGTATCCAGCCACATTTTCTTAATCCAGTCTATCATCGTTGGACGTTTGGGTTGGTTCCAAGTCTTTGCTATTGTGAATAGTGCCACAATAAACATACGTGTGCATGTGTCTTTATAGCAGCATGACTTATAATCCTTTGGGTATATATACATATATATATAAAAAAACTATATATATATATATTTTGGGGACGGAGTTTCTCTCTGTCACCCAGCTGGAGTGCAGTGGCGCGATCTCGGCTCACTGCAAGCTCCGCCTCCCGGGTTCACACCATTCTCCTGCCTCAGCCTCCAGAGTAGCTGGGACTACAGGTGCCCGCCACCATGCCCGGCTAATTTTTTGCATTTTTACTACAGACGGGGTTTCACCGTGTTAGCCAGGATGGTCTCGATCTCCTGACCTCATGATCCACCCTCCTCGGCCTCCCAAAGTGCTGGGATTACAGGCATGAACCACCGCGCCAGGTCTCTATTTAAGTTAGCTCTGTCCAGGGCAAACCAGCATTTCAAAGATACAAACTGTTTTTGCAAAAAACAGGTATACACCTATCCATAGTGCAGACATTATGTCTACTTATTTCTCTCTAAATAGATCTTTCATTTTAACAAGTACTTCACCTTCACAAAATTTAGTTGAGTCAGTGAACTCTTATCCAGATGCTATATCTTGGCCAGATTATCAAGAATTAAGCCTCACAGATAGGCTGTTTCCATTTCCTTTAACAAAGTTTATCAGTCCTGAGTTACTTCTTGATTTCTTGCCAGTGGCATATAATGATGACTCAGCCAAGTCAGTTCCCAGAGTTGGACTCTTTTTTTTCTTATACACAGGAAACTTCTTTTCCAAGAATACTTGTTCCAGTTGCTCACAATCTTCATAGTTGATGATTATAGAATGATCTATGTACTTTCAGTGTACCTTCAAAAATGAGATCTGCAGCTGGATAAGACGTGTGTGTGTGTGTGTGTGTGTGTGTCTTAGTAGACTTAAACCGTTCATTGAATAAGAAGCCTAGTTGATAGTGTAAGGTGAGAGTTAGAAGAACAGGGAATTATTTGGTTTAAGGAATTGTGAAGAAATGTGCTATGCCATTAAAATTTTTCTCTACTTTTGTGTTAAATCTTAATTTTGTGCAGAATTTACTAAGCTGCAGGAAACTGTCAAAATTGACTCTTGCTAAGTTCCATATTGGTTTGTAATTATCTTAAAACAAAAGTTGGTTGATACTAAAGTGCAGTTTTTCCTCTAGCTTTCATAAATTGAGACAGGTCTTTTTCTCACCCTCCACATACCTATGGCTGGAAGCCGAGGTGGTTGTTCTTGGTTCCTGTTACAACTTCTAGACTGTTAATTTCTCTGCTCCTTGCAAATTAGACTGTTCCTTTGAAACTCAAACCCCTTGGAAATATCGGCCATGCCCCTTTGGTATTACCATCATCAACAGACCTCCCTCCTGGGCACTCTGGTCTTATTTTTTTTTTTTTTTTGAGATGGAGTCTTGCTCTGTCACCCATGCTGGAGTGTAATGGTGTGATCTCGGCTCACTGCAACCTCCTCCTCCCGGTTTCAAGTGATTCTCCTGCCTCAGGTTCCTGAGTAACTGGGATTACAGGTGCATACCACCACACCCAGCTAATTTTTGTATTTTTGGTAGAGACGGGGTTTCGCCATGTTGGCCAGGCTGGTCTCGAACTCCTGACCTCAGGTGATATGCCTGCCTCAGCCCCCCAAAGTTCTGGGATTACAGGCATGATCCACTGCACCTGGCCTCTTGCCATTTATTTAAGGCTGTAGATCTTTTGCTCAATATCATCTTCAGGCAAGTTCAGCCATCATTTTAGTGGCTCAGCTTTCACGTGAAAGGACCAGTACAAACCTCGGTTCCCCGTTTTTTGACATCTTTATTTCCATTACTTTTTTTCTTTCCTCCACTTTATTGTCATCAAATCTGAAACATTTTCTATAAGGGTATATACCACCAGGATCTAGATGCAAATATTCTGCCTCCTGGACATCACTCCTTGCCAGCTCGTTGGCCCAGATGTCCTCATTCCTACAACCCTTCATTTTCACTGAGACTCTTCTTAGGACACAGCTGCTGCTGCTCCCTCACGATCCATCCGTACTCTCTTGCTTTCAGTTTCCACGTTTTCCTCCTCAAATGCCATAGTTCATTTTTAGCATTCCCTTGCAACTACCCTGAGCTTCATTTTCCCACAATTTATTTGTTTCTGTTTCTCTTCCCAAATTTTAAATATTGATGTTTCTAAGGGTTCTGTCCTAATTGCTCTTCTTTTCTCTCCACACACATACTCTCTCTAAGCTCTAAACACTACTAAACAGCTCATAATTTCCAGTCTTAGAGTTTGGCCCAGACCTTTATTCTGGGAGTTGATGATTTACATGACAATAGCACTCGAATAATTCAGAGGTAACATGTCCTGGTTTCCCACATGTCAGTAAGTGGCACTGCCAGCCATGCTAGACGCTTATAAGTCATTTTTGGCCCTTCCTCAATATTCTGACAATATCCAATTCAACATTCATTTAAAAAATATTTTGGTTCCAAATACATCTGTAATTTCCTCCACCTCTTTTGATTTCCAATGTCCCCAGCCTAGCCAGAGCCACATATTTTCTTACCTACGCTTATTTTCTTAGGTCATCCTTAGTCAACCTACTTTAATTCTTAATCTCCTACACCCTGTTAGCTACAGAGAAACCAAAGTGATCTCTTAACATGTCTTTCAGTTTCCAACTCTCCCACTTTTCTGGTGTACTTGGACTAACATTTATGTTCCTCATCATTACTAATGAAGACCTGTACTGTTTCACATATCCTTCTCTTTCAGCCACGTCTCACATTAGTCTTTCTCCCTTCTGTACTTCATCCAGATTCCTACTTTTCAGTTTTTCATTTCATCCAATTCACAGGTTTCTTCTACATGCCAAGATCTTGCTCATATATTAGGGTCCATGAACACTGGGGGTTTTTCCTAAAAGACGAATCTTTCTGTAGTGTATGAAAAGCTAACTCTTTTTATTCTCAGGTCTTACCTTAAATATTCTCACTTGAAAGAAGTGGTTAGAATCTGTATAATCCAAATTAATATTTCTTTTTTTCTTTTTCTTTTGAGACAGGGTCTTGCTGTGTCACCCAGGCTGGAGTGCAGTGGCACAATCTTGGCTCACTGAAACCTCTGCCTCCTGGGTTCAAGCAGTTTTCCTTTCTCAGCCTCCTGAGTAGCTGGGACAACAAGCGCACACCACTACACCCGGCTAACTTTTTTATTTTTAGTAGAGATGGGGTTTTGCCATGTTGATCAGACTGGTCTGAAACTCCTGGACTGAAGTGATCCATCCGCCTTGGCCTCCCAAAATGCTGGGATTACAGGCATAAGCCACCACGCCCGGCCCAAATTAATATATCTATATCTAAAAATTATATGTATGAATCTTATATAATGTGAATTAAGATTGTATCTAATGTTCGCCCCAAAACCCTTGTTGTATATTCAGTCCCTTGCTTCACTTTGCATGTGAACACATTTTGTAATAATCTCTTCTCTTTGCTCAGTTGGGTTTCTGTGCCTGTCTTCGTCTTCAGAATTGAAACCCTGGGAGTACAGGACTGTGGCTTTCTTATTCACCACTGCAGCTCCGTAACTAAGAGAGCATCTGATACATATGTGTGAAGGGAATTGGTTAAATATAGACCACTATGTCCAGTGGAGTCCACAGCCTATTCACTTCATGTAGTTTCCAAGAAACAAAGGCTTCTCAACATATATTAATGAATGAGATATGGGCCAGGATATCTGGTCTGGCTGGAGATGGCTTAACTTTGAGTTCACTTGAGAGGGTATCAGTGTGAGCAGGGATGCTTTCACTCACTTCAAGAATTGCATGGTGTTTAGGGGGAAGAATCACCCTGCTTCTCTGGAGAGACATGAGGGCTCTGTGGCTCCTGTGGGCTCTCAAACTGTTGGAAGATGACTGCTAAACCTGAGTTTTCAGGTCTCCTAGTTATATTCATTTAAACTTATAGATGATTTGTCACTATTTTAAGTTGTTTTTCACTGAAAATTCAGTCTGAATATAGAGCCTTATTTCATTCAGAACAGAAAGAATGGGTTACGGTGAAATCTGTTTATCTATAATTTTTAAGTAAGTACAATTTTATAAACCAGTTATTCCTAACTTGAGAGGCCTGGAGGATTTATTACAATGTGTATTTCAGGGCCACATCTGCAGAAGTTTTGATACAACATTTCCTTACTAATCCCCCTGACAGCACATTTTAGCAGGCATCCTGTGTTATTGAGAAGCAGAACGTTTATGCACCACACTTTGGGAGAGAGAAGTGCATGTTATGTTACCATTTAAAGATGCCTGGTTCTTGTGGGGCAAATTGGCAAATGATTTATCTGAACTAATGGCAGAGTGGAATTTTAATATTTTAGGGTTTTCAGGAATCTTAGAGCTGTTTTCATTTGTCTCATACATAGAGCCTGAACCTTGAAGACATTAATGAATTTGTCACAGAAATTAAATTGGGCCAAAATTTACATTTCCAACCCATGTCTGTGCTCTTCATTCTAAAGCACAATGGCCTAGAGTCATATTTTAACCTCTAACTTTTATCTTATTAAAAAATAAAATAAAATAAATAATTGTAAATACATGCATGTATTATACCTATATATACAATTTATATACATTACAATATTAATTTGAACTACACATGACATCACTAGTAAAGGCCAGTTACAGTTTAGACTGAGATAAGCCCTGTGAGAATTTACTAAGATCAAAAAGACTCCTTTTAATAGTGACTCAGTGGCACCTACTCTAAGGACAAAGGCTCCAGTATGTATCCTAATCTAAGTTATTACTGAATGTGAGTCCTGTGATAGCTTCTAATGAAAATTTCCCATTGGAAAAAATCAATGTTAATAACTGGAACTCGAGAGCTGTAATGGGTTCTGCTGTGTTTTTCGGGCTTAGACTGTGTGCTATAATATGCTAAGAAGAGGAGTTGATGACCTGTGAGCTCTGGTCACTTCCTGATCTCATTTGATTCTTTGGTCTTTAGTTTTAAAAGGGTGATCAGAGAGGTTGCTTTATAATGGAGAAGTTGAACAAAAGGACCATCAACCTGCAGGCTCACTGGCACAGCGCAAGTTTCACCGGATAAGCATTTCAGTAAAGAGGACTATTGCCAACAGCAATACTTGCAAGGAAGCTTTGTTCCAGAGAGGATTTTTGTTTTTAAAGAAGCTGCTAGAAAAACTGACACTAGAAGCTAACTAGAGTCACTCTTTCTAGATATCAATGAAATTGTAAGTCTGAAGACATTACTTACCTAGATACAGAAATGGACTTTATTTAAGAACCAACTTTATACATATCTAATATACCTAGGCTTGTTGATCAAGTTGGCTGGCTGGGGAAGAATAAGACCATCTAGAAGATCCACATGATGAGAGAAAGCATTCGGGGAGGGCAGACAGATACTTGATGCTGGCCACAGATAGAACCCAGAGACGCTCTGTGATTGAGGTGGTTCTAATACCTAGAAGCTTCGATTTGCTCTTATAACGTGTTCTAAAGCCATTTAATTCAAGACTACCCTTCCTGGTTGGTACCTGTAGATGTAATGCATCTCCTAAGGTATTACTCTAGGCTCCATCGGACAGAACAACTACATGGAGGTAGGTGGTGGAGCCTCCGGACTCCACGACACATTTCACAGTGCTGTTTACTCCAAAACACTGGCCTAATTGAACTAATGTAGCTATTGGGTAAGACGAGAAGTAATACACGAACATTCTTAAAGTCTGTTCTCTTTTGCCTTGTGACCTTAAACATTTGAAAGACCAAGATGAACACTATTGAATAGAATTGTGTTTCCATCGTCATAACTAACCTGAAAGCCTAAGTTTTACCTCTTTCACTGCACATCCGATCTATTTTATGGGCAGAAGAGCACAATGGGCTCAGCTATCCAGGCTTTAGGAGTTATTTTAATCTTTAAAGAACAATAGACACAAGTAAAAGTACATACATAAAGTAGGTATTTTATATTTAATTTTTATTTTCATATGCATGAAAAGGGTGTTCCAAAAAAAGATTAGAGAAGTCCATGGCATGTCTTTCTGGTTAATGTTACTTTATTTTTTGGTTCATCTACCATACTACTTACAAGTTACTTGATTTTGTTCATGGAAAATTATTTTAAATGAATTGATTTTACTTTTCATCAGCACAGTTGTTGACTAATACCAAAGTTAGTTAGAAGGTTATGATTTTTGTATTTATAGAATGGCAGGGGCAGCATTTAGATAATACATCATAGTAACTTGGCATTTATGAAATATTAGTTTTCCATAAACATGAACTCAGAGAGGAAGGTTACATTTTTTTAAATTATAATAACATTTTGAAAAGCATCTGTCCTTTAAAATGTTACTGAAATATATATTGGAACTGGTGTTTTAGATGCCAGTCCTTCCTGAAGAGTGTTTTGAGATTTTTTTCAAATACTGCCTCAGTTCTATATAAAATAGAAAAAATTCTGCCTTGTAAAATGACTACTGGATGTAGGTAAGAAGAAGTTAAGGAAATATTACATAAAAATAGATTTGCAAAGGTAATTTGCTGGAGGATTATTTACACTTTGATGAGTGGATCTGGATATTTTGATACTAAGTGAAAGTGGTTCCACTGGAATTAGAAGGGAACAGAGATCTGCAAGCAGGAGTGAAAAGAATGTGTGTAAGCCGGGCACGGTGGCTCATGCCTGACCTCAGGTGAGCCGCCCACTTCAGCCTCCCAAAGTGCTGGGATGACACGCTTGTTAAGTGGTACTCTAATTAATCAGTAACTTAAACCTCAAAAGAGATTCATTATGTACACAAAATTAATCTTGTGTAATCAAGTGTATAAGTAAAATTAATTGAAGAAATCAAAAAACGCACGGTGGCTGACACCTGTAATCTCAGTGCTTTCGGAAGTCCAGGTGGGAGGATCCCTTGACTTAAGGAGGCTGAGACCAGTCAAGCAACACGGTGGGACCCATCTCTGTAAAAAAATTAGCCGGGGATGGTGGTGCGTGCCTGTAGTCCGAGCTACTTGAGAGGCCGAGGCAAAAGTATCGCTTGAGCCTAGGACTTGGAGTCTGCAGTGAGCTATGATCACACCACTGACTCCAGCCAGAGCAACAGAGGGAGACAATGAGAACACGTGGACACAGGAAGGGGAACATCACACTCTGGGGACTGTGGTGGGGTGGGGGGAGGGGGCAGGGACAGCATTAGGAGATACACCTAATGCTAAATGACGAGTTAATGGGTGCAGCACATCAACATGGCACATGGATACATGTGTAACAAACCTGCACATTGTGCACATGTACCCCAAAACTCAAAGTATAATAATAAATAAATAATAAACCACAAAACACTTGTAATTCCACATCCAGATATATAAACCACAGGAATACTTAGATAAACACACGCTATACACACATATAGTATATATATGATAAAATATATTTGTATGTTCAACTTGGGAAAGGTTGATGATTTTAGAAACAAACTAATAATTCTTTTGCCTTGTGCTCTAATGATTTTCAATATGAAGATGTATTTGGGATCAAATACATGAGGCTCCACATACAAGACATCTTTCTTTCCCCTCTTCTCAGCACCATTTTTTGGCTGATTATTGGACTACAACTGGGAGATCTAGAACTAAATTCCTGCTTAGTGTTTACTTGTTCAGAGCATAGGCTTTGAAATCGTCCTGTTTTGCCTCAGTCTCCACAGTGGTACCTACTAACCTCATGACTAGGGGATCGTGTAGCATTTCTCTAAGCCTTGTTTTCTTAGCTGTGAAGTGGTAAATTTTGGAAGTGCTTTGTTCATAGGATTTCTGTGAAAACTGAATTGGGTAAAGAATGTAAGGCATTTAGCACAGTAAAATAACCTGGATTACAGTAACTTTTCCAGGAGTGTTTATTAGTACTTAAACTGTCATTGTCATCAAAATTCTGTTTTTACATATGAACTTAGAAATGTCATTGTAACCTTCTCAACTCATTTGGTCATTTAAAATGGAGAGGTTGAGTTAGGTGTTTCTTAAATTTCTCTTTAGCTCTGATACTATGAGTCTGACGTTAAGTAATGCAAAGTTGGTAATTAAATCTTCCCCTTTCGTGATGTAGGAGAAAGGCATAAAAAATTTCTGGGTGACTGGATTCCCTTGCAAGTTTATTAGAATTGTAATTACGTAGCATTTTGAATAAAGCATTCATTCTGGAAATCATTAAGTTTATTTTTCTTAACTCCGTTATTTTGTCAACTGTGGAAAAATTGGGATTTAGGAGTAACCTCTGATTTAAAATTCCACCTACTAACCATTTAAATTGTAGTCTTGTAATTTCCTAACTTTAGTCTTGAAGGTGTTTCTCATTCTTATGCGTTATTATACTGTATTATATATTTATGCAACATAAAATTTATAGTTTTAACTATTGCACATGTTTACATATGAAAGGTGTAATTTTGAACTTATCATTATTAAATTTGCTAGTTTTGCTTCACTATTCATTTTGGACACTTATCCATATTAGTACATGCAACTCAAGTTTATTCTTTTGAGCTACTGTATATCATTCAAATGTATGAATAAATAACCTTGCTTTGGTGGACATTTAAGTATTTTCATGTATCAGTATGAAAAGCAGTTTCAAAATGAACATTCAAATATACATTGTCATATATGTGTATAATATTTGTATATATGAAGGTTCCTGTGGGTCATATATCTGAAATCAAAATTACAAGTGTTTTGTACCTTCTATAATTAATTTTACTCTCAATTTTAAGTAAACAAGATTAGTTTTTGCACATGATGCATCTCTTTATTCAGTTAAAATTACTGACATAATTAGAATACCACTTAAAACTTGAGAATATTTTCAAGGGTATTTATGCAAAACTTACATAAATGTGTTGAAAAGTCCTTTTGTATATATGTAGAGATTACATGGTATGTTAAATTCATCAATTTGCCTAAATATCAAGTTATACTTAAGTAGTGTCCATACACCATGCTTTTGCTTGACTGAACTCCAATATGTATATCGGGAGTACTTTTTAACATTCATAGGTTAAGTGGCCTGTTTTGGAAAATGATATTAAAAATGGAATTCAGATGAATGCTTAAAGATTAAAAATGAATGAGCTTTCGTATTAATCATCAATATGACAACCCTAAAGGGAAGCATGATTTTCAAATGTACCTCCTTGTAGGCAGGATAATTCAGAAATGCACAGTGCATATTAGATATGGGATTTGAGTCGTAGTGTATTTCTCTAAGAATGTAATTTATTGTACTTTCACATCCACCCCACTGAATATGCAGAGTTTAAGATGCAATGGCCAGAAGACACGAGCGTGTCACTAGAAGGATGTGGACGTGGGCTCCGGGGCTGTTGATGATGACGGTGGTGTTTTGGGGTCATCTGGGGAATGGACAAGGCCAAGGTAAGTGCAAGGATTTTCTAATTCTTTGCGAGTTGGATGCGAATTTCACTTTGTGATGAAATTATGTTTAGTGTTTGGTTTGATGTTTAAGCAATTTGTTACAATCTTCCGTCAGGTTTTTGTTACAGGGTATTGTAATATCTCTGCAGTTAAATTGAAATAGAATTAAGTGTGAGTAAATGCATCAAAATTGAAGCCATGTTTCTGAAATTGGCTTTTCTCTGTTGTAATTGATGATATGTATATATATGTGAGGTATTATGAGGCCATATATATGCGTGTGTCTCTGTTGCATTTGGTGACATGTATATATATGTGAGGTATTACGAGGCCATATAAATTCGAGTGTGTGGGTTTTGGGTGGGTGGGTGTGCCTGTGAGTTTGTGTATGTGGTATTTTACAGGAACACGTAGCATATAAAGTTGTTGTGATTTTGAAGAAAAGTTTTTGGACGTTTGTCTGTTTAGGGTTTTTATGTTTTTGGATGTTTGTCTCTTTAGGGTTTTTATGTTTAACATTTTAAAATTTCAAGAACCTATTCTTAAAGGATGTGATGTTCTTTAGAAATTAAATGAAAAATGTGACGTTTCTCGTTCTTCTGCCAAGGGTATTTAGGGGAAATTAATGAGAGAGTGGAGCTGCAAGGTTGTGGCATCCTGAAATGTCAGTTGGAGAGTAGAAAAGGGCCATAGATTTTGGAATAAGGCTTTCAATACTGATTTCATCAATAGCTGTATGGAGTGGTTTGTGCCAAATCTAGTATCTGTGAATGTATT
The DNA here is from genome assembly GCF_028878055.3 of Symphalangus syndactylus. Taxonomy (NCBI): domain Eukaryota; kingdom Metazoa; phylum Chordata; class Mammalia; order Primates; family Hylobatidae; genus Symphalangus; species Symphalangus syndactylus. Next base: position 1,443,825 of record NC_072423.2, on the reverse strand, counting down.
TTGTGATAAGTATTGTATTATTTTTGGAGGTGTGTTGCCTGCTCATATACAAATTGCAATTCTGTACTTTATGTGATAAAACATCCTGACACCCCTGAAATTTTCTTTTCCTTTCGGGGCAAGTATATTCAGCATTGATTTTCTGCATTTTCAAGGCTTGAAATGAAATCTGTGAGCAGGAAGTTTACAGAGTTATTTCAAGGGATAGATATATTTCTCCAGATGAAATTGAAAGTGTGCAGTGTTATTATATAATTGTGATGAAGTTGAGCTTTGCTAGTTTGGAGTATCTAATAAAGTTTAACACTTTTTAAAAGATCCTTCAAAAGGATCAGTTTTCTTGCCATATGTAATATTGTTCAATGAAGATTTGAAATGAAATAGATATTTTTTCAAAACCACAAATGCATCTGTGCCTTTGTATATGAACAGTTGTATATACATGTAAGCAGATAATACATTTTGTTAATTAAGATCAGCTTTGATTTTAATTTTTCTTTCCTGTCATTCAGAATTTGTATTTGCATCTAATAGAATTCTCATTTTTCTTTTGTGATAAAACTAATGTAAAATATATTCAATACACATAGTAGTTTTTTTCACCAAAGGTCTAAAACAAGAATATGTAGACAGTAGCTACGTTGGATTTCTTTGGCTATAAGAGTTGTCTATTTCTCTGGTGATGTGTAGAATTACTAAAATGCAGCATGACAACTGTTTCTCTGTAATAGTGATCCAACATGACATGTAGTATTACACAGGGTTGCTAATACCTTCCTCTGACCATCATTTCCAGTAATTGTGGCTTGTTTTAGATGAGGAATAGGTTATTAGATATTTAAAATATTTGAGAAAAATAGGTATCTTCTCTCTTATTTACCCAAACCCTTTTATTTACTCAATATTGATGGCTCAAGTATTCTATCTTTCACTAGGGACCATCATTTATTAAAAAATGGCCTGAAATCAATTCCAAGTCTAGCTGTAGTGAAGCTTCTAGTGGGAAATGCAAGTTAAGTAATTTGTTTTCTTTCTAAAAGGATAAATTAAAATAGACAATGATTCAAAGAACAAAACAACTTAATAGAAAACATAATGGAATGCTTTGATACTATGATTCAGGGAATTTTGCTTCCTTAGTGGTAGCTAGATTGAGTGAAGGAGATTGCTTAGGTATAATGAGCAAATCTTATAATTGCAAGTATAACCCAAGCTGCATATCATCATTTAGCTCAATAAGCCTCATTAAATATTAAATATTACCTTTTAACTTTTATGCAATTAAGCAGAATTTAAAAATAAAAGTTTTAAAAATTAAAGTTTTTATTACTAAGTATCTTTTAAAATACAAATCTCACAGCTCCTTATTGTCAAGAAAAGAACACATGAAAATTTATAAATAAGGTTTTCTCTCTATTAAATTTACAGTCTTGCATTAAATATTGGTTATTGGGACCCACCATGTCCATGATTATGATTAAGTATCAATGAAAGATGACTCTTGCAGCAAATATGCATGCAAATGTTTTAAGATTATTTTCACATTATTTCACATAATTTCTTAAGCATAATAGGATAAGTAAATTATACTTTCTACACAAGCTCTTCATATTTATGAATAGACCATGTTCTAAATTTTTCAATCATTGGGGAATCCCAATGTCATATTTATGAATGGACCATGTTCTAAATGTTTCAGTCATTGGGGAATCCCAATGTCATATTTATGAATGGACCATGTTCTAAAAGTTTCAGTCATTGGGGAATCCCAGTGTCGTATTTATGAATGGACCATGTTCTAAATGTTTCAGTCATTGGGGAATCCCAGTGTCGTATTTATGAGTGGACCATGTTCTAAATGTTTCAGTCATTGGGGAATCCCAGTGTCGTATTTATGAATGGACCATGTTCAAAATGTTTCAGTCATTGGGGAATCCCAGTGTCGTATTTATGAATCGACCATGTTCTAAATGTTTCAGTCATTGAGGAATCTTCCTAGAGAAACCGTGTGAGAAATTGTAGCTAAGCTCAAAAACGGAAGACAAAAATCGATTTAACGAGGAATGTAGATTAATGTCATAGTATTATCGCGACTGTGTGCAACCACTACTTATAAACAATGATATAAGAAATGCAATCTGAAATCTGAATTCTAAATAGGAATGTAGTGCCATTATCCCTCTGGGACCCTTAGGGTCAAAATAAGATAAAAGTGATGAATGGTGGGTTGGAAGTCAGTCAGTGATCCTTGTCAAATTTTTGTATCTGTCAAGAAAAGCATCTGCTTGAGGACATCCATTTTCCTACTTCTGAGTTACAGAATAATAGGTACTTATCCTGAATGTGACATTCCCTGACGTGGACTCTGTCTTTGCTGCTTAGGTGGTGTGTGCATGAGAAAGTGCTTAACATCTGAAAACGGAGACAATCCTTAGAGAAAGATATATATGAATTTTAAAAGGAAATATACCTACGATGGAAATAAAACAAATAGCATAAATATCTAGCTGTATTTGGTCTTTTTGGTAACTATTACAATATATACATTTTCAAACAACTAAGTTCAGCACTGACTTTGGGAGAATCTAGATAAAACTGAACTGACATATAATAAGCATTGGTGTAATTAATAGCACAGCGGGCAGAACCATGGGGGTATTTCCTGAGGAAGAGGGACTATAGAGAGGCAAAAGAAAACCCAGCTCATTCTGGGGAGTGCCAGGAGCAGTTATTATATTCAGAACTGAGAACTTATTTCTAACTCACCAACCCATAGTTCTGGCTGAAGTGCAGTGGTGCCGTCATAGCTCATTCTCAGCCCCAAACTCCTGGGTTCATATGGTCCTCTCATCTCAGCCTCCTGGTAGCTATGACCACAGGTGTGCACTACTTTGTCCAGCCAGTTTATTTTATATTTTATTTTCATTTCATTTGTAAAGACTGGGTCTTGCTATGTTGCCCAGGCAGGTCACAAACTCCTATCCTCAAGCAGTCCTCTAACCTAGGCCTCCCAAAGTACTGACATTACAGGCATGAGCCATTGCATCTGGCTCAAAAATATTTCTGTCCTAATGGCTTTAACAAAGAAGTGCCGTTTTGGGGATATATACAATGGTGTGCTGCTTGGGAGTGACAAAAAAATAATTATAAGAAGAATGGAACGAATATGTCAGTATGTTTTCAAAAGCAAGTTAGCCCAAGTTTTTAAACAAGCATAATTTTAGGGTTTTTGTAACTAACTTAGGGTTTAAATGTAGCAAAAATTTTAAACATTATCATGAATACACAGAAAATTTTAATCAATTTGGTTTCCATGATGAATTTACATGCTTAAATTCCTAATTTCAATTTGCTGCTAGATATGAGAAAGTTTGAGATTTTGAAGAAGCAAGTGGTTCTTACAAATGTAGCAAACTTAAATTTTGAGGACAATTTAATTTAACTTCCATTTTTATGACCAGATTTTGGGTCAGCTGTTAAGCATTCAAAAAATAAAATCTGATAATATCTGGCAATTCCAATTTTCAGTTTTATTGATCTTCACCATGAAATAATATATAAGCTAAGGGGCAAAATTTTGGAAAAGCAGATCACTTTGTTGTCCTATTTAGCAAGTTCTCAAATTATGCCATCTTGGAATCATTACAAGTAATTATACGAAGACAGTATCTTGTGTTTTGTATTTCATTGTTACACATCCAATTGTTCTCTAGAGATATCAGAGAAAACCCACTCAAGAAGGGAAGGTTAGATAAACAGCCCTCTCTCTCTCTCTCTCTGTCTTTGCCTCCATTTGGTTCCTTATGTTCATTTCTCAGTGCATTTCAGTTACTTTTATTGTTCCCTTCATTTTCTCTTTCATTCCAGAAGTTTAAGTGATTGCATAATTCTTTTGACAGCTGAAAGTAGTATCCGACTTTGAATGAAAGGTTTACAGCTACAGCTTTTCAATTAGAAAATCTCAGATCATGTGATCTATGAGTTTTAATATCTTAGGATCTCGACCAGTAAGGAATAATCACTTTGAAAAACCTTGATGCTACCTAGAGTTTGTGTTTTGTGAGGTTGCTTGGTAAACTATTTTCCTTTGATAATTGAATATTGCTTCAAGAGAGGTGAGCTCAGACGTTTGGCAATGAATATTGAATGTGTATTCCAAGAGACATGACCTTAAAATATCATCAAGCTAAGTAGTAGTGAAATTGAACTCTGCTGTATAATAGACGTCAGTGTTTCTTACATCTTTGTGATATATAAATATTTTTACATTGTGGTAGATAATAATTTGTATGGGAACATTTAATTGAATTTAATTTATCCTATGGCAGAATTATGTTGCATAGGTCATTTTAGTTTTTGATTTAAGCATCTTAAAATTACAAATGCAAATATTCAACACGTAAAACCCACATGAATACACACTCCCAAACATTTGAAATCCTAACAGTCATTTCCAACAGCTTTTTCCTACAAAAGAAGTCAGCTCTTCTTAGAGAAGACATGCATTCCCATAGCTTGAGAGGTGCACACTATAAGGTAAACAGAGAAAGGATTACAGCAGTTTAAGTATACCAGCGGATTTACTTTATAGACAATAGACTTTTGAATTACTTGTCTTCAAAATTTGGTTTCTTGAGAAAATTATCTGTGTAGATTAATCATGCATTTCAGATACTTTCCAGACATCTGAATGTTGTTTTCTTAAAAGTAGCCAGCACGCCTTTTTATGCAGTCTGCATGGGAGATAGTAAGAGATGTGTATGCTGTATATCTACTAGTAGAGATTTGTTTATGAGTGCTTCCTTAAAAAATTATTTTTTCTGAAGAAAGGGATTTCTTTTTTATAATTTAGATTAGATGATTTTAAATGTTTTTAGGTTTTAACCTCTCTGATCATCAGGGTCATTGCCATGGAAAAAATGCAAGTTATAGCATATTTCATTTTTATAAGGAAAGAAGTTGATAATTTAGACTTTTTTCTTTTACTAAATTGAATTACATCACTCAATATTTGGATGGCATTAATTCACAATAGCAACAAAAAAATCTTACTATTCAACAAAATAAAGTATGATTTCCTTCACATTTAACTTAATTTGTTCTTTAAAACATCTCCTAACGAAGGTTTTCTCATCCTCTGAAGCTGAATTTATTTAGGAAAAAATATTTTAAACACCATCCCAAGTGATATAACTATTTTTATTGAGCTTTGATGTTCTATTTGAACATATTTGAAGACTGTACAAGCACTCAATTTAGAATTAAGATTTTATTTGGAGATTTTGGTTGTATTTGAAATCTGTTGTGGAATTAAACATGAAGAATACGTCAATTTACTAGATGTCATTGTCTATGACACATTTTAGTCTTATCTTTCTGCCTATATGTAAAGAGGAATAGAAATAATTGGTATAAACAGGAAAAAAGAAGTAAAGTGGTAGGATCAGATGTGAGAAATATATAAGCTAAGATACTCTTTTTTTGTTTGTTTGTTTTTTGTTTTTGTGAGACAGAGTCTTGCTCTGTTGCCCAGGCTGGAGTGCAGTGACACAATCTTGGCTCACTGCGGCCTCCACCTCCCAGGCTCAATGGTTCTCCTGCCTCAGCCTCCTGTGTAGCTGGGATTACAGGTACGCATCACCACACCCGGCTAATTTTTGGATTTTTAGTAGAGACTAGGTTTGACCATGTTGGCTAGGCTAGTCTCAAACTCCTGACTTCAGTTGATCCGCCCACTTCAGCCTCCCAAAATTCTGGGATTTCAAGTGTGAGCCACCAGGGCCAGCCTAAGCTAAGATATTCTAGAAGCTATTAATAGTAAAATATCATGTAAATTGTTTAAAATTAATCTGTATATGAAATTTTTTCTAGGACTTTCCTGCCAGAAAAGTAGGAATAGAATGGCAAAAGGAACGAGGTTCCTTCTACAAGTAGGCACACATCCTATTTCACTTTATCCTGTGATCAGTCTCATAACCATCTCCTGGTGTGAAGTGCTAAAACTGTGCTTTAAGAATAACTTAAGTCCTTTATGTACAAACTAAAGTATGAGAGCCTGAACCTTGGGAACCAAGAGATTCCAAAAAGCCTTATGTGTGAGACTGGGTGCCACAGATCTTGGCAGAAATTACTGCTTATTCTTAATTCTTATTGTTCCTTTCTAGCACTTCAATTTATAATGCCAATATCTACCTCAGCCTAAAGACAAGCTCTAGAATCACTTGTGTTACTTATTACATTTCTTTTAAAAAACTCATGAATTACACATGAATTTCAAAGTTGCCAACTGAGATTCCAAGGACTTAAAAAAGAAAAAACGTGGCACCTTTCCATTATAAAGGCTGTACGCAGTCTTCATAGTGTTTGTCTTTAAGGGACAACATGCCTCATCCATCAGCAACTTTTCTTCCTTAAATCATCATATCTTGCCTAAAAAGGTTTTCTGAAAACTAAGATTTGCAGATTGTTATATCACATCTTAATCTACGTATCAACTTTAGCATTATCAAAGCATGAACTGTTCTGGGTTTTCATAGTTAATTATGTTTGTGGTAATAACTGGGATGCAATTGTTTTTCTTCTGATGATTTTGTACTTGCTTTTCTTATGGTAACTTCTGATGCTTGTTTGTAAGATCTTCCTCTCTTTTCTCCATCTGGTTATCTTCTTACCTTCTGTCCTTTAACTCAGATGTCACCCACACTGTGTGTCTTTCTGGATTGCTTCTTATTTAACTGTTGCTTCTCATAGTTTACATACCTCCTCCTGTACCACACTATCAACATTTCTCAAGCTGCACTATATGCTGGGTTGTGTCTTTATTTATTTATAAGTTCCTTGATAATTCGGACTATATATTAGTATATTCAAAAAATACTTATGAAGTGTTTACTTTGGGTCAGGAATTATTGAGTGAAGGAAATTGACCAAAACTCTGCCATCATGAAGCTCGCATTCTAACTTAGGGAGACAGATAACAGACAATGAGCCACATAAATATGCAAAGTATCGTAAGTTAGATGGTGAAAAGTAATCCTGGATGGGGATCAGATAATTTTGATAGGATAATTTTTAACTGGGTAGTCAAGAAAGGCCGCACAGAGAAGATGGCAATTGGAAGAACAAGGTGGTGAGAACTGCTGAGTCTGGAGCAAACACACAATTTGGAGCAGTAGAAGATTCCAGAAGTAACAGTATAGAGGCGAAGAAGTGGGAATTGTGTGGAGTCTTTTACTTGCTGTTGTAATGACCTTGGCTATGCTTTGAAGTGAGGTGGAAAGTTGGCAGGGACCTTAGTTTTCTTTTTAATAATTCACTATGAATTTTGAACGGTCACTATTATAGACTCAATAATTTTGCTTTATTACTCTTGCAATTGACTACAAAAGAGCGTATTGAAGAAATGTTAAATTCTAATTTAAACTGATTGAAATAGGTTTTTATCTTTTTATGTTTCTCATCACTGAATATCTCATTTTTAATTAGTTTGAAAGCATTCTAAGATAGTGAGCCAATGCAATTTAGCATAATGCATAACTTATTATTCATCAGATTTAGGTATTTAACCGAGGATGCTAATTAGGAAAGTAACTTGTTCTGTTGGATGATTTTGATAAAGCTACTTTCAAATGATTATCACATCCATTGATGTCATATTAAGTTGTGTTTCTGGAAACCAAATTTAGGCAGTGGTAATGAGTTAATATCTCTAAGTGGATACCTTTTATCTCTACAGTCAAGGATACTTGAAAGTGGAAAAACATACTGGCTTCAAGTCTTGGGAACTAGGACTTACCGGAAATGTGTGTGTTTGTTTTGTTTCCTGGTGGACTTGTCTTCTCGGAAAGATGGTGTTTCCTTTTCAATAGGAAAAAATTGATCCTATGCTGCTTTACTTTAATGCTTTGCTTTTGTCAAAATAGTGTTTTCTTAGGAAAATTAACCTATCATAATATAATGAAAAGAGAAATGCTGAAGACACAAAATGATGTCCATGTTAATATTGAGTAGGAAGCATCAAGGGACATGAGAAGAGGGAAGCGAAGAGAGGGAGAAGAGAAATTTATAGTGTAACAACAATTAGTAAAAAGGATTAGCATATACATGTAGTCAATAAGTCAATAAATGGCTGTTTATAGAAAGCCTACCAGGCACTAGGGGATATAGCAGTGAAGAAGGCAAAGACACAATTGGCTATACTGTAGTGAGGAGGGAAAGAGGAGGAAGACATACAAATACCTAAAAAAAGCAATGGTGTGAAGGGCTATAAAGTACACTACTACGAAGAAGATTACATGTGATAACATGGCTGAGTAAAACTGTCAAGGAGGAAGGCACTGATCTGGCTGTAGGTATTTCAGAGCATTTTTCTCTCTGAGGAGGTAATATTTCATTTGAGAGTTGAGTGAAGACAAAGAGGAAGGTACTTTGAAGATCTGGGGTGCTCTGAGCAGAAAGAAGGGCAGATATAAAGATTCTGTAATTTAAAAAGAGAGCTTGATAGTTTCTTACAAAGAAAAGAAGGCCGGTTTGGCTGGAATGTCCATGAAGGAAGAGCATGGAGAGAGATTACATGAGTGTTCTCAGGGACCAAATCTAGATCTTATATCAAAGTGTGAATATAAATTAACTACATTGAGAATTGTATGATGGATGTGTGATACGATGAGGTTAGCCCTTAGGAGGGTGTACTATTGTGGAAGGGTACAGTAGTGAAGGAAGGGGGTTCATTTAGCTGACTATTGCACCTGTCCAGTTGAAGGATGATGGTAGTTGGGATTATGAGTGTAGCAATAAAGTTGGAGAAAATCAGTTGAGATTGGAAGTTGATTTGAAGATGATTGAATTTACTGAGCAAGAATTATATCAAGGTATTTGGATTTAGGGACATGGGGGATTATGGTCACTTTTAGTGATATGGCAAAGTCTTGATGACATGAGGCAGTTTGCAAGTGACAGAGGTGTGGGTAGGTGCGTATGTGTGATTGATTTTACATTTTTTAATCTTAAATTAAGACGCTAGTTAGAATCCAAGTGGAGACATCAAGTAGGCACTGACAAGTTGACTTGGCTAGAGATGTGAGTTAGATCATCGTAGCCTATAGAGCATGCCTAAAGTCATGAATCTAGGTGAGGGGTTGGAAAACTATTATAGCCCATGAGCCAGATCTGGTCTGCCACCTATTTTTGTATGGCTCATGAGTTATAAGTACGTGTGGCATTTATAAGTCTAAAATGTAAAATACAGGGAAATTTTTCAGCAGGGAAAGTTCCATAAATTTGCCTCTTGGCAACACAAAGCCTGCAATATTTACTATCTGGCTCTTTGTCAAAAATGTTACTGACTCCTGATCTGGATGAAACCCTGTGAGGAGAGAGTGTTGACAGAAGAGAGAGAAGCATCACAGTGGAAATTAAAATTATGTCAACTGAAGTGTGTAGGGTAGAGAATTTAAGCCTGAGTATAACAGTAAGAGATTAAAATAACAGTAAATTCATTATCAGCGTGATCAATGAAACCTTTGGGGGCAAAGAGGAACTATCTTCGTCACACCTTTCACTCACTCATAGAAAGATCTTAGGCAGGAAATATAACTTGTTTGAAGATCTGAGATAAGGCTAATGTAGTTTGGACAAAGAAAGCCAATGGGAGGATGACATTACATCTGGCCAAAGATTTAGGGAAGAGCCAAATACTTCAGGCTTTTTAAAGTGATCTTTAGATAAAGAGGAGGTCATCAAGCCATTCCGAAGTTGGAGGATCAAATCACATCTGATGGGAAAAAATCTGGCTGTATGTGCATCTAGGATGTAAGGAAGCCAACATGGATGTGAAGTTAAAATTGTCCATTGCAAATAATAAAATGAAGGCCCCAGGTAGCCTTGGCAAGGGCAGATTTGGTATAAAATCCTTATTGGAATGGGCTTAAGCAGTAACGGGAATACGGATCTAGCTGCTGTGTTTAGTGGAATTTTATCAGTCTTTTTGTTGTGTATGATATATAGATGGTCAAAATAAGGAACTTCTACATTTTCGGTTTTTGTTTTATTTTAATTGAGATTTGAATTAAAAATAAGAAACTTTTATTTTGAAACTTGGAGACTGTGTTTAAAAAGTATAGAGTAGGGCTAGAAAAAAACCTAAAACTCTCCTGATGAGGAGAGTGCTAATCGTGACTCTAATAATAATAAAATACTTTTCTGATAATTTTTTGTGTGTTTCATTATTTATATATGTATGGGAAGTTGTACCCTAGCCACATGCCAATTCACCTGGTGAACTTGCTCTTCAACGTGGCACAAATATTTCCTTCTATCTTTAGCCTTCCGGGGTTTCTCACATGGACTATCGGCTCTTCCTACTTGAACCTGCTGGTAGTACCCTGTAGGAGACATGCTACTCCATGACAACAGGCACCACGCTGTAGGGGAATTACCATACCTGTCAATCACTATCTCTAGAATGTGGCCTTTCATGAGCCCTGAGATTTCATACTGTTTCTCTGAGCTGTAACAATATTTATATTGAAAAAATAAACATGTTCTTCTATCTTTAATATTTTATATCTTATAATTTGAATATCCCATTTTCATTATACTACTTAGCTGCTAAGTTATGTTATAAAAACAAGTTTTAATTATCTGCAAACACCTTCAAATCTAATCCTTACCGGTGAAGACTGATGTCTGGTTAACATCTGTTAGGACATTTATTTCCATAAAGTATTTATAGCGCCTTTTTGTTATTGATTGGTATGATAAATGTGTAACTCTTACACAAAGATAAAATTTTTAGATTTTTGTATTTAAAATACTGGTTATCAAAAGAAAAACCCAGATGTTATTTGTTTATGTTTCTGCTTGAGGTACTGAATCTATTTCAAGTCATATTTCTCAGTATTGATATACTTAATTTTGCTGAAATAATAACACACTAACTTTAGCTACTTTTTTTCTCAGTGTGTCTCCTTGTCGCTCACCATTTCCGCCTCATTTCACTTCTCATCTTTATTTCTTTTTCTTTGGTCTTCTTTTACTTTAGGGATTCTTTCAATTTAGAAGTGTTCTTGTTTTCTGTTAATTACTATTCTTCTTGGATGTACACAGATATCCTTTTCCATTTCATTTGTGAATTCATCTCAGAGGCATTTTGTGTGTGCCTTTTACTCATAGCTTCTCAGAAGTCCCTTTCGAGGTTACTGATTTAACATGTCATGTACTATAAGGTTTGCATGGCATGGTGGCAGCTGACTTTGGTCTTTACAAGGATTGAAATGTTCACTCAACATGGATTGGTAGAATTTTTTTTTTCCTTAAACATTTCATCGCCTTGTAAACAAACAAAAGCAAACCCAAGACTCAAAACTGACATTACTATTGGTGCCCCTGGAAATAGCTACCTTCTCACTAAAGTAGATTTTGTCATCCAACTTTATGTGTTGTTGAACACACATGGTGCTGTATGAGCACTCACTCACTAGTCTAGAAAACATTGCTGTGACCAGTTACCAGAAAAATAAATTCAGATTGCTCTTCACCTTCCACACATGACCCTTCTGAAAGCCATTTGAATTCATTATAAATTATAGTTATATTAGTGTGACTTTAATTCACTTGTAATCTGAACTTTATGTGCAATGCATTTTTTCCCGTGTTTAATCATTTTTGAATGCTAAATCATTTTTTTTTTTTTTTTTTTTTTTTTCTTGAGACGGAGTCTTGCTCTGTCACCCAGGCTGGAGTGCAGTGGCGCAATCTCGGCTCACTGCAAGCTCCGCCTCCCGGGTTCAGGCCATTCTCCTGCCTCAGCCTCTCCAAGTAGCTGGGACTACAGGCGCCCGCCACCACGCCTGGCTAATTTTTTGTATTTTTAGTAGAGACGGGGTTTCACCATGGTCTCGATCTCCTGACCTCGTGATCCACCCACCTCGGCCCCCCAAAGTGCTGGGATTACAAGCGTGAGCCACCACGCCCGGCCAAATGCTAAATCATTTGCAAACAAATGGCTTGTCCTTGAGAAAGAATTTAAGGCTGAAAGTACATTAAGTGCCATCTGGGTATCTGTGTCAATGGTTTTGTCACTACATATGTGTGTGTGTGTGCATATCACCTACTTTATCACATTTATTTGATAAAATTGATATGCAATCTCTAAATCATTGTGTCTCCAACTTGTGTTATACCACAAATACAAATTTTTGTCCTAAAATTGGTGGTACCCTTTGTAAAACTAGAAGTTCTCATTTGTGCAAAGGAAGGAAAAATAAAACAAGAAACAAATTCAATAAAAAAATTAAAGGTCAGATTTCTTTTATAGCTGCTGAGTTCCTTTATTTCCTTTCCATCATCCTCACATTCCCAAATCTCAACAAAGTTAAGAAATTAAAACACACATCATGAGATCATATGTTCACCTTGTTCAGGAACTGAAGGATTACATATACAAGACTATACCTTAATAAGTAGAGGGAGAAATAGGAAGATATAAATAGAATATGAAAATTTATTATAATGCAGTTCTATTCTAAAGTGTTTCCTAGGCAGGCTAAGAGTATGTTGCCAGGAAATTTTAAGAGACCCACTCCATTATATAGAAGAGGATGTGTGTAGATCCCTTAATTCTGAAATGTTTAGAACTGAGTACAACAGGTCTTTGAATAACGACGTTTCATTCAATGTCATTTCATTATAATGTTGATGAGAAAAAACAAATTGATTCCAATTGGGGTTCACTGTCTGTGTAGAGCTTATATATTCTCCCCATGTCTGCATTGATATTCTCTGGATGCTCCAGTTTCCTCTCACTTCCCAAGGCTGTGCATGTGAGGTTGATTGACGTGTCTATGTGGTCCCAGTCTGAGTAACTGTGGGTATGTGTGAGTGCACCTGCAATGTGACGGCGTCCTGTCCAGGGCTGGTTCCCACATTGCGTCCTGAGCTGACAGGATAGGCTGCGGTCAACTGCAACCCCAAACTGAAATAAGTAGGTAAATAATGATTTTACTAGCTTTTATTAATCTTAAACGTATGAATAGCTGAAATTTATTTCAGCATTTAATATTAGAAGTGTTTTGATCTTTATTTACAAGTTTGTTGACGTTTTAGTTACCAAAAGCCATAGAAGCTTAACTCTTTTGATGTCAACCTATGGTAAAATGGGTTTCGCTTACTGTATTTTTGTACCAATTAACCATCCCCAATTTATCCCCCCGTATGCGTGTATCAAAACATCACGTGACCATAAATATATATACCTATGACCAGTTTTCAAGCACCTGTCGATGATGTTAAGTGAAGACTTATTGTAGTCCTTTTTTGGCATAACAAAAATGTGTGTGTTTTGTTCAAGATTGGAAAAGTTCTTTGTGTAAAGAACTAGACAGTAAATATTATAGGCTTTGCTGGCCATATGTAGTCTCTGTCTCTCCTTCATCTACTCATTCTTCTTCTCCCCTTCCTTCTCCTTCTTTAAACACTTCCAAAATGCCAAAACAATTTTTAGCTCTCAGCCATATGAAGCAAGCCATTGATTAAATTTGGCTTGTAGGCCCATAAAGTGTGAATTCCTTTACATCATCAGAATGCCGCATATATATGAAATGTTATCTATGAGAAATTAATGGTGCTCCCAGCAGAGAGAAATTAGCCTAAGTTAAGTTTGGGCTTTGGAATTCAGGGGAATGCCATGCACAAAAATGCTCTGCTTTTAAAACTAGTTACTAACAGTCCATTTCTGATATCAGAAATACATGAAAACTACCAATTGAATGGACATTATTCACTACTTTAGTGCTGCTACTCATGTGTGGTGGAAAAAGAATCCAGAAAGTTTTCCTGTCCATTTGAACATTCATGCAATAAAAATTTCCAAATCTTTTTTTGAACACATTTTTATCTGATAGTTCTCTTGTGTACTTTATAAGTACCTTTTGCTGCTTATTCTCAGTAACTGTATCGAAACAATCTGTTTTCCTTTATCAATCAAAATAAAATAAGAAATGTAGCTTAATACTAATATTAAGCTGAAGTGCAAGATATATGAAAAAGAGAGAAAAGAAGCAGGATAAACTGACCTTTTGATAACTGCAGAGGACAGCAGATCAAAGACTGGACTTTAACGTCTTACATTTTCAGAATCTATCACAGTAAGTCCACTGGGTCCAGAAATAGGTTTTAATCCTAGATTGAAATGACTCACAATGCTGTCATGACATTGAGTTTGATGGAAAAAGTGAAGTTAAAGTTTTTCTCAATATTTTTTTAAAATCAATGATTGATTTAACTATAAAATGGACTGATTCTGAAGAACTCATTCTGACGTTGGAGGTGAAAACGCTTTTACTCTAATCATTAAAATCAATTTCTCTAGATATCTGACTTTATTCTGCTTTATAACATAAAGAATGAAACTATATTTATTAATGAAGTGTAATCTAGCAAAGTGGCATAAGCATAATTATCAGTCACTTACTAAAGTTGTGTGTTTTTTTCCATTGCATGAAAACCCTGCCTTGTTTTAATTTTTATTGACTCTTTAAAAGCAATTTTAGGTTTGTAGAAAGAAGTGAATAAGCATTCACACGTCATCCTCAGCCTCTACCCCAATTTCCCCGATTTTTAACATCTTGCAATAGTGTGGTACATTTGTTATAGTTGATGAGTCAATATTGGTACATTATTATTGACTAAAGTATGTAGTTTGTATTAGAGTTTACTCCTTGTCTTATGAATTCTATAGGTTTTGTCAAATGTGTAATGACAAATAATCCTCATTACAGTGTCATACAGAAAAATGGATTCACTCTCCTAAAATTCTTCCTTGCTCCATCCATTCATCGTTTCCTCTACTAATTTATGTAGAAGATAAATTAGTAGATTGAGTTGATGGTTATAGCAGTTTAAAGCACAGATAGAAAACTAGATTGACCTACGTACCCAGACTGTGCTTCTCACTCTCACTGTGCCCTTTCTTAACCTTTGGAAATGCTTTTATTCATATATAAAATAGGCTATAACTTCATATAGTTGTATTACAAAATGTTAATGCACAGAAAAAGACTTGTGCTAGGTATATGGTTTCTTCTCAGTTAAATGGAAGCCATTGCATGTGTTTGTCAATAGAATTCGTCATACTTTATCTCACATATCTTTACGTCATTGTTGGCACATGACATGTTTAGACTGCACAAATCTCCTCCAAATCCCTAATAGCCACTGATCTCTTTACTGTCTCCATAGTTTTGCTTTCTCCAGAAGGTCATGCAGTTGAATCATACGGTGTGTAGACTTTTCAGACTGGCTTCTTTCACTTGGCAATATGCATTTAAATGTTCCTGTGTGTCTTCTGTAGCTTGACAGAATACTATTCCATTGCCTGGATATACCACAGTTTATTTTTCCATTCACTTCCTGAAAGACATTTCGATTTTAGTGATCATGAATAAGGCTCCTGTAACATTCATGGGAAGAAGGCTTTTGTGTGCATGTAAGTTTTCAAATCCTTTATGTAAATACCGGGAATGTAATTGCTGGGTTGTGTGGTAGGGTATGTTTAGTTTTATAAGAAACTGCCAAACTGACTGCCAAAGTAGCTGTACTATTCTGCATTCTCACCAGCAATGAATAAAAGTTCCTGTTTCTCCTCACATTTGCCAGCTTTTGGTATCATCAGACTTTTGGATATTGGTCATTTTAATAGTCATGTAATAATATCTCACGGTTGCTGTGACTTGCAGTTCCCTAATGATACATGACTAGTAACTTCAAAATCCCCATTTGACAGCTGTATTTAGACCTTTGGACTATTTTTTAAATGAGTTGTTTTCTTTCTTATTTTCGAGTTCTCTGTATACTTTAAATACCAGTAATTTATCTGATATGTTTTGAAAATGTTTTGAATATGTTTTGAAAAAATTTTCTCCCAACCTGTGGCTTTTGTTTTCATTCTAAGCACAGTTTGAATAACAAAAGTCTTTAATTTTAATGATGCTCAATTTCTCAATTTTTTCTTTGTCTAACCCAATAAATCAGAAAGCTTTTTATCATTTCACATGACTTAACATTCAGGCAAGGTCTATATAGGCCCCTTTCAAACAGTCATAAAGTTTAGAAGCTCTGACCTCACAAACAATAACAACGACAACATAGAAACAAAAATGACAGCTTTCGATGTTGTCTCAGTAATTTCTCAATTCAAGAACAGATTACTGAGCTTTATAAGCAATACGTATAGATATCAATTTCACAATAAAATACCTTATGATATTTATCAAATCGCCTTAGTTTTGGTCACTTATTACTATTAGACTAAAATGTAATTTGTCAGACATGAGAAATCTTTTTGTAGTATTTTTTAGAGAACCAAGTATTTGTTTTAGCCTTTTCAGTTCTTCCCTTGCTATTTCTCCAGTATAGTCATTCCAATTGTCTCTATAGATGTATTAATACCAGGTACATAATAAACACAATTATCTCCCACGTGTACCCCAACCCCATTCCCTGTTCATGCAGTCAACATAAAGGAAGCAGGTCAAAAGGAAGCAGGTCATGTACCCTGTGATGTGCTGGGTTGTAAGGAAAGGTACACAATTAATGTACCATGTCTGAGTTTTCTTCTTCTCTGTATTTGTTCCATTTAATGCATGTATGTTTTTTATTCCTCAGGCCTCTCCAGTCCTAACACACTCAGGGATACTTGATACAGCTATAAGGCTGTGTCTTTATCAGGTACCTTTGGGTTACCCCCAGCCAGGTGTGGGAAATAGAGGAAGTGAATGTCTGTATCCTCATTAAGTATCACACAGAGCAGAAACATAAAGAAGCCTGTGCCATGAATGGGTCTCTTCTTTCTCCAAAAACCACCTACCCCTTCAACTCCCACTGCTTAAAGGAAAATCTTTTATTAGTCTCCCCATTTTCTCCTCAAACTTGCTTTAGCAAAGCAGTTCTTAAACCTCTGTTAATGTATGTCCCCACCCCTAACTCAACACACAGTCTCATGTCACATCACAGAAAAGAAGTTCAAAACAAAACAAAACAAAGCCACAGTCTTATAAGAAAAATAGGTAAGTTTTACAAAAGTTGTGTACTGTATCTCTGCTTTGAATTTTGTCATTGGCCAAGGATAGTAAAACTCTTGGAAAACTATAAAACAGGAACTTACTTAATATATTTTACCCAAGATTTTTCAAACATTTTTGGAAGGATACTTATTAACATCTTGCAGAGGTAATGTTACATGAAAAACTTAGCATAAGACCAATCAGGTATTCTATGCAATAATGCAGATATATGAAAAAATAATATAATGAAATAAATGACTTTTCAAAAGGTATTGATCCTAGATCCACATTCTTTTTTTGGTTCAGGTGAGGCAATTAGAATGTGAAAAAAAGAAGCATAGAACAACTGTGTAATGAGAGGGACGAATGTTCCTGGGTGGAAAGTTATTAGAAGATAAATTAGTAGATTGACCCTTTTGCTGTCTACGCAGGTTTTTTTTTTTTTTTGCTAGTACCAATAGAAACAAATTCATTTTATGGTTTGTGTCACTGGAAATGTATAACTTAGTGGTAGCTATATAGCAAACTTTCAATATGTAATAATAAGAGATTAGATGTAGATTTAATATCATTATTTAATTTATTTGCTTGAATACCAGTGAGGAATTTCCACTTAAGCTCTCGTTTTCCAGATGAGTGTTTAATTGAATTCCAGAATTCATTTTGAAATAGAACTTTGTGTAGAATATGAATTTCTTTGCAAGAAGAATCATTTGTACACTTGGGTTTGAGAGCAGTTTAATGTCAATATAACTTCTTTCCAGGCTTTCATTTCCTACTTTTTGATATGGGAATAATCTCATGGCGTGATTGTGAAAGTCTTAAAAGATAATGTTTGGGGGGAGGGGAAGGGATAGCAATAGGAGATATACCTAATGTTAAATGATGAGTTAATGGGTGCAGCACACCTACATGGCACATGTATACATATGTAACAAACCTCCACATTGTGCACATGTACCCTAAACCTTAAAGTATAATAAAAAAAGATAATGTTTGCAAAGATACTCTGTGCACTCAAAGCGTGCTCTATGAACTTCATTACCGTTCACACTTTGGGTTTATGAGGCTTCCATTTGCTGGCAATTGAAATGTGACTCTGAGTTAGATGCCGTGGTGTGGGAGATGATGTTTATTGGAGTTTAAAGCACAGATAGACAACTAGATTGTCCTGCCCACCCAGACTGTGCTTCTCACTCTCACCGTGCCCTTTCTTAACCTTTGGAAACACCTGTATTTATATATAAAATAGTTTCATATACTATTTTATACTATATACTTCATATAGTTGTATTATGAAAAGTTAATGCACAGAAAAAGACTTGTGCTAGGTATACGGTTTCTTCTCAATTAAATGGAAGCTATTGCCTGTATTTGTCAATAGAATTCATCATACTTTATCTCACATATTCAGTGCTTTACATCATTTTTGGCACATGGTATGTTTAGACTGTGCAAGGGTTAATTACGCCAAATTTATCTATCTACAGTTAATATAGCCCAAGGTACCTTGTTTAGCTGAGCCAAAGTTTGTATTTATTAAAAATGTAAATTTATCTTGAAGTGATGCCTGATCTCACAGAACTATGGGTTCCAATCTCTAAATCACTGTGATCAGTAGTAAAACTATGTACTCTGTGTCTGTCCTACTAGCTATATTGCCGGAATCTGGAGCATGATTTTTGGGTCTTTCTGTAATGCCTTACCTCTCATCAAAATTCACAAAATTCACAAGACCTGCTCTCTGGATTGTGAGACTTTTGCATTACAAAGAAAAAGGTGCTGTCCTAATGGCATTCCAAAGCCATTTGAAATGAGTTGCTTTCGTTTCCAGGGAGTCATTTTTATGTTGGTTATCATTACTTTACCATTACCTTTTAATTTGGAAATGTTAAAATCCATTGCCATGCTCCTTGGAATATAAAGATCATATAGGGTCATTGAGATGAGTCTGAAAGTATGAGTCACTGGAGACCTTCTAGTGGGATAATGTTGTTAATATTGCTGGTATTCTATTCTTCACGTTTCCTCCAGTAAAATGTAAAGTGACCAAAATATAAGCGTCACGCAGGCAAAGATTCTTTTATTTGTTCAACGAACACTGCCTTCACATAGTAGTCAGTTAATATTCACTACTAGAATGCATGTTGAATGGCATCTCTTTTATTTGCCATTAGCGTTGGTCCACTTTATAGCAGTTGGACAAAAAAATTGGACAAAGTGTGTTGATCTTTTATGAAAAAATAGATATCTCTTTCTTTCTTTCATTGTTGCGTTTTCTGTGGGCAAGTTGATAGACACTGTAGTCCTGATGTTATTTTAGGGCATACAGTTGAAGTTACTAGATCTTTTAGAGTTTATTTAATTATAATATGAAGCTTTGAGTTTCTGTTTCGTTATTAAATAATTTATTTTATGATAGTGTTGCTTAACTTAGTGTGCAAGGCCTACAAATAAACCTAATAAATATCTTACAAACTACCTTAAAATAAATCTAACATTTTTTACTGAAATATTTTTAAACATGTTGAAGTTGGAATGCCACGTAATTGTATACACACACACACAAAACACACACACACACACACACACACATTAGGTTTTCATTTGGTTTCTTTGTTCCTATTATTGAAATTCCTATGCTAATAACCATATCAATTTATGAAACTCATTTTGAGAAAAAAGGCCTAAAATATAACTCATTTTTAAAATGATTTTCTCTTAATTTATAATGTAATACTTTAATAAAATATGGTAGGGCAATTTTGTATAAATATTTATGCTAAGTTTTCTACATAAGTTACTGCATATAGTCTAGTTTTTAATAGAAGGGTTTTTTTTTTTGCTTCAGTATCCACTTTAAAGTCAATGACATTTAGTGTTTTCTACTTTACAGTTCTAAGTTACTTTTGCTTAAAAAGTCATCTGACTTTTAAGTTAATGTCCAACTTGATTACTATCTCTCTGTATCTCATCGATGTGTTCTTGAAAGTAGTTAGATTTTGAAAGACATTACTAAGAGGGCTTTTTCTCATCTTTGGAGAGTAACTTGGGGTAAATGGTTGTCTTTCGTCTTTGTCCTCCCCTCTACCCGCAACTCCCTATCCCAGATCATTAGCTGAACTTGTGTGCTCAGGTTAATGTTCTGTTTCACCTTTCTTGTCAAATTGCTAGAGACAACTCTCTTCAGTTATATAATGTACACACAGAATCTCATCTTTTTAATCTCTCTCTTTTAAACAAATGTGTTCACCCTCAGATTTGCTGTCATTTAGAACAGGACTTCCTATTAGAAATATAATAATTTTCATTCATGTGGAATCTTCAATACAAAAAAACCCAGAAAAACACATATCAATGGTTTGCTTGTGTCATGCTGATAGTTGGGGGACAGCTGATATTAGAAAAAGTGACACTATATTTCTGAACACAAACCTTGTTTCATCTTAGAATTTGGTGTTGAACCAATTTTGTACCTCAGTGCTATAAACCTTAATGAGTTGTTAATGTGTGATTAACTGCCTTGGCCAAACTCAAAATCTTATTCACACATACAATACACACAGAGAACTTATTTTTATTTGTTCAGTCACTCCTTTAGTCCTTCATTTATTTAACAAACATTCATTGACACTTACGTGGCAGCACTCTTATAAGAATAGAATATACCCTGTTAAATCAGACATGATACTTGCTTTTGTGGAGCTTATGCTTTAATGGAGAAACAGAAAGTCAAGCAAAACCTCAAACTATATAACTTTAAATTGGATATGTGCTAATGAAGGAAAATGTGGCACTGTAAGAAAAAATAATAGGGAGTTAAAGGATAAATAGGAGTTTGGTGGATGAAATTTATGAAGGGCTGAAGATTTAAAACAAAAGAAACTGATGCAGGAGGGTGCAGCTTTGGAGTCAAGAATGAAGTTCTAGGAAATAGCAAGGAAATGGTAGGAGAGGAGGTCAAAGTAGGTAGGATTTTATATATTATCAATGGGAAAATATTGAACAACCCTAAGCAGAAACGCAATGATATATGTTCATCTTCATTACAAATTCTTCTCTCTTTAGTAGACCTGTTTTCAGGCAAAATTTCATGAGAGAATAGTAACAAAGAGAAAAAAAGTGGTGTTCTCAGATTATCTCTAACTCACCTGATGACTTGAAGTTAAATGACCTCAACATTTTGTGAGGCTTTTCCTTCTTATAAAGTAAGGAGTTTAGATGAGGTGAGGTGTCCAATTTCATTTAGCTTCAATTTCCTGTAATTTGACAGCTGTCAAGTCATGCTTTGATTTGTTCTGTTTGTGAGCCAGAGTAACTTTAAGGCAGTATATTAACTAGGAGAACTATTTCTTTACTTTTAAACTTCAAAATTATGATGACGTAAGTATTTTAAAGAGCATTTAGAAAGTAGACAAATGAAAAATTTTTAACATTTTGGAATGCTTCTTTTATTTCTTTTTGAAACCTAGGTTTTTGGTGGTAGTGGTGATATTTATTTTTGCCAAACGAACCATTCCATGTAATTTTGTAGCATTTTGGGTTGATGACCACCATAAGTCTAGTATTCCTATATGTGTTAAAACTTATCTTTACAATTAATGTATTTTCACTGAATTATTTAATTAAAAATTAAACTACGATTTCTAATACATGTTCAGTGAGATATTATTAGGCATTACCTGAAAGGGATTTCTGGAGAAAGAAAGAATTTCTGGTTAAAAGGAGTTGAGCAGGTTTTCCTAGAGCGATTCTCTCGGTCTCTAGGATGGAGCTACAGCATAAAATATCCTCCTAATTTACTTCACAAATTAGCCCTTAGATTTCATGAATTACTTATAATTCTTTTTGTAGACCACAGTTTCTTTGCTCTTCAGTATTTCACTTGCTTATGTGAGTTTCTAAAACTAAGTTTAATTTTGGAAATTCTTAATTTTATGTTTATATTTTGAATTTTGTTTAAAATTAAGTTTAGTAAAAAGCTAGGTTTTTCTTTCTACCTACAAATTCAGTGTCCCGTCAATAGAAAAAAAATTCTCAATAATATTTTGAAGTTACTTTAGTCTTTGTCATTAAAGAATAAAAATTTACCAGGCAGAAATGCCCCAGAAGCTACCTATGGAGGAAATATAAATATTATTATTACCTACTAATATTAATATACAAAATAGTCAATTATGTGTATAGAAGTTAAATGTATATAAAAGTTAAATATTTATAAATGATACAGGACTCACGTGTTTGTATGCTCTGACTGCTGTGCAGTCACAGTCTTATAAATTGATAAACAGAGTTTGCAGTAAAGAAGGAGTTTAATGATTGCAGGACAGCTGAGTGAGGAGATGCGAGCACCCTCAAATCTGTCTTTCCAGAGAGTACTTGGTTGGGGTGAAGGGATTGTAGAGGGCCACGGGCTGGATAAATGGGGTCACTGACTGGTTTGGGTTAGGGGGTTTAAATCACCAGGATGTGGAAACTTCGCCCTTTAGTGAGTCAGCTTCTCCTGGAGCCCTTCGGAGGAGCTGATGTCAGTAGTTTCACTGGTATGTAGGATCTGAAAGAATACCTCAGAGAGAAAACTTAACACTTCACAATGCTCAAGTTGTTATCTATGAGTAGTTAAGTTTAACTATAATCTTGTGACAGGATATAAATGATTGTGGGGCTGTACCTAATAAACAATTATGAGGAAGCAGGACAGATAGCAAGTTAACTTAATGTTTAAGACTGGATGTGTTGGAAGCTTATTTTTATTTCATCCCCTCCCTCCTTTCCCAAATAATTTTATAAAGATTATAGGGGTGGTTTATATATATATGTATAAATAACTTCTAATATTTTATCAGTTAATAAAAGCTCACATTTTCTAGACATTTTTGTTGATTAAGCTAATAAGATGGCTTTTACCAATGGATCTTGAAATGTGGTATGCTAAATGAATTTCTGTTTTCAAAAAGAATTGTGCATGATCAATAATTCACTAAAACAGTAGGCAAGTAAACTATATCACTAAGACAGTAGGCAAGTAAACTATATTTTTAAATTTACTAGTGGTGTAATCTTGAGCAAGTCACCTGACACTTCATGCCTTAATTTATAAAAGAAAAAAGAGAACTTCCTAAATTACAGAGTTGGGTTCAAATATGAATGAGAAATAGAAATATGAAGGTATTGGAAATATTAGAAATAGGAATATGAAGGTATCTGCTATAGTGTTAGTGACTGACATGTACTTAACTATCATTGACAAAATTATTATTCTTTTCTTTTTTGAAATAATGGAGACATAGTAGAGAAGATTTTGTTAATTTGAGGTGTTTTAACTCTTTATTCAGTAAGTTCTTTGTAAAAATTTATAGGAAGAACTGAAGGGATATAAAGGGTTCATAATAAACACAGCAGATGATTTCTGATCCTTAAATCCAGAAACTGGGCCCTAGTCTATTTTACTTTCTTATTTCTTGCAAACTACCTAGAAAAAGTTGGAGAATGGCACTATTTTTTTTTTATTGATCTCAGCTTCAAAAATTTCAAAATGTAGTTTTTCATTAGTAGTAATTCAAGCTAGAACATATAATATATTCAACATTACACTAAGTGATTTACTTTTATATAAGTTATTTCATTTAACCTTAAGAATACTTCGTGGATATATTTATATTTACTTTTACAGATTAATAGATTGTTATTAGCAGAGTTTGGGTAACTTGCCGAACTCTGATACATTGCTAAGGAGTGATTCACCTATAATTGAGCCAGGTTTCTTCTAAATACTATGCTCCACTGTAAATATATGAGATTACAGGTTAAAGTTTGAGAATTACTTCTAAGTAATAAATAGCTCACTCAATTTTAATATCGATTCTGGTAAAATTCTTTATAAAGGGTTTAGCATTCTTTATAATGTTTGGGGTTGGGTCAGGGAGAAGATAATGAAAAGAGAACAGAGCAGATAAGAAACATTTTGCACATCTGACTTCCAAACTGATCCTCTAAATAGATTTTTTTATGCTATCTCATCAAATTGAAACTTTTTGATGGATATAGAAACAAAAAATATTGTATTAAAAATATTGAGAAAGATTGAGGAGAAAGAAAATTTTTTTGAAGAGAATCAAACTATAGTATTTTAGGTATATTTCTGTGTGAATCTTGAAAGTAGGGAAAGAAATATGTCAGCAAAAATACTAGAAGTAATTTATTATTTGATTGTCACAAAAACATTGATTGAACTTGCAATCACTAATCTAGGATGCTCTTGCTCTGACTTATATTCCTTGCCCAAATATTCCAAACCATGACCTTGTATTAATAAAAGAAGACATTCAAGTAGTATATTGATAGTTTACAAGCACTTAGAATGTATATTTTGAAATTTTCTGGTGATCTGACGAGTGACTTTGAGTCTCAAAATTAGAGAAGTTTCTAATAATTCTGGATTAAATAAAATGTGAGGGAGTTAATCTTGAAACAAAAGGAAAAGAACTCATCCATACAAGGAAAGGACTTTGTGATTAACACCTGACTTTTCATCAGAAACAATGATAGTCAGAACACAATGGGATAGCACATCCAAAGTGCTGAAAGAAAGAATAAGTGTCTTGTTCTGTTTATGTTACCAAAGTTGTAATGTGCGTAGGATTTATATTTAAAGGGGAAAAACTTTAAGGGGAATTAGACATAGTCAATGGAAAGAATATGACCAATAATGTGTTCTAGATCTGGCTTGGTTAGATATAACGCGTTTAACTTTGGATAATTCAGGAATCCTTTGCAAATCTTTGTTTCTTTGCCTCCAATATAACTGGGCTGGAGTCAACACTAAAAAGCTTGAACTCTCAATATTGTGTATATCTGTTATTTCAAGTTATCTTTGCCTCCGATATAACTGGGCTGGAGTCAACACTAAAAGCTTGGACTCCAAATATAGTGTATATCTGTTATTTCAAGTTAGTATATTTTATGTTTCCTTCTTGATGGAAGCTTGTCTTATTTTGTTCTCTACAGTCTGTATTTTTTTCTTTTCATAGTTCTGCAGCAATTGTTTTTGAAATATAAAAATAATTCTTTTGTGCTGTGTGAAAATATGCATCCTTTTATTTCAGCTGCCAGACAGATGTGTTATTTCAAGTGGGAGACTATGATTTTTCTCTATAGATGATGGGTGGGATTTTGTTGTTGTTGTTGCCATTTGTTTGTTTGTCTAACTTTACTAGTAGGTAGATTATTTGAATGACTGATCTGATTAACCATCATTCCTTCTAAATCTGTCTCCTTTCCTTCAGGTCTCTCATCTGAACACATTAGAAATTCTCAATACAGTTGGAATTGTGCCCAGCTAAATCCATCTGATTTTTGTTTTTAAAAATGGCAAGTTGATATAACATTTCATCATACTATATAAAATAGAAAAATCAGAACAAAATGTAATTGACAGTTTTCTGAGTGTCTTTTAGCTTAAGTTTTGAAATTGTTTTTGTCTATTTTTATTTAGGGTCTCACTCTGTCACCCAGGGTGGAGTGCAGTGGTGCAATTATGGCTCACTGTACTCTTGATCTCCTGGGCTCAAGCAGTCCTCTCAACTCAGCCCCCAAGTAGCTAGAACTACAGGTGTGTGCCACCACACCCAGCTTTATTTTTTATTAAAGAAAAACAATTGTAGACCTTAGCTTTCATTATGTTGCTCTGGCTGGTCTTGAACTTCCAACCTCAAGTGATCCTCCCACCTTTGCCTCCCAAAGTGCTGGGATTAAAAGTGTGAACCAACTCACGAAACTGTTTTTTTAAATTATCATTAGAATACTTGATAAAATAAAATAAAATAAACATCTGAAAATGATTCTGACATAGTTGGGTGCTGGCTTTAAAAAGTCCATTATGTCCGTTTTCTAAGGTGGCACTTAAACACATGCACACACGCACAGACTGGGTGGCTTAAACAACAGATATTTATTTTCTCACAGTTCTAGGGGCTGTAAATCCAAGGTCAAAGTGCTCCTCTGAGGACCATGATGGAAGGATCTGTTTTAGGCCTCTCTTCTTGGCTTGTAGGTGTCTGCCTTCATGCAGTTGTACTTCTGTGCATGCATGTAGCTGATTTTTACCCCTTTCCAAATTTTATTTTATATGGACTTCATTTTTGTTGGATTGGAACCCACCCTGAGGGCCTCATTTTAACTGAATTCTTATTTAAAACATCCAAATATGGTTACTTTCAGAAATACTAGGCTTTAGAATTTCACCATATGAATTTGGAGAGAGGGGAGCACAGTTCAGCCCATAACTAACACACGGTAAGTAACTATTGACCAAGTTACTCATGTTACTCAAGAGAGATAATTCACTTTTTTAATACAAAGCAATTTTTTTCCTCAGTAGGTGTAAGAGTGTGTCACACAGAAGTAGCATTTTAACATATAAGATACGTAGCTGAGCTGTAAATATAGGAGACAGTATGATAATTTTTACATTTCAAATTCTCTGCCTGCATTAGAATATTTTTGCAGAATGTGTAAAACAATCTAATGAATTGATTGGAATGTGTGGGAACAAGAAATATGGTTGTGGTTTTTACATAAAGCTTTTATATAGTTCCTTTAAAAATATAATTCTCATTTACCGATTTCCCTAAGGTAATGGGTATATTTTGTTTAATTATTTTTGATCCCTTGATTTTTCTGACTATGGTTCACAAAAAAACCATAAGATAAAGTACCATCCTGTACCTTATTTTCATTCGACAGTTTTTTTCTGCTAAATTAATATTTTGTATATTTTTATTTTGTATATATTTGGTATAATTCTGTTAATATTTTATATATTTTGCATATTTGTATATGAGATGCAGATGCCTTAGACAACATGAAAATATCTTTGAACATCCCTATTTTACCAAGGAAGAAAGATAAGCAAAGAACATGATTTAATAGATTTTAGGATTAACTGGTAAGTTACACGAGTTTCAATTTCCCAGAACTCTAATATATATCCCTGCATTCTTATTATGAAATATACAGAAAACACCATTTTGTTGCCCATTGTTACATTTATTTATATTGTACACATAATCTCAAAGTTTATATTTTGCCACCATTTATGCATGAATTTTTCATGACAAATATTCCTAAGTATTCCCATTATAGGTATATGTTTCCCAGAATAGTGGTTTCAGGATGTCGTACTATTATCCAACTGTCAATTTACTTATTTATTTTATTTATTTTTTCTGTTTATTTTTAAGGCTAAGTGCGAGTGGAAAAGAAAACAAGAAATCTGTAACTGGTTGTGATTAATTAGTTTTGAACACCACTACATTTGGACTAGCCTGCTAATTTATTTTTCATCTATACTTACCTCATCAGCACTCCCTAATTCTTGCTTATCTTAAGCAATTGAAATTTTCACCCAAGCTTTAACCTAGTTAGAAATATATTTTTCTAAAATTCAAACTCCATACTGTTGAGGCCATACCTTTCTGAAATGCAGTAATATTTTCACTACTGTTTAAATCCAAACATTTCTAACTCTGTGTTGCAGATATGGATATGAAGAGGCTACTGCTACAAGTTTATACAGGCTGGGTATTTTGCACTTTAGTGACTGATTACTGTTTCTTTAGGAATGGACATATTTGTCTTGTTCTATAGTTACCATTCATTGAATTGTTAAATGTGCGGTCAATATTGTATATGAGCTATTCAGATATGTGTGACGTGCACGTGCACAGAGATCTTTGTCCTTTGTGATTAGTATAACTGTGCATACACATCTTTTTGTGAGTCTCTTGGTCATTCAAATTCAGCTACTCATCCTGTACTTTATCTTCATGCAACAGTTTTTTTTCTGCTAAATTAATATTTTGTATATTTTTATTTTGTATATATTTGGCATAATTCTGTTAATATTTTATATATTTTGTATACTTGCATATGAGATGCAGATGCTTTAGACAACAAGAAAATATCTTTGAACATCCCTATTTTACCAAGGAAGAAAGATAACCAAAGCACATGATTAATAGATTTTAGAATTAACTGGTAAGTTACACAAATTTCAATTTCCCAGAACTCCAATATATATCCCTGCATTCTTATCGTGAAATATACAGTAACAAGGAATGAAATTAATGTATTAAAGTATCTTAATCTATCTAATTAAATGGTATTTTGAAAAGGACTTTAATGCTCTTTTGACATTGAAATAAAGTGAGTTTATCTTGAGATTCCATAAGATAATGAAGAGCTGGTAATTACATCTTTACATTTTATTGCTCTTTAAATGGCAGAATCTTCATTATTTCTGCAAGAGGTCACAAACATGTTCATCTTAACTTGACTATTATACAAATAAGGCTTTATTAATACATCTATAGAAGTAGCCAAATCACTTTGCCTAAATAACTTTTTTTTTAAAGAGACATATGCAAAAAAACATGAATGTATCATGAATTAATTTGTGCATGGTTTCCCTATAAAATAGTCACAGTAGCAACCACAATTATGGTAAATTAAAAGTTGTAAAACTAAATGTTTTTACATCAACAGTTTTCTCTTTAATGCTGTTTTCAGTTTAATGCTGGCCTATTTTTCTGGGCTTCCATACAGACTTTATAATTAGTTGGATACAGTGGTTGTATGATTAATAAAATATAGACTGGTGCTGCCATGTTTGCATTTGAATCCTGCCTCAGCCACCCAATATGGTATGAATGACGTCAAGTCAGAACCTGCGTTTTCTCATACAGAAAAATAGTCATAGAAACAGCAATCTCATAATGTTGTGTGTTGGTTAAATAAGAAAGTTATGTAAAACTGTCAAAGCACAATAGCTACACATAACAGGCATTCAAGTATTAGTGCCTATATTCTGATCTCTGTTTCCCTCACTTTTCTATTCCCCCAAGTGATAACAGAAGCTACATTTAAAATCACTATTCCACTCTACGATTTCTGTTGTAGAAAAATAGAGAAATCTGTGTTTTCTTATGTAGTAACTTTTATCTGTATATCTTCTTGAGTCTCTGGAGTTGTATAATTTTCATATATATAATTAATTTGACCTCCGGTCTCTACAGATAGTTTATCAACACACTGCTACACATAGACCCAGGTCTTTGATTTCCACAATGTGTGTGTCTGCATGTGTATTTATTAATATGCTTTATGTTCTGGCTGTTGAGTTGATGGGAGAAAAGTGAAGAAATCATAAGTAAAATTTTTACTCCACGATAAGGTGCTGATTTTTCTTTTAAGGAGTATACCAATATAACTATTTAAACTTGGAACTATTAAGGTATCTTTTTTCTCTTTTTTGTAAGTATCTCAAGCTGAAATGACTGTCAGCAGGATGAGGCACATGCCAGTATATGCTGCCAATTTGAGATAGTTCATATCCCAGGACTTTTTTAGAATTGTCTATGTGCCAGTCTTGACAAAATTTCAGTTACTTGCAGAGTTTTCCTTTGTGCAGAAGTGAACTCAGTTCAGATATTTTGACTTCACTACTAAAAGTGTGTAAGTCAATTTTCTATAACTGGAGACAACTGAGTCAACTTTTAAAATAATCCTAGGTGTCTCTAGGATTACTATATATTAACACAAAAAGGGTTATAACCACATACTACAATAATTAAAATAACATAAAATTACAAACAAATTCATGGCACTCAGACTTAATAGGTATGTATGGCCCTTACACATTTATTTATCCTAACAATTTGTTCTGATGGCAAAAACGTACCCAAGTAGGAAGAATAATGTTAGAAGGCATGGAGTAATCTTGCATTTTTCATTATAATTTCATATATAATTTCATTTTTCATATATAATTTTGTTTTTAATGCATAGTTACCATGCATTAAAAACCAACTTTCTTTTTAGCCTCTTTAAATAAACACATTTAACACAATCAAGATGGCAGAGATTTTCAGGGATCACCTTATCAAGTTGCCCATTTCTAAGAGTATTTGGAAGCAGATATTACTAAAAACAGTAGTTTGGGTGCCATAATTGCCTTGAGGTAATATTGACTGTAAGTATCTTCAGTGTCCAGAAGTTTTCCTGAAAAATAACTTCAAATATAAACTTCACGTGATAATTTACTTTCTTAAATTACAATAGTTTATTTTTGTTTCGTTGTTTTCGAAAATGGTTGCGATCAAGGTGACACATGCATACATGATCAGAGAGGCAGTTAATTAGGACGATAGATGCCTGAATCAAGATTTGCTGTTCTGTTTGTGTTTCATATGTTGCAAAAATAATATATTCACAGCAAAGTTACTGATGGTTTGGCTGTCAACGCTATGGATGTTATTACTGTCCCTCAGGCTTTGCTGATGAGTCTACATGTATCAGGTTGTCTCCTTCCTCTACTTATCTTCCGTCTTTGCCGCTCTAATAGGATCGAAGTAATTGTAAATCTCTCCCATTGAGTTATTTTTTCAAGTTTTGAAATTTTTAGTGTATAAATTGTTAAGTTTTGATAACCTACATTTTAGTTTATTTACTTATTTTCATGGTACATATTTAAGGCATACATATATGCCATGAAATTATTACTAAAATCAAGCCAGTTAACATATCCATCACCTTTGATAGTTTTATTTTTATGTGATTGGCAAGAGCACCTAAAAAATATACTTTTAGAAAATTTTCAGTATAGAATACAATATTATTAACTATTGGTATCATACTATACGTTAGATACAACTTACTCATCCTACATGACTGCCAGTTTGTACCCTTTGATCTGCTTTTTTTCATTTCCTCTTAATCCTTATCCCTGATGACCACCATTCTACTGTTTCTGTATACTTGGCTTGTTTTTAGATAGCACATAGAAGTGAGATCATGAAGCATTTTTCTTTCCATGTCTGGTTTTATTTTACTTAGCATAATGCCATCCAGGTTCATCCATATCATCAAAAATGGCAATTTTAATCTTTTTTTAAGATTGAATACTATATACATAATATTTATACTATTATTACAGAGTTTATAAGATTATAATATATATTATAACTAGATATCATAATTTGTTTATCCAATTGTTTTCATAGCTTGGCTATTGTGAACTATACTGCAATAAACATGGGAACACAGATGTATCTTTCATAGACTGATTTCAGTTCCTTTGGGTGTATACCCAGCAGGGGGATTGTGGAGTCATACAGTAACTCTAGTTTAAATTTTTGAGGAACCCTCATACCGTTTCCCAAAATGGATGTATCAGTTTACATTCCCACCAGCAGTGAACATGGGTTTCCTTTTTCCACACCCTCATCACACTTCTCTCTTTTTTATATAACAACCATCCTAACAGTTGTGAAATGATATATTTGTTTTGATTAACATTTTTCTGATTAATGATGTTGAGCACCTTTTCATACACTTGTTGCCCTTCGTATGTGTTTTTTAAATAACGTCTATTCAGATACTTTGGCTATTTATCAGTCGGTTTTTTTTTTGACATTGAGTTGTGTGAGATTTTTATTTCACATGTCAACCCCTATCTGACATATGGTTTGTAAATATTCTCTCCCATTCTGCAGGCTGTCTTTTCATTTTGTTGAGTGTTTGCTGTGCAGAAGCTTTTTATGCACTGCATTTTGATGCAGTCTCACTTGTTTATTTTTGCTTTTGTTGCCTGAGCTTTTGGTGTGATAGCTAAAAAACCATTGTCAAGGCCCATATCAAGGAGTTGTTTTCTCTGTGTTTTCTTCTGGGAATTTTATACTTTCAGGTCTTACACGTGGGCCTTTAATCCACCTTGAGTTGGTTTTGTGTACAGTCTAAGATAAGGGTCCAGTTTTATTCTTTTATATGTAGATAACCAGACTCTCACTGTTGCTTCTTCACAGGAACCATTCTTTGCCCCAATTTTGGCCAAGTGCCTTCTACACCACCTTCAAGTCTAAGTGCAACAGAAAATGCACCTTCTCAGGAAAGACATTTATTGTTCACTCATAATTCGGTCTTTAATAGACATATCCAATAGAATATACAGTTCGCAAGATTAAAAACAAGGTTTATATTGCTTCATAAGAAGCAAGCACATTTTTGAAGCACACGGTAATTCTTGACAATGAAACCTGCAACTCATTATGATTTTTAAGTTGTGTGAGATGTGGATACCCAGCATTTTCATGATGAGGCTGTGCTTTCTTACATTTTCAGTGATGAAGAAGACATGCCAACAGAGGGTTAGTTCCAGATAAAATGAAATGTTCCAAACAGTATGTATTGTTTATTTGAATCATCTGTGGGGGAAGGAAAGATAATTTTCCAAAGGACATTCCTCCTAAATTCTGTCTTAAAGTTGTTTGTAAGTAGAAGATTGAGTTTATATTACATTACAAGACCATAATGTCTTTATTAAATTCACTGTGCAATCTTTAATCAAATAAGTAAATGCATTATTTATTTCCAAGTTTGAAGCACACATTCTCTTCAGCTGAAATGCCAATTCTGGAGGAAAACATATCCAATTATATATGAAACTGAAGGCCATTTTTACTTTTTATTATTCTTGTAGCATTTAAAGACCAAAAGCCTGTCTTATATCTAGTTGCATGTTTTCAGGAAATATGCTTTTGGAAACTATTCTCATGAATATGAAATTAACCTCAATAAATAATTTATTTTTGAACTCTTATTTCTTGCTAATTAAATATCTTTGGCCAAAACATTTTTAATCCTCCTATTTGTTCTTTGAGAAATTTTGACAATAAATTCAAAACTTTTAATGGAGAATATTTAAAAGGTCTTCTTAGAATAAAAAGAAATTTTACTTTTTTTCTTCATCAAAGTTGTGTATCCCTATATTTCTAATGTTTAGGACATAAACAATTAGGTGTGATTATGACCACTAAATAACTAAGAACAATATACATTTTTAGATTTCAGGCTTTAAAAGTAAAACACTAGTTAGAATTTTATGGTTAAATCATGTTCTTTGTACCATGAAAGAAAAGAAAATCATCGTGTTGTATATCAAAATATAATAATGAGGTATCATCTCTCTCAGAGATCTCTGAACAACATCATAAAACCTGAACATGTTTCTTTTCAGTAATATTTGAGTGATGAAGGCATCAAAAACTTGGAACAAAATAAGATTAAAGCAGAATAATAGCTTAAAAATTAGGTCTAAATTCTAGTTCTCTTGCTTGTGGCAAAACTTTGGTCAAGTAAGTAACCTCTGATTTCTCATTGTCTTCATCGATAAAGACAGAAAAATTCAATTCATCCTACTTTGCCAAACTCTGTGAGAAAGCTGCATAACTTTGAAATTTTGTGGTAGCATAGAATGTCTTAACCATCTAGATTATTAAAAATTCATTTAAAAATTAGCTATTTTTTGAAGTACAAATTCTAATAAATTCTACAACTTTGAAAAAATAATTTTTCAAGTTTGGAAAACTTCAGGCTATGTGGCTAAATCAGAGGGCAATAGAGCATGTATACACCAATATATATCAAATTTTTCTTGTAACATTTTAGAGATTCTTAAGTTTTACAGAAGCTTATTCACAAAAAGGGTTGCTACAAATTCAGAAATATATCCTTCAGCCTCTTCCATTAATTAGAAAACATTATATAATCAGTCACACCTGTCCAAAGTACATAATAAAATATAGCATCCTAAATAAGTATTTGTTACTTTTATTGCTTATGTTGTGAAATCGAAGCTTATTGCAAAGTAAACCAAATAAATTATTCTGTTCTGTGCTTATAAAAGTGAGATTTCAGACCCAATTTTAGATAATTTGCCATCATCATGGAAACGGAAAAGGTTGCTAAGTCAGTTATTTGTTCTTTCTTTCCCGTCTCCTGGGGGTCCAGTAAATGATTATTGAAAAAGTGCTTATCAAAAAACTATTTTGAGCAACATAATTTAGAAGAAATATTATTAAGACACAAGCATTTTTAAGAGAGTTGTGAAATATTCATAGAAATGATCAATAAAATCAAAATGTGTGAAATACCACACAATAGTATACTTGATTGTTATGGGGGTGCAAAGTTAAAGTATTCTAAGGTGAGCGTGAAGTTCTGGAAAGTAGTTTTTGGCCATTGACGAGGACTTTGTTTCAATGAAGGAAGCAAGAAGGGAGTGTTGAGGCAGGGACACTGGGCATCATGTTGAACAAATAGTAAAGACCAAAGACAGATTCTGGAAAATGGATGGCCTCTTGAGAGAAAAATTATGTTTGTGATACCAGCTTGACTTATTACTCTTATATAAGCAACTTCTAAATAAATGAAACCAAATTTGATTATGTTAGGGATTGCCTGGACAGAGACTTGGATTTTGGAGAAATTCAGGGCATAATTTTCTTGAATTCAAATCATGTAGATCATTGATTCTCAAAGAGTGGTCTTTGATCCAACAACATCGGTGTTACATTGAGACGTCAATTCTTGGACCCCCAGATCTGTTGAATCAGAAACTCAGGAAATCTCAGCAGTCTCTTTTGCAGCACGTCCCCTGGGTGACTCCATTGCACAGTGGAGTTTGAAAACCACTGCTGTGGACAAATAACCGAAGTCCCTCGAAGGCCGTCTGGCACTAGCTGTGGCAGCCTGTTAAGTGTGGCTCCTGCAGGACCATCCCTTGTTCACTCTATCTATTAAAGTTTAGTGGCAGATGGAAAGATAACAAATGATAGGGTACAATTTTGTATGTAAACCATAATCCGCGAAATAATCTATTTTCAATCTTCTAACTAGAAGGTACTTCACTCGAATTTAAGCTATTCTAAATAACAACATTTTTCTGAATTAAGAAGACATAGAGTCAAAGGACCAGGCAATCAATTACTAATTAGTGGTTAGTTAACAAGAAATAAATAAAACTATTATCAGAATGTCATTTACATAAGCAAAGCATAGCCAGGTAGGTAGATCCTATTAGAAGGATTATAAGATGAATAACTACACATCTATTCTGTAACACTAGAAATTATAAAAATGAAAAAAATTTAATTATCAAATGAACAAATATTGTAAGATTCCTTCACAGTGGTTTATCTTCATTATTGGAAGAGTGCTTTAGTACAAACTTTCTAGGCTCAGTTTGGCAGAATTTATCAAGAATTTAAAAAATATGGCCATTGACACAATAATACGGTTAAACAATCACCTTAAGGGAATAGAAATCTAATCCAAGAACTAAAGAACCAGGAACTGATAAGGCAAAAGGGACTAAGTGATGGAAAGAGCAAGAGGGAGAGATGTGAGACCTTGCACCAAAGATAAAACTTAAAACTACAACAACGAAAATTATGGATAGACACTGTTACCTGTATATGAACATTAAGGAAAAGTAACAGTCAAAATTTTGTCTGGAATAATAGAAATGTTGTAAAAACAGGAGAGTAAGAAAAGGAAACTGATTGTATAGAATGTGAAGTGTGATTGTGGATTCCTCTCTGATACAGAGGGTTCATCAAGCACTGACAAATAATTGTGTGTGTGTGGATAGACTTAAATTCCCACAAATCAGCACCATTTATTTTATGGCTACATGATGCCATAATATATAGACATAAAACCATGAAATCACAAAGCAAGAAATGAAATTCTACATGGAATTGTCAACTTTGTCAAAATAAAAACATGCCTAGAAAAAATGAAAAGTTAATTCAGCAAAACAATGCATAAGGCTGATTATCTCACACTGGCAGATTAATTGGTAATTACATAATAATAAATATTATTAGTATCATTATTGATTTGCAGCATAGTGTTGAACAGAGCACTCTCTAGAGCCTGACTAACTCACATGAACCTTGATCCCGTCACTTTGTGGTGAACTCAAGTAATTTAGCCTCTCAGAACCTCAGTTTTTCCATCTCTAAAATACTGATAAGGTAATGCCTATCTTTAATCAGGGCTAAATGGATAAATTATTTATAGGGGTTGGGAAGGTGCTTGGTGTTGTAATTACTCAATAAATAAAATATCCAATAATTTTTTTAAAATAAAAGTATAAAAATTATGTAAGGTTTATAATCATAAAAATACTCGAATCCAAAGATATTTACAACACAACGATATATTCTTTTTAAAAAATACTAACATTTAGGTTAGCTAATATTTGGTGTCCTATATATGAACAACAACAACATAAGGCTACATGTGAAAGAACCAAGTGGATGTCCACTTCAATAAGAGTGAGGGGTCAGAGGAAGGTAAGTTTGTGCTTCGTGATAAATAGTGTTGCACGGAGGCAAGTTCAGGGACGTTTCTTAGAGGAAGTAATTTGGGCTATATGGAAGACTAATTGTAAAGTAAGGTTGAGAGCAAGGTTATTCAAATGCTGAAATATGATCCATGCAAAGTATGAAAATGTAAAGGGTTGTCCAGGTGGCAATGTGCAGATTTGTGGCCATTCGTGATGGCAGATATGGTTTTGTTTGCCATCTCTAGTTGAGTCTAGTACTGCTGATTTTGGCCAGACTATCCAGGAATTTGATGATCCAATTAATGAATCTGGTGTCGGAGTATAAAGATAGAATTAGGCTTTTAGGAAGACTAACGTGGCAATAGTGTGTGTTATGAGCGACAGGAAAGAGGAATTGCCCTACAGAAGGCCTAAAAGCCCAGAAACTAAAAAGGCAAGGAATAGTGATGGAAGGAGCAAGAGGGAGAGATGTGAGACCTCGCACCAAAAATAAAAATTAAAACAACAAAAAAAGTATAGATAGACTCTGTTACCTGAAAGCAACAGTGAAAATTTTGTCTGGAATAATAGAAATTTTGAAAAAACAGGAGAGTAAGAAAAGGAAACTAATTTTATAGAAAGAATGTTAATTTGATTTTGGATTACTGAAATGACAGCAGGCCATGGAAATGAAAGGAGCTAAGTAGCAGAGGGAATTGGTGATAGGAAGTTTTAGATGGAGTGGCTTCCGATTCATCAAATAAAAATAATAGTTGAGATTTCAGAGGTAGAAGAAAAGAGAAAATTTGAAGGCAGAAGATTATAATTAATTACCCAGGGTTAGAAAAAAATCGTAAAAATGAAGCCAGCAAAGATGGCGGGAAAGGGCTCATGAGTAGTTAAGGTAGGGATGAGGGAGGAGAAAAACCATGGTAATGTGGTTATATAACATGAGAATAATATGGAAGGAAGGGGTAATTATTTTAAAGAAGAAAGTGAAGGAAAACAGCAATAGGTAATGGTGAGGACCAAATACTGCGAACAGCTTACAGTTTGCTGAAACTGAAGGGACATTGGGATTGACCATTGTGAGGTGATTATGATTGCTAAATATAGTGCATTTGGTGAATACAAAAGGTAGAGGCTGAAAGAAGCAATGTATGAAAATATTTCAACGCAAGAAAGAATAGATTCAGGCATTTGGTAAATGTAAAATATAGTAGGCACAAAATGCATAGCAGTGCATAGAAACAGATAAGTATTAATTTTTTGTTCAGAGGCACTCAGTTACAAAAGAAATTATGTTCGCTGTTGCAATTATTATCAGCATAATAGGAGGAAATATGCACCCTGTATTTTGAAAGATAGGTGCATTTGAACAGTTGAGAGTAGCTATACTTCAAAGTAGCTATCATGGGAATGTTTCGGGGGTTAAAATCATTAATTAAGTAAAATTTATGGAAAATTTGTCAAAGTATTGTTGGCATTAACAGACAATTTAATTTTATGAATTATGGCTTGTCTTGTAATTCTATGTACTGCGTCAAATGTAAATTTGGCTAAACAATGTTTCGGATTTTACTGTTAGCAGTTATTCTCTAATGTTAGGTAAACATTTATAATGTTTTCAATTATTTGAGTTTAATTTTGCAAGAGATTTATTGAAAAGTTTAGTGAGTTGTAAATTTCCATATTGCACAATAAGAGGCAGTTTTGAGAGGCTAAAATATGTAGATACATTTACTTTCACAACTTTTTAGACTTAAGTCACATTATATTTATTCGATGGCAGCAGGAAAATAGTTGTTGATGCCATGTAAAACATAGAGAGATGTGTGTTTATACAGATAGTGTTTTTGATAAATTGATGAGCTTTATTTTATTTTTGTCGGGCTATAACATATTTTTAACCTGTCCTCAAAATATAAATAATAACAAGTAAAATGAACTTGTTAACAAGTATAATAATCTTTTTCACAATGGCTGAAAAAGATTGAATTATTTTTGAGATTCATAATGTATGCTTAAAATTTGGAAGAAGATACATACTTTGGGATTAGAATTGGCTAGACATAAAATAGTTGGCAGATATCTAGACAATTATCACTGTCATATATTGGTTTATTTTGTAATTGGGTACAATACATGAATATTGGCAAATTGGGTAAATAAGGTCTTCCACAGATACAAATTTAAACATATTTGTACAAATTTAATAGTTTGTTGGCCTCTTTATAGGTACTTTTGCAAGGCCAAATTCTTTATCAAATTATTTATATTAAAATGAATAATTTTTATAAATGACTAAGATATTCGAATATTTGAAGAGCAATTTCGTCTACCCTTTATTTATATGTACTAATATATTTTGGTAGCCTCTGTTTAGATCAATTTCATCTACTCTTTATTTATATGTACTAATATATTTTGGTAGCCTCTGTTTAGATCAATTTCATCTACTCTTTATTTATATATACTCTTTATTTATATATATATACTTTATATATACTCTATTTATATATACTTTATTTATATATATATATTAAATATACTTTATTTGTATATATATAAACTCTTTTTTTCCCATTATTTGGCTATCACTAGTTACCAATGTTTATTTTTTGAAGTAATATGATCCTTGATATCAACAATTATGACATTCAATCAACAATGTGGTTGATAGAAGCCTTAAGAAAATTACCTGCTCTGATTACTTCTCAGTGAACAGGAGATGCTAACATGACCATATAGAAATAGTGTGTGAGAATTAAATCAAAGATTATGTGTGAATCTGTGATCTATAATTTATTAGCATAAAATCACTAAACAGCAAAATCCCATCTGGCTATAATTGGGAGAGATACTCACTAATGGAAGACAGGAAGTAGTATTAATCTGATTTCTACAGGACCAGGGGGCTTTTTATTGGTTGAGCCTAAGTTGGGCCATAGAACTCCAGTCACTGCCATGAAATTCTGAAAATCATTGAATAGCAACTCTCAGTGTACATGAAGCAGAAGTCCCATTGCCAGGTAATAGAGGTCTTTGGCTTGTGCCTATGAGCTTTCATTGGAGAGGAGAGAATAGTGTCAATATCCATGCAAATGGGAACAGCAGAAGCACAAGTTATAAAACTTAATTAAAAAGAAACTCTGCCAAAAATTTACATGTGACTATGCATATACCATGACCCAGAAACTCAATAAAAATGTGTACATGTGTTTAAAAAACCGTACTGAAATGTTTGTGTTAGCAGTATTCAAAATAGCCACACACTGGAGATCACTCAAATGCCCAGAAAATGTAGAAGAGATAAATTAATTATTGCACATTCATGCAGTGTAATACTATTAAGCAATAAGATTGAACTACAACCGTGGGCTGTAGTTAAATGACTCTCCAAAATACAGTGTTGAGTGAAGAAATCTAGACACAGAAGATACATACTGTTTAATTCCACTTATACAAAGTAGAAAGGAAGGAAATTTTTTGTGACTCTTGGAGTGGAAGAGACGAATTTCAAAGACATTAGCAATATTTCTTATCTGATTTGACTATTGGCTACATGGGTATTGACGTATAATACATTCTCCAAATGTATTACATGTTAATACAAGTTTAAAAATCAATTTTTCATTGTCACAAAGAAAGAATGGTTATTTTCAATAATTCATATTAAAAACAAAATCTAAGGAAGTTCCATTGTGACACAGAGCATTGTAAGACAAGGACTATGTAATATACGGAAGAGGAATTAGAAACAAAAAGAAGACTCGGAGGAAATAAAAGGGAGGGAAATCCACTTATGAATGGCACAAACCATGTTTCTTTGCCACACGTCTGTGGAAAGGGTTACTCCATACCATAGAATGGAATAATTAAAGACTCATTATCTATATGGTGTGTTTTATTTTTAGCTGGTTGCCTCAAAAGTTACGTTACCTATCAAGGAAATGGCTTAGTGTTTGCTTCCCATTATGTAGCTTAGGTATTCTCAATTATCCCTCTGTTCTTTATAATGTGTTGTGTGGATCACTCTTTCATATAGTATCAAAGAATTGCAAAATAATACTTTTGTGCATAGAGTTCTACAATATGATTAAAAGCAACCAATTCAGGAAAACATGCTAATTAACAGATCAAACACTTAACGAAAGGAATTCTCGCCTGGCCTTACTCTGTCTCACAAATGTGCCTGGCAACGTAATAGACACTTGATAGGTTCTGATACGACTAGAGAACAGATCACAAGAAAGGTCCAAACATACACCAAACACATAGCTGAAAAGTAAAGTTGAAAAAAAATTCATGGTCTGTGCTTGGTAGAATGGATTATCTCAACCTACTACTACTTGTTGGAAATATCTAACTTAAAGTCAAATAGCTAATTGTAGACATAAAAAAGTTGCGTCTCCATATTTGGTTTTCAGTTGATTCAATGGAGAACAATTTTAGTTTTGAATCCATAAAGTTGAAAACTCTTCCTTTTTGAAAATGCTTAAAAAGGCTTTTCTGCCACAAGCAACTCTTTCTACATGCCATATTTTATACTAGTTAGAGCCATTATTTGAGTTTACTTAAAATATATGGATATGAATTTAGCTAAATAAATGAGTAGGGGTATGCTAGTTGCAAGTTAACTAGGATGGATCAATGTTCATGATAAGGAAATTTGAAAAGCGTCAACTGCCATATTGATACATACACATCAGCATATACTTTGTACTCAAAGATCCAGAAAAGGTAGAGTGACAAAGATAAATTGCACTATACATTACTTTCTGCTATTGATTATTTTCACTATTTACAACTTGTGGTATTTTGGGTAACAATGAGACATTCTTGTATACCACATGAACAATTTTGAAAACAATGAGTAAATTATTATACCTTTAACATTTTCTCATTGAACTTGTCAATTTAGAGACACTATCCTGAAACCAGCTCTATGGAAAGATGTTATAATGTAAAGGAAGTTAAATGAGCAAGAAGTAATACAACGTTAGTTCAAATATGTCCCAATTTTTCAAAATAGTGATATATTACACATCAAAACAGTTTGTAAAGCTATATCTGAAAAAATCAGCAATAGTAGTTTTCTGTAGATATTAAATTTTACCATCGTAAATATGGTGTAGAGAATTATAGTTCAGAGTAACTTGAATTGGAATCATGGTGCTTCCACTTAAAAACTGGTTGGCTTTTGTTAAACATTTCACTTCTTTGCTTTTCTGTTTTTTCATAAGTCTAGTGAATATAATAATGGGCTCTCTTTTGCAGGGTTTTGTAGAGTAGTCAATAATTTTAAAAAAGTACTTAGAATGCCAAAATTATTCAATAAGGTTTAGTTATTATTTTACTAATATTTTATCTTAGCTAGTATTTCAAACTTCAAGATCTTTCATTTTTAATTTAATATGCAATTGATGGTGTTCAACAAAATTTTACCTATGTTTTACAAAAATAATATATTTTCTTTTTTTTTAATTATACTTTAGGTTTTAGGGTACATGTGCACAATGTGCATGTTTGTTACATATGTATCCATGTGCCATGTTGATTTCCTGAACCCATTAACTTGTCATTTAGCATTAGGTATATCTCCTAATGCTGTCCCTCCCCCCTTCCTCCACCCCACAACAGTCCCCGGAGTGTGATGTTCCCCTTCCTGTGTCCATGAGTTCTCATTGTTCAATTCCCACCTATGAGTGAGAACATGCGGTGTTTGGTTTTTTGTCCTTGTGATAGTTTACTGAGAATGATGTTTTCCAATTTCATCCATGTCCCTACAAAGGACATGAACTCATCCTTTTTTATGGCTGCATAGTATTCCACGGTGTATATGTGCCACATTTTCTTAATCCAGTCTATTGTTGTTGGACATTTGGGTTGGTTCCAAGTCTTTGCTATTGTGAATAGTGCCGCAATAAACATACGTGTGCATGTGTCTTTATAGCAGCATGATTTATAGTCCTTTGGGTATATACCCAGTAATGGGATGGCTGGGTCAAATGGTATTTCTAGTTCTAGATCCCTGAGGAATCGCCACACTGACTTCCACAATGGTTGAACTAGTTTACAGTCCCACCAACAGTGTAAAAGTGTTCCTATTTCTCCACATCCTCTCCAGCACATGTTGTTTCCTGATTTTTTAATGATGGCCATTCTAACTGGTGTGAGATGGTATCTCATTGTGGTTTTGATTTGCATTTCTCTGATGGCGAGTGATGATGAACATTTCTTCATGTGTTTTTTGGCTGCATGAATGTCTTCTTTTGAGAAGTGTCTGTTCATGTCCTTTGCCCACTTTTTGATGGGGTTGTTTGTTTTTTTCTTGTAAATTTGTTTGAGTTCATTGTAGATTCTGGATATTAGCCCTTTGTCAGATGAGTAGGTTGCAAAAATTTTCTCCCATTCTGTAGGTTGCCTGTTCACACTGATGGTAGTTTCTTTTGCTGTGCAGAAGCTCTTTAATTGGATCCCATTTGTCAATTTTGGCTTTTGTTGCCATTGCTTTTGGAGTTTTAGACATGAAGTCCTTGCCCACGCCTATGTCCTGAATGGTATTGCCTAGGTTTTCTTGTAGGATTTTAATGGTTTTAGGTCTAACATTTAAGTCTTTAATCCATCTTGAATTAATTTTTGTATAAGGGATAAGGAAGGGATCCAGTTTCAGCTTTCTATATATGGCTAGCCAGTTTTCCCAGCACCATTTATTAAATAGGGAATCCTTTCTCCATTTCTTGTTTTTGTCAGGTTTGTCAAAGATCAGATAGTTGTAGATATGTGGCATCATTTCTGAGGGCTCTGTTCTGTTCCATTGATCTATGTCTCTGTTGTGGTACCAGTACCATGCTGTTTTGGTTACTGTAGCCTTGTAGTATAGTTTGAAGTCAGGTAGCGTGATGCCTCCAGCTTTGTTCTTTTGGCTTAGGATTGACTTGGCGATGCGGGCTCTTTTTTGGTTCCATATGAACTTTAAAGTAGTTTTTTCCAATTCTGTGAAGAAAGTCATTGGTAGCTTGATGGGGATGCCATTGAATCTATAAATTACCTTGGGCAGTATGGCCATTTTCACGATATTGATTCTTCCAATCCATGAGCATGGAATGTTCTTCCATTTGTTTGTATCCTCTTTTATTTCATTGAGCAGTGGTTTGTAGTTCTTGAAGAGGTCCTTCATGTCCCTTGTAAGTTGGATTCCTAGGTATTTTATTCTCTTTGAAGCAATTGTGAATGGGAGTTCACTCATGATTTGGCTCTCTGTCTGTCTGTGATTGGTGTACAAGAATGCTTGTGATTTTTGTACATTGATTTTGTATCCTGAGACTTTGCTGAAGTTGCTAATCAGCTTAAGGAGATTTTGGGCTGAGACAATGGTGTTTTCTAGATATACAATCATGTCATCTGCAAACAGGGACAATTTGACTTCCTCTTTTCCTAACTGAATACCCTTTATTTCCTTCTCCTGCCTGATTGCTCTGGCCAGAACTTCCAACACTATGTTGAATAGGAGCGGTGAGAGAGGGCATCCCTGTCTTGTGCCAGTTTTCAGAGGGAATGCTTCCAGTTTTTGACCATTCAGTATGATATTGGCTGTGGGTTTGTCGTAGATAGCTCTTATTATTTTGAGATACGTCCCATCAATACCTAATTTATTGAGAGTTTTTAGCATGAAGGGTTGTTGAATTTTGTCAAAGGCCTTTTCTGCATCTATTGAGATAAACATGTGGTTTTTGTCTTTGGTTCTGTTTATATGCTGGATTACATTTATTGATTTGTGTATGTTGAACTAGCCTTGCATCCCAGGGATGAAGCCCACTTGATTATGGTGGATAAGCTTTTTGATGTGCTGCTGGATTCGGTTTGCCAGTATTTTATTGAGGATTTTTGCATCAATGTTCATCAAGGATATTGGTCTGAAATTCTCTTTTGTGGTTATGTCTCTGCCAGGCTTTGGTATCAGGACGATGCTCGCTTCATAAAATGTGTTAGGGAGGATTCCCTCTTTTTCTATCGATTGGAATAGTTTCAGAAGGAATGGTACCAGTTCCTCCTTTTACCTCTGGTAGAATTCGGCTGTGAATCCATCAGGACCTGGACTCTTTTTGTTTGGTAAGCTATTGATTATTGCCACAATTTCAGAACCTGTTATTGGTCTATTCAGAGATTCAACTTCTTCCTGATTTAGTCTTGGGAGGGTGTATTTGTCGAGGAATTTATCCATTTCTTCTAGATTTTCTAGTATATTTGCATAGAGGTGTTTGTAGTATTCTCTGATGGTAGATTGTATTTCTGTGGGATCGGTGGTGATATCCCCTTTTTCATTTTTTATTGCATCTATTTGATTCTTCTCTCTTTTCTTCTTTATTCGTCTTGCTAGCGGTCTATCAATGTTGTTGATCTTTTCAAATAACCAGCTCCTGGATTCATAAATTTTTTGAAGGGTTTTTTGTGTCTCTATTTCCTTCAGTTCTGCTCTGATTTTAGTTATTTCTAGCCTTCTGCTAGCTTTTGAATGTGTTTGTTCTTGCTTTTCTAGTTCTTTTAATTGTGATGTTAGGGTGTCAGTTTTGGATCTTTCCTGCTTTCTCTTGTGGGCATTTAGTGCTATAAATTTCCC
Source organism: Symphalangus syndactylus (assembly GCF_028878055.3). Lineage (NCBI taxonomy): Eukaryota > Metazoa > Chordata > Mammalia > Primates > Hylobatidae > Symphalangus > Symphalangus syndactylus. Next base: position 1,398,974 of record NC_072423.2, on the reverse strand, counting down.
TCTACACACTGCTTTGAACGTGTCCCAGAGATTCTGGTATGTTGTGTCTTTGTTCTCATTGGTTTCAAAGAACATCTTTATTTCTGCCTTCATTTCATTATGTACCCAGTAGTCATTCAGGAGCAGGTTGTTCAGTTTCCATGTACTTGAGCGGTCTTGAGTGAATTTCTTAATCCTGAGTTCTAGTTTGATTGCACTGTGGTCTGAGAGAGAGTTTGTTATAATTACTGTTCTTTTACATTTGCTGAGGAGAGCTTTACTTCCAACGATGTGGTCAATTTTGGAATAGGTGTGGTGTGGTGCTGAAAAAAATGTATATTCTGTTGATTTGGGGTGGAGAATTCTGTAGATGTCTATTAGGTCCACTTTATGTAGAGCTGAGTTCAATTCCTGGATATCCTTGTTAACTTTCTGTCTCATTGATCTGTCTAATGTTGACAGTGGGGTGTTAAAATCTCCCATTATTATTGTGTGGGAGTTTAAGTCCCTTTGTAGGTCACTCAGGACTTGCTTTATGAATCTGGGTGCTCCTGTGTTGGCTGCATATATATTTAGGATAGTTAGCTCTTCTTTTTGAATTGATCCCTTTACCATTATGTAATGGCCTTCTTTGTCTCTTTTGATCTTTGTTGGTTTAAAGTCTATTTTATCAGAGACTAGGATTGCAACCCCTGCCTTTTTTTGTTTTCCATTTACTTGATAGATCTTCCTCCATCCCTTTATTTTGAGTCTATTTGTGTCTCTGCACGTGAGATGGGTTTCCTGAATACAGCACACTGATGGGTCCTGACTCCTTATCCAGTTTGCTGGTCTATGTCTTTTAACTGGAGCATTTAGCCCATTTACATTTAACGTGAATATTGTTATGTGTGAATCTGATCCTGTCATTATGATGTTAGTTGGTTACTTTGCTCGTTAGTTGCTGCAGTTTCTTCCTAGCCTCGATGGTCTTTACAATTTGGCATGTTTTTGCAGGGGCTGGTACCGGTTGTTCCTTTCCATATTTAGTACTTCCTTCAGGAGCTCTTTTAGGGCAGGCCTGGTGGTGACAAAATCACTCAGCGTTTGCTTCTCTGTAAAGTATTTTATTTCTCCTTCACTTATGAAGCTTAGTTTGGCTGGATAGGAAATTCTGGGCTGAAAATTCTTGTCTTTAAGAATGTTGAATATTGGCCCCCACTCTGTTCTGGCTTGTAGAGTTTCTGCCGAGAGAACAGCTGTTAGTCTGATGGGCTTCCCTTTGTGGGTAACCCGACCTTTCTCACTGGCTGCCCTTAACATTTTTTCCTTCATTTCAACTTTGGTGAATCTGACAATTATGTGTCTTGGAGTTGCTCTTCTCAAGGAGTATCTTTGTGGCATTCTCTGTATTTCCTGAATCTGAATGTTGGCCTGCCTTGCTAGATTGGGGAAGGTCTCCTGGATAATATCTTGCAGAGTGTTTTCCAACTTGGTTCCATTCTCCCCATCATTTTCAGATACACCAATCAGATGTAGGTTTGGTCTTTTCACATAGTCCCAAATTTCTTGGAGGGTTTGTTCATTTCTTTTTATTCTTTTTTCTCTAAACTTCCCTTCTCTCTTCATTTCATTCATTTCATCTTCCATCAGCGATACCCTTTCTTCCAGTTGATCGCATCTGCTACTGAGACTTCTGCAATCTTCGCGTAGTTCCCGATACTTGGCTTTCAACTCCATTAGCTCCTTGAAGCCCTTCTCTCCATTGGTTATACTAGTTATCCAGTCTTCTAATTTTTTTTTCAAAGTTTTTAACTTCTTTGCTATTGTTTTGAATTTCCTCTCGTAGCTCAGAGTAGTTTGATCGTCTGAAGCCTTCTTCTCTCAACTAGTCAAAGTCATCCTCCATCCAGCTTTGTTCTGTTGCTGGTGAGGAACTGTGTTCCTTTGGAGGAGGAGAGGTGCTCTGTTTTTTAGAGTTTCCAGTTTTTCTGCTCTGTTTTTTCCCCATCTTTGTGGTTTTATCTACTTTTTGTCTTTGATGATGGTGATGTACAGATGCGTTTTTGGTGTGGATGTCCTTTCTGTTTGTTAGTTTTCCTTCTACCAGACGGGACCCTCAGCTGCAGGTCTGTTGGAGTTTGCTAGAGGTCCACTCCAGACCCTGTTTGGCTGGGTGTCAGCAGTGGTGGCTGCAGAACAGCGGATTTTCATGAGACCACAAATTCAGCTGTCTGATAGTTCCTCTGGAAGTTTTGTCTCAGAGGAGTACCTGGCCGAGTGAGGTGTCATTCTGTCCCTACTGGGGGGGTGCCTCCCAGTTAGGCTGCTCAGGGGTGAGGGACCCACTTTAGAAGGCAGTCTGTCCGTTCTCAGATCTCCAGCTGTGTGCTGGGAGAACCACTACTCACTTCAAAGCTGTCAGTCAGACAGGGACATTTAAGTGTGAGGAGGTTCCTGCTGACTTTTTGTTTGTCTGTGTCCTGCCCCCAGAGGTGGAGCCTACAGAGGCAGGCTGGCCTCCTTGAGCTGTGGTGGGCTCCACCCAGTTCGAGCTTCCTGGCTGCTTTGTTTACCTAAGCAAGCCTGGGCAATGGCAGGCGGCCCTCCCCCAGCGTCGCTGCCGCCTTGCAGCTTGATCTCAGACTGCTGTGCTAGCCATCAGTGAGACTCCGTGGGCATAGGACCCTCCGAGCCAGGTGCGGGACACAATCTCCTAGTGTGCCATTTTCCAGGCCCGTTGGAAAAGCGCAGTATTAGGATGGGACTGACCCGATATTCCAGGTGCCGTCTGTTACCCCTTTCTTTGACTAGGAAAGGGAACTCCTTGACCCCTTGCACTTCCCAAGTGAGGCAATGCCTCACCCTGCTTCGGCTCGCGCACAGTGCGCTTCACCGACTGTCCTGCACCCACTGTTTGGCACTCCCTAGTGAGATGAAACCGGTACCTCAAGCAGAAATGCAGAAATCACCCGTCTTCTGTGTCGCTGGGGCTGGGAGCTGGAGACCGGAGCTGTTCTTATTCGGCCATCTTGGCTCCACCCCCCAAAAACAAAATATTTTCTAAATGCTTCACAATTTTAAAATAAAGCAAAATATTTAAAAAATTGATTAAAGGAAGTGAGACAAAAAAGTAAAAAGCTGTCTGAAAATTTTAAAATTACTGTAGTTATATATATTTAATATGCAGTATTTGGTATTCAGCTTATTAACTGATATCCGTCCTTAAGAGTTAATAATTGATCTGAACTCTCAACAGTAGTAAAACTGCACTGTGTGGTAAAGACACATGCAAGTTCCATGAAAATTTTACCAACCAAGTGAATAACTTTACAGAATACATAGACACAGTGATTTATACCAGTAATCTCTTTAAAGTGAGGTTTTGCTAGGAAACTATGCCATTTTCTTGACAAGCTCACATCTTGTTATTGAGTATCACTGGAATGGGGCAGAGCACATGTGGGATGGAGCGGGAGTAAGTGCTTGTGCATTTTTGCTTCCTCACTGGCTCCTCTCCCTCCACCGTGAGATCATACCTGGGTTAGTGTGCTAAAGAATGAGAGATTAGAACACAGGTGAATACTTTCAGCTGAGGGCAAACTATGTCAACCAATGTCTGCCTGACCCACCAGCTGAAAACCGATGCATGTGTAAGATCCACTGCTCCCAGCTCAGATAGGCAGAACCAGTTAACTAATCTATAGACATTTGAAAAATAATAAGTGATTGTTTTAAGCTATTAAATTTGGAGGTGGTATGTTATAAAAAGTTATGGCAGTGATAACTAACAGATGCTCTATCATACTAGGATGGCATGATAAAGATATGTGGGACAGTAACTGGCTAGGGATAAAGGGATGAGTGAACCTTATATTTTTAAATTAAGGGAATATACACACATATACAGAGAGAGATAATAATAGTCTTGCTTATTTAATTGTATACTAATTATCTGATCCAAGACAGGCAGGGGAAGTGCTGTACAATGTCTTGAATAGAAAGCAGAGAATAGGATCAGCCCAAGTGGATAGTGTTGAACCCCACAAGAATGGATATAAGTTTATCTAGTAAGTGATTACATTGGAAAAATGGTTCCGAGGACAGGTTTTTTTTCACACTCTAACCTATCGGGAGCACATGGAAATTCTCTTCTGGCACATAATTTTTAGAGTTGTTAATGGAAATTTAGGACATAACATGCGTTAAAATGCCTTGTCTACTAGTGTCCAAAATAAGTTGGGTGCTTTGTGTGTTTCTTGTGTCCCTTCAATGTCTATATAAACTTCTTAAGAGCCTCAGCATTCTGAAATTCAGATAATGACCAGTAAAACACAACCTTTATTTCTTCTAAGCCTGAAAGCTACACATTGTTTTAGTTAATTCTTAATTTCTTCCAAAGTATAAATTTTGTAGAGATGTTGATATCCTTTAATCCAGTATTTAGGAAGTATGCCATTTAATTTTATGTAAGTTGCTTAGTTTATTTTTTCAGACTGTTTTTTCAAGAAATTCCATTTCCTAAAAAATACCCATGGCAGCCTTGGATAAGGATGAAAATGCTAAATTATATGCATAAAATACAAAATTAAAAATCAGTGACGTTTTTCAAGTTACATAAACTTGTCTTCCATTTGTAGTAGGTGTTTCGTGTTACTATTAGCTGGATGAGTAGTAATACCAGTTAAAGTCCTCACGTTCCACATTTCCAAGTGATACAGGGCAAAGTATTTTGCCATGATGGACTTCAGATTTCATAAAGAAAGTGCTTCCATTTCTCTTATTAAATGAATTCTCTGAACTCCTAAAATGTATAAACTTTATGAGTATGTGGAACATGAGCCTCCCTCTCTGCCTTCTGCTTTCAGAATGATGTCAGTGCTTGAAAACGGAAAACAGTTCAGTGTCTTTAGGGGTTCCTGATCCAACAATTACTTATTCCATTCATCTTCTATAGAAGCATTTCTGATGATGTTTGAATTTGACTTTCAGTCTGAGCCAAATGTATATGGCTTTTTTTTCTGCTTAGTATTCATTATCACACTTACTCTTGAAATTATTTTTTTTTTTATTTTTTTTATTTTTTTTTATGTTTTCTTTTTTTTTTTTTTTTTTTTTTATTATACTTTAGGGTTTTAGGGTACATGTGCACAATGTGCAGGTTTGTTACATATGTATCCATGTGCCATGTTGATTTCCTGCACCCATTAATTCGTCATTTAGCATTAGGTGTATCTCCTAATGCTGTCCCTCCCCCCTCCCCCCACCCCACAACAGTCCCCGGAGCGTGATGTTCCCCTTCCTGTGTCCATGAGTTCTCATTGTTCAATTCCCACCTATGAGTGAGAACATGCAGTGTTTGGTTTTTTGTCCTTGCGATAGTTTACTGAGAATGATGTTTTCCAGTTTCATCCATGTCCCTACAAAGGACACGAACTCATCATTTTTTATGGCTGCATAGTATTCCATGGTGTATATGTGCCACATTTTCTTAATCCAGTCTATCGTTGTTGGACATTTGGGTTGGTTCCAACTCTTTGCTATTGTGAATAGTGCCGCAATAAACATACGTGTGCATGTGTCTTTATAGAAATTATAAAAAACTGTTGTGAAGCAAACAGATGTGAGTAAGTTACCTCAAATCTTTTCATGAGTCAGCATCCATGACTGTGGAAGAGGCAGCAGTTTATTTTCGCATGAAATATGTCAAGTTTCTGTAGTCAAACTATACAAAGCTGGGCTGCACCTAATTATTGGTATAAATTACATAAGGCATCTAAACAGTGATAATTTAGAAGACTCAAAGCACTGCTATTCACTTAAATCTGAAGAGGCTCTGACTGGACACATGTATCTCTGACAAAAAGTCCGAGTGCCATGTAGATGTTTATGTTGGCTTTCCTTGATTCTCGGCCAGTAACTTCTGTGAGGTCCGATAAGGCAAGCAATGAATTCTCTCTTAGCCTCATCTTCTTCATTTGTAAAATTGTTAAATATTTTGCAGGACTTCTTCATACTCAGACTTTAATTGTGGTTGGCTTAGAACTCTTTCTCTTTCAACATTGTCTTCATTTCTCCACCGTTTTACTAAACCTTAGTCGTGATTGTTGATATGTCCTCAAGTATCATATACGCACCACGTTCCTTGGAGGTGGTAGAGTGTAGTGAATGGTCAAACAGGTTCTGGGTTTAAATCCTGCATCCTCTGCTTTCTAGCTGTGTGATTTGGGTCAGGCTAGTTGCTATCTGAGCCTCATTTTCCTCATCTGATTGTTTTAAAGACAAAATAGTATATAAGACAAAAGAGATAAACAATATGTGAAAATATTCCAGCCTCTGACACATCGAAATTCTCAAGAAATATTTACTGTTCTCAGAACAATATTCTATTCTATTCACAATAACAATTGTTAAAATTTTTATGCCTGTTCTAAGCTAAAATCTCTACAAGTCCAAGGGTTAATCAAGAAACATTAAATGTCCCCCAAATAATTATTTCTATTTAACATACTTTAATTTTAAAACAGTTTTAGGTTCACAGCAAAACTGAGCATTGAAGTGTAAAAGCTTTAAGATAATTTTTTGCCCTTTCAGTATTTAATTTATTTTATTTAGACCTGATTAATTATAAAATTATTTTTCCTTAGCCATGGGAATTCAATATTACGTTATAAAGATATTTCAACTGGAAAGCGTTTTTTTTTTTTTTTTTTTTTTTTTTTTTTTGAGACGGAGTCTGGCTCTGTCGCCCAGGCTGGAGTGCAGGGGCACGATTTCGGCTCACTGCAAGCTCCGCCTCCCAGGTTCACCCTGTTCTCCTGCCTCAGCCTCCCTAGTAGCTGGGACTACAGGCGCCTGCCACCATGCCTGGCTAATTTTTCGTATTTTTAGTAGAGACGGTATTTCACCATGTTAGCCAGGATGGTCTCGATCTCCTGACCTCGTGATCCACCCACCTCGGGCTCCCAAAGTTAATTTTTGAATATATTTCAGATTTTGCTCTAGCATATTTAATGAGATATTAATGTTACTATACAATCTAAATTTTGGCATATCATTTTATATCCCTCAGCGTTTAAAAATCCTTTGTCATTATAGCTTGTACTCTCTGTCTTTTAATAGTGAACTTAATCTATTCATACTAAATATGATTTTGACATATATGGATATATTTCTGCATCTTTAATAAAATTTCACTGTATTTTTACTTCTTTACTTTTTTCGTTTGTTTTCTGCTTTTCATTGACTTGATTGCATATTTTTCGGGGGTGTGTTGTTTGTATATTTCCTTTTCTATTTAATCTGTGTCGCTTTTCATTGCTCTTTAGTTATTAAATGTTGAATAAAGTGCATTAGCACTAATGAAGCACAAGGTTGCATTAACAAAGTACAACTTGAATCAATCATCTCCTTCTACCTGAACAATTTAAGGGCTATAGAAAATTTTAGATATGATCATCTCTTCCAGTTTTTATGTTATTGCAACTTGTAAATATAATTATGTTTTGTTTTTTAAGTTCCAAGCTAAATAGTCATTATCCTTAATGTTATTATTGCTGTTACTTTGGTTATTGATTATTTAGATACACCAACGTGTTTTCAAGTTTCTGTATAACTCAGTGCCACTTAGATCTCACTCTTTTCTTCTCATTGAAGCTTATGTTTTGGTGCTCTTTGGTATGTAAACTCAATCATTTATTTGAATGTGTGTGTGTGTGTCTGTGGCAGGGTCTCAGGCTTTCACCCAGGCTGCAGTGCTGTGGTGCAATCATGGTTCACTGCAGCCTTGACTTTCTGGGCTCAAGCAGGTCTCCCACCTCAGCCTCCTGGGTAACTGGGACTACAGGCATTTGCCACCACGCCCACCCCAGGATAATTGTTTGTATTTTTAGTAGAAATGAAGTTTCGCCATTTGTCCAGGCTGGTCTTGAACTCTTGAGCTCAAGCAGTCTGCTCTCCCCAGCCTCCCAAAGTGCTGAGATTACAGGCATGAACAACCATGGCTGTCCTGAAAATTATCTTATTTTATATATCTTACTCTTAATAATTTAGAAAGGTTTAAAATAATAGATTGATGGATATTTTCTCTTAGCACTTTGAAGAGTTTAAAATCATAGGTTGATGGAAATTTTCTCTTAGCACTATTGTCTTTTATAATTTCAAGATACTTTCATTTTAAATTATGAGTGGAAAACAGAAATTACCTAAAAGGGCACAATTACTAGACTGACAGTATTATGGGTTGAATTGTGTACCTTCAGCAAATAATGAGGCGGTAATTCCAGTAGCTGTGAATGTGACCTTGTATGGCAATACAGCCTTTGCAGATGACCAAGTCAGGATGAGGTCATTAGGATGGGTCCAATCCAATATGACTCTGTCCTTTCAAAAAGGAGAAATGTGGACACAGGGAAAGATAGGCATACAGAGAAGGCGATGTGAAGACACAGGAAGAATGCCATTGATAAGCCAAGCGATATGGTCTGGCTTAGCTCCCGTAACTCCTATGTGTTGTGGGAGGGATCTGGGGGAGGTAATTGAATCACGGTTGTAGCTTCCATAACTCCCATATGTTGTGGGAGGGACCTGATGAGAGATCATTGAATCACGGTGTTTTTTTCCCCATGCTGTTCTTGTGGTGGTGAATGAGTCTCACAAGATCTGTTGGTTTGATAAGGGGTCTCCTCTTTGCTTGGTTCTCATTCTCTCTTGCCTGCCGCCATGTGAAATGAGCCTTTCGTCTTCTGCCATGACTATGAGGCCTTCCCAGCACATGGAACTGTGAGTTCAGTAAACCTCTTTTTCTGTATAAATTACCCAGTCTCTGGTATGTCTTCATGAGCAGCAGGAGAACAGACTAAAACACCAAGAAACACCCAAAGCTGCAAGACATTAGGAGAGAGACTTCTCTGGAAAGCTTTTTCCTTTTGGCTCTCAGAAAGAGCCACCTTTTCAACACCATGATTTTAGACTTCTACCCTCCAGAACTCTGAGACAGTACACTTCTGATTAAGCCACCCACTGTGCGCTGTTTTGTTAGGGCAGTCCCAGGAAAGTACTACAGCTACAAATCGTAAACAGAAACAAGAGCCAGGAGAAACCAGAACCTTCAACCCTCCATGTAGTACTCTATCCTTTCTTTCTGGAGGTTTTCAGAAGGCATTTCAAGGATTCAGCAGGGGGTTGGTAGACCATGCTGGGCCCACTGTGTCCCATTCCTGCCAGATTCCTGCAGGAACTGCACGGTTTACTAGGTTACACTTTCTGTTTATGGCTTCTCAGGATGCACACTTGACCCTATGCCCTCTCTTAATCCTGGCAGCCCCCCATACTCTGCCTAAATAAATACCAGTGGACATAACTACCAACATGCCAAAGTCCTCAACATCTCATATTCCATGCAAGAATACGTAGAGAGGCTCTTTATACTGTCATAGATTATACCAGCCGGGTATCCAAGTGATGTCAACAGGGCCCCAGTGTTTTTAGACATTTTAATAAAAATTCCTTTTTAAAAAATCAGATTTTGCTATAAAGTCATGCTTATAATCCCTATGTTCTTTTCTTGACAGTATGTTTTTCCAAAAGAATCCTCAGCCATCCACATAAAAACAGTTTCCATATATGCGAACTGGAAATTTTTATAACTGGTAGAAACAGACTAAAAACTGGACTTTCAAAAAATACAGTTGGCCTTTCATGTGTACAAGCTCCACATTCACAGATTCAACCAACTATGGATAGAAAATACAGTATTCCCAGATTGGGCAGCCCAAGGATGCAGAGGGCTCAGTTTTAATTTTCCCAGGTTATACAGGACCAATGTTGGAATTTTAGCACTTCTGGATTTTGGCATCCATCAGGGTTCTAGAACTATTCCCTCATGGAGAACGTGGAAGCACTGTATATACCAATGGCAAATAAGCAGTGAAAATTTGCTTTACGCCACTAGTCATTAGGAAAACGCAATTAAAACTGCAATGAGATGCCCTATACAGCTACTAGGATGGCTATAATCAAATCACAGAAGACGGAGTACTGATGAGGATATGTAGAAACATCAGTGGTATAGTTGCTTTGGATAACAATAGGGAAGTTTCTTTTAAATTTAAATATACATTTATCACATGACTCAACTATCAATTCCTGGATGTTTACCCAAGAGAAATAAAAGCATATTCATACAGAGACCCATTTGCTAATGTTTATAGCAACTTTATTTGCATGGCCTTAAACTAGAAATAATCCAGAGGCCCATGTATTAGTAAAGGTATAATCAAATGGAACACTAGTTTGCGATAAAAAAAATACAATATAGACATATGTAACAGCATGAATAAATCTCCAACGCATTAAGTAAACTCAATAAAAAACAATCAAGGCTACATAGTATATGATTCAATTTTTGTGACATTATTTAATAGCCAAAACTGTAGCCACCCAAATCTGAGTGGGGTAGACAGGGGCTAGGTGTCAGGTTGGGGGTGAGGACTGATTACTAAGGGGCACTAGGTAACATAGTACTTTAGGTTGCTGTAACAGAATATCATAGACTGGGTAGTTTATAAACAACCAAAATTCATTTTTCACAGTTTTGGAGACTAGAAGTTCAAATTCAAGTTACTGACAGATTCAGTGCCTGGTAATGACTCACTTCCTGATTCAGAGGTGGCTGTCATTCTTTGGTCTCCTCACATTGTAGAAGGACGGGATATCTCCAGGGTCTCTTATAAAAAGCACTATCTCCTTTGATTAAGTCTCTGTTCTTATGACCTAATCACCCTCCATAGCCTCCAACTCCCAATACCGTTATATTGGGTATTAGATTTCAGCATAAAATTTCAGAAGAATATAAAAATTGAATCTATAGAAGAAGGGAATTTTTAGGATGAAATGTCTCCATTGAAGTGGTTGTTACACTACTGTAAACATTTGTCAAAAATCATCAAAATGAACACTTAGAAAATGCTGTTATATATAATTATCGTTTGGTTGTGTCCCTCCAAAAGGCATGTGTTGGAATATAATCCAATGAACCACTGTTGGGAGGTGGGGCCCAATGGGAGGTGTTTAGGTCATGAAGGCAGAAGCCTTGTGAACAGATTCATGCTGATTTAAAATAACTTAAGGCTGGGAGTTCAATCTCTTGCTGTCTCACCTTCCACCATGAGATGACACAGAAAGAAGGTCCTCACCAGACACTTGCCTTTGCATCTTGGATTTTCCAGTTTCCAGAACCATGAAGAATCTCTACAAATTGCCCAGTCTCTTATATTCCATTATAGCAGCACAGACTGAATGGAACTATAAATGCATCGCATTTGAATGAATATTAGTAAGAAATTAAACTTTCACCACAATAAAGGAATCTTTGAATGAGCACTGGGTCCCTCTGAGCAAGGACATGGACAGATGTTATGTAAGAGAAAGGATTGGATCAGAACTTTGAGAGCAGAAAGCATCAAATATTCTACAGCTTGAGCCTTCTGTAATGGTAGCAGTAGGAACTGAAGATTTCTATGTTTTTGTTATCTTACATGGTGAATTGGACTCCACTAATGGAGGGGCTTAAGATATGAGCAGCCATTTATTTTGTATAAACAGTTGTGCAAAATGAATGTGCCAATAAACCATAACAAAATAAATTGGGAGAGCTTCAAATCTAATCCACCTTTTAGGAAGTCTATGATGGATAGACTTGACCTACAGAATCTAGGCACACTTTTGATAAGCCAATAATTTCCTCTCTATATAGATACCCCTAATTCAGGCTTCAGGGGCTAAAAAGTGTTTCCAGATTTGCAACAAAATGATCAATACTTGAACAATATAACACACACTACAAGATTCCTTACTTTGAATGTTGAATATGTGTAGATATAGAGATACTAACTGAAGAAATTAAAGTTTGGCAGCTTTTGAAAATGTAGTCATTCAAATATGTAAGGCATTGTTTGATGACACAACCAAAAATAAAGTTTTCATATTTCTTTATTCAGTATTTTACATAATCTAGGGAGATATAAACTTCTGGCTAACAACAAAATAAATGTTCACTTAAGAAACAAGACTCCCAGACTTAAACATCGTTACAAAAATACATATGTGACCAGCTATGTTTGGTTTCTCCACTGTCTTTTGGTTGCACTCTAATTTTTCCAGCTTGAAGTATCTTGTCCTTATGCATTTTTAGACATCCAATACAGAGGTAATATTTATTTATTCAGTATTTGTCACTTTGAGAGTACTATGTTTTCTCAGATCTGAATCATCAAGTTGTTCTTGAATATTATACATTTCATTTTCAGGGTAGAATAAACTTTGTACTGATTATATTTGAATTTGTTACTTGAAGTGGAAATTGTAAGTGATAGCAGAAAGCCTGAGTGCTTTGAAATGAGGAATACTGGATAGTGAAATATTGGTTTAAATTCTGGATCTTCCAGTGATAGCTGCCATCAAGGACACAATTTCTTATCATTTTTAGCTTTAAATCACTCAATTTGGACATAGAAATAATAAACACATTTTACAAAGTTATGCTGGTGTGATGAGATCAGCATTCAGTAAAGGGAAGCTGATACGACTGTCAGTCAACGGATTCATCTAGCTATTTACCTACCCTTCTTTTGTTTTCCTCTCTGCAGCCAAAAGATTTAAGTTCAAATTCTGGATTGATGGTTTATTACATCTGTGACTTTTAGCAAGTTATGTACTTTGCGGTCTAAAATTTCACACTTATAAAGTATGATATTAACATTAAAGAGTCTATAAGAATCTAGTTTAGTGCCTGAAATATAGTAGGTGCTCATTTAATGACAGCTACTGCTATTTTAACTTTTAGACATCACTATTACTACAAAACTGGCTTTGATATTTTACCTTTCTAAAATCTATTTTTTTGCTTCCTAAAATGCAGACTGTCCTGCATCCAAACTATATTGGAAATTAAATATTTTAATGGAAAATAAAAATCACACACAGGTCAAGTAAGTTATAGCGGTTTTGAACAAAAGGCATACAATTTCTTTTTAAAAAAATATAAAAAGTATTAAAACTATGTTCAACACGAATATACTTATGTGTGTATTATATACATGCTGGAAATATCAGTTTTTAAGGGACTACATAGCAGCTACATGTTTTGATAATTGACATTATTCAGCAAATTTTTCTAATACATGAAGTATGTCAAATGATGAGTTCAGTATAACATTTTTATCTGCATTGCTTTGTTACTTTTGTGCATTACTATTAAATGCATTGTTATATGTTGCTGTAAGTTGTATTATTGCATATTAAAATCATTCTTAGATAAAATAAAAATCAACAAGGTCATTTGCACAGCTCGAGAAAATGTTTTTATCATACGGAGATTACGCATTTTTCTTTTAGCACTTTTTTTTGCATGAAATCAATTATTTCAGGTTTTTTTTTTAAAAAAAACAGCTTCCAGGTAAAGTAAATATTTTCACTTTTAGCTACACATGGATATCCTCCATTATTTATGTTGTCATATACTTATCTTAGTAAAAGGTTTGACTAAAAATAACTGCTTATCCAAAGTGTACTTATGTTAAGTGTAGATATATTTTGAGTAAATAAAAAGCAGGTATTTTTTTCAGAGATAATCTTAAAAATGCTTTTTCATGAATCTCGAAGTTAAATAGCTGGAAATGAAATCCAGAAGTAAATGATACCACTTGTAAACATACCTCTGACATTAGGAGTATACAGGAAATTATGACAATTGTCTGTTATCATAGATAAGTAAGGGTATCCCATGGGTAACTAAAAATGAGCATATTTAATGGGAGCCAAGTTTCGTATTTTTAAAAGACATGGAGAAATTTATTTCATAAGAAAAATCTGTTTAAAATGGAAAATCTTTGTAAAAAAACTACTCTTTTTAAAATCCTTTGCTAATGGCCTTCTTGAACTTTATCTTAATGTATATAAGAATTCTTCAAAAATCACATTATATAATTAATTAAGGATTTTAGAGAAAATTAGAAAGATACTGCAATATGTCAACAATGTTTAAAACTGATGTTAAATAAGTCTGGGCGCAGTGCCTCACTCCTGTAATCCCAGCACTTTCGTAGGTGGGTCACCTGAGGTCAGGAGTTCAAGACCAGCTTGGCCAACATGGTGATACCCCAACTCCACTAAAAATATGCAAATTACCTGTGTGTGGTGGTGGATACCTCTAGTTACAACTACTCTGGGAGGCTGAGGCAGGAGAATTGCTTGAACCTGGGAGGTGGAGGTTACAGTGAGCGGAGATCACGCCACTGCACTCCAGCCTGAGAGACAGAGCAAGACTGTTAAAAAAAAAAAAAAGAAAAAAATATCGCTGCTAAATACGTTTCTGGCTATTACTAATTTCTGTTTGTGATGGTCTAGTTTGTGCTTTTCTTTTTTAATAAAGACTTGTTTTTTAAAAGAAAGCACAGTGATCTGGATGATGTCTTATGGTAAAGCCTTGGGGTAAACTCCAAAGGGTAAGTATTAGCAGTGTCGATGCCACCTCATTACAGTAACCACAATACCACATTTAAAGTGAAAAAAAAATCAGACTTTTGTGAAGTGTCTTGCAAATTCAAATCCTTTCTATGATGGCAAATAAAACAGGAATTTGGAGCACCAAACTTGCCCCTTCCTCTGCAATAAACTAAACACAAAAGTTTCAAACATGTTTTAGAATGAATTCCTAATTTTATACATCAAATGACCACCCTCTCATCACATTGAATACCTATGGTAAGAAATTAGAATTCTCTCTCTCGTCCTTCCTTGTTAGTGTAGGGTAGAAGGGATTTTTTTTTCTCATCCATCACTAGGTTCATGGCTGAAGCACCTATAACAAAAGACAGTTTAACAACAGAAAAGCGTACATATTTATTTAATGTAAATTTTATGTGACATGTGGACCTTCAGAAATGAAGACCCAAAGAAATGGCGAAATCTATGTATATTTATGCTTAGGTTGGATGGGGAGTAGACAGTCATGAGGAAGCATGATTGAACAGAGGGAGTATGATCTAATGGTAATAAGCTGGGGGAACTTAGCAAGGCCTGTTTGTTCATATTACTTTCTGTGTCCCAGTGTGACATTCCTTGTCTCCAGATATGAGGCACATGAGGCTCTTATCACATACTTCAGAGGAAGATCAGATTTTTTTTTTTTTTTTTGAGACAGTGTCTCCTCTGTCGCCCAGGCTGGAGGGCAGTGGCGTGATCTCCGCTCACTGCAAGCTGCACCTCCCGGGTTCACACCGTTTTCCTGCCTCAGCCTCCCGAGTAGCTGGGACTACAGGCACTGCCACCACACCCGGATAATTTTTTGTATTTTTAGTAGAGACGAGGTTTCACCGTGTTAGCCAGGATGGTCTCGATCTCCTGACCTCGTGATCCACCCACCTCGGCCTCCCAAAGTGCTGGGATTACAGGCGTGAGCCACCGCACCCAGCTGAAGATCAGATTCTTTTACAGCTTGCTTCAGAGAAGAAGGATTGGAGAAGGTCAGAGACCTTTGTCCTTTGTGATTTTCTCAAATGTGAAGGTGCCATCTTCTGGGGTAGCACGTTCTGAACCCAATGCTCTGGGGTAGCGTGTTTTTATTTGTAGAATATCAAGAGAATGGTGTTGCATCTTTCAGAAAACCCAGTCTAGAAAATCTTAGGAATGAAATATACAACCTAATTTTATACATTTTTCTAATTTCTATTTATGGTTAATATTTGAAGAAACATTCCCTCATGCATATATAGTTTTAGTTTAATGTAAGTGGATAAGATACATAATAGTGCTGGTTGCAAAGATTTTGTGTTCCAGAAGAGTTCAATAATATTTTCCTTAAAGGTTGGCTTGTAAGAAGAAAATTTATTTCCAACATTTTAATCTTTGACTCTGCATTAGCCATTTTCAAGTAGATAAATTAATTTTTTTCACTTGAGTTATTTACTGAAAATTCGTGAACTTAATTGCTGAAAAGCTTCAGCTTTTGCTGTTTTTTTTTTTCGCTAATCAGTGATTCAGTGATTACTATTTCTTTTCTATTTTCTTTATATGTACTGTAATTTCTCAATGGCATTCAAAAAACCCTGGAAAGCACATTGAAAGTGGAATTATTTGAGCTGGACATATACTTGTGCATTAAAAAATTCTCCAAATATGTCTTTAAAACTTAATTAAAAATGTCAACTTAGAAACTTAATGTGCCTGGGTCTTAGTCCAGAGGACAGTGGTATCAGCTGAAACAGGAAGATAATGGAAGGGGATTTGAACTTTATGATAAGGACTCCTGGTCAGTTTAAGAAAGACAATGACAGGATCAGAATATACGTTACTGCCTGCTGTGTATATGCAGCAATAGCGGTTATACCTGGTTCTTTGTCTCCAAATCAGAGCACAGGCCCAACAAGAACAATCCTCGGTCCACTTATGAGGGAGTCTTATCCACTCAGTTGGAGGGATGGTTTCCCTGCATATTGCTGCAAACTTCCTGTCACTGCACCAGAGGTTTAGAATTAGCATTAATGACCTTCAAACAGCTTAATTTCCCCAGAGTCATTGAACACAGCTAGTTGGCCCTACTAGGCTGAAAGCCATATGGCATCAATTGTAAATGTTTTGCTACCATTTCCCAACATAACCACCTGCCTGATTTACTGTTTGCTGGATGCTCACCTTGAATGTGAATATGTACACATAATTTTTTTCTTTAAATTAAGAAATGTAGTTTAAAATTATGATTCATTTTATCCTATTAAGATGTTGAAGGGGGATGCTGAAGAAGATTCACATTGTCAGTTTTGTATAAATCCACTTGTTGGAGAAAAGTGTTGAAATGAAATTAACAAAACCATCATATAAATATAAACGTGTAGATTGTTAAAATTACAGTTTTAGGAAATTTGCAACATAAAGTACAAGGTAAATAAATATCTCATTTTGAACTCACATATTTAGTACAAAATATTGCCCAAAATCCATCCTAGGGCTTGGGGATATTTAGAAAAGAGAAGACCCCCAGAGCTATAAATCATTAAAAAACCAGATAGCTTAACTTCAAAATGCATTTTATTTTTCTTAATCTTGGGTTTCAAGATAAAACCTTGAAGAAAACTGTAGAAGCCTTTACTCTTAGCCATAAAATAGACTCCATTTCCCCCCCTTTCCTACCATGTATACTCCCTTCACATTTATCTAATTGTATGCTGTCATCTATATGCCTTCTTAGAAGTTGCAGGGGCTAATCTTGAGTCTGACAAAGGAAGCTTGGAGACTCAGCTGCAAAATTCCCAAGATTACTGCAAGGTGGCTGGCTAGTCAACAACCCCGCCATTGTTGAGATGCTGCCAGCTCGTGATTCAGGAGGACTGAGACACAAAATAGCCACCAGAGCAAAACACACAGACACTGTACTCAGCACAATTCTTGCGCACCTTCCTTATCAATTTTTCCACACTTAAACCCCTACCCTCACCCCCAAAATTGAAGTGGTTGGTTTGAATGGGAATCCGGCCACATCCCCTTTACTAGTTTTGGTTAGTAAAATCCCTTTCTTTCCACCAGACCTCACTCTTGTGAATTGGACTCTGCAAGTGGTAAGCATTCAGATCTGTATTCAGTTACAACGAAGTGATCTCTCTGCAATGGATACAGAAAAGATAGGTTCAAGGGGAAATATAGGGGAAGAGGGAGCGGGAACTTAAATATTGGGGATAAATGAATTTGGGATAATTAAAAGCAGACATAGAGAAAATTCTGAAGGGACACTGGTAATAGTGTATATGGAGACATTGTGCTCCTCAATGGAAATGTTGAGGGTACAATATTGCTTCCATGCATCTCCCTTTCAGCAATTCAGCCCAGTGACTTGATGCAATGACATCACCCGTTCTCTTCTGAGGAAACAGTTTTAGACATTCAAAGCCCAGTTGTTCAATGTAGCCGAGATTCTTTAATTTCTATTTCAGCTAATTAGTAGCAATACAAACTCTTGCCAAACAAGAAATGTGAATTCTTAAAGATTAAATTTTATTTTATCTCTATCTAGAGGTAGGAAACCAATCTTTTGGGAGGCACAAATTAGGATGACAGCCAAAATTCATTTCTTCATTCCAAAATAAAGCCTTTATGTGTAGCGAATTATTTCTCATAATTCTAGAAAGTGGCATGTTCCAGCAATTATAATTATAAAGTGTACTGTTTTTGGAGGGTAAAATAGTAAGTCACATCATTAAGGTCAAAATGATGTTTAAAGGAAAACTATAACTATGCCTTTAGTATATTAAAATTAGATAATATTTTGTACATCTGTCCCTGCAAAATAAAACACTTTTTATATGTTTTCTTTGGCTCACACACAACTAAATTTGATGAGATAAAATATACAAATATTTGACAGGGTCAATTTCCTTTTCAAGTTGGATTTTAATTAATTCAATAAGCATGTATTGATGACCTACTGTATGCAATACATTTGGCTATATTTAGCATATCTGATTTTGCTCTATCATCACGGATCGTGATGTTTGTGACGGGGGATGTTTGCGACTGGAAGCTTTTTTTTCCCATTAGCCAAATAAATAAGTAGGTAAATGCTTAAATATTTTTTTAAAAATCCACGTGGTGTTATTTTGAGAGGTATAGAATTTATCTAAGCTCCAGTTCCTTCCATTGGAAAAATGAGTATTTAAATGAGGTAATATGTATAAAGGCAATGGCGGCTGGGCACGGTGGCTTGTGCGTGTAATCCCCGCAATTTGGGAGGCCCAGGTGGGACGATCGCTTTAGCCCGGGAGTTCAAGATCAGCCTGGGCAACAGGGAAAGACCCAGTTTCTACAAAATATTTTTAAAGTTAGCTGGGTGCAGTGGCACGTGCCTGTAGTCCCAGCTACTTGGGAGGCTGTGGCAGAAGGATTGCTTAGGCCTGGGAGGTTAAGGTTGCAGTGAGCTGTGATCGCGCTACTGCACTCCAATCTGAACCACAGAGTGAGACCCTGTCTCTAAAAATAAATACAGAAATAAAGACATACATACATACATACATAAAAAATAAGGCAAAGAGTAGGCCCTCAATAACATGAGCTAATATCAATCTGTATTTCCATAAATTGGTATCATTCTATGTATCCATAGCCTCCAAACCTGTTATAGTCCAGTCTTTGGCTCCTTTTCCTGTGGCTTTAAAAATTTATATTAGATAAGGAAAAGAATCACACTATATACTTACCCTTAACTGTTTTATAGTTATTTTCAGATTTACATTTCCTGTGGTTACCAAATTACAAATGGCTACATGTAAAAACATACCTTTCTGGACAGTTTAGTTTCTCAAAGTTCAGAGCAACTCATATGCACTTACATGTAAAAATTATATAAAATATGCATATGTTAACTTCTCATATATACTTAAAAGATACCTAACAAAATTGAGAATTCGCAATGGTGTTACACACATATTTGAAGTTGCAAATAGAAAAAAACAGATATCCAGAAATCAGGCTGAGTTTATACCCTAGAGATATTTGCAATTCCTCCATAATAAAGTGACAGAATTTGTGACTTTGAAGCTAAAAATTATGCATAACTGCATTTTACACCATTTTAGCCATCAACAACTTATATTAACAACTAAATTAAGTTATACATCAAGCCAGAAAAGATCGCAAATTTCTTATGTTCTAGTATTGGAAGAAGAAAGGCATTTTTAGTTTAAAATTAAGTATGTGACACAAAATGGCCAGATGGTGCACACAATCCATTTGTTGCAGGGCTTCTAGTTCTTTCCATGCATTGGAAGAAAACCAGGTGACAAGTTAGGCAGCAGTTTTTATGTAGGACATTTCCAAATTGCATATAATCAGAGAATAAGGATCTAGAAGGTAACTTCCAACTAAAACAAGCCATTCTGACTCAAAGTCACAAGAATTCAGTCTTAATAATCACAAATGCTTTCTGTTCTCAAGCTTAAAAATCTATTCTCTATTTTCTTTGGACTCACAGTGTCTTAGAATTTTTGCACACATAGTCTTACATTTTCCTCTTCACAGAATGGGATTGGCAGAAAAAATGAGAGAACTTTTTGCAGTTAGTGATTTTTTCCAAGATCACAGAGCTAGTCAATACACCATGTGATTCACATAAAACATGAGAATAGCCAGTATGGGGTACCTAGAAATGAGGAGCATTGCAATTATAATACAAACAAAAATTATACCCCATTTTACTAGTTTGAATCATTACCACAATAAACATGGATTCATAAGTTAGGCTGTGATAGAACCAAAAGAAGACATTTATGTGATTTTTTTTTAATGGCATGCATCTGCTCAGGACAGGCTGTACTTTTTAGAGGAACAACTTTATCCTTCAGTAAAAAATTCTGAAGAAGTGTGATATCAAAGCTCAATTAAACTTGATATTTAAAGTCTTTATACCAAAATAATCTATTCATGAACAATACAAGAATGAGATTTGGCAGGAAAGCTATGTCAGTATATCTCATGTCAGTGCCTAGCTAGGATGCTAATTCACAAGAAAAAATATTGTCATTCTCCAATGTCGGACAGTTATTTGAAGCCTGTCTGCTTTTTTTGGTAGAGATACTTTAAATAAGGAACCTGGGGAAAGAGTTACAGATATCTACTGGCATGAAGAGGAAGACCGTTTACTGAATATAATTGAATGGATATTTTTATGAGTATTGGTATTATTTCAATTTTCAATTAAAAAAATAAACTGGTATATGCAAAATCTTCATGCTGTGGGCCATATTGAAAGATAGTAAATAATTGAAATAAAATGCCGAGATATTGGTGGGGACCCGTCTGCACCTACTAGGGTCTTGATGTTACCTGAGCCCCCTTAGGTATTTTAAATATGTGCCAGAAGACATGCTTCTCAGGACATGATTTTTCTATTCCTAAAAATAAGTTACAGGAAAAATAGACAAATGAAGACTAAATGTTTCAAGAGGGAACCCATATAATGGGTTAAATGAGGCATAGGATAGCAGTGTGTGAGGCATTTTGTATTAGAGCTCATTTAAAATACCATCGGTTACATGAGGTTTCAGAAAAAAAGAAAACAGCCTGTGTTCTGCATAAACAACTGTATGCAATGTATTGTAAAATGGGTATGAGGAATTAAGGAAAGAATGCCTTTTCTTCTGGTGTTCATCTTCCTCCTGGTTCCTAGCCAACTACAACAATTTGTTTTATAATCTTGCTTATGGCACCTTCCATGGCAACAGGTGTTTACTCATTTTGACAAATGCCACTTTATTAACAATCGTGATGTATGCAAAGAGGACTAACAATCCCTCTAGTTATGCAAAGGACAGGCACAGTACCCGCTGGGGATCAGAGCCTACCAACTTTGTGACAGCTCACAGTATATTTTCACTATTGAAGCCAATGGAGTATATATTGAATATACACGTTGTTCAAGGATTGGTCCTGCTTTGTGCTTGAGGCTTATTTTATTTTCAATGTGTCCTGATTTATTAAACTAGTTTTATGATGGGCACACCTAAAGAGCATCTGCCTCCTATAGAAGAAATGGCCATGTTATAGTGACAAACTTGGCAATGTAGAAATAAACTTAGAAATGTAGGCAAATATGAGATGATACCTGAACATCATCTCAGCCACACCACAGTTATTGAGATATTGTTTTCTAAGGGTAAGGTCCAAACACTTTATCATATTTTTATATCTTGCATGTAGTAGATAATTTATATACATACCAATCACACACACACACACACACACACACAGACACTCAATGTCATAGCAATCTAATTAGAAATAAAAGCTTCTAAATTTCAAATAATGTGGAGCAAAACTATAAAATATTGTCTTAAGTTTTACAAATTTTTTAAAAAGATGATTCACAGAATTATGGAGGATATTGATCCAATTGAATAAAACATAAAGCCCTGAATACTTCTCCACTCTTCCATTTTTATAGAAACTAAGAAGCAATTTAAAGATTTCTTTTTTAATGTGAAGAAAAATGTTTTGTTAGATTTTCTGCTAAATGCCATTTAAATAATCAATTTGCCAACATTTAGGGAAATTGAGTATGCCACTTCCCTAAAAAGCTTGTCATTTCTCTTTAGGGTAACGTGTAACAGAGATGCATAGGAAAATTCAGGGATGTGCTTTGAAATACTATTAGTAGATAGCAAATGGGGGATAGATGGATAAAAATTTATTCTATATATTACTGGGCAATAGTTAAAGGGAATAATGTATCTCTCTATATACATGGGTCTCAAAATTGGCCTCAAAAATGATACTGAGTTAAAAAACACTAAGTGAAACATGGTGAATATCACATTTCCCTGTGTAAATATAAAAATAGAAAAAATATAACAATCATTGTTGATATATATTTAGGAAAGAAAGGATTAATTGTTTAATATTGAGAGTAGATTAGACACACACATATATTAAGTATATAAGAATTAGCCTTTGGATTTAATTTTTTGTTTTAATCTGCTGTATCTCTATTTACTATTTCATTCATTATTATTTTTGGTTTTTATAATTGCATTTCTTCTGCTTGGGTTTCTTATGTTTTCCCTAATATCTTAAGTTAACTGTTGAATTTATCTGTTTTCAGACTTTATTGCTTTCTTGTAGGTTTTAAATATGCTTTCCTATTTCCAAATCTACAAATTTTTCAAAAAAAATTGTTTTTTTCTGACTTTGAACTTCGTTGTGCTTAGAGAAGTATATCTGTCTGATAATTCCTTGGAATTGGCTGATATGTGCATTATGTCTTCCCCACGTGGTTCGGTTTT
The DNA here is from genome assembly GCF_028878055.3 of Symphalangus syndactylus. Lineage (NCBI taxonomy): Eukaryota > Metazoa > Chordata > Mammalia > Primates > Hylobatidae > Symphalangus > Symphalangus syndactylus. The sequence continues at coordinate 1,376,193 of NC_072423.2, read as the reverse complement.
CTCTGAAGCTCCGTGCGTACCTGAGAACACTGTGTATTCCTTCGTATGATGGGTTTGCTGACTTCTTCATATGTTTTGAGGAAAGTTATTAGAGGCATCGAAGTTGAAATGAGTGTATAATTATCATTGTTTTATGATGTTTTCCATTCTATGTGATGCTTTGTGCCTTAAAGACTTCACTCTATAATATTAATATAGATACACCAGCTTTCCTTTGACTAATATTTAAGCTGCCTAATTTCTTATCCATTGTGTATAAGTTTTCCCATGTTTTTATTTTCATGTGTGGTTCTTCGATAGTATAATCCTGGATCTTATCTTTTATTGAATTTAACCTTTAACTAGAAAGTTAATTTATTTACATTTATTAGGATTGCTGTTATATTTGGATTCATTACCATCCTATTTCTTTTTATGTATATTCCTATTTTGCTTCATCGCTTTTACTTTTTATCACTTTTTCTGCATCCTTTACATGAAGTTTTTATTTAAATTCTATTTCCCTCTTTATTCTTTTAATAGCTACCATGAAATTTTAACAGATTTATTTAAAGTCTACATTAATCATTTTCTCTATTCCTTCTTTATATAACATAGGGAGCTTCGAATTATAAAAATCAAATCACCTGCTATTTAGTCTTACTTATTGTCCCATATTTTAATTATATCCTTTCTTTATTCCCAAATTTCATATTTTTGTTATTTCACATACACTCTGTGGTTTATCTACATGCTTTCCACGTTCTTCACTCAACATTTCTTCTTGTATCTCCAGCTTTCCTTTTGTGGTTATTTTCCATCTTGTTGACATATCATCAAAATTTGTTGAAGTGTGAATCTATTCACTTTTAGGTTTCCTAAAGGGAGTTTTAGTTTTTCTTTTAGGTTTACTTACATCTTACTTTTGAATTATTTCAAACATGACAAAATATGTGAGAGGAGTACAAATATTAATACTTCCTATATACCTTGCGCCCACATCCTTTACTTGTTTATGTTTTACTGAATGCACTTTATCATTCTCTCTCTCTCTCTCTTTCTTCATCCTCAGTGTTCATTTTATTACCATGTTGACAGGAAGAGTTGTTCTTGATATTAAGTAAGGATTTTAAATCAGCTTATTATCACTGCAAATTTCCAAAAGACAGAAAGAAGGGTAACAGTGTGAATCTCTCTATGGCTTCTAGTAAAAATGGAAATATTGCTTAGATTGGAGGAAGGTCATAGAGCACTCTCAGAAGAAATATGATCGTATTGCCATCATAGAAGCAATACATTTGTCTTTTGTCTCCTTACTTGTTTATATTTTTTCAACTATTTAAATCAAACAATTTGAGGTGAAAGTTCACCACCACTCTCACCTACCAATAACAAGATAGAACACTGGAAATATTATTTCCCAAACATGAGTTTTCATTTTGATGATAGTCAGCTACTAATCTAGATGCTTGATATAAGAGACATTATCTAAGCTCTACCATACCTGTATCAGTAGAATTACTTCCCTATTATACATGAAGATATACAGGCATACCTTGGAGATATTGCAGATTCAGTTCCAGACCACTGCAGTAAAGCAAACATTGCAATAAAATGAGTCATATAAATTTGTTGCTTTTCCAATGCATAAAAAAGTCATGTTTACATTACAATATAAGCAGCTGAGTGTGCAATAGAAGTATGTCTAAAAAACAATGCACATACTTTAATTTTAAAATACTTTATTGCTAAAATGCTAAGGATTATCTGTTCCTTGATCAAGTTGTGATTTTTCACAGGTAAAGGGTTTGGTCCCAGTGTTGGTGGCTGCTGACCAATCAGGGTGGTGGTTTCTTAAGGTTAATGTGGCTGTGGCAATTTCTTCTAACAAGGCAGCAATGAAGTTTGCCACATTGGTTGATTTTTCCTTTCGTGAAAGATTTTTTTTTTTTTTTTTTGTAGCATGTGATGCTGTTTGATAACTTTTTCCCCACAGTAGAACTTCTTTCAAACCCAAATTCTGCCACTGCTTTATCAATTCAGTTTCTGTAATATTCTAAATTCTTTGTTGTTATTTCAGGAATGTTCACAGCATCATTACCAGGAGTAGATTCTATCTCATGGAACAACTTTCTTTGCTCATCTGTAAGAAACAACTCCTAATGCATTAAAATTGTATCTTGAAACTGCAGCAACTCAGTCACATCTTCAGGCTCCACTTCTAATTCTAGTTGTCTTGCTGTTTCCACCACATCCGCGTTTACTTCCACTGAAGAGTTAAACCCCTCAAAGTCATCTGTGAGAGTTGGACTCAACTTCTTCTAAACTCCTGTTATTGTTGATATTTTGGACTCCTCCCAGGAGTCACAAATGTCCTTAGTGTCATCTAGAGTGGTGAATCCTTTCCAGAAGATTTTCAATTTATTTTACCCAGATTCATCAAGGGAGTCATTATGGCAGCAATAATCTTACTATGTTTAGTTCTTATGTAATAAAACTTGAAAGTTGAAATTACTCCTTGATTCAGAGGCTACAGAATGGATGTTGTGTTAACGAGCTTAAAAACACGAATATCCTTGTTCATCTCCATCAGAACTCTTGGGTGTTCAGGTACATTGTCAATGAACAGCAATATTTTGAAAGGACTCTTTTTTTTCTGAGCAGTAGGTCTCAAGAGCAGGATAAAAATATCCAGTAGACCATACTGTTAACAGATATGCTGTCATTCAGACTTTGCTCCATTTATAGAGTACAGGGACAGTAGATTTAGCACAATTTTTACTATTTTCAGAATCGTTAATCAGTATTGGCTTCAACTTCAATTTACCAGCTGCATTAGCCCCTACCAAGAGTGTCACCCTGTGCACTGAAGCTTTAAAGCCAGGCATTGACTTATTTTCTAGCCATGAACGTCCTAGACAGCATCTCCTTTCAATATAAGTCTGTTTCATCTACACTGAAAATCTCTTGTTTAGTGTAACAACCTTCATCTATTATCTTAGCTAGATTTTCCAGATTATGTGCTAAAGCTTCTACATCAGCACATGCTACTACTTCACCTTGCACTTTTTCTTTTATTTTGGGATGGCTTCTTTCCTTAAAAATTATCAACCAACTTCTTCTAGCTTCCAACTTTTCTACTTCATTTCTCTCAGCCTGAAGATAATTGAAAATAATTTGGGCCTTGTTGTAGTTGGTTTGGTTTTCTATCCAGACTAATAAAACGTTCTTCATATCAGCAACAAGTCTGTTTTACATTCTTTGTCGTTCATTTGTTCACTGTAGTAGCACTTTCAATTACCTTCAAGAACTTTTCCTTTGTGTTCCTAAGTTGGCTGTTTGTTATAAGAGACCTAGCTTTTAGCCTCTCTCAGCTTTCAACATGCTTTCTTCATTAAGTTTAATCATTTCCAGCTTTTGACTTAAAGTGAGAGATGTATGATGCTTTTCTTCTCACTTGAACACTTACAGGCCATTGTAGGGTTATTACTTGGCCTAATTTTAATATTGTTGTGTCTCAGGGAATAGTGAGGCTTGAGGAGAAGAAGAGAGATGGAAGAACAGCTAGTTGCTGAAGAAGTGGGAACACACATGATATTAATTAAGTTCACTATCTTATATGTGCAGAGTGTATGGTGTCCCACAAACAATTACAATAGTGACATAAAAGATCATTGATCACAGATAACCATAACTAATATAATGACAATGAAAAAACCTGAAATATTGTGAGAGGTACTGAACTGTGACCCAGAAACCAAAAGTGAGCACATATTGTTGGAAAAAATGGTGTGGATAGAATTGCACAAGGCAGGCTGGTCAAAACCTTCAATTTGTAAAATCACAACATCTACAAGAAAAGTGCAATGAAACAAAGTACGCTTGCCATTGCTCCAGGTTACAGAGAGAAAAAGTGGAAGAGATTAGATTCAAATCAAATCTCTGTGATGCCAAAATCCATGATCTTAATCATTAAATACATTGCTTCCAATTTTATGTCTAGATAATATATATTTCATAGGTTTTATATAAAAATCTATTGTTTAACATCATCTCATTAGTAATATATATATAATATTCAGAAAGTTTAAACAATGGTTACTTAAATGAACTACTGCTTTATTAAGCAAGATACAAATCTTAATCTGTAATATATATTTAGAAGTAGGATTTATAACATTAAAATAAGCCATGATGGTTTTTCCAAAATAATGAGAAAATGACCCCTTAAATCAATTATACTTTAAAAAGAAAGATGCCTGTTTTGTCTGTCTTTATGAAGGAGACGAAATTTGGCAAGGCAAAAACTTTAGGTTGTTAAAAGATGCAAGTTAACTCATGTTTATGTTTTATAACTTATTTTATTTTTTAAAACAACCTTGAGTTGAGTTTTCTTTGTATTTATTTTGTACTATTTTAAGATGTATAGGTCATTTGCAAGTAGTTAGTTGCTGAATTTTCGGTGCAATCCAAATACTTAGTTTAGTATTACCTGTGGTTTACCTGCTAATTTAAACAGATGACTATAACATGCAAATTAAGATTATAACCACGCATTTTCAACTGCAAACTATATGGAAAGAGTATTCGATATGAAAAAGACAAAATAAAAATTACATAGTTTCTATTTTCTTTGCAGTTTAAAAATGAATTGGAAAATGAATTAGTAATAATGTTTAAAATGCATTTAATTGTGTTTTTTAATGTTGCATGGCATAAAATTTTGATAGCTCGGTTAGAAATGTATGTCTGAACTAGATTTCACAGAAACTGTTTTCCTCTTTCTATTGGTGAAATACTAACTGCTGTGTCTTGATATGACCACTTGATGGAACTCTTTCATTTTGCTTTCAGCATTCTCTAAGCAGTGACAAACTTACCTTTCTGGGCAGGTATAAAAGTATATATATGTATGTGTGTGTGTATATATACATGTGTATGTATGTGTGTGTGTATATATATGTATATATATGTGCGTGCCTATATATATGTATATATATGTGTGTATATATGTGTATATATATGTATGCTTAAAGGAATTCGTTATTTGGCATATTTAGTATTCTCTACCTTTTTTATGTATGTCAATTTTATTTATTTCTATGGAGAACCACAGTGTTAGTAAGTCGATCTGTAGAAAAAAAAATACTACTTCTTAAATAAACTCTTGTTCTCATTTCCCTCCAAGAATTTTTGGCAGAAAATTAATTTTAAATAATTCTTAATATTTAAATATAATAATATCCAAAATGTTATTTTCTTTATAATCAAACTGAAACTCTATTTCTGGGATGCCTTCAAAATTAATAGTCAGAAGCATTCACAAGGTCTTGGGAATTAGAGGGTGTTAGGTAGTTGTGGGAACTTCCTAACAATTATCCTTATTAAGAAAGATAGCTTGAGAAGAGGAGAGATTGATTTTGAAGTGAAGCTTTCAATAAAGTCATATAGAACAATTAGGAAAAACTAGAAGTGAAGGACGGGGTGAAAATCACCTTCTCTTCTTTGAAAACATTGACGCTATAGGTCATCCAAGAGCTGTGGATTAGGTATCAATCATCTATTTGTGACCTTTCATTTAAACTTTCTGAAGTTTTGCATAAAATAGGGATAATCGTAAATCTCTCACGAGGCTCAGATACAATAAAACTCACTATAGAAACACATTTGTAAACTCTAAAAACATCGTGGAACTAGTAGTTGTTGGAATGATCACATTGTTGTAAAGAAAGCCCACATTAAGCATGTCAGCATATCTCGGAGAAAAAGGCCGTCTTCGGTAACTCTACCTTACAAAATATTTTCCATGCTCTGTAGTGTCTGGCTCCTAGTCACAAGAATCTCAAGGAAGTAAGGCCTCTTTTTTGTTTGCCATTTATTCTAAGTGATCTCTGCCACTTCAGTGGCATCTAGTCCTATGCTAATGGTGGCCAAATCATTTTTCCAGTCCAGAATCTCTACATGAACTCCACCATCCTATTAGACACTTTCTCCCCAATATTCTGAAAACTTAAATTTCTCTTTGCTTAAACCAAACTCACTGTGTTTATTCTGCAAAACTGTTGCATACACTTGGCTGACAGAGTTTTTGGTTTTTAAATTGATGACTGTGATTAATTTCTCTTTTGGCTCCCCAGTACCCAGCCTACAGTAGTCAGTCACTGATTAACCATTGAATGAATGAAGTATTCTGAAGCTCAAGACATAGATTTGACCGAATGGTGATAATTTCAAACATTAATTTGTTTTATTGTGACTCTGTTAGAGATTGGCTTATACAATATTACTTTCCTAGTGATTCTTGTTTTTATCTATTTTTGGTCTACACAAGGCATTGAAAATATAAGGCACTGAATGTGCCCTCATTTTCAGAGTTTAAAAGAAATTTCATTGCTGCACTAATGATAAAAATTTAATCAAATCTTTTTTAGGAATAAGTTATAAAATACTATTCATGCTTTTTCTCAATATACACTTTTTCTTCTTCAATTACTGGAGTGAGGAAACTCACTTAAGAGGAATGTCTTTCAATAAGAGCAGCTGTAAGGAAAAAGCATATTTTCACTGCCAAGAAAAACTATCAGATAAAATACATTCATTGTACAAAAGAATTATGAACGATTTCTGTAGACATGCAATATGGTATGTACTATTGAATGTGTTGAGGATAAAGTAATAAACAAAAGTACATGTTCTTACATTCTTTGAGCTTGTGTGGGAAACCCAATATAAACAAATGTGCTATTTATATTTTGGTTTAACTTACTTTATTTCAGGTTGCAACAGAACTATACAAAATGTGAAGTAGGGAAGGTGATGAAGTAACACAGGCTGCTATTTTCTAATGGGTTGTCAGAGAAGATCTGTCTAAGGGGAGACTTTATATAGATATCTGAGTGAAATGATGGGCCAAGTCATTTGGGGAAGACATTTTGGATTGCCTCGAGAGGTCTCAAGAACCTTCCAGGGCTCTCCAGAACCCCTCTTCAGGGATCTCTGAAAAGATACTGATTACAGAGATGTCTGAGGACTGAGCTGGGACAATCCAACATTTGTAGTACTGATGCAAAGAAAGCCCACCAAAAGAGATTTAGATCATTTCTACAGTTCTATAAAAATATTTTTATGACTCCTAATTTTCATTTAGTTAGCGTATTTTTTCTTCTTCATGTCACCTTTACCCTTTTGTTGACTGTAAAGAAATCCATACACTTACGCAATGTATTCTGTGACAGCATAAGCTGTTTTCAATGATGGGAGCATCAATTTATAGGTAAGTATAACTCAATTAAAGCACATAAGTTCAGGTACTAAAATCAATACAAAGAGCATATTCTGCTACCTCCCAGTCGCCCGCCCCCGGTTTACATATGCTTAACATTTCTGGTGGACAGAATCTTGCTGCTTGTGTGGGATTCTTGACATCACAATATTCATCGTAGAGTAGGCATGCAATGGTTTTAATTTAAATCAATAAGTTAATCTCAAGGGGCAGGGAAGTGAGCAAAAGGGGGCTTATGACCCTTTTTCCTAAAGAGCAACCAATGGTCAGCCATCATTGATTGCTACACAAGGCCACTCCTGAGATCCCAGTTCTAATATCATAAAAAATCAAGTACATGAAAATAATAGAAAGTGAAACCCATGCTTTCCTGACAACAGTGTCTTGCTTCTGGAGATAAAACTAATGATTTTCCCAGAAAATTTTTAAGCAACATTTGGAGGAAAAGCTAAAGAGAGATTTGAATATTATTCCTTTAGGACAGGATTGCCTGGTAACTTACAGGGCACCTATTTAAATGTGAACTTCAGATAAGCCTCTAAGTATTTAAGATGTTCTTATACTAAAAAGTTATTTGTTTTTTACATGAAATTGAAATATAAGTAGAAATCCTCTATTTATATTTGCTAAATCTGACAATCCTATGTTAGGAATACTTTAGACAGATTAGGGTAAGATACATTTTCTGGAAACATCAAGCAACCTATTTTTGTTCGTCCATCAATCAAAGCCAAGGAGCCAATAGGATAGATTAGTATGGCTAAATGTCTTAGGCTATTGGCAAAAAGTGTGGATGTAGTATTTTTCAAGACAAAATAAAAGAAAGGAAGTTAGCTTTTAGATGTATGAAATGTTCTTTCTTAGCTATGATTTTATTAAAAATATACTGAGATGAGAAAATCAATCCTTTCTCAGATGAGAAGAAATCCAAACATAAGCACAATAAAACGTGTGAAAGCAATAAAATACATGCTATAGAATTCAACCATATTCAAATATATACTGATAGAGCAAATATGAGAGAGGATAATAGTACATGAAGCTAAACTAGGCCCTCTTCCATGAAAAATCATAGGCTCAAATTGTCTGTGGAGGGGCTAGGCCACTCATAATGACAAAAGATGAAGACAATAATAAGAGTTATATAACATTTTTAGTAGTTATATTAAGCTTCTAAGTGAGGTTAAAAAGTAACAGAAATATTCCCAACCGTGTGATAAAAACATTAAAAAATTACTACAATTGACAGAACTCCAGGATCATAAGAGACTTGTTAGATTCTAAAGGAAGTTGCTAATGAATAAGGAAAGCTGTTAAACAGGCATTGAAAATCTCCAAAGAACTAGGGCATGCATTAAAGAAATCTTCAGGAAAATGCAATATAGTAAAATTCAGAAAAAAATGTTTAACTGTGGTGTGGTATAAAACTCCAGTGGTGTGAATTTCAGAATCAAGAATAGACCTGAGAAGGAAGAGGAAGAGGAGTAGGAGGGGGACCTTTCTACCAAAGATCATTACCTGTCAAAACCATGAAGTCTCTTAATAAAATAAGCTACTGACTAGATTTTAAATTTGCATTGGAAATGCCATGACGATTAAAAATTTTTACATAAAAAAAGGCCTGGGTTATTTGAATGTGTTCTCTAACTCTGGTTGTGTGCTTGGAATTAAAGCCCTATCACTGGCGTTCCAACTCTGCTGTGATCCTATTTTGGGGGCTAGTTCCTGGCAATGATGCTATGAGCATATTTGCCAAATTGTCTAAAGACCACTTTTCTTGTTATGCAAATATCAGTTTAGTCATCCAACTTGTGTATACAGTTCTGGAACAAGAAGCATCTGGAAAAAAAAGAACATATTATGACACTTAGCTAAAAGTGGGGGATGGGGATATTCTTTGGAGGAAAAGAATTCTATCAAGGACCTAATATATTTAATTCTGTTCATTAAAAACAAATTTCCAATGGTTTCAAACCAGAAATTAATTAAAATAAAAATGGGAGTTAACATGAAATATTAACAAAACTTTATCATTCCTATTTGTTTTTGTTAACTGTGATTAATAAGTGTTCAGAAAAAACATGGCATTATATTAATGTCTCCTAAATATTTGAAAATGTATAATTTAGCACTTCTTACATTTCTTTATTATTATTATTATACTTTAAGTTCTAGGGTACATGTGCACAATGTGCAGGTTTGTATACATGTGCCATGTTGGTGTGCTGCACCCATTAACTCCTCATTTACGTTAGGTATTTCTCCTAATGCTATCCCTCCGCCAACCCCCCACCCCATGACAGGCTGTGGTGTGTGATATTCCCAACCCAGTGTTCAAATGTTCTCATTGTTCAATTCCCACCTGTGAGTGAGAACATGCAGTGTTTGGTTTTCTGTCCTTGCGATAGTTTGCTCAGAATGATGGTTTCCAGCTTCATCCATGTGCCTACAAAGGACATGAACTCATCCTTTTTACAGCTGCATAGTATTCCATGGTGTATATGTGCCACATTTTCTTAATCTAATCTATCATTGATGGACACTTGGGTTGATTGCAAGTCTTTGCTATTGTGAATAGTGCCACAATAAACATATGTGTGCATGTCTTTATAGCAGCATGATTTATAATCCTTTGTGTATATACCCAGTAATGGAATTGCTGGGTCAAATGGTATTTCTAGTTTGAGATCCTTGAGGAATCACCACACTGTCTTCCACAATGGTTGAACTACTTTACAGTCCCACCAACAGTGTAAAAGCCTTCCTATTTCTCCACATCCTCTCCAGCACCTATTGTTTCCTGACTTTTTAATGATCGCCATTCTAACTGGTGTGAGATGGTATCTCATTGTGGTTTTGATTTGCATTTCTCTGATGACCAGTGATGATGAGCCTTTTTTCATGTGTGTGTTGGCTGAATAAAGGTCTTCTTTTGAAAAGTGTCTGTTCATATCCTTTGCCCATGTTTTGATGGGGCTGTTCGATTTTTTCTTGTAAATTTGTTAAAGTCTTCGTTGATTCTGGATATTAGCCCTTTGTCAGATGAGTAGATTGCAAAAATTTCCTCCCATTCTGTAGGTTGCCTGTTCACTCTGATGGTAGTTTCTTTTGCTGTGCAGAAGCTCTTTAGTTTAATTAGATCCCATTTGTCTATCTTGGCTTTTGTTGCCACTGCTTTTGGTGTTTTAGTCATGAAGTCCTTGCCCATGCCTATGTCCTGAATGGTATTGCCTAGGTTTTCTTCTGGGTTTTCATGGTTTTACATATCACATTTAAGTCTTTAATCCATCTTGAATTAATTTTTGTATAAGGTGTAAGGAAGGGATCCAGTTTCAGCTTTCTACATATGGCTAGCCAGTTTTCCCAGCACCATTTATTAAATAGGAAATCATTTCCCCATTTCTTGTTTTAGTCAGGTTTGTCAAAGATCAGACGGTTTTAGATGTGTGGTGGTATTTCTGAGGCCTCTGTTCTATTCCATTCGTCTATGTTTCTGTTTTGGTACCAGTACCATGCTGTTTTGGTTACTGTAGCCTTGTAGTATAGTTGGAAGTCGGGTAGCATGATTCCTCCAGCTTTGTTGTTTTTGCTTAGGATTGGCTTGGCAATACAGGCTCTTTTTTGGTTCCATATGAACTTTAAAGTAGTTTGTTTCCAATTCTGTGAAGAAAGTCATTGGTAGCTTGATGGGGATGGCATTGAATCTATAAATTACCTTGGGGAGTATGGCCATTTTCACAATAGTGATTCTTCCTATCCATGAGCATGGAATGTTCTTCCATTTGTTTGTATCCTCTTTTATTTCATTGAGCAGTGGTTTGTAGTTCTCCTTGAAGAGGTCCTTCACATCCCTTGTGAATTGGATTCTTAGGTATTTTATTCTCTTTGTAGCAATTGTGAATGGGAGTTCACTCATGATTTAGCTCTCTGTCTGTTACTGGTGTATAGGAATGCTTGTGATTTTTGCAGATTGATTTTGTATCCTGAGACTTTGCTGAAGTTACTTATCAGATTAAGGAGATTTTGGGCTGAGATGATGGGGTTTTCTAAATATAAATCATGTCGTCTGCAAACAGGGACAATTTGACTTTCTCTTTTCCTAATTGAATATTTATTTCTCTTTATTTCTTTATTTCTTTCTCTTGCCTGATTGCCCTGGCCAGAATTTCCAGCACTATGTTGAATAGGAGTGGTGAGAGAGGGCATCCCCGTCTTGTGCCAGTTTTCAAAGGGAATGCTTCCAGTTTTTGCATATTCAGTAAGATATTGGCTGTGCGTCTGTCATAAATAGCTCTTATTATTTTGAGATACGTCCCATCAATACCAAATTTATTGAGAGTTTTTAGCACGAAGCGCTGTTGAATTTTGTCAAGGGCCTTTTCTAAATCTATTGAGATAATCATGTGGTTTTTGTCTTTGGTTCTGTTTATGTGATGGATTATATCTATTGATTTGCGTATGTTAAACCAGCATTGCATCCCAGGGATGAAGCCAACTTGATCTTGGTGGATAAGCTTTTTGATGTGCTGCTGGATTCGGTTTGCCAGTATTTTATTGAGGATTTTCGCATCGATGTTCATCAGGGATATTGGTCTAAAATTCTCTTTTTTTGTTGTGTTTCTGACAGGCTTTGGTATCAGGATGAAGCTGGCCTCATAAAATGAGTTAGGGAGGATTCCCTGTTTTCCTATTGTTTGGAATAGTTTCAGAAGGAATGGTACCACTTCCTCTTTGTACCTCTAGTAGAATTCAGCTGTGAATCCTGGACTTTTTTTGGTTGGTAGCTATTAATTATTGCCTCAATTTCAGAGTCTGTTGTTGGTCTATTCAGGGGTTCAGCATCTTTCTGGTTTAGTCTTGGGAGGGTGTATGTGTCCAGGAATTTATCCATTTCTTCTAGATTTTCTAATTTATTTGCATAGAGGCATTTATATTATTCTCTGAGGGTAGTTTGTATTTCTGTGGGATCGGTGGTGATATCCCCTTTATCATTTTTTATTGAGTCTATTTGATTCTTCTCTCTTTTCTTCTTTATTAGTCTTGCTAGTGGTCTATCAGTTTTGTTGATCTTTTCAGAAAACCAGCTCCTGGATTCATTGATTTTTTGAAAGGTGTTTTGTGTCTCTATTTCCTTCAGTTCTGCTCTGATCTTAGTTATTTCCTGACTTCTGCTAGCTTTGGGATGTGTTTGCTCTTGCTTCTCTAGTTCTTTTAATAGTGATATTAGGGTGTCGATTTTGGATCTTTGCTGCTTTCTCTTGTGGGCATTTAGTGCTATAAATTTCCCTCTACACACTGCTTTGTATGTGTGCCGAGATTCTGGTATGTTGTGTCTTTGTTCTCATTGGTTTCAAAGAACATCTTTATTTCTACCTTCATTTCGTTATGTACCCAGTAGTCATTCAGGAGCAGGTTGTTCAGTTTCTATGTAGTTGTGCAGTTTTGAGTGAGTTTCTTAATCCTGAGTTCTAATTTGATTGCACTGTGGTCTGAGAGATAGTTTGTTGTGATTTGTGTTCTTTTACATTTGCTGAGGAGAAGCACTTCTTACATTTCTGATGTGAAAACTGTTTAAACACTATGACATCCTAGTTTAATAATTACATATTGAGTGGTCCAAACAGACCATAAATTTTTCCGAAAGCAATATTCATATCACACACATTGAAGTTATTTTTGACTGGATATTATACGATGCTGCTTATTTAGGCAAGATAGGGTTTTCTTTTAATATTGCAATGTGTGATGTACTAAAGAACGTTTATGTTGAAGCTTTAAAAAGACAGAAATAAGAGAAACCCAAACACATTCTGACTGGCTTTAAAAGTAAGAATAAATAGTCCTTCCAAAGCATCATAAAATGGATATAACAGCAAAAAAAAAAAAAAAATGGGTAGAAATGTTATCGTTGTTTATTCTTTGTTTCCTCAAGGGGAAAAAATAGCACTTTTATCATGGTTGGGACATAACTTCTAAAGAAAAACAAGTTTAGAGCTTTCTATGTATTTTCTATTTCTTTCTTTAGACAATATTACCACGTGGTCTGGTCTAATGCAGCTGTGACACATACACACACACACACATCACCGACCAGGATAGGCTGTGCTATTGCTTTTGCTTCTTAGTGTGAATATTGAAAGGCCACAGGGTCACCTTCAGCTCTTTGGACACTGGCTTCCTGTACGTCCTGCTGTGTTTCCTGCTTGAATGCACAAGCCTTATTGCACCGAGTATGTTTTGCAGAAATGTACCTTGATATGCCACATAATTCCCATACACATTTGCGGGCCTGCACTCATTATCTATTGAAAACAATCTGACCGAAAAGTGACAGTCTCGATTGCGATTTTCATTTGATCTTACAAATTATTTCCAAGGGCCACAGTGTTGGCACATTTGTAACTCCTGTGTCTCCTTCACCCTCTACAACAGACTTAGCCCCACCTTTTCATGGAAAAGCACAAGACCCTCAAATCATTGTGTTGTCCTAACGGCTTTCAAAGAATTACTTCCTTCGAAGTTATTTTCCTCTTTTTTTAACTTACATTTCTAAAGCTAGAGTCAGGATAGTTGATTCTGGTGCTGAAAAAAAATCAGTTAATAACGATTTTTATAAACTTCTACACATTTCTTTTGTGTAGGGTTGGTGTCGTGGAATATTGTGCATTTGGAGGTTAGAAAGAAACTGGTTCACTTTTTTTTTTTGAGGCAGGATTTCACTCTGTTGCCCAGGCTGGAGTGCAGTGGTGCGATCTCGGCTCACTGCAACCACCGCCTCCCGGGTTCAAGTGATTCTCCTGCCTCAGCCTCCCAAGTAGCTGGGATTACAGGCACCAACCACCACGCCCAGTTAATTTTTGTATTTTTAGTAGAAATGGGGTTTCACCATGTTGGCCAGGCTGGTCTCCAACTCCTGACCTCAGGTGATCTGCCTGCCTCGGCCTCCCAAAGTGCTGGTATTACAGGTGAGAGCCAACACGCCTGGCTGGTTCACATTTTAAATATGTTACTTTTTAACCAAATGATTTGGGGCAAGTTTCTCCTGTTTTTCTTTTTTTTTTGAAATAGAGTTTCATTCTTGTTGCCCAGGGTGGAGTTCAATGGCGCGATCTCAGCTCACCACAACCTCCGCCTCCCAGGTTCAAGCGATTCTCCTGCCTCAGCTTCCCTAGTAGCTGGGATTACAGGCATGCACCACCATGCCCAGCTAATTTCATGTTTTTAGTAGAGACGGGGTTTCTCCATGTTGGTGAGGCTGGTCTCAAACTCCCGACGTCAGGTGATCCGCCCGCCTTGGCCTCCCAAAGTGCTGGGATTACAGGCATGAGCCACTGCGCCCGGCCATTTCTCCCCTTTTTCACATGTGTTTTCTCAGCTATAAAATATTATTTATCCCTGTAGATCTCTATTCACCTCGAAAGTCAAGATAAAACTTTCCATTTGCTTCCCAGTATATATTTGGACATTTTGCCATACTGAACTTACCCATGCCTGTTTTTCAGTGTGTTCATTTGTATTACTTTGGAGAAGCTATTATCTTGCCATCCTCTTTGTTGTCTTCTGATTTCTACTCCCTATTTTTCATTGAGATTTTCTTCTGCCCTCAGGTAGTACATGCTCATCCATCTCCATTGTATATCAATAGGCCTTTGAAAATAATCCTAGCTGTAAATCCTGACGATTAAATAATTCAGAATTATTTACTCATCTGCATCATCCTGATATATATTCCTATGTTGCCCACACTGTGTTCAGTGGTAGAAACACATGCTAAATTATGCATGTACATTTTCTTTTTTCTTTTGTTTTTTAGACAGAGTATCACTCTGTTGCCCAGGCTGGAGTGCACTGGCACGATCTTGGCTCACTGCAACCTCTGCCTCCTGGCTTCAAGCGATTCTGCTGCGTCAGCCTCCCAAGTAGCTGGGATTACAGGTGTCCACCACCATGCCTGGCCAATTTTTGTATTTTTAGTAGAGACGGGGTTTCATTTGTGGGCTGGGCTGATCTCAAATTCTTGACCTCGTTATCTGCCCTCCTCGGACTCCCAAAGTGCTGGGATTCGCATGTTCATTTTCCAGTCACTATTTATGCATTCTTCAATCATACTGCTTTTCTCAGCATATACATACATAAAATGTTTTCTGTGCATGAAGCCTTATTCTAGGCACTGGGTATAGACTAAAAACAAAAAAAATAGGATAATCTATTCCCCTGCCCCCTTGAAACTCACAGTCAAACAGGAGAAAAATATATGAAACAAAAGAATAAAGTACATAATTTTGTCATTTGAATAAACACAAAGATAGAGTGATATTATAGAACAAAATCCTTAACTACTTTTGGAAAATGAGTAAGAGGTTTTAAAGAAATGCCATTTAAACAGATACTTTAAAAATAAAGAAAGATTCACCGAATGACAGGGATCAAGGAGGAACTATGAATAAGTAAAATTAACCTAGAGAGGAACTTAAGGAAGAAACGTAGATCAGAATGTGCAGAGCTTTGAAACAGTCATTTTAAGAATGTTCTTACCTTATCTGAAGGGTACTGGGAAGATACCGAAAAGTTTCAGCAGAAGGGTAACTTGACCTCAATTGTATTTTTAAAGAAATCATTCTAGTTTCTGTTTGTGGAGCAAGAAAAAAGAAAGATTGTTTGGGAAAGAACAGGAAGTGGGGGAAAATCATGAGTAGAATTCTACAGGCAGGTTTTGCAAATATATGTCTAGAGCTAGAAGAAATATCTGGTACAGATATAAATTTGGGTCCCTTCAGTCTATCATTATTAAAGGAAAGAATGGGAGTAGGTGAGATTGCATTGAGTGTATATTGCAAGAAGAGTGGGGAAAAGTGTGGGGAAAACACTTTAAAAATAAGTAGAAAAGTAAGACCTGGTAACGAACAATCTAGAAGCAAGAATTATAGAGGTGTGAGGAACATCCTCAGAATGAGGTTGCATTGTATGATGGGTGCTGTGATCACAGCCCTCTTTAAGGGTGGCCTCAACTGCCTGCAACCAATGACTGATCAACAGACGGATATGAAGGCACAGTCTACCCGTTCCAACTAGAACTTGGCCTTTATGCAACTCTGAAGTGTTATTTTACCAGTGTCCCCATAGGCTGAAGCTGCATCCAGCCCACTTTCTCTCCTTGTCCTACCATGCTTCTCTCTACTTTCCTAGATATTGCTCCCAAGAGAATTCCATAAAAGACATCCTTCTTGTTAGTATCCATCTGACATTCTCCTTCCCTGGGAACACAACTGGTAGCACATGGAAAACTGCGTGTGTGTGTGTGTGTATGTGTGTGTATGTATGTGTGTGTGTGTGTGTATGTGTGTGTTTAAAGAGTGTGCTAGATTGTGTCTAGTAATCCTGCACAGTCAATAAATAATGTCTGCAATAGGAACAAAGTAGTGATTAGCCCTTTTGTTTCAGTAGTGAATGCAGCTAAATTGGTCAAGTCATGCCAGCAGCAATGGAATTGGACCGTGTAGAGGAATAAGAGAGGGAGACTGAGGATGGGTAATGTTGACAATCTTACTGAAGAGCTTAGGAGGAAACACAAAATCAGGACAGTGGTAGCACATGTAAAATTTGTTTCAGGTGGAAGAAATGACATTGACTTTGGAATGTTCCTCCACGGGTGGGGGAGGGGCCATAGGAAAGACTGGCGTTAGGTTGACTAGAGGAGGATGCAGCACAGTTTCCTGTCTTGGCTTTTGTTTGTTTCAGGGAAGAGACAAAGATTAAGGACAGCAGAGGGAAATACAGAGTTGTGTTTGTGGTAAAAGATTAAAATAGTCATTCTGAAGGGTGATGGGTTGAATTGAGAAAATAAACGTGGTCTCTTTTTTTTAGGCAGCATCAGGAGTTCAGTTGAGAGTAACGACAATGAATTTATATGGCACAAATGTAGGCAATCACATATTCTACTTGTTTTCTTGTTTAATATAAATGGCCATGCATTTTGGATTGGTTGGTAAATGGTGTTTGTGATGAAAACATCTGTTTCCCTTTTTTTTACTCTCAAGAAAAGAAAAACATTTAAAGAATATTTAAATTATCTTGCATTTGAAAAGAACACATGAATAAGCTTACATAAACATTTTCTCTGTTGGGGAATACTTCCTAATGAATCACATCCTTTGTCTATAGGGTAAAAGGAAAGAACATTATCTGACTAATAAGGAAGAAGGAGCACTTTGTGAATCTATAACAATAAGCATAGATATTTGTCAGTCTAAACTTACCTTGTTGAGCCTCTATAATTAGAATATGACTGATGAAGAGAATAAATATTTGTATATAATGTAATGAAAGGCCTTGTAAAGTTTATTTGCATAGGAGATGTAGGTGGAAGCCAGGCTCAAATTAATCAGTATTATCTGCAGAAATGATTGCATTCCACTTCGGAGAATAAACGACAGGACATCCTGTGGTTCCTTTGAATTCTGGACATTACATGAAAGGGGACATATTATTGTTCTCTTAAATAATATCCGACTTGTAATTAAAAATGAATGTAGGGTTTAATGACTTCTTTTGTCTTCTTTTTTGTGCAGAGAAAACTTCTAAAGCTCATTTTTAACATTTGCTATTCAATTTATAGATTTATAAGCCTAGTTCTTCTCTAGGTCTCTTTCATTACTGAGATTATTTTATTTTTAAAATGGGAAATTGCAGCAATTATTTTAAGGGCTTATGAATTTTTTTAATCTTGGTTACAAATGTAAAACATTTTCAAATATTTTTAAATTTATTTATAAACCTTTATAACTTATTTTTTGAGTGCTTCAAATTTAGGACAGTAAATTTTTTCTGCATATCTAAATAACTTTTATAAATCTAATTAATAAAAATAGTGACCCTAAAATGCATCTAGTTGTTCCAAAATAATATATAAATACTAAAATATCAATTTAAAATACCATGTCAAAATCAAGCGAATAATTACATATTTTAAGTTTGAAATTATGAAACCATCATTCCAATTCACTAAGAATTCCAAATGTAATATATTTTATTTCACTTAAGTTCTTTAGTGTCTGCATCTACAAACAAAATTTCCCCGATAATTTTATTTTTGTAAGAACAATCAATAAGGTGAATCCAAACGCTTTGCCAAATGTTCCAATATTGTTTATATTAGTAAGAAATTTAAAATCAAATATCTGTTTCAAGTACTCAACTGCACATTAGATATTGTACCTTTAAAACTCACTCTCTGCTGGGCATGGGGGCTCATGCCTGTAATCCCAGCACTTTGGGAGGCCAAGGAGGGCAGATCACCTGAGGTCAGGAGTTCAAGCCCAGCCTGGCCAACATGGAGAAACCTTGTCTCTACTAACAATACAAAAATTAGCCCGGCGTGGTGGGGTGCATCTGTAGTGCCAGTTACTCAGGAGGCTGAGGCAGGAGAATTGCTTGAACTGGGAGGGGGAGGTTGCAGTGAGCTGAGATCCCACCACTGCCCTCCAGCCTGGGCGACAGAGTGAGACTCTCTCTCAAAAAACAAAACGAAGCTTTCTCTCATAAGCGAAGTTCTCTTAAACATTACACGTATGTAGATTTCCAACACAGATTGGATCCTTTCCAATGCCAAACTATCTTTACTAGGATTTCAGATTTTTAAAGTATTTCTATGCTTAATTGGAAACCCTGCCGAGGCTAAGGAGACGTGTACACATCATGAAAGCAACGACTATCTGGTAACTGAAGATACTCACAATACCAAACACTTAATTCTAAATCTTATGCTGTGGGAGATCATGTCATCCTGCGCGACTATGATTTATTATGACCGGAAATCTTTGCCAGGATTTTGACAGATATTTTTAGATTCTGTTTTTTTTTTCTGAGCTACTAATAAAAACTTATGTAGAGCTTTTATGTTGGTGACCCTCAGACCTCAAGGAGGAAGTTATACCACCCATTCCCTGGAGTTCCTTGGAACAGATTTTCTAATTCTCCTGTCTAATCACAGAACTCTGCCCTCCCACCTACATTGGTCATTTGTCTGTATGTCGAATGCATTATTTTAGCTCTTAAGAAACATATGTGTATTTTCCAACTAAACCGTAAAACTTCGTGGGAATACCAATGAATGCCTTTTCCATCTAACTTTAAAGAACTTTGAACTTCATAGAATTTTCTATTTTTTCATGTTCTTAATACCACAAAACACAGGTATTAATATCATACGTTATATGGCATTTGCATATCTCTTATAGCTTTATCTGACATGGGTTTGAAAATTATAAGGTCATTCTATTGGCATTTATTTAATTATTGCTTATGACATTTTATGTTGATTGAGCCCTACTTTTTTGGCTTTTGGAAATAAAGACTGCTGTGATTTTGTCTGTAATGGCGCAAACACGTTGTCATTCATTGACATATGAATGTACTTCAAGTTTAAAAGATGTCCTGTTTCTCTTGATCATCAGAAATCTCAGAGCTGACAGCACCAGGCATGTGTGTTTGTGTGTGTGTGACAGAGAGTGAGAGAAGGAGAGAGAGAGAGAGAGATTAAAAAAACACCCCAGAACATAGTAAAGTGACAGAAACAAATTAAAGATGAATTAAATTTCATCCAAACTTTAAATATGGTCATTTTGCATCTTTGAGAAAGTTGGGTAGCTTATTCTAGGACGATCATATTGGAGAAAGGATGGAATACCTGATTAGTATATTAACATAATTTTGAAGACATGAAATGAATAAAGTACTTGTTTCTAATGCATGACATGCAGGTGTATGTAAGAACTTTGTTAATAGTTGTCTTTTTGAAACAGTAATAGGTGTTTCCAGGTGTGCACAGGTATGTGCGAATATCAGAGATTAAAATAGAAACGGAACCAAAAAGCTGTGCCATCATTGAAAATATATTTGTTTAAAGACTACGTGACACTTAGGAGGCATTTTAATGCAGTATTTTATGTATGCAATTATTTACATATGTTTAAGTGTTTTTTATTTGACTTCCATAAAGTTTAGATTTGTTGCAATCTTATTTTTACCCTTGAGGGAAGAGAGAGACCCTCTCATATTGTTTTATATTGTTTTATACTCAGTACTTGTTTTAAGAAAAAAACTAGGAAGTGAAATCAAAGACAGGCAGCTCAGCGCCAGACCCAAAACCAGGCCTGGGCCTGCCTGGCCTAAACCTAGTAGCTAAAAATCAACTCATGACTTAGAACCCGATGTTACCCATAGATTTCAGGCATTGTATGGAAGAACATTGTGAAACTCTCTGCCCTGTTCCGTTTCACTCTGACCACCGGTGCATGCAGCCCCTGCCACGTACCCCTTGCTTGCTCAAATCAATCACGACCCTTTCTTGTGAAATCCTTAGTGTTGTGAGCCCTTAAAAGGGACAGAAATTGTGCACTTGGGGAGCTCGGGTTTTGAGGCAGTAGCTTGCTGATGCTCCCCGCTGAATAAAGCCCTTCCTTCTACAACTCGGCGTCTGAGGGGTTTTGTCTGCGGCTCATCCTGCTACACCCTTAGTAGTATCTGAATCTTGGAAAGGAAGGGGAGGGAATATCCAAATATCTTAAACGGGGTTCTTGGACTTCTAATAAACAGTTAAAATCTTACACACAAGGTATTTAAAGCATACAGATGATTCTACATTTGTTCTAACAGATCATAGTGCCATGAATATTTGTCCATTAACGAACATCCCTTACGTGTAAGAACATTTTGCCACTGTGCTTTTAGTTATCCCCTTTTCACCTACTGTCCCCTGGAATAGTCTCTCCCTTTCGTTTCTCAGGGGTCTTCTTGAGCCTGAAGCTTTTATTGGGCCTCACTTTTTGCTGCTTTCTTCCTTCGCCAGTTCTGGGCCTTTTTGCTGCGTCCACTACGGGTTGAAAAAAGGAGAAAGCGCAACCCCAAGCTACTGACCTATGAGTAACAAGGTCACCGAATTCCCCTTAGTCCTGCTGGGGTCTGATCCTCTACTCTGTGAAGACCACGGCTGGGGAAGACCTAACCTTCACTCCAGCTCGCTTGGATTTGTCAGTCTTTGATGATGGAAGCCTGAAATGCAGACCTTATACCCTAACCAATTCTTCCTCGGCCAAAAAAAAAAAAAAAAACACAAAACCAAACCAAACCAAACAAAAAAACACGGCCACCTCTTTATGACCAACCATAGTTTTGGTTTAACCCTTCAAGACGCACTTATCTACTTAATCCACAATTATATTGTAGTATCACGCTAAGCATGGAGTTATTATCAAGGATCAAATGGCCTCTGGCCTTTTGGAATCCACATGATCTTGGAACTCTGTGAAGATTGTCTTCGGATCACTTTGCCCTGCTGTGGTTCACCTCACCCCGTGCATTTTGACTTTTCTATCTCCTTCCCTATTGTTGTGTAAATTTACATCATGATGTTGAGTGGTGTGTTTTACACCCCAATGTCCCATAAACAAATACTTTTAATACCCTTTTGTTGGTCTAATTTGTAAGTGACCATTTTATACGCCACAGTAAGTACCTGTAAAGTTGGAGACAAAGAAAAGAGAATTGTGTTGTTCTTGTGCTAAGAAAGGGCAGCATTAAACTCCTCTGTAACCTCTTTTCTGTATTTCCGTTTTAACAAGTGTAGAGTTATCACAAAGTGGGTGAATGTAAGCATTCTTCCCTCAAACATCTGTGTTCTTCAGCCTGTCCCACTTCACCCTTTCCAAAGAAGGGCAGGTTTTTAAATAGAAGAGAAGCAATGTTGAATAAAGAGTATATCATGACGCTCCATAATTCATATAACCTCCAGACAAGTTCTCAAGTTTATTGGTCAGAAAACACATGGTGACATTCACTACTTTTTTGTTATTATTGTAAAGATTTCTGTGAGAGTGTGGGGCTCAGTCAAACTTTGTAGGGAGAAATAAGCCACAGTCACAGAGATTCATTCATTCATTCATTCATTCAACACGTAGCTTTGTTTCTATTATGCCCCACTGTCCTAGGCTCTGGGGATTAGACAGTGACCAAAACTGACAGGTATTTAGCCTCATGGAGCTTAAAGCATATTGAAGGGAACAGACAAAACTCACATAGGAATGTGCGATGTGCATAAATAAAATACTTTCGGTAAGTGCCATGACTAAATTACACCGAGGGCTGACATACAGTTGCATGTTGCGTAAGAGAGACTTGCGTTAGGTAAGGTGTCTAGGTTAGCTGTCTCTGAGGAAATTGCATTTCAGCTGGGACCTTAAAAGATTACAGTGAGGTCAGAGAGTGTCCTAGGCAGAGATAAATAGAATGCGTAAAGGACTTTACGTTGAAAAATTCCTAAGCTGTTTGAAAAACTGATAGGGGCCAAGTTGCAGGTGAAATGGATGACAGCAAGTCAAGCTATTACCATTTTATTACAAACCACACATAGGGTCTTTAAATGTTCCAGAATTTTGATTTTTTTTATTACCTGGGAGAGAATGTAATTTTATTTTCATCAAATCTTGTTCTTATAAACTCCTTTTACATTTTGCTTTCATCTGAGTAAGCTGACCATATAGTGCCCTCGTGTGGCGTAGTGCTGTATTACACGATTAATACTGTAGACTCTTTGAGGCATGATTTTAGCAAAATTCTTTTACACCTTTTTCAGTTAATCTAAGTCACTTCTAGCTGCTCTCACTCAGACTCAAACATAGAATCTTATTTATTTGTATTGTTGTGTTTTACTACTTTCTCACATTCCACTGTGGAATGGACACGCGCTGGGAGCACAGAATCCAGTGACCTCAGGATCCAGGCAGACTGAGAACAAAAATGAGGGAGGCCAGACCAGACCTGAAACAAAGACTCTGAGAGATTTGGAGACGCAGGTTATAGGAAAGACTTTCAATTTTATGTATTTACTTTATAAATAAGTAATGCCAAAATAAATAGCCTTGGGGACCATTGTATTTTTCAGTCTCTGTCCCTAGCTTTTTACTTTTAGCAAATGTACATGGTTAATTTCTCAGTCAACACCACAAATGCTTTGTATCCTTTTGTGCATTTTGACTATTTTAGAACTGATTATTTTGTGCATCAAGTTGTCTATTTCTGTTTCCAAGTTCAGCATTTTGCCACACGTTTATTTTGGAAAGTATTTCAGGAATCTTTGTTGCTCAAAACCAAGCACTGTAGCTGGAGCTGGTTTCTTTCCTCCTCTCCCTTCCTCTCTCTTCCTTCTTCCTTCCTAAGGCTTGAGCCATTTTTCACTAGAAGAGTTTTATTTTTAATTTTATTTTTATTTATTTTTTTGACAAATGACTGCCAGTATGCTTTATGGAATGCAGCTGTTGAACTTTATTTCCTGCTTTTCTTTGCATTAAAGTAGTCCCAAAATTGTTTTCTGAGGAACTCTTCACTTTGACTGCCAGCACTGCTTGTGTACCTTTCAAGTCAGAAATTGAGCGGTCTGTTCAGGCCCATCTTTATCCAGCTCCTGCTTTTCACATGAGGATGTTTGTACTACATGCAATTTTGTTGACTTTTGGAGTGTAAAGCTTTGTTTGTAAATGAAAACATAGAATTACAGCTTTCCCGCTACTTGTCTGGGACTATAATCACGAATTCACTGCAGCTGGATACTTTTCAGACACGTGGATAAGATAAATAATATTTATGAAAGATGGCCTGGAGGAAACGAAGCCATCCATTCTGCCATGTTATCTAAAATCTGTTTCAAGATGAAGTGAGACCACCAAAAATGCCTAACTGGCTGGGCGCGGTGGCTCACGCCTGTAATCCCAGCACTTTGGGAGGCTGAGGTGGGCGGATCATGAGGTGAGGAGATCGAGACCATCCTGGCTAACACGGTGAAACCCCGTCTCTACTAAAAACACAAAAAGTTAGCCAGGCGTGGTGGCAGCGCCTGTAGTCCCAGCTACTTGGGAGGCTGAGGCGGGAGAATGGTGTGAACCCGGGAGGCGGAGCTTGCAGTGAGCCGAGATTGCACCACTGCACTCCAGCCTGGGCGACAGAGTGAGACTCTGTCTCAAAAAAAAAAAAAAAAAAGAAAAGAAAAAAAAGCCTAACTGGACCACATCGTACTGGGCCCAACACAGTCGCTTCTTACTGAACTGCTTTAGCCATCATAAAACCTTCTCTTCATGAGGGGCCGTAGGAAATATTTTCTCTTATTTCATATTGGTGTTCTCCCAAATAACTAGAATATATCATGCACGGTCTTGTTACTGGTTATATTTTCTCCTTTCTGCATGTTAATTAGAAAACTCAAAGTCAAATTTGTGCTCTGCCCTGACTCAGTGCATGATTCGCCAGTGTCCATTTGTTCACTGACCACATTTCTGACACCATCTTGCTCCCCTATTTTTTGTATTTTCTAAAGGTTCTTTCTAAAGAGTTTAAGTATTTTATATTGCTATATTGTATGCATTTGCAAGAAACTTAAATGCATTTGGAACAGAAGTGATAGATAAGTAACAACCATGTGATCGCTATCGATTCTGTACCTAATTATAAGTACATAATTCCTGGCTTAACCGTCTGTAACCTAAATAAGTAAGAATTAATACACCCTATAATTCCTCGATAGCTGAAACCTCCCCCCAGATTAATTTTATAAGCCATGCTAATCCTATTTCTCAGTGCACAGAGGTTGAACTTGTGGACTAATAGTGCATTAATATTGCTCATGAAAAATATAGCTAAATAGGGAGAAAGGAGATGAAAAGAACCAAAAATATTCTTTTAAGGATAATATTTGATCCTCTGCATCCATTCATTAAAGCTAATATTCATTCTCCATTTCTCTCTGTCCATCTGGTTCTATGAAAAGACCTAGCCTGCTCTCAACATGTGTGTGACATTAATAGATGTTAGTGATACAGAGATTGCCGTCCGTGCAGATTGACAGCACTATGTGGAGGTGAGAAGGAGTCTTGTTTACCACTTAGGATCTGGATCTCTGGTCTGCTTTGTCATGCAACACAATCCTTCTGGGATTTGTAAGTGACGACAAGCCTCAGCGATAATTATATTAAAATGCTTTTAACTTAGTGTGAACATAATTTAATAAGATGTAGATGTTCAAAAGGCTAGCCTTGAATTCAGTCTTGAGACCAGAGACAATATGCCTGTGTGCATGGTGTATGTCTGGAAAGCATGTACATTCTTTGACCCCAGTTAATTTCTACGAAGAAGTGTGTTAGTCTCTGATCTAATAATCTCATCTGCAGATTACTACATTTTTATTACGATAAAGAACACCTGGGCTTTTAAAATATAGTAAGGTTATCTTACCTGGAATATTAAATATTATTGAAGTTACAACTTTGGAGAAATTATATTTTTAATGAATATGGTTATATTATACCTGTTCGTTATTAGAGTAGCCCTCAAAGTTGGTGATTTATCAATGCGTTGCTGCTGAATAACAATAGCTTTATTGAATGTCTGCTTCATACTGAGCGTTGTATAAGAGGCTTTTCATATATTATCTCATTTAGTCATCATAAAACATTTTATGGAATGCATTGTCAACATTTTGTGAATGAAAAGTGGAGTAAATTGTTTGCATTCCCATAGGTGGGCAGGTTTTTTATGCTAAAAAAAAAAAAGAGAATGGTTGCATTCACATCTCTTAACCTATATGCACACTTCCTTTGCACAGTGGGGTTTGGCAAAGCTCTATCTTCTGCTAGTGTTAGGGCAATTCTGATTGAAATCATACCATTTTAGATAAAATTAAAATTAAACTTGTATTTGTATAACTTGAAAATTTTGAATTTTTCCTGCACTGACAGGGAGGCACACTTCATGATTGGCACTCAGGTTTATGTTTTAGAGTAGCAAACAGACAGTGATACGCCAGAAAAATGAGTTTGTACATAAACTGCAAATATTTTTACTTAATATAGTAAGCAGTAAATAATTAGTCAATGTTTTTGATCATATGAATGACAATTTGAACGTGGGAATATTGCAGCCCTTATGCACTGCAGATGAGATTATGGATTGTCACACTGGTTGAAAAGACAATATGAAATTATACAATATGTTTTAAGATGCTCACAACCCCTAAAAAGCTAGCAAGGAATCTCAGACACATGTGCATAAGGACACACAAGAGCATCCATGGCAGCTCTGTCTACGGTAACGGGGCACTGAAAATTAGCAGGAGAGCAAGTTAACAAATCATAGCATGTTTACAAATGGAATACTACACAGCAGTGTGAATGAGGGACCAGAACTGTAAATGTTAACAAGATTAATCTCAGGAACACAATGTTGAATGAAAATAGCACACCACAGAAAGATACATATTTCTTGAGTATACTTGAATAAAGTTCAAAGCACGCAACACTAAACAACATATTAGAGGCACATATGAAGGTACAACTATTAATAAAGATAAAGAGGAATTAAAAACCACACAAGATACAGGATAATGGTAATCTCTCTGGGGGAGAGAGTTGTCAGGATGAGGGACCCTCAGGGACCCTAAGGGTTTCGGCAACGTCTTTTATTTATTTTTTTCGAGACGGAGTCTCTCTGTCACCCAGGCTGGAGTGCAGTGGCGCGATCTCGGCTCACTGCAAGCTCTGCCTCCCGGGTTCCCGCCATTCTCCTGCCTCAGCCTCTCCGAGTAGCTGGGACTACAGGCGCCGCCACCACGCCCGGCTAATTTTTTGTATTTTTAGTAGAGACGGGGTTTCACTGTCTTAGCCAGGATGGTCTCGATCTCCTGACCCCGTGATCCGCCCGCCTCGGCCTCCCAAAGTGCTGGGATTACAAGCGTGAGCCACCGTGCCCAGCCTCAGCAACTTCTTATTTTGAGCTGGGTAGCTAGGCGGTGGGTGTAAGGAACCCCCTTTTCCATTTAATCTCAGTGTCTCACATTTATCACAAGCATTTTTTGTTTTTGCTTTTGTTTTTTTGAGACAGGGTTTTGCTGTGCTGCCCAGGTTGGAGGGCAATGATGTGACCACAGCTCACTGCTACAGCCACGACCTCTTGGGCTCAAGCAGTCCTGTCACCTCAGCCTCTGGAGTAGCTGAGACCACAGGCGCATGCCACCACCCCTGGCTAATTTAAGTGTATATATATATATTTTGTGTGTGTAGAGACAGAGTTTTCCATATTGCCCAGGCTGATCTCAAACTCCTGGACTCAAGTGATCCATCTCCCTCAGTCTCCCAAAGTGCTGGGATTACAGGCGAGAGCCACAGAGCCTGGCCACAAGCGTTCCTTTAGTGTCTATGTATTCAATATTCCAACAAGGACAAACAATGAGAAAATATTTAGACCTTAAATATTTTCTAAGTAAACTTATTTATATCGCACTCTTTAGAGAAGCACCTCCTCTTACTTTATTATTTACACATATTCTTCTCTGAATTTAATTCATAAAAGTTATTGTCCACTGTCCTCTAATTTGTGCCACTTTTTCATCAAATGAGGAAGATATGTGTGTGTCCTCGTACCCTGGGTGGCATGTTGCAAATTTTTCACTCCTGGTAGTGCATAGTCCCTCTCTGGAAATCAGGTCAATTGGTAGAGTCCTCTGTATTTCTGCCTCCTGCCCCAGTGTATTAAAAATGATAAAAAGATAGGCCTCTTCTTC